>NC_034175.2:20052294-21489794 GCF_002021735.2 Oncorhynchus kisutch | reverse complement strand
GGAAAATTCTATTGTTGGACATGATTTGGAAAGACACACACCTGTCTATATAAGATCCCACAGTTGACAGTGCATGTCAGAGCAAAAACAAGATTCTCTGGTCTGATGAAACCTAGATTGAACTCTTTGGCCTGAATGCCAAGCATAATGTCTGGAGGAAACCTGGCACCATGCCTATGGTGAAGCATGGTGGTGGCAACGTCATGGTGTGGGGATGTTTTTAGCGGCAGGATCCAGGGAAAGATGAACGGAGCAGAGAGTACAGAGAGATCCTTGATGAAAACCTGCTCTAGAGCGCTCAGGACCTTAGACTGGGGTAAAGGTTCACCTTCCAACAGGACAATGACCCTAAGCAAACAGCCAAGAAAATGCAGGAGTGGCTTCGGGACAAGTCTCTGAATGTTCTTGATTGACCCAGCCAGAACCCAGACTTGAAACCAATCAAATATCTCTGGAGAGATCTGAAAATAGCTGTGCAGCGGAGCTTATCATCCAACCTGACAGACCTCGAGAGGATCTGCAAAGAAGAATGGGAAAAATGTTCCAAATACATGTGTGCCAAGCTTGTAGCGTCACACCCAAGAAGACTCAAAGCTGTAATCGATGCCAAAGGTGCTTCAACAAAGTACTGACTAAAGGGTCTGAATACCTATGTAAATATAATATTTGCTAGAATTTATACAAACCTGAAATAAACAATTTAATCAATTTTAGAATGTTGTAAAGTAACAAAATGTGGGAAAAGTCAAGGGGTCTGAATACTTTCTGAATGCACGGTATATTTCATATGTAACTAAAGAAGATAAAATGTTCACCTACCATTTAACAGCATCAGAAGAACTGTCAAGAAATGGAACATTGCAACTGTTCTCTTGAGTATCATGACTATTACTGGATATCTGTAGTAGAAACATACTATTAGTGTGTGTGTGTGTGTGTGTGTGTGTGTGTGTGTGTGTGTGTGTGTGTGTGTGTGTGTGTGTGTGCAAAGCATATCTCAGCTGCATATGCCTCTCTAGTTCACTGGTTAAGTAGACAGTGTCATGACATTGGCCTGGGGGGTAGTTTTATGACAGTCATAAATACCTCTTCCCCCCTTTTTCCTCTCTACCCTACTGATGTTACATTTGCAAAAACCTTGGTTAATATAGAGATTCTGGGAACATCAGAAGGTGGGGGGAAATGAACTATATTCTGGTAATCCGAACAATTGAACATATGTGGTGGTACTTATTGAATATGATGTCAGTTTGGTTGTCATCTGAGACATTCTCATCAATGATAAGATGACACAAACTCTACAGTGGAAAGTCTACACATCAGAGTTATCGGATTCACATGGAATTGTTGTTCAATTTAAATGTTTGAATATGAAATTATTCATGATGGGATGAAATGTGATTTTAGCTTCTAAAATGTGAGAATTGGGTTTTCTGCTCAATCAGTGGCCTGTCCCTGTGAAGGGACATGGGCTATAAAACTTTTCAAACACGCCCTCCTCTCCCTTCCTATATAAGCCCTTGACGACAATATAACTTCCTGTTCCGATGATGTGAGGACGACGGTCCAATGTCATGGAATGTTGATAAAAAAAATGACCGATTTTTAAAACCTCTTAAGACGTTTGTTTTGTAGCATAAACTGGGAATTTTATATTTTTCACTGATATGATCTGTTTGTTTCATATCTGCAAAGTAGATAAAATGCTGTCAGTTCTACTTCACCATCCAGCTGGCATCCACAAGGAGTCACTAGAGCGTGATGGGACAAGGAAATTCTGTCCGGTCAAACCCTCCCCTAATCTGGACGACACTGGCCAAAAGCATTAGTTGTTGATCTTGTTGTTGTTGATGTGCATAATAACTGTGGGAGAAAGAGACTACCTTTTCATGGATGTTTGATCAATAAGACTGTACATTTCCCAAACGTAAGAGAACACCCGTGGTGTTTACATATTTTCAGAAATACAGTCAGGTGTATTTGGTATCCTATGGCGAATGAGTTATAATGATCTAAAGTCACGCTGTTGCAACTGCCTGTTAGTGCACAGTCCAGTTCAAAGTGAATGATGGCAGGCACGTGCAGGGTTGCCAGGTCTAACTAAAATGTATTTGACCTCTGAAAACCTTCCCACAAGGCCTAAAAACTAGCCCCAAAAATTGTTTTCGCGAGAGAGTTGCCACATTTATCCAATGAACCCTTTTTCCATAACATTACTGAGCGAATTAAGAAGAAATATCGAAATCATTTTTAAACGCTAAGAAGAAAAATTTGGTTTTCCATCAGAATAATAATTATTGCTTGGCGTTTTTCCTATTTTGTTGCATTACAACCTGTAATTTAAATAGGATTTTATTTGGATTTCATGTAATGGACATACTCAAAATAGTCCAAATTGGTGAAGTGAAAAAAAAAGCTTGTTTCAAAAAAAAAATAACTGAAAAGTGGTGGGTGCATATTTATTCACCCCCTTTGCTATGAAGCCCCTAAATAAGATCTGGTGCAACCAATTACCTTCAGACGTTACACAATTAGTTCAATAAAGTCCACCTGTGTGCAATCTAAGTGTCACATGATCTGTCACAAGTTCTCAAGTATATATACTGTACACCTGTTCTGAAAGGCCCCAGAGTCTGTAACACCACTAAGCAAGGGGCACCACCAAGCAAGCGGCACCATGAAGACCAAGGAGCTCTCCAAACAGGTCAGGGACAAAGTTGTGCAGAAGTACAGATTAGGGTTGTGTTATAAAAAAATATCCAAAACTTTGAACATCCTTCGGAGCACCATTAAATCCATTATTTAAAAAATGAAAGAATATGGCATCACAACAAACCTGCCAAGAGAGGTCCACCCAGCAAAACTCATGGACCAGGCAAGGAGGGCATTAATCAGAGAGGCATAAAAGAGACCAAAGATAACCCCGAAGTAGCTGCAAAGCTCCTCAGCGGAGATTGGAGTATCTGTCCATAGGACCACTTTAAGCTGCACACTTCACAGAGCAGGGCTTTACGGAAGAGTGGCAAGAAAAAAGCCATTGCTTAAAGAAAAAAATAATCAAACACATTTGGTGGTCACCAAAAAGCTTGCGGGAGACTCCCCAAGCACATGGAAGTAGGTGCTCTGGTTAGATGAGACTAAAATTGAGCTTCTTGGCCATCGAGGAAAACGTTATGTCTGGTACAAACCCAACACCTCTCATCACCCTGAGAACACCATCCCCAAAGTGAAGCATGGTGGTGGCAGCATCATGCTGTGGGGATGTTTTTTATTGGCTGGGACTGGAAAACTGGTCAGGATTGAAGGAATGATGGCGCTAAATACAGGGAAATTCTTGAGGGAAAACTGTTTCGGTCTTCCAGAGATTTGAGGCTGGGATGGAGATTCACCTTCCAGCAGGACAATGACCCTAAGCATCCTGCGGAAGCAACACTTGAGTGGTTTAAGGGGAAACATTTAAATGTCTTGGAATGACCTAGTCAAAGCCCAGACTTCAATCCAATTCAATATCTGTGGTATGACTTAAAGATTGCTGTACACCAGCGGAACCATCCAACTTGAAGGAGCTGGAGCAGTTTTGCCTTGAAGAATGGGAAAAAATCCCAGTGGCTAGATGTGCCAAGCTTATATAGGCATACCCCAAGAGACTTGCAGCTGTAATTGCTGCAAAAGGTGGCTCTACAAAGTATTGACTTTTGAGGGGCGGGGGGGTGGTGAAAAATTATGCACCCTCAAGTTTTCCGTTTGTTTTGTCTTATTTCTTGCTTGTTTCACAAGAAAAAATATTTTGCATCTTCAAAGTGGTAGGCATGCAAATCAAATTATTATTTATTTCCAGGTTGTAAGGAAACAAAATAGGAAAAATGCCAAGGGGGTGAATACTTTTGCATGCCACTGTATGCTTCTAAAAGCCAATGAGGAGATGGGGAGAGGCTGGACTTGCATTGCGTTTGGTGTCACAAATAGAAGCAACTTCTATTTTAGAACTTGGCAAAGCAGGCGCTTCTTGGCACACACCTGCAGTGTGGGTGCAATGATTGAATAACATGTATGTGTACATTTATTTTGCAACGCTTGCTCACATGACACATCTGGTAAGTTTCTAAACCAGCTTTGGTATAGTGTCGCCATAATATTTTAATTCATAAAAGTCATAATCATTGGGATATGTTTGCGATCCATAGTAGAAGACGTCCTCAATGCACAGCCCCCAGCTTTAGATGTCCTAAATTCCCCCCCACACAGCCTATGTTAGCTGAACAGCACACTTGCGCTTGATATGCGTTTATAAACTGTGAATGAGAAAGTGAACTTGTCATTTCCAAACATTTAGCTCAAAAACTTTGCGATCAAAAAGCAAAGTCTGCATGAAATATGCACAATATTTGTTTTATGCTGCCTTGGCGATGTTCAATTCATTCACATAAAACGTAATGGCAGGGAGCAGGTCGATAGCTCTGGACTTCTTTTTTTTTTCTTTTTAAAATGTTACCCCTTTTTCTCCCCAATTTCGTGGTATCCAATTGTTTTTAGGAGTTACTATCTTGTCTCATCGCTACAACTCCCGTACGGGCTCGGGAGAGACGAAGGTTGAAAGTTATGCATCCTCTGATACACAACCCAAACAAGCCGCACTGCTTCTTAACATAGCGCGCATCCAACCCGGAAGCCAGCCGCACCAATGTGTCGGAGGAAACAACGTGCACCTGGAAACCTTGGATAGCTCACACTGTGCCCGGCCCGCCACAGGAGTTGCTGGTGCACGATGAGACAAGGACATCCCTACCGGCCGAGCCCTCCCTAACCCGGACGACGCTAGGCCAATTGTGTGTCGCCCCACAGACCTCCCGGTCGCGGCTGGTTACGACAGAGCCTGGGCGCGAACCCAGAGTCTCTGATGGCACAGTACAGCGCCCGTAACCACTGCGCCACCCGGGAGGACTTTTAGCCCGAAGTCCAGAGCTATTGACTGTACCCCAAAAATGTGCTCAAGGAATGCCGTCCGACGAACCATCAATCAGGCAAAGTGTCAATACAGGACTAAGATCGAATCGTAGTACACCGACTCTGATGCTCGTCGGATGTGGCAGGGCTTGCAAACCATTACAGACCATAAAAAGAAGCACAGCCGAAAGCTGCTCAGTGACACGAGCATACAAGACGAGCTAAAATAGTTCAATGCTCACTTCGAGGCAAATAACACTGAAGCATGCATGAGAGCACCAGCTGTTCCGGAAGACGATGTGAATAACTTTTAAACAGGTAACCTTTAAACAGGTGTATTGTGAGCATGCACTAACTAACTGGCAAGTGTCTTCACTGACATTTTCAACCTCTCTCTGTCCGAGTCTGTAATACCAACATGTTGTAAGCCGACCACCATAGTGCCTGTGCCCAAGAACCCTAAGGTAACCTTCCTAAATGACTACCAACCAGTAGCACTCACGTCTGTAGCCATGAAGTGCTTTGAAAGGCTGGTCATGGCTCACATCAACACCATTATCCCAGAAACACCACACCCACTTCAATTTGCATACCGTCCCAACAGATCCTCAGATGATGCAATCTCTATTGCACTTGCCCTTTCCCACCTGGACAAAAGGAGCACCTGTGAGAATGCTATTCATTGACTACAGCTCAGCGATCAACACCATAGTGCCCTCAAAGCTCATCAATAAGCTAATGGACCCTGGGACTGAACACCTCCCTCTGCAACTGAATCCTGGACTTCCTGACGGACCACCCCCAGGTGGTAAGGGTAGGTCACAACACATCCGCCACGCTGATCCTCAACACAGGGGCCCCTTAGGGGTACGTGCTCATTCCCCTCCTGTACTCCCTGTTCAATCATGACTGCACGGCAAGGCACAACTCCAACACCATCATTAAGTTTGCCGATGACACAACAGTGTTAGGCCTGATCACCGACAACGACGAGACAGCCTATAGGGAGGAGGTCAGAGACCTGGCCGTGTGGTGCCAGGACAACAACCTCTCCCTCAATGTGATCAAGACAAAGGAGATGATTGTGGACTACAGGAAAAAGAGGGCCGAGCACATCCCCATCCACATCGACCGGGCTACAGTGGAGCACATTGAGATCTTCAAGTTCCTTGGTGTCCACATCACCAACAAACGAACATGGTCCAAGCACACCAAGACAGTCGCGAAGAGGGCACGACAAAACCTATTCCCATTGAGGAGACTGAAAATACTTGGCATGGGTCCTCAGATCCTCAAAAGGTTCTATAGCTGCACCATCGAGAGCATGACTGGTTGCATCACTGCCTGTTATGGCAACTGCTCGGCCTCCGACCACAAGGCACTACAGAGGGTAGTGCGAACGACCCAGTTCATCACCAGGGCCAAGCTTCCTGCCATCCAGAACCTCTATACCAGGCGGTGACAGAGGAAGGCCCTACAAATTGTCAAAGACTCCAGCCACCCTAGTCATAGACTGTTCTCTCTGCTACCACCAGAGCGCCAAGTCTAGGTCCAAGAGGCTTCTAAAGAGCTTCTACCCCCAAGCCATTTAGACTCCTGAACACCTAATCAAATGGCTACCCAGACTATTTGCATTGCCCCCCCCCTGCTCCTTTTTTCACACCGCTGCTACACTTTGTTGTCATCTATGCATAGTCACTTTAATAACTCTACCTTCATGTACATATTCCCTCAAATAACCGGTGCCCCCTTACATTGACTCTGTACCCCCCTGTATATAGTCTCGCTATTGTTTTATTTACTGCTGTTCTTTTTTATAATTTTATTTTACCTTTATTTAACTTGGCAAGATCAGTTAAGAACAAATTCTTATTTTCAATGACGGCCTAGGAACAGTGGGTTAACTGCCTTATCCGCACGGGATAAATATTATCAGAGCACCTGGGAGTTTGCTGAAAAACAATCGATTTTTAGGGCTGGGATAATAACCTTCCTGCCAAATCTGACATGGCAGATTCAGACCAGACTAAAATTACGGATGTGGTGATTTGTGCTTTTGTACATAATTACATTACCTTGAGCACCCCCTGTAAAATGTATCCCGTCCGTATTGGGCTTTCTACTGCCGATCGCTAAATTATCCTCATAATTGTGATCACACTTCCTCAATTAAAATATTCTGTCGACACTGTACCAAAGATGGCTTTGTATGGTTTAGAAACTTGAGAACCAAGCTCGAGTTATCAGTGTCACCTGTCGCCAGGACTTGTTGAAATATATTCACTCCTATAAAAAAAACTGACTACACCCTCAGGCTCATTACCATAACGCAACGTTAACGATTTCTAAAAATCGCAAATGAAATGAAATAAATATGCCTGCTCTCAAGCTTAGCCTTTTCTTAACAACACTGTCATCTCAGATTTTCAAAATATGCTTTTGAACCATAGAAAATCAATCATTTGTGTAAGAGTGTTGATGGCTAGCTTATTTTCACAAAAACCAGCAAAGGAATCAAATAAAATAATTTACCTTTGAAGAACTTCAGATGTTTCAATGAGGAGACTCTCTTTTTTCCTGAAAGATTCTTTGTGTAGGACAAATCGCTCCGTTTTGTTACTACACATTTGGCTACCGAAACGAACCGAAACGTCGAACTTTTTTCCGAATTAACTCCATAATATCGACCGAAACATGGCAAACGTTGTTTGAATCAATCCTCAAGGTGTTTTTTCACATATCTCTTCATTGATATGCCGTTCGTGGAAGCATGGTTTTTTACCAGCAGCTGAGTTTTGCGCACCAATTTCCACGCAGGACACCGTGCGGACACTTGGAAAATGTAGTCTCTTATGGTCAATCTTCCAATGATATGCCTGCAAATGCGTCACAATGCTCCAGACCCCTTGGGGAAACGATAGAAAGGGTAGGCTCATTCCTGTCGCATTCACAGCCATATAAGGAGATAATGCAAATCGGAGCCTCAGAAATCCTGTTCATTTCCTGGTTGCAGAAACATCTTGGTTTTGCCTGAAGCTTCTGTTCTAGGGCACTCACAGTGAAAATCTTTGCAGTTTTGGAAACGTCAGAGTGTTTTCTTTCCAAAGCTATCAATTCAATGCATAGTCGAGCATCTTTTTTAAAGAGTCTAATCATGTGGAAATCATTTTACCAATATTGTATTTTCATGTGTGCAAATAAGTAAACACATATTAACCAATCATATGGTGATATGTGTTACCGATAACTTTGAATGGTGATTTGGAATCAAACGTTGTAGACCTGCAGGGTGATACGAGACCCTTTCAATGGTGATTTGGAATTAGAATAGAGATCGAGTTTGCATGTTCAACATAGAAGACATCACTGGGCAGTGTTCTTGGGAGAGCTAAGCAAAAAGTCATAATCCGTTCACAACAGCGGGCCAGCGCGGAGCTTCAAATCCACCCAACAAAATGTAAATATATGACCTAGTGGCATTGGGGAGAGGGAATGAGGATCGATTTCCGCTCTTTGTCAACGTCGCCCTCAAATACCTCTGCATCTGTGCAAAAAAAGTTCCCGTCTGAACGTTTTTTTCAGTAAGCCTACAGCAGGCAATATTGTTACCCCACTCTGTAGTCTATTAAACCAGAGAAGGTGAACATGATTTTGTTCCATGCCAGAAACCTTTAGGTAGGTTCATATATAATGAAAAGAAAAATAGGCCGAATGGTTCTTGTTGCACTTTTTTTTGTTTCATTTTCAAAGCCTGTATTCACAGTGCGTCTTATTCGAAATAAATGTAGCCTTTGCAAAAAATATTATGTTGTGTGCCTTACACGTATTTGCACTGTATTTATTTGGTTAATTTCGTACTTATTTTGATTACTTTATTTATTTTGTAATTAGTAGCCTATCCAAATGTGGATTATTATTTGTATTAGGTGGCATTTATTTTATGTTCTCGCTTTCGAAAGTGCTGCTGCGAATTCTTATTTAATCCCATTTGCTCACTTCAAGGATAGTAATAAACACTTCCACAATAATATAAATATCTGTTTAGAAGTTTCACTTGTACAAGTAACGTTTACTGCAAATTTTATTGGCAGTAACCTAGTGTAGGCCTATATTATTGCCTGTTTGGTGGCAGCACACAATTAGTTTTTCCTAAAGTTTTTGTCAGGTGGAGGCCAGGAACTTAAATTTACACTTCCCATTCGATTATTCTGTCTTGCAATTGTTGGTTCTCTCTCTCTCATTATTACCATATCATTGAGACAGAAATATCTAAATGACTGTACATTCTCATATAAGAAATGTATTGGTGACACTTTATTATGACTTTAAAGTGGAAGTGACAGCATTTGAGCAATGTTCCTATCTCAATGTGCACATGAGGTATTTCACATCATCAGCTCGTTATGACCGCAAATAAAGATGTATCCAGGATACATTTCTCACTTTATAATGGGTAGACATGCGTAAAAGAAATAGCAAACATTCACCAAGTTGTTTCTTCTTACCTCAGAAGGGATTCGCTGTGATGACTGTCTCGTGTAAGATACTGTATCTGCAGCATATCTGTCTTCTCAAGATAAGGATGAGAAACTAAAAGACGAACCCAAAAATCTGCCAGGCTTTGCATTTGTTTTTGCATGATCATCCAAGCATGACAGACAGAAGCGTCTATTTGTATGATTCGGGGTTGATGATGGAGGGAGGTACTGTATCTGTTTTCCATTCTGCGCTGTTCAGAACTGTATTTGTGAAGTGAGCTTAGACTCACTTCATCTGTCAGGTGTTTTGTTCAAATTTACAGTATGTGTAGTGTGTGTGGTTGTTGTACATGAAGAACATGAGGCACTGTACTGTGCAATACCTTCTGAGTAAAACCTTGCTGATTTAAGCAGAAACACAGTGCTGACTCGTATTTGTCTGTGAAAATATTGTATTGCATATAAAGACAACATGCTATACTGCCCAAGTTACTGTATTCAAGTTGAATAACTCCTATACACATTGGCACAGCTATTGATTGTGGATAACAAAACATGTAAAAGCCCATAAATGCACCCACAGTAAATGTAATAACTGAGCATAAATACAAACGGAGCAAAAGTGATATGAAAAGAACAGGGTCACATTCAAAAGGCACCAAATGGAAGAAAAGTTACTGAAACAAGGACTTGGATTTTGCTGCAGTAGTTGAAATCAGGATCACTCTGTTTATCATATATGCATAGTCCCTTTAACCATATCTACATGTACATACTACCTCAATCACCCCGACTAACCAGTGCCTCTATATAACCTCGCTACTGTTATCTTTCACCGTCTATTTACTGTTGTTTTTATTTCTTTACTTACCTATTGTTCACCTAATACCTTTTTTGCACTGTTGGTTAGAGCCTGTAAGTAAGCATTTCACCTGTTGTATTCGGCGCACGTGACAAATAAACTTTGAATTGATTTGATTTGAGTAAAGGGGGTGTAGATTTTATTTTTGCCTCTGGTTGAATGTTTAACATGCTCATTGAGTGCGCTCTTAGTGCCAGCATTGGTCTGTGGTGGTATGTAGACAGCTCCGAAAAATACAGATGAAAACTCTCTAGGTAGATAGTGTAGATAGACACCAATAAAAATTAAATAATTGCTTGGGCCAAGAAACACAAGCAATGAACATTAGACTGGTTGAAATCCAAATCCAAGTCCAAATTTGGGATTTTTGGTTCCAACCGCCATGTCTTTGTGAGACACAGAGAAGGTGAGGGGATGATCTCTGCATGTGTGGTTCCCACCGTGAAGCATGGAGGAGGTGGTGTGGGGGTGCTTTGCTCGTGACACTGTCAGTGATTTATTTAGAATTGAAGGCGCACTTAACCAGCATGACTACCACAGCATTCTGCAGCAATACGCCATCTAATCTGGTTTGGGCTTAGTGTGACTGTCATTTGTTTTTCAACAGGACAATTACCCAACATACCTCCAGGCTGTGTAAGGGCTATTTGACCAGGAAAGTGAGTGATGGAGTGCTTCATCAGATGACCTGGCTTCCACAATCACCTGACCTCAAACAAAATTGAGATGGTTTGGGAAGAGTTGGATCGCAGAGTGAATGAAAAGCAGCCAACAAGTGCTCAGCATATGTGGGAACTCCTTCAAGACGGTTGGAAAAGCATTCCAGGTGAAGCTGGTTGAGAGAAAGTCAAGAGTGTGCAAAGCTGTCATCAAAGCAAAGGGTGTCTACTTTGAAGAATCTCAAATATATTTGGATTTGTTTAACACAAGTCTATTATTCTACAATTTAGAAAATAGTAAAAATAAAGAAATACCCTTGGATGGGACGTTAAACGGATGTGCTGACTCTCTGTGGTCACTAAAGACCCCATGGCACTTATCGTAAGAGTAGGGGTGTTAAAAGAATTTAAAAAAAGAAAAACCCTTGAATGAATAGGTGTGTCCATACTTTTGACTGGTACTGTACATTACAGGAGACTGAAATGTAACAAAATCCTTTGACATAGAAACACCTGATTTTCTGCAGGGTTTTTGAAATAATGTTTATTAATTATGAAATTATGAAAAATAGTAATAACATTTTAACCATGAAGCCACTAGATAATTTGTCTGCAGGAAAGTCCTACGCAATGCATATTTGCATTTCCATTGCAAATGTTTTAAAACATTTTTCATTGCACTATTTCTAGCCCTCCTCTTGACCTCCTTCATTTCCCCTCTCCAATACCAGCAGCAGCCAGTATCTTCTCTGCGTCAACCACCATCTCATCGATGGCCCCATTGAGAGCCTGCAACATGACAGTGAAGGAACGACCAGCTGAGCGGGCGTGCCTGGGCATGGCCATCTCCACCAGCCGGGTTGTGTTGGTGGTCAACTCCTTCTCTGCCGCTGCCAGCCGAAGCTTTACCTCCCCCTTGGTGACTTCAGCCGACAGGTTACACGTCCGCAGGGCTTTGAGCTGTGCCGGCTCCATGCCGCGTTGCCGTGCCAACCGCTCAACAGACTCGTCGTCCAGACAGAGCGAGGCCCTGGCCTTGGTGAGGATCCTCACACCGACTCTGGCGTCCACCATGGAGGCCACCAGGGGCACGGGGATGGCCGACACCCCACCAGAGAGTGACGCGGCAGCCCAGACTAAGGCCTTGAAGGCGTCTCTCTTCTGGGTGATCAGGACTGGGGAGAGAGTGGGCAGGGCCAGGAGGAGAGCGTGGGCTCGGATCTCTGGTAGGTCCCTCTCCATCTCCTCCAGGAGTCCTGGGAAGTCAAGTTTTTCCAGACGGGAGGGCCTCACTAGGAACACCTTAGGCAGGGCCACCCCCTGGGCCTTCAACAACTCTAGGCTGGCCTTCCGCCTCTCCTCCAGACCCTTTTCTGTGTCCTTCTCCGAGGCCAGCAGGGCGAAGTACACAGTGTCCCTCTGCACAGAGCGGGCTTCCAGGAACACCGCCACGCTGTTGGCCTGGAGACTCTGTGTGAACGCCATGACCACCACGTTGTACCGCAGGAACTTCACCCGCTCCATGTACCCTTCTGGGTCAAAGGGCGAGGCTGCGGGGGTGGGTGGCAAGTCCCAGAGCCTGAAGTCAGGGTGCTTAGGGTTGGGATAGATGGCCATCTCCTCTGGAGAAGTGGGGCACGGGGATAGGGCGGCTCCTTCATCCTCAGGCCCCAGGCCACGGAGGGCGTTGATGAATGCAGACTTCTCGGGCCCCCGCTCTCCTGCCACGGCCAGGTTGATCCGGCTGATCAGGAGGTCCTCCACAGCATCCTTGACATCTGACAGCTTGTTGTTCTCAATAGACTCTTTGAGAGTCTCCAGGAGGTTCAGGCTGTGAGATACAACATCCGCCGCCATGGCTGTGAGAGAGGTGCGGATGGTCATTAGCATAGATCAACACGTAGGAACACTCACACATCTTAATAGTGGAGGATTACATTTCTTGGGCACGTAGTTGATCAATTCAATTGATAATTGATTGGCTGTTATGTCCACACAGTTTAATACTGAGGTATTTATTAGTCTCTGAGTAGAAGGCAAGAACAAACACTGACATACAGTGCAGCCCTCGAAGACCTGGAACACAATCCCTTACTGCTGTATCAACTCGGGATAAGTGGGAACACAATCCCTTACTGCTGTATCAACTCGGGATAAGTGGGAACACAATCCCTTACTGCTGTATCAACTCGGGATAAGTGGGAACACAATCCCTTACTGCTGTATCAACTCGGGATAAGTGGGAACACAATAAAACAATTTATTTACACAATTAATCAGATATAACGTATTTAACTTTTTCTATGACAGTATTGGGTAGTGGTAAGTGTTGTGTAAACAAATACACTATTTTAGCTCCAAGTATCTGTCTGGTCTACAGTACTAATGTATGCTACTGCCTGTGCCTTACCTTTGACCTGGATGAAAAAAACCTAAGGGCAGACCTTAAAAAGGGAAATACATCCTTATCCAATGATCAATGGCAGATACATCCTCAATACAAGCGAAGTGTGCTGACTGTGTCTGCTAGATCTATTTACAGGCTCTTTAATGTGAGTGGAACATTCTAATCCTGTAATCCCATCCTTAATCCAGTATGAGTGTGAGCACATACTGTACACACGATACTGTACACACAGAGTCCATGATGCTCACACTGACAATTGGCAGGTGACGTACTCTCTAAATGAACATTTAACAGTAAAGGGACATCTTCATTTTCTTTTCATCCAAACCTGAGGAATAACACAGGTGTTTGTACGTGGGTTTGTTCGGTAGCTCAGTGACAGGTACAGTGCAAAAGAAACCACCACCACAACACAGACAGATTTACAATGTGAAAGGGAGTGTCCATTTCCTGCTATTGTGACTCACACACACACACCTCTTGGTGTTTTTTTTGTTCAGAGGAAACCATGTGAGAAACCTCTGCCGACATCTGAGAGTTTCAGGGTTAATTTTAAACATCTGCCTTCCAATCAGAGCCTGTTGTTCTGTTTTCACTTACACCAGCAGATGGTTGAGATCACCTTAAATCAGTTTCCTTTTCTGATAAATGAGTACTATGATAAAAACTCAAACTGAGAATGGGGTTTAGAAGTGGGCTTGTAAATTATGTGGCTTTGCGGTTGTCATGTCAAATGGAGTGCCTCTATCTAGGGGTTGTTTGTAGCATAGTAATATTGTTTACATTTTTATTTCATTTAAATGTAACATTTATTTAACTAGTCAAGTCAATTAAGAACAAATTCTTATTTACAATGATCGTGAACATATACATTTTGATTATGTCAACATAGAATACACGGTGAAGGAACTGGAGTTCTATAGAAAACCTCTACTGTTCTCTGCAGTCACACCATCTGTGTAATCACTGTCGAATACAATTTGTGGAGATAATAAATAGACATCCAACTTCTGACACCATGTATTACAGAGGAGGCTGGTGTGATGAGCTGTAGGAGGACAGGCTTGTTTTAATGGCTGGAATGGAATTAATGGAACAGAGTCATACATGTGGTTTTCATATGTTTGATACAGTTTCAAGTATTTATTTAACTAGGCATGTCAGTTAAGAACAAATTCTTATTTTCAATGACAGCCTAGGAACAGTGGGTTAACTGCCTTGTTCAGGGGCAGAACGACAGATTGTCAGCTCGGAGATTTGATCTGTGCAACCTTTCAGTTACCAGTCCAACGCTCTCTAACCACTAGGCTACCCTGCCGTCCCATTCCTGCCATTACAATGAACCTGTCCTCCTATAGCTCCTACCACCAGCCTCCTCTAATGTATTAATAAGTAGACGGGACACCATAGTGTTAGCTTTAGGAACGTCTTTACCAAGATGAAACCGTATATTGATACAGAGCATTATGGGTACTGTAGTACATCATGCTACAAGACAGTTAAAACATCATTTAGAAATTCTTAGCATATAGCAAACAACTAAAATACACACAAACATCAAAAGTAAGGTAGTGCCTCAATATATAGGGTTAGGGTTAAATCAAAATACAAAAACATGAAGGATCAGAGGAGACACCATGTCCTTCCATGGTGACACAAAAACAGAATCATTACAAAACTAACATTACATTAGATAAGGCTGAAAAAGAAAGAATTACCAAAACTATTTCCTACAGTAGTTTCAGTCTCTATCATCATAAAACATTCAATCTGGAATATGAGAAAACACCGCAGTGCTGTATATTAGAAGCCATAGTGCTGTGTGCTATTTCCCATGTTGCTGTGTCACTCTCCACCCATAATAGCCTTGATGTTGGAGTAAAGTGCTGTATCCTCATCTGTCTCTCGTAATGGCTTACCGTTCTCTTTCTCCTCTTCCTTCCCTACCATCTCATCCCCTTCCTCCCATTCTACCTCTTCCATCACACCACTCCCCTCTCCACCATCTTCTTCCTCCTCATTCTTCTTCTGTCGTTTGATTTCGGCGTAGTCTGTCTCTGTGGTGGTGGTCTTCTTCTCTGCCTCCTCAGGAGTCTTCTTCTTCAGCAGGGAGTAGTTGATACTGGCGTAGTCCACTTCATTTGGTTCTCCCCCTGTGGTAGATTTCCCTACGGCTCCACTGGTCTGGGGCCCTCCGTTTTCTTCTCCCTCCCTTAGCTCCACCTGCAGAGGGGTCTGTTTGCCCCCCACAGCCTGTCCTGCATCCATCTATGCAGTAGACGACAGAAAGCACTGTGTTAGGAGTATTTTGATAGCTTGGTGGTACCAGACATGTTTGTGTTGCCTTGTAAACTCCTATTGGCATGTCAATGCTAACTAAATGTTGGTAAAGCTGAATAAAGAAAGGAACTGGTACTGTACCTGTTGGTCTTCACATGCCACCATCTCCAGGTTCATGAAATGGCTTTTGGAGTCTGAGTCCTTTGGGATCCTCTCTTTGCATCTAAGGAAAAGAGTTCAAATGAAATGTCTCAATCACTGTATTTTGGAGGTGTTAGCAAGCACTTCCATTACAATATGGTGCAAGGCATTGGTACTTTTGACAAGAAATCTGATGTTCTTGATAATAAATATAAATAAATCAGTGAGACAATTTACAACAGATTTTTTAAATAACATATTCAGTCAATAGCGACTGTACATCAGTAATAGAATGCATGTACCTTTTACGTTTCCCTTTCAAACACAGGAAGATACAAAAGATGCTGGCTGAGAGGGCTGCACCAACCACAAATGCAGTAATCAGTTGTAGGTCCGACAGCAAAGCCATGATGTCTTTAGACACATCCTCTATAAAGAGAACACCGCGTTGGATTTTAGAAGTGGCTCACACCTTTTCTCAATCCAAGCGTGCAAATCCTCTATGTTGCATTGATATTGGGAAGCTGTGGCTCTCTAACAAAGTGTGTTAACTTGTATCTTTACCTTCTTGTTTTTCTATTTGGGTGACTTGCACCTCTCTCACTCTGCCCGCTTCATTTCTGCTGACACACTCCATAGTGGTATTGGTGTGGTTTCTGACAGGCAGGCTGATGGTGCTGTTCACTGAGAACATCAACACTGATGTAGTAAAACTGTACTCTTTTAGTGTTAACCATCTTATAAAGGGTAAGGGAACTCCCTGAGTTACACACACACACACACAGGTCATGAGAGGGGAGATAAACCATAGGCAATTTAAAGGTAACAGCATGTCACAAGCCATTTTCAATCTGTCTGAACAGCGCTGCTTGTACTCACACATCACAGTGACAACAGTGGAAGCCGTCAGAGATCTACTGTGGTGTTGAGCTGTACACACATACTCCCCAGCATGTTCTCTTGTCATGTTAGAGATGATGAGAATGGCCCGTCCAGAGTTATTCCGTTCCAAAGCTGTTGTCCCCTTCTTACTCCAGGTGATGTTGGATGATGATGGTGGGCAGCTGTCATCACTGCAGGTCAGATTCAGGGTATCACCCTCTCTCACTGTGTTACAGCCAGAGATCTTGGGTTCCTTCACATCTAGAAAACAAAGAACAGTACATACAAATCGTGTTCATGAAATGGAAGTGTTGCAGCACAACGGGAGGTCAGATAATGTACACTACCTACATGCCACATTCATTGTCAGTGTCTTCTTAGTGGTGATGCGGCCATTGAATGTCACCAGACATGTGACGTTGGTGCCGTGATGCTTAGCTGAGGGGGTGAAGGTCAACGTTGAGAAGTGGGTTGTCGTCACAGTGGTCAGGTCCTCTCTCTCTTGTATGGTGATGTTGTCTCTGAGCTCAGTGATGTTGTCTCCTGTTCCTCTCCATGTCCATGTGATGTTAGGAGGAGTTCCAGAGCAGATCCCCGGGGCGGTGCAGGTCAGAGTAGCTGGTTCTCCCTCTGTCAGAGCAGGAGTCAACACTGAGGGCTTCTGGGTCAGAGCTGGAGGCAGGAAATACAAATACAGAAGTGAGTTTTACATCTGTGTACAAAACAGCAACCCTAACCCTGACCTGAGGGGGAACTTGGCAAGTTTGTACTGTATACAATTAACTACAATAATAGGTTGTCACTGTAACTGGTAATAATAGTCATAGTACCGCTCACTGTGATGCTCACTTTCTTCGGGTATGTATATGAACTTGGAAGTCTGAATTGATACTCTCCAGCATCATTCTCTCTGATGTCGTTGATGATCACACTACAGTTCTTCTTTGTCAGATCAGTCTCCAGTAGAGATACTCTCTGTTTATAAGCTTTCTGAGCTTTAGAGGGAGTTTCAGAGTGGAAAATTATGTTTTTAACCTTATCACATCTGTCACTTGCAGGGCACTTGAACCATATTGCAGCGGTAGGCTTGATGTTATCAGGGTGAGTGAAAGTACATGAAATAACAGCACATAGTCCCTTCTCTGCTGTTATTTCTGCTGGACTGAAGGTGATGGTCCAGGATGATGCTTTTGGTGGTGCTACCAGTTCTGATGGAGGGAAATGAATACAGTCATGAGTATTACAGAAAGCACTTGGATACTACTTCACCTGTTCGTAAACATGTTTTATTAGATAGTGTAATACAGAAAGCACTTCACTTGTTCATTACATTTTTGATGATACAGAATCAGTTGAGGTTAAAATGTTTTGGGGTTTTAATTACCATACAGTACCACTACGATTACCACATCTATACATCTACTAATGATTTCAATATTAACAATACTTTAATGATGAAAGGAACCCTACTTCGACATGTTGCTCTCTCTGTCAGAGAGAAGAGTAGAGCTGCCAAAATGAGGACCCACATCCTGTCTTTCACCTCTTTCTCTTTTCCCCTTGTCTGTGTCCACAGGTCTGGAGCGCAGAAAGAGAATAACACAGAATAGCATGATAAATAGTGTTATACAAGTACTGAACATTTGAAATTCACTCTCACCCTTGATGCACAAAACAAGTTTTCTTGCCATTTTGACAAAGAGGGAGGGGGAGGGCTTCAGCACCGACCTAAACAGGAAGCCGACGGACAGGAATTCCTAGTTACCCGGAGACAGCTTCCAACCTTAGACCCCTAAAAAAGAGCCTCCCCATCAGCCAATACAGTCGCATACGCAGGATTTGTAGTACACAGAGTGACTATGACAAGCAAGCCCACTGTCTGCATGAGCGTTTCAGACAGCGAGGTTACCCAGAGGAATGGCTGCATGATGCAGGGGAACGTAAAAAAAATATGACCAAGGATGACAGCCTCATGCCAAAACCTCCCCACCCTCCTGACCAACGTGTTAAATGCTTCCTTCAATACTCCCCACTTGGTAAACAGTTTGACCACATCATTAAAAAGCCCTGGCACATCTTAAGCACTGATCCACAACTGGAAAAAAGGTTAAAGAACCTCTGCGGGTCGTCTTCAGACGCTCCCCCAACATCAGTGGTGAGGTGTGATCTTCCTCCAGTGGCACGTGATACCTTTCTAGACAATCTGCCGGATGGTAATTACAGATGTGGTCGATGTACCCAGTGTAACTTTACGAATAAATGCACAATGTTCAATCCCCCTATCACGGGCAAGGCCATCAAGATTAAGGACATCATTACACGTTCCACCAAAAAATTTGATAAACCTGATCAAGTGTATTTGTGGTATATGCTATGCAGGAAAAACGAGACGCGCTCTGAAACAGGAATAGCAGAACACAGGAGTAATATCAGGTCCCTCGACCAGAGAAACCCTGTGGCTGCACATTTCATGGAGGCCCGTCACAACATTAGCTCTCTGAGATACATTGGTATCGAACATGTTAAGACTCTATTATTGAGAAGAGAATTGTATTGGAATCACCGTTTGTGCACCACGTCTCCTAAAGGTCTGAACCAAGAGTTTGATATCAGACCCTTTCTTACATACTGTATGTCACTTTGATTTGTCTTGGCTTCCTGGTCTCCTAGTTACTTTGTACATACTGTATATATTAGATTCTGTAACTACTATATCTGCCCATCTCATTGATATCAAATATTAGAGATGCACTAATAGTTTTTGAAATAGGTCACTGGAATTATACTTACGGCCACCTCAGCTCCTGCTCGTAATAGTCATATGGGAGGGTATTCCAAATGTTTTCAACAATCTTTTTACTACTGTTGCCAAGATTTTGAACTTGAATCCATTTGTATGTATATAATCCTTTATGACCATATGTACCTCTCAGATTAATTATGATTGCTTGTGCCACATGTTTTATTGTTACCACACCTACACGAGTCATGTGCATAATGGTGATGGAAGATGGAATGTGTATATTTTGGGAAGTGAGTACTCAGTTTGTTTGACCTGACGAAGATCCGTTTCGAGATCGAAATGTTGTCAGTAAAGCAGTGAATTGAGAGCATCAACCGTGTGCGGGCCTTCTTGTTCTTTAGTATGATAATATCTACACATCCCGTTGCCAGCTGTGTTTGGAGGATACATAGGCCTTCCTAACAACTGACATGAACGTTTCATGACACGTTTCTGATTGTCACAACCTTCTCACCTCGTTTTTTTCAACTGTAATTTAATGCATGGAGAGATGTCAAACTCCTAGTTATGCTTTATTTTACCATAATGGTCTGGAACTTATTTTGAAACTACATGGTAACAGAGTAATTACATTTTAAGTCACGTGGGGAGTCATTGTAACAAACAAAGTGCCAATTGTTTCTACCAAAGACTAAGGAGTTACTAGTTTAGTTACATAAGTAACGTCTAGAGTTCCCCATTTTTTTCCAAGCACTTAAAAAACAAACATATTTGCCATGTAAAGAATAAGACTGAATCAGCACATTACCTCTCTCTGTGTGCTCTCTCTTCTTGTTGACTATGAGCCATGTGTGAGTCTCTGATGAGTGTGAACTGTCACTTCATGTCCCCAGTCTGTTACTCCTCCCTCTAACCTGATGCTGCATCCAGGAAGTCCCTCTGTACAGCATACCGCCCAGCCATACTGGACTGTATATAGACCATAATCAACCCAAGCCCATCAACCAACCCATCAATCCATACCGATCAACCAACACTACAATCCCGTAGCTTATATATTCAGATAAATTCTGAAGTTTTATCATTTGTAACTTATTCAAAACCAGTAATAGTGTCATTTTGTACAGCAAATGTGCATGTAGTCATAAATCAACATAATTGACCGGTACTGTACATAAAAGAGATCTAACTGCAATTCCTGTGAAAACAGCATAACTGTAAAATCCATTATGCCACATGTTTTGGGGCGGGCAGGTAGCCTAGTGGTTAGAGTGTTGGGGCAGTAACCAAAAGGTTGCTGGATCAAATCCCTGAGCTGACAAGGTTCTGCCCCTGAACAAGGCACTGTTCCCCAGTAGGCTGTCATTGTAAATAAGAATTTGTTCTTAACTGACTTGCCTAGCTAAAAGAAGGTAATAAAATGATGCCTTGGTCTTCAGCTCATGATGTGTTTTACTTTAAGATCTGATAGTTAACCTTACTGAGTTTGACCAAGGCTTTTACAACACTCTGTCGGCCTCAGTTAAGTTTCTTTTCACATTTTAAGACTTTGTTTAAGTGCCACCAACCTTACTATATTTATATAGGTGGGGTTTTACTTCTCCCAAGTAATTACATTTGAACTATAATCCCTAAAATACAGTATGTGTTGCTGCTATTAGAAAAAAAGTACAGTGCCTTGCGAAAGTATTCGGCCCCCTTTGCGACCTTTTGCCACATTTCAGGCTTCAAACATAAAGATATAAAACTGTCTTTTTTTGTGAAGAATCAACAACAAGTGGGACACAATCATGAAGTGGAACGACATTTATTGGATATTTCAAACTTTTTTAACAAATCAAAAACTGAAAAATTGGGCGTGCAAAATTATTCAGCCCCCTTAAGTTAATACTTTGTAGCGCCACCTTTTGCTGCGATTACAGCTGTAAGTCGCTTGGGGTATGTCTCTATCAGTTTTGCACATCGAGAGACTGACATTTTTTCCCATTCCTCCTTGCAAAACAGCTTGAGCTCAGTGAGGTTGGATGGAGAGCATTTGTGAACAGCAGTTTTCAGTTCTTTCCACAGATTCTCGATTGGATTCAGGTCTGGACTTTGACTTGGCCATTCTAACACCTGGATATGTTTATTTTTGAACCATTCCATTGTAGATTTTGCTTTATGTTTTGGATCATTGTCTTGTTGGAAGACAAATCTCCATCCCAGTCTCAGGTCTTTTGCAGACTCCATCAGGTTTTCTTCCAGAATGGTCCTGTATTTGGCTCCATCCATCTTCCCATCAATTTTAACCATCTTCCCTGTCCCTGCTGAAGAAAAGCAGGCCCAGCCCATGATGCTGCCATCACCATGTTTGACAGTGGGGATGGGGTGTGTTCAGGGTGATGAGCTGTGTTGCTTTTACGCCAAACATAACGTTGTGCATTGTTGCCAAAAAGTTCAATTTTGGTTTCATCTGACCAGAGCACCTTCTTCCACATGTTTGGTGTGTCTCCCAGGTGGCTTGTGGCAAACTTTAAACGACACTTTTTATGGATATCTTTAAGAAATGGCTTTCTTCTTGCCACTCTTCCATAAAGGCCAGATTTGTGCAATATACGACTGATTGTTGTCCTATGGACAGAGTCTCCCACCTCAGCTGTAGATCTCTGCAGTTCATCCAGAGTGATCATGGGCCTCTTGGCTGCATCTCTGATCAGTCTTCTCCTTGTATGAGCTGAAAGTTTAGAGGGACGGCCAGGTCTTGGTAGATTTGCAGTGGTCTGATACTCCTTCCATTTCAATATTATCGCTTGCACAGTGCTCCTTGGGATGTTTAAAGCTTGGGAAATCTTTTTGTATCCAAATCCGGCTTTAAACTTCTTCACAACAGTATCTCGGACCTGCCTGGTGTGTTCCTTGTTCGTCATCATGCTCTCTGCGCTTTTAACGGACCTCTGAGACTATCACAGTGCAGGTGCATTTATACGGAGACTTGATTACACACAGGTGGAATGTATTTATCATCATTCAGAGATCCTCACTGAACTTCTGGAGAGAGTTTGCTGCACTGAAAGTAAAGGGGCTGAATAATTTTGCACGCCCAATTTTTCAGTTTTTGATTTGTTAAAAAAGTTTGAAATATCCAATAAATGTCGTTCCACTTCATGATTGTGTCCCACTTGTTGTTGATTCTTCACAAAAAAATACAGTTTTATATCTTTATGTTTGAAGCCTGAAATGTGGCAAAAGGTCGCAAAGTTCAAGGGGGCCGAATACTTTCGCAAGGCACTGTATATACACTGAGTTTATTGTGGTATATTTTCTTTGTAACATGTCTAAGTTAACTGGATATTCCTTGTCTTTGGATGTTCTAAATGTCTGATGGCCTGATGACTAAATCCTTAAACGTCTTCCATCCAGTGGTGGCCACTGATAGTCTAAATACCCAAGTTCATCCCATCTACAGAAAAGCCATCTTTCTTCGATTCCAAGCTAAAATAAAGGAAGAAAATGTTTTGGTCGAAAATCTGTTTTCTCAACACATCTCCTAAACAGTAAGGTAGAAATACCCCCTCCAATTACAGTTCTCCATTACTTTATTAACAGTTATCCTCACGCCACCTCTCCATTGTTTACAGTACTACTGTACATCACACAAATATGTTTTTAACCATTTAACTTGCCAATAGTTGCAACTGCAGTATCCGAATCAGGCCGAGATTCAATCCGCGCCACAACGCCTCTAAATAGTTTTGGTAAATGCTTTATTTTACAGCCCTGTGTCAGCTGGTACTGTATGTGCCTGGTGGTTGTACATTTTCAATACAATTATGTACTTGTTGTACAATGAGGCAAGTTTGGAAGGTTTTTTAAGGAAGTGTAATTTTACTTTTGTAACGTTTCTGTTTTTTCACCATGGGGAAGGACTGACAAAGATGTGGTTTGGAAAAGTAGAGGTCAAATCATTTCTCGTTTCTTTTTTTGTATTTCAATTGCAAAACTTTCAAGTGGGCAAAACCATTCATCTTGAGACCACAGGGGAGTACATTACTAATCACTGAACATATCAAAATACCCAATGGATCATGATACTTTCTAGTTTAAAGGGGTACAAAAACATACACTACTGGTCAAAAGTTTTAGAACACCTACTCATTACAGAGTTTATCTTCATGTTTTACTATTTTCTATCATGTAGAATAATAGTGAAGACATCAAAACCATGAAATAACACATATGGAATCATGTAGTAACGAAAAAAAAGTGTTAAATAAATCAAAATATATTTTATATTTGAGATTCTTCAAATAGCTACCCTTTGCCTTAATGATAGCTTTGCACACTCTTGGCATTCTCTCAACCAGCTTCACCTGGAATGCTTTCCCAACAGTTTTGAAGGAGTTCCCACACATAACTGAGCTGTTTTTGGCTTAGCTCTCCGACTCATTCCAAACCATCTCAATTTGAATGAAGTCGAGGGATTCTGGAGGCCAGGTGCACCGTTTCTACATTGCTCAGGCGCAGCTACCGTTTTGGTTCAGTGCCTTAAAAGGCTTTGCATGGTCAATCTGGCATCTTCTGCGATATGGCCTCTGCAGAAGTCAGGGCATTTAAAGTGCATGCGTAAATTATTCAGACCCCTCGACTCTTTCCACATTTAGTTACTTTAAAGCCATACTCAAAAAATTTTAAATCCTCATCAATCTACAAAAAATACCCAATAATAACAAAGCCAAAACTGTTTTTTAGAAATGTTTGCAAATGTAAAAAAAATAAAACAGAAATACCTTGTTTACTTAGGTATTCAGACCCTTTGCTATGACACTCGAAATTGAGCTCAGGTGCATCCTGTTTCCATTGATCATTCTTGAGATGTTTCTACAACTTCATTGGAGTCCACCTGTGGTAAATTAAATTGATCAGACATGATTTGGAAAGGCACACACCTGTCTATATAACTTCCCACAGTAGACAGTGCTTGTCAGAGCAAAAACCAAGCCATGAGGTTGAAGGAATTGTCCGTAGAGCTCTGATACAAGATTATGTCGAGGTACAGATCTGGGGAAGGGTACCAAAACATCTCTGCAGCATTGAAGGTCCCCAAGAACACAATGGCCTCTGTCATTCTTAAATGGAAGAAGATGGGAACAACCAAAACCTCTCCCTAGAGCTGGTAGCCCAGCCAAAACGGGGGAGGAGGGCCTTGGTCGGGGAGGTGACCAAGAACTCGATGGTCACTCTGACAGAGCTCCAGAGTTCCTCTGTGGAGATAGGAGAACCTTCCAGAAGGACAACCATCTCTGCAGCACTCCACCAATCAGGCCTTAATGGTAAAATGTCCAGATGGAAGCCACTCCTCAGTAAAAGGAACAAGACCTGCCAGCTTGGAGTTTGCTAAAAGGAACCTAAAGGACTCTCACACCACCAGAAACAACATTCTCTGGTCTGATGAAACCAAGAATTAACTATTTGGCCTGAATGTTAAGTGCCACTTCTGGAGGAAACCTGACACTATCCCAACGGTAAAGCATGGTGGTGGCAGCATCATGCTGTGGGGATGTTTTTCAGTGGCAGGGACTGGGAGACTAGTCATAATCGAGGGAAAGATGAACGGAGAGAGTACAGAGATCCTTGATGAAAACCTGCTCCATGAGAGCTCAGGACCTCAGACTATGGCAAAGGTTCACCTTCCAACAGGACAACAACCCTAAGCACACAGCCAAGACAACGCAGGAGTGGCTTCGGGACAAGTCTCTAAATGTCCTTGAAAATCTCTGGTGAGACCTGATAATAGCTGTGCAATGATGCGCCCCATCCAACCTGACAGAGCTTGAGAGGATCTGCAGAGAAGAATGGAAGAAACTCCCTAAATATAGGTGTGCCAAGCTTGTAGAGTCATACCCAAGAAGACTTGAGGCTGTAATCGCTGCCAAAGGTGCTTCAACAAAGTAGTGAGTATAGGGTCAGAATACTTACAGTTGTCTGCTTAATGACTTAAATGTCAACCAAGTTGGTTTGATGGGTTGGTTGATTATGGTCTATATACAGTATGGCTGGGCGGTATACAGTACAAAGGGACTTCCTGGATTGCAGCACCAAGTTAGAGAGAGTAACAGAATGGGGACATGAAGTGACAGTTCAGTACACTTTCTGCATGGATGGATCGAAAGACAAGCTATTCAAACATTATATATTTTTGTTTTGTTACTTTGAATGTCTGTTAAAACTTGATTATGACTACTTAATGTAATGGTAATTTTCTATTAATCATTTAGGGCATTACATCACATTGCTTCATAAGACTTTATATAGAGTTGAAGTCGGAAGTTTACATACACCTTAGCCAAATACATTTAAACTCAATTTTTCACAAATCCTGACACTTAGTCCTAGTAAAAATGCCCTGTCTTAGGTCAGTTAGGATCACCACTTTATTTGAAGAATGTGAAATGTCAGAATAATAGCAGAGAGAATTATTTATTTCAGCTTTTATTTCTTTCATCACATTCCCAGTGGGTCAGAAGTTTACATACACTCAATGTAGCATTGCCTTTAACTTGGGTCAAACCTTTCAGTTAGCCTTCCACAAGCTTCCCACAATAAGTTGGGTGAATTTTGGCCCATTCCTCCTGACAGAGCTGGTGTAACTGAGTCAGGTTTGTAGGCCTCCTTGCTTGCACACGCTTTTTCAGTTCTGCCCACAAATTTTCTATAGGATTGAAGTCAGGGCTTTGTGATGGCCATCCAATACCTTGCTTTTGTTGTCCTTAAGCCATTTTGCCACAACTTTGGAAGTATGCTTGGGGTCATTGTCCACTTGGAAGGACCCATTTGGGACCAAGCTTTAACTTCCTGACTGATGGCTTGAGATGTTGCTTCAATATAACCACATAATTTTCCTGCCTCGTGACGCCATCTATTTTGTGAAGTGCACCAGTCCCTCCTGCAGCAAAGCACCCCCACAACATAATGCTGCCACCCCCGTGCTTCATGGTTGGGATGGTGTTCTTCGGCTTGCAAGCCTCCCCCTTTTCCCTCCAAACATAACAATGGTCATATATATTTATTTAAAAAATCTAGACCAGAGGACATTTCTCCAAAAAGTACGATCTTTGTCCCCATGTGCAGTTGCAAACCGTATTATGTTTTTTTATGGAGGTTTTGGAGCAGTGGCTTCTTCCTTGCTGAGCGGCCTTTCAGGTTATGTCGATATAGGACTCATTTTACTGTGGATATAGGTACTTTTGATCTGTTTCCTCCAGCATCTTCACAAGGTCCTTTGCTCCAAAGTACGTTCATCTCTAGGAGACAGAACTTCCTGAGTGGTATGACGGCTGCTTGGGTCCATGGTGTTTATACTTGCATACTATTGTTTGTACAGATGGACGTGGTACCTGCAGGCATTTGGAAATTGCTACCAAGGATGAACTAGACTTGTGGAGGTCTACAATTTTTCTCTGAGGTCTTGGCTGACATCTTTTATTTTCCCATGATGTCAAGCAAAGAGGCACTGAGTTTGAAGGAAGGCCTTGAAATACATCCACAGGTACACCTCCAATTGACTCACATGATGTCAATCAGCCTATCAGAAGCTTCTAAAGCCATGACATCATTTTCTGGAATGTCCCAAGCTGTTTGAAGGCACAGTCAATTTAGTGATGTAAACTTCTGACCCACTGGAATTGTGATACAGTGAAATAATCTGTCTATAAACTATTTTTGAAAAAATTACTTGTTTCATGCACAAAGTAGATTTCCTAACCGACTATAGTTTGTTAACAAGAAATTTGTGGAGTGGTTGAAAAACAAGTTTTAAGGACTCCAACATAAGTGTATGTAAACTTCCAACTTCAACTGTATGTAAATGTGATATTTCAGATTCTTATGCTTAATACATTAATACACATTAATACACACAAACGTTTCTAAAAACCTCTTTTTGCTTTGTCATTATGGCGTAATTTCTGTAGATGGATCGGGGGAAAGAATAACAATTGAATCCATATTAGAATAAGGCTGTAATGTACAAAAAAAGTCAAGGGGTCTGAATACTTTCCGAATGCACTGTATACTTCTTGCATAGCTGTTGTGAAGGAAGTTGTCACGGAAGTGAGTTTGTGTTTTTTCTGGACATCCTGCCCCTCCCGCCCCCTCCTAGCGTCCACCAATCATGTCAATGCGGAGCTATATGGAGCCCTCCAAACTGTGGAGGTGCCTAGGCTATACAGTATAGAGCTACATTTGGCCTCTGCATGCTTCCAGAGGCTCCACATTTGCGTCATACCATCCATATAGCGCGTCCGACCACATTTCCAGATGAAGCATAAATTGACTTTTAAAGGCAATTCGTGGTCAGAGTCTGCCTTGTCCGTGCAGTATTTACAGTGATACGGCCGCTGCAGAAGTCAGGGCATTCATACTTCTTGCTCTTTGTGCAGCAGCACAGATCTGTTGAGCAGAGCTGTTGTGAAGGAAGTTGTCAAGGAAGTGAGTTTGTGTTTATACAGGACCTCCCACCACCACCTACTGTCAGCCAATCATGTCAATGCGGAGCTATATGGCGCCCTCTGCATTGTTACAAAATGTGGGAGGCACACAGCAATGCGGTAAGGAGCTCGAATTTGGTCGCTGCATGCCTCAGGGGTTCCGCAATGGTGTCACACCCTCCATATGAAGCCTCCCACCACATTTTCAGATCAAGCACAAATTGGCTTTTAGAAAGCACTGGTTTCAGCACTGGTGTTTAAAATGAAAAGGCACCTGCAAAAGATAGTTGCTTATCTATTTTGTTGTGCTTTTACATTCGTTTAGTTGTTTCATGTTCGATGCACTCAGGGTGTTGTTACATGTCATGTGAGAGGCGTTCACCACAAGAAAATGTTGTCTTGTCACTTTGCCTGATTTAAATACTGTATGTGAAATATTTGTTCCCCCCAAGCTGTTTACAGGCATTTGACACTATTCTGCATTTTATCATCTATTTACCCAACATCCATCAGTTCAATCACATTACATGTTAAGATGTGTTCATTCAGTTGGAAAAGTCACAGTCCTGGCTGAGCTCACTGTGGCCGCTTCGGTTACAGTGTAGCCAAGCTGTCTGTATGCGCCTATCAATTAAAATATCAAATCAAATGTATTTATATAGCCCTTCGTACATCAGCTGATATCTCAAAGTGCTGTAAAGAAACCCAGCCTAAAACCCCAAACAGCAAGCAATGCAGGTGTAGAAGCACGGTGTCTAGGAAAAAATACCTAGAAAGGCCAAAACCTAGGAAGAAACCTAGAGAGGAACCAGGCTATGTGGGGTGGCCAGTCCTCTTCTGGCTGTGCCGGGTGGAGATTATAACAGAACATGGCCAAGATGTTCAAATGTTCATAAATGACCAGCATGGTCGTATAATAATAAGGCAGAACAGTTGAAACTGGAGCAGCAGCACAGTCAGATGGACTGGGGACAGCAAGGAGTCATCATGTCAGGTATTCCGGGGGCATGGTCCTAGGGCTCAGGTCCTCCGAGAGAGAGAAAAAAAGAGAGAATTAGAGAGAGCATATGTGGGGTGGCCAGTCCTCTTCTGGCTGTGCCGGGTGGAGATTATAAGAGAACATGGCCAAGATGTTCAAATGTTCATAAATGACCAGCATGTTCGAATAATAAGAAGGCAGAACAGTTGAAACTGGAGCAGCAGCACGGCCAGGTGGACTGGGGACAGCAAGGAGTCATCATGTCAGGTAATCCTGGGGCATGGTCCTAGGGCTCAGGTCCTCCGAGAGAGAGAAAGAAAGAGAGAAGGAGAGAATTAGAGAACGCACACTTAGATTCACACAGGACACCGAATAGGACAGGAGAAGTACTCCAGATATAACAAACTGACCCTAGCCCCCCGACACATAAACTACTGCAGCATAAATACTGGAGGCTGAGACAGGAGGGGTCAGGAGACACTGTGGACCCATCCGAGGACACCCCCGGACAGGGCCAAACAGGAAGGATATAACCCCACCCACTTTGCCAAAGCACAGCCCCCACACCACTAGAGGGATATCTTCAACCACCAAATACAATGTTATTGGTCACAGAGACATACCAAGCAGACGTTACTGCGGGTGTAGCGAAATGCTTGTGTTCCTAGCTACATCAGTTCAATAGTATATAGCAACTCACAAGAATACACACATCTAGAAGTAAAAGAAGGGAATAAAGAAATATATAAATACTAGGACTAACAATGTCGGAGTGGCATTGACTAAATACAGTAGAATAGAATACATTATATACATATGAGATGAGTAAAGTAGTATGTAAACATTTATTAAAGTGACTAGTGTTCCATTATTTAAAGTGGCCAGAGATTTCATGTCTGTGTGCAGGGTTGAGGTGCAGGGTTGAGTAGCCGGTTATTACTCGGCTTGTGATGGCTATTTAACAGACTGGTGTCCTTGAGATAGAAGCTGTTTTTCAGACTCTCGGTCCCAGCTTTGATGCACCTGTACTGACCTCACCTTCTGGATGATAGCAAGGGAACAGGCCATGGCTCGGGTGGTTGTTGTCCTTGATTGATCTTTTTGGCCTTCCTGTGACACCGGTTGCTGTAGGTCTCCATGTCTCAGTTCTCTCATGGCTTAAAAATCATTCTTTAACCAGTCTCCTCCTCTTCATCTACACTGATTGAAGTGGATTTAATAACAAGTGACATCAATAAGGGATCATAGCTTTAATCTGGTCAGTATGTCATGGAAAGAGTAGATGTTCTTAATGTTTTGTGCACTCAGTGTATATGTAGCAATTTAGCAGTTAGGATCTATCTGTAAGGGTTATGATAAATTAGGCATTGTTTCTCAATGTGGGCATATAGATAAATGCACACTTTTTTATGCCCTTGTGTTACATAATTTTTTTTTAAAATACTCATTAATGTACTCTAGTTCAATATAATTTATTGTGGAAGAACCTAGGAGATATTGTTCTGCTCTGTTCATAAATGGTGTCAATGCAAATCAATCAATCAATCAATCAAATGTATTTATGAAGCCCTTTTTACATCAGCCGATTTCACAAGGTGCTATACAGAAACCCAGCCTAAAACCCCAAACCGCAAGCAATGCAGATGTAGACGCGTGGTGGCTAGGAAAATAGTCTGGGTGGCCATTTGATTAATTGTTCAGCAGTGTTATGGCTTGGGGGTAGAAGCTGTTAAAGAGCCGTTTGGACCTAGACTTGGCACTACGGTACCGCTTACCATGTGATAGCAGAGAGAACGCCTAATATGACATGCCTAATATAGAGGTCCTGGATGGCAGGAAGCTTGGACCAAGTGATGTACTTGTACTATTTCCCTCTGTAGCGCCTTGCGGTTGGATTATATATTTCGGAACATAGAATACTCATAGCGCAGCATAATGCTGCAATATACAAGAAATAGATCTAATTTGGACTAGCCAGAAAAAACAGTACATTATGCTTTTAAGTTGTATACTATCCGAATGTTTTGCTATTTATGTATGAATCATGGTAAAATAAGTAAAATAGCATGACATGAGTAATAAAATTGCAAAATCTTCTCTGAACCCCTTGACAGAATGTGTATGTATTGCATCATTTCTCTAAGTCCCATGGCAAAATGTGTAGAATAATAATATTTTTGAGGTCAAGAGTGGGGACCTAAAATGTTGTGCTCACAAGGTATTTTTCTTAGGGCCCCCAAAAGGTTACCGCCAGCTCTGACTACATGTGTGGGTATGGATGTTGTTAAGCAGACCCGTGAGCCACTGCTGCCCCCCTGACGAGTTCAGATTTTTTTGTGCCCCCACCCCCATCAAAGTTGGCCATTCCTGATTTATACCATTGGTAGCCTGTAATTATTGTTGAATGAAATTTGTGGAGATGGTAGGTTGGAAATAGCAAAAAAAGAAATTCACCATTCATACATGCTTTGAACAGATTTCAGAGAACAAACAAATGAAAAAAGTGAGGTTGTGCCTCAATATAAAATCATGTTGAAATAATGAACACCTATAATAGAAAAATATTCTCAGATAGTGGTGAGCTGACAATGTCACAAACGATACACACGCTTCAATGGGGCTGAAGACCATGAATGGCCAGACAGCTACAGTAGCAACAATGACACAAAGATGCCATCTAGGGAATCGTAGGTGGCTCGTTTCAGCTAGTTTTAACTTGTTCTTGGTAGCATGTCTTATTTTGACTGATGTCACGTCCATGTTAATATGTAATATGTAATATGTTTATTTTCAATAAACATTGGAGAAGAAATATACTTTACATGTTGTCAACAATCAGTCAACAATCAAGTCAACTTGTCTTTACCTTTTCCCAACCACATCTTTGTCAGTCCTTCCTCATGGTGACAAAACAGAATTATTACAGATGTCAAATGACACTTCCTTGAAAAACATTACCAAAACTTGCTTCTATGTACAACTAGAAAATATTCTTATTGAAATTGTACAACCACCAGGAACATACAGTACCAGCTGACACAGCGCTGTAAAACAAAGCATTTTTCAAAACTACTAACTACACTAGCTTCAGTTAAACAAAAGTCTCAGTATCATCATAAAACTCAATCCGGATTCAGAAAATGATATAAGAACACATGGCTAATACTGTATGCTTTCCCCCATGTTTCTAGCGAAAATAGCTTTGTCACTCACCACCACCCATAATAGCCTTGACGTTGGAGTAAAGCGCTGTATCCTCATCTGACTCTGCTGCTGGCTTACTGTTCTCTTTCTCCTCATCCTTCCCCATATTCACACCACTCCCCTCTCCTCCATCTTCATCCCCTTCTTTCTTCTTCTCTCTTTTGATTTTGGCGTAGTCTGACTCTGTGGTAGTGGTCTTCTTCTCTGCCTCCTCAGGAGTCTTCTTCTTCAGCAAGGAGTAGTTGATTCTGGCGTAGTCCACTTCATTTAGTTCTTCCCCTGTGGCAAATTTTCCCGCGGCTCCACTGGTATGGGGCCCTCCATTTTCAGCTCCCTCGCTCAGCTCCAACTGCAGAGGGGTCTGTTCGCCCCCCACAGCCTGTCCTGCATCCGTCTATGGAGTAGAAGACAGAAAGTACTGTGTTAGGAGTCTTTTGTTAGCTTGGTGATCCCAGATCTGTTTATGCTGTCTTAGCATTCACATGCCAATATGAGTTGATAACTGAATGTTTGCAGAGCTGAATAAAGAAAGGAACTGGTACTGCACCTGTTGGTCTTCACATGTCACCATCTCCAGGTTCATGAAAGGGCTTTTGCAGTCTGAGTACATTGGGATCCTCTCTTTTTGTCTAAGGAAAATATTGCAAATGACATTTCTCTAACTGTATCTTGGAGGGGTTAGCAAGCACGCCCATTACATTATGGTGCAAGGGGTTGGTGCATTTGACAACGTATCTGATTCTCTTGATAGTAAATATGAATTTCTAAAGACAATCTGAAATGTATTTTTAAAAACAACACTTAGTTAACACTACAGTTAACACTGTACATCAGTAATAGAATGCATTTACCTTTTACATTTCCCTTTCAAACAGAGGAAGATAGAACAGATGGTGGCTGAGAGGGCTGCACCAACCACAAATGCAGTAATCAGTTTTAGGTCCGACAGCAAAGCTATAATGCCTTCCAATTCCTTCTCTAAAAAGAGAACAACAACTCTGAATGAGAAGGGGCTCACATTCCTTCATATCCTCTGGAAGAAAATATGAATTTCCCTAAGCCTAAATGTACAGAACATCCTCAATATTGCAAACAGTGGGTGGGAATGGGAAGCTGTGACTCTCTAACCAAGTAACTTGACATACATATTTACCTCTTTGCTTTTCTTGGCTCTTATTTTGTGTGACCTGCAGCTTCTCTCTCACTACACCCACCACATTGCTGCTGACACACTCCACAGTGGTGTTGTTGTGGTGTCCAACAGGCAGACTGATGGTGCTGTTCACTGAGGAACACAACACTGACGTAGTGAGGCTGCACCTCTCTGTGTTGAGCTCCAGCAGTGGCCACACTATGTGGGGTGAGGGAAACCCCTGACTGACACACACACAGGTCATGACCTCTGCCTGGTCCACACACCCAGAGCCAGGAAGAATCACAGGAAGGTCTGGAAAAAGACAGTGAAGAGAGAGATATCAGTGATAGATTGATGCTAAAAACATGCCAGAGTTTGTATATTACAGTCAAGTTAGTACTTACACATCACAGTGACAACAGTGGAAGCTGTCATAGTCCTGTTGAGGTGTTGAACTGTACACACATACTCCCCAGCATGTTGTCTTGTCACATTGGAGATGGTGAGAGTGGCATTTTCAGTGTAATTCTGAAGTGGGGCACTTGTCCCGTTCTTACTCCAAGTGATGTCAGATGGAGGGTAACTGTCAACACTGCAGGTCAGATCCAGGGTACCATCCTCCTTCACCATTTCATTTCCAGTTATTTGGGGGTCTTTCACATCTTTAAGTGCAAAGAGTTTCTAATTGTACAGATGTATTTTTAAACATACACTAAATTCAGACTATGTTGGTTGAGGGACTAATAACAATGGATCATGATTAAAAAGGGGAAAAGTCAAAGCCATGACATAACTGCAGGTGGAGTCTTCATATTGTATAATTTGCTTATTATCAATGTTATTCTTAGGTTTCAAAGATTCTCTGGAATAAGGTGTTTATTAATGTCAAATGTAGGATAAGCTACTCACATGCCACATTCAAAGTTACTGTCTCTTCAATTTGAATTTTTTTCTGGAAGGTTACTTGACACGTAACCATCATGTTGTGGTGTTCAGCTGAGGGGGTAAAGGTCAACGTTGAGAAGTGGGTTGTTGTCATAGTGGTCAGGTCCTCTCTCTCCTGTATGGTGATGTTGTCTCTGAGCTCAGTGATGTTGTCTCCTGTTCCTCTCCATGTCCATGTGATGTTAGGAGGAGTTCCAGAGCACATCCCCGGGGCGGTGCAGGTCAGAGTAGCTGGTTTTCCCTCTGTCAGAGGAGGAGTCAACACTGAGGGCTTCTGGGTCAGAGCTGGAGGCAGGAAATACAAACACAGAAGTGAATTTTACAAAACAGCAGTGACACATAATCAGCCGTAGGAGAGCAGCATGCATGTGATGACTCTGAATGGGAGTTTCCCCAGTAATGTCTTCTTATGATAGGACTTTATGATAAGGGAGACCTGAGGGGGAACTTGGCAAGTGTGTACTGTATACAATTAACTACAATAATAGGTTGTCACTGTAACTGGTAATAATAGTCATAGTACCGCTCACTGTGATTTTCACTTTCTTCTGGGATGTATTTGAACCTGGAAGTCTGAATTGATACTCTCCAGCATCATTCTCGCTGATGTCGTTGATGATCACACTACAGTTATTCTTTGTCAGATCAGTCTCCAGTAGAGACACTCTCTGTTTATAACCCTCCTGAGCTTTAGAGGGTTTATTGGAGTGGAAAATTATGATTTTATCCTCATCACATTTGCCCTTTGGGCACTTGAACCATATTGCAGCGGTAGGCTTGATGTTATCAGGGTGAGTGAAAGTACATGAAATAACAGCACATAGTCCCTTCTCTGCTGTTATTTCTGCTGGACTGAAGGTGATGGTCCAGGATGATGCTGTTGGTGGTGCTGCCAGTTCTGATGGAGGGAAATGAATACAGTCATGAGTAATACAGAAAGCACTTGGATACTACTTCACTTGTTCGTAAACATGTTTTATGAGATAGTGTCTACTGAGATATTTGCCATACCACCACTACTACCACATCTACTAATGACTATCACATTAACATTAGTTGTGATAAAAAGGACCTTACTATCGCATGTGGCTCTCTCTGTCAGAGAGAGAAGTAGAGCTGCCGAGATGAGGACCCACATCCTGTTTCCACTGCCTTGATGAATCAATCACAGTACCGGGGTCTCTTTCCTCTTTCTCTTCTTGTCACTGTCTCTGTCTGTGTCTTCTGGTCTGGAGCACAAGTGTGAAATAGAATATGAAATGTTGTTGTGATAATAACAACATATAGCAATACACATCCGATATTAACGTTTCATTACATCTTTATGAGTGCTAAAGTGTCATTCATAACAACCGTCTTAGCATGTTTATTCAACTGAGACGTATTTTGCTGTAATGCCTAGAGAGTATGTCAAAGAAAAATGTATGGTCACAGTTCCTATGAGCGCCTTCTTCATAATGCATTCCAAGCACCTTTATAACTCCTTATGAGTGACTCCCTATAAAACATTAAAATGCCCAACATAAGCTTATATGACTGCTCCAAGATATATTTAACTGCATTTATAAATCTTTTTGAATAAGCTACAGTTGAAGTCGGAAGTTTACACACACTTAGGTTGGAGTCATTAAAACTCGTTTTTCAACCACTCCACAAATGTATTGTTAACAAACTATAGATTTGGCAAGTCGGTTAGGACATCTACTTTGTGCATGACACAAGTAGTCTTTCCAACAACTGTTTACAGACAGATTATTTCACTTACTTCACCGTATCACAATTCCACCAGGGCAGCGTTTACAAACACTAAGTTGACTGGGCCTTTAAACAGCTTGGAAAATTCCAGAAAATGATGTCATGACTTTAGAAGCTTCTGATAGGCTGATTGATATCATTTGAGTCAATTGGAGGTGTACCTGTGGATGTATTTTCAGGGCTACCTTCAAACTCAGTGCCTCTTTGCTTGACATCATGGGAAAATCAAAAGAAATCAGCCAAGACCTCCAAACGCCTGAAGATACCACCTTCATCTGTACAAACAATAGTACGCAAGTATAAACACCATGGCACCACGCAGCCGTCATACCGCTCAGGAAGGATATACGTTTTGTCTCCAAGAGATGAATGTACTTTGATGCAAAAAGTGCAAATCAATCCCAGAACCACAGCAAATGAGCTTGTGAAGATGCTGGAGGAAACAGGTACAAAAGTATCTATATCCACAGTAAAACGAGTCCTATATCGACACAACCTGAAAGGCTGCCGCTGCTCCAAGGAAGAAGCCACTCCTCCAAAACTGCCATAAAAGTTTGCAGTTTGCAACTGCACATGGGGACAAAGATTGTACTTTTGGATAAATGTTTTCTAGTCTGATGAAACAAAAATAGAACTGTTTGGCCATAATGACCATCGTTATGTTTGGAGGGAAAGGGGGAGGCTTGCAAGCTGAAGAACATCATCCCAAGCGTGAAGCACGGGGGTGGCAGCATCATGTTGTGGGGGTGCTTTGCTGCAGGAGGGACTGGTGCACTTCACAAAATAGATGGCATCATGAGGTAGGAAAATTATGTGGTTAAATTGAAGCAACATCTCAAGACATCAGTCAGGAAGTTAAAAGCTTGGTTGCAAACAGGGCTTCTAAACGGACAATGACCCCAAGCATACTTCCAACATTGTGGCAAAATGGCTTAAGGACAACAAAGTCAATGTATTGGAGTGGCCATCACAAAGCCCTGACCTCAATCCTATTGAACATTTGTGGGCAGAACTGAAAAAGCATGTGCGAGCATGGAGGCCTTCAAACCTGACTCAGTTACATTAGCTCAGTCAGGAGAAATGGGCCAAAATTCACCCAACTTATTGTGGGAAGCTTGTGGAAGGCTACCCAAAATGTTTGACCCAAGTTAAACCATTTAAAGGCCATGCTACCAAATACTAATTCAGTGTATGTAAACTTCTGACCCACTGGGAATGTGATGAAAGAAAGAAAAGCCCAAATAAATAATTCTCTCTGCTATTATTGTGACATTTCACATTCTTAAAATAAAGTGGTGATCCTAACTGACTTAAGACAGGGAATATTTACTATGATTAAATGTCAGGAATTGTGAAAAACTGAGTTTAAATGTATTTGGCTAAGATGAATGTAAACTTCCGACTTCAACTCTATATAAAGCCTTATGAAGCAATGTGATGTAATGCCCTAAATGATTAATAGAAAATTACCATTACATTAAGTAGTCATCATCAAGTTTTAACAGTCATTCAATGCAACAAAACAAAAATATATAATGGTTGAATAGCTTGTCTTTCGATCCATGCAGAAAGTTAGACTGAATCAGCACATTACCTCTCTGTGTGCTCTCTCCTCCTGTTGATCAGGAGCCCTGTGTCTCTCTGATGGGTGGGAACTGTCACTTCATGTCCCCATTCTGTTACTCTCTCTAACTTGGTGCTGCAATCCAGGAAGTCCCTTTGTACTGTATACCGCCCAGCCATACTGTATATAGACCATAATCAACCAACCCATCAAACCAACTTGGTTGACATTTAAGTCATTAAGCAGATATTCTTATTCAGAGAAACTTACAGTAGTGAGTCAATGCATTTTTTACAACTTTTTCCTGTATTGGTCCCCCGTGGGAATCAAACCCACAACCCAGGCTTTGCAAGCACCATACTCAAACAACTGAGCCACAGACTGCAATCCCAACACACACTGCAATACCCATGCCTTTTGTATTTACATGCAGTTTTATTTTACCGTAAGAAAGATTTATACAAGAAAATGTGTACATATTTCAAGGTTGGCTGTTTGTAACAAGTACATGTGAATAATATTTCAAATGCCTTGCATTGGATAGAGATACACTTGCAATATCCTCTATCTTTTTTTAAACCCCTCTGTGGTCTGATAGATGAAGTCATTTCCCCAATACGCAACATCTGCTGAGAAAAGGGTACTTACCTTTATATGAGTTAAAAACACATTCGCTGACATATTCTTCATTAACTCACAAGCATGCTGAATGCATTTATTATGAGCGACAGGTAGCCTAGAGTGTAAAACCGTTGAGACAGTAACTGAAAAGTTGCTGGTTTGATTAACCAAACAGCCAAAGTGGAAAAATCTGTGAAATAGGGTTTAATGTAGAAGACAGATTTTGGTTGAATGCATTCAGTTCCACCACTGACTATGTATTCCGTTCATTAACATTAGAGGCTACTGGTTTGTACTCAATATACACTGCATGACCGGTTTTGGGCCGTCCCCAAACTGTTTCCACAAAGTTGGATGCACAGAATCATCTAGAATGTCATTGTATGCTGTAGCGTTAAGCTTTCACTTCACTGGAGCTAAGGGGCATGGACCGCACCATGAAAACAGCCCGAGGCCATTATTTGTCCTCCACCAAACTTTACAGTTGGCACAATGCATTGGGGCAGGTAGCATTCTACTGGCATCTGCCAAACCCAGATATGTCCGTCGGACTACCAGATGGTGAAGCATGATTCATCACTCCAAATAAAGCGTTTCCTCTGCTTCAGAGTCCAATGGTGGCGAGCTTTACGCCACTCCAGCTGACTCTTGGCATTGCGCATGGGGATTTTAGGCTTGTGTGCGGCTGCTTGGCCATGGAAACCCATTTCATGAAGCTCCCGATGAACAGTTCTTGTGCTGACGCTGCTTCCAGAGGGAGTTTGGAACTCGGTAGTGAGTGTTGCATCTGAGGACAGACCATTTTTAAGCGCTACACGCCTACCAATTTGCGGCTGAGCCATTGTTGCTCCTAGACATTTCCGCTTCACAATAACAGCACGTATAGTTGACAGGGCAGCTCTAGCAGGGCATAAATTTGACGAACTGACTTGTTGGAAATATGACACCCTATGATGGTGTCACGTTGAAAGTCACTCAGCTCTTCAGTAATGCCATTCTGCTGCCAATGTTTGTCTATGGAGACAAACATAGACAAACATGACTGTGTGTTCGATTTTTCCATTTGTCAGAAACAGGTGTGGCTGAAATAGCTGAATCCACTAATTTGAAGAAGTTTCAACATACTTTTGAAAAAATAGTGTATTTTGTGATGATTTTATAGCTTATTCAAAATCAGCAGCAAATTAGATTGTTTTTCTTCCACAATCATTCACTTATACATTTATATCAGAACCACATTTGAAGAGTTATGATTCCTCTTTCACAGTTGCATCATTTTTTAAACGTTAAAACAATATTTGACCATTACTGCAATTCCTCTAAAAACAATATTACCGTAAAAGCCATTATGCCTTCTTGGTCTTCAACTCAGTTTCCCATTACATTTTTATTGTATTTTAACCAGACATGTTAGTGCATCTTCACAGAGTTTGACCAACCCTTACAACACTCTGTGGGCCCTAGTTTAGTTCCTCTTCACACTTTGAGACTGAGTTAAAGTGCTAAAGTTTTGCTATATTTGTTAGGTGGGGTTTAACTTCTCCTAAATACTTCCGTTTAAACTCTACACCATGTTCCCTGAAATATATGTGTTTCTGCTGTTGAAAAAGGGCATAAAGTACAGGTCTCCTGAGCAGAACTCATGCTGCAGCAGGGACAGTATAGCAAACTGTCTTTACAATACCTGCTATCGTGACTTTTATAAGGGATTCTAGATATGGCTTCATTTGGGCTGAATTCTGGTGGCATGAGCCTCAACCTGTTGGCTACTCCTGCAAATGCCTTCCAAAGTCTCTCATCAGTATGCACCAAACTACAGATACTCACACAGTTGGTACCTAAACTAAAAGCCTTGTAGAGTTGTTCTAGCCATTGTAAGTCATAGTCAAACTGAATGGAATTGAAAGGGAATTTAGGGTAAACCTAAAGTGGGTTAACAACTAAGTAAAACATACTCAACTGATGCATTTGGTACAATCGTTGTGATAAAACGGGGGTTTTCTGCACAAATATAATTACATAAGCGTTGGAAGCCTGCAGTGGTTGTTTGAACTCATTATTGTATCACAAAAATATCAGCTATCACAACCATGGTGTCAAATGCGTCGTACATCAGTTGTACAACCTAAGTGTGTATGGGGGCCAAAGATATCTGTTGAGTCAGATATTAGTGAACTATTAGTAAAGATCAACCAGCAGCATAAAATATTGAAGTTGTATATGCTCTACCAATGACTTTTGGTTTGAATTTGGTTGTTTTTGTAATACAGTGAGATGCACTAAAAATGCATTCCCAGGATAAAACAACTGATCAATGTGAACCATATGCACAGTTATTTTAATCTGAAATATGAACTGCCCTCATGCATTAGTTCAAAGACTAAACAAACAAGTATACCAAGGGCCTGAATGTTAATGCAGTATTTTAGGTTACTATGCTGACTTTAGTATATTCTACAACTGTTCCTAATTGTACTGACATTAACACAGTGTTGTACTGTGCAACAGTTTATATTGTTTCAACACAAAATGAGGTTGTGAATAGGGGGAACTAAAGATAAATACTGACTCGACTCTGGCCTCTACAGATATTTTTACATTTCCCGCAGCCAGAAATGACAGAAAATATTTAGATATCTCCACCGAAACAGAGAGAGCTAAGTGAGACAGACAGAGGGCTGGTACACAGTAGGGAGTGGTAAGTTGATTTATAACAATATAAACAAGTCATTAAGTCAGCATATTATGAAGTGATGAATCATTTGTGCATTTGGTTAGTTGTTTAGGGAAATAAATTGTATACTCTCTATTACAGCATAGATTTGTATCTCATAAATCCTGATTTCTTATGTCTTGTGATAAAAGAAGATGCTGGTTGAGATCTGCACCGTGGCTATCTGCTGGGTCATAACAGCAAGCTGTAGTCAGTGCATAGGTACAGTATAATGCTCTATGACTTGACAAAAGAGTTTAGTAACATGTTTTGGAATAAGATTACTCTCTTTGTAAGCTTTGGCGAGTCAATTGTTAAATGTATTACTATACTGGACATTTTTAGAGCCTCGTGAGACAGGTACAAACTTCTCCATCACAGTGACCCAAGACGTTACAGTAGAGGCTGGACGGTGCATTCCTATATCATGTAAATTCACATACCCAGGCAATATTACTGAATACGTACGAAGAGTCTGGTTCAAAGGAGATGCACTTACACCTGTATTTGAAAAAGATGCAGAGGTGTGCAGTGTTTGGCAGTTCCTGAGAGGTCCTGAAAGGTCTTGCAGCTTTTTCCTCGAAGACCAACAAGAAGGAGAAAACGAGTATAGATTCAAGTTAACATGGGGAGATGATCAAATGTATGTTTTTCCTGAGAGGGTACGAGTCTCAGTGTCTGGTACATAAGAAACTATGTCAACAATATACTACTTTCATTCTCTTAAATCACACTACAGATTATAATGAGTATTACTGTATTGGTCTTTGCCTGATGAAAATATCACCTTATGTGTCCAAGTGAGAATAAATGTAGCCTACACACTCTGAATTCTAATAATGTTAAATTGCAGCATATTTTGTCACTGATTCAGAACCTCCAAATGATAATAATCGTGTTCTTCACATCACAGCATAATCTGAATTAAAATGCTTGAAAAATGAATGGTCAAAGTGATCAAACTTTGCCAAATTCTGTTTAGCTCTAACCCAGAAGAAGCCCACTGTGGAGACACCCCCTCTCACAGAGGGAGAGAAGGCCACACTGACCTGCAAAGTATATTCACTCAAACTAAATGACCTCTGCCCGCAAAGACTAGAAGAAGATTTTGTTGGAATAGTCTGGAGAGGGACAGAGAACTTAGGCATGTATTTTGGGATAATGGAGCCATCAACAGCAGAAAATACATTCAGTGTGAATATGTTGTCTTTCACTCCTAAATCCGAACATCACAACATCAACCTCACATGTGTGGGCATCTACAAGAAGGCCAACATTACTGTGGAGAAAACGGTGACTTTAACAGTAAAATGTACATTCACCTTTCAGAGCATTCCCTCATTATCAAAATACATTACAGTACTTACTCTTCAAGTCTCTGTTAGGTAAACAAGTATTTATTTGTCTTCCCTAGACCGTCCCAAGTTCCTGAATGGCTCGGTGTGTGTGGTCCAGGCAGAGGTCCTGACCTGTGTGTGTGTCAGTCAGGGGGTTCCCTTACCAGTGATTGCTTGGCCAATGTTAGGGGTCTATATTAGTTACAGTGTCATCGTCTCCAGGAGTGCCCAAACCGTGAACAGCACCATCACCATGTCTGCCTCAGAATACAAGAACAGCAGCGTGGAGTGTGTCAGCAGAAATGTAATTGGCCAGATCGAGATGGAATTCCCCATACTACACCAAGCTGAAGGGAGCCTGACACGTAAGTTCTTCAGTTGAACATTCTATGTATGTATAGGACTAGTGTTACATTTTACAATTTGAGTGAAGATGAACCACCAATTCATTTCTGTTCAAATTCAGCTCAAATCACACTGACAAAGACGATGACATTTTCATCATGCAAAAGTTGTGTCAAGTGCAAAATTCACCATTCATCTCATTATAATGTGGCAGTGTGATTTAATTTTGAACTTTTCTTCAACAATGTTTGTAATAAATAGGCGACTACTCATTATATGCTGTTTATACTCAGTTTATGCAGAGTTGAAAAAACTATAGTTTCATGATCACCTCTTTATAAAGCACATTGTTTAATGGTTCGGGCTAGCCCTTTTGTTCCAGTGAAGGGAAATCTTAACCCTACAGCATACAATGACATTCTAGACGATTCTGTGCTTCCAAATTTGTTGCAAGTTTGGGGAAGGCCCTTTCCTGTTTCAGCATGACAATGCCCCAGTGCACAAAGCGAAGTCCAAACAGAAATGATTTGTTGAGATCGGTATGGAAGAACTTGACTGGCCTGCACTGAGCCCTGACCTCAACCCCATCGAACATCTTTGGGATGAATTGGAACACCGATTGCGAACCAAGCCTAATCACCCAACATCAGTGCTCGACCTCACTAATGGTCTTGTGGCTGAATGGAAGTATGTCCCCGCAGCAATGTTCCAACATGTAGTGAAAAGCCTTCCCAGAAATGGAGGCTGTTGTGGAGGCTATCATAGCAGCAAATGGGGGACCAACTCCATATTAAAGCCCATGATTTTGGAATGAGATGTTTGACGAGCAGGTGTCCACTTACTTCTGGTAATGTAGTGTATGTCAGATACCACATTTCCATCCACAATTTTTATGATAGTAAAGTCATACCGGATTTTTAAAAAGTATGACATCTGTGATGGAAACAGGAAGTTTCGATACAATTTTATAAATGCAGACAGATCATTTGTTCGTTCGACATGGTGGGATATCTATGCGAGAAATGGCAGTGGAAACGCCTTTATGCGCAAATATTGAAATAACCACCATAATATCGAAGTATAAAGTTGGACTCAAGCAATGATATGGTGTGTGGTCCTCCACTACGATTCAGGAAACCATGCAGTTTATTAGGCTACAAATGAAATCAATGATGAACTTCACAGGGTGGTGCATGGTTATCCTGATGCTACTTTGAAATAAATATCGAGGGTCTTTTTCTAATGACATGATCGTTGCTTGACTGCCTTTTGACGAAGAGCAATATTCTCGCTCCTATCCATGATAATTTCATCATGTAGACTAGCCAACCAGCACAGCCTTCCCGCACTGTTTATGTGAGCTGTTAGTGTTTATGCATGTGCCAAAATCAGATTAGGCACATTTGCTATTTACCGCAACTGTTTTTTTTTATAAAACTATCGCTAAAGTTATTAGGTAAATGACAACTTAAGTGAAAAACAACATTTTGTGTGGACTGCGTCATCACACACTGATTATATCTGAAACAAGTTCGTTTGCACATTTGATTCTGCATGAAAATCTGTCGCCAATTGGATGGAAACCTAACTAGTGGGGTAAAGAGTAAAAAGTAGAATAGTGTTGGATCAATTAAACAAAGTGTTTTTGTACCAATGAATTTGTATCACTTCCCATAGATATCCCTGGGTCAGAGAAGAGGGATGTTGCAGTCTTTCCCTGGATAATCGTTGGCTTGTCCCTCAGCCTTAATGTGGCCCTCCTTGTCTATCTGACCAGCGCTTGTAAATGGTAAGAAAACATTACAATCCCACAGTTTCATACATGAGGACATACGACATAAATTCAGGTGGCATAAAATGCTTATCATTGTTATACTGAGCTTTTTTTAATCAAAAAGTTAAGCAAGGTACGACTGTCTGAGCAAGATAAATTCAGCGTTGGAAAATGTACCCAAATCTCATACTTGAGTAAAAGTAAAGATACCTTCATAGAAAATGACTCAAGTAAAGTACTACTTGAGTAAAAGTCTAAAAGTATTTGGTTTTAAATATACTTAAGTGTCAAAAGTAAAAGCCCTCTCGAGTGGCGCAGTGGTCTAAGGCACTGCATCGCAGTATTAGTTGTGCCACTAGAGATTCTGCGTTCAAGAGCAGGCTCTGGCACAGCTGGCTGTGACCGGGAGACCCATGGGGCGGCGCACAACTGGGCCAGCGTCGCCTGGGTTAGGGCTTTGGCCGGCTGGGATGTCCTTGTCCCAACACGCACTAGTGATTCCTTTGGTGGACCAGGTGCAGTGCACGCTGACACAGTAGCCAGGTGTACGGTGTTTCCTCTGACACATTGGTACGGCTGGCTTCCGGGTTAAGTTGGCATTCTGTCAAGAAGCAGTGCAGCTTGTTTGGGTTATGTTTTGGAGGATGCACGGTTCTTGACCTTCACCTGAGTCTGTACTTTTGGATAGCACAATTGGATAGCACAAAAAAGGGTTCAAAAATATATATTTAAAGTACAAACACATCTAAAATTCATTATATTAAGCAAACCAGGCCGCACAATTGTCTTGTTTTCTTTATTTATGGATAGCCAGGGTCACACTCCAACACTCAGACATAATTTACAAACAAAGCATTTGTGTTTTAGTGAGTCCGCCAGATCAGTGGCAGTAGGGATGACCAGAGATGTTCTCTTGATAAGTGTGCGAATTTGACAATTTTCTGTCCTGCTAAGCATTCAAAATGTAACTAGTCCTTTTGGGGGTCAGGGAAAATGTATGGAGTAAAAGTACATAATTTCCTTTAGGAATGTAGTGAAGTAAAAGTAAAAGTCGTCAAAAATATGAACACTAAAGTAAAGTCCAGATACCCCCAAAAAGTACTTAAGTAGTACTTTAAAGTATTTTTTACTTCAGTGCTCTAGACCACTGGGTAAATTATAATCCAGGAAAGCTTTTTAGCTCTGTTTGGCTAACTGAAAGTTGCAACTAGAGAATGCCTAACCTCTCTAACCGACTAGCGGAGAGTTGACAGTTCTAATGCCTGGTCCGATGGGAAAAGTCTGGTGGAAAGTCAACTAGCAACCGGAGGGTTGCTGGTATCAAATCCTTGATGCCATTGCCTGCGGTTGTGTCCTTGAAAATCGCCACAAAACAACAGCTCCCCAAACAACAGCCCCCGTACAGTTCCAGCTAAGCAGACTAACGTTATATAGCTAATTAATTTGCTAGCTATCATACAGTAGGCGTATATTAATAATGATATATTTAATATAAGTACACATGCACTCGTAATTGACTGTAGTGCATATACAGTAAAGCACCCACAAGCTACCGATGGCTGAAAACACAATCATCGCGGGACGAACGAGTGACAAATTTCCGGCCAAGGGTGGTCCATTTAAAAATCCTCCCTTCATCCCTCGCCCCTTTCCCTGCAAGTGTATACTCGTCAGACGTCATAATACGTCATTAGAAGTGTCCACTTAATTTGAAGGCTGAGAGGATAGGATTTGTCTTTTAAGTGTTCGGACTACAGGCCATATCCCCTCAGCCCTCCAATTACACTTACAGGGCAAGGGGCGAGGAAGGAAGGAATTATTCTTAAAAACTTCTTGATGCACCCATCCCGTTCGCGGAATCATTTTCGTCAGCATCTGCTGAATTTCAGAGCTCCAAATTCAAATTAAATTACTAAAAATATTAAATGTTCATGAAATGACAAGTGCAATATAGCAAAACACAGCGTAGCTTGGTGTTAATCCACCTGGCGTGTCAGTTTTCAATAAAGCTTTTTGGCGAAAGCATACCAAGCGTTTATGTAAGGACATCTCTCTCAGTAGACAAAATATTACAAACAGCTAGCAGCCAAGGTCACAAAAGTCAGAAAAGCAATAAATGAAATCGCTTACCTTTGATGATCTTCGGATGTTTGCACTCACGAGACTCCCAGTTACACAATAAATGTTCCTTTTGTTCCATAAAGATTATCTTTATATCCAAAATACCTCCATTTGGTTGGCGCGTTATGTTCAGAAATCCACAGGCTCGAGCAGTCACAACATCGCAGATGAAAATTCCAAATAGTATCTGTAATGTTCGTAGAAACATGTCAAAGTTTTTTATAATCAATCCTCAGGTTGTTTTTACAATATATAATCGATCATATATCAACCGGGACTGTAGCTTCTTCAATAGGAGAGAGAGAGAAAATGGCTGCTCCAAGCTGTTGCGCATGCAAAACGCTGCTGGCACCCAGCCATCCCCTTACGCGATGTGATCTTTCTAGCTCATTTTCCAAAATAAAAGCCTGAAACTATGTCTAAACACTGTTCACACCATGGGGAAGCCATAGGGAAAGGAATCTGGTTGATATCCCTGTTTTCTATCCTAATCTGACAATTATATGCACATTCTAGATTCTTGGCCTGAGAAATAGGCAGTTTCATTTGGGTATGTTTTTCATCCAAACATCAAAATACTGCCCCCTACACTCAAGAGGTTTAAATGGACCGCCCTAGCCCGTAAATTCGTCACTCGTTCATTCCAAGATCACTGCCACCGGTAGCTTGTGGGTGCTTTATATACACAACTGTCAATTATGATTGCACATGTACTTACATTAACTATATAATCATTAATATACACCTACTGTACTAAGCTAGCAAATTAATTAGCTACCTTACATTAGCCTGCGTAGTTACTTCTGAAGAAGGAAACATTTTTCTTTCTGCAATTTCCAAAAGCTAACCAAACAAAAACATGATTACTTTTATGAGACGTGTTTGTTCATTAGTAGCACAATTTCTAACTTATTTACATGACTTTTTACTTACACTTGTATGTTGACTCCATATTGATGTTGAGGTTCTAAGTTTTGGCTGACTTTTCTTATCGGATGTACAATCATTGCGAATTGAGTTATGGGGCGTTTCAGGCTCCGAAGTCAACATAATTGTACACTCGCAAACTCCATTAAAAACGAGGGCTGAGGGGCTTACGTTGCAAACTTCCCTTGGCTAATCATTTGGACCGATGACAAATATGGCCGCAGGGGCTGAGGGTTTAGGGGCCGAGGGCTATCTATCTCCCTTGAGTTTGAAACGCAACCCACCTCTCCAACATGTTTATGTATGTGTGTCTTTCGGAGGGGTTGGGTTAAAAGAGGAAGTCAAATTTCAGTTGGACCTTGTGTGCAACTGACCATTAAAGTGATCTTAATCTTAAATAACATGTTGCAACATATTGTACAGTAGATGTTTCCTTTATGTTATTATTTTCAGTTCTGCACAAATTGACCCTAAAATCATCTCAGAGAACAATGTTTTTGTGACTTAAATAGCAAAAAGGGTGGACAGAAGAGAGCTAAAGAAGAAGATAGTACCTACATCTCATTGGACAAGGCAGACGTGTCTCCTGAATATGACATCATCTCCCCGAATCCACATTGATCCTCTGCTTGTGATAAACTTCTACATTATTTTAGCGTTTGGTTCTGAGGCTTGATTTTGCTCTTTTATTTCAATTTCAATTATTTTCTATGGCTATACTTTCTGTTGTTGTTGCTTGAGCCCTGAAAACATTTTGATGTGAATGAATTCAACCTATTTTCTGAATAATGTCTCAGGATTTATGCACAAAAAAATAACTAAATTGTAAGTTTTTCTGTAAAAGCACATACGGAAGCTACAAGTTCGTGATATCTTTCTCATGTTCAACTATGTTAATCAAAATGGTATGCAGATAATCAAGGTACCACAGTATGGAACGCCGTTTGGGTCTTTCCGTGTCAAAAAAGATACACATCAAATAACACTATTTGACACATTGAATAAGCTTTTAATTTGACAAATAACACAGTTTAATTGTAGAATGTTGTGTTGGACCGCAACTTCTGGGCTAGCAGCTAGCTTTAGCTTGGTCCCTAGCTAGAGGTAGCCACTTGTTGTTCGCCTGTTGACATTGAACTTCAGTTCATGACAAGAAATAGCTAGCCAGCTCCTAAACCCTGTTGCCCAAAGTTAATGGGTTATGTGTTGTGAAGCTAGCCACAATAAGGATTAGGCACAATAGTGGAATTTGCCATTTGACTTCAAAATAAAAGTTCCTCTTTGAAAGTGATGCAGAAGGTAAAAATTGGTGGAATCATGCCATATTTAGATTAGATGATGTTAAACAAGGTTGGAATGTGAAGCAATGAAATGGGGTATCAGTCTACTCGGTGACACCCACAGAACACAACTGTGAAGAGTTTACGCAAATATTAGCGTTGTAGCTCTTATTGCGGGACTGTGACTGTGTGAAATCGCCTCCCCAGTCAGCCTATTGTGTGTATTGACATTCATATTGTACTGTACAGCTTTACCTAGGGATTGGGGATTAATGAAATAGGGTATCAGTCTACTCAATACCCAATATATTTTTTCCCAATGTCCTCCTCAGAGTCCTCCTTATCAGACTCCAAAACATCCACGCGGTATTGTTTTTCCTCTGGAATAGTGTTCAATACACATAGCTTGACAATAAATGTGTCTCAGTTCAGTTGTTTCAGAGTCCAGCAATAAGAGCTACAGTATGACGATAATGTTCTCTGGGTGTCCTGAGTAGACTGAGACCCCATGTAATTGATCCACAATATATAGGTAAAGCTGTACTGTGAAATAACTATTTTTAAAAAGTTTTAATTCACCTTTATTTAACCAGGTAGGCCAGTTGAGAACAAGTTCTCATTTACAACTGCGACCTGGCCAAGATAAAGCAAAGCAGTGTGACAAAAACAACAACACATAAACAAACGCACAGTCAATAACACAAAATAAAGAAAAATAGAAAAAGTTATGTACAGTGTGTGCAAATGTAAAAAGAATTATACAAATATATACAAAATATATATGAAAAAAACGGATATATATACAAGGGACGGGACAAGACAATCAAAACAGACACCCCCACTGCTACGCCACCTTGGTTTAGTATGCCCCCAATGCAATTCTAAAGTATAATCCATCCAGTGTGATTTCAACAGATTTTTGTCAAACTAACAAATTATTGTCTTTTGTTGATTTTATATAACAACATTCCAACCCCGTTTGGCATCATCTATTCAATTATGGCATAATTGTACTATTTGTATTCATTTGCATCACTGTCAACGACATACTTTTATTCTGAAGGCTAACCGCAAAGTCCACTATTGTGGCTAATCCTTATTGTGGCTAGCTTCACATAGATGGGCCCGACCACCATTAATCAAATAAGAACTGTCTTATAAATGAGGGTTATTTTAGATGATGACGCCTAGCTATATAGTTAGCTAGCTACTATAGCTACTAAAAACAGATTATGTCGTTTTTCTATGTTTTTGGGGAAGAACATTGTTTGCATCCATGAGCTAGCTAGCTTTTTTTATGACCAGCACTGCAGGTGCGCGAGACAACTTTACCAGCATCTTTTATATTATTTTTTAAAATGTTTTTTAAAATTCATAATACAAAAATCAACTTACTTTGCTACATCAAACATGTCTAACAAAACAAAACACCGTTTTTTTCACAGAGAATGCAGATATCATCAATATCATCAAATTTGGACATCATATAATTACATGGATATATCTTATGTACAATTTTGAAGTGCACTTCCTTAACTTTGTTTGGTATACAGTATTTATAAGGCCTTAACCATGCATTTTTCCAAACAATGTCAGGAATTAGCATGTTCCAGAAAAACCTTCCTCTCGGTGTAAGTTGGTTTTGTGAATGAAGAATTTGTCTTATATATTTATTACAACATGATCTCTCAAGAAAGCCCACGCCTTCCAATCTGAGTTCTGGATAAACTTTGTGATCATTCCCAAAATTAAGATGAGTTTTCAGAAGTGTAGTTAGACCACTGGGAACAGCTTTGATCACAGAAATAAACTCTCTGAAAGGTATTGGAAACTCTTTCAATGTTATAAATTGTTCATATGTGAGAATATTACCCTTGTTGTCGAAAATATCAAGAACAAAGTCAATATTCCTCTTATGCCAGCTGGGGTAGAACAATGACTTATTCCTTACAGTTATGTCTGAATTATTCCACAAAAGAGCTTTATGTGGGGAAAAATTGTGCAGGAAACATATTTTCCAGGCCATTAAAGCTTGTTGGTGAAACCTAGCCAATTTAGCAGGTAATCTTTCAGGAATATAATTACATTTCAGTAAAAATTGAAGACCTCCAATTTATTATACACATTATTTGGAATGAAATACCATATTGAATCAGTATTGATCAAACATCTTTCCAACCAGTTTATCTTGAAAGTGTTATTTATGTCAACAAAATCCAACACTTCTAGACCGCCTTCAGCTCTTTTGTTAGAAAGGACAGATTTATTTTAGTTCGTGAGACTTATTTTTCCAGATGAAGTCAAGAAAGGTCTTATTAATCTCTTTATAAGTAGCTGGATTTACACATAACAATAATGAGGGGTACACAAAACGAGACAGTTCCTCTGCCTTGGACAGAAGTACTCTCCCAAGTATAGAAAGATCTCTTTGTAGCCAATAATTAAATATATTTTTAGCTCAAATTCAAATGTTGTCTGACTAAGTGGTTTTTTGACAGATGAATTCCTAAATATTTAACAGGAATATATCATTTACAGGAATATTTTCTATTTCTTTATCACCCGAGTCAAATAAACATAAGATTTCACATTTAGAAACATTCAGCATTAATCCTGATGCAATAGAAAATGCAGTTATAGTATTACGGGCATGGGCGACCTGGTCTTTGTCTCTTAAGAAAATAGTAGTATCATCAGCCAGTTGGGAGATTTTGATTTCTTTGTTAAAAATGGTTAAGCCATACAAATTTGCATTGTTCAGAATATCTAGAGATAGAAGTTCCACAACCAAAATGAATAAAAATGGCAAAATTGGGCATCCCTGTCGTGCACTTCTGTTGATACTGAATCTTTTGGAAGTATTAAGGTTTAGTAGCACATAACTATTTATATCTTTGTAAAACATGCAAATTACTTTCATACAATTTTCACCAAATCTAAAAAGTTTAAGAGACCTAAAGAGAAATTCATGTTAAATTGTGTCAAAGGCTTTACAGAAGTCCAGAAATAGGACAACCGCATCTGATTCAATTGCATCTGAATAATCTATAAGGTCCAAGACTAAACGAATGTTAGAGCTTTTGTGACACCCCTTCATAAATCCTGTTTGAGTCTAATTTATAATGGTATCTATTCCTTTCTTTAATATTTTGGCATAAACCAGAGCAATCCATTTGTAATCAACATTTAATAAAGTAATTGGTCTCCAATTGTCAATGAGAGAAGGGTCTTTATCGGGAATCAATGAAATAATAAAAATAGTGGAGACCATTTCCCCATTTTTAATGCAATCTTGAAACATATTGAAAATCGGGTCTTCTAGTAACTTCCAATACTGTCCATAGAATTCAACTGACAGGCCATCAGGGCCAGGTGATTTCCCTTTTTTCATTGAATTCAGTGCCTCTCTAATTTCTTCAATTGACACAGGTGAATTGCAAACTGAGTGGAACTCATCCTCAATTACAGGGACATAATTATGAATGTGGCAAATGTAGCTTTCACAACCATCTTCCTGAAATTGAGAGCTGTTAAGGTTTTCATAAAAGGAATTGACAAATTATGATATTGTACTGGGATCTTTGCATAAAACATCATTCGTTTTGAGTGCAGTTATACATTTTCTATTGTAGTTTCTCTTTTCAAGTGCAAAAAAGTAACTAGTGTTTTTTTCCCCCTCTTCAATCCATTTGGCTCTTGACCAGATCCATGTAAAGCTGTTCTAATTCTAGGTGTAAAGAATTGAACATAGACTCCTCTTCTTCAGATAGATGATCTTTCTTTAGAAATCTGTCAAGCTTGCTCATCTCCTTTTCTCTAAGGTTCTTTAATTGCATCAGCTCTTTGGAGCGTTTAATGGCTACCACTCTGACTTTATATTTGTCACGTAAATCTAGAATAGATTTATTCCTAATTTCCCCTTTTTTGTTACAATTTGTTATAGATGTAGATCATCAGTTGGCTCCCATTTCTGATCATCACTTGATTTACCTGAATTTACAAGATACAAAAAAATCAAAAGGTACTCGAGGATATTGGAAATTAAACAACACACTTCTTCAAGATACTACTCTCATTGAAAACATAAAATCATTAGCTAAAGATATATTTTTGCAAGAAAAGACTTGGGTCATGGAAGTACTTGGGAACTTTACCAGTATCATAGCATATGAAATACAAGTGATAGTGTAATCAATGTGTAATCAATGTGTAATAAATACATAAAAAATGATTTAATGCGTTCAATTATTGTGTGACGTGCATCATATTCATGGATATATCTTATGTACAATTTTGAAGTGCACTTCCTTAACTTTGTTTGGTATACAGTATTTATAAGGCCTTAACCATGCATTTTTCCAAACAATGTCAGGAATTAGCATGTTCCAGAAAAACCTTCCTCTCGGTGTAAGTTGGTCAACAAGCTTATTTAGTGTTATTTGTTATTTGACGTGTATCTTTTTTGACACGCCAAGACCCAAACGGTGTTCCATACCACAGTTGCAAATATTATCAAGTGAAATGGTTTTAAAAATGCTTTGTGTGATGTCGCTTCTGCAAACAATGAGGGGTGGTGTGGGAGGAATAACTGTTACATAATGTATTAATAAAGTCATACTAATACATGGAGATATAGAATATTTGGGGTGTATTTTCCTTACTGTTTTGAGTATGAGAGAACAGATAACACACTATATAGATAAACTGAGCAGGTCACATTCTCTGTTGTTTACTTTATTTATCTGTTGTTTGGACCCAAAGAAAGATGGCTTTGCTTGAGGCGGGACAGACTTGTAAAATAAAGAGAGTGATCAAACATCATCATAGAGCTCATATTGTCATTAAGTAATAACATTGGTACGTTGCAGAAAGATTGAAGAAAGATTGAAGAAAGATTGCAGGATGCTGACTGGCAGCTTCATTAAATAGTACCGGCAAAACTCCAGTCTCAACATCAACAGTGAAGAGGCGACTCCGAGATGATGGCCTTCTAGGCAGAGTTCCTCTGTCCAGTGTCTGTGTTATTTTGCCCATCTTAATCTTTTCTTTTTATTGGCAAGTCTGAGATATGGCTTTTTCTTTGCAACTCTGCCTAAAAGGCCAGCATCCCAGAGTCGCCTCTTCACTGTTGATGTTGAGACTGGTTTTTTGCCGGTACTATTTAAGGAAGCTGCCAGTGAGGCCCTGGCCTTGGTGAGGATCCTCAAACCCATGATGGCCTCCACCATGCAGGCCACCAGGGGAACAGGGATGGAGGATGTAAACGAGTAGGCAACGTTATTGCCTCTAAAACAATCAGCAAAAGTTGTAATTCCTTTCCCAGTAAGGTGTATTTATGCATTCAAATTTCTGTTTGACTTCCTTGATAATGCTTCCATTTACTCTATTGATACTTAGTCTGAGGTGAGTTTTCAAACAGGGCCTCATGCCCGATATCTGCAAAAGTATCACTTCTCTAAAACAGGGGTTCTCAACTGGTTTTGCCTGTTACGCAAATGGAGTCACGACCCAACATTATATACTGTTGATGACTCCATTTTGTAATGTTGTATTGCAGCTGCCTTCTTGGGCAGGCTTCACTTGCAAAATAGACTCTATCTCACGGTCTACTCTTATGGCATCAAATAAAGTCATTACACCTCCATATTAACTGAGAAAACATTTATTATAAATTCAAGACAATAAGCCATTTCAATTAGGCGACCAGTTCAGGAGTGGGGTGTAATAAATTACCACTCAGAACATGACATCATAACCAGTCCAATAATGTTAATGAACAGTAACACATACCATCTTTTAAAATGTATTGAACTGGTTAAAAACTTACACCTTTAAAAAAAACTTTAAAGTTGTGAAACTATTCACATTGTAATTGGTGATTAAGAATTCCTAATGATTGCTGTTGTTTCAAACGTTATGTGAATGTCAGTATTAATTAACAATAACAATTAACACAGTGAACAATAACTCCTGATTCTGTTTATTTATTGTGTGTGTCTTTGCACGCGCAAATAGTTTGGTAAGTTTATTGAAGTCTGGGGTGCTGGTTGACAGGGCAACTCGGAGGTCATGCTGGCTGTCCAGTTTGTTTCTGCTTTTAGTTTTCAGCACGGCCATAGCAGAGAAGCCACTTTCACACAGATAGGTAGTGCTGAACGGCAGCATGATTCTGATTGCATGACAGGCGAGAGCAGGATATTCTCCCACTACGCTGCACCAGAACTGTGTCAGTGTCATTTCCGGGAAGCGCATGCTCAGTCCGTGATCAAATGACAGTTCCACCAGCTGATCCTCTTCGTTGCTTGGCAACGTGACGCCTCCCATCTCCACTCGAAAGGGGTCCCGTCCCGTATCCTGTTGTCTTGTCTCCTGTTCTCCTCCGGGAAGTAGTCGCAAAAATGTCCCTGCAGCATGACAAGATGCTGTTTAACGTTTTTTCAGTGTGTCACCGTGCGCTTTGTTGATCAGATTATGAATCCCTAAATCAGCATTAGGAAACATGTCAATACTCCCGTTCGAAACATGATTTGCCCAAACGGTAAGCTTCATCTTGAAGGCAATAATTACATCCCTCTGTACAAATCGATTGTGCCCCCTCCATTGCATTGACACATTGAGAGAATTCAGATTATCAAAAATATCCACCGGGTAGGCAACCTGTGCGAGCCATTCGTCACAATCGAAATGTTCGGCCAGAGGTGACTTCTTTTCCGAAAGACATGTCCTGGATTCTGCTCATGGTGTCATTGGATAGGGGTATAGTTTTAAGTTTGTTGGCGGCTGACTCTCCCAAGATTTCAGTGCACATATCAATCGCAGCAGGGAGTATAAGATCCTCTGCGCTGGCGTGGGCTTTTTTGCATTTAGAAATGCGGTGGGCCACAAGGTATGATGCGCGAAGTGCATACGATCTTCAATTAATCTTGTGAGGCCTCTAGATATTGACATCTCAAGAACGTTATTGTATTGGTCAGTGAGTGTGTGCAGCGCGAAAACCCACCAAGGCCGAACGCAGCTTGTCATTTCACCACTGTGATGCGCTTTCACTTCTGGGACGCGCTCCAAGTCAGCAACAATAAGCGGTGAGGCCGTATCCTTTCAAAATAAACGTTTTGGGGTGGAGGTTACCTTTCAAAATATTTTTTTATTTAAGTTTGTATATTCGTGCACAAGTCCCACGACCCCTAAAATCCTGCCCCGGCGACCCCCAGTTGAGAATCCCTGCTCTAAAACACAACAACTTCAAAAGAAACAACCCCCACAAGAACACAACCAGACTTTCAGTGTGAAAGGGACTTGAACAGTGTTCGTTTCCTGCTCCTGTAACCCACACCACACACTTGGGTTTTATGTTCTGTGTCAAATCAAATCACATTTTATTGGTCACATACACATGGTTAGCAGATGTCATTGTGAGTGTAGTGAAATGCTTGTGCTTCTAGTTCCAACAGTGCAGCAGTATCTAACAAGTAATATCTAACAATTCCACAACAGATACACAAAAATCTAAGTAAAGGAATGGAATAAGAATATATACATATACATATATGGATGAGCAATAAGAGAGCGGCATAGGCTAAGATGCAACAGATAGTATAGAATACAGTATATACTGTAATGAAACAGGCAGGGAGCAGGTCTTCAACCCTTGACCTTCTAGCCCGAAGTTCAGCACGCTATTGACTGTGCCCCAAAAGCATGCTCGAGTGGCAGAGTCGATATCCGGCTTATAAACCCAGGGTCGTTACAATACACATGAGATGGGTAGTGCAAGATATGTAAACATTATTAAAGTGGCATTATTAAAGTGACTAGTGTTCCATTTGTGCTATGTTCCATAGCAGCTTGTCGGTGCTAGTGCTGGCTGTTTAACAGTCTGATGGCCTTGAGATAGAAACTGTTTTTCAGTCTCTCGGTCCCAGCTTTGATACACCTGCCCTGACCTCACCTTCTGGATCATAGCGGGGTGAACAGGCAGTTGCTCGGTTGGTTGTTGTCCTTGATGATCTTTTTGACCTTCCTGTGACAACAGGTGCTGTAGGTGTCCTGGGGGGCAGGTAGTTTGCCCCCGGTGATGCGTTGTCAAAACCGCACCACCCTCTGGAGAGTCCTGCGGTTGTGGGCAGTGCAGTTGCTGTATCAAGCGGTTATACAGCCCGACAGGACGCTCTCAATTGTAAAAGTTTGTGAGGGTTTTAGGCCAAAATGTTCAGCGGAAAGAAAGGAAACCATGCGAGAAACCTCTGCGGACATCTGAGAGTTTCAGGGTTAATTGTAAACATCTGCGTTCCAATCAGAGCCTGTTGTTCTGTCTTCACTTACACCAGCAGATGGTTGAGATCACCTTAAATCAGTTTCCTTTTCTGATAAATGAGTATTATGATAAAAACTAAGAGGTTAAGAAGTATGAAGGCTTGTATGAAGTATGAAGGCTTGTAAGTAATGCGGCTTTGCAGTTGTCATGTTTAAAGGATTGTCTCCATCTAGTGGGGTTGTTGGTAGGATATGATCTCGAACCATAGAGATAGATGGAGGACTCTAGCGCCCAAAATCCGGTTTTAGCATGGGCAGAGCCGTTGAGGACTTTCACCATTTTGAAGTTGTCAACTTGGGTGGGACTTCCTATGGGTTAAAGAAGGATCACATGATTCCATCTGGGTAATCAGGAGGGATCAGCCAATGAATTATACCTGTGAGCAAACATTCCCTACCTGTTACGTCCGTCGTTAGAAGAATGAGACCAAAGCTCAGCTTGGAAAGAGTTCATGATTTTTAATAATGAACTCCGACAAATAACAAAATACAAAAACAAACATAAGGTTCGGCAGGCTCCACAGCAACTATGCAAAATCAAGATCGCACAAACTAGGGTGGAAAACAGGCTGCCTAAGTATGATTCCCAATCAGAGACAACGATAGACAGCTGCCTCTGATTGTGAACCATAACCCGGCCAACAAAGACATAGAAAACTAGCATGCCCACCCAAATCACACCCTGACCTAACCCTGACCTAACCAAATGGCTCTGTCTAAGGTCAGGGCGTGACAGTACTCCCCCCCCCCCCCCTGCCGACCGTCGCTGGAGGCTCTGGACTGCCGACCGTCGCTGGAGGCTCTGGACTGCAGACCGTCGCTGGAGTCTCTGGACTGCGGACCGTCGCTGGTGACACTGGACTGCAGACCGGAGGCTTGGAGGCTGGAGGCTTCGTGCCATGGATCATCACTGGAGGCTTCGTGCCATGGATCATCACTGCTAGCTTCATGCCATGGATTATCACTGGAGGCTTCGAGCCATGGATGATCACTGGAGGCTTCGTGCCATGGATCATCTCTGGAGGCTTCAGGCCATGGATCATCACGGGAGGCTTCGTGCCATGGATCATCACTGGAGGCTTCGGGCCATGGATCATCACTGCAGGCTTCGTGCCATGGATCATCACTGGAGGCTTCGGGCCCTGGATCATCACTGAAGGCCTGGTGCGTGGAGCCGGCACAGGATATACTGGGCTGTGGAGACGTACCGGAGGTCTGGAGCGCAGAGCTGGCACAACCCATCCTGGCTGGATGCTCACTTTAGCCTGGCAAGTGCGGGGTGCTGGCACAGGACGCACTGGACTGTGAAGGCACACTAGAGGCATAGTGCGTAGAGCCGGCGCAGGATATACTGGGCCGTGAAGGACTACTGGAGGTCTGGGGCGTAGAGCTGGCACAACACATCCTGGCTGGATGCTCACCCTAGCCCGGCAACTGCGGGGCGTTGGCACAGGACGCACTGGGCTGTGAAGGCGCACTGGAGACACGGTGCAAAGAACCGGCACCAATTGTACCAGAACGGTGACACACACCCCAGGGCGAGTGCGCGGAGGAGACACAGGACGCACCGGACTGGGGAGGTGCACCAGAGGCTCCTCAGCACACCCGCTCTGCAGTGCTCTCAACGCCAGCACCTCTCTCCGGAATATTGCGTCGAGCTCCTCCCTCGACACCCTGACTGGCTCTGGTTCACCCCTCGGCTCCGCCAACCACTCCGTGTGCCCCCCCACCAAAATATTTGGGGGCTGCCTCTTGTGCTTGCATCGTGTCCTTGATTCCTGGTCTCGTCGCCATTCCTCTCTCGCTGCCTCCGCCTGCTTCCATGGCAGGGTCTTGTCCCCTGCCGTTACCTCCTCCCAGGTCCAGGATGTCCTCCACTCCTGGGCACGCTGCTTGGTCACTTGGTGGTGGGATCTTCTGTTACGTCCGTCGTTAGAAGAATGAGACTATAGCGCAGCGTGGAAAGTGTTCATGATTTTTAATAATGAACTCCGACAAACTACAAAATACAAAAACGAACGTAAAGTTCTACAGGCTCCACAGCAACTATGCAAAATCAAGATCCCACAAACTAGAGTGGAAAACAGGCTGCCTAAGTATGATTCCCAATCAGAGACAACGATAGACAGCTGCCTCTGATTGGGAACCATACCCGGACAACAAAGAAATAGAAAACTAGAATGCTCACCCAAATCGCACCCTGACCTAACCAAATAGCGAAATAAAAAGGCTCTCTAAGGTCAAGCCGTGACACTAACTGCATGCGGGAGTATATCGCCAACCTTGGCTTTATACCTGTTCATATAACACACTCTTGGTGGCGGTATGCACCCTTTCATTTTGCTTGCCAACTGATAGAAGTTGGAAGAAGAAAATTGACTACTTCAAAATGGAGATGGCCTCAATGGCGCTTTTCATGCTCTCACAGACACTCTAATGGGACAGATATAATGATGCGAAATCTATCTGAGTCTGTGTGTCGAACAGATACATGTTCCAAAGTAAACGTAGAATAAATGGTGAATGAAGTGAAATAGATCTATAATAAGCATTTCTTCATTTTGAAGAAGAAAAAAAATATTCTGATGAAAATGTGTTTTTACCTTTATTTAACTAGGCAAGTCAGTTAAGAACTAATTCTTATTTTCAATGACGGACTAGGAACAGCGGGTTAACTGCCTTGTTCAGGGGCAGAACAACAGATGTTTACCTTGTCATCTCGGGGATTCAATCTTGCAACCTTTTGGTTACCAGTCCAATGCTCTAAATACTAGGCTACCTGCCAGGGACGTCCAATTGGTGGTGCCACCCCCCTTTTGATGGACCACAGATCAATTTCCAAATACCAAAAAATATACAATAATAATATTTGTGGGGAGGGGAACTCAGTTGGGGTCTCAACTTACTGTTGAGGTGCATTTTCGAAATGTGGTTCTGTGTCAGCAGTTTTTCTCTTGTTATGTCATTCAATGACAGTCACTAAACTAGACCATGTCAGCCAAAGATCTTTTCAATTGGTTAGTTAGTCTAGCGGCCAGCTATCTAAACATGGTCGAATTACCAACCGAGGGGTCACTCTCACTCAGATATCATATAAAAAACTGCAAACCTTTTTCTCCACCCTATTGCAAAATGTGTAGATTTGCAGCAAGCTTGCTTTAAAACTGCAACATTTTCTCTATGACCCATGGTAAAATGTGTAGGAAATGACCTCTAAAAGATACATTTTTTTCTCCGCTGTTCAAGAGGGGAGACCTAAAATGTTGTTCTCGCAAGATGGGGGAAACAACGTTTTGCTTAGGGGTCCCAAAAGTATAGGTCCGGCTCTGACTACATGTGTGTGTATGGGTGTGGGTATGCAGACCCGTGAGCCACTGCGGCCCCCCGTGATGAGTTCAGATTTATTGCGGCCTCCACTCCCATCAAAGTTGCCCATCCCTGATTTACACCACTGACAGCCTAAAATTACTCTTGAACTAAATTTGTGGAGATGGTAAGTTGGAAATAGCAACAACAAAAAATACACCATTAAACATCATTTGAACAGATTTTGGAGAACAACAACTGAAAATACACAAAACCATGAAATGAGGTAGTGCCTCCATATAAAACAATTCTGCAATAATGCACACTTATAAATATAAAAATATTCTCATAGATAGGATAGCTAACAATGTCATAAAAACGATATGCATGATGATGATTCCGGATGGCCAGATATCTAGCATCGTAGGTGGCACGTTCCAGCATGTTTTATGTTGTTCTTTATAGTACTTTTTTTTTGTGTGTTTTTCGCTAATTTGGCAAAATATTGCTAGCCAGCTAACCAACAACTGTAACAATGTATTTGAGAGCCAACAATACTCATTGTGCAAATGTATTTATATTTTCAAAAAACATTGGAGATGAAATATAGTTTACAAGTTGTCACAATCTAAGCCAACCTATCTGTTTTACCCCATCGTTTGGTTGCTAAACAAGCCAACACGTCGATAGCACACACCTTTTGAAATCATAATGTACTTTTTTTATTGATTAATTTAATTTGAGCTCTCTGGCTAGCTCAAAATGAGATTACTTTACTAAATTTTGCCAAAATGTTCTGCAGCATAATATTATTCTATGTACAGAAATATATTGGTTACAACCAATCATACTACCTAATATTCCCACCCACTTGCACCAGGGTAGCCTAGTGGTTAGAGAATTGGACTAGTAACCAAAAAGTTGCAAGTTCAAATCCACGAGCTGATAAGGTACAAATCTATCGTTCTGCCCCTGAACAGACTGTTCCTAGGCCGTCATTGAAAATAAGAATTTGTTCTTAACTGACGTGCCTAGTTAAATAAAATAAGAAATAGAAATCCAAATATGAAAGGAAAGAGGGGAAAAACAAGAAATGGTTTGACCTCTACTTTACAAACCACATCTTTGTCAGTCCTTTCACCTGGTGACAAAACAGAATCATTACAAAAGTAAAATGACACTTCCTTGAAAAACATTACAAAAACATTATCAACATTTGCTTCTACAGTATGTACAACTAGGAAGTATTCTTATTGAAAATGTACAACCACCTTGCACGTACAGTACCAGCTGACACAGGGCTGTAAAATAAAGAATTTACCAAAACTACTAACTACAGTAGTTTCAGTTATTATACAACGTCTCTGTATCATAAAACATTCAAACTGGATTCAGCACATGAGGAAACAACACCAACACTACTAACTACAGTAGTTTCAGTTGAACAAAAGTCTCAGTATCATCATAAAACTTTCAATCTGGATTCAGAAAATGATATAAGAACCCATAGCTGTATAATACTGTATGCCATCCCCCTCATTTCTAGTGAAAATTGCTGTGTCACTCAATACCCATAACAGCCTTGACGTTGGAGTAAAGATCTGTATCGTCATATGTCTCTGCTGCTGGCTTACTGTTCTCTTTCTCCTCATTCTTCCCCATCATCTCCTTCCCGTCTACCCCCTCCTCCATCACTCCACTGCCATCTCCTCCATCTTCTTCTCCCTCTTTCTTCTTCTCTCGTTTGATTTCAGCGTAGTTTGACTCTACGGTAGTGGTCTTCTTCTCTGCCTCCCCAGGAGTCTTCTTCTTCAGCAGGGAGTAGTTGATACTGGCGTAGTCCACATTATTTGGTTCTTCCCTTGTGTCAGATTTTCCCGTGGCTCCACTGGTCTGCGGCCCTCTGATTTCTGCTCCCTCCCTCAGCACCACCTGCAGAGGGGTCTATTCACACGCCACAGCCTGTCCTTCATCTGTCTATGGAGTACATTACAAAAATAACTGTGTTAGGAGTCTTTTGTTAGCTTGGTGGTCCCAGATCTGTTTATGCTGTCTTATCAATTCCTATTGGCATGTCAATGCTAACTAAATGTTTCCAGAGCTGAATAAAGAAAGAAACTGGTACTGCACCTGTTGGTCTTCAAATGCCACCATCTCCAGGTTCATGAAAGGGCTTTTGGAGTCTGAGTCCTTTGGGATCCTCTCTTTTTCTCTTAGGAAAATATTCTGAATTAAATTTCACAATAACTATATTTTGGAGGGGTTAGCTGGGACGTCCATTACAATATGGTGCAAGGCTTCGCACTTTTGACATTATATCTGATTCTCATGATAGTAAATATGAATTTCTAAAGACAATCTGAAATTGATTTTAAAACAATGCTCAGTTAACACTACAGTTAACACTGTATGTCAGTAAGAGAATGCATGTACCTGTAATGCCCGGGGTGTAGTGGAGGAAGGAGTCAGACGCAGGAGACAGAGAGTTCAGAGTAGGCTACTTCTTTATACACCGACCAGGTGAAAACAGACGTCACTCAAAACAAATGCCCCAAAACACAGGGGAACTAAACAGTCCCAAAAAACAGCTCACGTACACGAACAACCGTGACATACATGCGTGTACAAAGAGTACACATAAAACAATCCCGCACACCCAGCAGGCAGGCCGGCTGGCTAATAAAGCCCAACTAATAAACCTAATTAACAACAGGTGTAACTAATAAACAGACAAGGAGGGGGAGGAAAAGATCAGTGGCAGCTAGTAGGCCGGTGACTACGACCGCCGAGCGCCACCCAAACGGGAAGGGGAGCCACCTTCGGTAGGAGTCGTGACAGTACCCCCCCCCTGACATGCGGCTCCCACAGCACGCCGACACCGGCCTCGAGGGCGACCCGGAGGGCGAGGCGCAGGGCAATCCGGATGGAAGCGATGGAAATCCCTCAACATTGACGGATCCAAAATGTCCCCCACCGGTACCCAGGACCTCTCCTCTGGACCCAGGACCTCTCCTCTGGACCGTACCCCTCCCAGTCCACGAGGTACTGCAGGCCCCTCACCCGGCGTCTCGAGTCCAGAATGGCCCATATCGTGTACGCCGGGGACCCCTCAATGGCCAGGGGGGGAGGAGGGACCTCCGGCACCTCACCGTCCTGCAGGGGACCAGCTACCACCGGCCTGAAGAGAGACACATGAAACGAGGGGTTAATACGATAATAGGAAGGGAGTTGTAATCGATAACACACCTCGTTTATTCTCCTCAGGACTTTGAAGGGCCCTACACACTGCGGCCCCAGTTTCCGGCAGGGAAAGGGGAGGGGTAGGTTTCGGGTCGAGAGCCAGACCCTGTCCCCCGGTACAAACACGGGGGCCTCACTGTGGTGGCGGTCAGCACTCCTCTTCTGCCATCCACTGGCTTGTTGGAGGGATTCCTGGACGGCCCTCCAGGTCTCCTTGGAGCGCTGCACCCACTCCTCCACTGCAGGAGCCTCGGTCTGACTCGGATGCCACAGTGCCAGGACCGGCTGGTACCCCAACACGCACTGAAATGGTGACATGTTGGTAGAGGAGTGGCGTAGTGAGTTCTGGGCCATTTCAGCCCAGGGGATGTATCTGGCAATACAACCGCAGAAACCTACCCACCTCCTGGTTCACTCTCTCCACCTGCCCATTACTCTCGGGGTGATAACCGGAGGTCTGGCTGACCGAGACCCCCAGACGCTCCATGAATGCCCTCCATGTCCTGGATGTGAACTGGGGACCCCGATCAGAGACGATGTCCTCCGGCACTGCGTAGTGCCGGGAGATATGGGTGAATAATGCCTCCGCAGTCTGTAGGGCTGTAGGGAGACCGGGCAACGGGAGGAGACGGCAGGACTTAGAGAACCGATCCACAATCACCAAAACCATAGTGTTCCCTTGAGACGGGGGGGGGGGGGCGGTCAGGAAATCTACGGATAGGTGAGACCATGGCCGTTGTGGAACGGGGAGGGGTTGTAACTTCCCTCTAGGAAGGTGCCTAGGAGCCTTACTCTGGGAGCACACCGAACAGGAAGAGACATAAACCCTAACGTCCCTAGCCAAGGTGGGCCACCAATACTTCTCCCGGAGGCCCCCCACTGTCCTCGCCACCCCAGGGTGACCCGAGGAGGGTAGGGTGTGAGCCCACCGAATCAGTTGGTCCCGGACACCAAGCGGCACGTACTTCCGCCCAGCCGGAGTCCACCTCCCATACCACTGGTGCCATCAGCCTCGAGGCGGGAAGGATGGGAGTAGGCTTAGTGGACCCATCCTCCGTGTCGTAAAGGCGGGACAGTGCGTCAGCCTTTACTTTCTCTGAGCCCGGTCTATATGACAAAGTAAACCAGAATCGGGTGAAGAACATGGCCCACCTTGCCTGACGTGGGTTCAGTCTCCTAGCTGCCCGAATATACTCCAGATTCTGGTGGTCGGTCCAGATGAGAAAGGGGTGCTTGGCCCCCTCAAGCCAGTGTCTCCACACTTTCAGAGCCCTGACCACCGCTAACAACTCCCGGTCCCCCACATCATAGTTACTCTCCTCTGGACTGAGCTTCCTCAAAGAAAGTGCATGGGTGGAGTTTTGGTGGTGTACCCGAGCGCTGTGATAGCACGGCCCCCACCCCAGCCTCGGACGCGTCCACCTCCAATCTGAATGCTAGAGAGGGGTCCGGGTGCGCCAACACGGGTGCATCCATGAACAGTTTCTTCAACCTATTGAAGGCTCCGTCCGCCTCTGGTGATCACCGCAAACGCACCAGGCACCCCTTCAGCAGTGAGGTAATGGGAGCTGCTACCTGACCAAAACCCCGGATAATCCTCCGGTAGTAATTGGCAAAACCCGTTGCACCTCCTTTACCGTGGTCGGAGTCGGCCAATTACGCACGGCCTTAATGCGGTCACACTCCATCCCCACCCCCGAGGTGGAAATAACCCAGGAAGGAGACGGTTCGTTTGGAGAACACACACTTCTCAGCCTTGACGTATAGGTCATGCTCCAGCAGTCTACCAAGCACCTTGCGTAACAGAGACACATGCGCGGCGTGGGTGGCAGAATAGATCAGAATGTCATCGAAATAAACAACCACGCCCTGCCCATGCAGGTCCCTGAGAATCTCGTCTACAAAGGATTGAAAGACGGCTGGAGCATTCTTTAACCCATACGGCATGACGAGGTACTCAAAATGGCCCGACGTCAAAATAGCGCCCCCTATCCCAAAGAAGTTTAAGGCCCATGCCACTGCAGCCAACCTCACTGGACGTGGCCACCAAAGAAAAATTGATGTAAGTTTTCAGCAAAGGATTGTTCGATTGGTGGAGAAAGCACCTTGGGCAACTGCCACACACATTCAAGCTGACATTCAAGCTTCAGACACAAGGTGCGACAGTTTCAACTTGCACCATCCATAGCCAACTCAATGAAACAGGGTTATATGGTAGGAGACCCAGGAAGACCCCACTGCTGAGAGAAAGACATAAGAGAGCCCGACTGCAATTTGCCAAAACACACCTGAACATGCCAAAATCCTTCTGGGATAATGTCCTGTGAACAGATGAGACCAAATTAGAGCTTTTTGGTAAAGCACCCAGGAATGGTTCAAGACAAAACGCTGGACTGTTCTGAAGTGGCCAGCAATGAATCCAGATCTAAATCCCATTGAACACTTGTGGAGAGATCTGAAAACAACAGTGAGGAGAGGGCACCCTTCTAATCTGGGAGAACTGGAGCAGTTTGCACAAGAGGAGTGGGCTAAACTGCCAGTACAGTGGTGCAGTAAGCTCATTGATGGTTATAGGAAGCACTTGATTGCAGTTATTTTGACCAAAGGCTGTGCTACCAAATATCAAGTCAAGGGTGTCAATAATTTTGTTAATGCCATTTGTATATTTTCTGATTTAAATCAATATATTGTGTTCTGAATCAAAAACAAAGGTTCTGTAATATTAACAGTGAAATAAAGAACTGTGGAGACCAAATACTTTATTCAATTTCAACTTATTTTTAGGGAAAATTGTGAGTTACTTGAAAAAAGTGCAAGGATGCCAACATTTTGGCCACGACAGTATATATTATTTCATACAGTTTCTCCATTACTTAATTAACAGTTAATCTCATGCCACCTCTTCATTGTTTACAGTAACTACATCACACATCTTTTTTTTACCACAATATGGAATGGAAATATATATATATTGAAGAAAAGAATTGGCAGGTGAAGGAATCTACAGCAATGCACAAAGTGCAATGAGCAAATGTACAATTTCAGGATGATAGTGCAGAGTGCAAAGAATCATTATATCTCCATGTTTGATTCACATAGTCTATCTAAAGTAAAAATTGAAAAAAGTATGTGATTTTTTAAAACGTATAATACTTGTGCTTTTCCATGAAATACATAATCATTTTTATTATAAAAAAAATGTGCTTAATAACTTTTTCATTTTATGCATACAAATCAGAAACTTTATTAAGACAATACGTGTGAATTATTTTACATGAAAATGATCTCAGTCTACTGAAAACTCTCAGCATAAGCTTAGGAGTGGGTGGGTGGGTGGGTGGAGGGGTGCTCAATCATCTTGGACGCCTGGCAATGACCTCATACTCTTCCTGAGACGTGTATTTTTTATCCAATGAGATGTAGGTACTCTCCTCTTCTTTTGGTTTCACATTCTTACCTTGCATCCTTTAAGAACCACAAGAAAAAAACAAGTGGTAGAGTTAAGTTACTTCTAGCACTCAGAGAAAGTAAATCTAGGCCTATAGTAAGCATCTTATCAGACAGTGTCTGGGCTTATAACAGGTACTTTGAGAAATAAAGTTTCCTTTACACGTTAAAAAAATACATCTATGAACCAGATGTGAAATACATTGGCAGAAAATAAGAAATATAACTATCCTCATTTTGTCTCTATTGTGCTATAAGTGAAAAGGATCCTACCGTATGTAAGCATTTGTAGACAGGTAGATGAGAAGGGCTACAGTCACACTGAGAGACATACCAGCTATGGTCCAGGGGAGAACTGCATTCCCACATCCTTCAGAAAGATCGACAATTTATGAAGAGAGAAAGAGTGTCATTAGAGCAGTCTTAGACCTATTGCAATAACCACACCATAGGTGGAAATCCCAGGGGGGACGGGGAACACCCCCACCCTGGGAAATATTTTTCCCTCCCAATATATCACTGTAAACATAACTATGTAATTTCAATAATATTAATAATACGCAATGAAAGCACTTGTGCTGATTATAGACAATTAACAGTGCGTTTTTAAGTTTCAAAAGATTGCGACCACCCAGCAGTGGCACATGATGCAGGTCTGTCGTTGGTGGCTGACCTCCAGTAAGTAGGTCAACCAAAGGATATGTTAGACATTTCTTTACTACCACTCAATACAAGAAAACACATTTATAACCGTCACCAGTCTTCTTTTTCGCTGCATTAAAGTACAGGTCACTCTTTATGTTGAGCTAGCACCTATTGCATTTATTCCAAGATCAGCATGCAGCTGTAGTGCTTCGAAGTCCCTGTGATAAGGTTCGCGATAAACTGAACTCCAAACTGAACAGAACTACACTCTCTACTACCATTGTCTTAAATATCTTTAATGGTCTCGTTGTAAAAGCTAAAATGTCGTTGGGGACTACGAAGCACCTGTGTGCCAACCTTGGAGTAAACTGACGTGGGCAAAGATTATAGCAAACACAACATAAACGTAATTGGTGCTCGCTAGCTCTGCAAATTCAGCTATTGTGAGAAGCCAGCCAATATAAAACTAAAACATAAACTATATTAAAATTACAAAAAGTGATGTTGTGTAAATGGTGAACTCATACAGCTGTCAACCCTTGTCACTGCAATCCATTTTACATTTGCTAGCTGACTAGCAAGCTACCTGGTAGATTGAAGCTCCTTATAGAATGATAGAAGATAGATGATAGAAGCCCATCTCCTACTGTAAATAACCTGCACACTGTATGTGTGTGTGTGTGTAGCCAGCCAGCTATATAGTGACATCAGTAGGAGTCAGTAATAGATCATCAGTAATAGAATGTACCTTTCACATTTCCCTTTCAAACACAGGAAGATACAACAGATGGTGCCTGAGAGGGCTGCACCAACCACAAATGCAGTAATCAGTTTTAGGTCCGACAGCAAAGCTATAATGCCTTCCAATTCCTTCTCTAAAAAGAGAACAACAACTCTGAATGAGAAGGGGCTCACATTCCTTCATATCCTCTGGAAGAAAATATGAATTTCCCTAAGCCTAAATGTACAGAACATCCTCAATATTGCAAACAGTGGGTGGGAATGGGAAGCTGTGACTCTCTAACCAAGTAACTTGACATACATATTTACCTCTTTGCTTTTCTTGGCTCTTATTTTGTGTGACCTGCAGCTTCTCTCTCACTACACCCACCACATTGCTGCTGACACACTCCACAGTGGTGTTGTTGTGGTGTCCAACAGGCAGACTGATGGTGCTGTTCACTGAGGAACACAACACTGACGTAGTGAGGCTGCACCTCTCTGTGTTGAGCTCCAGCAGTGGCCACACTATGTGGGGTGAGGGAAACCCCTGACTGACACACACACAGGTCATGACCTCTGCCTGGTCCACACACCCAGAGCCAGGAAGAATCACAGGAAGGTCTGGAAAAAGACAGTGAAGAGAGAGATATCAGTGATAGATTGATGCTAAAAACATGCCAGAGTTTGTATATTACAGTCAAGTTAGTACTTACACATCACAGTGACAACAGTGGAAGCTGTCATAGTCCTGTTGAGGTGTTGAACTGTACACACATACTCCCCAGCATGTTGTCTTGTCACATTGGAGATGGTGAGAGTGGCATTTTCAGTGTAATTCTGAAGTGGGGCACTTGTCCCGTTCTTACTCCAAGTGATGTCAGATGGAGGGTAACTGTCAACACTGCAGGTCAGATCCAGGGTACCATCCTCCTTCACCATTTCATTTCCAGTTATTTGGGGGTCTTTCACATCTTTAAGTGCAAAGAGTTTCTAATTGTACAGATGTATTTTTAAACATACACTAAATTCAGACTATGTTGGTTGAGGGACTAATAACAATGGATCATGATTAAAAAGGGGAAAAGTCAAAGCCATGACATAACTGCAGGTGGAGTCTTCATATTGTATCATTTGCTTATTATCAATGTTATTCTTAGGTTTCAAAGATTCTCTGGAATAAGGTGTTTATTAATGTCAAATGTAGGATAAGCTACTCACATGCCACATTCAAAGTTACTGTCTCTTCAATTTGAAATTTTTTCTGGAAGGTTACTTGACACGTAACCATCATGTTGTGGTGTTCAGCTGAGGGGGTAAAGGTCAACGTTGAGAAGTGGGTTGTTGTCATAGTGGTCAGGTCCTCTCTCTCCTGTATGGTGATGTTGTCTCTGAGCTCAGTGATGTTGTCTCCTGTTCCTCTCCATGTCCATGTGATGTTAGGAGGAGTTCCAGAGCACATCCCCGGGGCGGTGCAGGTCAGAGTAGCTGGTTTTCCCTCTGTCAGAGGAGGAGTCAACACTGAGGGCTTCTGGGTCAGAGCTGGAGGCAGGAAATACAAACACAGAAGTGAATTTTACAAAACAGCAGTGACACATAATCAGCCGTAGGAGAGCAGCATGCATGTGATGACTCTGAATGGGAGTTTCCCCAGTAATGTCTTCTTATGATAGGACTTTATGATAAGGGAGACCTGAGGGGGAACTTGGCAAGTGTGTACTGTATACAATTAACTACAATAATAGGTTGTCACTGTAACTGGTAATAATAGTCATAGTACCGCTCACTGTGATTTTCACTTTCTTCTGGGATGTATTTGAACCTGGAAGTCTGAATTGATACTCTCCAGCATCATTCTCGCTGATGTCGTTGATGATCACACTACAGTTCTTCTTTGTCAGATCAGTCTCCAGTAGAGACACTCTCTGTTTATAACCCTCCTGAGCTTTAGAGGGTTTATTGGAGTGGAAAATTATGATTTTATCCTCATCACATTTGCCCTTTGGGCACTTGAACCATACTGCAGGGGTAGGCTTGATGTTATCAGGGTGAGTGAAAGTACATGAAATAACAGCACATAGTCCCTTCTCTGCTGTTATTTCTGCTGGACTGAAGGTGATGGTCCAGGATGATGCTGTTGGTGGTGCTGCCAGTTCTGATGGAGGGAAATGAATACAGTCATGAGTAATACAGAAAGCACTTGGATACTACTTCACTTGTTCGTAAACATGTTTTATGAGATAGTGTCTACTGAGATATTTGCCATACCACCACTACTACCACATCTACTAATGACTATCACATTAACATTAGTTGTGATAAAAAGGACCTTACTATCGCATGTGGCTCTCTCTGTCAGAGAGAGAAGTAGAGCTGCCGAGATGAGGACCCACATCCTGTTTCCACTGCCTTGATGAATCAATCACAGTACCGGGGTCTCTTTCCTCTTTCTCTTCTTGTCACTGTCTCTGTCTGTGTCTTCTGGTCTGGAGCACAAGTGTGAAATAGAATATGAAATGTTGTTGTGATAATAACAACATATAGCAATACACATCCGATATTAACGTTTCATTACATCTTTATGAGTGCTACAGTGTCATTCATAACAACCGTCTTAGCATGTTTATTCAACTGAGACGTATTTTGCTGTAATGCCTAGAGAGTATGTCAAAGAAAAATGTATGGTCACAGTTCCTATGAGCGCCTTCTTCATAATGCATTCCAAGCACCTTTATAACTCCTTATGAGTGACTCCCTATAAAACATTAAAATGCCCAACATAAGCTTATATGACTGCTCCAAGATATATTTAACTGCATTTATAAATCTTTTTGAATAAGCTACAGTTGAAGTCGGAAGTTTACACACACTTAGGTTGGAGTCATTAAAACTCGTTTTTCAACCACTCCACAAATGTATTGTTAACAAACTATAGATTTGGCAAGTCGGTTAGGACATCTACTTTGTGCATGACACAAGTAGTCTTTCCAACAACTGTTTACAGACAGATTATTTCACTTACTTCACCGTATCACAATTCCACCAGGGCAGCGTTTACAAACACTAAGTTGACTGGGCCTTTAAACAGCTTGGAAAATTCCAGAAAATGATGTCATGACTTTAGAAGCTTCTGATAGGCTGATTGATATCATTTGAGTCAATTGGAGGTGTACCTGTGGATGTATTTTCAGGGCTACCTTCAAACTCAGTGCCTCTTTGCTTGACATCATGGGAAAATCAAAAGAAATCAGCCAAGACCTCCAAACGCCTGAAGATACCACCTTCATCTGTACAAACAATAGTACGCAAGTATAAACACCATGGCACCACGCAGCCGTCATACCGCTCAGGAAGGATATACGTTTTGTCTCCAAGAGATGAATGTACTTTGATGCAAAAAGTGCAAATCAATCCCAGAACCACAGCAAATGAGCTTGTGAAGATGCTGGAGGAAACAGGTACAAAAGTATCTATATCCACAGTAAAACGAGTCCTATATCGACACAACCTGAAAGGCTGCCGCTGCTCCAAGGAAGAAGCCACTCCTCCAAAACTGCCATAAAAGTTTGCAGTTTGTAACTGCACATGGGGACAAAGATTGTACTTTTGGATAAATGTTTTCTAGTCTGATGAAACAAAAATAGAACTGTTTGGCCATAATGACCATCGTTATGTTTGGAGGGAAAGGGGGAGGCTTGCAAGCTGAAGAACATCATCCCAAGCGTGAAGCACGGGGGTGGCAGCATCATGTTGTGGGGGTGCTTTGCTGCAGGAGGGACTGGTGCACTTCACAAAATAGATGGCATCATGAGGTAGGAAAATTATGTGGTTAAATTGAAGCAACATCTCAAGACATCAGTCAGGAAGTTAAAAGCTTGGTTGCAAACAGGGCTTCTAAACGGACAATGACCCCAAGCATACTTCCAACATTGTGGCAAAATGGCTTAAGGACAACAAAGTCAATGTATTGGAGTGGCCATCACAAAGCCCTGACCTCAATCCTATTGAACATTTGTGGGCAGAACTGAAAAAGCATGTGCGAGCATGGAGGCCTTCAAACCTGACTCAGTTACATTAGCTCAGTCAGGAGAAATGGGCCAAAATTCACCCAACTTATTGTGGGAAGCTTGTGGAAGGCTACCCAAAATGTTTGACCCAAGTTAAACCATTTAAAGGCCATGCTACCAAATACTAATTCAGTGTATTGAAACTTCTGACCCACTGGGAATGTGATGAAAGAAAGAAAAGCCCAAATAAATAATTCTCTCTGCTATTATTGTGACATTTCACATTCTTAAAATAAAGTGGTGATCCTAACTGACTTAAGACAGGGAATATTTACTATGATTAAATGTCAGGAATTGTGAAAAACTGAGTTTAAATGTATTTGGCTAAGATGAATGTAAACTTCCGACTTCAACTCTATATAAAGCCTTATGAAGCAATGTGATGTAATGCCCTAAATGATTAATAGAAAATTACCATTACATTAAGTAGTCATCATCAAGTTTTAACAGTCATTCAATGCAACAAAACAAAAATATATAATGGTTGAATAGCTTGTCTTTCGATCCATGCAGAAAGTTAGACTGAATCAGCACATTACCTCTCTGTGTGCTCTCTCCTCCTGTTGATCAGGAGCCCTGTGTCTCTCTGATGGGTGGGAACTGTCACTTCATGTCCCCATTCTGTTACTCTCTCTAACTTGGTGCTGCAATCCAGGAAGTCCCTTTGTACTGTATACCGCCCAGCCATACTGTATATAGACCATAATCAACCAACCCATCAAACCAACTTGGTTGACATTTAAGTCATTAAGCAGATATTCTTATTCAGAGAAACTTACAGTAGTGAGTCAATGCATTTTTTACAACTTTTTCCTGTATTGGTCCCCCGTGGGAATCAAACCCACAACCCAGGCTTTGCAAGCACCATACTCAAACAACTGAGCCACAGACTGCAATCCCAACACACACTGCAATACCCATGCCTTTTGTATTTACATGCAGTTTTATTTTACCGTAAGAAAGATTTATACAAGAAAATGTGTACATATTTCAAGGTTGGCTGTTTGTAACAAGTACATGTGAATAATATTTCAAATGCCTTGCATTGGATAGAGATACACTTGCAATATCCTCTATCTTTTTTTAAACCCCTCTGTGGTCTGATAGATGAAGTCATTTCCCCAATACGCAACATCTGCTGAGAAAAGGGTACTTACCTTTATATGAGTTAAAAACACATTCGCTGACATATTCTTCATTAACTCACAAGCATGCTGAATGCATGTATTATGAGCGACAGGTAGCCTAGAGTGTAAAACCGTTGAGACAGTAACTGAAAAGTTGCTGGTTTGATTAACCAAACAGCCAAAGTGGAAAAATCTGTGAAATAGGGTTTAATGTAGAAGACAGATTTTGGTTGAATGCATTCAGTTCCACCACTGACTATGTATTCCGTTCATTAACATTAGAGGCTACTGGTTTGTACTCAATATACACTGCATGACCGGTTTTGGGCCGTCCCCAAACTGTTTCCACAAAGTTGGATGCACAGAATCATCTAGAATGTCATTGTATGCTGTAGCGTTAAGCTTTCACTTCACTGGAGCTAAGGGGCATGGACCGCACCATGAAAACAGCCCGAGGCCATTATTTGTCCTCCACCAAACTTTACAGTTGGCACAATGCATTGGGGCAGGTAGCATTCTACTGGCATCTGCCAAACCCAGATATGTCCGTCGGACTACCAGATGGTGAAGCATGATTCATCACTCCAAATAAAGCGTTTCCTCTGCTTCAGAGTCCAATGGTGGCGAGCTTTACGCCACTCCAGCTGACTCTTGGCATTGCGCATGGGGATTTTAGGCTTGTGTGCGGCTGCTTGGCCATGGAAACCCATTTCATGAAGCTCCCGATGAACAGTTCTTGTGCTGACGCTGCTTCCAGAGGGAGTTTGGAACTCGGTAGTGAGTGTTGCATCTGAGGACAGACCATTTTTAAGCGCTACACGCCTACCAATTTGCGGCTGAGCCATTGTTGCTCCTAGACATTTCCGCTTCACAATAACAGCACGTATAGTTGACAGGGCAGCTCTAGCAGGGCATAAATTTGACGAACTGACTTGTTGGAAATATGACACCCTATGATGGTGTCACGTTGAAAGTCACTCAGCTCTTCAGTAATGCCATTCTGCTGCCAATGTTTGTCTATGGAGACAAACATAGACAAACATGACTGTGTGTTCGATTTTTCCATTTGTCAGAAACAGGTGTGGCTGAAATAGCTGAATCCACTAATTTGAAGAAGTTTCAACATACTTTTGAAAAAATAGTGTATTTTGTGATGATTTTATAGCTTATTCAAAATCAGCAGCAAATTAGATTGTTTTTCTTCCACAATCATTCACTTATACATTTATATCAGAACCACATTTGAAGAGTTATGATTCCTCTTTCACAGTTGCATCATTTTTTAAACGTTAAAACAATATTTGACCATTACTGCAATTCCTCTAAAAACAATATTACCGTAAAAGCCATTATGCCTTCTTGGTCTTCAACTCAGTTTCCCATTACATTTTTATTGTATTTTAACCAGACATGTTAGTGCATCTTCACAGAGTTTGACCAACCCTTACAACACTCTGTGGGCCCTAGTTTAGTTCCTCTTCACACTTTGAGAGTTAAAGTGCTAAAGTTTTGCTATATTTGTTAGGTGGGGTTTAACTTCTCCTAAATACTTCCGTTTAAACTCTACACCATGTTCCCTGAAATATATGTGTTTCTGCTGTTGAAAAAGGGCATAAAGTACAGGTCTCCTGAGCAGAACTCATGCTGCAGCAGGGACAGTATAGCAAACTGTCTTTACAATACCTGCTATCGTGACTTTTATAAGGGATTCTAGATATGGCTTCATTTGGGCTGAATTCTGGTGGCATGAGCCTCAACCTGTTGGCTACTCCTGCAAATGCCTTCCAAAGTCTCTCATCAGTATGCACCAAACTACACATACTCACACAGTTGGTACCTAAACTAAAAGCCTTGTAGAGTTGTTCTAGCCATTGTAAGTCATAGTCAAACTGAATGGAATTGAAAGGGAATTTAGGGTAAACCTAAAGTGGGTTAACAACTAAGTAAAACATACTCAACTGATGCATTTGGTACAATCGTTGTGATAAAACGGGGGTTTTCTGCACAAATATAATTACATAAGCGTTGGAAGCCTGCAGTGGTTGTTTGAACTCATTATTGTATCACAAAAATATCAGCTATCACAACCATGGTGTCAAATGCGTCGTACATCAGTTGTACAACCTAAGTGTGTATGGGGGCCAAAGATATCTGTTGAGTCAGATATTAGTGAACTATTAGTAAAGATCAACCAGCAGCATAAAATATTGAAGTTGTATATGCTCTACCAATGACTTTTGGTTTGAATTTGGTTGTTTTTGTAATACAGTGAGATGCACTAAAAATGCATTCCCAGGATAAAACAACTGATCAATGTGAACCATAAGCACAGTTATTTTAATCTGAAATATGAACTGCCCTCATGCATTAGTTCAAAGACTAAACAAACAAGTATACCAAGGGCCTGAATGTTAATGCAGTATTTTAGGTTACTATGCTGACTTTAGTATATTCTACAACTGTTCCTAATTGTACTGACATTAACACAGTGTTGTACTGTGCAACAGTTTATATTGTTTCAACACAAAATGAGGTTGTGAATAGGGGGAACTAAAGATAAATACTGACTCGACTCTGGCCTCTACAGATATTTTTACATTTCCCGCAGCCAGAAATGACAGAAAATATTTAGATATCTCCACCGAACAGAGAGAGCTAAGTGAGACAGACAGAGGGCTGGTACACAGTAGGGAGTGGTAAGTTGATTTATAACAATATAAACAAGTCATTAAGTCAGCATATTATGAAGTGATGAATCATTTGTGCATTTGGTTAGTTGTTTAGGGAAATAAATTGTATACTCTCTATTACAGCATAGATTTGTATCTCATAAATCCTGATTTCTTATGTCTTGTGATAAAAGAAGATGCTGGTTGAGATCTGCACCGTGGCTATCTGCTGGGTCATAACAGCAAGCTGTAGTCAGTGCATAGGTACAGTATAATGCTCTATGACTTGACAAAAGAGTTTAGTAACATGTTTTGGAATAAGATTACTCTCTTTGTAAGCTTTGGCGAGTCAATTGTTAAATGTATTACTATACTGGACATTTTTAGAGCCTCGCGAGACAGGTACAAACTTCTCCATCACAGTGACCCAAGACGTTACATCCTGATCCAAGATGGCGTAGCAGTAAGTCGTCCTGTCGTGTCGTGTCCCTGTATATTTTGTTTATATTTTGTTTATTTTTCGTTTTTTACATATTTTTCGTTTTTTACATAGCTATCCCTTTAAAAACATTTTGCTAAACCTAAGCTTCCAAATAAGCTGGATCTTCACAACTAGCTATCTAGCTAAACCGCAACCCCGGATGATTACCCCTGGCTAGCGTTTCCACCCACTTAGCTTGAAGCTAGCCCGGCCTGCGCTACCACCGTAGCATACTCCTGAGCTACAATACCCGGGCCCACGACCGGTCTATCGATGTCACCGCATGAAGAGGAATAAACAGACTCACCCCATCGCGATGTCCCCCAAAGGCTAACTCTCTAGCCCTCGCTATCTCCCTGCTTGCTAATTCGGCCTGCTAACTGCTAGCTTGTCCAGCTCCGGTCCGCTAACTGCTACCTTGTCTAGCCCGGGCCTACAAACTGTTAGCTTGTTAGCACAGGCCTGCTAACCGCCTGAATCGCTGCGTCCCAAACGCCCACCGGACCCATATTTACTTTCTATCTCTTTTAACTTTTAATTTGTTTATACCTTCCGGAAACCTGCCTCACCCAATGTGATACGGAATCGCTATTATTTTTTATTTATTTTTAGAACACACTCAAGAACCTCCAGAAGCTAACCAGCTAACTAGCTACAAGCTATTTAGTCATTGTTCGGTTTTTTTAACCTGGATAACACTCGCCAGTCCAGCTTCCCTTCCCCATCCACCGCTGCCCCCTGGACACTGATCTCTTGGCTACATAGCTGATGCACGCTGGACTGTCCATAAATCACGGTACTCCATTCTGCTTGTTTGTTTTATCTGTTGGCCCCGTTGCCTAGTCTACGCCATTTTACCTGCTGTTGTGCTAGCTGATTAGCTGTTGTCTCACCTACTGTTTTAGCTAGCTTTCCCAATTCAACACCTGTGATTAGTGTATGCCTCGCTGTATGTCTCTCTCAAATGTCAATATGCCTTGTATACTGTTGTTCAGGTTAGTTATCATTGTTTTAGTTCACAATGGAGCCCCTAGTTCCACTCTTCATACCCCTGATAACTCCTTTGTCCCACCTCCCACACATGCGGTGACCTCACCCATTACTACCAGCATGTCCAGAGATACAACCTCTCTCATCATCACCCAGTGCCTGGGCTTACCTCCGCTGTACCCGCACCCCACCATACCCCTGTCTGCGCATTATGCCCTGAATATATTCTACCATGCCCAGAAACCTGCTCCTCTTATTCTCTGTCCCCAACGCTCTAGGCGACCAGTTTTGATAGCCTTTAGCCGCACCCTCATACTACTCCTTCTCTGTTCCGCGGGTGATGTGGAGGTAAACCCAGGCCCTGCATGTCCCCAGGCACCCTCATTTGTTGACTTCTGTGTTCGAAAAAGCCTTGGTTTCATGCATGTCAACATCAGAAGCCTCCTCCCTAAGTTTGTCTTACTCACTGCTTTAGCACACTCTGCTAACCCTGATGTCCTTGCTGTGTCTGAATCCTGGCTCAGGAAGGCCACCAAAAATTCAGAGATTTCCATACCCAACTATAACATCTTCCGTCAAGATAGAACTGCCAAAGGGGGAGGAGTTGCAGTTTACTGCAGAGATAGCCTGCAAAGTAATGTCATACTTTCTAGGTCCATACCCAAACAGTTCGAACTACTAATTTTGAAAATTACTCTCTCCAGAAACAAGTCTCTCACGGTTGCCGCCTGCTACCGACCCCCCTCAGCTCCCAGCTGTGCCCTGGACACCATTTGTGAATTGATCGCCCCCCATCTAGCTTCAGAGTTTGTTCTGTTAGGTGACCTAAACTGGGATATGCTTAACACCCCGCCAGTCCTACAATCTAAGCTAGATGCCCTCAATCTCACACAAATCATCAAGGAACCCACCAGGTACAACCCTAACTCTGTAAACAAGGGCACCCTCATAGACGTCATCCTGACCAACTGGCCCTCCAAATACACCTCCGCTGTCTTCAACCAGGATCTCAGCGATCACTGCCTCATTGCCTGTATCCGCTACGGAGCCGCAGTCAAACGACCACCCCTCATCACTGTCAAACGCTCCCTAAAACACTTCTGTGAGCAGGCCTTTCTAATCGACCTGGCCCGGGTATCCTGGAAGGACATTGACCTCATCCCGTCAGTTGAGGATGCCTGGTCATTCTTTAAAAGTAACTTCCTCACCATTTTAGATAAGCATGCTCCGTTCAAAAAATGCAGAACTAAGAACAGATACAGCCCTTGGTTCACCCCAGACCTGACTGCCCTCGACCAGCACAAAAACATCCTGTGGCGGACTGCAATAGCATCGAATAGTCCCCGTGATATGCAACTGTTCAGGGAAGTCCGGAACCAATACACGCAGTCAGTCAGGAAAGCTAAGGCCAGCTTCTTCAGGCAGAAGTTTGCATCCTGTAGCTCCAACTCCAAAAAGTTCTGGGACACTGTGAAGTCCATGGAGAACAAGAGCACCTCCTCCCAGCTGCCCACTGCACTGAGGCTAGGTAACACGGTCACCACTGATAAATCCATGATTATCGAAAACTTCAATAAGCATTTCTCAACGGCTGGCCATGCCTTCCGCCTGGCTACTTCAACCTCAGCCAACAGCTCCGCCCCCCCCGCAGCTCCTCGCCCAAGCCTCTCCAGGTTCTCCTTTACCCAAATCCAGATAGCAGATGTTCTGAAAGAGCTGCAAAACCTGGACCCGTACAAATCAGCTGGGCTTGACAATCTGGACCCTCTATTTCTGAAACTATCTGCCACCATTGTCGCAACCCCTATTACCAGCCTGTTCAACCTCTCTTTCATCTCGTCTGAGATCCCCAAGGATTGGAAAGCTGCCGCAGTCATCCCCCTCTTCAAAGGGGGAGACACCCTGGACCCAAACTGCTACAGACCTATATCCATCCTGCCCTGCCTATCTAAGGTCTTCGAAAGCCAAGTCAACAAACAGGTCACTGACCATCTCGAATCCCACCGTACCTTCTCCGCTGTGCAATCTGGTTTCCGAGCCGGTCATGGGTGCACCTCAGCCACACTCAAGGTACTAAACGACATCATAACCGCCATCGATAAAAGACAGTACTGTGCAGCCGTCTTCATCGACCTTGCCAAGGCTTTCGACTCTGTCAATCACCATATTCTTATCGGCAGACTCAGTAGCCTCGGTTTTTCGGATGACTGCCTTGCCTGGTTCACCAATTACTTTGCAGACAGAGTTCAGTGTGTCAAATCGGAGGGCATGCTGTCCGGTCCTCTGGCAGTCTCTATGGGGGTGCCACAGGGTTCAATTCTCGGGCCGACTCTTTTCTCTGTGTATATCAATGATGTTGCTCTTGCTGCGGGCGATTCCCTGATCCACCTCTACGCAGACGACACCATTCTATATACTTTCGGCCCGTCTTTGGACACTGTGCTATCTAACCTCCAAACAAGCTTCAATGCCATACAACACTCCTTCCGTGGCCTCCAACTGCTCTTAAACGCTAGTAAAACCAAATGCATGCTTTTCAACCGGTCTCTGCCTGCACCTGCATGCCCGACTATCATCACCACCCTGGATGGTTCCGACCTAGAATATGTGGACGTCTATAAGTACCTAGGTGTCTGGCTAGACTGCAAACTCTCCTTCCAGACTCATATCAAACATCTCCAATCGAAAATCAAATCAAGAGTCGGCTTTCTATTCCGCAACAAAGCCTCCTTCACTCAAGCCGCCAAGCTTACCCTAGTAAAACTGACTATCCTACCGATCCTCGACTTCGGCGATGTCATCTACAAAATGGCTTCCAACACTCTACTCAGCAAACTGGATGCAGTCTATCACAGTGCCATCCGTTTTGTCACTAAAGCACCTTATACCACCCACCACTGCGACTTGTATGCTCTAGTCGGCTGGCCCTCGCTACATATTCGTCGCCAGACCCACTGGCTCCAGGTCATCTACAAGTCTACGCTAGGTAAAGCTCCGCCTTATCTCAGCTCACTGGTCACGATGGCAACACCCATCCGTAGCACGCGCTCCAGCAGGTGTATCTCACTGATCATCCCTAAAGCCAACACCTCATTTGGCCGCCTTTCGTTCCAGTACTCTGCTGCCTGTGACTGGAACGAATTGCAAAAATCACTGAAGTTGGAGACTTTTATCTCCCTCACCAACTTCAAACATCAGCTATCTGAGCAGCTAACCGATCGCTGCAGCTGTACATAGTCTATTGGTAAATAGCCCACCCTTTTCACCTACCTCATCCCCATACTGTTTTTATTTATTTACTTTTCTGCTCTTCTGCACACCAATATCTCTACCTGTACATGACCATCTGTTCTTTTATCACTCCAGTGTTAATCTGCAAAATTGTAATTATTTGCCTACCTCCTCATGCCTTTTGCACACATTGTATATAGACCCCCCCCTTTGTTTTCTACTGTGTTATTGACTTGTTAATTGTTTACTCCATGTGTAACTCTTTGTTGTATGCTCACACTGCTATGCTTTATCTTGGCCAGGTCGCAGTTGCAAATGAGAACTTGTTCTCAACTAGCCTACCTGGTTAAATAAAGGTTAAATAAATAAAAAATAAATAAATAAAATAAAGAGGCTGGACGGTGCATTCCTATATCATGTAAATTCACATACCCAGGCAATATTACTGAATACGTACGAAGAGTCTGGTTCAAAGGAGATGCACTTACACCTGTATTTGAAAAAGATGCAGAGGTGTGCAGTGTTTGGCAGTTCCTGAGAGGTCCTGAAAGGTCTTGCAGCTTTTTCCTCGAAGACCAACAAGAAGGAGAAAACGAGTATAGATTCAAGTTAACATGGGGAGATGATCAAATGTATGTTTTTCCTGAGAGGGTACGAGTCTCAGTGTCTGGTACGTAAGAAACTATGTCAACAATATACTACTTTCATTCTCTTAAATCACACTACAGATTATAATGAGTATTACTGTATTGGTCTTTGCCTGATGAAAATATCACCTTATGTGTCCAAGTGAGAATAAATGTAGCCTACACACTCTGAATTCTAATAATGTTAAATTGCAGCATATTTTGTCACTGATTCAGAACCTCCAAATGATAATAATCGTGTTCTTCACATCACAGCATAATCTGAATTAAAATGCTTGAAAAATGAATGGTCAAAGTGATCAAACTTTGCCAAATTCTGTTTAGCTCTAACCCAGAAGAAGCCCACTGTGGAGACACCCCCTCTCACAGAGGGAGAGAAGGCCACACTGACCTGCAAAGTATATTCACTCAAACTAAATGACCTCTGCCCGCAAAGACTAGAAGAAGATTTTGTTGGAATAGTCTGGAGAGGGACAGAGAACTTAGGCATGTATTTTGGGATAATGGAGCCATCAACAGCAGAAAATACATTCAGTGTGAATATGTTGTCTTTCACTCCTAAATCCGAACATCACAACATCAACCTCACATGTGTGGGCATCTACAAGAAGGCCAACATTACTGTGGAGAAAACGGTGACTTTAACAGTAAAATGTACATTCACCTTTCAGAGCATTCCCTCATTATCAAAATACATTACAGTACTTACTCTTCAAGTCTCTGTTAGGTAAACAAGTATTTATTTGTCTTCCCTAGACCGTCCCAAGTTCCTGAATGGCTCGGTGTGTGTGGTCCAGGCAGAGGTCCTGACCTGTGTGTGTGTCAGTCAGGGGGTTCCCTTACCAGTGATTGCTTGGCCAATGTTAGGGGTCTATATTAGTTACAGTGTCATCGTCTCCAGGAGTGCCCAAACCGTGAACAGCACCATCACCATGTCTGCCTCAGAATACAAGAACAGCAGCGTGGAGTGTGTCAGCAGAAATGTAATTGGCCAGATCGAGATGGAATTCCCCATACTACACCAAGCTGAAGGGAGCCTGACACGTAAGTTCTTCAGTTGAACATTCTATGTATGTATAGGACTAGTGTTACATTTTACAATTTGAGTGAAGATGAACCACCAATTCATTTCTGTTCAAATTCAGCTCAAATCACACTGACAAAGACGATGACATTTTCATCATGCAAAAGTTGTGTCAAGTGCAAAATTCACCATTCATCTCATTATAATGTGGCAGTGTGATTTAATTTTGAACTTTTCTTCAACAATGTTTGTAATAAATAGGCGACTACTCATTATATGCTGTTTATACTCAGTTTATGCAGAGTTGAAAAAACTATAGTTTCATGATCACCTCTTTATAAAGCACATTGTTTAATGGTTCGGGCTAGCCCTTTTGTTCCAGTGAAGGGAAATCTTAACCCTACAGCATACAATGACATTCTAGACGATTCTGTGCTTCCAAATTTGTTGCAAGTTTGGGGAAGGCCCTTTCCTGTTTCAGCATGACAATGCCCCAGTGCACAAAGGCGAAGTCCAAACAGAAATTATTTGTTGAGATCGGTATGGAAGAACTTGACTGGCCTGCACTGAGCCCTGACCTCAACCCCATCGAACATCTTTGGGATGAATTGGAACACCGATTGCGAACCAAGCCTAATCACCCAACATCAGTGCTCGACCTCACTAATGGTCTTGTGGCTGAATGGAAGTATGTCCCCGCAGCAATGTTCCAACATGTAGTGAAAAGCCTTCCCAGAAATGGAGGCTGTTGTGGAGGCTATCATAGCAGCAAATGGGGGACCAACTCCATATTAAAGCCCATGATTTTGGAATGAGATGTTTGACGAGCAGGTGTCCACTTACTTCTGGTAATGTAGTGTATGTCAGATACCACATTTCCATCCACAATTTTTATGATAGTAAAGTCATACCGGATTTTAAAAAAGTATGACATCTGTGATGGAAACAGGAAGTTTCGATACAATTTTATAAATGCAGACAGATCATTTGTTCGTTCGACATGGTGGGATATCTATGCGAGAAATGGCAGTGGAAACGCCTTTATGCGCAAATATTGAAATAACCACCATAATATCGAAGTATAAAGTTGGACTCAAGCAATGATATGGTGTGTGGTCCTCCACTACGATTCAGGAAACCATGCAGTTTATTAGGCTACATATGAAATCAATGATGAACTTCACAGGGTGGTGCATGGTTATCCTGATGCTACTTTGAAATAAATATCGAGGGTCTTTTTCTAATGACATGATCGTTGCTTGACTGCCTTTTGACGAAGAGCAATATTCTCGCTCCTATCCATGATAATTTCATCATGTAGACTAGCCAACCAGCACAGCCTTCCCGCACTGTTTATGTGAGCTGTTAGTGTTTATGCATGTGCCAAAATCAGATTAGGCACATTTGCTATTTACCGCAACTGTTTTTTTTTATAAAACTATCGCTAAAGTTATTAGGTAAATGACAACTTAAGTGAAAAACAACATTTTGTGTGGACTGCGTCATCACACACTGATTATATCTGAAACAAGTTCGTTTGCACATTTGATTCTGCATGAAAATCTGTCGCCAATTGGATGGAAACCTAACTAGTGGGGTAAAGAGTAAAAAGTAGAATAGTGTTGGATCAATTAAACAAAGTGTTTTTGTACCAATGAATTTGTATCACTTCCCATAGATATCCCTGGGTCAGAGAAGAGGGATGTTGCAGTCTTTCCCTGGATAATCGTTGGCTTGTCCCTCAGCCTTAATGTGGCCCTCCTTGTCTATCTGACCAGCGCTTGTAAATGGTAAGAAAACATTACAATCCCACAGTTTCATACATGAGGACATACGACATAAATTCAGGTGGCATAAAATGCTTATCATTGTTATACTGAGCTTTTTTTTATAAAAAAGTTAAGCAAGGTACGACTGTCTGAGCAAGATAAATTCAGCGTTGGAAAATGTACCCAAATCTCATACTTGAGTAAAAGTAAAGATACCTTCATAGAAAATGACTCAAGTAAAGTACTACTTGAGTAAAAGTCTAAAAGTATTTGGTTTTAAATATACTTAAGTGTCAAAAGTAAAAGCCCTCTCGAGTGGCGCAGTGGTCTAAGGCACTGCATCGCAGTATTAGTTGTGCCACTAGAGATTCTGCGTTCAAGAGCAGGCTCTGGCACAGCTGGCTGTGACCGGGAGACCCATGGGGCGGCGCACAACTGGGCCAGCGTCGCCTGGGTTAGGGCTTTGGCCGGCTGGGATGTCCTTGTCCCAACACGCACTAGTGATTCCTTTGGTGGACCAGGTGCAGTGCACGCTGACACAGTAGCCAGGTGTACGGTGTTTCCTCTGACACATTGGTGCGGCTGGCTTCCGGGTTAAGTTGGCATTCTGTCAAGAAGCAGTGCAGCTTGTTTGGGTTATGTTTTGGAGGATGCACGGTTCTTGACCTTCACCTGAGTCTGTACTTTTGGATAGCACAATTGGATAGCACATAAAAGGGTTCAAAAATATATATTTAAAGTACAAACACATCTAAAATTCATTATATTAAGCAAACCAGGCCGCACAATTGTCTTGTTTTCTTTATTTACGGATAGCCAGGGTCACACTCCAACACTCAGACATAATTTACAAACAAAGCATTTGTGTTTTAGTGAGTCCGCCAGATCAGTGGCAGTAGGGATGACCAGAGATGTTCTCTTGATAAGTGTGCGAATTTGACAATTTTCTGTCCTGCTAAGCATTCAAAATGTAACTAGTCCTTTTGGGGGTCAGGGAAAATGTATGGAGTAAAAGTACATAATTTCCTTTAGGAATGTAGTGAAGTAAAAGTAAAAGTCGTCAAAAATATGAACACTAAAGTAAAGTACAGATACCCCCAAAAAGTAGTACTTTAAAGTATTTTTTACTTCAGTGCTCTAGACCACTGGGTAAATTATAATCCAGGAAAGCTTTTTAGCTCTGTTTGGCTAACTGAAAGTTGCAACTAGAGAATGCCTAACCTCTCTAACCGACTAGCGGAGAGTTGACAGTTCTAATGCCTGGTCCGATGGGAAAAGTCTGGTGGAAAGTCAACTAGCAACCGGAGGGTTGCTGGTATCAAATCCTTGATGCCATTGCCTGCGGTTGTGTCCTTGAAAATCGCCACAAAACAACAGCTCCCCAAACAACAGCCCCCGTACAGTTCCAGCTAAGCAGACTAACGTTATATAGCTAATTAATTTGCTAGCTATCATGCAGTAGGCGTATATTAATAATGATATATTTAATATAAGTACACATGCACTCGTAATTGACTGTAGTGCATATACAGTAAAGCACCCACAAGCTACCGATGGCTGAAAACACAATCATCGCGGGACGAACGAGTGACAAATTTCCGGCCAAGGGTGGTCCATTTAAAAATCCTCCCTTCATCCCTCGCCCCTTTCCCTGCAAGTGTATACTCGTCAGACGTCATAATACGTCATTAGAAGTGTCCACTTAATTTGAAGGCTGAGAGGATAGGATTTGTCTTTTAAGTGTTCGGACTACAGGCCATATCCCCTCAGCCCTCCAATTACACTTACAGGGCAAGGGGCGAGGAAGGAAGGAATTATTCTTAAAAACTTCTTGATGCACCCATCCCGTTCGCGGAATCATTTTCGTCAGCATCTGCTGAATTTCAGAGCTCCAAATTCAAATTAAATTACTAAAAATATTAAATGTTCATGAAATGACAAGTGCAATATAGCAAAACACAGCGTAGCTTGGTGTTAATCCACCTGGCGTGTCAGTTTTCAATAAAGCTTTTTGGCGAAAGCATACCAAGCGTTTATGTAAGGACATCTCTCTCAGTAGACAAAATATTACAAACAGCTAGCAGCCAAGGTCACAAAAGTCAGAAAAGCAATAAATGAAATCGCTTACCTTTGATGATCTTCGGATGTTTGCACTCACGAGACTCCCAGTTACACAATAAATGTTCCTTTTGTTCCATAAAGATTATCTTTATATCCAAAATACCTCCATTTGGTTGGCGCGTTATGTTCAGAAATCCACAGGCTCGAGCAGTCACAACATCGCAGATGAAAATTCCAAATAGTATCTGTAATGTTCGTAGAAACATGTCAAAGTTTTTTATAATCAATCCTCAGGTTGTTTTTACAATATATAATCGATCATATATCAACCGGGACTGTAGCTTCTTCAATAGGAGAGAGAGAGAAAATGGCTGCTCCAAGCTGTTGCGCATGCAAAACGCTGCTGGCACCCAGCCATCCCCTTACGCGATGTGATCTTTCTAGCTCATTTTCCAAAATAAAAGCCTGAAACTATGTCTAAACACTGTTCACACCATGGGGAAGCCATAGGGAAAGGAATCTGGTTGATATCCCTGTTTTCTATCCTAATCTGACAATTATATGCACATTCTAGATTCTTGGCCTGAGAAATAGGCAGTTTCATTTGGGTATGTTTTTCATCCAAACATCAAAATACTGCCCCCTACACTCAAGAGGTTTAAATGGACCGCCCTAGCCCGTAAATTCGTCACTCGTTCATTCCAAGATCACTGCCACCGGTAGCTTGTGGGTGCTTTATATACACAACTGTCAATTATGATTGCACATGTACTTACATTAACTATATAATCATTAATATACACCTACTGTACTAAGCTAGCAAATTAATTAGCTACCTTACATTAGCCTGCGTAGTTACTTCTGAAGAAGGAAACATTTTTCTTTCTGCAATTTCCAAAAGCTAACCAAACAAAAACATGATTACTTTTATGAGACGTGTTTGTTCATTAGTAGCACAATTTCTAACTTATTTACATGACTTTTTACTTACACTTGTATGTTGACTCCATATTGATGTTGAGGTTCTAAGTTTTGGCTGACTTTTCTTATCGGATGTACAATCATTGCGAATTGAGTTATGGGGCGTTTCAGGCTCCGAAGTCAACATAATTGTACACTCGCAAACTCCATTAAAAACGAGGGCTGAGGGGCTTACGTTGCAAACTTCCCTTGGCTAATCATTTGGACCGATGACAAATATGGCCGCAGGGGCTGAGGGTTTAGGGGCCGAGGGCTATCTATCTCCCTTGAGTTTGAAACGCAACCCACCTCTCCAACATGTTTATGTATGTGTGTCTTTCGGAGGGGTTGGGTTAAAAGAGGAAGTCAAATTTCAGTTGGACCTTGTGTGCAACTGACCATTAAAGTGATCTTAATCTTAAATAACATGTTGCAACATATTGTACAGTAGATGTTTCCTTTATGTTATTATTTTCAGTTCTGCACAAATTGACCCTAAAATCATCTCAGAGAACAATGTTTTTGTGACTTAAATAGCAAAAAGGGTGGACAGAAGAGAGCTAAAGAAGAAGATAGTACCTACATCTCATTGGACAAGGCAGACGTGTCTCCTGAATATGACATCATCTCCCCGAATCCACATTGATCCTCTGCTTGTGATAAACTTCTACATTATTTTAGCGTTTGGTTCTGAGGCTTGATTTTGCTCTTTTATTTCAATTTCAATTATTTTCTATGGCTATACTTTCTGTTGTTGTTGCTTGAGCCCTGAAAACATTTTGATGTGAATGAATTCAACCTATTTTCTGAATAATGTCTCAGGATTTATGCACAAAAAAATAACTAAATTGTAAGTTTTTCTGTAAAAGCACATACGGAAGCTACAAGTTCGTGATATCTTTCTCATGTTCAACTATGTTAATCAAAATGGTATGCAGATAATCAAGGTACCACAGTATGGAACGCCGTTTGGGTCTTTCCGTGTCAAAAAAGATACACATCAAATAACACTATTTGACACATTGAATAAGCTTTTAATTTGACAAATAACACAGTTTAATTGTAGAATGTTGTGTTGGACCGCAACTTCTGGGCTAGCAGCTAGCTTTAGCTTGGTCCCTAGCTAGAGGTAGCCACTTGTTGTTCGCCTGTTGACATTGAACTTCAGTTCATGACAAGAAATAGCTAGCCAGCTCCTAAACCCTGTTGCCCAAAGTTAATGGGTTATGTGTTGTGAAGCTAGCCACAATAAGGATTAGGCACAATAGTGGAATTTGCCATTTGACTTCAAAATAAAAGTTCCTCTTTGAAAGTGATGCAGAAGGTAAAAATTGGTGGAATCATGCCATATTTAGATTAGATGATGTTAAACAAGGTTGGAATGTGAAGCAATGAAATGGGGTATCAGTCTACTCGGTGACACCCACAGAACACAACTGTGAAGAGTTTACGCAAATATTAGCGTTGTAGCTCTTATTGCGGGACTGTGACTGTGTGAAATCGCCTCCCCAGTCAGCCTATTTTGTGTATTGACATTCATATTGTACTGTACAGCTTTACCTAGGGATTGGGGATTAATGAAATAGGGTATCAGTCTACTCAATACCCAATATATTTTTTCCCAATGTCCTCCTCAGAGTCCTCCTTATCAGACTCCAAAACATCCACGCGGTATTGTTTTTCCTCTGGAATAGTGTTCAATACACATAGCTTGACAATAAATGTGTCTCAGTTCAGTTGTTTCAGAGTCCAGCAATAAGAGCTACAGTATGACGATAATGTTCTCTGGGTGTCCTGAGTAGACTGAGACCCCATGTAATTGATCCACAATATATAGGTAAAGCTGTACTGTGAAATAACTTTTTTTTAAAGTTTTCATTCACCTTTATTTAACCAGGTAGGCCAGTTGAGAACAAGTTCTCATTTACAACTGCGACCTGGCCAAGATAAAGCAAAGCAGTGCGACAAAAACAACAACACATAAACAAACACACAGTCAATAACACAAAAGAAAGGAAAATAGAAAAAGTTATGTACAGTGTGTGCAAATGTAAAAATAATTATACAAATATATATGAAATATATATGAAGAAAACTGATATATACAAGGGACGGGACAAGACAATCAAAACAGACACCCCCACTGCTACGCCACCTTGGTTTAGTATGCCCCCAATGCAATTCTATAGTATAATCCATCCAGTGTGATTTCAACAGATTTTTGTCAAACTAACAAATTATTGTCATTTGTTGATTTTATATAACAACATTCCAACCCCGTTTGGCATCATCTATTCAATTATGGCATAATTGTACTATTTGTATTCATTTGCATCACTGTCAACGACATACTTTTATTCTGAAGGCTAACCGCAAAGTCCACTATTGTGGCTAATCCTTATTGTGGCTAGCTTCACATAGATGGGCCCGACCACCATTAATCAAATAAGAACTGTCTTATAAATGAGGGTTATTTTAGATGATGACGCCTAGCTATATAGTTAGCTAGCTACTATAGCTACTAAAAACAGATTATGTCGTTTTTCTATGTTTTTGGGGAAGAACATTGTTTGCATCCATAGCTAGCTAGCTTTTTTTATGACCAGCACTGCAGGTGCGCGAGACAACTTTACCAGCATCTTTTATATTATTTTTTAAAATGTTTTTTAAAATTCATAATACAAAAATCAACTTACTTTGCTACTTTGCTACATGTCTAACAAAACAAAACACCGTTTTTTTTCACAGAGAATGCAGATATCATCAATATCATCAAATTTGGACATCATATAATTACATGGATATATCTTATGTACAATTTTGAAGTGCACTTCCTTAACTTTGTTTGGTATACAGTATTTATAAGGCCTTAACCATGCATTTTTCCAAACAATGTCAGGAATTAGCATGTTCCAGAAAAACCTTCCTCTCGGTGTAAGTTGGTTTTGTGAATGAAGAATTTGTCTTATATATTTATTACAACATGATCTCTCAAGAAAGCCCACGCCTTCCAATCTGAGTTCTGGATAAACTTTGTGATCATTCCCAAAATTAAGATGAGTTTTCAGAAGTGTAGTTAGACCACTGGGAACAGCTTTGATCACAGAAATAAACTCTCTGAAAGGTATTGGAAACTCTTTCAATGTTATAAATTGTTCATATGTGAGAATATTACCCTTGTTGTCGAAAATATCAAGAACAAAGTCAATATTCCTCTTATGCCAGCTGGGGTAGAACAATGACTTATTCCTTACAGTTATGTCTGAATTATTCCACAAAAGAGCTTTATGTGGGGAAAAATTGTGCAGGAAACATATTTTCCAGGCCATTAAAGCTTGTTGGTGAAACCTAGCCAATTTAGCAGGTAATCTTTCAGGAATATAATTACATTTCAGTAAAAATTGAAGACCTCCAATTTATTATACACATTATTTGGAATGAAATACCATATTGAATCAGTATTGATCAAACATCTTTCCAACCAGTTTATCTTGAAAGTGTTATTTATGTCAACAAAATCCAACACTTCTAGACCGCCTTCAGCTCTTTTGTTAGAAAGGACAGATTTATTTTAGTTCGTGAGACTTATTCCTTACAGTTATGTCTGAATTATTCAACTTGCAGGCTTGTTTTCGAGTTGCTGTGCGTTTTGTTGCTAACCTGTTTTGCTACCTGACAACTTTACGGTTTTCACTTTTTAATTACCGTTCATATATTTATTTATTTTTTCCTCAACTTTTTCACTCCGGACGCTTTATCTGGACACGATTCGTCAGGACCTCCAACAGCCGAAGCTAAGTAGTAACATTAACATGATGCCTTCTAATTGCAGCCGCTGTACTCGCCTTACGGCGAGGATAGCTGTGCTGCAAGCCCAGCTTCAGACGCAATCGTTAGGCAAGGGTAATTTCAGTGTAGGAAAGGATGAAATAGCGTCTGTGGCACCAGTAAGTACAGATAGTAGTGTAAATCCCCTGGCACAGTCCCCGCAGCCGGACAACTTTCTCACGGTTTCTGGAAGGAAATGCTGTAGGAACGCTCAACCGGTGTCGCTCATTCAGCCGACAGAAACTTTCAACCGGTTTTCCCCATTAAGCAGCGGGTCGGAGTCAGAGGCCGATTCTTCTCTGGTCTCTACTCTTCCCGTTACGGGGTCTGAGACGCCGAAGCTTCCCACCATTAGCTCTGACAAATTGAAAACTCTAGTCATTGGCGACTCCATTACCCGCAGTATTAGACTTAAAGCGAATCATCCAGCGATCATACACTGTTTACCCGGGGGCAGGGCTACCGACGTTAAGGCTAATCTGAAGATGGTGCTGGCTAAAGCTAAAACTGGCGAGTGTAGAGAGTATAGAGATATTGTTATCCACGTCGGCACCAACGATGTTAGGATGAAACAGTCAGAAATCACTAAGCGCAACATAGCTTCTGCGTGCATATCAGCTAGAAAGATGTGTCGGCATCGAGTAATTGTCTCTGGCCCCCTCCCAGTTAGGGGGAGTGATGAGCTCTACAGCAGAGTCTCACAACTCAATCGCTGGTTGAAAACTGTTTTCTGCCCCTCCCAAAAGTTAGAATTTGTAGATAATTGGCCCTCTTTCTGGGACTCACCCACAAACAGGACCAAGCCTGACCTGCTGAGGAGTGACGGACTCCATCCTAGCTGGAGGGGTGCTCTCATCTTATCTACCAACATAGACAGGGCTCTAACTCCTCTAGCTCCACAATGAAATAGGGTGCAGGCCAGGCAGCAGGCTGTTAGCCAGCCTGCCAGCATAGTGGAGTCTGCCATTAGCACAGTCAGTGTAGTCAGCTCAGCTATCACCATTGAGACCGTGTCTGTGCCTCGACCTAGGTTGGGCAAAACTAAACATGGCGGTGCTCGCCTTAGCAATCTCACTAGGATAAAGACCACCTCCATTCCTGTCATTACTGAAAGAGATCATGATACCTCACATCTCAAAATAGGGCTACTTAATGTTAGATCCCTTACTTCAAAGGCAATTATAGTCAATGAACTAATCACTGATCATAATCTTGATGTGATTGGCCTGACTGAAACATGGCTTAAGCCTGATGAATTTACTGTTTTAAATGAGGCCTCACCTCCTGGCTACACTAGTGACCATATCCCCCGTGCATCCCGCAAAGGCGGAGGTGTTGCTAACATTTACGATAGCAAATTTCAATTTACACAAAAAAAAATGACATTTTCGTCTTTTGAGCTTCTAGTCATGAAATCTATGCAGCCTACTCAATCACTTTTTATAGCTACTGTTTACAGGCCTCCTGGGCCATATACAGCGTTTCTCACTGAGTTCCCTGAATTCCTATCGGACCTTGTAGTCATAGCAGATAATATTCTAATCTTTGGTGACTTTAATATTCACATGGAAAAGTCCACAGACCCACTCCAAAAGGCTTTCAGAGCCATCATCGACTCAGTGGGTTTTGTCCAACAGGTCTCTGGACCCACTCACTGTCACAGTCATACGCTGGACCTAGTTTTGTCCCATGGAATAAATGTGGTGGATCTTAATGTTTTTCCTCATAATCCTGGACTATCGGACCACCATTTTATTACGTTTGCAATTGCAACAAATAATCTGCTTAGACCCCAACCAAGGAACATCAAAAGTCGTGCTATAAATTCACAGACAACACAAAGATTCCTTGATGCCCTTCCAGACTCCCTCTGCCTACCCAAGGACGCCAGAGGACAAAAATCAGTTAACCACCTAACTGAGGATCTCAATCTAACCTTGCGCAATACCCTAGATGCAGTTGCACCCCTAAAAACAAAAAAAATGTCTCATAAGAAACTAGCTCCCTGGTACACAGAAAATACCCGAGCTCTGAAGCAAGCTTCCAGAAAATTGGAACGGAAATGGCGCCACACCAAACTGGAAGTCTTCCGACTAGCTTGGAAGGACGGTACCGTGCAGTACCGTAGAGCCCTTACTGCTGCTCGATCATCCTATTTTTCTAACTTAATTGAGGAAAATAAGAACAATCCGAAATTCCTTTTTAATACTGTCGCAAAGCTAACTAAAAAGCAGCATTCCCCAAGAGAGGATGACTTTCACTTTAGCAGTGATAAATTCATGAACTTCTTTGAGGAAAAGATTATGATTATTAGAAAGCAAATTACGGACTCCTCTTTAAACCTGCGTATTCCTCCAAACCTCAGTTGTCCTGAGTCTGCACAACTCTGCCAGGACCTAGGATCAAGAGAGACGCTCAAGTGTTTTAGTACTATATCTCTTGACACAATGATGAAAATAATCATGGCCTCTAAACCTTCAAGCTGCATACTGGACCCTATTCCAACTAAACTACTGAAAGAGCTGCTTCCTGTGCTTGGCCCTCCTATGTTGAACATAATAAATGGCTCTCTATCCACTGGATGTGTACCAAACTCACTAAAAGTGGCAGTAATAAAGCCTCTCTTGAAAAAGCCAAACCTTGACCCAGAAAATATAAAAAACTATCGGCCTATATCGAATCTTCCATTCCTCTCAAAAATTTTAGAGAAGGCTGTTGCGCAGCAACTCACTGCCTTCCTGAAGACAAACAATGTATACGAAATGCTTCAGTCTGGTTTTAGACCCCATCATAGCACTGAGACGGCACTTGTGAAGGTGGTAAATGACATTTTAATGGCATCGGACCGAGGCTCTGCATCTGTCCTCGTGCTCCTAGACCTTAGTGCTGCTTTTGATACCATCGATCACCACATTCTTTTGGAGAGATTGGAAACCCAAATTGGTCTACACGGACATGTTCTGGCCTGGTTTAGATCTTATCTGTCGGAAAGATATCAGTTTGTCTCTGTGAATGGTTTGTCCTCTGACAAATCAACTGTAAATTTCGGTGTTCCTCAAGGTTCCGTTTTAGGACCACTATTGTTTTCACTATATATTTTACCTCTTGGGGATGTTATTCGAAAACATAATGTAAACTTTCACTGCTATGCGGATGACACACAGCTGTACATTTCAATGAAACATGGTGAAGCCCCAAAATTGCCCTCGCTAGAAGCATGTGTTTCAGACATAAGGAAGTGGATGGCTGCAAACTTTCTACTATTAAACTCGGACAAAACAGAGATGCTTGTTCTAGGTCCCAAGAAACAAAGAGATCTTCTGTTGAATCTGACAATTAATCTTAATGGTTGTACAGTCGTCTCAAATAAAACTGTGAAGGACCTCGGCGTTACTCTGGACCCTGATCTCTCTTTTGAAGAACATATCAAGACCATTTCGAGGACAGCTTTTTTCCATCTACGTAACATTGCAAAAATCAGAAACTTTCTGTCCAAAAATGATGCAGAAAAATTAATCCATGCTTTTGTCACTTCTAGGTTAGACTACTGCAATGCTCTATTTTCCGGCTACCCGGATAAAGCACTAAATAAACTTCAGTTAGTGCTAAATACGGCTGCTAGAATCCTGACTAGAACCAAAAAATTTGATCATATTACTCCAGTGCTAGCCTCTCTACACTGGCTTCCTGTCAAAGCAAGGGCTGATTTCAAGGTTTTACTGCTAACCTACAAAGCATTACATGGGCTTGCTCCTACCTATCTCTCTGATTTGGTCCTGCCGTACATACCTATACGTACGCTACGGTCACAAGACGCAGGCCTCCTAATTGTCCCTAGAATTTCTAAGCAAACAGCTGGAGGCAGGGCTTTCTCCTATAGAGCTCCATTTTTATGGAACGGTCTGCCTACCCATGTCAGAGACGCAAACTCGGTCTCAACCTTTAAGTCTTTACTGAAGACTCATCTCTTCAGTGGGTCATATGATTGAGTGTAGTCTGGCCCAGGAGTGGGAAGGTGAACGGAAAGGCTCTGGAGCAACGAACCGCCCTTGCTGTCTCTGCCTGGCCGGTTCCCCTCTTTCCACTGGGATTCTCTGCCTCTAACCCTATTACAGGGGCTGAGTCACTGGCTTGCTGGGGCTCTCTCATGCCGTCCCTGGAGGGGGTGCGTCACCTGAGTGGGTTGATTCACTGTTGTGGTCATCCTGTCTGGGTTGGCGCCCCCCCCCCCCTTGGGTTGTGCCGTGGCGGAGATCTTTGTGGGCTATACTCAGCCTTGTCTCAGGATGGTAAGTTGGTGGTTGAAGATATCCCTCTAGTGGTGTGGGGGCTGTGCTTTGGCAAAGTGGGTGGGGTTATATCCTTCCTGTTTGGCCCTGTCCGGGGGTGTCCTCGGATGGGGCCACAGTGTCTCCTGACCCCTCCTGTCTCAGCCTCCAGTATTTATGCTGCAGTAGTTTATGTGTCGGGGGGCTGGGGTCAGTTTGTTATATCTGGAGTACTTCTCCTGTCCTATTCGGTGTCCTGTGTGAATCTAAGTGTGCGTTCTCTAATTCTCTCCTTCTCTCTTTCTTTCTCTCTCTCGGAGGACCTGAGCCCTAGGACCATGCCCCAGGACTACCTGACATGATGACTCCTTGCTGTCCCCAGTCCACCTGGCCATGCTGCTGTTCCAGTTTCAACTGACCTGAGCCCTAGGACCATGCCCCAGGACTACCTGACATGATGACTCCTTGCTGTCCCCAGTCTACCTGGCCATGCTGCTGCTCCAGTTTCAACTTCCACCTGACTGTGCTGCTGCTCTAGTTTCAACTGTTCTGCCTTATTATTATTCGACCATGCTGGTCATTTATGAACATTGAACATCTTGACCATGTTCTGTTATAATCTCCACCCGGCACAGCCAGAAGAGGACTGGCCACCCCACATAGCCTGGTTCCTCTCTAGGTTTCTTCCTAGGTATTGGCCTTTCTAGGGAGTTTTTCCTAGCCACCGTGCTTCTACACCTGCATTGCTTGCTGTTTGGGGTTTTAGGCTGGGTTTCTGTACAGCACTTTGAGATATCAGCTGATGTACGAAGGGCTATATAAATAAATTTGATTTGATTTGATTTGATTTGATTTTTCCAGATGAAGTCAAGAAAGGTCTTATTAGTCTCTTTATAAGTAGCTGGATTTACACATAACAATAATGAGGGGTACACAAAACGAGACAGTTCCTCTGCCTTGGACAGAAGTACTCTCCCAAGTATAGAAAGATCTCTTTGTAGCCAATAATTAAATATATTTTTAGCTCAAATTCAAATGTTGTCTGACTAAGTGGTTTTTTGACAGATGAATTCCTAAATATTTAACAGGAATATATCATTTACAGGAATATTTTCTATTTCTTTATCACCCGAGTCAAATAAACATAAGATTTCACATTTAGAAACATTCAGCATTAATCCTGATGCAATAGAAAATGCAGTTATAGTATTAAGGGCATGCAGCGACCTGGTCTTTGTCTCTTAAGAAAATAGTAGTATCATCAGCCAGTTGGGAGATTTTGATTTCTTTGTTAAAAATGGTTAAGCCATACAAATTTGCATTGTTCAGAATATCTAGAGATAGAAGTTCCACAACCAAAATGAATAAAAATGGCGAAATTGGGCATCCCTGTCGTGCACTTCTGTTGATACTGAATCTTTTGGAAGTATTAAGGTTTAGTAGCACATAACTATTTATATCTTTGTAAAACATGCAAATTACTTTCATACAATTTTCACCAAATCTAAAAAGTTTAAGAGACCTAAAGAGAAATTCATGTTAAATTGTGTCAAAGGCTTTACAGAAGTCCAGAAATAGGACAACCGCATCTGATTCAATTGCATCTGAATAATCTATAAGGTCCAAGACTAAACGAATGTTAGAGCTTTTGTGGACACCCCTTCATAAATCCTGTTTGAGTCTAATTTATAATGGTATCTATTCCTTTCTTTAATATTTTGGCATAAACCAGAGCAATCCATTTGTAATCAACATTTAATAAAGTAATTGGTCTCCAATTGTCAATGAGAGAAGGGTCTTTATCGGGAATCAATGAAATAATAAAAATAGTGGAGACCATTTCCCCATTTTTAATGCAATCTTGAAACATATTGAAAATCGGGTCTTCTAGTAACTCCCAATACTGTCCATAGAATTCAACTGACAGGCCATCAGGGCCAGGTGATTTCCCTTTTTTCATTGAATTCAGTGCCTCTCTAATTTCTTCAATTGACACAGGTGAATTGCAAACTGAGTGGAACTCATCCTCAATTACAGGGACATAATTATGAATGTGGCAAATGTAGCTTTCACAACCATCTTCCTGAAATTGAGAGCTGTTAAGGTTTTCATAAAAGGAATTGACAAATGATGATATTGTACTGGGATCTTTGCATAAAACATCATTTGTTTTGAGTGCAGTTATACATTTTCTATTGTAGTTTCTCTTTTCAAGTGCAAAAAAGTAACTAGTGTTTTTTCCCCCCTCTTCAATCCATTTGGCTCTTGACCAGATCCATGTAAAGCTGTTCTAATTCTAGGTGTAAAGAATTGAACATAGACTCATCTTCTTCAGATAGATGATCTTTCTTTAGAAATCTGTCAAGCTTGCTCATCTCCTTTTCTCTAAGGTTCTTTAATTGCATCAGCTCTTTGGAGCGTTTAATGGCTACCACTCTGACTTTATATTTGTCACGTAAATCTAGAATAGATTTATTCCTAAATTCCCCTTTTTTGTTACAATTTGTTATAGATGTAGATCATCAGTTGGCTCCCCTTTCTGATCATCACTTGATTTACCTGAATTTACAAGATACAAAAAAATCAAAAGGTACTCGAGGATATTGGAAATTAAACAACACACTTCTTCAAGATACTACTCTCATTGAAAACATAAAATCATTAGCTAAAGATATATTTTTGCAAGAAAAGACTTGGGTCATGGAAGTACTTGGGAACTTTACCGGTATCATAGCATATGAAATACAAGTGATAGTGTAATCAATGTGTAATCAATGTGTAATAAATACATAAAAATGATTTAATGCGTTCAATTATTGTGTGACGTGCATCATATTCAGGTCCTGATTGGTCAACAAGCTTATTTAGTGTTATTTAGTGTTATTTGTTATTTGACGTGTATCTTTTTTGACACGCCAAGACCCAAACGGTGTTCCATACCACAGTTGCAAATATTATCAAGTGAAATGGTTTTAAAAATGCTTTGTGTGATGTCGCTTCTGCAAACAATGAGGGGTGGTGTGGGAGGAATAACTGTTACATAATGTATTAATAAAGTCATACTAATACATGGAGATATAGAATGTATTTGGGGTGTATTTTCCTTACTGTTTTGAGTATGAGAGAACAGATAACACACTATATAGATAAACTGAGCAGGTCACATTCTCTGTTGTTTACTTTATTTATCTGTTGTTTGGACCCAAAGAAAGATGGCTTTGCTTGAGGCGGGACAGACTTGTAAAATAAAGAGAGTGATCAAACATCATCATAGAGCTCATATTGTCATTAAGTAATAACATTGGTACGTTGCAGAAAGATTGAAGAAAGATTGAAGAAAGATTGCAGGATTCTGACTGGCAGCTTCATTAAATAGTACCGGCAAAACTCCAGTCTCAACATCAACAGTGAAGAGGCGACTCCGAGATGATGGCCTTCTAGGCAGAGTTCCTCTGTCCAGTGTCTGTGTTATTTTGCCCATCTTAATCTTTTCTTTTTATTGGCAAGTCTGAGATATGGCTTTTTCTTTGCAACTCTGCCTAAAAGGCCAGCATCCCAGAGTCGCCTCTTCACTGTTGATGTTGAGACTGGTTTTTTGCCGGTACTATTTAAGGAAGCTGCCAGTGAGGCCCTGGCCTTGGTGAGGATCCTCAAACCCATGATGGCCTCCACCATGCAGGCCACCAGGGGAACAGGGATGGAGGATGTAAACGAGTAGGCAACGTTATTGCCTCTAAAACAATCAGCAAAAGTTGTAATTCCTTTCCCAGTAAGGTGTATTTATGTATTCAAATTTCTGTTTGACTTCCTTGATAATGCTTCCATTTACTCTATTGATACTTAGTCTGAGGTGAGTTTTCAAACAGGGCCTCATGCCCGATATCTGCAAAAGTATCACTTCTCTAAAACAGGGGTTCTCAACTGGTTTTGCCTGTTACACAAATGGAGTCACGACCCAACATTATATACTGTTGATGACTCCATTTTGTAATGTTGTATTGCAGCTGCCTTCTTGGGCAGGCTTCACTTGCAAAATAGACTCTATCTCACGGTCTACTCTTATGGAATCAAATAAAGTCATTACACCTCCATATTAACTGAGAAAACATTTATTATAAATTCAAGACAATAAGCCATTTCAATTAGGCGACCAGTTCAGGAGTGGGGTGTAATAAATTACCACTCAGAACATGACATCATAACCAGTCCAATTATGTTAATGAACAGTAACACATACCCGTTTTAAAATGTATTGAACTGGTTAAAAACTTACACCTTTAAAAAAAAACGTTAAAGTTGTGAAACTATTCACATTGTAATTGGTGATTAAGAATTCCTAATGATTGCTGTTTTTTCAAACGTAATGTGAATGTCAGTATTAATTAACAATAACAATTAACACAGTGAACAATAACTCGTGAATCTGTTTATTTATTGTGTGTGTCTTTGCACGCGCAAATAGTTTGGTAAGTTTATTGAAGTCTGGGGTGCTGGTTGACAGGGCAACTCGGAGGTCATGCTGCCTGTCCAGTTTGTTTCTGCTTTTAGTTTTCAGCACGGCCATAGCAGAGAAGCCACTTTCACACAGATAGGTAGTGCTGAACGGCAGCATGATTCTGATTGCATGACAGGCGAGAGCAGGATATTCTCCCACTACGCTGCACCAGAACTGTGTCAGTGTCATTTCCGGGAAGCGCATGCTCAGTCCGTGATCAAATGACAGTTCCACCAGCTGATCCTCTTCGTTGCTTGGCAACGTGACGCCTCCCATCTCCACTCGAAAGGGGTCCCGTCCCGTATCCTGTCGTCTTGTCTCCTGTTCTCCTCCGGGAAGTAGTCCCTGCAGCTTGACAAGATGCTGTTTAACGTTTTTTCAGTGTGTCACCGTGCGCTTTGTTGATCAGATTATGAATCCCTAAATCATCATTAGGAAACATGATTTGCCCAACCGGTAAGCGTCATCTTGAAGGCAATCATTACGTCCCTCGCAAAGAGGCAGGCGCAATTAGAACTCAGTCAGATATAGAATATTATACCACAGCATTGTTGAATACGCACTTCTTATGGGCTAGAAGTGCATTCTAGAATGGACATTAAAACCAGATAACAGGACAGTTGGAACATTTATCAGGTCACCTTGCAATCATGACGCAATATGCACCTACACATTTAGACTTACATTCAGAAGTTACGTAAAGCTAAACCAACAACCACACAAACTGAAATTGGATACATTGTAAACGCAGGTCCAACGAGGAAAAGCTATTGATTTGTTTTTAGAGACTTATTTTTGTTCTAAAGTGGTGAGTGATGAACATGAATTTCTCCGGTCCCTATGTTGCAGTCATGACGCAAGTGGTGCTATGCTGTCAAATCATCCCACATGTCCGGACCTAGGTGCCCTCATATGTAGTTACGGCCCTGAATGCACATATTATCAATGTCAGAACTTACATGGCTGAATTCAATGTATTTAACGATCCATTTGTGCCTTATTCTAAACCAGTAACATGTTTTCTTTCAATCCACAATATTTCACCTACTATACATTTATATCAGACACACTTTTGAAGAGTGATGATTCCTCTTTCACTGTTATATTACTCTGACTTGATAAAGCGGAGTCCTGATTGGAAGCCTCCTAATTGTCCCTAGAATTTCTAAGCAAACAGCTGGAGGCAGGGCTTTCTCCTATAGAGCTCCATTTTCATGGAATGGTCTGCCTACCCATGTAAGAGACGCAAACTCGGTCTCAACCTTTAAGTCTTTACTGAAGACTCATCTCTTCAGTGGGTCATATGATTGAGTGTAGTCTGGCCCAGGAGTGGGAAGGTGAACGGAAAGGCTCTGGAGCAACGAACCGCCCTTGCTGTCTCTGCCTGGCCGGTTCCCCTCTTTCCACTGGGATTCTCTGCCTCTAACCCTATTACAGGGGCTGAGTCACTGGCTTACTGGGGCTCTTTCATACCATCCCTGGGAGGGGTGCGTCACTTGAGTGGGTTGAGTCACTGATGTGATCTTCCTGTCTGGGTTGGCAGACACATAAACTGCAGCATAAATACTGAAGGCTGAGACAGGAGGGGTCGGGAGACAATGTGGCCCCATCCGACGATACCCCCAGACAGGACCAAACAGGCAGGATATAACCCCACCCACTTTGCCAAAGCACAGCCGCCACACCACTAGAGGGATATATTCAACCACCAACTTACCATCCTTAGACAAGGCAGAGTATAGCCCACAGAGATCTCCGCCACGGCACAACCCAAGGGGGGCGCCAACCAGGACAGGAAAAACACGTCAGTGACTCAACCCAGCTGGAACTCTACCTGGCGACTGTCCACCCTGCTCCTTCGGGACGTGAGAGCGTGTCCGCCCTCATCCGCCCTGGACCATTACGCAGAGTTCACCCGCCGCTTTCGGGCAGTTTTCGTCCACCCGCCTGAGGGTCGAGCAGTGGGTGAACGTCTATTCCACCTGAGGCAGGGGACGAGGAGCGCACAGATTTCGCTTTGGACTTCTGGACCCTGGCCACCAGCGCGGGATGGAACGGCAGGGCCCTGATTGATTACTACAGGTGCAGTCTGCGCGAGGATGCCCATCGGGAGTTGGCCTGCCGAGACACCACCCTCATGTTGGACCAGCTGGTGGACCTGTCCATCCGGCTGGACAACCTGCTGGCTACCCACGGACGCCCGGATCGGGGCCTGTCAGTTCCATCCCCCAGCACCTCCGCTCTGACGCCCATGGAGCTGGGAGGTGCTGCGCTTAGGGCGACCAGAGGAGGGTCCATTCCCTGCACCATCTGTGGCCGCAGAGGGCACACTGCTGGTCGGTGCTGTGGGGGTTCCTCAGGGAGTCGCAGGCTGGGCACTATCGTGTCACTCCAGGTGAGTCGGCACCAGGCTCACCCAGAGCCCCCTCACATGTATGTGTTTATTACATTTCCTGAGTTTTCCCCGCATTCCCAGCATAAGGCGCTCGTAGATTCAGGCGCAGCTGGGAATTTTATTGACCGTACATTTGCCCATAGTTTAGGGATTCCCCTTGTTCCTGTGGATATGGCCTTCCCTGTGCATGCCCTAGATAGTCGACCATTAGGGTCAGGGCTGATTAGAGAGGCCACTGCTCCACTAGACATGGTTATGCAGGAGGGTCACAAGGAGAGAATCAGTCTCTTCCTTATTGATTCTCCTGTGTTTCCCGTGGTGCTGGGCCTACCCTGGTTGGCCTGTCATGACCCCACTATTTTGTGGAAACAGAGGGCTCTCAAGGGGTGGTCACGAAAGTGCTCAGGGAGGTGTGTAGGGGTTTCCATCGATGCGACTACGGACAGGGATTTTGGTCACCTGAGGGCTCTGTTTACCTCGGCTCCCGTGCTGGCTCATCCAGATCCCTCTTTGGTGTTCATAGTGGAGGTGGACGTGTCCGAGGCTAGGATAGGAGCCATGCTCTCTCAGCGCTCGGGTACGCCACCGTAGCTCCGCCCCGTGCCTTCTTTTCGAAGAAGCTCAGCTCGGCGGAGCAAAACTATGATGTGGGGGACCGGGAGCTGTTGGCTGTCGTCAAGGCTCTGAAGGCGTGGAGACATTGGCTTGAGGGGGCGAGACACCCTTTTCTCATCTGGACTGACCACCGCAATCTGGAGTACACTCCCATACTCCCGGCCTCTTGCCTGGTGGCACCGGTAGTGTGGGAGCTGGACCCAGACATCGAGCGGGCGTTACGGACAGAGCCCACTCCTCTCCAGTGTCCAGCTGGGCGTCTGTATGTTCCATCTGCTGTCCGCGACCGGTTGATCTATTGGGCCCACACGTCACCCTCCTCTGGTCATCCTGGCATCGGTCAGACAGTGCGCTGTCTTAGTGGGAGGTACTGGTGGTCCACCTTGGCCAAGGACATGAGGGTTTATGTTTCCTCCTGCTCGGTGTGCACCCAGTGCAAGGCTCCCAGGCACCTGCCCAGAGGGAAGTCACAACCCCTACCCATTCCACAACGGCCATGGTCGCACCTGTCGGTGGACTTCTTGACGGATCTTCCTCCGTCACAGGGGAACACCACGATCCTGGTCGTTGTGGATCGGTTTTCTATGTCCTGCCATCTCCTCCCTTTGTCCGGTCTCCCTATGGCCCTACAGACTGCAGAGGCCCTATTCACTCACGTCTTACGGCACTACGGGGTGCCTGAGGACATAGTCTCTGATCGGGGTCCCCAGTTCACGTCCAGGGTATGGAGGGCGTTCATTGAACATCTGGGGGTCTCGGTCAGCCTCACCTCAGGTTTTCACCCCGAGAGTAACGGGCAGGTGGAGAGAGTAAACCAGGATGTGGGTAGGTTTCTGCGGTCATATTGCCAGGACCGGCCGGGGGAGTGGGCGGCATTCATCCCCTGGGCAGAGATGGCCCAAAACACACTACGCCACTCCTCCACTAACCTCTCCCCCTTCCAGTGCGTACTGGGGTATCAACCAGTTCTGGCACCTTGGCATCAGAGCCAGATCGAGGCTCCTGCAGTGGACGAATGGTTTAAGCGCTCGGAGGAGACCTGGGACGCCACTCATGTGCACCTGCAACGTGCCGTGAGGCGACAGAAGGCGAGTGCCGACCGCCACCGCAGTGAGGCCCCGGTGTTCGCACCGTGGGACCGGGTCTGGCTCTTGACCCGAAACCTGCCCCTCTGCCTGCCCTACCGGAAGCTGGATCCGCGGTTTGTGGGGCCATTCAAAGTCCTGAGGAGACTGAACGAGGTATGCTACAGGTTACAGCTTCCCCCAGATTACCGCATTAATCCCTTGTTCCATTTGTCTCTCCTCAGGCCGGTGGTGGCTGGTCCACTCCAGGAGTCTGAGGTGCGCGAGGTTCCTCCACCCCCTCTGGACATCGAGGGTGCCCCGGTGTATGCTGTTCGAGCCATCCTGGACTTGAGGCGTCGGACGAGGGGCCTTCAGTACCTCGTGGAGTGGGAGGGGTACGGTCCGGAGGAGAGATGCTGGGTGCCGGTGGAGGTCTTTATGGACCCTTCATTGCTGCGGGAGTTCCACCGTCTCCATCCGGATCGCCCTGCGCCTTGTCCTCCAGGTCGTCCCCGAGGTCGGTGTCGGCGCGCTGCTGGAGCCGAAGACGTTCCCTCTCCTTGTTCAGGTGGCATTCAACATCACCGGCCTTCTAGCCATCGCGATCCACTTTTCATTTTCCATTTGTTTTGTCCTTGTCTTACACACCTGGTTTCATTCCCCCAATTACTTGTTCATTATTTAACCCTCTGTTCCCCCATATTTGTTTGTGAGTGATTGTTTGTTTGTAATACGATCCGTTATTGTGGGCTCAAATTATTGCGTTGTATTTGTGAATATATGAGTAAATTATGTTTATTACTCATATCTGCTGTCCTGACTCTTCTACACCAGCTACACACAGGCAATATTACAGCAGCACTAAGGTCTAGGAGCATGAGAACAGATGCAGAGCCTCGGTCTGACGCCATTAAAAGTTAATTTACCACCATCACAAGTGAAGTCTCAGTGCTATGATGGGGTCTAAAACCAGACTGAAGTGTTTTGTTTGTCTCCAGGAAGGCAGTGAGTTGCTGTGCAACAGCTTTTTCAAAAAATGGGAGATTCGATACAGGCCAATAGTTTTTAAATATTTTCTGGGTCAAGGTTTGCTTTTTTCAAGAGAGACTTTATTACTCCCTCTTTTAGTGAGTTTGGTACACATCCGGTGGATAGAGAGCCGTTTATTATGTTCAACATAGGAGGGCCAAGCATAGGAAGCAGCTCTTTCAGTAGTTTAGTTGGAATAGGGCCCAGTATGCAGCTTGAAGGTTTAGAGGCCGTGGTTATTTTCATCAATGTGTCAAGAGATATAGTACTAAAAAATTTGAGTGTCTCCCTTGATCCTAGGTCCTGGCAGAGTTGTGCAGACTCGGGACAACTGAGCTTTGGAGGAATACGCAGATTTAAAGAGTCCGTAGTTTGCTTTCTAATGATCATGATCTATTCCTAAAAGAAGTTCATGAATTTATTACTGCTGAGGTGAAAGCCATCCTCCCTTGGGGAATTCTGCTTTTTAGTTAGCTTCGCGACAGTATCAAAAATAAATGTTGGATTGTTCTTATTTTCCTCAATTAAGTTGGAAAAATAGGATGATCGAGCAGCAGTGAGGGCTCTTCGATACTGCACGGTACTGTCTTTCCAAGCTAGTCAGAAGACTTCCAGTTTGGTGTAGTGCCGTTTCTGTTCCAATTTTCTGGAAGCTTGCTTCAGAGCTCGGGTATTTTCTGTGTACCAGGGAGCTAGTTTCTTATGACAACTGTTTTTTGTTTTTAGGGGTGCGACTGCATCTAGGGTATTACACAAGGTTAAATTGAGTTCCTCAGTTAGGTGGTTAACAGATTTTTGTACTCTGACGTCCTTGGGTAGGCGGAGGGAGTCTAGAAGGGCATCTAGGAATCTTTGGGTTGTCCAAGAATTTATAGCACGACTTTTGATGATATAGCACGACTTTTGATCAAATTAATTTCAGTGTCATTTTGTGTAGTTGTAAAGCAAATGTGCATGTAATCATAAATCAACATAATTGACCACTACTGTACATGCAGAGATCTAACTGCAATTCATCTGAAAATGATACTACTGTAAAAGCCATCATACTTTCTTGGGTTATTAGAACAGTTATTTTAACCAGATCTGTTAGTTAGCCTTGCAGAGTTTGACAACAGCTCACAGCACACTGTGGGCTTCAGTTAACTTCCTCTTTACACTTCGAAAATGTGTTAAAGTGCCCCCACTTTTTTTTAAACAGCCTTGCTATATTTGTTTGTTGGGGTTTTACTTCTCCCAAATACAGATGTAAGATCTTAATTTTAGGCAGTTTCCTACAGCAGGATAACAATCCTGCAGCAACAGGAAATGTAAGTTATTATGTGGATTAATGATTCATGGACATTTTTGTAGGGGTTGATACATTTTCCATAAGGGAAAATCAAGTCTGAAATTTGAAAGTGGAAATTACAAACTTCAGAAGCCTTTTCGAACCTTAAATAAACTGCAATTGCAGGAAAGTTCACCTGCAACAGGGTGATGATCAAATTAAGATCTTACATCAGTACTTACATTTAAACTCTACCTCATGTTCCCTTTAATATATGTGTTGCTGTTGAAAAGTGGTGTTAGTTTCAGGTCTCAATAGTAGGCCTAGTGCTGCAGCAGGGACAGTAAAGTGAGCTAATTATTTATAATAGTTTCTGGATATGCCCTCCTTTTAGCTGAATTTCTGGTGGCCTAAGCCACAACCTGGTGGCTACTCCTGCAAATGCCTTCCAAAGTCCCTCATCAGTATGTACCAAACTACTGATACTCACGCAGTTGGAACCTTCACTTAAAAAACAACCTATATTTAACGATTTAAGCCAGTGAAGAATACATTCTTATTTTCTGTGACGGCCTACCCAGGCCAAACCCAGATGACGCTGGGCCAATTTTCCGCCGCCCTATTGGACTCCCAAACACGGTCGGATGTGATACAGCCTGGATTCAAACCAGGGACTGTAGTGATGCCTCCTGCACTGAGATGCAGTGCCTTAGACCGCTGCGTCACTCGGGGGCCCTAAACTAAAAGCCTTGTAGAGTTATTCCAGTCAAACTGAATGGAATTGAAATTAAATTGAGGTTAAACCTAAGTGGGTAAACAACATACTCAACTAATATATATATACAATGCATTTTCGCACAACCATTTTGATGGTACAGATATAATCATAATGCTGTGAAAAAGTGTTTGCCCCTTTCTAATGTTCTCTACTTTTGCATATTTCGGATACTGAATGTTATCAGATCTTTAACCAAAACGTAATATTAAATCAAAAGGAACCTGAATGGACAAATAACACAACAAGTACATGATTATTTCATTTATCTAATATACAAAGTTTTGCAACAACACTCAATAACTGGTTGTGCCACCTTTCACTGCAATGACTCCAGTTGCTGTGAAGGAATTTTGGCCCACTCTTGCATGCAGAACTGCTTTAAATCAGCGACATTTGTGGGTTTTCAAGCATGAACTGCTCCTTTCAAGTCCTGCCACATCATCTCAATTGGGATTAGGTCTGGACTTGGACAAGCTCAATCCAAAACTTCAAATGTTTTGCTTTTTAGCCATCGGGAGAGTTGTTGCACAATATGCGATAATGTCACTAGAATGATGTTGTAAACAACAGCCAACTTTCCGGGACATAGACATGTCTTAAATGTGCAGAAAGCTTAAATTATTCTGAATCTAACTGCAGTGTCTATTTTACAGTAGCTATTACAGTGAAAAAATACCATGCCATTTTTATATTCAAATGTAGGAACTGGGTTCTACAGTTTGACCCCGCTGCTGTCTCTGGCTTCACACCCACCATACCCATCTAGATGTGTGAAGGTTAGTGTCTTTTCTGTAGGGAAGCTAATGATCCATCATGTATGACATTCCAGGGAGTGTGTAAATGTACATTTTTATTACCACAGCATTTTTGTATATTCTCTATAGCTATGTACTTGAAATGTATCAATCGACCAATTCGGCACATTTGGGCAAACTCGTGAAGTACACCTGGCAGACTTGATACAACATATTGTGTAGTGATGTAATTATTCAATGGATCAGTCTGAAACTTTGCATGCACACTGCTTCCATCTAGTGGACAACATCTAGATTACACCTGGAATTCTACAGTACACCGCTGTCTGGCCTTTATTTTGTATTTCAAAGATAATGCAAAAAAATAAAGATAGATGTTAGATGTTTTATATTCTCCTACATTAATTTCACATTTCCACAAATTTCAAAGTGTTTCCTTTCAAACGGTATCAAGAATATGCATATACTTGCTTCAGGTCCTGAGCTACAGGAAATTGAAAAAAAGTGCCCTATCCTTAAGAGGATTTATAACAACGGCCTGAATGTCAATTCAATATTTTTTGGTTACTTTATGCTGATTTTAGCATCATCTACAACTGTGCCTAGTTGTGCTGACATTAACACAGTACAACAGTTTATTGTCCCGTTAACATTTGGTTGTGAAAATGGGGATCTAAAGACAGATACTGACTCTCAGCTCGCAACCATTATTAATAATAATATTTAGATATATCTGTGATCTGTAAATGTGCTCACAAGTATCAGAGAAAAAGATCTCAACCGAACAGTGAGACCTATAGTGAGACAGGGAGATGGCTGGTACACAGTAGAGAGTGGTAAGTTGATTTATAACATTATAAACAAGAGTAATTTATCAGCATTTTATGAAGTGATGAATTCTTTGTGCATTTGGCTAGCTGTTTACGGGCAGAATTTGTATATTCTCTATTACAGCATAAATTTGTGTCTCATTATTATTGATTCCGTATGTCCTGTGATAACATGACAGCAAGCTGTAGTCTGTGCATAGGTACAGTATAATGCTATATGACTTGACAAAAGAGTCAAGTAAACATGTTTTGGAATGAGGTTATTATTTTTTTAAGCATTGACTGATCAATTGTAAATGTACTACTATAAAACATTTTTATAGAGACTAGAGAGAGAGGGACAGAGTTCTCCATCTTAGTGACCCAAGACGTTACAGTAGAGGCTGGACGGTGTATTCCGATATCATGTAAATTCCAGTACCCAGGCAATATTAATAATTACGTACTAAGAATCTTGTTCAAAGGAGATCCACTTACACCTGTATTTGAAAAAGCTGCAGAGGTGTGCGGTGTTGATTGGCTGTTCCTGAGAGGTCCTGAAAGGTCTTGCAGCTTTTTGTAGAAGACCTGCAAGAAGGAGAAAACGAGTATAGATTCAAGTTAACATGGGGAGATGATCAAATGTATGTTTTTCCTGAGAGTGTACGAGTCTCAGTGTCTGGTACGTAAGAAACTACGTCAACAAATATACTACTTTCTTGCTGTTAAATCACGCTGCAGATTATAATGAGTACTACAGTATTTTTAAATGAAAATGTCACATTATGTGTTCTCACCTCAAGTGAGAATAAATGTAGCCTACACACTCTGAATTATAATATTGTTGAATTGAGGCCTATTATGTAACTATTTCAGAACAACCAAACCATAATAACCATGTTCTTCACATCACAGCATAATCTGCGTGAAAATGCAAGACAAATGAATGGTCAAAGTGATCAAACTTTGCCAAATTCTGTTTAGCTCTAACCCAGAAGAAGCCCACTGTGGAGACACCCCCTCTCACAGAGGGAGAGAAGGCCACACTGACCTGCAAAGTATATTCACTCAAACTAAATGACCTCTGCCCGCAAAGACTAGAAGAAGATTTTGTTGGAATAGACTGGAGAGGGAGAGAGAGTTTAGGCATGTATTTGGGGATAATGGATCCATCAACAGCAGAAAATACATTCAGTGTGGCTGAGTTGTCTTTCACTCTTCAATCCGAACATCACAAAATGAACCTCACATGTATGGGCATCTACAAGAAGGCCAACATTACTGTGGAGAAAACAGTGATTTAACAGTAAAATATAAGTGCATTCACTTTTCAGAGCATTCCCTCCTTATCAAAATACAGTACAGTACTTACTTATTCTTAAGGGGGGAAAAAAGCCATATCTCATGATGTTGAATGTAAAAACTATTTATTTGTCTTCCCTAGACCGTCCCAAGTTCCTGAATGGCTCGGTGTGTGTGGTCCAGGCAGAGGTCCTGACCTGTGTGTGTGTCAGTCAGGGGGTTCCCTTACCAGTGATTGCTTGGCCAATGTTAGGGGTCTATAATAGTTACAGTGTCATCGTCTCTAGGAGTGCCCAAACCGTGAACAGCACCATCACCATGTCTGCCTCAGAATACAAGAACAGCAGCATGGAGTGTGTCAGCAGAAATGTAATTGGCCAGACCGAGATGGAATTCCCCATACTACACCAAGCTGAAGGGAGCCTGAAACGTAAGTTCTTCAGTTGAACATTCTATGTATGTATAGGACTAGTGTTACATTTTACAATTTGAGTGAAGAAGAATCACCAATTCAAGTCTGCTCAAATTCAGCTCAAATCACAGACATCAGGAACAACATTGTCATAGAACAAAAGTTGTGTCAAGTGCAAAATTCACCATTAATCTCATTATAATCTGGCAATGTCTCAGCTCCTGCTTTTCCTAAATTTCTCTTTTTCTCACCCTCCTGGTATTGACCCTTGCCTGTCCTGACTGAGCCCGCCTGCCTGACCACTCTGCCTGCACCCCTATACCTTTGCCTCTACTCTGGATTTGCCTGCCCCTGTTGCTGTAATAAACATTGTTACTTCAACACAGTCTGCATGTGGGTCTTATCTGAAGCATGACAGTACGAACTGGCCATGACTGACCCAGCAGACTTGGACCAGCTCCGCAACGCCATCTCCTCCCAAGGAGCCACCATTGGTAGGCACGAGGAGTTGCTTCGCGGTCTGATGGAAGTGTTCCAGGCCGTGGTCGAACGTCATGATCTAGCATTGGACGCATTGCAGGAGCAATTCCGTGGGTTGCCTACTAGGCAGCCTACCATGATGATAACCTCCCAGCCCCAGCTGGTAGCAGCGACGTCACCCCGGTTCCTTGGGAACCCTGCTTACCTCCCCCGGAGCGCTACGATGGAGATTCCAGAACCTGCCGGGCCTTTCTCTCCCAGTTCTCCCTCGTTTTCGAGCTGCACCCTTCTTCGTTCTCCTCATACCGCACAACGATAGTGTATATCATTATGCTGATTTCCGGGAGGGCACTCGCTTGGGCCACGGTGGTGTGGGAGCAACAATCTGTCGTCTGCCTCGGTCTGAAGGGATTCGTGGCAGAGGTGAAACAAGTTTTTGAGCCCCTGACCCAGACTGCTGTCCTTGTACATTTGCCTCTACTCTGGATTACCGACCTCTGCCTGACCTGACCCTGAGCCTGCCTGCAGTCCTGTACCTTCGACCCGCTACTCTGGATTTACCGACCTCTGCCTGACCTGACCCTGAGCCTGCCTGCAGTCCTGTACCTTCGTCCCGCTACTCTGGATTACCAACCCCTGCCTGACCTGAGCCTGAGCCTGAGCCTGAGCCTGCCTCCAGTCCTGTACCTTCGACCTGCTACTCTGGATTACCAACCCCTGCCTGACCTGAGCCTGAGCCTGCCTCCAGTCCTGTACCTTCGACCTGCTACTCTGGATTACCAACCCCTGCCTGACCTGAGCCTGAGCCTGAGCCTGCCTCCAGTCCTGTACCTTCGACCTGCTACTCTGGATTATCGACCCCTGCCTGCCTTGACCTGTCGTTTGCCTGCCCCTGTTGTAATAAACATTGTTACTTCAACACAGTCTGCATTTGGGTCTTACCTGAAGCGTGACAATTATGAAGTTCATCGTATTTTTTGTACTTATTTTCCACTTTGAAAATGTCACCTGAAGTGTGAAAAGACAATTAATCAAGAAAAAGTATATCAGTAAACACATTTCCATCCAACGTTTTTTACTAGTAAAGCCATAACGTATTAAAAAAATCATGACATCTGTGATGAAAACAGGACGTTTCGGTACAATTTTATAAAAGGTAAAACTATAATCCCACAGTTTCACACATGGGGAAGTATGGCATAAGGTTGGAGCGGCAGCGTAGCCTAGTGGTTAGAGCTTTGGACTAGTAACCGAAAGGTTGCAAAATCGAATCCCTGAGCTGACAAGATACATATCTGCTCCTGAACAAGGCAGTTAAACCCACTGTTCCTAGACCATCATTGAAAATAAGAATTTGTTCTTAACTGACTTGCCTAGTTAAATAAAGATCAAATTCTTATCATTGTTATATTTATATATATTTTGTATCTATAAATGATGCAATGTAGGACTGTCTGAGCAAGGGAAATGATACTCAAGGAAAACCTTTTAGCTCCGTTATGTTAAGTGAAATTTGCAACTAGATACCGTAGCCTACCAGTTAGAGAGACGAGCCAGCAACCGGAGGGTTACCAGTTCCAATTCCGGGTCCGATGGGAAAACAGGAGGGTTTCTGGTAGAAAATATGCCATTGCCAGCCGTTGTTCTCTTGAACAACCCTCCACAACAACAGCTCCCTTGGCACCAAGTCACAGGTTACTGTTTTTTGGCATGAATCTCATTCTGGAGGCAGCTCTGCAGAGTGGTCAATAGCTGACACAGCCCCAAAGTCATAACATCTGATGTTAAACCTAATTAACCCTTGCCTTAACCACACAGCTAAACCTAATGCCTAACCTTAAATGAAATTTTCCATTGCTTTACGTTTTTTGGTGTGTGTGGAAGCGCAGAAACCATTTTTATGTGAATGAATGTGAACAAACTTTTTTCTGAGTTAATGTCTCTGGTTTTATGCAACAACAAAGAAAAAGCTAAATTTGAACCAAATGATGTTGTATTTGAAGTAAAAGCACATAAGGAAGCTACAAGTTGTTGTTATCTTCCTCATGTTCAACTATGTTAATAAAGATGTTATGTAGATAATCAAGGTAACACATTTGCACATATTATCAAGTGAAATGGTTTAAAGAAAAGCTTTGTGTGATGTCGCTTCTGCAAACAATGAGGGCTAGTGTGGGAGGAATAACTAGTACATACTGTATACGTCATACTAATACATGGAGATATAGAATGTATTTGGGGTGTATATTCCTTACTGTTTTGAGTATGAGAGAACAGATAACACACTATATAGATAAACTGAGCGGGTCACATTTTCTGTTGTTTACTTGATTTATTTGTTGTTTGGAACCAAAGAAAGATGGCTTTGCTTGAGGCGGGACAGACTTGTAAAATAAAGAGAGTGATCAAACATCATCATAGAGCTCATATTGTCATTAAGTGAAAAGTGTGGTAATTTGCAGAAGGATTGCAGAATTCTGATCGGAATTATTGTGTCAAAGATATATAAAAAAAAGAATCATCACAATAACAATAATGAATACCACAAAGTAAAGAAAGTACAAATCTGCTTTCCAACACACTATGTGACAAACAAATTAGATAAGACATGAACAGCGCTTCTCCATTTTGTTTCCAGGTTTAGAAAGAACTTAACCCCCCATGAGGCGTTCAAGAAAACTGACGACAGTAAGTGTTACTAAACTGATGTCCATATTGGCATGTCTCAACATTGGGTAACACATCTTGAGCACTCTGACATTACTTCTAGTGACTAAACCATGTCAGAACAATTACATAAAATATGTTGTTAACAGTCATGACAGCTGACATAAGCTTGACAGATGACTTGACACTGTCATGGCACAAATCTTTGCTTCAGTCAGCTTATTGGCTTAGGATACAGCTAGCCAACTAATTTACATAAATATCCATTTGTGTCATGACAGTGTAAAGGGTTGTCAGTATTTTGACATCGGTTTTCACGACCGAAAATGACATGTGATATGTTATGACAGCGTTATGTCACCCTTATGACAGAGAAGTCAGTTAAAGTGTTACCAAACCTGTATCCGACTTGCCTGTGTAAATCATTGTTGTAATACTGAGCATGTACTGTACATACCATAGTATTTTTACACATATGGCTGACAGCATAATAGTCATGCAGGGTATTTATTTACATAATGTATACTGGTATCTTTTTACCCATCCATATGCAGCTTATTAATATTGTATTAACAGTCATTGTTATCAAGTGATGCCATTAGTGAGCTTGGGGATTACATTACATGAGTTGATCGCGTATATTTGAACAGCACAACCAACTGGTATATCAGCTTTAATGTTGTGCCACTCAAACACCTCATCTGATACAACCTTATAGGATTAGGCTTCGATTTCACAATTCACAACCATTGAAGAAGACATTTTGGGAGAAGCGGTCTCCGGTAAAGTGATACTTTGAAACAGCCACAGTGATCAGTGTTCGCTGATCTTTCAGCACTGTTTGCACACACACACACACACACACATTGTCTCAACGAGATACATTTTGGCCTGCTGTGCAAGTGCTACAGTGGATTCATGTATGCCAGATTGATCCAAAAATGTATTCTAACCCATTGGTTCCTGTAAGTTAACACTTATCCTTAGCAAAACAGAGAAATCGTCCAAAAATACTATAATTAAATCATGGGCAACGGCATAAACAGAACATTCTGTGTTAGCCCGGCACAGTTCCCGAAGAGCAAACCACAACTCAACCAGTGCTTATAATGCATCAGAACTAAAAAATCTGCCCACTTCTTGGACGAACAGAACCTTGTGTTCAAGGCTGGACAAACCTCTAAGAGTATCCATCTTCTCTCTTTATATAAAATCAAATAAATATTCATTTCTCATCATCATCAAAAGCCACTGAGTCACAGCACACATCACTATTGAACTATATGTGGGATCAGAATATGTGAGATGAAGACGACTGGCTTCAGTTGGATATGTATCAGGCTTGATGTTTGTTGAACACTGGTCAGTGTTGACAACCACTGGATCAGGAAGAGAGAAGAGATCCTTCATTTCCTCCAGATCCAGGGTCAGAAATAGAGATAAGAAAATAAAAAGCACAAAATACACCCCTTTCCCGGACACTTCGACTGGCAGCGGACACAGTGGAGAAGGACTATAATGGACAGATCTAGATAGTTAGCCTGGTATCCAAGCTGAATGCGTTGCCTTTCACAGGAAAACTGGTGAGCGCAGCGTTCAATCTGGTTTAACCAGGCTAGCTATAAGTATGATATAGGGTGACATACAGAAGGGGAGCCCCAGAAAATGTGTTACTGTGTCCCAAGCTTGATAGCAATGCCAACAATTAATGGTATAGAGATGGGAATAGCAACATTGAATCTAGATGATACAGTACAGTAACTAACACATTGTACCTGTTATGAGGACATTTTCTGACTATGACCAGTAGGGTAAGAGCTGGGAGACCGACAGCTGCTGATAATACAAAGATCTTTTTACATTGTCCACTGGGCCGTGTTCCGACCTTGCAAGTAGCTACCAGCAGTCCTGGGTGGCGAGATGTCACTGGGGCTCCCCCTGGAGGCTTGGGGGTCAACTAACGGGGACATCATTTGAGATGAGTCAGGGACGGGGGGAGACGATGGGGGATCTCGGTGTGATGGTGAAGGGTGGTGATGGTGTCCACGGGGGAGGGGGGAAGACGTTTGAAGAGGGGGTGAATGACGTGAGGAAGGGGGCGACAACATTGCTGCCACTGTGTCCCGCGGTGACGATGGGTCAGGGAAGGATCGCGATTCATTTGGCCTTGATCTCGGTGTAGTCGCTGCCGTCATCCCCCCTCCCTGAGGCCCCCCCATCCCTGGAGCGCCCCCCCAGAAACTCCAGGGCGGCATAGTTCAGCTCTTGCCTCTCCAGTTCTGCCATAGAGCCCACAGGTTGATAATCCCCGTCTTCTCTCTGTTGAAGGTATGGAAAGAGAGAAGGCCATTTCAGACTCACAGGTCATACCTGCGCAGTGCCACCAAAGCCATTGACACCTCAGAACATAGAGTGTATAAAGGAATAACATGACAGACATTGAAAGAGGAGAAAGGAGGGTTAGTGGTTATTGGTGAGCAGAGGCGTAAGACAAGGAGATTGAGGCGGTTTAGCATTTCCTGTTAGTATCGAGGCGGCCATGCAACAACAGTCGTGGAAATGAAAGGAGATACAGCGCATGGAAGCGGATCTCAGACAGCAGACGAATATGGGCCAGATCTGGTTGTTTGGTGACACATACAGTATGGCTCAGTTTTGGCACCACAATGCGTCATATGGCCCAGATCTGGTCCGAATGTAGGAGCTGCGAACTGGGGGAGGGTTGGCACTTTGCTTATGGGCCATCTCTGGCTTGATTTAAGTGGCCCTAACAACATCCCATAGTTATTGGGCCTTTTGGTCAGAATGTGGGCCACATTCACCTTGCCGGGCAAGGTCTGGACATTTCATGCTACAGATCCACTTCAGGACCATAACACCAAGTGGTTAACTCGGCCAAACGGTAAATCATAATATTTTAGATTATGGCCGAATTTGGGCCATCGTATAATTTTGCTGTCTGGGGTGTGTGAGGGATGCTGTCTACCACTGAGATTTGGAGTTGGGGTTGGGGCGGGGTTGTTCAGGAACCTTACCGTGCTCTCCTCTAGAATGGAGTTAAACTTTGAGCCCAGAAGCTCTGTCTTAAGCTGTGCAAGAGTTAGGAAAGAGAAAAAGAGACAGAAGAACGCAGAGAAGCGATGAAGCAGAAAACAGTGGTCTGGAAAGGCTTTGGTCGCAGCTACCCCAGTGGTACTGGGACTGATAGCTATAGTGGTACTGGGATTCTCAGGCTAGGCCAGTAGTTGGCTGGGGAAGTTTACATGTTCTCTTTAACATGAGAAGTTTTATGAGTATTTATGAGTATCTCCACGGAATTAACCTTACTGTACATGAAAAATGGGACATGATTTGAACGAGTATAGTATCAGTATCAGCAACGGGTAAGCTATCATGTTCCCGTCTAAGACAGATCTGAGAATGGTCATTATCTCCATTATTGTCATCATCATCAACATGTCTCACCACTTTCTTCCTCAAACATTGTTTGTCCTTCTTGACTGTGCTGTAGTACAATGCTGGGTTCTCCAGTTTAGAGACCAGGTCCTGCCCAGGGTTTCCATTCTCTCTAGGGGGTGGAGTCACAAGATCAGACTCGGTCTCATGGCCACTAACTAACTCAGGGTGACACTCCAAGCCTGGGCATCCATTTTAAAACAAGGGCCTGTTTCCCAACCTAGTTAATGATCTACAGGCCTATGGTTCATGGTTGTGGTCGACGTTCATGGTTGTGGTTATTGTTTCATGGGTTTAGTTGCGGTTGAGCTGACACCCTCTCTTAGAGCGACTTCCTGTAAAAGCTTTTGTCTGAATGTGATGTATAGCTATAATGCTGAAGCACCTTAGTTAAGTAGGCTACCATGGCTGTGTTTTTAGCATAGCAGGTCAAGGGTACAAAGCAGTATCAAAGCAGGGAATTGAGCCTGCAAACTATAGGCTATGGTTAGTCTGGCTTGCTAACCTGCTAACTCGCTCTGGCGTTAGCATAACTAATGACCATGATTCTCACGTGTGTCCATCGATCAATCATTCACTCATGAATACACAGAGGTGTTTTAGAATGGATGGCTAGGCTGAAGTGTTTCCTTATCGTCAAACAGGAAATGGCTACCTGTAACTCGCATCGACCCCTGTCACAGTTAGCGAAGGGTGGATACTCACTTCTTGTTGTTATGGCCCACATATCTCACTGCTGCGATGATGAAGGCGATGACAGCCACTCCACCGATGGTGCCAACGATCACTGCCATCATGTACTTCTCTAACGTCAGACAAGAACATCATATTGAAGACAATATAGAAACATAAAATACTGTTTAACTAGGTCATGGTACTATAACTTATTTACATTCGAGATAATGCCATTTCAATATCAAGCCAATGGGGTAGCCAGTTGGTGTTCTTACTTATACAGTCAATCTACATATCTTATAAAGGTGCTACACATCTCATTTCAATTCAATCTCTCATGTATGCTTGGCTATACAATTGTTTGCCTTTTAATGGTATGCAGTTCTGTGTTTAACCATGAACCTGAACTTGTGTACTCACTCTCCTGCTGTAGCTCCAGATGAAAGCTCTCCGACCCGTACATGTTGCTAATGCTGCAGTGCACATTGACAGCACCGTTGCCCAGGCGCTCGCCCTTCTCCCGTAGTTTGATCATGCCCGTGGACGTGTGGCCGTCCGTGTGCGTGTAGTAGTTGTAGCGGCCGTCCGTGTCGTTGACGGTGATGTTCTTGTTGGGGAGGTAGAACTCGATGATGGGCTCAGGATTACCCGTAGCCATGCAAACACACTGGACTCCCTCCCTCACCACTGTGCACTTGGACTCGTCCAGAAGGACTGGGGCGTCTGAAGAGAGGGTGGAGGTAGGGCTATGACTGACATGTAGAGTGGGATGGGATGGTGTAGCGTAGTGTAATGTAGTGTGGTACAATACGGTGTTGATATGATACCATATGTTATGATACAACATGACATGATGACCCACTCACATTCCACAGTGATGTTGAGGGAGCTGCTGGCTCGTCCGTGTTCGTTCTCTGCCAGGCAGCGGTACTGTCCGTCTCCCTGAGGGTTGAGCTTCAGAAGCTCCAGCACAGACACCTCCGCGGCCGTGATGGCGCCCACCAGCTCCCCGTCCTTCAGCCAGGTGAGGGTGGGCGTGGGATTGCCTTGTGTGCTACATTGCAGGGAGATGGAGGAACCTTCCAAAATGGTCAGGGAGCCATTTACCACTGGCTCACTGGGAGGGTCTGCAAGGAGTATAGAGAGGTGATGAAAAGTAGAGTTAAATGAGGAGAAAGAAAGGAGTTTAACAAAGGAGTCAGTTACAGAGGATGAAATGTTGTGCTGTGTATCAACAAGAGCAGGAAGCTATGGGCCAGGTTTATCACATAACTAATATATTGTTATATATATTGCGCGTTACTACTTCACAGGAGACACATTTGAATTTTTTTTATTTTTTTTTTATTCATAAAAATAAGTTTTGGGGCAGAAATGCCTTCTGGATTATGTGCACTTTCATGTGCCTTAATATCAAACTTGTATGCCATCTGTAAATATGAATATAATTGTTAAATTACGAGCCTAGTTGGTTTAGCCACGGAAAAAGGGGGAACCTTCCCACTAGCCATGATTGGCTGAGATAATGGATGGGCTGGACAGGCTGAGATAATGGATGGGCTGGACATGCCGAGAGATGAGTTCGGACTGGTCTGCCATGTATGCTTCTGTCTATAATGAGTTGCTCAGTATGTCTAGGTCATCCTTTCTAACACAGATTTTTCTGAAAGATAGTTCTCCACTTTCTGGAGGACCGAGTTTTGAAATCAGTGGAATTCCCTGTGGAAGCAGAGCATGATAGCAAGGAGATGGAGAAAATGTAAGCGTTTTATAGCAAATGTGGAGGGAGTCAAAAAGAAAACACGGAAGTCTGCTGTATAAAACACCTGTCTCCGGATTACATCTTCATAATTAAGGGCAGCCATGTCATCCATGACAGAGGGAGAAGCGTTCATCCATGTACTGTAAGAGAGTATAGCTAGCTACATTTTCAGATACTATACATTTCTAATTTTGTCAGAAAGTCATTTTCATTGCAAGTTAAAGCATACCGTTAGCTAGCTAGTTAACGTTAGCTGGCTGGCTCGCTAGCAAATATTACGTGTATGATCTGTGTAGTAATATTATTCGTATCGCAGAGCCATTTGCTAGTAAAGCTACCTGTAGATTCATGCAGGGTACTAATGCTATGAGTTGGGATAATGGTTCATTGTTTAGCCAGATAGCTAGTTATCTACATGTCTAAACAAAAGACTCCACTATGCAATTAGCCATTTCACTGTACAGTTTACACCTTCTGTATCCTGTGCATGTGACAAATAAACTTTGATTTGATTTGTTATAGTGTGTGTTTACCAGAGACTGTAATGTGAAGAACAGCATGACCTGCCCCAAAATCAAATCAGGATATAACGTTAGGCCAACGACACAGTGTCCAAGTAAAAAAATTTAACCATAAGCTATTTTCTGTAATTAGCGAACCATTAACATGTAAATAATAATCTTGTTGTGAGTTTATTTTCCTGTAATAATTAACTGTATACAGACATGTTGATAGAAGTAGTATAAACCAGCCTATAGTCTTAAAATCTTTGGTTGTTTAGTACATGACCATACTCACTGTTTAGCACATGGCCTCACATGTGAATCCTTACAGAGATGGGTGAGGCTATGTCTTAAGAGGGTGTGAACAATGCTGAATGGGTGTAGACAAAGAAGAGCTCTCCAGTAAGTCTACCAAAACATTCAAGTGCCATTTTCTTAAAAGTGGGGTTACAAGTTAATCAACTTTCAAAGCAGAATTAGTTTGACATTGTTCCTCAACTTTAATGTTTGATATACCATTTTCTAGTCTCTACTTTTATCCAATGTAAAAAAAACACTGTTTCAAATTTGACTAAATAAGACCGACTCGAACCGGTCGGTCACATATGCAAGTGACAGAAACTAAAATGTCAGCTTGGTTGACATACTGTATAACTACAATGATTAAATGTCACTATTTTTGATTATTCCACAAACACCATGTTGCACAATGACACTTACACAAGACAGCCAGGTACATGGATGTGTTCATGACGCCGTAGCCGTTATCCCCCACACAGGTGTAGATACCCTCCTGAGAGGGGGTTAAGTCCTCCAGGGAGAGCGAGGCATTGGAGGCTGTGTCCCACAGCAGCTGCTCGTCCCCAAATAGCCAGGATATCCTGGGAGGAGGGTTACTGTCCACCTCGCAGTGCAGCGTTACCGAGCTGCCCTCCATCACCTCCGCGGACACGTTCACCCACACCGAGCGAGGGGCATCTGGGGTGAGAGGAAGGGGAAGGTGGGGTTAGACTTGTAAAAGTGACAAGTGTATAACCTGGTTAAACCAGACCCAACACTGCGCTCATCATTGTTTCAAAGAAAAACAAAGGTGAAATGTAAAAAAAACAGGTTCTGGATGCCAGGCTAACATACCCAATGCGTACCATGTCGCAATCATGCAATACATTGATAAATCAAGTTGTTATCCTTCTACTGTAGATGGAGAATAATGGGTGACTGTCGATACTGACAATGGTTCTGCAACGGTCAGTTGGTCACTTACACTTGACGTCCAGAGAGATGAGTCTCTCGTAGACCAGGGTGGTGTTGGGGTAGGAGACCCTGCAGCCCAGCAGCTGACCGTTGTGCATGGGCCTGGGGGTGAAGGTGAGCGTGCTTGACAGCACGGCTGTGTTGCTCTCTGCCACGTAGTCTGAGGTATACTCAGGTTCAGGCAGGTAGTCTGTGTACATCCATTGGATCTCTGGGCTATTCTCTGGACAGTTGTCTGGAGCATAGCAGGTCAACTCCAGATTCTCGTCAGCGACTATCTCCTCAGGGATGTCAATGTTCGGCTGGTCTGGGGGACAGAGAGGACATAAGTGAACAAGTGAAAATTTACCAATTCACAATATTTACCTATTCTCGTTAAAACTACAATAATTATAATCACAGCTAGTGCAATCCTAGCCTGGTCCCAGATCTATTTGTGCTTGCAATCTCCTACTGTCAGTGTCCACAGTAGTTGACAAGACAGCACAACATATATGGTACCAGGCTAGGGCAAACCAGCCCATAAATGTGGCACATTCAATTATAAAAATGGCCTCTCAGGGTCTCTCAGCAGGCTTACCCAGCACCTTGAGCTCAGAGAAGTCTGGGTAGGTGTAGATGTTGGCACCGCCCAGGTCGGCACGGAAGTAGTACCTCCCTGAGTGCTCTGTACCAATATTACTGATGAGCAGAGTGCAGTTCCTCTGGTGCAGGTCCCCGATGAGCTTGGTACGCCCTTGGTAACTTTCATGTACGATTTCTGTGCGCGTCTTGAACACCACAGGTGGGAAGAGCTGGGGGTAGGGCTGGCCAAAGTACCAGATTCCGTGGATGCCGTAGTGCAGACGGATACCGGACGGGTACATGAATGTGCAGGGGATGACCACGCAGGAGTTGGTCATGGCCGAGATGTCCCTGGGTATCCATACGTTCCACTGGCCACTGACATCTGAGGGAGGAAATGAGGGATATGGGACTAAGATTGGAAATGGGAATATTGAGAGCGAAACTGTATACTGTATTAATGAACAATAAATCTACAATACATCTAGAGTTTCAAATGGAATCACTGAGAAAAGATGAACAGAGAGACAAAGAGAGAGAGAGAGAGAACAGAGGATGATATCATGATGTTATCCCTGCTTGAGACAGTAAGAGCAGAGACCCTATGTGGAGGAAGCATATGTCTCACTCTCACCACTGGCACCACTGTTTAAGTGAGAGGGACTAGGTTGAGCCAAGATGGACGCCAGCCAGCCATCACAAAGCACTGGAACAGTAGGCTGATTCCCTGCTGCCATGTGTGCCAGTTGGACCCTGTGACAACGCTGTACCCTTTTGTTTTAGTGTTGTTTGCTGTAAGTTTGACACACTCTTAAAAAGTAAACTGTCAATCAGTTTCACATTGCAATTGCATATCTAGATGACTGGATTTCTTAGCATTACATCTGTAGTCTTCAAGGGAATTTACAGTCTTAGTTATTGTGATGTAATCGAGTAGTTATTCACACTGACAAGAGGGAATGAGAAACATACAAGTTTTACCTTTGATGATTAGCAACAGCGGCAGAAGCAGCTCCAAACACCACATGGTGTCTATTTAACCCTGAACCAGAGGCCTCTGCAACAGATATCGGATCTCAATTACACATTCGCAACTTCACACTTTACCATTCTGTTCTGGACCAATGGAGCCCAATGCTATGTGATATATATTGAATATAATATTATAGTGACATATAAGTACGTGGTGACATATAGCTGCAATGGTTAAATGTCTTTTTTTGTTTGTTTACATATTCTTACGAGCCTATGTCGCTTTTATCTCAGGTAACAATGACATATGTCAACATGATTGTGTGTAAAAAGACAGTAGATATTACTGACTATTACCTTGAATTGCTCAATGGGCGAAAAGTAGCCAAGACAGAAAATATCTGATTCCTCAGCTTGGTGGTTGCAGTAGTAGTAGTAGTAATGTTCACTAGAGGGTGCCCAATCACACCCAGACACCTCAACAGCCCTCTCCCTTAACTTCTCTGTAAAAAAAAAAAAACACACAACAAGTGACATCAGCATCAGGCGATGACATCAGCCCTGCTGCCTTAGATGGACAGCAGGCTCTTCACTGGCACTGGCACATAGACATGGTGACGCACACTCTCTCTCTCAGACAGCACCTGTTTGGCCGCGCCGTAGTGGGAGTGCTAGTAGAGTCACTCATTAGGCTATTCATACGTAAGTCCCAGGTCTTCGACGGACAGTCACTGTTGGGACCTGTTCAGAACCATGACTCACTACCCTAGTCCCTAGGCCCTTATCCGTTACATTACATCATGGCGTCAACCATCATCATTTGGTCCGTTGGTTGTTTGGACCCTTTACTCTGTATCTACCAGTCTGTGTCTCCCCCTGCATGTCATCCATGATGCTATGGAGGCAATGACTTGTCTTTGGCCCCCCTCCGAGCAGCCGGTGGCTGCAGATGGTGGGCCTAAGAGTGGATTGTGTTGGAGAGCTCCATGATTAACACATCACTACGTCCCCAGACAGTCTATAGGCTGATAAGCTGTGTTCCTACGGAAAATAAGGGCAAATTCTGTTGGTTTTAGGCAGTTTGGCAACAACCGCGAGAGGTTATTCTGGGCTGAGGCACACGGACATCCCATTCTCAAACTTGAGATTGTACGCACACAAACAGCATGCTCGTGCGCATTTCCAAACTGTGTCGTAACACTTATACACACAGACATACACATTTAAAATCCAAAGTAAAAAATACGGTCCACATACAGATCACTTATAAAGTTGACTTGGACCCCTTCAAACCAAACCATGAGGCTCTAGGTCAGGGCAATCATAGCCAATGCCAGTAATATTTCTTAAACATTGCGTCAAGCTGTACCGTCAAGCTGTACCATCTGCATTAGACAAAACCCCAAGAGAAGGGACTGTGTCTGAGCTGAGAGTCAAATGCATCAGCAATGGCGGGATGAACAGAATAGCCCGGAGAGCAGGGCACTGACACCACCAGCAACAACAACGAGAGCCATTGATTGACAGACAAACGGCCAGCACAGAGACCAGCCACAGACCACTTGCCTCATACCAGCTTCAGCACCAGGCTCCGGCTCCCTCTCGGTTCCTCCCCTCGGTTCTGTCGGTTCTACGTTCTCCCCGGGCGTGTAGTTCCCTTGTGTGTCTCCGCAGGTTGTAAAATCCTGTCTGCCGGGTTCTATGGATTCTAGGACAGTGGATGGGGAGAGAAAGAGGGACAGAGGCAGAAAGAGAGAGAGAGGGAAAGAGGGAAAGAGAGCGACTGTGTGAGCTGCAGGCTGTGGTGAATGTGTGTGGTGGGTAGTTTGGAATATGAATTCAAACATTTCTCTGCCTTTTCCTAGACCCACTCTACACATTCCTGTCCTCTACCGCCCTCTCTGCTGTGGCCAGTCTGTCTCAGACCATGGACCAGGCCTTTGACTCTCACAACCAGGTCAAAGTAACCCTGCTAGCATTAGATAACTTCCCCGCTAGAACCTACTGTATCCACAACGAGCCAGTGACCTCAGGGTGAAGCTGAGTCATAATATCACTATGACTAGTGACTATGACGAGAGGAGCATGACTGGGTTCATACCCATACAGATGAGAATATTCTCAATTTCCAAACAGTTCCATTGGAATCATACATCACCCTCAGCTAGAGGCTTTAGTTATTGTACAGTGCCCTCGTTGACTACCGTTTGCAGCCAAAATGAGTAAAAAAACATTTTTTTTTTAACTAAGCCAAAATATGCTAACCTGGGATTTTGATCTAGAAATGAACAACGACGGTTCTTATTTTATTACTAAAAAATAAGTATATTGGTGTTGTAAAATGTTTTGGGAATTCCCTTGGACACACGACACACACCAAATATTTTCCCACATAAGGTATGTTTGTGGATGTGGGATGACAACAGGGTCCAGCAAGCAACTAGGAGGATCCCCTACTTTACATATCAACGCAACAAAGAATACTTCTATTTCATAGTGGAGCGGTTGTTACAGTTTAAGTGGCGTGAGTCACTGTATCCAAGAGCCATTAAGCCATAGGCCAAATGATGACATCCACCAAGCCATGGATGTTTTCAAGGGAATCCCAACACAAACACAATTGAGGATGGGCTAAGTAGGCCTGGGTGGGGGAGGTTGGTAGAGTCAGAGTGAATACCTCATTCACAGACTGGAGCCTGTACAGACGAATGTGCAGCATGCCACAGACCCCTACACACACACGCAGCACATGGCGTGCCAACACACTTCGCACAGTGGCCCTTACGGCGCCACAACAGCTATGTGACCTTCCTCCCTGCCCCCTCCTCTCTCCTCCCCCCATCCTCCTCCACTCTCTGTCGTTCCGTTGGGACAAAGCAGTGTTTCCCTGCGCCATGGTAATTTTTGGTTTGTGCCTGTGCCTGTGCGTGTGCCTGTGTGTGTATGTACGTGTCCACATGGGGAGGGTTCCTCCTAAGAGCTGAGAGTGTATGCATGCTCATCTGCTAATCTGACCACTATCGCACTGTCATTGTTAGCACTGTTGGCACGGCAACATTTCCAAACTGCTATACTTTAGTTAATGGTATTGAGACAAAAATAACACGTTGATGAAATCATTTTATAAAGTTTTTTCTTATTCATGATTGTCGGGTTCTGTGTGCTATACAGTTATAACAACATTACACTGCTACAGGTCACAGTTCTGTATTGTGATACACACTGTAGTTGAAATGTACAGCGTAAGCAATGACCTTAGTGTGGACTTTCACTCTAGAAACATTCACATTGTATAAATGACTGCAACACAAATTCCCCTTTAGGAGTCTATGGGAGAATCTCAATTGGCTTTGCTCGCCTCCTGCATCCTCTCCTCTGTCCAGGGAATCTGGAAACAAATGTCCTTGTATGAAATGAGACTCTCCTTCTCCACTCAAGCATCAGCAGGCAAATTACATTTCTAGAGGTGGAATCCCAAAATAAATGTGTAAAGTGATAAAAAACAAACAAATGTAGCTAGTTGTGCAAGACGTTTTAATGGTAAAATAATAAGTAGTGTATTGTTTTTAAATGTGTGCATGATTTTCTCATTCAAGAAAACAACAGCTGATTCAAAGTGGGTGTGGCCTAACGGCACTAGCCGCCGCTAGGATGCTCTTGTGGACACTCCTTCGTTCGCCAACTAACGAATTGACGCTGTCCTCAACCTCTCGACCACTTATTGGTTTCCGGGTCACAGAGGAGAGGAGCACGGGGGAGTCGAGGAGAGAACGTACTTTTGCTCAATTGAGAATCTCCCTAGGCATACACTCGATCACTCCTTCTGTTCTTTATAACGTTTCACATAGCCTGTGGGGGCTGGATTATCCCAGCGCCAACACAGGGAGTTAATAGACAGAATAATCACAGGCATCCTTATACCTATAATTTCATTCTATCAATTATTATTCAAAGATAAAATCACAGTGTACACTGTGCATATGCCCTAGTGTAGGCTATTTCCATGACGAATAGTGCAACAATGAGACTATCGACACAGAATCAGTAAGGGCAGAAACAGGCCATGACACCTTGCCATATTACCATGACTCACATTCCAAATGATCAACCAACAACAAATGGCCCCACTGTCCTCAAGAGAATGAGCCAGCTTAGCCAAGATAATTTGTATTCTTAATATCATATACTTTATGTATGTGAAGCTCGCTGGTGGCTCATAGGAATAAAGGAAACACTGTACGCGGAACACTGCCCATTGTAAGGCAGAAACTGGAGGAATTCTCCGGAACAGGCCAGCTCACAGCTTGCATTGCTGTTTGCCTGTGACGAGCGCTGGTCCACAAGCTCTGGCCCCCACTAAAATACTCCAAGGAGCAGATGGTCTTAAAGCCCTTTCCCCCCTCCCACACACACAGCACTCGGAGCTGCCTGTGAGAAGCCCACCCCTCCACAATCACTCCATATGACACATTCTGTGTGAGGTAGAGTGCTGCTTATAAGGCCACAACTACAAACTGTAAATTGATGACAAAATGCAGGTGTGACATGTACAGTGCCTGTATAGTTCCTACGTGTGCATGTACAGTAACAGTCAAAAGTTTGGACACACCTACTCATTCAAGGTTTTTATTTTTGCTATTTTCTACTTTGTAGAATAATAGTGAAGAAATCAAAACTATGAAATAACACATATGGAATAATGTAGTAACCAAAAAAGTGTTAAACAAATCTAAATATATTTTATATTTGAGATTCTTCAAATAGCCACCCTTTGCCTTGATGACAGCTTTGCACACTCTTGGCATTCTCTCAACCAGCTTCATGAGATAGATACCTGGAATGCATGTCAATTAACATGTGTGCCTTCTTAAAAGTTAATTTGTGGAATTTCTTTCCTTCTTAATGCGTTTGAGACAATCAGTTGTGTTGTGACAAGGTAGAGGTGGTATACAGAAGATATCCCTATTTGGTAAAATACCAAGTCCATATTATGGCAAGAACAGCTCAAATAAGCAAAGAGGTCAGTCATTCTGGAAAATTTCAAGAACTTAAAAAGTTTCTTCAAGTGCAGTCGCAAAAACCATCAAGTGCTATGATGAAACTGGCTCTCATGAGGACCACCACTCAGAAATTGCAGCCCAAATAAATGCTTCACAGAGTTCAAGTACCAGACACATCTCAACATCAACTGTTCAGAGGAGACTGCGTGAATCAGGCCTTCATGGTCGAATTTCTGCAAAGAAACCACTACTAAAGGACACCAACAAGAAGAAGAGACTTGCTTGGGACAAGAAACACTTGCAATGGACATTAGAAAATATGTCCTTTGGTCTGATGAATCCAAAATTGAGATTTTTGGTTCCAACTTCCGTGCGTTTGTGAGACGCAGAGTAGGTGGGGGTGCTTTGCTGGTGACACTTTCTGTGATATCTTTAGGATTCAAGGCACACTTAACCAGCATGGCTACCACAGTATTCTGCAGTGATATGCCATCCCATCTGGTTTGCGCTTAGTGGGGCTATCATTTGTTTTTCAACAGGACAATGACCCAAAACACACCTCCAGGCTGTGTAAGGGCTATTTGACCATGGAGAGTAATGGAGTGCTGCATCAGATGACCTGGCCTCCACAATTACCCGACCTCAACCCACTGGAGATGGTTTGGGATGAGTTGGACCGCAGAGTGAAGGAAAAGCAGCCAAGCTGGTTGGGAGAATGCCAAGAGTGTGCAAGGCTGTCATCAAGGCAAACGGTGGCTAATTTGAAGAAGAATCTCACATTTGTTTGGTTACTACATGATTCCATATGTGTTATTTCATAGCGTTGATGTCTTCACTATTATTCTACAATTCTGAAAATAGTAAAAAATAGACAAAAACCCTTGAATGAGTAGGTGTGTCCAAACTTTGGACTGGTACTGTATGTGTGCATCCAGGCATTTCTTTTCTGAGTGCATTTGTGTGTGTGTATGCACTTGCATGCATTCAAGAGTGTATTTGTGTGGGTCTATCCTAATGTGTGTATCCTCTACCTGGCAGCCGTGTGTCTCTGGACCAGTATCCAGTACAGTGCCTCCCAATGCAGTCCCAGCACAGTGGACAGATGGTGAACCACAGGCCTCCTCTCTCTCTCTTCCACCCTGCCCAGTAGGGGGGCGGCAAACAGAGCAGTCACCTGCATAGCCCTAAAGGCAGGAGGCCAAGACCTACAGCGGAAAGATTTGTATCGCCATTTTCAATCCTCCCCCAAACCTCCTCAATGTCCGAATCCCTTGCCTTCGCATAACCTTCTATGCTGGCATTATTTCCTTTTGTACCACATATAGATTGAAGGTCACGCAGGAGAAGAGCCAGAGAAAGGAACCTATTTCTTAAGACTATTTAGCCACAATGGTTCACATGAAGAAATACATCTCTTAATACAGTTTCTGTAAAAATCTTTTGTATGTGTTCAGCACACAAGGACATTATGGCACAATAAGCTCAAAACAGTCCGTCCGAATTTGGATTTGGAATCTTCATTTACTGTAGTATCTGCTTTCAGAATTCTAAATAATTGTGGTGAGACACTGGCAAAAGCTCTGGTAAAAGCAGGAACTGTTCATTTCTCTGTGGTACTCGGAGGAAAATCTGTCCTGTGATTATTGCATGGCTTTCACTAGCCCCCACTCACTCACGCACGCACGCACACACACACACACACAATACTCAATCACAAGATCACTCACTTGCTCATTTGCCACTTCACTTACCCACTCACATTAGAATCACGTTGAAAGATGTATTTTATATATTTTTTACTGCAAATGAAAATCAAGAAGAGAAGCATTCTCGTTTTACTCGATGTCTTACCAATTTCGCGTCATGCCGCTGAGTATTAAATGTAAAACAACTGAAATCCAATACATTTGCTATATCACTGTATTATTGAGGACACATTGAACCCTTATACAGACACTGCTCCTCACCTTCAATATTACTGTAGAAACAGCAAGAGTCGTTCAGGTGTAACAACTCATCCAAAGTCAACACCTAGACCAGTGGTTCCCAAACGTTTATGAACAGCGGCACACCTTGATGGGATAAACATTTCGGCAGAACACCTAACATTAACCTATTAATGTATAATGTATTAATGCATAGTTCCTTACTCATTATGATTCATTTGAGTGTAGGCTACCCCCTTTAAGAGCATCCAGGAATCCACGCCCCCCCCCCCACAAATAACAGATGTGCTCAGGTAGTTTTGAACGGTTTGAGCTAGAGAGGAGCGGTTTTCTGCATTGTAAAGGTTCATCCATGGACACAAAGCCATGATCGGTTTGTTTCTATGGCAGAGGCTGTGGTACAGCTTAGCCTAATCAGACTTGCCTGTGCTAATGGTTCTCGTAGGCAAAGTACAATTATACAAATGACTTTGCTCTTGATGCCTGCCTGAGCGTATTGGACTTGAAAAACAACGGTACAGATATAACCATGTGCCAATGTCAATATATTATTAATGTATGGTCAATGTTTTATCTGAGCGCACTGGTGCTCCCAAGTCAAAATTCCATGTGCATTCCACAGGTCAGGTCACCTTTATAAGTAAGGGATAAAAACAATTCAGCACACCGGTTGAAAACCACTGACCTAGACATCTAACAAAATGTACGACACACAGAGAGGCCAAAAAGCACTGAGCAACCAAGTCAATAGCCTCCATCAATTGAAGTAAATAATCAATCTTGGCCATAAAACCAACTAACTCCATGGATCAACTGACTCCGACTATCTCCATGGACCAACTGACTCCGACTATCTCCATGGACCAACTGACTCCAACTATCTCCATGGACCAATTAACTCCATGAAAAGGATATTGTTCAGAGCTTTTACTCACCTGTGCAGTCAGGTGAGTGTCGCAGGCGTTTCTCTCCCTCTCTTGGGCTTCTAGCCTCAGCGCCAACAAGCCTGTCCCCAACAACAAGCACACGTACTACTATAAGCTAACCGTCACGCCACCACTCGCGCTGCCATGAAGAGACCTCTCGCTCCTCTCTGTACCATGCCCCATCAAGAGCGGGGGGGGGGGGGAACTGCCCACCCTCCTCCTCTCCCATATGGAAATCAGTCTCCTCAGTGTACCAGCATTGTTCAGTGCCTTTGCCTCGAGGCCCAGCCATTCATAAATGCACACCCCGCACCGCCCTGGCCACAATGACCTCCACTGTTCCCACTCATCCCAACAGACGTGGGTGAGGCTTTGAGCTCCAAGACCCTTTCCATCCAACACGGCCATTCGTTTAACATTGGATGGGACCGAGCATATTCGTTTGTTTTGGATTGATGGAGTGCCACATCCTTGTTTGAGGTCACTACTACGCCAAAGGGGAATGGGAGAGGGGACGGGGAGAAGGGGGACAAACGGGGTAAAGAGATGGGAATTAAAATAACAATGTCATTGTATGGAAATGTTAGTTGTTGTCTCTCAGAGGCTAATACAGTATATGCCACTCATGTCCATATGTAATCTATAGACCGATTTCAACTATAGCTACAGTACCTGTAGCTGTCACCTAACCTGGCCAAAAGAGGGCTTGACCGATACATTTTCCACCACAATGTTCTAAACGGCTGGATATTGAGAATAATGAAAGTCACTAAACTTGACCATACTGAACTTGTGTTTGAGGGCACAATGAGGAGCATGTGACCTCAAATCGCATCACTTCCTGCGTGACCAGCTGATAAACCATGGACGCATGGTCAAAAACTCCCTTACAGGTCTCAAGGGGCCCTATCCTTCCCTCCAGCCCAATTTTCTATGACCTTGTCCAAGATTGAAGGTTGACAACTCAAATGTACTATATAAGAAGGAAGGGCAATATATTTACCGAGCAAAAATATAAACGCAACATGTAAAGTGTTGGTCCCATGTTCCATGAGCTGAAATAAAAGATTTGCCAAGACATTCCATCCACCTCAGGTGTAGCATATCAAGAATCTGATTAAACAGCATGATCATTACACAGGTGCACCTTGTGCTGGTGACAATAAAAGGCCACTCTAAAATGTGCGGTTTTGTCAGACAACACAATGCTACAGATGTCTCAAGTTTTGGGGGAGAGTGCAATTGGCATGTTGAATTTAATGTTCATTTCTCTACCATAAGTCACCTCCAACAACGTTTTAGAGAATTTGGTAGTATGTCCAACCGGCCTCACAACCTCAGACCACGTGTAACCTCGCTGGATTGTCTGAGACCAGCCACCCGGACAACTGAAGAAACTCAGCATTTACAGTATGTCTGTAATAAAGCCCTTTTGTGGGGAAAAACACAGGTCCTGGCTCCCCAGTGGGTGTACCTATGCCCTCCCAGGCCCACCCAAGGCTGCGCCCCTGCTAGACCTGTGTATTGTAGTTATTTAAATTGACTGATTTTCTTATATGAACTGTAACTCAGTTTAAAACAAATGAAATTGTTGTATGTTGCGTTCATATTTTTGTTCAGTTTATTTACAAACATTTATTTCATGACACAAACAATTATAACAATAACAATATTATGGATGATATGACCACTTAAATTAAGATATTGAACAAATCTATTGGGGCAAGTTCAGGTGGCACAGCCTCGATCTGAAAATGTTTGCTTCCATTTGGAGCCTTCTGAACATGACCCATTGACTAGTGACTGTAATTGCAGTATGAGAACATTCACATGTGTTTTTAGGGCCAGAGGAAAGGTCTAAATATGGTTAAATGCTGAAAACCAATGATATGCACATGGCATATGTCCATATCCAGATAATAATACTGCAATATTATTATGATATTGCGATATACACTGAGTGTATACAACATTAGGCACACCTTCCTAATATTGAGTTGCACACAGTTTTGCCTTCAGAACAGCCTCAATTTGTCGGGGAATGGACTCTACAAGGTGTCGAAAGCGTTCCACAGGGATGCTGGCCCATGTTCACCCCAATACCTCCCACAGTTGTGTCAAGTTGGCTGATGTCCTTTGGGTGGTGGGAACATTTTTGATACACACAAACTGTTGAGTGTGAAAAACCCAGCAGCATTTCAGTTCTTGACACAAACCGGTGCGCCCGGCACCCTACTACCATACTCCATTCAAAAGCACTTACGTTTTTGTCTTGGCCATTCACACTCTAAATGGCACACATACACAACTCAGTTGTCTCAAGGCTTAAAAATCCTTCTTTAAGGTTAACCTGTCTCCTCCCCTTCATCTATACTGGTTAAAGTGGATCTAACAATTGACATCAATAAGGGATCATAGCTTTCTCCTTGATTCACCTGGTCAGTCTATGTCATGGAGAGAGCAGGTGTTCCTAATGTTTTTCAGACTCAGTACACACTCTGTCCTGCTCAGGCCTTTATTAGAAAATAGAGCATGAAAACACAATGTTGAGGGGAGCTGCTCCCTGTGCCTCTTGACTTAACCTCTCTCCACCCAAGACTCCTCCACCCCCCCCCCCCCCTCCTCCTCCGGACACAGTAGCCATTGTCTCCCAGATCCTGCTGGGAGAAAAGAACAGCACAGCTCGAGCCTGACACCGCACAACACTGGGAAGTCGATGTGCACAGATAATTGTCTTTTAATCACAACAATCCCCTTTTCTCTCTGCTCTCACTCCTCTCTCTCTCTCGTTGGATTTTTCTCTCTTCTGGTGGCATTAGCTAATTCAACCCATTGCCCTTCTTGTTCTACGATTTCTCACATTAGTCTTCCATTGTTTGGTCATGGCAGCATTCAAGTGAATCATGTTTCTTCTTCTGCTTCTTCTAGTTCACTGTCATCACCACCACCATCATCGCCAAATACACACTTACTCACTTACTCTCTCTCACACTTACTCACTTACTCTCTCTCTCACACACTCACACACACACACACACACACACACACACGCACACACACACACACGCACGCACGCACGCACGCACTTACTCTCTCTCTCACGCGCACACACACACACACACTTACTCTCACATACATGCACACACCATCCCCTATTTTTTGTGTATGATGTAGGCGTGTTTAGGGGGTTTTGGGCTCTTGTTGGACAGAGATGGTCAGGCCAGAGTGAGAGGGTGAGAGAGCAGAGCACACACTGAGAAAGGATCCACACCTACCCATCCACCTTTGGTGGACAGGAGAGATGCATGGTTGTCATTTGTGACCTCCCAAGTGGAGCAGCAGTCTAGCGGTGCTCAAGGCGTCACTAAAGACCCGGGTTCGATCCCGGGCTGTATCACAGACGGCCGTGATCGTAAGTCCCATAGGGTGGCACACAATTAGCCCAGCGTCGTCCGGGTTAGGGGAGGGTTTGGCCTTGGGGGGAGGGGAGGGCTATACAATTAGGCTGTCATTGTAAATAAGAATTGCCTAGTTAAAAAAAGGTTAAATAAAATAAAATGTGAGTTATTGGTATGCTTAGAAACAGGGTGTCAGTAGAGAGACATCAATCAATCAATCAAATGTATTTATAAAGCCCTTTTTACATCAGCCGATGTCACAAAGTGCTATACAAAAACCCAGCCTAAAACCCCAAACAGCAAGCAATGAAGCACAGTGGCTAGGAAAAACTTCCTAGAAAGGCAGGATCCTAGGAAGAAACATAGAGAGGAACCAGGCTCTGAAGGGTGGCCAGTCCTCTTCTGGCTGTGCCCGGGTGGAGATTATAACAGTACAACAGTCAAATACCTAAGCTCTTAGGGTACTACTCTCACTGATATATATATATATATTTTTTTTAAAGAACCGTAAACTCATTATTTTCTCTCTCATTGATTAACATTCATCATCATCATCTGATGATACTAGCTTGCTATCTTGGTTCATTTCAGACCTGGGTTCAAATACTATTTGAAATCAAGTACTTTATCTGGTGCTTTATTGAAGTTGCCTGGCTTAATGGATCAATAGAATAATCAAAACAATATAAACCCCATCTGGCACTTTATGCAGGCTAGAGCAAACTCTCAAAGTATTTGAAAGATTTGAAATAGTATTTGAACCCAGGTCTGGAACCTTCTGCTACATTCTACCATCATTGAAGTCTCATGACATTATGCTGACATAGAATGATAATGTTGTCATTACATCCATCTGTTCCAGCCATTGTTGGGTCCAAAGAAATCGGGCCACTATATTATTGGATGTGTCTGTCACTACTGGCTTGTGTCCCTGTGGAACGGAGGATTTGCTCCCCAATCTGTGCTCCACTTGGCCTCATACCCAATTCTGGCTCTATCTTGGGAACTAAGTCAACTGTACTGAGATATAATGCCAAGATCAACTGAATTGGTTTGAACTGGTTGTCTCTATACTGAGATATAATGCCAAGATCAACTGAATTAAATTTGTTTAAACTGGTTGTCCCAATGGACCCTTCTCCCGAGGCACCTCATCTTATTTTCTATAAGCTCAAATGGGATCACCCTCTCGAATAAGAAGAGAATAAGTGTACAAAACTTTGACGGGATATGAAACAGCACTCTACCCATCTAGCTATCCTAGTTATTCTGTTACAATGCTGCGTATAGACCCAAGACAACATACTGTACACCCCTTGGCATTAATGAATTGGTGTGAGTCAGGCTGTTTTCAGCCTTAAAAAAAGACCACGGATGAGGAGAGAAACTCTGTTGCTATATCAAGGCTTCTAAAGCCGTACTGGTCCCAAACCTCCACAGCTTTCACATGAAAACAACTCTTCTGTTATAAAAGGTCACCAACTCACTCTCACAATGCCACACTCACCCTGTCACCAAAGCCTGAATGTGGCTGCCAACAACCAGGTGCTAACACATTTGAAAGACACGAGGCTGAACTCACAAACCACACCTTGTGAACTGGTTTGTGATAACCAATGAATTGTAATGGTACCCTGATACAGAGCATGCAATACAGTGTGAGGTATTAAAGGCAAACAATGGAATACAATGGAAGCATTTCAGCAGACTATCAAATAAAGTAGTATTACGCAACAAGACCAATCGTGCTCTCAATAGGTATTACAGCCCTGAACAGACTGATGCAATTAAAAATAGTGATCAAAATCAAAAGTCAAGTAACATAATTGCACTAAAATCAAGATCAGTAATCTAAAGCTAAAATGAGAACACATAAGAACACAAGTCCCATACATGTGGTATGGCTCTTACCTCATCAGTTGATATGCACCCAGTGAAGAGCTCTAATGCCCAGCAGATAGGAACCAGTAAGTCCTCCTCTCCTATGGCATCTGCCTTCTCTCCTACTCCCTCCCGACTCTCATTTTCTGCTTCTCTCTCTCTCCATTGTTGAATCAATCAAAGAAAACAAAAGGAAAAACACAATTCTGTATCAGTTGTATTACCTTTAATATGTATTCATACCCTTAGGATAAATCTGTCAAACATAAACCACTGTCTTTATATAGGCAACATCATTTAATTGTAGTGTCAGGCAGGTTGTAGTGAGTGAATAACATTGATTTAAAGATAGTTGGGCCCTCTTTGTGGAACATTTCAATATATAGCACGGCTTTCAGCCAATCAGCATAAAGGGATCGAACCACACGGTTTGTAATTATCTATATACCTCTTAGTTTGCATATTTGCTTTCATATCATTAGATCTATCCAAAAACAGGGTGACACAGCAAAATCTGGTGTGCTGGCAGAGTTGATGTACCAAGCAGGTGGCAGCTGGGCTCTTACCTTGTACAGTACCAATCCTCATGACTTGCCATAGCAAAATTTGTCAACAATTAAATTCCTGAACACATTTCAATAACAGGTATAAACAAAGGCAGACCCAGTGTTACAGCACATCCATCACATCTACATATTGGCAGACATTGAACATGGAGATTGAACAAGCAACGTGAAAGGCCTTTAGAGTAAAATCTATGGAAATAGGAAAGAAAGTATGGTTATGATGTTCATGTGGTGAAAATAGTAGATACCCATAAAGACAAAAACAAATACTGAAATACTAGTGTGCATTCTGTATGTTATACAGCATTCCCTAAATGATACTCCCTCAGCGAACAGCTCTTCTTCATGCCACAGAAACAAGACAGTGACATCCGGTGGTACCTCCTAGAACAGCATGTCAGAGCCTAATATAGAATTTTCACCCGGTTTCCAATTGACATCAACGCATGACTAAGTGAATATTTGACTTAAGTAGAAGTTTTCCCCATAGACTGTATTTTTATATAGAAAAAAACCCTGAGCATTTTGAAAAAGCTTTATTGTAAAATTACACGTGTTGTAAATCAGTCAACACAGTACGGACAGTGGGTATGACAAGTAGACTGTACAACAATGCAGTAAGTACATTTTTCATAGCAATAATAAAAATAAATGTTTAAAATGAACAAATATAATCTGCCTATGGCTGACATTATTCATGACAAATATCATTGCTGGACAGACAGTTAAAACTAATCCAAAACTCTAAATACGATGATAAACAATGTAAAAATAACATGGCTATTATTTGATTTTAGTCATTTAGTAGAGACTCTTATCCCGAGCAATTAGGGTTAAGTGCCTTGCTCAAGGGCACAGCGGCAGATTTTTACTTAGTTGGCTCTGCGATTTGAACCAGCGACCTTTCGGTTAGTGGCCCAACGCTCTTAACCGCTAGGCTACCTCCCGCCCTAATAAAATCTATTCCATTTAAAAATGTACAGCATGATCTAATTTTCATTTTAAAAATCCATGACTTCTCACAGTAAATCATTAAAAGTTCCAATTAATACTTGCTTTACAATCTTAAAGCTCCGGGTTACTCACATTGACTGTAAGATGACTGTAAGATGAAAATGAATGGTTAAAAAGAGTGAATGAAAACCATTTTTGGTTTACTTTGGCTATTGCAATTCCAGTGTAGGCTACTTTAATTAAGCCTTGGTATGTTCAACCACACACTACACTTAGTGCTTCAGTTAGAGCTATTCTGTACATTAAAAATAATTGAGAGGACATAAGGCTGACAATGTTTTCAGTAAATATGAAGCACACAATTACTAAATTAAATAAGGTCATTTGTACATAAATATCCAGCATCAAATTTTGATATCTGAGTTTAGGTATTGAAAATAAAATCACGGTATCAAGTTTGCAACATTAGTACTATTGACATAGACGACTAGTAATTGTGTTGCGGGACAGATCAGTTACGCTGGGGGATACTGAACGTCTCACACCACCAGGCTCTCCCGACTCACGGCTCCATTCTGAAAAGAAAAGAAAGAGAGTTGAAACAAACAGAATGAGTTGGCCTAGTACTGTACTATAAGCATTACTGTCAGTCTAGAGACAACAAACATACATATGAGAAAAACCTGCTAAAACATACCACCACAATTCTGGCAAAACTAGGATCTGGATATATATTTTCTTCTGCTAAATATGATTCTACATTTTTTTGTAACTAGCAATAAAGGGATACTTTGGGATTTTGGAGCCCTTTCTACTTCCCAAGAGTCAGAGAAACTCGCTGTAGCCTCTACGAATCAGAGAGTGGAACTCTTCTCTCGTCTCTAACATATAGGCTTCCTTTTTGTGAACAGTCCCTTCACAAGTTCTCACTAGCATTAGCGTAATGACTGGAATGCTATGGGGAACAGCATGCTACCTTTTGCTTCAAGCAAGACGCAGAGACATAAAAAGGGCATCCACGAGTTCATCGGACGCTGGGGAAGTAGATAAAGGGCTTCATTGCCAAAATCCTGAAGTATCCCTTTAACTATGTTGATGAAAGTATTTCTATGAAAGAAACTATCAATAAGGCATTATGGCAATGCAGTAAATAACGCTGTGGCCTTGAGTGGCACCCTGAATGCTCAACGCCCATATGCAGAACCCTGTGATGACTGACTGACCTTGCGTAGGTTGCTCTTCTTGGAGGACGTCAAGCTCTCATCATCGCTAATGTAGGGAGACGGGTGAGGGGCTGGGTAGTTGTCGTCGTAGCGACGGTCGGGGTAGTTGGAAGGTGGGGACAAGGGAAGTGGAGGGGGTCCGCGGGGGGCCCTGCCTCGGTCCGAGCGTTCGCTGTCGCTGTCCAGGCGCTCGCGGCTCCTCGCCCTCTGCTGCTCGCCTAGACGCTTCTTCTCCATGGCTTCCCGCAGAAAGCTATCATCGTAGGCGTCCCGCCCACCACCACGGCCGCCACCGCGCTCCCGATCACGTTCGATGTCCATCAGGTCGTCACGGCTACGGCTGCGTCTCCCCTGGAGACCACTGACTGGGCTGCCTCCGCGGCGACGGTCGTCAGGGGAGGGCTCGCGCCGTCTGCGGTTGTCAAAGTCACGGCCGCGGCTGCTAAAGTCATCATCCGAGCTGAGGGGAGAAAAAAGCCACTGGGTAAACAACTGGGTCGAATCATTATCTTCCGCAGATTTGACCTTTGAGAAGTAAGGCTCATGCACTAGAAGGAGAAAGAGTGAGAGAGGCGCCAAATAAGAACCTCACCCTCTCCTTTCTCTGGCTCCTCCTCCGTCGCGGCGGTGGGGAGGGTAGTCGTCGCGGGGATCCCGGGGGTCTCTGGGGTAGCGGTCTCGGCGGGCGATGTCATCAAGGTTGTCCATGGAGCGGGCACGCCCGTGGGCCCCCTTGTGGGGGGAGGGCCCACCTCCTCGCCGCGGGTAGTCGTCACGCCCCCGCTGGCCGTGCGTGGACACGCTGCTGATGGTGCTCATGGCCTCGTCCTGGTCGTACACGGTGGCGAGGGGCGGGGCCTGGGAGCGTCCACCGCCACGGCCCCGTGGGTCATCGTGTAAGGAGCTCACCTCGCTCATCCCCCCATCCACTGAGAGAGAGAGAGATGGGGGGAGAAGGAAAAAGGAAGAGGATGGAGAAACGCACAAGAAAGACAGTGAGAGAGATAAAGTGCAAGTCAGAGTTAAAAAAGCCCTATCACATTAACATTAAAACACATTAAAGATGATGAAGCCAGTTGAAGGCTCCGTGTGAAATGAACAAACACTTCCCCCTTTCACTTGAACAACACCCACAAAACACAACATTGAACTGATCCTAGAACAGCACTCCTACTCTGAGGCTTTTTGTGATTACAGGCCCCGAACTCTGCAGTACAGTACAGTTGACATGGCTGTGTTTATGTGTAGGTGTAAGACTCACAGCGGTTGTAATTCCCAGCGGCGTCACCAGACCGGGTGGGGTCCAGGTTGGCTAGCTGTCTCTCCATGTAGTAGATGGCCCGCGTTGCATTCCCATCTGGGTCCACCTGGATACGGTAGCCACTCCGAGCTGAGGAGGGAGTAAATCATGAGAGATTGTGGCAAGCAGGGTTGATCTCAATTCCATTTCAAGTAAACAAACAAAGGTTTTTTGCTTCATAAACTAAAATTCTAAATTTGAAAAGAAATGTGGAAAATTTGAATGGGAATATCAGTTTAATTTGTGAATTGACTGAACGGAAATGGTAATTTCCCCAACCCCGGTGACAAGGTGAAATATGCTGACGTTTTTCAGCCCCTGAGATGATTCGGGAGCGGAGCTGTAGCTCTGGATAGACTTTTGTATTATCACAAATAATCAAACAAACAGACTGAGAATTTGTACTAAGCATTTTAACCACTCACTTTGGTCTCCTGCGCCACTGTCCTGGTCATGCAGCAAAGGCACCTGGGAGCCATGTCCAACTACAAGCAGAAAACAAAAACAGAGATTATCAAAAGGTTCCTCACACCAGCATTGAAAACCACATTGCTGCGAAAATGTGCAATACTGGGATTAGCCCACAGAGGAAAAAAAAAGTTGCGCATCAAGTCCTTGCTTTTATCAAGCTAATTGTCATGTTAAAACTGGAGAGGGGCTGTAGTTACCCGAGCTGGCTCCGTCGTAGTCCCGTCCGTAGCCGTTGGGGTGTAGTGGGGGGCCGCCCATTCCCTGGGGTAAGGGCAGCATGGGTATGCCGGGCTGTTGCATGACCCCTCCGTAGGGTGGCTGGGCGTACATGCTGGGAGCGTAGAGCGTGGGGGCGTAGTTGCTGGGGATGCCTGACTTCACCGCCTTGCCTGCTTCGTACACTGAATTGAGAGGAGTGAGTTCACAGTGTTACGACACATTGACGTTGTAGTTAGGTGGCATACTGTAAATACATATTCTGGAGAACTTACTTCATTTGCCAGTGTGTTGTGCGTGAGCAAAACCTTAAGTCTTTCTATGAATTGTATTTTATTTATTTTGATTTAACCTTTATTTAACTAGGCAAGTTAGTTAAGAACAAATTGTTATTTACAATGGTGGCCTACCCCGGCCAAACCCTAACCCGGACGACACTGGGTCAATTGTGCGCCACTCTATGGGACTCCCAATCATGGCTGGTTGTGATACTGCCTGGAATCGAACCAGGGTCTGTAGTGACTCCTCTAGCACTGAGATGCAGTGCCTTAGACCACTGAGCCACTCGGGAGCCCCAAGAAGATAAGAGTAGCAGCACATAGTGTATAAATAATATGTACATGAGAATGGCAAAAGAAAGGTAAACAGTGCCAGGGTCACAAATTCACAACGTGAAACTAAATGAGAAAAAGGAGTTTGGTTGAATGGAATGGGCATACTAAAAATGAAAGTGGCATCGAAGCAGGATGCTCTGTGCCAAGTGGAAAAGAGACAAGTAGGGGTGGAGGGTGGTACTTACGTGCCCGAGGGCAGCAGCATTTCTCTGGGCAGCAGGGGCAGCGGATGTAGCAGCAGCAGGTGTGGGGGCAGCACTGGCACCAACAGATTGCTATGAGGAGCAACAGCAGCAGGAAGCCAAACACTACCAGTACTACCAACAACCAGTCTGTATACAGAGAAAGAGTAGAGGGGGAAGAGAGAAAGAGTAGGGGGGGGAGATTATAATTATGTATGTATAGGCAAGCTAATGTGTGTGCCATTCAGTCAAAATGAAACATCTCCTCTGCGTTCTCTGGGTGACTATCAGCGTGGTTGAATATTAACGTTTCAGTATTTACATAGCACTTGTTCATGCAGTTCTGGGTTTCCTGTGGCTCTGTTTAAACCAGAGAAGTAGAGGACTTCCATTGTTCAAAAAGTCAACTTGACAAAGCTAACTTCTTAAAAAATGTGGACAAGAAAGTGACAATTTACTAGTCTATCAAGAACACTGGAGAACAGAGCCCTAGTATCGAAAAATAAACATTTGTATTAGAACCTGTAGCTTGGCTAGTCCAATGGTCGGTCTAGTATGCAAGGCTACAGTATGAGTAGTGTGAAAAGTCACAAGGACAAGCAGTAAACAATGGAGCATCTACACGAGTGGTTCATTTCAGACATCAGAGAAACCAGATAACACAGGTTTCGGTTTTCATTTTTTTCAAACAATGGGTTCAGTGAGTCATTCTGTCAGATGAGGGAGCTAGCTGCACGGGAAAGAAAAACAATACATGCCAATATACTGAAAGATATATTCAACCACACATTTCCTATAAATGTCATAGGCTGCAGTCTGACTGAAGAGTTCTTTTGCGGTTTGAGTCAACACAAAACAGACCAGAGCTATGTGCTGAGTGGCCCCATATTACAACAATGTCACAGCTTTTAGGGCTATCATGATGTTCTGCTGAGAGTTTTGTGGTCTCGACCATGAAGGAGAGAAAAAAATGTTACAGTTGAATATAACTTTTTAACCACTGCAACCAACTAATTTTATATTTCAAGGGTTAATTATCCATTGTTTGAGTTGTTGTGAGGGGACTTCCCTAAAAGAAAATATTTTAAAGAGGTGTTTTTTGGTAGCTTTTTAGCTGTCTGTCAGTGCACATTTTGAGATGTTAAGCAATGTGGTTCCTCATTCTAAAGTTAGACCTTGAAGGTGCTGTAATGTTTAAAAATAGACAACAAAGGCTTGATTCAGTACAGACAAAATCGTTGCACGAACTACCTTGATAAAAACACCAACAAGCTTGTTAAAGTCAACCAGGCTTGATCAATCAAACCAGCAAAACCGTAGTTTTGTCTGCCTTTCTCAAGGGAGGCTGCTTCTTTGACTCTATATTTTCTAACCACATTGACCACATGTCGTCTCATTCAAAGCTGTGAGGTATTTGCAAGAGGGATCAGGCCAAATGTCATTCTCCTGAAACTGAACCTAAACAGTGACCTAGTTTACTAAAAAACAGGGCTCTTAGGCTAGGGTTGAGCTCTACTGGTTTTAATGGGCAAACTGGAAAGTACCTTCCATAACCAGTAAGTCAATCTCAGGCAGGAGATCAGTGGTATTTGACTTTCTCTCTGTGAAAGAAAGAAAGCCACAATTATTTTAAAAAGCCCCAACTATCTTTCTAATAAATGACTACACTTTTGCCCTCTTGAGTCTCCCTCACAACAACTTGTCCTTCTTGGAAGTCCCTGCTAAGTGGTTCATGATTCATGAATCACTTCAAAATAGAAGTCATGGATCCTTCCGGAGAAACTTCACTGAGCCTTGATGGGTGCCGTCTCATTTATACAGAATCCGGAGTCAAATAGCAAATTTGGAAATTGTGGAACTGCCTGAAAATTGGATTTGGCTTTTCAAGATCTTTTACATTTGATTGCTACTGCTATTAGATTTTGTGTTGCTCCACATGGTGTCCAGCTAACTCAACAAATAAACCCAAGAGAACTAAGGGGAAACTAGCACAGAGAAAACGAGTTCCTCATAGGACAGCAGTTCTGTGAGGAGAGGTAGTATAGGACTTGGTGGAAATGGAGGCGGGGTGGTGGTGGACAGGTGGAAGATGACAGCAGGTCAGGGGTGCTCTAAAAAGGGTCTGTGAGGATAGGAGCCACTCACCCAGAACTATGAGCTCAGTGTAGTCCTCGCTGTTCCCTGTCAGGTCCTGAGAAGACACCACAGAGCACACGTACACGCCGCTGTCTCCCCACGCCGTCTGGGCAAGGTTCAGGTCTGCGTCTAAAGAGATAAGTAGGGTGGGTTTGAGGAGGGGACACTGGCAACAGACAAGACTCACTCTGATATAGGAGCCTTGTAATGGAAGTAACACGCAGACAGAGAGAGACAGGCATACATACGCGCACACACCGGTGCGCTTGCCCCCCTCACACACATCACATTTGAAATCACAAAAGTCAAACTCACTGTTCAAGATGCTGACTTTTCGCCCCTGGTACGCCTCGCCCAGAGTGACAGCACTGCCCTGCTTGGAGGCCACGATGCGCACTGTCCGCATGTTGTCGGCACACTCAATGTTGGCGTTGTAGTTAGGGTTGTTCTGGGACAGGATGTTGTCAGCGCTGCTGGGGTTCAGGGCTGCCTGGATGGGGTCCCTGCAGTAGGACTTGTACCTCCAAGTGATGACGGGCGGCTGCGTGGAAGACGTCTGGAAGTTGCAGGTGAGCGTGACCGGCTGGAACAGGATGACCACGTACCTCTTGACAGGACACTGGACAGAGATGGCCATGGTGGAGCCTGGAGAGAGAATAGGAGTGTTTAAAGAGGATAGTTTATCTCAATGCATGCAGGTAGAGATAGATATCTTCACCACCCATAACAGTGTGCAAGAAAGTGTTTGTTGTTAACTGAAGGCAGTGTACTTTTCTCGTGAGTACATTATTTGCTAAATGTTCTAATTTGTAATTCAGCAGCTCTGTGAGAGTGAAGGTACTCTGGGTGTAGCAGGAAGCTGACCAGTCTGCAAGTGACAGTCACAACGATATGTCATAACTAAAGACTGGTATCATAGAGAATATATGCAATGAGTCACCAAGACCTTAAGCTGTGCATGTTCCATCAACAAAACTCTACATTTGAGTAATAGCCTAGCCCTAAATGCTGTAATAGTTCAGCTTTGACTGAATTCTACATTTCATAGGGGGTAAAATGGTATCAAATGTATAAGGCAGACATTGGCATTTGGCAGGAACATATTAGATGTTACTTGGCTCCATCAGAAACTTCAACTTGCTAAGATTGCTTCACTGCTCTTCAATTGTCAAAAAGGTAGCATCACTGTGGAATTCCTGCTAGATAGACTAATCTGTTGAACTACAGTTTCATATGATATTTGGAGTAGGGAGGTAGTCTGACTAGTATCGTTGATGTGATATTATCAAAATCACACCCCTTCACCTTATTCCAGGCCATGTGTGTGCACAAAACAATGTCAGGAGTCAAACATATTATGATATGATGAATACTTCATCTGAAAGTAAAAAAAGAAAAGGCATTGACTATGATTCAGGCATTAAAATGAAAGTGTCTAGTAAACCTTAGTTTACTGTATTCTGACATGTAAATATAGATTGTTGCCCACCACTGGAGAACTGGATATCTGTGATTTAACTAATGAATCACAAAAATACATAGGACTATTATTAACGTTATACATTTTCTTTCTATAGGAAAAACACTCAATATTACTTATACGGTGGTGATTTTACAAAGCCTACACAAAACTGTAAAAAATACATAAACATAGTATTTCGGGCACGTGATGATGCCAACGGATACATAGCATTTATACATGTTCAAATTAATACAGATGTAGCCATTTGGTGATCAACACCTGACAAAACAACGAACTCCAGAGATCCAGGTCACCTCTAACGATGAAAAATAAAAAATACAATTGAGCACAATGCTACTTTTCCCTACGAATTCGACATCAAAATAAGTTAATATAAACGGTTTAAAAGAAGACGTTTATTAAGAAATACACAAATCAGTAACTAACTTATTGATTAAATTGTGCCCTGACCCTCCCTTCTCGAAAAACATTGCATTTCCTCTCCCTACCTGTTGCCATAAGGACGGTCACGACGAAAATCAGGAACATCTTTCGATCCGAAGTGAGTATATTTTAGAGAAGTCTCAATTTAAAAACCTTAATGTAAAAACCATGTATAGTAATTAATTCAAGGCCTGCATAAATGCCATTAGAAACCTTGTAGAACCCCAAGCAAGTATTGTTTTTTTCTTAACTAGGTAGGCCTTCCGACATTTTGTCTCACGGCGTAGGTATGCGAGTAGGAGGCGGACCAGACAGGTGAGATTGCCAGGCCTCTGGCACAATTGGGGGGGTGGGACTTTTGATGCGAATCCTAGGGCTAGCCATTGGAAACTAATATTAGTTTCCAATGGCCAGCCCTAGGATTTGAATGTGAAATATGTTGGAATAAAAAATATAAAAAAGTTTTATTACAGTTTATCGCTCTCTGCATTGATAATATACATTTGAACGTGACCTGGGATACACCCATTCCACCTCAAACTACCGGTAGCGATAGTTGGTATGGCCTTAGCTCGAAACTAGTTTTTTTTGTTTTGCCTGTATGCTAAGCAGCAGCAATGTGGTGATCTCAAGCTCATTGCCTAGTCAAACACTGTTTTATGAGGATGGTTTGTTTAGTATAACCCCATGCGTGAAATGCCAGTATTGCCAGGGCTTTCAATTGTGGGTTTCAATTTCTATTTGAGTTTGAGTTGTGGACTTCAACTGTTTCATTTTCTTTGAAGAAAATTCGTTTTACACACAGTTTTCACTCTGAATATCCTTAGCGATGGTATCCTACACGTTTCACATTTGTTTTGATACCGAGGTAAAGACAATTTCAGGTTGGATATTCAATAATCGCGCTTTCAAACCACACTCCAGATAAGTGTCATGATGTTGGAAAAATTGCACACACAACATTGCAGAGGTCTTATTTTCACAATTTGGACATTATTAATTTGCCTTGCAAAGCTAATAAACATGTGGAAATGTGAGCACCATTTTGTATTCCAAGTTGAATTGTGTTGGTCATGTGACTCAAACGAGGTTCAAAATGTACACTCAGTGGGCCTACACATTGCACACCCTTTAGTTTGTCTATTTTCATCTCACACGTTTTACATTCATTTTTCAAACTTGTATTATTTCAACAGCTCCTTGGTCATGTGACCTACTTGACTCAAACAAGGTGCAGAATGTCTACCCTTCTATATTGCACACCCTTTACTTTGTCCATTTTCATCAAGATTTTACATGAATTTAAACATTCACATTTCAATAGTCCTTGGTCATGTGACCTGACTTTAAACACAATTCAGAATGTACAGTCGTGGCCAAAAGTTTTGAGAATGACACATATACATTTTTTAAAGTTTGCTGCAGTCTTTAGATATTGTCAGATGTTACTATGGAATGCTGAAGTATAATTACAAGCATTCCATAAGTGTCAAAGGCTTTTATTAACAATAACATGAAGTTGATGCCAAGAGTCAAGAGTTGACCCTTCTCCAATACCTCTGCAATCTGCCCTGGCATGCTGTCTATTAACTTCTGGGCCACATCCTGACTGATGGCAGACCATTTTTGCAAAATCAGTGCTTGGAGTTTGTCAGAATTTGTAGGTTTTTGTTTGTCCACCTGCCTCTTGAGGATTGACCACACGTTCTCAATGGGATTAAGATCTGTGGAGTTTCCTGGCCATGGACCCAAAATATGGATGTTTTGTTCCCCGAGCTACTTAGTTTTGCCTTATGGCAAGGTACTCTATCATGCTGGAAAAGGCATTGTGCGTCCCCAAACTGCACCTGGATCGTTGGGAGTAGTTGCTCTCGGAGGATGTGTTGGTACCATTCTTTATTCATGGCTGTGTTCTTAGGCAACATCGTGAGTGAGCCCAACCCCACACATAAATGGTCTCCGGATGCTTTACCGTTGGCATGACACAGGACTGATGGTAGCGCTCACCTTGTCTTCTCCGGACAAGCTTTTTTCCGGATGCCCCAAACAATCGGAAAGGGGATTCAGAGAAAATGACTTTACCCCAGTCCTCAGCAGTCCAATCCCTGTACCTTTTGCATAATATCAGTATGTCCCTGATGTTTTTCTTGGAGAGAAGTGGCTTCTTTGCTGCCTTTCTTGACACCACTCCATCCTCAAGTCTTCACCCGCACTGTGCGTGCAGATGCACTCACACCTGGCTGCTGCCATTCCTGAGCAAGCTCTGTACTGCTGGTGCACCAATCCTGCAGCTGAATCAACTTTAGGAGATGGTCCTGGCTCTTGCTGGACTTTCCTGAAGCCTTCTTCACAACAATTGAACCGCTCTCCTTGAAGTTCTTGATGATCCGATAAATGGTTGATTTAGGTGCTATCTTACTGGCAGCAATATCCTTGCCTGTGAAGCCCTTTTTGTGCAAAGCAATGATGACTGAAAGTGTTTCCTTGCAGGTAACCATGATTGACAGAGGAAGAACAATGATTCCAAGCACCATCCTCCTTTTGAAGCTTCCAGTCTGTTATTTGAACTCAATCACCATGACAGAGTGATCTCCAGCCTTGTCTTCGTCAACACTCACACCTGTGTTAACGAGATAATCACTGACAGCTGGTCCTTTTGTGGCAGGGCTGAAATGCAGTGAAAATGTTTTTGGGGGATTCCGTTCATTTGCATGGCAAAGAGGGACTTTGCAATTAATTGCAATTCATCTGATCACTCTTCATAACATTCTGGAGTATATGCAATTGCCATCATACAAACAGGCAGCAGACTTTGTGAAAATTAATATTTGTGTCATTCTCAACTTTTGGCCACGACTGTACACTCAGTGGTCCTGCACATGCTTTAGTTTGTCCATCTTCATTTCATGAAATTTTACATGAATTTTCAATGTTTTTCCATTATACTAATTTCAATAGCTCCTTGGTCATGTGACCTACTGACCTCAAACAAGATTCAGAATGTCCACTAACTATCCTTTTATATTGCACACCCTCTAGCTTGTCCAATATTATCTCACACTTTTTTTAAACATTAATTACCCTGCTCTGCCCTTCTGAAGGACAGTGTCACTCATACACCTATTCACTTGGGCCTTCTCCCTGGGGCCTTCCTGATCTCCAGGCAGGCCCCCATTGACCTGGTGACCTCTGACTCCTGGCCTCTAGGCCTACACTCCCTGCCCGCCCACCTGCCTGCCCTCTAACCGGGAGCTGAGTGTACAGCTTACTCCCTGGAACTACAGACCTCCAGGCCTCCACACCTACTCTCCCTACCCGGTCAACACCCCTCTCCCTTGGCCTTAGAGTATAGCTTACTCCCTGGAATTACTAAAATGTCTATAGTCCCGCTGTCAGGAACCACGTGCACCTGGTAACCTGAAACAAGCTCTGTGCACCTGGTGACCCGCCCGCTTTTATCCGCTCAGAGACAAAGTCCCCAACCCAACCTCCACAGCCTGAGTGCTGCCCCCAGCCCCTGAATCTGGCCGCCCCTGCTCAGTGCCCCCTGCCTTGGGGGAGGCCTCTTCGTGCACCTGGTGACCATTTGACTTCCACAGCGAGTCCTAACCTGACTCACAGTCCCATCAGAGGATGGGCCTGGGCGGATGGGCGACCACAACCTAGCCCCCTACCTATCCAGAGCCAAATGTCTTATGCCTTCGACCCACCTGCCTGGGCTCTCTCACACTCTGAATCTGGCCCCTGGTCTTTCTGCGTTCGCCTGGTAACCCGTAAGTAAAGGAGGAGGATGGTGGAGGAAGACGCCCTCCGTCCCCGACAAAAGCTTGGATCGAGGGCTGACTTTCAATAGATTGCAGCGAGTGAGTGAGCTGCTCTGCTACGTATGAAACCCTGACCCGGAATCAGGTTGTCTACGAGTGATTTAGCACCAGGTTCCCCACAAACATGCGGTGTGCATCAGGAGAGGGGCGACAACTCATCCGTCCGCACCCCAACCCCGTCACGGACGGCTCTACTCACCTGCCAAAAGAGGCAGGTTATTCCGGGCCAACCAAAGATCCGCTGTGCTATGGTATTGTTACATTTAAGGGGATTCTGACTTAGAGGCATTCAGTCATAATCCCACAGATGGTAGCTTCGCACCATAGCCAAGCAAATACACCAAATGTCATTAGAGTCACGCCTTGTGGTATCATCAGAGACATTTTCTGTCTTACAAACTGGACATCAGTTGCCGCTACTAACCTTCAGCGGACTTTAACTGTGTTTTTACACCCAATCGACATCAAGTGCCAGTGCAATACTTATAGGCTTGAGAACCAAATACCCATTTGCAGTATCTAGCGGCACTACCCACATCAGATGTAGGCCTCCCTCCCCAGACAAGCTGGAGATGCCTCTCCCCACTTCATAGGGCATGAGCCAGATCCATGAAATGCCCTATCACTGTGAGCATAGAGGAGACCTCCCCACCTTCAATGAGTGGGGCCGGCGAGCACCGTAGCTGAGGAATTCCACGAGAAGGGCCGCCAACTGCTGGACCCCCCCCCCCCCCCCCCCCCAAAAAAAGGTCCGCCTTCGGCCCTCCGACGGACACCACACCGACGAACCCCCGCATGCAGCCCCTTGCGAGACCACGCACGAGAGACCGCGAGATGGGCCGCACAACGAACTTCTAATATTGATGAGGAGGGCGACAGAGCAACTGCTCCCCTAGCCCAACCCCCAACCGACCCAGCCCTTAGAGCCAATTCTTATCCCGGATCTTTTTTGCCAACTTCCCTTACCTACATTGTTATAACATGCCAGAGGCTGTTTACCTTGGAGACCTGCTGTGATTATGGGTACGGCCCAGTGTGAGATTTACACCATCTCCCCTGGATTTTCAAGGGCCAGGGAGAGCTCACCGGACACAGCCAAAACCACAAGGCTTTCCAGGGCTTGGACCCCTCTCTCAGGGCAAACCAATTCCAGGGCGCGATGCCCTTCACAAAGAAAAGAGTACTCTCCCCGGGGCTCCCGCCAGCCTCTCCGGGATCGGTCGCGTTACTGCACTGGATGTCTCGCTATTTAAATCATTTAAAATAGTACAAGATGTAAATCATCATCAACAACAACAACAAGTGTGTGCAATGTGTGTCTATGCCATTCGGTTAGCTACAACCAGTTTTAGGAGTAATGGTTAAAGAGCTATTGAAATTTGATAAATTAGATTTGTCACAATGTTGACGGCCCCTAACTGCTGTTTGTGAACGTAAGGAAAACTACAGACAAATATCCGTTGAATATCCAACCTGAATCTGGCTTTACCTCGGGTGTTTTGATTGGGATTCCTCAATCCCCTTCATACAGATGCTTACCCATGAAGTACATTTTTAGTTTAGCTGGTTCGGCTTTTTCACATCACTATCAGATATGAAAGATAAGAGGTCCCTTTCAATGCAATGAACATAATAATAATAATGTAATCCAGATGCATAACATAGGAGACAATTATTCTGGTTTCACACTATGAAGTTTTCTCAGTAGGCCTGGCTACATAGATGGTGACAAAATATTTGCAGTCCAATAATTTTGTTTTACTTTTGTCAGATAGTAAATCAATTCACAACCTTCCACAGAAGGTGCATATGCCTACTGTAATATAGGACACATAGTTGGGGATAGAAAGCAGACACCTCAACAAATGAATGTCAGTATACATGTATGTCTCAGGGTGTAAAGCAACAGGTTATTTTGGATCTGGGTTGAGCATGCAGTGTGAAGCAGAGACCGAACACAAAGGACAGCTTTGATAGATTTATTGTGAAAGACTGAATTCACCTGGGTGAAAATGGCTCCCGGCTGGGAACGTTGTTGGTCAACTAAATAGACATGAGGACAATATTAGCATTACATGTAAGTAAGTTTTTACCATCTCCTCATTGGTCACTGTGAGAGTTCCACATGTTGTGTCTGAAAGTGGTGACATGCCAAATGGTGCTAACTGGAGAAATGTCATTGCTATTCCTGCTGTTTTCCTAATAGGTATAATCCAATCTTTGAGTATCCTGTTCTGAAATCTCAAAGTATAGAATCCATATGATTTTAAATGCAGAAAAGGTTTGACATTTTTACATGTTAATATTTGTAGTTTATTACCTAAAATTGATCATGATATTTATATTGTATCTGAGACCTGGTTAACTAATAAAACCCTGGACTCTGTTGCTACGGATGGTTACAATGTGTTCAGGGCTGGTAGGAAAGGCAAAGGTGGTGGCATTGCTATTTACACAAAGAATCTTTCTGTGTCTCTGTTAAAGGCTACTTCCAGTCCTAAACTATTTGAATTGTTGGCTTTAAGTCTTCAGTTGTACAAACTCAAGAATAACAGGTATCGGAATCTATCGTCCACCTTCTGCCAAGAAGTGTGTACTAAACGAACTCACTGATTGAATTGCCATTTTCATTACCCCAGAGGTGTCGATCGCTGGAGATTTTAATCTTGCATGGTGAACGCAGGATGCGGATTGTCAAAATGATTTTTGTACTAATCTAAATTTGACTCCGCTGATTACAAAGCCCACACGTTCAAACTTAAAGGACCCTACAAAGTCGACTTTGACCTCATATTTACAAATACTCCAGAGAAATATGCTGGGAGTGGGGTATTTGCTTTGGATATTAGTGACCACTGTCCCATTGCATGTGTCAGGGATATATGGATGCTTTGATCCAAACCTCGTTTTATCAACAAGATATATTTCAATGAGCAGGCCTTTTATTTTGTACCTTTTTTATTTTGGTGACTTTGATTGTATTGCATCTATACCTGACCCAGACTTGGCTCTGAACCACTTCTCAAATGTTTTCAATTGTATTGTAGATAAACATGCTCCCAATACAAAATCGATCTTGCCCTTGGTTCAGTCCAGAGCTATCTTAAGTTCTATAAAACAGAGATGCTGCCTAGGCCAAAGCTAGATTCACAGACTCAGGCCCAGACTTGCAGTCTTTTAGGCAGTTGAGAAATCTGTGTAAAATTAGTTTAAGAAAAAAAAAAAAAGAAGAAGCAAAAGTGTATTAACATAATAATCAGATATCTGAATGTACAGGGAACCAAGCTCCATTTTTGGAAAGCTGTTAATTCACTGAAGGGTTGTATCTGCTCTTCTCTCCCCAATAAATTAATTTAGATTATGCCCCTATTAAGGACTAAATTGATATCATTAATGCATTTAATCACAGTTTTATCTCTGCAGGCTTTATATTTGAATGTATTTTCAAGCCAGCTTTTGAAAATAGTAGTTTGGATGTAGATGGTGAAAGTTTATTGAATGATACTGAAAATGCTAGTCAGGAGTTCTCGTTTCAGAAATTCACTGATAAAGAAGTCCTGGATGCTTTGTTAACATTAGACCCCCAAATAATCCACAGGGGCTGGTCATTTGGAGCCTTGTCTGCTTAAGTGTGCAGCACCCCTTATTGCTGGCTCAGTAGACCACATTTTTAATTTAACATTGTTATCAGGAAGTATTCCAAAAGCTTGGAAATCTGCATATGTGCTGGCACTCCATAACGGTGGGGACACAAAAGATCTTGACAACTATTGCCCCACTTCAAGACTCATTGTTTAGCTAAAATTCTTGAATCCTTGGTTAATGTACAACTTTGTTCCTTTTTATCTGATAATTGTATTAATATAAACCAATCTGGGTTTAGGCCTGGGCATAGTACTACCACAGCAACCACGCTAGTTGTTAATGATCTTGTCAATGTCTTCGATGCTAAAAAGAGCTGTGCTGCCTTGTTTATTGATCTGTCAAAGGCAGTCAACACTGTTGATCATTCTGTTTTGCTGAAGAAATTATCAAGAGTAGGCCTGGGATATAGAGACTGTTTACGGTTTTAGAATTATCTTAGTGACAGAACTCAGGCCATCTTGATCGATGGGGTTAAATCAGAATTTCTTGATTCAAAAACGTGTTCCTCAGGGTTTGATTTTGGGTCCATTATTGTTAACTTTGTATATTAATGAATAGGAAACACGTAATTCTTTTAGCATTCATCTCTATGCAGATGACACAGTTTTGTATTCCTGTGCCACCTCAGTGCAGCAGGCCATTCGTGAACTTCAACATGACTTTGATTCAATTCAGAAATCACTTACAGATCTTACATTAGTGTTAAATACAAGTCAAATCAAGCTCATGCTGGTCTCTAGGTCACGAAATGTTGACCCTAAGGACCTGCATATGTGCGCTATAAATGGAGCACAAATTGAGCTTGTTTCTCAATATAAGGATCTGGGTGTCTGGATTGATGACAAGTTATCCTTTGTAATGCATATAAAAAATCTGACTAAGAAGCTAAGATCCAAGATTGTTCTTTTTATATCGAAATAAATCATGCCTTAGTATTAAAAATAGGAGAAAGATTGTTCAAACAACACCTCTCCCTGTATTGGCTTTAGGTGAAATTGTTTACATGCATGCGGCATGTTTTAGGGTTTTAAAGGGTTTTAAAACCCTTCCGCAATACATTTTATCACAGGGGATAATTTTAGGACTCATCATTGTAGTCTGTATAAAATGTGTGATGGACCGCTCTGTCTGTAAGAAGAGCTCTGCATTCTCTTTTAGTTATTTACCAAGTCATCTTAAAGAAACTCCCTCGGTATATAACTTCATTAATTAAGATAAGAATCATAAGTTACCAAACCCGTTCACAGGAATGGACAGCACTACAGATCCCTTCAGTCTCCACAGATCTGGGAAAATCGTGTTTGGTTTTTGCCCCTAATTTGTGGACCAATAGAAAGAGTTCACTGCAGCTAGATGTGATGGTGCCACTCAGGCAGTTTAAATTATTGATTGAGGACCTCTATGTAGTTAAATGTGATTGTTTTTATTAAAATGTTTATTTTTGTTAATTGTGTGCTGAATTATATTGTTTTAATATTCTGTTTTTATTGTAATGTGTACAGGGCTCTCTTGTAAAAGAGATTGTAATCTCAATGTGACTCCCTGTTAAAATAAAGGTTAAATTTAAAAAAGACAAGCATGGTTTTATCCACAAAAACTGTTTGCAATCACAAGTTCCAGAATATTCTTTTGTGATTTCTTTACTATTCTTCTTATCAATCACTGTTTACTTTTAAAAAACATAGTTAAAATTGGAAAAACAAAGAAACGGAAAGCAGTGCAGCACAAAAGGCAGGCGACGGTCTAGGATTATTACCATTACAGCTCTCAAACTTTATTAGCCACATGCTCCCATCAAACAGGATCCACCATGCCTCTAGACTGCATCTCTCCCTGTGGGCAGTTGTCTAGAACTACAAATGACAGGGTTTAAAATGCACCGAGCTCAATTTACATGATCACTTTATTCTTCATTCAGCATCATTCTTAAAATAGTGATGATCCTAACTGACCTAAGGCAGGGAATTTTTACTAGGATTAAATGTCAGGAATTGTGAAAAACTGAGTTTAAATGTATTTGGATAAGGTGTAGCTCAACTTCCGACTTCAACTGTAGGTAAGCATATGGAAAACATATATAGGAAAGAAAATGTTTCTAAAGGCATGCACTGTCATTGTAACCTTTTACCCCTTATAGAAGTGTCCAGCACAAACGATACAATTGTAGTTTCTACTAGTGTTAACAACTCATAAGACATGTTTGTTTGAAAATGTAGAATGCTTCACTGTTCCTCTCCCAAATGCTCCACTGCATGTTCCTCATACTTTCGTCGTCTACAGAGCTTCAGGCCTATAGAAAGAAATGGATCAAAACCCTTACTTAGGCCAATAAGAATAAGTGTGTGTTGTTAATAGCTGTCTTACCCATCACCTGAGGGGTGGGGGACAAATTTGACCAAACCTACCTCCTCTCTTGACGATCGCTGTAAAAACACAAAAGGGGAGAGAGAAAATAACATTGAGCCATAAGTTTAGCAATTTTATTGGTTGTTGCTGTTTTAATAAATACATTAGCATTTTATTGTATAGAATGTTGTGGTTGGATTATGATATAAAATAGAGAATAGCCTTCCTAATTATAACTTTTCATCTGTTTTAAAGAGGTCATAAAATCTGGATAAGAGGACCCTTAAATTTGTCATCTTAAATTGTGTACATACCGTTCAATCTTGCGATAATAGAAACCGATTGACACGATGCCAATCCCAGCACAGCAGACCACTATGGATAAACAAACTCAGGTTGTTTTAGGTTGTTTCTTTTTTTGCTGTCTTTCAAAGAATTTGTAAAAATCCAAATAACTTCACAGCTCTTCATTGTAAGGGGTTTAAACACAGTTTCCCATGCTTGTGACAGTCATTAAGACAGCTTACAGACGGTAGGCAATTAGGACACTGAAGAGGCCTTTCTACTGACTGAAAAACACCAAAAGAATGATGCCCAGGGTCCCTGCTCATCTGCGTGAACGTGCCTTAGGCATGCTACAAGGAGACATGAGGACTGCAGATGTGGCCAGGGCAATAAATTGCAATGTCTGTACTGTGAGACGGAAAAGACAGCACTTCAGGGAGACCGGATGGACAGCTGATCATCCTCGCAGTGGCAGACCACGTGAAACAACACCTGCACAGGATCGGTACATCTGACCATCACACCTGCGGGACAGGTACAGGGTGGGGGCAACAACTGCCCGAGTTACACCAGGAACGCACAATCTCTCCATCAGTGCTCAGACTGTCCGCAATAGGCTGAGAGAAGCTGGACTGAGGGCTTGTAGGCCTGTTTGTAAGGCAGGTCCTCACCAGATATCACCGACAACGTCGCTCACCTATGGGCATAAACCCACCGTCGATGGACCAGACAGGCAAAATGTGCTCTTCACTGACAAGTCGTGATTTTGTAAAACCAGAGGTGATGGTCGGATTTGCGTTTATCGTCAAAGGAATGAGCGTTACACTGATGCCTGTACTCTGGAGCGAGATCGATTTGGAGGTGGACGGTCCGTCATGGTCTGGGGCGGTGTCACAGCATCATCGGACTGTGCTTGTCATTGCAGGCAATCTCAACGCTGTGCGTTACAGGGAAGACATCCTCCTCCCTCATGTGGTACCCTTCCTGCAGGCTCATCCTGACATGACCTTCCAGCATGAAATGTCACCAGCCATACTGTGCGTGATTTCCTGAATTTCCATTTCCCCCAGGTACTTACAACTTACAGGTACCTTGGTGGAAGAGTGGGGTAACATCTCACAGCAAGAACTGGCAAATCTGGTGCAGTCCATCAGAGGAGATGCACTGCAGTACTTTATGCAGTGGGTGGCCACACCAGATACTGACTGACTTTTGATTTTTACACCCCCCCCCCCCCCCCCCCCCCCCCCCTTTCATACTTTTAAACTACAAAATATATTTTGATCTTGACATTCCCAACTCTAGTATCAAAAAAAAAAAAAAAGTAATTGGTGTTTATTCAAGTTACACAAAACACCAAAAGTATATTTTCTAAAAACAGTACTGGTACATGGATACATACCAATAACGGCAATTCCACCAGGGTTGAGGGTACCAGAAATATCACCAGGGATAAGGTCTTAGGGGATACAAAATCATATTTGATTTAGAAATATGGTATTGATCTTTTATAGGTGAATATCACTTTCTATTTTATAACATCAATGTTTTAACAGATGTTTACCTGTTACACGATCAACAGTCTTCATGGCTGGGCAGTCTGTCATTAAAACAGTTCATGATTATAAACATCAATCGAGGGAAGGGTATTTAAATTACTTATTTCTAGAATAACAAATCACATTTAAAAAAACAAAAGACAATATGCAACTGTGAAGATACATTTCCCATCCTGACAGTTGAATAGTAATGTTATATCAATCTGTTTTGTCACATTTTGCTTTAATTCACTATTGAGTCTGATTTTAGCCATATGTTATACTTACCAACCATAAAGATGTTTTTCAATCGGATACCATCAACCTCCCAGTCGAGCGGCCCAGCTGCTTCCCAGCTGTCTGAGCAAAAGAGGGTTATATCTCTGATATCAGCAAGACACAAAACACACCTCCGACTCTGAGGAGGTGGTGCAGAGGTGGTGGAACAACTTGTGAGGTTTTCGATGGGGTTACTTCTCTGATACACTATGGTGTCATTCGATCCATATATTGTCTGCACTTTTGCACATCCGTCGTCATTGCAGGCTGAACAGCTTCCTGAGGTAACACGAAAAGGAGGCATGGATGAACAAAGGCAGCAAGTAGGAACATTAAAATGAACACATTTGGAATATTATGTTTTCCTCAGAAGGTTGACTATATAGATGGATTTAACTTTAAAATGTCCATTTACATTTTTATTGATGGATTTGAAAATAGTCTCATACAGGGTGGGAAAGAGACATAGGGAGAGGGTGAAACCGAGGGAGTGAGAGAATGACACTACTAGTTTCAACTGATCACACAGCCTCACTTACAGGAGTGTTCCTGAGAGCGAGTGTTCCACTTCCTGCATGTGTGTCAGTCAAGTTGAGCTCATTACATGACTGGCTGCTCTATCAATCTAAACACACATCAGAATGTATAGAGCTTTTCATTGCAAAAAATGATCTCAAAACATTTAAAGAGCAAACAGATAAAAAGGCAGAGCTCACCATCAGAGTCTTGAATTAGTGCGGTGATGATTAAGAACTGAAGAAACACTGGAAACACAGGACATTATGGTTATTTTGTTTGTGTTCATTGTAACAATCACCAAAAAGCACCTATTTTGTTCAACGTTATTGATTCCAACACAAGCTGGAATAGAACATGTATGGATTGAAAAAGTATCGTAAGTACTGCAAACACAATTTACTGTTTGACAGTGATAGACTGTTACATCAACGTGAAAGAGAGGATGATGGCATTGGTGTTTCTCTACAAGTAGGGTGAGTCAACATTTCTTTTTCTACTTGCACGAGCACACAGAAATCCGAACCATGGACAGCCACATGATATTTAGCTCACGTTAATTGGACTAAGTTGTTTTTTGATACATTTTAGTTGTCACTGTATTAGACTAAGCATAGGTGTTTTGATGAGGTTGAAATGGTGCTGGAATAGTGGATGCAGCTCCTGTTTTCTTCGACTTGTGGTAACTCTCTGTGGTTCTAAATCAATAGTTTAGTGGTTAGACAGTTTCTGAAACATTAACTTGCTTGACCATGCTCTAGATCATGTAACTGTTTGTTACATGCATTATGCTTTGTGGACTTCCCCGGACAGAGGTTGCTCTCTGGTCTTGTGATGAAACAAAGGTTTGAATTTTTTACTGCCACGGTCTTCTTATTGTCTCGGCCTTAGGCCTATATATCACTGTCGCAAGGCATATGAACTAACAGGTTATAGAGTAAACAACGCAAGTATCACAACACAAGGCTTGGCTTCCCCAGTGATTTTTACTCTCGCACCGCTACTGCAAACACATAACAATGCAAGTGAAAGGAAAAATACATACCAGTATATGTCACATGCTCCATCCCAGCCCCTCTTCTGTAAAAGGTCATTTTAATTTGTTGACGAGCTGCAAGTTCACTCACACACTGGGTAACAGGAAGTCGCTGGGTAACGGGAAGTGGGAGGCCTTTCAACTCCTGACTTTGAGCCACGGTTAATTTAAGATTTGGGGCCTCTTCATCTCTTCTGTAGGTAGCAATGTTCCATTTTGCACCTCTCTTGTACCCAGTTACCCCATCCATTGTCGCTGGGCCTTTCTTTGGAACCAGAGCTAGATCCAGAGTATGATGGTCCGGGATGGACTGCCTCAGCATCTTTTCCAGAGTTGGTCTCTGGTTCAAAGGCAGATATGGATTTGCTGGGTGCAGCTATCACCCCCATTTCGGATTGGTGATCCCCTTGAGGACTCATACATTTTCTTCACCACTGTAGAGACACAACCTGGGCGGGTAGATCTCTGGTCAGTCCCATGAGTGTAGAAATCATCCACTTGAGCATTTTTCTTAACATGACCAGAGATAACTTGATGATCCTCAGGGCTTTCAGACACTTCGCACAGGTAGATTAGCACAAGTAACAGGTACTCCTGGTGTCCTGTAGCTGTTGAGTCCTTTTGTTCTCTCTGTTTTGCTAGGGATAGGCCTTACAAAACTGTCACTCTCAGCTTGATGTGATGTTTTCTCAGGGTAATGATCAGTCCAGATGCTGTGCTGCATATCTGCTGAGGAGCCATAATATAAAGACATTTAATCAATTTATCATCTGGGTTAACCTGCCATGGTCAATGCCAATCCATGATCTAAGCAAACATGTGCACACACAGACGAGTTATTTGTAGATTTACCCACTTTCCTGAGCATGCTGCAATGATCCACCTGTGGGGTAAATAAAAACAGTAAATATGAATCATTATCGTGACGTTGGGAAAACGTAAATAGGGGCCTGGGGAATATGATGTTGGCATAGTTAAATTCATCAGCCGTTAATTAAATGCTTACACATTAATAATCTACTGCCAAATAACGCCAAGAAAAATAAAACGCTACGTTTTTGTAGAATATGAGTTGCGTTATGGACCTTGTGATGTCTGAGGACAGGTATTTTTTCTTTACTAGGCTACTAACTATTGGAATTGTAAATGGCATGTCACACGTTATTGGAGTTACACGCGCCTTATCTAAACTTTTTTTTTTTTAAAGCAGGTCAAGAGAAATAGCACAGGCTAATAGAAATACAAAAGTCCTATAATAGCTTATATTCGTCCAATTACACACACTAAATAGGATAACGATTAAGCTGAATTAACCATTAATCTTCAAAAATGTGATAATCATAAATGATGTCGATGATTCACCTGGCAAAATTTAAGTCGTATTAAAACTACGAGTTTAAGGCAGGGAAACATTTTATTTAGTACTACCCCACGAAATACAGGCTATTCTGCACGGGCTACATACATTTTTTTAATGTTCCGTTTAGGCTATGCTTTATCAAACTATTCATCATTTATTCAAGATTTAGCTTAGCTACCAAAAGGTTTCGGCATGGAATATCTCTCCAATATTGGATTCCGTAATTGATTTATCTAGCAGGCTATTTACTTTTTTCAGACTTTCTGTGAGCCCCAGGCTATACCATTTATTGATACAGCATAACAGCATTCATTGCAATTCTGACTGTCACCCAAGTTCATAGACATTGTTTTAAGAAAGACACCCATAAACGTGTTATTTTATGACCTCGGCTTACACAAGCTGGAATAGAACATGAATTAATTGAAAAAGTATCATAAGTACTGCAAACAGTGTACTGTTTGACAGAGTGATAGACTGTTTCATCAACGTGAAAGAGAGGATGGCATTGGTGTTTATCTACAAGTAGGGTGAGTCAACATGTCTTTTTCTACTTGCACGAGCACACAGAAATCCGAACCATTGACAGCCACATGATATGTAACACACGTTAATTGGACTAAATTGTTTTGATATCTTTTGGTTGTCACTGTATTAGACTAAGCATAGGTGATTTGATGAGGCTAGAATAGTGGAGGCAACTCCTGTTTTCTTCGCGACTTGTGGTAACTCTGGTTCTAGCCAAAAAAACAAATAAATTGGCCTGAGGCTATTCGATGCAGACTGAGACCCCGCTGTGAAAATTTATGAACTTCGATTCAATTTTAATATGCTAAAATGGGCTACTCTAGACAGCATTATCAAAGACTATGATAACTAACCCCATACAGGTTTCACCTTTCCTCCGTGACCGTATTATCGGAGAACAATTATTGGGCTTCTGCGCGCAACATGTCTACAAAGTTCAGAAATAGCTTGGCAGGCCTTACTCAGCCCAACCGGTACCGTTAAAAAAAACTCCGGCACCGTATAGGCTATTCCGAGCACAATAATGAACATTCAAATCATACAAGTTAAGTTAGATGATATATTTGAATGTAGACTTACTCAGCTTTGTGATAATAATAAGCATTGTCGCGAAGTTTGCGTGAGCCCAGTACGTGTCGGGTGTAGCCTACAGTATGCTTTAACCGACTTTCAAGAAAATACACATGCTGGACTGGATAGTACCGGTATGATCCTTATATAAAGAGTAATTGAAATTTGAGAAACATCTCCGCCTGGTGTTTCAAATGGGCATAATAGGCCTATTCATATTATCCTAAAAATAAAGCTGTATTACATATAGAAAACCGGTTCTAAAGGGCTCTTCTACAGGGGCACGGGTTCCTTCTCTTTGGAATAAAGGCTTCTAAACTTTGTTGGGTGAAAAGGTTCTACTTGGAACCATAAAGGGTTTTTCACCTTGGACAAGCTGAAGGACCCTTTTATTGTTCTAGGTAGGGTGTTCCCAAACTGGGGTACGCGCAGTGCCGTCGGGGGATCGCTAAATACAAATGTGATTCACATTTATACATGTATATATTTCACATCACATTTTCAAACAGTCCATTTCTATTTTCCAACGGGGCTATACATTTGGGTGTTTTTTTTCTTTCTTGCCTGAGTAGTCTCGTTTCATTACTCAAAAATCAAATGAAACCATCTAGTGTTCAGCGAAATAATAACAACACAATGTGAAATACAGGTAGCCTAGTCAAATAATTAACATTCAATCACATTAACCGTAACTCTCTTGCGGGAATTCCACTAAACGTCCGTATGTAGGCAAACGTAACTGCTGCTCATTCCGTTTGTTTGAAAATTAACAATAAAATAAAAAAGTAAGGCCAGCGTCCATAGATGCACATACCAGCTCTACTGGTAGTACAGCTACTAGCAGCAGTACTACATCTGCACCTGTCGATGACACAAGTTGTTCTGCTTCCACAAGCACATCCACTGCTAGCATCAGTAATTCTACATTTGTTGTTAGCCCAGCTAGCACGGACACTGACAGTTGTGAATCTGATGCAGCCGAGGAGCTAATGCCCCCTTACCTGGGAAAGCACCGAACAACAGACCGGGACGTTGGACAATGGAAGAGGCACAAATATGATGAGAACTACATTTATTTGGGGTTCACTTATATTGGGAGTAGTGTCTTTCCTCAGCCACAGTGTGTTATATTTACAAAAGTATTATCTCATAACTCGATGAAACCTTCACTCTTGCGCAGACATTTAGAAACAAAACATGCCAATTTGAAAAATAAGCCACAGAAGTTATTTGAGCGAGAAGTAAGATTACTTTTGAGTAGTAAGACATGTATAAAAGCAACAGATACCATTAATGAGAAGGGGCTAGAAGCGTCGTATATGGTGTGCTACCAAGTGACTAGGACAGGCAACCCCTATACTATTATGGAGGACTTAATTGCTCCTGCTGCCACAGATATGGCTGGGACAATGCTGGGGGAAAAGGCCAAAAAAAACTACACAGATAATGTCTTCATCAAACAACACTCTTTCATGATGCATCAGTGACATGGCAGGAGATGTTTTGAAAAAAAATCTGTTTTGCATACAAGCCAGTGAATTCTATGCATTAACAGCTGGATGAGTCAACAAGACTTGGCGGGCCTGGCACAGCTCCTGGTATATATCCTTTACATTTATGGGGGGTCAATTAAGGAAGACATCCTCTTCTGCAAACCACTGGAAACTATGACAACAGGAGAGGATATTTTTAAAGTACTGGACAGCTTTGTTACATCAAATGGACTTTGGTGGTCAAGATGTGTTGGCATCTGTACAGTTGGCACAAAAGCCATTGTAACAGATGTGAAATGGCTAGCTAGTTAGCAGTGCGCGCTAGTGGCGTTTCAATCGGTGACGTCACTTGCTCTGAGACGTTGAAGTAGTTGTTCCCCTTGCTCTGCAAGGGCTGCGGCTTTTGTGGAGCGATGGGTAACGATGCTTTGTGGGTGACTGTTGTTGATGTGTGCAGAGGCTACCTGGTTCGCGCCCGGGTATGGGCGAGGGGACGGTCTAAAGTTATACTATTACATTGATGCTGTTGACCCAGATCACTGGTTGCTGCGGAAAAGGAGGAGGTCAAAAGTGGGGTGAGTGTAACGGATGTGAAACGGCTGGCTAGTTAGCGTTTCAATCGGTGACGTCACTTGCTCTGAGACCTTGAAGTAGTGGTTCCCCTTGCTCTGCAAGGGCCGCGGCTTTTGTGGAGCGATGGGTAACGATGCTTCGTGGGTGACTGTTGTTGATGTGTGCAGAGGGTCCCTGGTTTGCGCCCGGGTATGGGCGAGGGGACGGTCTAAAGCTAAACTGTTACACCATGACAGGGAGACCTAGTGGAGTAGTAACTCACGTTAAGCAAGCAGTTGCTCCCGACGTCACTTGGAAACACGGCAGCATCCACCCAGAGGCTCTTGCTGCCAAGAGAATGCCTGACAGCTTGAAAGATGTTTTGGACACTACAGTGAAAATGGTTAACTTTGTTAAAGCAAGGCCCATGAACGCTTTTACAACAGAAGTGTGCTGGTTATCAACGGGAAAAGTATTGACACGTTTTTTTTTAATTGAGAGATGAGCTTATAGCTTCCTTTACTGACCATCATTTTCACTTGTCTGACTGCTTGCATGATGACAAGTTTCTCACACAACTGGCCTATCTGGGTGTTTTCTCTCACCTGAATGATCTGAATCTAGGATTACAGGGACTCTCCGCAACTATATTCAATGTGCGGGACAAAATTGAGGCTATGATTGAAGTTGGAGCTCTTCTCTGTCTGCATTAACAAGGACAACACACAGGTCTTTCCATCATTGTATGTTTTTTTTTGTGTGCAAATGAACTCAAGCTTACGGACAATGTCAAATGTGACATAGTGAAGCACCTGAATGAGTTGGGTGCGCAATTACACAGGTACTTTCCTGAAACGGATGACCCCAACAACTGGATTCGTTATCCCTTTCATGCCCTGTCTCCAGTCCACTTACCGATATCTGAACAAGAGAGCCTCATCGAAATTGCAACAAGCGGTTCTGTGAAAATGTAATTTAATCAGAAGCCACTGCCAGATTTCTGGATTAGGCTGCACTCAGTATCCTGCCTTGGCAAATCACGCTGTTAAGACACTGATGCCCTTTGCAACCACTTACCTACACTACCGTTCAAAAGTTTGGAGTCACTTAGAAATGTCCTTGTTCTTGAAAGAAAAGCAACTTTTTTTGTCCCTTTTTAAAATAACATAAAATTGATCAGAAATACAGTGTAGACATTGTTAATGTTGTAAATGACTATTGTAGCTGGAAACAGCTGATTTAAAACATTTTTTTAATGGAATATCTACATAGGTGTACAGAGGCCCATTTATCAGCAACCATCACTCCTGTGTTCCAATGGCACATTGTGTTAGCTAATCCAGGTTTATCATTTTAAAAGGCTAATAAATCATTAGAAAACCCTTTTGCAATTATGTTAGCACAGCTGAAAACTCTTGTGCTAATATTAAAGAAGGAATAAAACTGGCCTTTAGACTAGTTGAGTGTCTGGAGCATCAGCATTTGTGGGTACGATTACAGGCTCAAAATGGCCAGAAACAAAGACCTTTCTTCCAAAACTCGTCAGTCTATTCTTGTTCTGAGAAATGAAGGCTATTCCATGCGATAAATTGCCAAGAAACTGAAGATCTCGTACAACGCTGTGTACTTCTCCTTTCACAGAACAGCACAAACTGGCACTAACCAGAATAGAAAGAGGAGTGGGAGGCCCCGGTGCACAACTGAACAAGAGGACAAGTATATAAGAGTGTCTACTTTGAGAAACAGATGCCTCACAAGTCCTCAACTGGCAGCTTTATTAAATAGTAACCGCAAAACACCAGTCTCAATGTCGACAGTGAAGAGGCGACTCCGGGATTCAGGCCTTGTTGAGACCTGTGTTTTGCGGGTACTATTTAATGAAGCTGCCAGTTGAGGACTGCCAGTCAAAACTAACTCAGCCACTCAGGAGCATTCGCTGACTTCTTGGTAAGCAACTCCAGTGTAGATTTGGTCTTGTGTTTTAGGTTATTCAAATAAAATGTTATTTGTCACGTGCCGAATACAATAGGTTAAATGCTTACAGTGAAAGGCTTACTTAAAAGCGCTTAACCAACAATGCAGTTTTAAGAAAAATAACTGTTAAGTAAAAAAGAGAAGTTAAAAATAACAAATAATTAAAAAGCAGCAGTAAAATAACAGAGGCTATAGGGGGTACCGGTACAGAGTCAATGTGCGGGGGCACAGGTTAGTCGAGTTAATTGAGGTAATATGTAGGTATAGTTAAAGTGACTATGCATAGATAATAAGCAGAGTAGCAGCAGCGTAAAAGAGAGGGGGGGAAATGCAAATAGTATGGGAAGCCATTTGATTAGATGTTCATGTGTCTTATGGCTTGGTGGTAGAAGCTGTTAAGAAGCCTTTTGGACCTAGACTTGGCGCTCCGGTACCGCTTACCATGCGGTAGCAGAGAGCACAGTCCATGACTAGGGTGGTTGAACTATTTGACCATTTTTTGGGGGCCTTCCTTCGACACCACCTGGTATAGAGGTCTTGGATGGCAGGAAGCTTGGCCCCAGTGATGTACTGGGCCGTACACATTACCCTCTGTAGTCACAGCCGTTTACACACTACCCTATAGTCACAGCCGTGTATATCACCCCAAGCAGATACCTCGACGGCTATTACTGTAATTTCATTATTTCCAATATGTTTTTTCATTAATTGAATTCACTTAGTCTATTTTATGAAAATTTGTAAGATTCTTATTTGCATAAAATAGACAGAGAACAGTCTTATCCAAATTGGATAATAGTATTTATTCTTGGAGCGCGTTGCCACGTAACCACGAACAACAGTTTATATACAAAACATGACGTCATTTCATTGCTTCTAGAATGAATCTCCTCCTCCCGACCAAGAATAAAGCAAGTTCAAAAGTTCATTCCAACTCACTAACACACACACAGGACACAACATAACTGAATTAACTCTTGACCCCTCACCATTATCGATCACCACTTAGCTGACAGTTCTAGTTAACAGGGTAGCCTAGTGGTTAGAGCGTTGGGCTAGTAACCGGAAGGTTGCAAGTTCAAATCCCCGAGCTGACAAGGTACAAATCTGTTCTTCTGCCCCTGAACAGGCAGTTAACCCACTGTTCCTAGGCCGTCATTGAAAATAAGAATTTGTTCTTAACTGACTTGCCTAGTTAAATAAAGGTTATAAACAGAAAAAATGACCCTATCTGCTTACTTAACCCACAACCCATTCCTCCACAGACTAGTTGGAATGGTGTTCATTATGTTTAATTACTCCTTGTCCGTGCCACATAATCCCTTCTTATGAACTCATATTGTTAATCGGATATAATAAAACAGAGTATAAGTTTACTTAGTTACAGTTCTATTTAAAATGAGGATATTGTTTGGTCATTTATTCATAAAATTCCTAACAACGGCCCTGAAAGAACTTCACTGGACTCTATGTAAACTTGAAACTTTATATCCTGAGTCTGCATGTATTGTAGCTGGGGATTTAAACAAAGCTAATTTGAGAACAATGTTACCTAAATTCTACCATTCTACCACATTGATTGTTGCACCCGCTCAAGCAAAACATTGGACCACTGCTACTCTAACTTCCACGATGCATACAAGGCCCTCCCCCGCCCTCCCTTCGGCAAATCTGACCATGACTCCATCTTGTTGCCCCCTTCCTATAGGCAGAAACTAAAACGGGTCGTGCCCGTGCTTAGGTCTGTCCAACGCTGGTCTGACCATTCGGATTCCACGCTTCAAGATTGCTTCGAACATGTGGACTGGGATATGTTCCAGGTAGCCTCAGACAATGACATTGACGTATACGCTGTCTCGGTGAGTGAGTTTATTAGGAAGTGCATTGGAGATGTTGTACCCACTGTGACTATTAAAACATTCCCTAACCAGAAACCGTGGATTGATGGCATTATTCTAGCAAAACTGAAAGCGCGAATCCCTACATTTAATCATGGCAAGGCAACTGGAAACATGACCGAAAACGAACAGTGTAGCTATTCCCTCCACAAGGCAATCAAACAAGCAAAGCGTCAGTATAGAGACAAAGTAGAGTCTCAATTCAACAGCTCAAACACAAAACGTATGTGGCAGGGTCTACAGACAATCACATATTACAAAAGGAAAACCGGCTCTGTTGCGGACATCGACGTCTTGCTCCCAGACAAATTAAACAGCTTCTTTGAGCGTTTTGAGGACAATGCAGTGCCACCAACACAGCCCGCTACCAAAGATTGTGGGCTCTCCTTCAATGTGGCCGAAATGAGGAAAACATTTTAAACCTGTTAACCCTCGCAAGTCTGCCGTCCCAGATGGCATCCCTAGTTGTGTCCTCAGAGCATGCGCAGACCAGCTGGCTGATGTGTTTACGGACATATTCAATCAATCCCTATCCCAGTCTGCTGTCCCCACATGCTTCAAGATGGCCCCATTGTTCCTGTTCCCAAGAAAGCTCAGGTAACTGAACTAAATGACTATCGCCCCATAGCACTCACTTCTGTCATCATGAGCCATCGTAAGGCTCTCCAGAGGGTAGTGAGGTCTGCACAACGCATCACCGGGGGCAAACTACCTGCCCTCCAGGACACCTACACCACCCGATGCTACAGGAAGGCCATAAAGATCATCAAGGACATCAACCACCCGAGCCACTGCCTGTTCACCCCGCTGTCATCCAGAAGGCGAGGTCAGTACAGGTGCATCAAAGCTGGGACCGAGAGACTGAAAAACAGCTTCTATCTCAAGGCCATCAGACTGTTAAACAGCCACCACTAACATTGAGTGGCTGCTGCCAACACACTGTCAATGACACTGACTCAACTCCAGCCACTTTAATAATGGGAATTGATGGGAAATGATGTAAATATATCACTAGCCACTTTAAACAATGCTACCTTATATAATGTTACTTACCCTACATTATTCATCTCATATGCATACGTATATACTGTACTCTATATCATCGACTGCATCCTTATGTAATACATGTATCACTAGCCACTTTAACTATGCCACTTTGTTTACATACTCATCTCATATGTTATACTGTACTCGATATCATCTACTGTATCTTGCCTATGCTGCTCTGTACCATCACTCATTCATATATCCTTATGTACATATTCCTTATCCCCTTACACTGTGTATAAGACAGTAGTTTTTTTGGAATTGTTAGTTAGATTACTTGTTCGTTATTACTGCATTGTCGGAACTAGAAGCACAAGCATTTCGCTACACTCGCATTAACATCTGCTAACCATGTGTATGTGACAAATAAAATTTGATTTGATTTGAAGTGCTTAGAGAGACTAGGCAAGGATCATATCACCTCCACCCTACCCTACATCCACTCCAATTTGCTGTGCAACTGGGTCCTGGACTACATGACGAGCCGTCCCCAGGTGATGAAGGTAGGAAACATCTCCACCCCAACACTGGGGCCCCACAAGGGTGCATTCTCAGCCCTCCTGTACTCCCTGTTCACCCATGACTCCGTGGCCATGCACACCTCCAACTCAATCATCAAGTTTGCAGACGACACTACAGTGGTAGGCTTGATTACCAACAACAACGAGACAGCCTACAGGGAGGAGGTGAAGGCCCTCGGAGTGTGGTGTCAGGAAAATAACCTCTCACTCAATGTCAACAAAACAAAGGAGATGATCGTGGACTTCACCCGATGTCACAGGAAGGCCAAAAAGATAATCAAGGACAACAACCACTCGAGCCACTGCCTGTTCACCCCGCTATCATCCAGAAGGCGAGGTCAGAACAGGTGCATCAAAGCTGGGACCGAGAGACTGAAAAACAGCTTCCATCTCAAGCCCATCAGACTGTTTATACAACCATCACTAACATAAGAGGCTGCTGCCAACATACAGACTCAAATCACTGGCCACTTTAATGAATGGATTTAATAATGGCATCACTAGTCACTTTAAATAATGCCACTTTAATAATGTTTACATATCCTACATTACTCATCTCATATGTGTGTATATACCGTATTTTATACTAGAGGTCGACCGATTTAATCGGAATAGCCGATTTAATTAGGGCCGATTTCAAGTTTTCATAACTATCGGAAATCGGTATTTTGGGGCGCCGATTTCCGATTATTTAACTAGGCAAGTCAATTAAGAACACATTCTTATTTTCAATGACTGCCTAGGAACTGTGGGTTAACTGCCTTGTTCGGGGGCAGAACGACAGATCTTCAACTTGTCAGCTCAGGGGTTTCAATCTTGCAACGGGGCTGCAGGGTAGCCTAGTGGTTAGAGCATTGGACTAGTAACCGAAAGGTAACTGAAAGGTTGGAAGTTCAAATCCCCGAGCTGACAAGGTACGAATCTGTCGTTCTGCCCCTGAACAGGCAGTTAACCCACTGTTCCTAGGCCGTCATTGAAAATAAGAATTTGTTCTTAACTGACTTGCCTAGTAAAATAAAGGTAAAATAAAATAAAAAAACGCAGTTAACTAGTCCAACGCTCTAACCATTGCACTCCACGAGTAGCCTGCCTGTTACGTGAATGCAATAGAAGCCAAGGTAAATTGCTAGCTAGCATTAAACTTATTTTATAAAAAACAATCAATCATAATCACTAGTTATAACTACTAATCCAGTTTAGCAGGCAATATTAACCAGGTGAAATTGTGTCATTTCTCTTGCGTTCATCGCACGCAGAGTTAGGGTATATGCAACATTTTGGGCGGCCTGGCTCATTGTGAACTAATTTGCCAGAATTTTACGTAATTATGACCTACATTGAAGGTTGTGCAATGTAACAAGAATATTTAGACTTAGGGATGCCACCTGCTAGATAAAATACCGAACGGTTCTGTATTTCACTGAAATAATAAACTTTTTGTTTTCGAAATGATAGTTTCCGGATTCGATCATATTAATGACCAAAGGCTCGTATTTCTGTGTGTTATAATTAAGTCTGATTTGATAGAGCAGTCTGACTGAGCAGCAGCAGGTCCATAATCATTCATTCAAACAGCACTTTTGTGCGTTTTGCCAGCAGCTCTTAGCAAGCACAGCGCTGTTTATGACTTCAAGCCAAGGGGAATAACTACTCCAAATCTAAAAGCGAGTGACATTTGAAACAGTATTAGCGCACACCCAGCTAATGGCTGGTGTAACCAATGTGAAATGGCTAGCTAGTTAGCTGGGTGTGCGCTAATACTGTTTCAAACGTCACTCGCTTTTAGATTTGGAGTAGTTATTATTCCCCTTGCGCTGCAATGGCCGCGGCTTTTGTGGAGCGATGGGTAACGAGTGTGGCTGTTGTCGATGTGTTCCTGGTTCGAGCCCAGGTAGGGGCGAGGAGGGGGACGGAAGCTATACTGTTACACTGGCAATACTATAGTGCCTATAAGAACATCCAATAGGCAAAGGTATATGAAATACAAATGGTATAGAGAGAAATAGTCCTATAAATACTACATTAACTACAACCTAAAACCTCTTACCTTGAAATATTGAAGTCTCATGTTAAAAGGAACCACCAACTTTCATATGTTCTCATGTTCTGGGCAAGGAACTTAAACGTTAGCTTTTTTACATGGCACATATTTTACATGGCACACATTTTTACATGGCACATATTACTTTCTTCTCCAACCACTTTGTTTTTGCATTATTTAAACCAAATTGAACATGTTTCATTATTTATATGAGGCTAAATTGATTTTATTGATGTTTTATATTAAGTTAAAATAAGTGTTAATTCAGTATTGTTGTAATTGTCATTATTACAAATAAAAAGTAGACCGATTTAATCCGTATCGTCTTTTTTGATCCTCCAATAATCGGTATCGGCGTTGAAAAATCAGAATCGGTCGACCTCTACTTTATACCATCTATTGCATCTTGCCTATGCCGCATGGCCATCGCGCATCCTCATATTTATATGTACATATTCTTATTCCATCCCCTTACATTGTGTGTGTGTATAATGTAGTTGGTATGAATTTGTTATATTACTGCACTGTCGGACTAGAAGCACAAGCATTTCGCTACACTCGCATCAACATCTGCTAACCAAGCAGTTGCCATACGGTCGGAGGCCAAGCAGTTGCCATACCAGGCAGTGATGTAACAATTTTGAATTATGAGTAGGACAATTATTGATTACCAAAGACTATCTCTAAAGGGCGGCAGGTAGCCTAGCAGTTAGAGCGTACAGCCAGCACTGAAAGGGCACTGGTTTGAATACCAGAGCAGACAAGGTGAAAAATAAAAGCTGTCAATGTGCCCTTGAGCAAGGCACTTAACCCCGTAAAACATTTCACTGCACCCATCTGGTGTATGTGACAATATAAATATATGCTCTCGGTGGTGCAACTGTATAACTTTTTGAGGATCTGAGGTCCCATGCCAATAGGCTTTGTTGTGCCCTCTTAATGACTGTCTTGGTGTGTTTGGACCATGATAGTTTGTTGGTGATGTGGACACCAAGGAACTTGAAGCTCAAAACCTGCGCCATTACAGCCCTGTCGATGAGAATGGGGGCGTGCTCTGTCCTCCTTTTCCTGTAGCCCTTAATCATCTCCTTTGTCTTGATCACGTTGAGGTTGTCATCCTTGCACCACCACACGGCTAGGTCTCTGACCTCCTACCTATAGGCGGTGTCATCGTTGTCGGTGATCAGGCCTACCAATGTTATGTCATCGGCAAACTTAATGATAGTATTGGAGTCGTGCCTGGTCTGCTGAAAGGTTCATTAATCTTCCAGTGCCTGGTGGAAAGCAAACTGAACCAGGTTACCCTCTAAGGTTTTACATGTGCTTAGCTCTATTCCGTTTCTTTTTATCTTGGAAAAACTCCTCATTCCTTAACGATTACAAGCATACTCAAAGCATGACTAAGCCACCAATATGCTTGAACATATTGAGAGTTTCGATTTGCCCCAAACATAACATGTATTCAGGACAAGAAGTTAAATGCTTTGCAATTTGTTTTTGCAGTATTATTTTAGTGCCTTGTTGCAAACAGGATGCATGTTTTGGAATGTTTGTATTGTACAGGCTGCTTTCACTCTGTCAATTAGGATATTGTGGAGTAACTACAATGTTGTTGATCCAGCCTCAGTTTTCTCCTATCACAGCCATTAAACCCGGTAACTGTTTTAAAGTCACCATTTTCCTCATTGTGAAATCCCTGTGCGGTTTCCTTCCTGTCTGGCAAGTTTGGAAGGACACCAGTATCTTTAGTGACTGGGTGTATTGATACACCATCCAAAGTGTAATTAATACCTTCATGCTTAAAGGTATATTCAATGTCTGCTTTTTTACATTTTTACCCATAGGTGCCCTTCTTTGCAAAGCATTGGAAACCGTCCCTGGTCTGTGTGGTTGAATCTGTGTTTGAAATGCACTGCCCCAAATGAGAGACCATACAGATAATTGTATGTGTGGGGTACAGAGATGAGTTAGTCATTAAAAAAATCATGTAAAACACTGTTATTACGCACAGAGTGCAACTTATTTTTAATCCTGAACTTATTTAGTTTTGCCATAACAAAGGGGTTGAATACTTATTGACAATTCAGCTTTTCTTTTTTAATCGATTTGAAGAAAGAAAAATCGAAAACATAGTTCCACTTTGACATGATGGGTTTTTGTGTATAGGCCAGTGACAAGCACATCTAAATTGAGGTATTTTACAATTCAGCCTGTAACACAACAACATTTGGAAAAAGTCAAAGAGTCTGTATACTTTCTGAAGGTACTAAATATTATTTGCTACCAAAGTTAGGCTGCCTGTTAGGCTGCAGAAAAACAAAGGCTCATTGCAGTCATAAAGTGTTGTCATGTACATTGTTATGGAAGGATACCAAAAGATAGCCCTAATTTGGTGAAGAACAGAACCCAGCAGCGTATGTATTATAGAGCAGCAGCATTAGATGGTCTCTAACTGAATCATGTGACATTTTTGTCCCCTTAAAAAATTCAGCTTATGTCGCATTTGAATCCATGTCCTTTCCATACCATGGCTCAACTCCTGGCACACTTTCTCTGTGTTGTAAAAAATCTTGCGGACCACTCGAGAGGTGGGACAAGTACTGGATTGAGCAGAGTAGTTCAGGTGTCCGAGGCTTGGACACTCAACACCGTTATATCAAACAATGATCTTTATTAGAAAATACCAATTCATAGGACAGCGTGGACCAAAGATGTATTTACAATGACGGCCTAGGAACAGTGGGGTAACTGCCTTGTTCAGGGGCAGAAAGACAGATTTCTACCTTGTCAGCTCAGGATTCAATCTAACCTTTTGGATACTGGCTCTAAAAACTTTCTAGGGAGTTTTTCCTAACACCGTGCTTCTACATCTGCATTGCTTGCTCTTTTTCGATTTTAGGCTGGGTTTCTGTATCAAATCAAATCAAATGTATTTATATAGCCCTTCGGACATCAGCTGATATCTCAAAGTGCTGTACAGAAACCCAGCCTAAAACCCCAAACAGCAAGCAATGCAGGTGTAGAAGCACGGTGGCTAGGAAAAACTCCCTAGAAAGGCCAAAGCCTGGTTCCTCTCTAGGTTGCTTCCTAGGTTATGTGGGGTGGCCAGTCCTCTTCTGGCTGTGCCGGGTGGAGATTATAACAGAACATGGCCAAGATGTTCAAATGTTCATAAATGACCAGCATGGTTGTATAATAATAAGGCAGAACAGTTGAAACTGGAGCAGCAGCACGGTCAGATGGACTGGGGACAGCAAGGAGTCATCATGTCAGGTAGTCCTGGGGGCATGGTCCTAGGGCTCAGGTCAGTTGAAACTGGAGCAGCAGCACGGCCAGGTGGACTGGGGACAGCAAGGAGTCATCATGTCAGGTAGTCCTGGGGCATGGTCCTAGGGCTCAGGTCCTCCGAGAGAGAGAAAGAAGGAGAGAATTAGAGAACGCACACTTAGATTCACACAGGACACCGAATAGGACAGGAGAAGTACTCCAGATATAACAAACTGACCCTAGCCCCCTCACACAAACTACTGCAGCATAAATACTGGAGGCTGAGACAGGAGGGGTCAGGAGACACTGTGGCCCCATCCGAGGACACCCCCGGACAGGGCCAAACAGGAAGGATTTAACCCCACCCACTTTGCCAAAGCACAGCCCCCACACCACTAGAGGGATATCTTCAACCACCAACTTACCATCCTGAGACAAGGCTGAGTATAGCCCACAAAGATCTCCGCCATGGCACAACCCAAGGGGGGGGCGCCAACCCAGACAGGATGACCACATCAGCGAATCAACCCACTCAGGTGACGCACCCCTTCCAGGGAAGGCATGAGAGAGCCCCTGTAATAGGGGTATGAGCACTTTGAGACAACTGCTGAAGTAAAAAGGCCTTTACAAATCAATTTGATTGATTAAACGTAAATGTAGGACACTCCAATTAGTATGATATGTTACGTTTCGTATGGTGTGAATGTCCATCATCCATTTCGTATGACATGTTACGAATTGGAATTTGTACAATATGTTACAAATTTGAAAAATATATGATGTTACAAATTTCTAATTTGTTGTGGCTAACATTAGTTAGGTGGCCAATGCTAACATTAGCTAGGTGGCTAACATTAGCCAGGCTTGGGGTTAAGCTTAGGTAAAGGGCTAGGGTTAGGGGAATGGTTAGCTAAAGTAGCTAAAAAGTAGTAAGTAGTTGCTAAAATGCTAACGGGCAACCTTTTAGGTTTCTAGACATTCGCATTATACGCCCACCCATCTTGCGTTAAAGGGATCGTTATGGGTGTAAGATGGCACAGTGATGCCATCTGTTGGTAAATGTTCATTACTGCAACTCTTGTGTTTTACCGGGGTGCTTGAGATACCCGGATGTGTTGTGATGTACTGAACAAGACTGGTTACTCGCATCAATGCCTCTGTCTCGTCATTTAACATTCAAACAGGATACCATGGGATTTTGACAATGAAGGCCTTTATCTACTTCCCCAGAGTCTGATGAACTCAAGGATACCATTGTTATGTCTCTGCATCCAGTATGAAGGAATTTGGAGGTAGTTTCACAAGCCAGTGCTAACTAGCATCAGCACAATGACTGGAAGTCTATGGTATCTACTAGCATGCTATAAAAATGTATCCACAGTTCATCTGACTCTGGGAATGTAGATAAAGGGCTTTCTTGACAAAATCTTGAAGTAACATTCTGTCTTATGCAGGGGTTGGAACCAAAAAATGATTTCCCAATCATTTAATTCTGAACAGAACCATTATAACCAGCAAAATACAGTTCTGAATCGGTTTTTAAACCTTTGAAATCTGATTTTAACATTAAATTACTACGGATAGAGCAGCTTGCTATGGAGTGGGCAAGCGCTGGGTATCTAGTGATGACATGCATTATCTGAATTAGGCTCAAAGAATTATCTGGGATCCTTGGGACATCCCTACCCCATTTGAAGTTTAACATGTAAAAATATTAAGGTAAGGGTTATGGTTAAGATTAGGGTAGTGGTTAAAGTTAGGTTAGGGTTTAGGGTTGGGACATTCCAAGGATTCTGGATAGCACTGACCTTTTGCATTTCAGATCGGCAAATCAGATCGGGACTCGCTCCATTGAGAAATCAGAAACAGAGATTATGGACTGCTTTGCTAGCGCTGGTTGGAATATGTTCTGAGACTCCGCCGATAACATTGACAAGCTAACCACCTCTGTCACCAGCTTCATAAGTGAATGCATCGGCGAAGGTTCGCTGCTCCTCCAATCAAAAGCCCTGGATAAACTAAAGGACAGGGCTACCGCACACAGGGCTATCACAGACAACCCTGAGGCTACGGCTGAGGATAGGAACAAGTACAATAAGTCCCGCTACGACCTCCGCAGAGTCATTAAACAAGCAAAAGGTCAATATAGGAATAAGGTGGAATCATACTACAAAGGCACCGACGCCCGCCGAATGTTGCAGGGGCTATAGTCCATTACGGATTACAAAGGAAGACGCAGCTATGGTCTACCCAACAATGCCTCTCTTCCAGAAAAACTCTATGCATTTTATGCATGCTTAGACATTAACACTGTACTGTGCATGAGGGCCCCCACCAACCCAGAGGACTGATCTCGCGCTTCGAGGCCGACGTGATTTAAGTTCTTTAATGTGATCAACACTGGCAAGGCCGTGGGCCGGAGAGTATTCCAGGGCGAGTTCTCAGCGCATTCACAGATCAGCTGGAAGGCATATTCATGGTCATTTTCAACCTCTCCGTGTCCCAGTCTGTAATCCCAACATCTTAAAATGACTGCCATCATTCCTGTTCCCAAGAACTCTAAGGCTTCTTGCCATAATGATTACCACTCTGTGGCCCTCGCATCTAATCATGAAGTGCTTTGAAAGGCTGGTTATGGAACACACCAGCAGACACCCTAAAAAACTTGAACTGCGGATACTTGCAAGGGTTACAAAACACAATATACATCAAAGCACCAGCTCCCCCGTCAAGACCTGCCTGCGCTCTCGGCCCTGCCTTTATATCAGTTTCTCTGCCTTATATCAGAGTCCCGGGCAGAGTTTAGCAAGCAGGAGCAGGTATGAGCAATTAGTTAATTATTTGGACATGTCTTTTCTTACAAGCTGTCCCACAGTTTCATCACAGTATGACACCAAATAAAGGGGCGTTAATACTTTAGGGGTGGGGCAGAGGAGAGGTCAAAAACACAGACAACTGTGTTCTCTCATGTTTAAACCTGACACAGCAAGACAGCAGCCATTCCTGAACTAAACTGACTGAGGTAGAGGTAAGATTATTTTATTTTTTAAGATATAAACTGTATTTGATTAACTTCCCATTTATAACAAGCATTAAGTTCATCAACTTTCCTTTTTAAAGTAGAACAAAGGAAATTGTGATTGTATATGAATATGTTGTATCAATATCCAATTAAATGTAAGTAGCTACTCGAGAGGATTGCAAATGTTATTGCCTATCATGAGGCATTAAAAAAACATGTATATCTGGTTTCTAGAGGTGTCAGCGTAATTTGCCCAATGTGGCCAATAGTGTAAAGGCAATGTCAGGAGAGCTGCACATTGCTGGGGGGGAAAAGTAATTTTCATTCCTGTATATTTACAGTGCCTTCAGAAAGTATTCACCCCGCTTGACTTTTTCTACATTTTGTTGTGTTACACACTAAATTTAAATTGGATACAATTTAAATTTTTATTCACTGGCCTACACACAATACCTCATAATATCAATGTTTTTTTGCAATAAAAAAAAAATGAAAATCTGAAATGTCTTGTCAACTATTCAACCCCTTTGTTATGGCAAGCCTAAATTAAGTTCAGGAGGAAATGTATGTTTAACAAGTCACATAATAGGTTGCATGGACTGACTTTAAAACAATTACAGAGTTGAATGGCTATGATGGGAGAAAACTAAGGATGGATCAACAACATTGTAATTACTCCACAATACTAACCTAATTGACAGAGTTAAAAGAAGGAAGTCTGTACAGAGTAAAACATATTCCAAAACGTGAATCCTGTTTGCAACAAGGCACTAAAGTAATACTGCAAAAGATGTGGCAAAGCAATTCACTTTTTGTTTGGGGCAAATCCAATACAACACATTACTGAGTACCACTCTCCATATTTTCAAGCATAGTGGTGGCTGCATCATGTTATGGGTATGCTTATAATTGCAGCAGGACAATAACTTAAAACACAAGACCAGATCTACACTGGAGTTGCTTACCAAGAAGACAGTGAATGTTCCTGAGTGGCCAAGTTACAGTTTTGACTTAATTAAATCTACTTGCAAATCTATGGCAAGACCTGAAAATGGTTGTCTAGCAATGATCAACAACCAATTTGGCAGAGCTTGAAGAATTTTGAAAAGAATAATGGGCAAATGTTGCACAATCCATGTGTGGAAAGCTCTTGGACTTACCCAGAAAGACTCATACTAGTGACGCCTCAAGGCACGGCATCTCAGTGCTTAAGGCGTCACTACAGACACCCTGGTTCGTATCTATGCTGTATCACATCCGGCCGTGATGGGGAGTCCCATAGTGCATAGCCCGCAATTGGCCCAGCGCCCTCCAGGTTTGGCCAGGGTAGACCGTCATTGTAAATAAGAATTTGTTCTCAACTGACTTGCCTAGTTAAATAAGGTTAAATGTTTAGTTTTTTTACAAAAAATTATAATCGCTGCCAAATGCTTTCTACAAAGTATTGACTAAGGGGTGTGAATACTCTTGTTAATGAGATACGTATTTCTGTATTTCATTTTCAATACATTTGCAAAATAATTTTTTTTTTTGTAATTATGGGCTATTGTGTGTGTAGATGGGTAAGAATTTTGTAAAATTGTATTCATTTTGATTTCAGGCTGTAACAACTAAATGTGGAATAAGTCAAAGGGTATTAATATTTTCTGAAGACACTGAACATGCTCATGGTTTAGCAATTCGCTCTTTTGCTTAAATAGCATGAGCTATTAATTCATTATTGTAATGCGTTGTCACTCCCAACATCAAATCTTTTCAAATAATTGTAGTGTTGGGAACAGAAGTAGGGGTCACATTATATTTGATGGCAGGCCACAAATGGTCGCTGAAAGGTATTGACCTATCTTGATGGCTGCCCCTCAGACAGCTTTCCTCCTATACATAATTTATGTCTTGCTATGTCTCTGTCTTATCTCCACTGAGTGTACAAAACATTAGGAACCCCTTCCTACTATTAAGTTGCACCCCTTTTTGCCCTCAGAACAGCCTCAATTCATTGGGGCGTGTACTTTACAATGTGTAGGTATGCTGGCCCATGTTAACTCCAATACTTTCCACAGTTGTGTCAAATTGGCTGGATGTATTTGGGGTGGTGGACCATTCTTAATTCACATGGGAAGCTGTTGAGTGTTAACCCAAGTAGTGTTGCCGTTCTTGACACACTCAAACCAGTGCGCCTGGCACCTACTAACATACCTCTTTCAAAGTCACTTTAATATTTTGTCTTGCCCATCCACCCTCCATTCATTCATGTCTCATAAAAATCCTTCTTTAACCTGTCTCCTGCCCTTCATCTACACTGATTTGAAGTGGATTAACAGGTGACCTCAAGGGATCATAGATTTCACCTGGTCAGTTTTGTACACTCAGTGTATATTGTTACTATGCAAATGGATGACACAACACAGGATGTGACTTTTTGTTTCTGTGCAGAGTATGAAATAACCTGTTTGACATCATTTTACCCCGCTGGCATAAATAGGGTACTGTGCTAAAGGGAATCTGGGAGTGCCTCAATTGTTGTTGGTTGGTATTGAATGGATTAGAATACCAGTTTAGAATTAATAGAATTTCCACCTTAATATATGAGAAATTGGTAGTGTCCGAATAGCCATACTACATACTTAAACTGCATACTATGTACTCATCGTTGCATAATATTTAGCACGTACCATTTAGTAAAAAGTATGTCACGGCTGCAACACAGTAGCAGCTCCTGACTGGCTGAGTAGGTGGGGCGGGACCGAGTGCGGGACCGAGTGCAGGTAGATTTTTTCCGAATTCAACAGACATGCATCCTATTAACCAGCCTGATAGTAGCTAATTTCCAATTTGATTAATTTCTGTAAACTCGGAATAGAATAGAAATGGAGTTATAGGACTACTCAGTCTGCCTAATCACATTCGACCCCATAGCCCATACAGTATCTCTCCTATTTAAAAAGGACTGAAGACAAAAAAATATAATTTGGTTCCATTTCAACATATGTATTAGTGAATAGCCTAGTACACATAGCAAAACACTTCAAATGTTCAAATCGAAAGGCTATTGCACAGGAAAAACGTGGACAGTCGGGTGCATCGCAATTTCAGAACCGCGTGACAGCAACATAAACTAAAGCACAGATCATCGAGAACGAGATCAGAATGACTGCTAAGGCTTGATCCATAAAGTAAATAAATAGGTAGCCTAGCCTAAACTTAAACAAGCCATATGTTCAAACCAAAAATTACATCAATAACACAGCCACATCCCGAATTCCCGGTGCAGGCACATTCAGAAATCAAACGATGCTTTAGTAGGCCTATTTAGTTTAAAAAGCTCAGAGGAAGGCCAACCGAACAATAACTTTTCAATGAGAAAACAGAAATCCACTTTGGATTAAAAAATAAATAAAACTTCTGTTTTCAAAGAAGTAGCCTACGATGCAATACTCGTGATTATTTAAAGGAAAACAAAAACTACTTAGCCTACATTTGAACACTACCACAGAACCTTCGCTATATGGCATCTTCACAATTAAGTAGCCTAATTTTGTTTGGCTATTTGAAGAGACCTGGGGCCTTTCACTCGCAGCCCACCTCTTCCAATTCATTGTGGAATAGTGTGCATCGAATTTAAACCATATTCGATTTTCAAAAATGCACATATTAAAACATTCGATTTTCTCATACTGACAATGCGTCATGCGCGTTGTTTCCCGCTATTCGTTGATTCCGCTAGGGCATCCCCACCCATATCCTGTGGTGTAAAGTAACCTACTTAAGTAAAAATACTTTCAAGAACTACTTAAGTAGTTATGCTGTATTTTTACTTTACTTTTCTATTTCTGACAACTTTTACTTCACTATATATCCTAAAGAAAATTATTTACTTTTTACCCCATGCATTTTCATTACATTTTGAATGCTTGGCAGGATAGGAACAGAACATCCTGGTCATCCTTACTGGCTCTGTTCTGGCAGACTCACTAAACACAAATGCTTTGTTTGTAAATTACGTTGGATTGTGCCCCTGGCTATCCGTAAATTTAAAAAAATATATATATACAGTCTGGTTTGCTTAATATAAAGAATTTGAAATTATTTATAATTTTACTTTTGATACTTAAGTATATTTTAGCAGTTTTAAATTTGATACTTTCAAATGAAATAAAAATGCATTTGTCACATGCGCCGAATACAAGTGTAGACCTTACCATGAAATGCTTGCTTACTTAAGCCCTTAACCAACAACCGCAGCTCAAGAAAGTTCAAATATTTACTAAATAAACTAAAGTAAAATATTTTAATAAAAAGTAACACAATAACGAGGCTATATACATACCGATATCGTGTCAGTGTGCGGGGGTAGAGGTTAGTCAAGGTTATTTGTACATGTGGGTAGGGCTAAAGTGACTGCATAGATAACAAACAGCGAGTGGCAGCAGTGTAAAACAAAGAGGGGGGTGTCAATGTAAATAGTCCGGGTTGCCATTTGATTAATTGTTCAGCCGTCTTGTGGTTTGGGGGTAGAAGCTGTTAATGAGCCTTTTGGACCCAGACTTGGTGCGCCGGTACCAGAGAGAACAGGCTATGACTTGGATGAATGAGAGTCTTTGACAATTTTTTGTGCCTTCCTCTGACACTGCCTAGTATATAACTCCTGGATGGCAGGAAGCTTGGTCCCAGTGATATACTGGGCCGTACGCACTACCATCTGTAGCACCTTACAGTCGGATACCGAGCAGTTGCCATACCAAGCAGTGATGCAACCGGTCAGGATGCTCTCGATGGTGTAGTTGTACAACTTTTTAAGGATCTGGGGACGCATGCCAAATCTTTTCAGTCTCCCGAGGGGGAAAGGTGTTGTCGTGCCCTCTTCACGACTGTCTTGGTGTGCTTGGACCATGATAGTTTGTTGGTGATGTGGACACCAAGGAATTTGAAACTCTCGACCCGCTCCACTACAGCCCGTCAATGTTAATGGGGGCCTGTTCGGCCCTCCTTTGCCAGTAGTCCACGATCAGCTCCTTTTGTCTTGCCCACATTGAGGGAGAGGTTGTCCTGGCACCAGACTGCCAGGTCTCGGACCTCCTCCCTATACGCTTTCTCGTTGTTGTTGATCAGGCTGTTGTGTCGTCAGCAAACTTAATGGTGTTGGAGTCGTGCTTGGCCACGCAGTCGTGGGTGAACAGGGAGTAGAGAAGGGGACTAAGCATGCACCCCTGAGAGGCCCCAGTGTTGAAGATCAGCGTGGCGGATGTGTTGTTGCTTACCCTTACCACCTGGGGGCGGCCCTTCAGGAAGTCCAGGATCCAGTTGCAGAGGTAGTGTTTAGTCCCATGGTCCTTAGCTTAGTGATGAGCTTTGTGGATGCTATGGTGTTGAACGCTGAGAACACTGAATGCTGGGGCGGTATGCGAATTGGAGTGGGTCTAGGGTTTGAGGTTTTGATGGTGTTTATGTGAGTCATGACCAGCCTTTCAAAGCACTTCATGGCTACCGATGTGAGTGCTACGGGGCGGTAGTCATTTTGGCACATTCCCTTCGCTTTCTTGGGCACAGGGACTATGGTGGTCTGCTTGAAACATGTAGGTATTACAGACTGGGTCAGGGAGAGTATTAAAATGTCAGTGAAGACACTTGCCAGTTGGTCTGTGCATTCTCTGAGTACACGTCCTGGTAATCCGCCTGGCTCCGCGGCTTTGTGAATGTTGACCTTTTTAAAGGTCTTGCTCACATCGGCTACGGAGAGCGTGATCACACAGTTGTCCGGAACAGCTGGTGCTCTCATGCATGCTTCAGTGTTGCTTGCCTCGAAGCGAACATAAAAGGCATTTAGCTTGTCTGGTATGATCGAGTCACTGGGCAGCTCGCGTCTGGGTTTCCCTTTGTAATTGTTTGCAAGCCCTGCCACATCCGACGAGCGTCAGAGCCGGAGTATTAGGATTCAATCTTAGTCTTGTACTGACGCTTTGCCTGTTTAATGGTTCGTCTGAGGGCATAGCGGGATTTCTTATAAGTGTCCGGATTAGTGTCCCACTCCTTGAAAGCGGGCAGATCTAGCCTTTAGCTCGGTGCAGATGTTGCCTGTAATCCATGGCTTCTGGTTGGGATATGTACACACGGTCACTGTGGGGACAATGTCGTCTATGCACTTATTGATGAAGCCGGTGATTAAGGTGGTATACTCCTCAATGTCATTGGATAAACAACAGAACATATTCCAGTCTGTACTAGCAAAACAGTCCTGTAGCGTAGCATCGACTTCATCTGACCACTTCCGTATTGAGCTAGTCACTGGTACTTCCTACTTTAGTTTTTGCTTATAAGCAGGAATCAAGAGGATATAATTATATTCATGTTAACCAAATGGACGGCAAGGGAGAGCTTTGTATGCGTCTCTGTGTGTGGAGTAAAGGTGGCTAAGAGTATTCTTTCCTCAGGTTGCACATGTGACATGCTGGTAGAAATGAGGTAAAACGGATTTAAGTTTGTCTGCATTAAAGTCCCTGGCCACTAGGAGTGCTGCTTCTGGATGAGCATTTTCTTGTTTGCTTATGGCCTTTTACAGCTCGTTGAGAGCGGTCTTAGTGCCAGCATCAGTTTGTGGTGGTAAATAGACGGCTACGAATAATATAGATGAAAACACTCTTTGTAGATAGTGTGGTCTACAGCTTATCATGAGGTACTCTACCTCAGGCGAGCAATAACTTGAGATTTCTTTAATATTAGACATTGCGCACCAGCTGTTATTGACAAATTGACACACCCCCACCCCTCGCAAGTTCATTTAAAACCAGGTACATTCATACTTTTACTCAAGTAGTATTTTGCTGGACTTTTACTTGAGTCATTTTCTATTAAGGAATCTTTACTTTTACTTAATTATGACAATTGGGTACTTTTTCCACCATGCGTATATCTAATCGTTCAGCAGTTGTCAAAGCCAAACTGAGAATGACATCCGGGCATTTAAAACATACTTGATTTTTGAAATGTTGCATACTATTAAACTTTATTTTTTCACATACTCAAACAACCTACTATTTAGGACGCAAGTATGGGTAGGCTATTCGGACACGGCCACTGTCTGTAGAATTTCTCTGTTCTACAGTTGCAACATTGTTTGCTTTAGTTTGTAGTCAACAGACACACCCTTCTCATCCACTCCATGATCTTCTTTGGAATTCTGTCTTTGTAACTTTGAGAGAATTGACTTTGTAGGGTGTACGTTAACCTTACAATAGTACTATAACAATTGTTATGCAGAGGTCAATGCTTTAGTAGTTTTTGGTCACATTTCTATCGGATCTTGACCCCACTGCCCACCACCCCCTAGATGGAGTATTCCACCAAAACTCTTGCTGCTGGATGCTTTGGGAAGATCTACAGGGAGAAGTACAATGACACCTGGGCTGCAATCAAGAAGGTGCCACAACACTTAATCAATAGGAGAGACCTGGAGAGAGAGTGTCAAGTATACAAGTGAGTATGACAGACGACAATGTAATATCATGGTAGGTTGCTGAATGGTGATATCAGCCCAGAGGGAAAGTTTTTTGCTCAGTGGTTTTTTTTCCATCTCTGTAGAAATATGGGAGATCTCAATTTTGTATCATTTATCTGAACTGTTTCTCCTAAGAGAATGAATTCCTGAAACTTTCTTGAGACGAATGAGCTCGGATTGAGACTTCCATTTGAGAAGCATGAGAAATAGATGAGATCTTATCATTGTATCCTCATGAGCTAATTTATTGCACCAGAAATGCCTTTTTGAGCATTAAGGAGATGCATTATAAAAATGTGCATGCCTTTAAACACATTCAAGTATCACAACAACAGATTCCTTAAATGTTAACAACTTTTAATGTTTAATGGGGTTGTTTTATTCAACATTGTCAAACATACAAAGATAATGACTGGGAAGAGGTTAGATTGCTTTTAATACAAAATAGTATTGCTTGTAAAATATCAATATTGCTTCTCTAAAATAGGTGTGAAATTGAAAGTGCTGTCATTAACCCCATATAAAAAAAAGGGCTGGCGCACACAATAAAAAAAGTTGGTAGAGGTGCTGACTGATGGCAAGTAAAACTGTATGCTATTTAAAAATAGTCAAACACTATATACAGGCTCCCAGTAATTTATTGGGTAAACCACAAACGTTTCGCCACCCTATTTAGACAGAGCCAAAGTGGAAAACTCCCTGCAAAATGCCTGGGGGAGCTGTCTAAAAAGTTGTCAGTCAGCACCTACCAGCTCATAACTGGTACAAACTGTACCAACTTCACACTTAGCGAAACTCTGTATAAATACTGAAGTCTGAAATTGAAGGTGTCATCACTAACCCGTGAACACTTGAACAGATGATTGTAAACATCTTACATGTGTCAAAATGGACCTGGGGTTCACCTGAAATGCAGATTAACCCACATTAAATTACATAATTTATAGGGATTAGGGCTCGGAATTGCCAGGGACCTCATGATACAATATTATCGTGGTATGATATGTTTTTGCAATTCTCACTATTCTATATGTATTGTAATTCCATACTGAGATTTTATTTTGATTCGATATTCCAAACATATTGCTCACCGACCATATGTCTGCTGCAGAGAGATGCGAGAGCCATGCGAAAACAAGTTTTGATCAGTCAAAGATTATATCCCGATATTTAACTGTATAGATGCTTAGCTTTTACTATTAGGGTTGTCCTGATGCCAAAATATTACCCACAAAAGAATGCATGTGTAACGAGTGTGATGGGAGACAGAGTGCTGGTTTCAAGCGCAGGGCGCAGTAGGTGTTCTATTTGGTAAAGGAAGACACAGGAGGTGGCAGGGTCCAGGGACAGGAAGAAGGTCAACAGGCCAAAAACCTTGTCAGTGAGGATGGCCAAAAACTACGACATACGGGAGGACTAATATGGAAATAAACAGCGCTCTGACTAGAATGTGTACAAAAACAATACCTCACAATGATGGGGTGTAATGAGCAGAACTAAATAATGTGTGTAAATGACATACAGGTGTGTGAACAGGTGATCAGAATTCAGGTGATTGGGATCTGGAGAGTTCAGGGGATCTGTGTGTTTGAGAGTGTGAGTTGGAAGCAGACGTTACAGCATGTGAAAGTATCACGATACTACTGCAGAACTTTTTTATCACTGATATCCACATCTTGTATCAATATAACACTGAATTTTACCTCACGCTATTCACAAACTGTATATGACTGTGGTAGCTGCTGTTGTTGTGTGAGTGGTGGTTACGGTGTCTGCCGTGGTCTCTGTAGCCCAGGCTGTCTCATCTGTAGACCCTCTCCCCTCTCTCTCGCTCTGAGTGGTGCGAGTGGTGGGAATACAAATGCTCTGTCACGTGCTCCCTCTCCAGCCTCTAGGTCACCAGGCTGCTCGTTATGGCGCACATGTGTCACCATCATTACGCGCACCTGTTTATCATCAGACTCACTTGGACTCCATCCCTTCCCTGATTACCTTCCCTTTATATGTTACTCCTTTTGTTCCTTCCCCAGGCGTTATTGTTTATGTGTCATGTCTGCATTTATGGTTCTTATTTTGTATTATGGTGTGCTTATTTATTAAAACACACACTCCCTGAACTTGCTTCCCGACTCTCAGCACACATCGTCACAGAATAACACCACACCTAAGGGAAGCATCAGGGAGTGTGTTTTTTGTGTCAGGTGGAATGACGTCGGGTCCGGGAGCCGCTACAATCTTTCATCCCTCCGCCGGCTCGCCAGGCTCCGCCATGCTCCCCTGCCTCCGCCAGGCTCCCCTGCCTCCCCTGCCTCCGCCAGGCTTGCCCTGCCTCCGCCAGGCTCCCCTGCCTCCGCCAGACTCGCCTGCTTCCGCCGGCTCTTGTGCCTCAGTCGGTTTGTCAGGTTACCGTGCATCAGCAGGGGTGACAGTCCGCTCCTGATCCCCGGGGTCGTCCCTTTGGTTGGCCACCTGCGGCTGGAGCCGAACGCGCCAGGGAGGGGGTACCGTCACGTATGCTTTCTCTCCGGCACTCTAGGTCGCCATGCTCCCTGCTCAGCCAGATTGATAGGTTTCCAGCACCTCAGCAGAGGTGACCGGTCTGCTCCGGATCCCCTGAATCGTCATTTTGGTCTGCGTTCTGCGGCTAGAGCAGCGCGTCGGGGATGGTGTACTTTCACATGTACTCCCTCTCCGGCCTCTAGGTCACCAGGCTGCTCGTTATGGCGCACACCTGTCACCATCGTTACGCGCACCTGTGCATCAGACTCACCTGGAATCCATCACTTCCCTGATTACCTTCCTTTATATGTCACTCCCTTTAGTTCCTTCCCCAGGCGTTATTGTTCCTGTGTCATATCTGTGCATTGTTCGTGTTTATTATTTTGTCTTACGTTGTGTTTATTTATTAAAACACTCACTCCCTGAACTTGCTTCCCGACTCTCAGCGCACATCGTTCCATGCTCTAATTTAACAGCGTCTGTATGTAATAGAACATACGTTTGGCATAGAGGAACTAGGTCACTATATCTGCTTGGATAAAATAGTAGCTAGCAAGATGGAGATCAGAGGTTATTTTTAATGAATGCATTTCACAAGTGGCTAGTTTTCATCAACTATCTTCAGTAAAACCACAGCAAAGGTTTTGCCTGCAAACTTTTTTTTATTGTATTATTTTTATTTCACCTTTATTTAACCAGGTAGGCTAGTTGAGAACACCTTTATTTAACCAGGTAGGCTAGTTGAGAACACCTTTATTTAACCAGGTAGGCTAGTTGAGAACACCTTTATTTAACCAGGTAGGCTAGTTGAGAACACCTTTATTTAACCAGGTAAGCTAGTTGAGAACACCTTTATTTAACCAGGTAGGCTAGTTGAGAACACCTTTATTTAACCAGGTAGGCTAGTTGAGAACACCTTTATTTAACCAGGTAGGCTAGTTGAGAACACCTTTATTTAACCAGGTAGGCTAGTTGAGAACACCTTTATTTAACCAGGTAGGCTAGTTGAGAACACCTTTATTTAACCAGGTAGGCTAGTTGAGAACACCTTTATTTAACCAGGTAGGCTAGTTGAGAACACCTTTATTTAACCAGGTAGGCTAGTTGAGAACACCTTTATTTAACCAGGTAGGCTAGTTGAGAACACCTTTATTTAACCAGGTAGGCTAGTTGAGAACACCTTTATTTAACCAGGTAGGCTAGTTGAGAACACCTTTATTTAACCAGGTAGGCTAGTTGAGAACACCTTTATTTAACCAGGTAGGCTAGTTGAGAACACCTTTATTTAACCAGGTAGGCTAGTTGAGAACAAGTTCTCATTTACAACTGCGACCTGGCCAAGATAAAGCAAATCAGTGCGACACAAACGACAACAGTGTTAAACATGGAATAAACAAACATACAGTCAATAACACAATAGAAATGGTGTGTAAATACAGTGTGTGCAAATGACGTAGGGCAATAAATAGGTCATAGTTGTGAAATAATTACAGTTTAGCAAATAAACACTGGAGTGATAGATGTGCAAGTAGAGATACTGGGGTGCAAAGGAGCAAAAATAAATAACAGTATGGGGATGAGGTAGTTGGATGGGCTATTTACAGATGGGCTATGTGCAGTGATCTGTGAGCTGCTCTGACAGCTGGTGCTTAAAGTTAGTGAGGGAGAGTCTCTAGCTTCAGTGATTTTTGCAATTCGATCCAGTCATTGGCAGCAGAGAACTGGAAGGAAAGGCTGCCAAAGGAGGAATTGGCTTTGGGGGTGACCAGTGAAATATACCTGCTGGAGGACGTGCTGCTATGGTGACCAGTGAGCTGAGATTAGGCAGGGCTTTACCTAGCAAAGACTTATAGATGACCTGGAGCCAGGGGGTTTGGTGACGAATATGAAGCGAGGGCCAGCCAACAAGAGCATACGAGAGCATACAGATCACAGTGGTGGGTAGTATAGTCACTTTGGTGACTAAACGGATGGCACTGTGATAGACTGCATCCAATTTGCTGAGTAGAGTGTTGGAGGCTATTTTGTAAATGCCATCGCCGAAGTCAAGGATCGGCAGGATAGTCAGTTTGACTAGGGTATGTTTGGCAGCATGAGTGAAGGATGCTTTGTTGCCAAATAGGAAGCCGATTCTAGATTTAATTTTGGATTGGAGATGCTTAATGTGAGTCTGGAAGGAGAGACTTTGGTTTGCCTGGTGATTTATTGGGAGAGTTGTCTGTCTGAAGAGGACCCACCCGGAAAAAATATCCCTTATCAAAGATGCCAAAATAGTCCGACATTGAAATCAGACCCTAGTCACTTGCCCAGGATCGGATTTTCTAGACTACTGTTATGCATGTTTATAGCCTAATGTTATATTTGTATTATTATCTTCCATAGACTCAATGTCACCCCAACTGGGTGTAGGGTGTGTCAATTCAAATAACCTTTATTTCCTGAGGGAACTTCATGTGTGGTGACATGACGGACTGACCTGGCAACAGAGTAGCCCGAGTCCTGTGAGAACGGAGTCCAGGAGTGAGGTGTGTAGTGCATTCCTTTTCCCAGGGAGGAAGCAGAGGAGCCTGGGGTGTAGGGTTCCCCCATGGAGGAGGGGGGCGTGTCTAGATGCTGTTAACTGAAGCTCGTGTCCACAGAGCAGGGGCTGGTGCATCTGCGGTTAAGTGCTAGCATCCCTGCTGCCAAGCCAGCTATCTCAGAGGACAGCTTCCGCCTGATATCTGAAGACTGCACAGAAACAATGAGAAGAGCGGATTAGGTAGATACATTACACAAAAGCAGGCAATGAGACTCAAGCATGAGGGACCATAAAGGTAAATCATAAATATTACATGAAAATGATGGTTGTGATAAGCCTCAGGTCAGGGCCTCCTGTAGGCACAGTCTGGGCCGTGTATGAGCCATTCATCAGGTCATAATACTTCTTCCTCTACTGGCCTGCAGATACACACACTCGCACACAGACAAACATGTCTATAAAAATATATATATATATATATATATATATATATATATATATAACTTTATTTGTCACATACACATGGTTGGCAGATGTTAATGAGAGTGTAGCTAAATGCTTGTGCTTCTAGTTCTGACCATGCAGTAATATCTAACAAGTAACCTAACAATTTCACAACAACTACCTTATACACACAAGTGTAAAGGAATGAATAAAAATCTGTACATAAAAATATATGAATGAGCGATGGCCGAACGGCATAGGCAATATGCAGTAGATGGCATAAAGTACAATATATATATATGAGATGAGTAATGTAGGGTATGTAAACATTATTAAAGTGGCATTGTTTTAAAGTGGCTAGTGATACATTTATTACATCAATTTTTCATTATTAAAGTGGCTAGAAATGAGTCAGTATGTTGGCAGCAGCCACTGTTTTTCAGTCTCGGTCCCAGCTTTGATGCACCTGTACTGACCTTGCCTTATGGATGATAGCGGGGTGAACAGGCAGTGACTCGGGTCGTTGTTGTCCTTGATGATCTTTTTGGCCTTCCTGTGACATTGGGTGGTGTAGGTGTCCTGGAGGGCAGGTAGTTTGCCCCCGGTGATGCGTTGTGCAGACCTCACTACCCTCTGGAGAGCCTTACGGTTGTGGGCAGAGCAGTTGCCGTACCAGGCGGTGATACAGCCCGACAGGATGCTCTCGATTGTGCATCTGTAAAAGTTTGAGTGCTTTTGGTGACAACAAATTTCTTCAGCCTCCTGAGGTGCTGCTGCACCTCCTTCACCACGCTGTCTGTGTGGGTGGACCATTTCAGTTTGTCCGTGATGTGTATGCCGAGGAACTTAACTTTCCACCTTCTCCACTACTGTCCCGTCGATGTGGATAGGGGGCTGCTCCCTCTGCTGTTTCCTGAAGTCCACAATCATCTCCTTTGTTTTGTTGACATTGAGTGTGAGGTTATTTTCCTGACAACACACCTCCTCCCTGTAGGCCGTCTCGTCATTGTTGGTAATCAAGCCTACCACTGTAGTGTCGTCTGTGGACCTATTGGAGTGGGTCTAGGGTGTCAAGTAGGGTGGAGGTGATATGGTCCTTGACTAGTCTCTCAGAGCACTTCATGATGACGGAAGTGAGTGCTACGGGGCAATAGTCATTTAGGTCAGTTACCTTCGCTTTCTTAGCATGTGGGAACAGCAGACTGGGATAAGGATGACTGAATATGTCCGTAAACACACCAGCCAGCTGGTCTGTGCATGCTCTGAGGACGCGGCTGGGGATGCCGTCTGGGCCGGCAGCCTTGCGAGGGTTAACACGTTTAAATGTTTTACTCACGTTGTCCGCAGTGAAGGACAGCCTGCAGGTTTTGGTAGCGGGCCGTGTCAGTAGCACTGTGTTGTCCTCAAAGCGAGCAAAGAAGCTGTTTAGTTTGTCTGGGAGCAAGACATCGTGGTCCGCGACGGGGCTGATTTTCCTTTTGTAGTCCGTGATTGACTGTAGACCCTACCACATACCTCTCATGTCTGAGCCGTTGAATTGCGATTCTACTTTGTCTCTATACTGACGCTTAGCTTGTTTGATTGCCATGTGGAGGGAATCGCTACTCGGTTTGTATTCGGTCATGTTTCCAGTTTTGCGTGAATGCTGCCATCAATCCACGGTTTCTGGTTGGGGAATGTTTTAATAGACGCTGTGGGTACAACATCCGTGATGCACTTGCTAATAAACTCGCTCACCAAATCAGCGTAATTCATCATTGTTATTGTCCGACGCTATGCGGAACATATCCCAGGCCACGTGATCAAAGCAATCTTGAAGCGTGGAATCCGATTGGTCGGACCAGCGTTGAACAGATCTGAGCACGGACGCTTCCTGTTTTAGTTTCTGCCTATAGACTGGGAGCAACAAAATTGAGTCGTGGTCAGATTTTCCGAAAGGAGGGCGGGGGAGTTCTTTATATGCATCACGGAAGTTAGAATAACAATGATCCAGGGTTTTGCCAGCCCGGGTCGCGCATTCGATATGCTGATAAAATTTAGGGAGCCTTGTTTTCAGATGAGCCTTATTAAAATCCCCAGCTACAATAAATGCAGCCTCAGGATATGTGGATACTAGTTTACATAGAGTCAAATTAAGTTCTTTCAGGGCCGTCGATGTGTCTGATTGGGGCGGGATATACATGACTGTGATTATGAGCGAAGAGAATTCTCTTGGTAGATAATGCGGTCGGCATTTGATTGTAAGGAATTATAGGTCAGGTGAACAAAAGGACTTGAGTTCCTGTATGTTGTGATGATCACACCACGTCTCGTTAATCATAAGGCATACATCCCCGCTCTTCTTACCAGAGAGATGTTAGTTTCTGTCGGCACGATGCGTGAAGAAGCCAGGTGCCTGTACCGACTCTGACGTATCCCGAGTGAGCCACGTTTCCGTGAAACAAAGAACGTTACAGTCTCTGATGTCTCTCTGGAAGGCAACCCTTGCTCGGATTTAGTCTACCTTGTTGTCAAGAGACTGGTCATTGGCGAGTAGTATGCTCTGGAGCGGTGCGCCCGTCTACGGAGCCTGACCAGAAGACCGCTTCGTCTGCCCCTTCTGCTGCGCGTTGTTTTGGGTCGCCGGCTGGGATCTGATCCATTGTCCTGGGTGGTGGACCAAACAGAGGATCCGCTTCGGGGAAAGTCGTATTCCTGGTCGTAATTTTGGTGAGTTGACGTTGCTCTTATATCCAATAGTTCCTCCCGACTGTATGTAATAAAACCTAAGATTACCTGGGGTAACAATGTAAGAAATAACACATAAAAAAAACTAAATACTGCATAGTTTCCTAGGAACGCGAAGTGAGGCGGCCATCACTGTCTCTATATGACAAGGTTGTCATATAAAGAAATGTAAAATCTTTCCAGTACAAAGATATTGAGTACAATAATTTCTCATGTCTCTATGACACAACTCTATGCATCGTGTAAAAAAGGCCATTCTGTTCCTCCTTTCTAGTCTCTAGCTACCCAGCTTTCCCGCAGTCCCCTTAGTCCTGTTAGTTTAGCAGCTGATGCATTGTAAATGTTTATCATAAGAACTAGCCTAAACACATATTGGCACTGACAGTTAAAATTATCAACACTAAATAGACACTAGCTAGCTATACATTTCACGATTCCAGAGGTAAGAATACACAGTCTATCAGCCTGGTCTCATAGACTAGACGTAACATAGTAAATGTAAATCCAGGACACTCAAATTAGAATATGTTACATTTGGTATGGTTACATAAGACAGAAGGTTACTTCTGGCAAAAACAAAATGAGGGTGGTTAGTCGGGGTCGATGGGTAGGGGTATAACGCGAACCTCTAACAACCTGAAGGTTGCGTGTTTGAATCTCATCACGGAAGACATTAGCATTTTAGCAAATTGTCAACTTTGCAACTACTTAGCATTTTAGCTAACCCTTCCCCTAACCCCTAGCCTAGCTAGCTAAAGTTAGTTTGAGAAAATATGTTAATCTCTGGTAGCAAGCTAAGTTAAGTAGGTGACTTTAGCTGATAAATAGTTAAATTTACAGCATTTGCTGTTCGGACACTAACGTTAGTTAGCTAGTCAAGGTGAGCCAAAGAATCTACCTAGCTAACGTTACATTTTGTTAATGTAGCTAGCTAGTTATCTAAATCATAACTAGTGGGTTGAAAATATTGTTATACTAACATTAGCCAGCTAGCTAAACACAGCTAACGTTAGCAATTTGCAATTCATACAATATGTTACAAATTTGAAAATACATATGTTATGAATTTGTATGATATGGATAACATTAGCTAGTGTTAGCCACCTAACGTTAGATATACTGTGTACATTGTTCCCTTACCCCAGGTTTTTGAAGTCTTTTAGTAGTCTACTTCGTTGAACATTTTGAAGTCTTCTCATTGAAATCACGGCTAATATTGTGTAGAGGCTTGATAATTGAAAAGACTACAGTGAGTGAATCTCTAGTGAGCTAGATAACTCGCACTGAAATTTAAAAAATCCTGCCCGAACGTGATGTGGTTGTGGGCCAGTTGCAGCAGTTGGTCACAAAAGAAATGCAGCAATGAGAATATTATGTGAAAACAGACATGTTTGAGAAGGAGCATACAAATAATTGCAGTCATAAAATAGTCAAATCAAGTTTTATTTCAGATCTAGCTGTAATCTCATTGTCTCATGCATGGAGACCTGTACAGGTGAATTCAATTATTTAAGATAATTTAGATCTATTATTTTGATTTGAATAAAACGAATATGAGCTACACGACATAACCAAAGGTATGTGTAATACTTATTTTCCACCATAATTTGCTAATAAATTGATTAAAACTCCTACAATGTGATTTTCCAGATTCTTTTTTTTCTTCTCATTTTGTCTGTCATAGTTGAAGTGCACCTATGATGAAAATCATAGGCCTCATCTTTTTAAGTGGGAGAACTTGCACAATAGGTGGCTGACAATACTTTTTTGCCCCACTGTATATAGTGTATGTGGTTGTTTCTAGACATTTTTAAAAATAAGAAAATGATCTGTGTCTCATTTTGGTGTTAAAGTGAGCTCATTTTTGTCTATGATAAAATATATATATATATTTAACCTTTATTTAACTAGGCAAGTCAGTTAAGAACAATGACGTCCTATACGGCCAAACCCGGACGACGCTGGGCCAATTGTGCGCAGCCCTATGGGACTCCCAATCACGGAGAGTTGTGATACAGCCTAGATTTGAACCAGGGTGTCTGTAGTGACGCATCAAGCACTGAGATGCAGTGGCTTAGACCGCTGCGCCACTTGGGAGCCCAGTGGGAAACGAAGGGGGAAAAGATGATCTCTTCTTGTATTCTTGGGATACATGTGAAGATGAGGGTGCTGGTGAAGGTCACTACAGAAGTGATTAGTTGTGCTGTCTGTAGACTCCAATGCCCTCATAACCCTTTCTCACCATTTTCTTTCACACTTTCTCTGTGACCTGGGACTCCAGTAAGGCAATTCATCCTAACATAGTGAAGCTTCTGGGTAATCCAACACTCAAGGATTCTAAGTGGATCATCCCCATGGAGTTCATCTTTGGAGAAGAACTGGAGACAACCATCTTCAAATCACAACAATCTCAAATACAGGTAGGCCTATGGATCCCGCTGCTGCCACCAAACATGCATGTGACAGTGTTGATGAAAGTTCACATAGAAAAACTTGAAATATATTTGATAAATAAGTATCTAAGCATACAGGATTTTCAGGGTGCCTTCCATACCTATTACAAAAAAAGTGCAAGTTAACTCATCAGTTGATTATGAAAGCCTTTGATCTCCCACAGTTAACTCCATCTGTAAAGGCCACCATCATCACAGGCATGTGTGAAGGACTACTTCACCTACACAGCAAAGATATCGTCCATCAGGACCTCAAGCCTGAGAACATCATGGTGAGACAGGCATTAAAATAATTTTTGTTGTTTTAATGTTCTTCATTAATGATGCAAGACTTTAGAAGCAGTTGTTCACCTGTTGTTGGGAATAAAGGACATTGTCACACTAAATGCTTAGATTAGATATAAAACAATATTTCTCAACCCCTCTCAAATGATCTCTTCCAGGTAGAGCATGACACTCACCGAGCTGTGATCATTGATATGGGGCTGGCCAAATTCTTCCGCAATGGCCTAAATTCTGCTGTGGATATGGGCAACGAGGCCTACTCTCCCCCTGAGGTCCTGCAGAGGCGGGGCCAACGAGACCTGCGTTCAGACGTGTGGGCTATGGGTAAAATCATTGCTGAACTCTGTGCCAGAGTCAGGCTGCACACCCCTAGTGTCTGTCCGGCTATGATCTATGAGATCCTCAGTCTCCAAGGACAGCAGTACTGTAATGCTGTCTGTAGGATGGTGCAGAGCGACCCCACAGTGCGAGCCACCATGGCCGGGATCATGCCAGAGATGCGAAGGGCAGGGGGAGGTGGCAACACTGGGGAGCAACAAAGAGGACATCTTCCGACACCCTTTCCTCACACTGAGGTAAAAGACACATCGCCACGTCCTCATGCTCCCCCGCTATCAAGAGCTGAGTGCACAGCCTTGCCAAAGATTGAGGTCAAGACGACACTGCAACCACAACCCATACAGCGGTCACCTTCCCCGGCAAGATGGGAGCATGCAGCCTTGCCAAAGACTGAGGTCAAGATGACACTGCAACCACAACCCGTACAGTGGTCACCTTCCCCGGCAAGATGGGAGCACGCAGCCTTGCCAATGACTGAGGGCAAGACGACACTGCAACCACAACCTGTACAGCGGTCACCTTCCCCGGCAAGATGGGAGCATGCAGCCTTGCCAATGACTGAGGTCAAGATGACACTGCAACCACAACCCGTACAGCGGTCACCTTCCCCGGCAAGATGGGAGCATGCAGCCTCTCCAAAGCCTGAAGTCAAGAACTCACCATCTCCCCTTCCAAAGGTAGACCAGGGTAATGCACTGGTGGTTCCATCAGGCATGGTTCAACCCAGTCAAGATGTCATGAAACAACTTCTCTTCAAAGAGGCCCCAAAGGGTCTCCCATGCCCACTCCCCACAACGGGAAAGGTGCGAATCCGCCGCTATGAGCAAAGGAATGGGGAAGTGGAGACTTGGGAGCAAAATGAGGTAGAGACTGAAGGAGGGAGGATAGTCAAGTTTGAGAATGTGATGTTTAACAACAAGTCATAAGTAGGTTATTGAGAGGTTGTGAAATAGTTGGGAGTTGATTTGTCTCTGGTCACTCTCCTTCCATCCTTCATTGTAAAATTCTGACATGTTTATGGAGAGGGGGGAGAGTATATTTGGGAGGTGGGATAAACTAATGGAAGAATTCTAATGTCCAGTGAAACTATACCGGACGTACTGTGCCTAAAAACAAAGCGACACAATATCCTACGTGAGACCAAAATATATATATATATATTAACAACAAAAGTTGTCTTGCACTGGTAAGAAGGAAACCTTGGAGTGTGTTAAGGTTGAGTAAGTATTTAGGGATGATCTTGAAAGTACTATCACTTCTTCTAATGCTACATCATGCTACAATGTTGCTCATCTGGTTAGGTGACAGTGTACAGAGGCACCTGGAATCAAGTAACTATCTTTGAATGGTTTTGAAACCTTTTTGTTTTGGGAAACTTATCCCTGTTTGCTAATCAGTTGTCTCTTTAGCTCTATATCATACATTTGACTGTGTACATACAGTACCAGTCAAAAGTTTTGGGCACACCTACTCATTCCAGGGTTTTCCTTCATTTGTACTATTTTCGACATCGTAGAATAATAGTGAAGACATCAACACTATGAAATAACACATGGAATTATGTAGTAACCAAAAAAGTGTTCGACAAATCAAAATATATTTTACATTTAAGATTCTTTAAAGTAGCCACCCTTAGCCTTCGACAGCTTTGCACACTCTTGGCATTCTCTCAACCAGCTTCACCTGGAATGTTTTTCCAACAGTCTTGAAGGAGTTCCCATATATGCTGACCACTTGTTGGTTGCTTTTCCTTCACTCTGCAGTCCAACTCAATCCAAACCTTCTCAATTGGGTTGAGCTTGGGTGCTTGTGGAGGCCAGGTCATCTGATGCAGCATTGCTCTCCTTCTTGGTCAAATAGCCCTTACACAGCCTGGAGGTGTATTGTATCATTGTCCTGTTGGAAAAAGAAATGATAGACCCATTAAGCGCAAACCAGATGGGATGGCGTATCGCTGCAGAATGCTGTGGTAGGCGTGCTGGTTAATTGTGCCTTGAATTCTAAATAAATCCGTGTCACCAGCAAAGCACCCCCACAACATCACACATCCTCCTACATGCTTCACGGTGGAAACTACACATCCAGACATCATCCGTTCACCAACTCTGCGTCTCTCAAAGACACGGCGGATGGAACCAAAAATCTCAAATTTGGACTCATCAGACCAAAGGACTGATTTCCACCAGTCTAATGTCTATTACTCATGTTTCTTGGCTCAAGCAAGTCTCTTCTTATTATCGGTGTCCTTTAGTAGTGGTTTCTTTGTAATAATTTGACCATAAAGGCCTGATTCAAGCAGTCTCCTCTGAACAGTTGATGTTGAGATGTCTCTGTTACTTGAACTCTGAAGAATTTATTTGGGCTGCAATCTAAAGGTGCAGTTTACTCTAATGAACGTATTCTCTGCAGCAGAGGTAACTGAGTCTTCCTTTCCTGTGCCGGTGCTCATAAGAGCCAGTTTCATCATAGCGCTTGATGGTTTTTGCGACTGACTGCACTTGAAGAAACTTTCTTGAAGTTCTTGAAATGTTCCGTATTGACTGACCTTCATGTCTTAAAGGAATGATGGACTGTCATTTCTCTGCTTATTTGAGCTGTTCTTTCCATAATATGGACTTGGTATTGTACCAAATAGGGCTATCTTCTGTATACCACCCTTATCTTGTCACAACAGAACTGATTGGCTCAAATGCATTAAGAAGGAAAGAAATTACACAAATGTACTTTTAAGGCACACTGGTTAATTTTAATTCTTTCCAAGTGACTACCTCATGAAGCTTGTTGAGAGAATACCAAGTGTACAAAGCTGTCATCAAGGCAAACGGTGACTACTTTGAAGAATCTCAAATATAAAAAATAAAGAAAATCCCTTGAATGAGTAACTTGTCCAAACTTTTGACTGGTAGTGTAGAAATAAGCAATTGTTTTGTATCAAATTTTTCTTACTCTTAAGAATAAAAGTAATTTTTCATGACTATATGCTGTTATCCTCTTTACAACAACAGTGTACAAAATAACCTTTTGCAAGACTGCCAACCAGAGCTGTGTTCAGCTACAGAAAGGGTATCCCACACAGTTCATCCAGTCAGAAGAAACTTCACAGGTGTTTGACTAATCTTTTTGTTTATTAATCATTGTATAAGGCCACTCTGGACTGTGCAGACTTCATTGATAGAGGAGAAATTAAATCAGAAATATCACGTTGTCAGTGAGCTCCCATCTTCTGGCGCCGTCACCCTGGACAGCAGATCCACATCATAATGGAGTGAAAGTCAAGTTATCCATCAACTGAAGCCAAAGAGCACACATACAGACATTATAATACCATATCATAAACCACGGCAGGAAGTGTTAAAAGGTACATATAGCATACGTCTTATGAATCACTACACAAGCATACACTTCAGCATGCTTCTGGAAACTCAAATGTGAATTCCTGTCACAGTGGTCAGTGTGTGGTTTTCTGTACATTCCACTCATCTAATACAGGGTCTGTGTATCATGCATAATCAGGCTTCATATGGAGTAGAAAAGGTCAAGACATAGCCTACATAGTGAAGCAGGTCATCCAAGAGATTCATAGATCAGATAGTAGTGCGCACACAAAAACACACATTCCTGCAGTCAGTGGAATCCCATCTATTCCCATGTCAGCATGCAACCACCAGCACAGCTATCAGACATCCAATGCCTTCTAAGATAAACGGTCAACCCTGTTACATTATTTTCTGCTATTTAGGCTTGCCATAACAAAGGGGTTGAATACTTATTGACCCAAGTCAGTTCAGCTTTTCATTTTTAATACATTTGTAAACATTTCGAAAAACATAATTCCACTTAGACATTATTGGGTATTGTGTGTGTAGGCCAGTAACAAACAAAAAATCTACATTTAATCATTTTAAAATTCAGGCTGGAACACAAAATGTGGGGAAAAATCAAGGGGTATGAATACTTTCTGAAGGCACTATAATTGGTGAAACAACCCATATGCTATTGCATTATCAGTGACTGAAAGAGGTTTTTCATTCTATCTCCTAATCTTGCTATCACTAGAAACCGGTTCCATTCATAACTCTTGACCTGAAGTTTTATTCAAAATAAAGTATGAGTGAAAGGACAAATAGAAAACCTGTTTTGTTCTAAGGCAACATGGTTTTCAGCAGCCACCCTGGTGCTGTACATACAGTATATTTAAGCAATAAGGTCCGAGGGGGTGTGTTAGATGACCAATATACCACGACTAAGGGTTGTTCTTCTGGATATAGCCTTAGCCGTGGTATATTGGCCATATACCACAAACCTGAGGTGCCTTATTGCTATTATAAACTGGTTACCAACTTAATTAGAGTAGCAGAAATATATTTTTTGTCACACCTGTCACCATCGTTATGCGCACCTGTGTGTCATCAGACTCACCTGTACTCCACCACCTCCCTGATTACCTTCCCTATATATGTCACTCCCTTAGGTTCCTTCCCCAGGCGTTATTGTTTCTGTTCCAGTGTTATGTCTGTGTGTTGTTTGTGTTCCTTATTTTTGTATTTATGTTTATTTATTCAAATCAAATCAAAGTTTATTTGTCACATGCGCCGAATACAACAGGTGTAAACCTTACAGTGAAATGCTTACTTACAGGCTCTAACCAATGGTGCGGAAAAAAAGGTGTGTGTAGGTAAGTAAAGAAATAAAACAACAGTAAAAAGACATTTGAAAAAAGAGTAGCAAGGCTATATACAGACACCTGTCAGGCTTATTGAGGAGGTAGGTATGCATATGTGTAGGTATCGTTAAAGTGACTATGCATATATGATGAACAGAGAGTAGCAGAAGCGTAAAAAGAGGGGTTGGCGGGTGGTGGGACACAATGCAGATAGCCCAGTTAGCCAATGTGCGGGAGCACTGTTTGGTCGGGCCAATTTAGGTAGTATGTACATGAATGTATAGTTACAGTGACTATGCATATAAGATAAACAGAGAGTAGCAGCAGCGTAAAGGGGGGGGGGGGTACACAATGTAAATAGTTTGGGTAACCATTTGGTTACCTGTTCAGGAGTCTTATGGCTTGGGGGTAAAAACTGTTGAGAAGCCTTTTTGTCCTAGACTTGGCACTCCGGTACCGGTAGCCAAACGTTAGCAAAGAGATCAGTCTATGGCTGGGGTCTTTGACAATTTTTAGGGCCTTCCACTGACACCGCCTGGTGTAGAGGTCCTGGATGGCAGGCAGCTTTGCCCCAGTGATGTACTGGGCCGTACGCACTGCTCTCTGAAGTGCCTTGCGGTCGGAAGCCAAGCAATTGCCATACCAGGCAGTGATGCAACTGGTCAGGATGCTCTCGATGGTGCAGCTGTAGAACCTTTTGAGGATCTGAGGACCCATGCCAAATCTTTTTAGTTTCCTGAGGGCGAATAGGCTTTGTCGTGTTGTTGATGTGGACACCAAGGAATTTGAAGCTCTCAACCTGCTCCACTACAGCCCCGTCGATGAGAATGGGGACGTGCTTGGTGCTCCTTTTCCTGTAGTCCACAATCATCTCCTTAGTCTTGGTAACGTTGAGGGATAGGTTGTTATTCTGGCACCACCCGGCCAGGTCTCTGACCTCCTCCCCCCTATAGGCTGTCTCGTCGTTGTCGGTGATCAGGCCTACCACTGTTGTCGTCAGCAAACTTAATGATGGTGTTGGAGTCGTGCCTGGCCATGCAGTCGTGGGTGAACAGGGAGTACAGGAGGGGACTGAGCACGCACCCCTGGGGAGCCCCCCCCCCCCCCTCGTCTTACCGGAGTCTGCTGTTCTACCCTGCCGGTGCAGCGTGTATCCCGCTAGCTGAATATCCAAATAAATCCCGTTTGCGTATGTTCATAACTGTAGATAAATCTGACTGTAGAGTTGAGTGATGACAGTTGGACAGAGAATTTCGAAATCTCTGAGCAAGAAACACTTGGACAAACTTTTAAAAAATGAATGTTAGGCTATATTCTGGCAATTGTGCCATTATTATGTGACGGATGTTAAGACTACAAACCGTTATAAATGGCCCATTTGCAAGATTGACTTGTCATTGCAATAGCCTAACAGACTACAGACTAAAATCTGTATTTATGATTGTAATTACACTTTGCAATGGTTTGCTTGGATAAATGCAGGTAGCCTTGTCCCTGACAGGCCTACATCTCATTTCAGATATTCTATAGTGGCCTAGACAAGATGTCGGCAAGATGTAAACTGAACGATTTAGCAGCTTGCTTAGTTCAAATTAACAGACTTGTTTATTCAACATTAATAGCGAGGTAAGAAGCGCTTGTTTCCAATAGCCTGCTGGAATAGGCTACTGAGGATGGGGTCACAATTTCAATCACTGAATTAAGTATGAATAATATGTATAGGAACTGAATATGCTTGTGAACAACAGCCAGTTGTTTTTAGGCTATAGCCTAATCTATCTACTGTTATCGTCAATCTAATGCAACTATTTTGTTATTTAGATTTATTTGGAGGAATGAAATTATATTCTGAAATCTCAATTAGTGAAAGACTATGGTCATGGAGGTTTACAGGCTACTGATGTTGAGTCGTTAGTGGGTGCTTTTGGAATTAAATGGTTAAAATGATGTCTGTCTAATCCTACCTCTATGTGGTATCATATCGCTAACAGTCTGTTTAATAAACTTGGTGTTCCTCATGAAATTTTGACCCTCTAAAATGACCTGTGATGTTATTTTCTGGACAATTTATATTCGAGCACAATTTTTCCCCCCACAAAACATTGATTTGGAATAATATATTTATTTAAAAGAATAGGAAATCCATTTTCAAAGGCCTTGGGTTTAACAAGGGTATTCATTGTGTATGTGATTTGTTAAACAACACTGGGGAGTTTTTCCATGTTGAATTCATTGGTAAATTTCAGGTTAATATTACTCAGAATATATGAAGGTTTGCAAAGCAATTCCACTTCCTTTACTTGGACTTATTAAGAACACTTTTTTATATTATGAGGTTGTTACAGCTTTTCCAAGTTTCCAAGTTAATGACATTTTAATCTTTTGGATAAAACATTCAACAATACGTGGATACGATTGGCAGTTAATGAAGTAATTGTTGGTGATTATAATTCAAGATATTGCTATGGAAGTGACCAACCCATGCTATGGTCAAAAGCGACTACTTTTTACTTAATTGTCTAGTTATCCCAAAAGTTAAAGAAACTCCTTTTTATTATTATTACACAATTGACCCCTCCAAAGAAAGCATGGCTCCGGGGCTTCTCCAAAATGCCACCCAATCCGCGATCTGATCCATGGACAAAGTATTGCATTTCAGTTTAGCCCGCACTCGGAACGCCGTATAGAAAACTCCCCCAGAGTCACAGAAAGACCGAATTGGTGCAACGCGCAGCGCCCAAACACCTTGAAAACAACTATTTCCCATAGGCGTGTACGATCTATGACAACATCAGCAGTTAGCTGCCAACAGCTGTTAGGCGTGTTTAGATTTGGTTAGTTTTATCCGTGTTATTTAGAGACATTAGCTAACCTGGGAGTAGAGACACTTGCCCGGTTCACTTCTATGCCAGTGATAATGTTTGTGGTCTGTGCTGGTGCTGCTGGCTGTTTGAGATACTTTAGAAGCCACATTGATGGAAGGGACAGCATCCTCTTTGAGAAGCAACTTCTTGCTGAAGCCCTCCTTCCATTGTTGATAGTTGTGGAAGGTCTCAGGGATGAAATGTGCCCCGCAGATTGACGAGCAGACGCCCAATTCGTCTGCCTCATTTTCACAAATGTATGACACTTTTTAGAAGTTTTTCATTCACCGTGTGACGATGACCACAGGGCGTTGTGGGATTGATATAACTGTTAGAACTGATTTGGAGAAAACCTCAAACACAACTTTTAGAACAGTACTACAATATTAGAATAATTGATTTAAGAGTTTGTAATTTGGCATAGAGAAATAGGTGCTATACTGCATTTAAGATTCTATTAACTGCATTTTATTAACTTCCCATTTTTAACAAGTATGAAATTAATCAACATTGATTTCGTAAAAGAGAACAAATGAGATTTTTGTGTTTCATCAATGTCCAATTAAATATACCATGCCATCGGAGAGTATTCAAAGCCCTGGACTTTTTCCACATTTCTGTTACGTGGCCTTATTCTAACAGATTTTTTTTTTATCCTCAGCAATCTACACACAATACCCCAGAATTTCAAAGCGAAAACAGGTTTTTAGAAATGATTGCACATTTATTTTAAAAAATCAAAACAGAAATACGTTTTTTACATAAGTATACAGATCCTGTGCTGAGACTCGAAATTGAGCTCCGGTGCATCCTGTTTTCATTGATGATCAGCTTGATCAGCTTGATCAACTTGATTGCAGTCCACCTGTGATACATTTAAATTGGTAGGCACACATCTGTCTATATAAGGTCCCACAGATGACAATGCATGGCAGAGCAAAAAACAAGCCATGAGGTCAAAGGACTTGTCCATAGAGCTCCGAGACAGGATTGTGTCGGCACAGATCTGGAGAAGGGTACCAAAAAATGTATGCAACATTAAAGGTCCCCAAGAACACAGTGGCCTCCATCATTCTTAAATAGAAGCAGTTTGGAACCACCAAGACTCTTCTAGAGCTGGCCGCCCAGCCAAACTGAGCAATAAGGGGAAAAGGGCCTTGGCTAGGGAGGTGACCCAGAACCCGATGGTCACTGACAGAGCTCTAGAGTTCCTCAGTGGAGATGGGAGAACCTTCCAGAAGGACAACCATCTCTGCAGCACTCCACCAGTTAGGCCTTTATAGTATATTGTCCAGACAGAAGCCATTCCTCAGTAAAAGGCACACGACAGCCCACTTGTAGTTTGCCAAAAGTCACCTAAAGACTCTCACACCATGACAAACAAGATTCTCTGGTCTGATGAAACCAAGATTGAACTCCTTGGCCTGAATGTCAAGCGTCACGTCTGGAGGAAACCTGGCACCATCCCTACGGTGAAGCATGGTGGTGGCGGGAGCATGCTGTGGGGATGTTTTTCAGTTGCAGAGACTGGGAGACTAGTCAGGATCGAGGTAAAGAGGAACTAGGCAAAGTACAGAGAAATCCTTGATGAAAACCTGCTCCAGAGCGCTCAGGACTTCAGATTGGGGAGAAGGTTCACCATCCAACAGGACAACGACCCTAAGCACACAGCCAAGAGAATGCAGGACTGGCTTCGGCACAAGTCTGAATGTCCTTGAGTGGCCCAGGCAGAGCCCAGACATAAACCCGATCAAACATCTCTGGAGAGTCCTGAAAATAGCTGTGCAGCGACATTCCCCATCCAACCTGGCAGAGCTTGAGAGGATCTGCAGAGAAGAATGGTAACAATTTCCCAAATACAGGTGTGCCAAGCTTGTAGCGTCATATCCAAGAAGACTCGATGCTGTAATCGATGCCAACGGTGTCTCAAAAAAGTACTGAGAAAACGGTCTGAATAGTTATGTAAATGTGATATTTAAAATAACGTCAACTCGGTTTTTGTGTTGTCACTGTGGGGTATTGTGTGTAGATTGATTGAGGTGGGGGGGTGGGGGGGGGGGGGGGGGGGGGGGGACAATTTAAAACACTTTTAGAATAAGGCTGTAACATAGCAAAATGTGGAAAATATCAAGGTGTCTTTGTCAGCATACTTTCCGAAGGCACTTGTATGTATTGTAAAGAGGATTGCAAATGTTATTGCTCTATTCTAGAGGTGTCAATGTAATTGCCGAATGCGACCATTTCTGTAAAGCCAATGTCAAGAGAGCTGCACATTGCTTGGAAAAAACATTTTCATATTCTGCGTATTTACCTGTTCATAGTTCAGCATTTCCCTCTTTGTTTGAATGTGTTGTCATTCCCGTTATCAAATATTTGTAGTGTTAGGAACAGAAGCAGGGGACACATTATATCTGATGGCAGGCCACAAATGGTCACTGAAAGGTATCTACCACTCTTGATATATTAATGTCTGTCCCTCAGACAGCTTTGCTCCTATTCATCATCTCTGACTTTTACATTTCAAATTACTACTTATGCTTTTTCTTGCTGTGACTGTGAAATCAAATGTTTTTGGAAACATACACATATTAGCAGATGTTATTGTGGGTGTAGCAAAATGCTTGTGTTCCAACAGTGCAGTAGTATTTAACAATACACACAAATCTAAAAGAATGGAATTAAGAAACATAAATATTAGGACGGGCAATGTCAGAGTGACATTGACTAGAATACAGTATATACATAAGAAAGTAGTTAAGCAGTATGTAAACATTATTAAAGTGACTAGTGTTCCATTATTAAAGTGACCAGTGATTCCAGGTCTATATACATAGGGCAACAGCCTCTAAGGTGCAGGGTTGAGTAATCGGGTGGTAGCCGGCTAGTCTGATGGCCTTGAGATAGAAGCTGTTTATCAGTCTCTCGGTCCCAGGTTTGATGCACCTGCACTGACCTCACCTACTGGATGATAGCGGGGTGAACAGGCCATGGCTCTGGTGGTTGATGTCCCTGATGATCTTTTTGGCCTTCCTGTGACATCGGTGGTGTAGGTGTCCTGGAGGGCAAGCAAGTGTGCCCCCGGTGATGCGTTGGGAAGACCGCGTCGTCTGTGGATCTTTTGGAGCGGTATGCAAGTTGAAGTGGGTCTAGGTTGACAGGTAAGGTGGAGGTGATATGAACCTTAACTAGCCTCCCAAAGCAATTCATGATGACAGAAGTGAGTGCTACAGGGCGATAGTCATTTACTTCAGTTACCTTTGCTTTATTGGGTACAGTAAAAATGGTGGACATCTTGAAGCAAGTGAGGATAGTAGACTGGAATAGGGAGAGATCGAATATATCCGTAAACACTCCAGCCAGCTGGTCTGCGCATGCTCTGAGGACGCTGCTAGTGATGTCGTCTGGGCCGGCAGCCTTGCGAGGGTTAACACGCTTAAATGTTTTACTCACGTCTGCCACGGAGAACTAGAGCCCACAGTACTTGGGAGCGGGCCATGTCGCTGGCACTGTGTTATCCTCAAAGCGAGAAGCAGATCATTTAGCTTGTCCAGGAGCAAGACGTGGCTGGGTTTTGTAATCCGTGATTGTCTGTAGACCCTGCCAAATACATCTTGTGTCTGACCATTGAATTGCGACTCCACTTTGTCTCTGTATTGACGTTTTGCCTGTTTGATTGCCTAATGGAGGGAACAACTACACTATTTGTATTAAACCATATTCCCAGTCACCTTGCCGTGGTTAAATGCGGTGGTTCATGCTTTCAGTTTTGCACGAATGCTGCCATCTATCCACGTTTTTTGGATTGGGTAGGTTTTAATACTCAAGGTGGGAACAATATCCCCTATACACTTCCTGATGAACTCCGTTACCGTGTCCGTGTATACGTCAATGTTATTCTCCGAGGTAACCAGAAACATATCCCAATCCCGGTAATCAAAACTATCTTGAAGCATGGATTCCAATTGGTCAGACAAGCGTTTCTGCCTATAGGAAGGGAAGAGCAGGATGGAGTCGTGATCTGATTTGCTGAAGGGAGGGCGGGGGAGGGCCTTGTAGCCATCCTGGAAGAGGGAGTAACAATGGTAGAGCGTTTTTGATGCACGAATAGTACACGCAATGTGTTGTTAGAACTTCGGTAGCGTTTTCCTCAAATTTGCTTTGTTAAAGTCCCCAGCTACAATAAATGTGGCCTCAGGATATGTGGTTTCCAGTTTTCACAAAGTCCAATGTAGTTCCTTGAGTGCCGTCGTGGTATCGGCTTGAGGGGGAATATACACGGCTGTGACTATAACCGAAGAGAATTCTCTTGGGAGGTAATACGGTCTACATTTGATTGTGAGGTGTTCTAGGTCGGGTTAAAAAAAGGACTTGAGTTACTGTACGTTATCACAATCACACCATGAGTAGTTAATTATGAAACATACACCACTGCCTTCTTTCCGGAGAATTCTTTATTCCTGTCTGCGCAATGTACTGAGAACCCAGTTGGCTGTATGGACTGGGACAGTATATCTGGAGAGAGCTATGATTCCATGAAGCAGAGTATGTTACAAGTACTTGATGTCTCTCTGGAAGGAGATCCTCATCCTGAGCTCATATACTTTATTGTCCAGGGACTGAACATTAGCAAGTAATATATTCTGAAGCGATGGATGGTGTCCATGTCTCCTGAGTCTGCCTCGAAGCCCACTCCAAATACCTCTTCTTCTCTTTTTGTGCCTGTGTAGAGTTTGACAACATTTGACTATGCTGGCATAAATAGTGTACTGTGCAATCTGGGAATGCTTCAGTTAGAGATGGTTGGTTGGTTTTGAATGGATTAGAATATCAGGCTACATTTTCGACAGAATTTCCACCTTACCATGTGAGGAACTGTCTGTAGAATTCCTCTGTTCTACAGTTGCAACACTGTTTCCTTTAGTTTGTAGTCAACAGACACACCCTTCTCACGCACTTCATTGTCATATTTTCTTTGGAATTCTCTCTTTGTCTTTGTTACTTGGAGAGAATTGACTCTGTAGTGTGTACTTACCACTACTTACCCTAACAAATGTTATGCAACAATAGTATGCACATGCGCCTCGCAGCACACTTTCTGTGTATGACAGACCGACCACATTTTCTGTCATATCCAGAGAAAGGGGTGTGACTACTTTAGGGGTGGGACATGCAAGAGTTAAGAAGACACACAGCTGTGTTATTTTATGTTTACACCTGACACAGCAGGACAGCAGCCATACCTGAAGTAAACTGACAAGAGGTAAGGATAATTTAATAAGATTTGACCTTAATGTCCAGGTAGCAGATAATGTACCTTATCTGACATTTATGTATTTGGTTCTGTATATTAATGTAACTAATATCAATGGGTTCTAACTTGACAAAATTCTTTGTTAGTTTACAATTTTACAATTTATGCAACTCTCATATAAAAACCAGTAAGACTGCTGGAATGCCCTGAGCACAAGATTGTCATTTTTATGACTCCCATAGTAGAGGAACATATTGCCTGTAGCCTACTTTACATGGTAAGCTGTTGCGCACCAAGTGGCACTTAACTCCACATCACTTCACTTAGTTATGGAAAATGGCTGTGAGGATTTTTGTACACTATTCACAACATATTGAAACAATTACTATCTTCATATCATCAAAATCCTATTTCAGCAATAACATGTGGGAAAACCAGTGGTGGAAAAAATACCCGATTATCGTACCTGTGTAAAAGTAAAGATACTTTAATAGAAAAGGACTCAAGTAAAAGTGAAAGTCACCCAGTGAAATACTACTTGAGTAAAAGTATAAATGTATTTAGTTTTAAATATACTTAAGTATCAAAAGTGAAAGTATACACCTTTTCACATTCCTAATATTAAACAAACCAGACGGCAGTAATCTTGTTTTAAAATACAAATGTATTGCACTTTTTATAAGTGTTTTATTCACCGTGTGACGATGACCACAGGGTGTTGTGGGATTGTTTCCAAAGTTGGAGCTGATTTGGAGAAAACCTCAAACACAACTTTTAGAACAGCATTACAATATTAGAACAATTGATTTAAGAGTTTGCAATTTGGGAATGTTGTTTTGGGGGTGCTCTAAATTACTCTTTATATTTGTGTTTCTGGCATAGAGAAATAGGTGCTACACTGCCTTTAAGATTCTATTAACTGCATTTGATTAACTTCCCATTTATAACAATCATGAAGTTTGCTTTTGTAAAATAGATCAAATGAGATTTTGCGTGTTATATCAGTATCCAATGAAATCCCAGGAGGTTGGTGGCACCTTAATTGGGGAGGACGGGCTTGTGGTGATGGCTGGAGCGGAATGGGAGAATGGTATCAAGTACATCAAACACATGATTTGATGCCATTCCAATCACTTTGTTCAAGCCATTATTATGAGCCGTCTTCCCTTCAGTAGCCTCCACTGAATGAAATAGATGTAATGTAAAGAGGATTGCAAAAGTTGTTGCTCCATTCTAGAGGTGTCAACTTAATTTGCCAAATGTGGCCATTTCTGTAAAGCCAATGTCAAGAAAGAATATATTACTGTAATGTGTTGTCATTCCCAACCTAAAATCTTTTAAAATCATTGTAGTGTTGGAAACAGAAGTAAGGGCCACATCATATATGATGGCAGGTCACAAATGGTCACTGAAAGGTACACAACATGATCAAAAGCATTAATAAAAAAATTTAGTCATTATGAGGTATTGTGTGTAGGCCCTGAAGGGACTGTTTATATATACACTACATGACCAAAAGTATGTGGACACCTGCTTGTCGAGCATCTCATTCCAAAATCATGGGCATTATCATGGAGTTGGTCCCCCTTTTGCTGCTGTAACAGCCTCTTCTCTTCTGGAAAGGCTTTCCACTAGATGTTGGAACATTTCTGAGGGGACTTCAATTCAGCCACAAGAGCATTAGTTAGGCCTGGCTCGCAGTCGGTGTTCTAATTCATCCAAAGGTGTTTCATGGGGTTGAGGTCAAGGCTCTGTGCAGGCCAGTTCCCACCCTTCTTGACAAATAATGTATGTATGGACCTCGCTTTGTGCGCTTGGGCATTGTCTTGCTGAAACAAGAAAGGGCCTTCCCCCAAACGGTTTAAACAAAGTTGGAAGCACAGAATTGTCTAGAATGTCATTGTATGAGGAAGTGTTAAGATTTCCCTTCACTGGAACTAAGGGGACTAGAACCATGAAAAACAGCCCCAGAGCTTATTATCCAATGGTGGCGAGGCTTCTGTGTGGCTGCTTGTCCCATGGAAACCCATTTCATGAAGCTTCCGACGAACAGTTCTTGTGCTGACGTTGCTTCCAAAGGAAGTTTGGAACTAGAAGTGAGTGTTGCAACCGAGGACAGACCATTTTTACGTGCTACCCACTTCAGCACTCGGAGGGCCCGTTCTGTGAGCTTGTGTGGCCTACCACTTTGTGGTTGAGCCATTGTTGCTCCTAGACGTTTCACTTCACAATATCAGCATTTACAGTTGACCGAGGCAGCTCTAGCAAGGCAGGAAAGAGAGTGCAAAGTTGTCATCAAGGCAATATATTTAGATTTTTTTTTAACACTTTTTTTGGTTACTACATGATTCCATATGTGTTATTTCATAGTTTTGATGTCTTTGCTATTATTCTACAATGTAGAAAATATTCAAAATAAAGAAACCCTTGAATAAGTAGGTGTGTTCAAACTTTTGACTGGTACTGTATTTGACAATGAATGTCATAACACAGCATGTGACTTTTATGTTTCTGTGTAGAGTTTGACGACCTTTGACTGTGCTGGCATAAATAGGCTACATTGCTATCAGGGATTTGGGAAAGCCTCAGTTAGAGATGGTTGGAATGGATTAGAATACCAGTTTAGATTTTCAACAGAATTTCCGCCTTACTATGTGAGAAACTGTCAGTAGAATTCCTTTGTTCTACAGTTGCAGCACTGTTTTCTTTAGTTTGTAGTCAACAGACACACCCTTCTCACCCACTTCATTATCGTCTTCTGTTTGGAATTCTCTCTTTAACTTTGAGAGAAGTAACTGTAGGGTGTACATACTGGTACTTACCATAACAATAGTGCTATAACAAATGTTATGCAGAGGTGAATGCTTTAGTCCACTGGTTCTCAATCCTGGTCCTGGGGACCCAAAGGACTGCACATTTTAGTTTTTTCCCTATCCCTACACAGCTGAATCAAATTATTAACTCATCAAAAGGCTTTGATGATTTGAATCAGGTGTGTAGTGTTAGGGCAAAACCCCAAATGTGCACCCCGTTGGGTCCCCAGGACCAGGATTGAGAACCACTGCTTTAGTCATTTCTATTGGACCTTGACCCCAAAGCCCACTCCCCACCAAACCCCCTAGATGGCGTATTCCACCAGCACTCTTGCTGCTGGCTGCTTTGGGAAGATCTACAGGGAGAAGTACAATGACACCTGGGCTGCAATCAAGAAGGTGCCACAACACTTAATCAATAGGAGAGACCTGGAGAGAGAGTGTCAAGTATACAAGTAAGTGTGACAGACAATGTGCTATCATGGTATGTTGCTAAATGGTGATGTTATCAGAGATGGTGTTGATGAGGGTGCTGATGATGGTCACTACAGAAGTGCCCTCATAACCATTTCTCCCCATTGTATTTCACACTCTCTCTGTGACCTGGGACTCCAGTAAGGCAATTCATCCGAACATAGTGAAGCTTCTGGGTAATCCAACACTCAAGGATTCTAAGTGGATCATCCCCATGGAGTTCATCTTTGGAGAAGAACTGGAGACAACCATCTTCAAATCACAAAAATCTCAAATCCAGGTAGGCCTATGGATCCCACCGCTCCCACCAAACATGCATACGACGGTGTTGATGAAAGTTCACATAGCAAATATCTGAAATATCTGATAAAGAAGTATCTAGGCCTATAGGATTTTCAGGGGGGCCTTCCCAACATTATTAAACATTTCTATGTGCAAGTTAGCTCATCAGTTGATAATCAAAGCCTTTCTTCCCCCACAGTTGACTCCATCTATAAAGGCCACCATCATCACAGGCATGTGTGAAGGACTACTTTATCTACACAGCAAAGATATTGTCCATCAGGACCTCAAGCCTGACAACATCATGGTGAGAAAGGCAATAAAGTTGTTTTTGTTATTCTGATGTTCTTCATTAATGATGCAAGACTTTAGAAGCAGTTGTTCATCTGTTGTTTATCACTATCACATTATCACTGTAAATGAATAGACTAGAAATAAAACAATATTTCTCAACCCCTCTCAAATGATCTCTTCCAGGTAGAGCATGACACTCACAGAGCTGTGATCATTGATATGGGACTGGCCAAATTCTTCTGCAATGGCCTAAATTCTGCTATGGATATGGGCAACGAGGCCTACTCTCCCCCTGAGGTCCTGCAGAGGCGGGGCCAGCGAGATCAGCGCTCGGACGTGTGGGCTATGGGTAAAATCATTGCCGAACTCTGTGCCAGAGTCAGGCTACACACCCCCAGCGTCTGTCCAACTAAGATCCAGGAGACCCTCAGTCTCCAAGGCCAGCAGTACTGTAACGCTGTCTGTAGGATGGTGCAGAGAGACCCCACAATGCGAGCCACCATGGCTGGAATCATGCCGGAGATACAAAGGGCAGGGGTAGATGGTGGTGGCGGCAACACCGGTAGGCAGAAAAGAGGACATCTTCTGACACCCTTTCCTCACACTCAGGTAAAAAATGCATTGCCACGTCCTCAAGCTCCTGTACAGCGTTCACCATCTCCATCGAGATTTGAGCGCAGTGCTTTACCAATGCCTGAGGTCAAGACAGTAGTGCCAGCTCCTGTGCAAGCGCCTTCTCCATCGAGATGGGAGCGGGCAGCCTTGCCAAAGACTGAGGTCAAGAACTCACCATCTTCCCTTTCAAAGATAGACCAGGGTAATGCTCTGTTTCCATCAGGCATAACTCAACCCAGTCAAGATGTAATGAAACAGCTTCTCTACAAAGAGGCATCGAGGGGTCTCCCATGCCCACTCCCCATGACGGGAAAGGTGCGAATCCGCCGCTATGAGCAAAGGAATGGGGAAGTGGAGACTTGGGAGCAAAAGGAGGTGGTGACTGAAGGAGGGAGGATAGTCAAGTTTGAGGATGTGATGTTTAACAACAAGACGTAAAAAGGTTATTGAGAGGTTGTGAAATAGTTGGGAGTTGATTGGACTGTGCTTCTCCAGAGCGTGGGCCACTCCCCTTCCGTCCTTCAATGTAAAAGTCTGACATGTTTCTGAAAAAGGTGAAAGACTGTATTTGGGACAGGGGATAAACTAATGGAATAATTCTAATGTCCAGTGAAACTACACTATGTAACCATACATTTACGCATTTTCTTACTACGGTAGACTAAATGTATATACTGTATGAATATATATATATCTCAACAACAATAAAAGTTGTATTGCACTGTTAAGAAGGAAACCTAAGGTTGAGTAAGGATTCATGAATGATGTTTGAAGGACTATATCACTTTACAGTATTGCTACGATAACTATCTGTGAACGTTTTTGAAATCTCATCCCTCTTGCAAATCAGTTGTATCTTCAGCTTGATATACATTTGACTGTGAACATAATAAAAAAACATTTGTTTTGTATCATCTAAGACAAGAAGATCTTACATTTAGCTTACACTTAGGACTTAGTCATTTTTCACAAATAGATGCTGTGTTATATCCTCTTTACAACAACAAAGTGTACAAAATGGCCTCTCTTCAAGCTGTGTTCAGCTCCAGACAGGGTATCCCACTCACAGTTCATCCACTTCATCCCGTCAGAAGGAACTTCAACACAGGTGTTTGAGTAATCCTTTTTTTCGTATTAATCATCGTATTAAGGCCAATCTGGACTGTGCAGACTTCATTGAGAGAGGAGAAACTAAATCAGAAATCCAGTATCACATTGTCCTTGACCTTGTTACATTTTCAGTGCACTGCGGGGAGCTCTATCTTCTGGAGCAGTCGACGAAGTGAAAGTCTAGTTACACATCAACTGAAGCAAACTAAAGAGCACACATACAGACATGATAATACAGTATCATGATTTGATAAGCCGCTGCATGAACTTTTAAAAGGTACATAGTGCATATCAGTGGCGGTCATGCCGTTTTAGATCAGGGAAGACATTTTTATTTCTATTACAGCATATTGAATGACTGTCATTCATATTCCATTCACCCAGCTCAATGTAACATCGATAGGTTTAGGCTACTACATGATACTGGAAAATTCCCTATAGCCATCATGAGGTTGCTACAACCTAGCCTACGAAAAAAGTTTACAAAGTAGGTGTAAGGGTTATCGTCCTCCTCTTCTGAGGAGGAGTAGCGAGAAGGATCGGAGGACCAATGCGCAGTGTGGTAAGTGTCCATATTGTTTATTTGAAAGACAAACTGAACACTAAAATAAAAAAACAAACGTGAACAAAACCGAAACAGTACTGTGTAGCTATAATGAGAACTGTGCTGACACCAGCAACTAACATAGACACGGAAACAATCACCCACAAAACCCAACACAAAACAGGCTACGTAAATATGGTTCCCAATCAGAGACAATGACTAACACCTGCCTCTGATTGAGAACCATATCAGGCCAAACATAGAAATAGACAAACTAGACATACAACATAGAATGCCCACTCAGATCACGTCCTGACCAACACCCCCCCCCCCAGGACCGAGGGGTAGCTCCAGGGCTAGACCTTGGTCTCTACACAATGAGATACTGTCTGCTGTGAATTATAAGTATCTTTCCTACAAAATTTTACCTTGTGACCCATTCCATACATCTGTTGTTTGTCATGAACATCCAGGAGGACGGACTTTGCTATAAAATGCTGTGGCTCAAATCCACTTGTTTAGTTCTCAGTGATCACCTCCAGGGGTGATTACCGACCAGCTCCATTACTGCAGTAATTAAATAATAAAGTTAGATTGTTTTGAAGAAATCTAAAAGTCTCTCCTTATGATTATAATAATTCCACCACAGCATTCAGGCCAAAGAGTTCAATCTTGGTTTCATAAGACTAGAGAATCGTGTTCTCATAGTCTGAGTGTCTTTGGGTGCCTTTTGGCAAACTCCAAGCGGGCTGTCATGTGCCTTTTACTGATGAGTGGCTTCCGTCTGGCCACTCTACCATAAAGGCCTAATTGGTGGAGTGACTGCAAAGATTGTTGTCCTTCTGAAAGGTTGTCTCATCTCCACAGAGGAACTCTAGAGTTCTGTCTGAGTGAATATCGGGTTCTTGGTCACTGCCCTGACCAAGGCCCTTCTCCCCCGATTTCTCAGTTTGGCTGGGTGGCCAGCTCTAGGAAGAGTCTTTCTTGGTGGTTCCAAACTTCTTCCATTTAAGAATGATGGATGCCACTGTGTTCTTGGGGACCATCAATGCTGCAGACGTTTTTTGGTACGCTTCCCCAGATCTGTGCCTCGACACAATCCTGTCTCTGAGCTCTATGGATAAATTCTTCAACCTCATGACTTGTTTTTTGCTCTGACATGCACTGTCAACTGTGGGACCTTTCATAGACAGGCGAGTGCCTTTCCAAATCATGTCCAATCAATTTAATTTACCACATGTGGACTCCAATCGAGTTGTGGAAACATCTCAAGGATGATCACTGGAAACAGGATGCACCTGAGCTCAATATCGAGTCGCATAGCAAAGGGTCTGAATTCTTCCGTAAATAATGTCTGTTTTAATATTTAATACCTTTGTAAAAATGTCAAAAAACTGTTTTTGCTTTTTCATTATGGGGTATTGTGTGTACATTGCTGAGGGTGAATTAAAAAAAATATATTTTAGAATAAGGCTGTGACGTAACAAAATGTGGAAAAAGTCAAGGCAATAAACTCAGCGAAAAAAGAAAAGTCCTCTCACTGTCAACTGCGTTTATTTTCAGCAAACTTAACATGTGTAAATATTTGTAAGAACATAAGATTCAACAACTGAGACATAAACTGAACAAGTTCCACAGACATGTGACTAACAGAAATGGAATAATGTGTCCCTGAACAAAGAGGGGGGTCAAAATCAAAAGTTAGTCAGTACCTGGTGGGCCACCAGCTGCATTAAGTACTGAAGTGCATCTCCTCCTCATGGACTTCACCAGATTTGCCAGTTCTTGCTGTGAGATGATACCCTACTCCTCCACCAAGGCACTTGCAAGGTCCCGGACATTTCTGGGGGGAATGGCCCTAGCCCTCACCCTCCGATCCAACAGGTCCCAGAAGTGCTCAATGGGATTGAGATCCGGGCTCTTCCTCCTGTCTCAGCCTCCAGTATTTATGCTGCAGTAGTTTATGTGTCGGGGGGCTAGGGTCAGTTTGTTATATCTGGAGTACTTCTCCTGTCCTATTCAGTGTCCTGTGTGAATCTAAGTGTGCGTTCTCTAATTCTCTCCTTCTCTCTTTCTTTCTCTCTCTCGGAGGACCTGAGCCCTAGGACCATGCCCCAGGATTACCTGACATGATGACTCCTTGCTGTCCCCAGTCCACCTGGCCGTGCTGCTGCTCCAGTTTCAACTGTTCTGCCTTATTATTATACGACCATGCTGGTCATTTATGAACATTTGAACATCTTGGCCATGTTCTGTTATAATCTCCACCCGGCACAGCCAGAAGAGGACTGGCCACCCCACATATGCTCTCTCTAATTCTCTCTTTCTTTCTCTCTCTCGGAGGACCTGAGCCCTAGGACCATGCCCCAGGATTACCTGACATGATGACTCCTTGCTGTCCCCAGTCCATCTGACCGTGCTGCTGCTCCAGTTTCAACTGTTCTGCCTTATTATTATACGACCATGCTGGTCATTTATGAACATTTGAACATCTTGGCCATGTTCTGTTATAATCTCCACCCGGCACAGCCAGAAGAGGACTGGCCACCCCACATAGCCTGGTTCCTCTCTAGGTTACTTCCTAGGTTTTGGCCTTTCTAGGGAGTTTTTCCTAGCCACCGTGCTTCTACACCTGCATTGCTTGCTGTTTAGGGTTTTAGGCTGGGTTTCTGTACAGCACTTTGAGATATCAGCTGATGTACGAAGGGCTATATAAATAAATGTGATTTGATTTGATTTGATTCTCTGGCCATGGCAGAACACTGACATTCCTGTCTTGCAAGAAATCACGCACAGAACAAGCAGTATGGCTGGTGGCATTGTCATGCATTGTCATGCTGGAGGGTCAGGATGAGCCTGCAGGAAGGGTACCACATGAGGGAGGAGGATGTCTTCCCTGTAACGCACAGCGTTGAGATTGCCTGCAATGACAACAAGCTCAGTCCGATGATGCTGTGACACACCGCCCCAGACCATGACAGACCCTCCACCTCCAAATTGATCCCGCTCCAGAGTACAGGCTTCGGTGTAACGCTCATTCCTTCGATGATAAACGCGAATCCGACCATCACCCCTTGTGAGACAAAACCGTGACACGTCAGTGAGAGCACTTTTTTGCCATTCCTGTCTGGTCCAGAGACGGTAGGTTTGTGCCCATAAGCGACGTTGTTGCCAGTGATGTCTGGTGAGGACCTGCCTTACAACAGGCCTACAAGCCCTCAGTCCAGCCTCTCTCAGCCTATTGCGGACAGTCTGAGCACTGATGGAGGGATTGTGCGTTCCTGGTGTAACTCGGGCAGTTGTTGTTGCCAACCTGTACCTGTCCCGCAGGTGTTATGTTCGGATGTACTGATCCTGTGCAGGTGTTGTTACACGTGGTCTGCCACTGAGAGGACGATCAGCTGTCCGTCCTGTCTCCCTGTAGCGCTGTCTTAGGCGTCTCACAGTACGGACATTGCAATGTATTGCCCTGGCCAAATCTGCAGTCCTGATGCCTCCTTCGAGCATGCCTAAGGCACGTTCATGCAGATGAGCAGGGACCCTCGGCATATTTCTTTTGATTTCTGAGTCAGTAGAAAGGCCTCTTTAGTGTCCTAAGTTTTCATAACTGTGATCTCATTTGCCTACTGTCTGTAAGCTGTTAGTGTCTTAATGACTGTTCCACAGGTGCATGTTCATTAATTGTTTACGGTTCATGGGAAACAGTGTTTAAACACTTTACAATGAAGATCTGTGAAGTTATTAGGATTTTTACGAATTATCTTTGAAAGACAGTGTCGCGAAAATGGGACGGTACTTTTTTTGCTGAGTTTAGTAAAAGATAACATTTTCTATAATCTAGATAGGTAGGACTGGGGTCTGAATACATTGTTTAGCATGTCTGCTCTTTTCTATAAACGGTAGGAACACAATATATGATCTATACTTGGCATGTTGGTTTCTCACTTATGGGTGGAGCAAATTGTGATATGGGGCAGGAGAATTGGCAGTATATATGCAAATGAAATACTGTAGTTAAAAAAGTTAAAGTGTAGTGTTTTTGCAGACTGTAGTGTTTTTGCAGACATTGCTAATTGACTACAGTACTTTTGTAGTAAGTACTGTAGTATTTACTAAAGTATTCTACAGTACACTACAGCATTCTATAGTAAGTACTTCACATGAATGAGGGATACTACAGTGTGTAGTATAGTATTTTACAGTATACTACAGTTTTATAGAATTCGATATTAAGTATTGTGGTCTTCTATAACAAAATGTAGTATTTTTCATGTGGGTCTCTTGGTAAAAAGTATGGTCTGCAGCGTTTCATGAGGTATTCTTACTCAGGCGAGCAAAAACTTGAGACTTCCATAACAACAGCTGGTTCACAACCTCTTATGTTAACAGAGACACTACCCATCCTCCCGTCATCTTAACCGGGTCTGCTGTCCGGTCTTGACGATGAAAAAACAGCGATGTATATTGTCCATGTCCTCGTTCAGCCACGACTCTGAGAAATATAGGATATTACCGTTTTTCAGGTCCCGTTGATAAACTCAAAATGAGCTCATCCAGTGACTGTACATTTGCCAACAGAAAAGGGGAGGGATATTACTGTTAGTTTCAGTTTGTTTTACATGACTTATGGCCTATTGCACCTTTGTTGGGTCCTGCTCGTTTTACTAGATGCTCATTGATCTTGATCGATCTTGATTAATCATTGATCCTTTTACTCTAGCGTCTCATTGATGTCAAATCCTGAGGTCAAGACGATTGGTGAAAGGTCATTCATCATCTTGGAGAAGGATGAAGGAACATTACGTATTCATGCCATACGATAATCAATTAATCCATTTCAATTTTTTGCAGTTTTTTGTTGATCGAGCCACATTGTGTGTGTGTGCGTGCTTGAGTGTGTGCATTCAATCCACTGTGCATCCATTCAGTCATTACAGATCCCTGACCAGAAGCAGACCTTTTCCCTATGAATGGATAGCTAAGATGGGAAACACCACCTTCCTGGAGCTATGACCATATCGTGTACATATCCATATAATCCTTTCAGATCTAAAAGAGTTGTCTAGGGGTGGGAACAGACAATGAGAATCTCAAACCAACCCCTTGCTCCAATGGCATCCCCCTTCTACATTAGGCTATGTTCTATCAGTGAGCAGTGGTGGATAAGTATTGACATGTGGCAGAAGCTAAGGATTGGCTTGAACAGAGAGATTCTGAGCTGCCCTTTGTTTCAGTACCCATGACCATCTAGGTATTTGGTTATATTTTAGGAGAAAAAAAAAAGTGTGGCAACTGTTTTGGAAAGTGGCAGGACAGGGTATATAACCTGGATATACAGTGCCTTGCGAAAGTATTCGGCCCCCTTGAACTTTGCGACCTTTTGCCACATTTCAGGCTTCAAACATAAAGATATAAAACTGTATTTTTTTGTGAAGAATCAACAACAAGTGGGACACAATCATGAAGTGGAACGACATTTATTGGATATTTCAAACTTTTTGAACAAATCAAAAACTGAAAAATTGGGCGTGCAAAATTATTCAGCCCCCTTAAGTTAATACTTTGTAGCGCCACCTTTTGCTGCGATTACAACTGTAAGTCACTTGGGGTATGTCTCTATCAGTTTTGCACATCGAGAGACTGACATTTTTTCCCATTCCTCCTTGCAAAACAGCTCGAGCTCAGTGAGGTTGGATGGAGAGCATTTGTGAACAGCAGTTTTCAGTTCTTTCCACAGATTCTCGATTGGATTCAGGTCTGGACTTTGACTTGGCCATTCTAACACCTGGATATGTTTATTTTTGAACCATTCCATTGTAGATTTTGCTTTATGTTTTGGATCATTGTCTTGTTGGAAGACAAATCTCCGTCCCAGTCTCAGGTCTTTTGCAGACTCCATCAGGTTTTCTTCCAGAATGGTCATGTATTTGGCTCCATCCATCTTCCCATCAATTTTAACCATCTTCCCTGTCCCTGCTGAAGAAAAGCAGGCCCAAACCATGATGCTGCCACCACCATGTTTGACAGTGGGGATGGTGTGTTCAGGGTGATGGGCTGTGTTGCTTTTACGCCAAACATAACATTTTGCATTGTTGCCAAAAAGTTCAATTTTGGTTTCATCTGACCAGAGCACCTTCTTCCACATGTTTGGTGTGTCTCCCAGGTGGCTTGTGGCAAACTTTAAACGACACTTTTTATGGATATCTTTAAGAAATCTTCTTGCCACTCTTCCATAAAGGTCAGATTTGTGCAATATACGACTGATTGTTGTCCTATGGACAGAGTCTCCCACCTCAGCTGTAGATCTCTGCAGTTCATCCAGAGTGATCATGGGCCTCTTGGCTGCATCTCTGATCAGTCTTCTCCTTGTATGAGCTGAAAGTTTAGAGGGTCTTGGTAGATTTGCAGTGGTCTGATACTCCTTCCATTTCAATATTATCGCTTGCACAGTGCTCCTTGGGATGTTTAAAGCTTGGGAAATCTTTTTGTATCCAAATCCGGCTTTAAACTTCTTCACAACAGTATCTCGGACCTGCCTGGTGTGTTCCTTGTTCTTCATGATGCTCTCTGCGCTTTTAACGGACCTCTGAGACTATCACAGTGCAGGTGCATTTATACGGAGACTTGATTACACACAGGTGGATTGTATTTATCATCATTAGTCATTTAGGTCAACATTGGATCATTCAGAGATCCTCACTGAACTTCTGGAGAGAGTTTGCTGCACTGGAAGTAAAGGGGCTGAATAATTTTGCACGCCCAATTTTTCAGTTTTTGATTTGTTCAAAAAGTTTGAAATATCCAATAAATGTCGTTCCACTTCATGATTGTGTCCCACTTGTTGATTTTTCACAAAAAAATACAGTTTTATATCTTTATGTTTGAAGCCTGAAATGTGTCAAAAGGTCGCAAAGTTCAAGGGGGCCGAATACTTTCGCAAGGCACTGTATGCAACGCTGTTCAGTTAGAGCAGAACAAGGTGACGACTAAAGGAGGGAGGGTAGTGAAGTTTTAGGATGTGATGTTTAACAAGTCATAAGGTTATGGAGTGTTTGTGAAATAGTTGATATGACTGCTTCTCCAGAGGGTGGGCCACACCCCTTACGTCCTTCATTGGAAAAGTCTGACATGTTTATGGAGAGGGAATATTATACTTGGGAGACGGGATTAACGAATGGAATAAGTCTAAATGTCCAGTAAAACTATACTAGACGTATCTAACAGTGACGATTTCCCACTACAGTAGACCCAATTTTTTTTTAACTAAATCAACAATAAATGTTTTGTCTCATTGGTAAGAAGGAAACCTTTGAGTGAGTTAAGGTTGAGTAAGGATTTAGGGATGATCTTGAAAGTACTACCACTTCTTCTAATGCTACATGTTACAGTATGGCTACAATGTTGCACATCTGGTTAGGTGCAAGTTCACAGAGGCAATTGGAGTCAAAAAAGTATTGGTTCTGGGAATCTTATTCCTCTTGTAAATCAGTTGCATCTTTAGGACTGTATCATACATTTGACTCTGTACATCAGGGCTCTCCAACCCTGTTCCTGGAGAGCTACCTTCCTGTAGATTTTCGCTCCAACCCTTTTCCCGATTCTACTAATGAGCTAGTTGAGAAGCTGAAAAATCAGGTTAGTTACAACTAGGGTTGGAGTGAAAACCTACAGAAGGGTAGCTCTCCAGGAACAGGGTTGGAGAGCCCTGGTGTACCTAGTAAAAAGCATTTGTTTTGTATCATTTATGACAAGAAGCTGTTCATTATTTCTTACGTCACTTTTCTCAAATACTGTAGATTGTGTTCTATCCTCTTTACATACAATTAGCCTGGCTGACGCAACTCACGTGACTACACAGCAAAAAGCTGTGACCAAGAGCTGTCAGACAGACTACTTTACAATAGTGTTAAAAAATGGCCTCTTGCAAGACTGCCAACCAGAGCTGTGTTCAGCTACAGAAAGGGTATCCCACACAGTTCATCCAGTCAGAAGAAACTTCACAGGTGTTTGACTAATCTTTTTGTTTATTAATCATTGTATAAGGCCACTCTGGACTGTGCAGACTTCATTGATAGAGGAATTAAACATCAGAAATACAGTATCACATTGTCCTTGTTACATTTTCAATGCCCTGCGGTGAGCTCCATCTTCTGGCGCCGTCACCCTGGACAGCGTATCCACATCATAATGGAGTGAAAGTCAAGCTATACATCAACTGAAACAAACTGCAGAGCACAAATAGACATGATAATGCAATAGCATGATATATAATAAACCACTACATGAAGTGTTAAAAGATACATATAGCATACGTCTTACGAATCACTACACAAGCATACACTTCAGCATGCTTCTAAAAACTCAAATGTGAATTCATGTCAGTGGTCTGTGTGTGGTTTTCTGTACATTCCACTCATCTAATACAGGGTCTGTGTGTCATGCATAATCAGGCTTCATATGGAGTAGAAAAGGTCAAGAGATTCATAGATCAGATAGTATAACATACACAAAAACCTCAGCATACCTGGAGTAAGTGGAATCCTATCTATTCCCATGTCAGCATGCAGCCGCCAGCACAACTATCAGGCGTCCAATGCTTTCTCTCGAAGCCATCTTTGGTTTCAGCCAAGAGGCCTGAGTCCTCTATGTAATGTACACACAGAGGTTCAATTCCTAGTAGGGATCTAGTGTAAACAATCATATTGGTCAGGGGGTCCAGACAGCATGCAAAGAGGAAAGTCAGGGGACAAGCCATGCAGTGAGGAGTACATTGCACTGGTCAATTCTAGGGGTGACAGACTTTAGATAGCACAAAATAAAAAAAGTAACATGTTGAAAGAATGGCTAGTGGAGAAATGCTGTAAATGCTAACCCAGTATACCTATATGAATCTTTAAATCAGTGCTTCAGCAGAATCAGTACAACCAATGAGTGTACTACAACCACTTGTTTCCACGTCACTTACCAGTGCCTGATTCCGTTTATAGACCTAATTAATTATAGTGGTTTCTGGTCATCCATGGACAAAGTTCCTGGTTTTCAGCTCTCCTGGTTTTCAAACCATTCAGCCAATTTAGAGTATGGAGATGGATCCCAAGTCTCTGACTATGGAGAGCCCACTAGGACTTGAATCCCTCAGTTTTAAGCTACATTGACAAATCATAGGAAACCAACATAAAAGCTCCATAAGGTAACAAACAATAAGATAAAAGACCATGACAAACCACCATTCTGATGTGAATATAGCCAGCCCACCTGAAGGCAGTGCATTGATCATGTCACCCGCACCTATTCTATTTGACAAGGCAAAATGCAACCCCACATCAATGCAATCTAGAGATTAAAGGAGATAACTGGAGAAAAGACATTCTGATTGTAGTGATAAGATGAAACCCAACCATACCAAAAAGATGTGCCAGAACTGTGAACATACTGTGAGAAAATCCTTCAATAATCAGCCTGATATTCAGGGCCTGTATTGTGCATGTGCCTCAGACTAGGTGCTGATATAGGATCATTGTTGCCTTTTTCATAATGAATTTGATATGAACACGGAAGACCTGATCCTAGATCAGCACTCCTACTCAGATGCTTTATGAAGACGGGCCCAGGGAGTGACTACCACGCTAATTGCAAACAATATTCAGGGTAGCAGCTTCACTTCGTATAATATTAAACTGTAAAACCAGTTACATATGGGTCGTTCTGAAATTAGTACCTTTTGTGTCCCTTTGCTATATTAAGTAGAAATTAAATATTAAAACCCAGTTCTATTAAATGAAGTGTCCTTTAATACTGACCACAAGGAAAATGTAATAAATCTGATTTAATAAAGACTTTTTAAACTGCCAAAATTCAGCATTTTGACATATCCCTCTAAGCATCCTGTGACTTCTAGGAAGATTTTAACCCATTTGACCTCACCATTATTTGAAAGCCCTAGTTATTTTGTCATTTCTGAAGAGTTAATGACTTAATGTGATTAGTGATTCATTTTAAAGAAAAAAAAAGTGAACTGAACTCTCGTTTTAATATGGTGAAATTCCTCTTGAAATATTTATTTAAAAAGAAAGATTGAACATCTAATAGTCAAATCATAGTGTACAAGCAGGTGAGCTGGTTCTACTCTTTCTGGCCATTGTCTGGTGTTTTTTGATGGAAAACAGAGCAGGTCGAACATAACACGTCTACCCTTTCACCCATAAATAAACAGGCTAGAAATGTTTGAACAATTGAATTTGCATTCAATTGCCCCTCCCTGTTGCACACAACAAGCTTCCATTCCCTCGGTCACAAGGGGATTTATGGCTGACTTAACCCGGTTACGGTCAACTCTGTTACTTTATTTGGCACCTACCATGGTCATTTCTTTCATTTGACCTCAAGATGGGAAACAGTGTTTTGAACATGTGCTCTTTATGGCAGAATGTTAAAAATTGGGTGAAATCAAGTTCTCCTACTCAAAAGCCACCTAATCAGCAGAAAGACCCATATGCTATTGCAATATCAGTAGCATAAAATGTTTTTTCATGTATTTATTCTATCCCCTAATCTTGCTATCACTAGAAACCGGTTCCATTCATAACTCTCGACCTGAAGTTCTACTAAAAGGACAAATAGAACAAGACAGGTCTTTCTAAGGCAACGGTTTTTTTTTGGCAGCGATATAAACTCATAGAGTCAGTCTTTTTTCCTCTCCTCTACCATAAGTCCCTTTCACAGAGTCAGTCAGTGGAGTGGTGAGACATAGCTGGACAAGCTCGAGAATCACAACTAGAGTGGAGAATGCGACAGTAATTCATATAGGCAGACAAAGCCTCGGCCCACAGATTCTATCTAGGCAGTGGAGAGCATTGGTCTTCGGTTCAGTCTCTGCTATTGTTAAAGTCTCAGTTGAGAATGCTGATCAGACCAGAGGAAGGAACAGAAGGAAAAGGCATGTGTGTATAATGGCCTCTAGTCCAATAGGGGGAGCCACCCACCTCTCCACACTGTAGGCGTTGATAGGAGTGAAGGCAAAGAAAGGAGCGATTTAAGGGTCCAGGGCCCCCTCTCACATCCCTACTCCCAGGTATAAGTTAGGAGGGAAGAGTCGGTGGTGGATGGGAGTGGAGTGGGTAAAGGTGGTCCAAGTCAGTGGTTCGTGGGTTGGTTCTGTTGTTGTTCCTGTTGGAGCTTGGCTGGAGGTTTGGTGGGGGCTTTGACTGGCGGCTTTTCTGGGGCTTTGGCAAGGATCTTGGGGGACGGCGCCATGGCATGCAGGCCGGCCTCGGTGCCGATGTGCACAGTGATGTTGGTGTAGAGGGGGAAGTGGTCACGTGACAGCACCTCGTACTCCACAGTGTTCATGCCGTCCAGCTTCCACGTCTGACGTGTCTTGGCCAGCATGTTGAACCTAGGAGGAGGCAGAGAGAGGGGAGCTTAGTGATGGACTGTGGGTTTATTCAACAGACCTAGGTCTTATTCAATAGAGGGCAGCATTCAGATGTAGCAGATGGAAATAAAAAAAAATTTACAGATACAATGTGCTGCCTATTTGAAAGAATCTGAACGTGTCACCCTACTGAATGGACCCCAGCCATACACAAACACGTGTCAGTCCTGTACCATACCTCCTGGGGTTCACATCGTTTCCCTTGTCCAGCTTGTGTTTGATCATCTTGTATCGGCCCACCTTCACCGATGGACGAGAGATGAACATCCCTCCTAGGGATACTCTGAGAACGGGAGAGAGGGAAGGAAAGAGAGAGAAAGAATTTTAATTGGGTTATTATCTATTATAAATAATAGGATTATTCAGTGTCTTTAAATTGTATCCTTTTGTTAGACAGAACAAACCACAATGGGTCCATAGCTCAATGAATTGGCTCAATGTTCCACCCCCAAAACTCCCAAGGACCCCTCTCACCTGACTCCAATGTCATCGTCCTCTCCTCCCCAGCCCCAGTAGTTGTTGGGGAAGCCGTTCATCTTCAGGTAGTGCAGTGGAGACAACGCGGACACCCCTCCGAAATACATCTTGTAAGGCAGCCTAGGAGAATGACAGGATTAAAATAAAAATGAAGGATCAGATAGGGAACAAGTGAAATCAGAAATGAGTGAAGCCACGCATAATGAAAGAACTAAATGACAACTAAAAGAATACATTTTGTGTTGAATAAACTTGTGAAAATCAATGCGACTGAGGAACTAATAACCATAAGAGGAAAAAGAGGGGGAAAAAATTAAAATGAGAATTGACTGACTTGTATCCAAACTTGTCCATGGCGATGGCAGCGTGCTTCGGGTTGGAATCGCACATGTAGGTGTTGCGGTCGTCCTCAGGGATGAGGTCCACATCATGGAAGAACAGGCAGTCCCAGTCCTCCTCCCGCATGGCCTCCCGGAACCCAACGTTCATCAGCTTGGCCCGGTTAAATGTGTAGTTACCAGCCTAAAGAGGGCCAAGTAAGACATGTTTTAATGGCATTTAGAGACACTTATGTCAGCAACAACCTGCAAATATTCAATATTGACATGGTCTCTATACAAATAATAACAATAAAAATAGGTTATTCATTATGAACGTTCACTATTTCCCCTATTTTTTTTTTTTCAGTGGTGGCAAGGGTAACAGGGTGCATTGCTGCAAGCGGTAGTGCAATGACATGCTAGCTGTTCCCATAGACTTCCTGTCATTGAGCTAATGACAATCCATTTAAAAGCGCGTCTCAGCAGAACCATAGATGGCTAAAGATACACTACATGGCAAAAAGTATGTGGACACCTGCTTGTCAAACATCATTCCAAAATCATGGGCATTAATATGGGGTTGGTCATCCCTTTGTTGCTATAACAGCCGCCATTCTTCTGGGAAGGCTTTCCACTAGATGTTCGAACATTGCTGCGGGGGCTTCAATTTAGCCACAAGAGCATTAGTGAGGTCGGCACTGATGTTGGGCGATTAGGCCTGGCTCGCAGTCTACATTCCAATTCATCCCAAAGGTGTTCGATGGGTTTGAGGTCAGGGCTCTGTGCAGGCCAGTCAAGTTATTCCACACTGATCTCAACAAACCATCTCTGTATGGACCTCGCTTTGTGCACGGGGGCATTGTTATGCTGAAACAGGAAAGGGCCATCCCCAAACTGTTGCCACTAAGTTACGAGTTCCCTTCACTGGAACTAAGGGGCCTAGCCCGAAACATGAAAAATAGCCCCCAACCATTATTCCTCCTCCACCAAACATTACAGCATTCTCCTGGCATCCGCCAAACCCAGATTTGTCCGTCGGACTGCCAGACGGTGAAGAGTGATTCATCACTCCAGAGAACGTGTTTCCACTGCTCCAGAGTCCAATGGCTGCGAGCTTTACACCACCAGCCGACGCTTGGCATAGAGCATTGTGATCTTAGGCTTGTATGTAGCTGCTCGGCCATGGTAACCAATTTCATGAAGCTCCAGACAAACAGTTACAGACTTTTACGCGCGACGTGCTTCAGCACTTGCGGTCCCGTTTTGTGAGCTTGTGTGGCCTACCACTTCGCGGCTGAGACGTTGTTGCTCTTAGACGTTTCCACTTCACAATAACAGCATTTACAGTTGAGCGGGGCAGTTCAAGCAGGGAAGAAATTTGACGGACTGACTTGTTGGAAAGGTGGCAACCTATGACGGTGCCGTGTTGAAAGTCACTGTGCTCTTCAGTACGGGCCATTCTACTGCCAATGTTTGACTATGGAGATTGCATGGCTGTGTGCTCCATTTTGCACACCTGTCAGCAAAAGGTGTGGTTGAAATAGCCTAAACCATTTGAAGGGGTGTCCACATACTTTTGACCATGTAGTGCATATATCATATTTGGGCCCCCGCTGATAAATGAATATAGGGTAAACATTGACATTGGTTCCATAAGTGTATTAAATATAAGGAGTGTGCGACTTCATTTTTATACAGTTTAATCTCCATTAGTAGTCTCATAAAGCCGACCGTAGGCAACACAGGTCTGGTTTCAATGATGGACTCTGTTGGCATAGAGGAACTACGTCACTGCCTAGGTCACTGCTTTATCTGCTTGAATAAAATACTACAGAGTAGCTAGCAAGATGGAGATCCCAGAGGTTCTTTTTAATGAGTGCATTTCACAAGTGGCTAAGTTTGCATCAACTACCATTATTAAAACCACTGCAAAAGATTTTGCCTGTAAACTTTGGCTTTGAATAGCAAAGTGGATCACATTAGTGGAAACCAAGACTGTTTTCAGGGCTGGTTGTAGCTACATATTTTCGAGTCGGGGACAATTTTTGCATTTTAGCTAACCCTAGCCCTTTTCCTAACTTTAAACTAATTCTCCTACCTGCTATGAAAAGTCACTTCCTCTAGTCAAAGCCGGCAGGCCTGCCCCGAGAGCAGTGAAAGTATCCACTAATGACATACAGCGTTCTGGCATGTCTGCCTCGTGATTTGTTGGGCGAGTGTCCGGAAATATATATTTTCCCTTATCAACATAGGTATTGAATTACTAGTTCCTCACCGAGGTCAATAGCATGAGTAGTACTTGTTCCTGTGGTTCAGTGTGTGTGTGTGTAACTATGACAACCAACCACAGCTACCATCCAAGATGGCGTAGCAGTAGGTCGTCCTGTCCTGTCGTGTCCCTGTATATATCGTTTATTTTTCGTTTTTTACATATTTTCTCCACATATCTCTTTGAAAACATTTTGCTAAACCCTAAGCTTCCAAATACTCTCCTGCGACTCACCCAATGTAGCTATTTCTCCTAAAGTATTTATATTTACTTCGGGACCCCTCAACTGAAGCTAGCCAGCTAACCAGCGGGTATGCTAGCGGTCTCCAGCTAACCGGTCATCAGCTAACCTGTAGTTCGGAAAGCTCTCGCCTGTTCGTACAACGCGACTTTAACCAGAGCACAACGGACCTATTTATTTTTCATCCCCGGATTCCCACCACAAACGGAACATCTTTCAGCTGGATTTTTCAGCAACTAGCTATCTAGCTAAACCGCAACCTCGGATTACTCCTGGCTAGCGTTTCCACCCACTTAGCTTGAAGCTAGCCCGGCCGTAGCACCTGTGCTACCACCGTAGCATACTCCTGAGCTACAATACCCGGGCCCACGACCGGTCTACCGATGTCATCGCATGAAGAGGAATAAACAGACTCACCCCATCGCGACGTCCCCCAAAGGCTAACTCTCTAGCCCTCGCTATCTCCCTGCTTGCTAATTCGGCCTGCTAACTGCTAGCTTGTCCAGCTCCGGCCCGCTAACTGCTACCTTGTCTAGCCCGGGCCTACAAACTGTTAGCTTGTTAGCACAGGCCTGCTAACCGCCTGAATCGCCGCGTCTCAAACGCTCACCGGACCCATATTTACTTTCTATCTCTTTTGACTTTTAATTTGTTTATACCTTCCGGAAACCTGCCTCACCCAATGTGATACGGAATCACTATTATTTTTTATTTATTTTTAGAACACACTCAAGAACCTCCAGAAGCTAACCAGCTACAAGCTATTTAGTCATTGTTAGTTTTTTTTTAACCTGGATAACACTCACCAGGCCAGCTTCCCTGCCCCATCCACCGCTGCCCCCTGGACACTGATCTCTTGGCTACATAGCTGATGCACGCTGGACTGTCCATTAATCACGGTACTCCATTCTGCTTGTTTGTTCTATCTGTTGGCCCCGTTGCCTAGTCTACGCCATTTTACCTGCTGTTGTTGTGCTAGCTGATTAGCTGTTGTCTCACCTACTGTTTTAGCTAGCTTTCCCAATTCAACACCTGTGATTACTGTATGCCTCGCTGTATGTCTCTCTCAAATGTCAATATGCCTTGTATACTGTTGTTCAGGTTAGTTATCATTGTTTTAGTTCACAATGGAGCCCCTAGTTCCACTCTTCACGCCCCTGATAACTCCTTTGTCCCACCTCCCACACATGCGGTGACCTCACCCATTACTCCCAGCATGTCCAGAGATACAACCTCCCTCATCATCACCCAGCTCCTGGGCTTACCTCCGCTGTACCTGCACCCCACCATACCCCTGTCTGCGCATTATGCCCTGAATATATTCTACCATGCCCAGAAACCTGCTCCTCTTATTCTCTGTCCCCAACGCTCTAGGCGACCAGCTTTGATAGCCTTTAGCCGCACCCTCATACTACTCCTTCTCTGTTCCGCGGGTGATGTGGAGGTAAACCCAGGCACCCTCATTTGTTGACTTCTGTGATCGAAAAAGCCTTGGTTTCATGCATGTCAACATCAGAAGCCTCCTCCCTAAGTTTGTTTTACTCACTGCTTTAGCACACTCTGCTAACCCTGATGTCCTTGCTGTGTCTGAATCCTGGCTCAGGAAGGCCACCAAAAATTCAGAGATTTCCATACCCAACTATAACATCTTCCGTCAAGATAGAACTGCCAAAGGGGGAGGAGTTGCAGTCTACTGCAGAGATAGCCTGCAAAGTAATGTCATACTTTCCAGGTCCATACCCAAACAGTTCGAACTACTAATTTTGAAGATTACTCTCTCCAGAAATAAGTCTCTCACAGTTGCCGCCTGCTACCGACCCCCCTCAGCTCCCAGCTGTGCCCTGGACACAATTTGTGAATTGATCGCCCCCCATCTAGCTTCAGAGTTTGTTCTGTTAGGTGACCTAAACTGGGATATGCTTAACACCTCGCCAGTCCTACAATCTAAGCTAGATGCCCTCAATCTCACACAAATCATCAAGGAACCCACCAGGTACAACCCTAACTCTGTAAACAAGGGCACCCTCATAGACGTCATCCTGACCAACTGGCCCTCCAAATACACCTCCGCTGTCTTCAACCAGGATCTCAGCGATCACTGCCTCATTGCCTGTATCCGCTACGGAGCCGCAGTCAAACGACCACCCCTCATCACTGTCAAACGCTCCCTAAAACACTTCTGTGAGCAGGCCTTTCTAATCGACCTGGCCCGGGTATCCTGGAAGGACATTGACCTCATCCCGTCAGTTGAGGATGCCTGGTCATTCTTTAAAAGTAACTTCCTCACCATTTTAGATAAGCATGCTCCGTTAAAAAAATGCAGAACTAAGAACAGATACAGCCCTTGGTTCACCCCAGACCTGACTGCCCTCGACCAGCACAAAAACATCCTGTGGCGGACTGCAATAGCATCGAATAGTCCCTGTGATATGCAACTGTTCAGGGAAGTCCGGAACCAATACACGCAGTCAGTCAGGAAAGCTAAGGCCAGCTTCTTCAGGCAGAAGTTTGCATCCTGTAGCTCCAACTCCAAAAAGTTCTGGGACACCGTGAAGTCCATGGAGAACAAGAGCACCTCCTCCCAGCTGCCCACTGCACTGAGGCTAGGTAACACGGTCACCACTGATAAATACATGATTATCGAAAACTTCAATAAGCATTTCTCAACGGCTGGCCATGCCTTCCGCCTGGCTACTTCAACCTCGGCCAACAGCTCCGCCCCCCTCGCAGCTCCTCGCCCAAGCCTCTCCAGGTTCTCCTTTAACCAAATCCAGATAGCAGATGTTCTGAAAGAGCTGCAAAACCTGGACCCGTACAAATCAGCTGGGCTTGACAATCTGGACCCTCTATTTCTGAAACTATCTGCCACCATTGTCGCAACCCCTATTACCAGCTTGTTCAACCTCTCTTTCATATCGTCTGAGATCCCCAAGGATTGGAAAGCTGCCGCAGTCATCCCCCTCTTTAAAGGGGGAGACACCCTGGACCCAAACTGTTACAGACCTATATCCATCCTGCCCTGCCTATCTAAGGTCTTCGAAAGCCAAGTCAACAAACAGGTCACTGACCATCTCGAATCCCACCGCACCTTCTCCGCTGTGCAATCTGGTTTCCGAGCCGGTCATGGGTGCACCTCAGCCACACTCAAGGTACTCAACGATATCATAACCGCCATCGATAAAAGACAGTACTGTGCAGCCGTCTTCATCGACCTTGCCAAGGCTTTCGACTCTGTCAATCACCATATTCTTATCGGCAGACTCAGGAGCCTCGGTTTTTTGGATGACTGCCTTGCCTGGTTCACCAATTACTTTGCAGACAGAGTTCAGTGCGTCAAATCGGAGGGCATGCTGTCTGGTCCTCTGGCAGTCTCTATGGGGGTGCCACAGGGTTCAATTCTCGGGCCGACTCTTTTCTCTGTGTATATCAATGATGTTGCTCTTGCTGCGGGCGATTCCCTGATCCACCTCTACGCAGACGACACCATTCTATATACCTTCGGCCCGTCTTTGGACACTGTGCTATCTAACCTCCAAACAAGCTTCAATGCCATACAACACTCCTTCCGTGGCCTCCAACTGCTCTTAAACGCTAGTAAAACCAAATGCATGCTTTTCAACCGGTCGCTGCCTGCACCCGCATGCCCGACTAGCATCACCACCCTGGATGGTTCCGACCTAGAATATGTGGACGTCTATAAGTACCTAGGTGTCTGGCTAGACTGCAAACTCTCCTTCCAGACTCATATCAAACATCTCCAATCGAAAATCAAATCAAGAGTCGGCTTTCTATTCCACAACAAAGCCTCCTTCACTCACGCCGCCAAGCTTACCCTAGTAAAACTGACTATCCTACCGATCCTCGACTTCGGCGATGTCATCTACAAAATGGCTTCCAACACTCTACTCAGCAAACTGGATGCAGTCTATCACAGTGCCATCCGTTTCGTCACTAAAGCACCTTATACCACCCACCACTGCGACTTGTATGCTCTAGTCTGCTGGCCCTCGCTACATATTCGTCGCCAGACCCACTGGCTCCAGGTCAGCTACAAGTCCATGCTAGGTAAAGCTCCGCCTTATCTCAGCTCACTGGTCACGATGGCAACACCCATCCGTAGCACGCGCTCCAGCAGGTGTATCTCACTGATCATCCCTAAAGCCAACACCTCATTTGGCCGCCTTTCGTTCCAGTACTCTGCTGCCTGTGACTGGAACGAATTGCAAAAATCGCTGAAGTTGGAGACTTTTATCTCCCTCACCAACTTCAAACATCAGTTATCTGAGCAGCTAACCGATCGCTGCAGCTGTACATAGTCTATTGGTAAATAGCCCACCCTTTTTCACCTACCTCATCCCCATACTGTTTTTATTTATTTACTTTTCTGCTCACCAATATCTCTACCTGTACATGACCATCTGATCATTCATCACTCCAGTGTTAATCTGCAAAATTGTAATTATTTGCCTACCTCCTCATGCCTTTTGCACACATTGTATATAGACTCCCCCTTTGGTTTCTACTGTGTTATTGACTTGTTAATTGTTTACTCCATGTGTAACTCTTTGTTGTCTGCTAACACTGCTATGCTTTATCTTGGCCAGGTCGCAGTTGCAAATGAAAACTTGTTCTCAACTAGCCTACCTGGTTAAATAAAGGTGAAATTAAAATAAAAATAAAAAAAAGCTGAAGACACACAAATGCTTGAACTGCTGCTAGCTTGCATTATCTTTTTTGAGTTGAGTGCAATCTGGCAGTGGTTACGCAAAAATACTGCACACATGCAGAGTCATGAATAAATGCTTTAGACATGATGCTGTAACATCTTTCTAATGGTAAATGCCTTAGCGTCTCAAAATTAACCTGGCAGAGGTTGGCTTGGCATTCATATGTTGCAGGTAAACAACAAGCAGGCAGTGACAACTTGACTAACAGTGTGAGGGTAAAACAAAGTGCTTGTTAAAGTGTAAACAAAGGGATTGCTACAAGTTGTTAAGAAGATTAAACTTGGTTAAGCCTTCCGGTAAGCATCTTTCAACCATAAGGCTGTGTGTGATTCCATGGTTAGGACACCAGAGGGTGGTTTTGATCTAGGCTGAATGTATACTTGGCCTCACCACTACAGCTAGAAGGTAGTCCAAATGAATATATCTTTTGGTCAATTGCAGGAAGTGTAAAGAACATATTCATACTGATAGGTTGTATTACAGATTGCACAATCAATTGATAACATTAATGTTGTCTTTAAAACAGCAATCAGCAGTTGAAACAAAGTGTTTATCACAACCGCTTTTTGGTAAAAGGCTGAGGGATGGGGCTGGAGAAATGTGTTACCACTCCAATTCATAGAGCTATGGATGCAAGGACTGAACATTCATGACCGTTTTAACCATGTTTTGAAGCTAGACAGTGTTTGTATACATTTACTTTGTTTACAAACATTGGAGAAAAACAAACTTATGTTGGGTTCTCATAGAGTGTGACAGTTGAACTAGGCTCATGAGGCATTTATAAGTTATATTCTTCAAGAATCAATGGGTACATATCATTAATTTATACATCCAAAAAGGTATGTAGCAACTGACGACTGCCCCTTTAAAAATGAACCTGTTGAAACAATGTGTGTGTGTGTGTGTGTATATATATGTGAATGCATTTCACCTGGTGGATGATGTAGATGCCGTAGTTGAGCTGCTGTCGCTGTAGAAATGGGTGAAGGTAGTAGAGGAGGAACTTCAGGTGGTGCTCCCGGTTTCTGTGGGGAATGATTATGGCAGTGCGGTGCCGCGCCTCACAGTCAGGTGGCCTGTAGCGCCCCCCGAGGACCACCAATGGATTCTTCCGCGCAACTTGGGCCAGCGTCAACCCGGAAGGAAAGCTGACGTGGATCGGTCCACCTGAAAAGAGAAACGGGATGAGAAGAAGCTAGATGTCATAACAGCATTTTATTGCTAGACCGATATCATAACACACACCAATTAATTAAAAATCAGTAGGCTGTCCATGCTAGCATGCTCGTTCTAACAGGGTTTTGGGGATTTGAGATCAAATGTTTTACATGAGACGACAGTACAGAATGCAGTGTGCCCCCTTTAATCCATTCTGTTCTGTTGTCTCATAAAACGTACTTCCAATCCAAAATGCTGCAGTATAGAGACAAATTAAAACATTTTAGCTTCACTGTCCAAATAAATACATGGGGGAGTGTAGGCCTAGGCTATGTAGCCTATGTGCTTTGAAGTTTGTCACTTCAAAGTCAGTAACCACTGCAAACAAATACTTGTGGAACATACTGTCGTCTCATGTCAAACATTTGATCTCAAATCCCCAAAACCCTGTTAGAACGAGCATGCTAGCATGGACAACCTACTGATTGGGGCGGCAGGTAGCCTAGTGGTTAGAGCGTTGGACCTTGTTAGCTCGAATCCCCGAGCTAACAAGGTAATCTGTCGTTCTGCCCCTGAACAAGGCAGTTAACCCACTGTTCCTAGGCCGTCATTGAACATAAGAATTTGTTCTCAACTGACTTGCCTAGTTAAATAAAATAAAAAAGGTTAAAAAAATATATACAAATAAATAAAAGCAAAACATTATAGGAGCCTTTGCTGTAGGCAAATCTCTTGGCTTCAGTGTGTATATCCAAATTTGAATGCAAAAAAAGTAGGAAGTTGGACACAAGGTAAACTGACCATTTGAACAAGTATATTCAGTCCCTCTAGTCGAAGCGTACAAACACACACTCCTGTTGGGTCAGCCGCCACCAAGTCTTGGCTCAGTTTGAATGATCTCAAAGTCAAAACACATCCTTCCTTCCCTTACTAGGGGCCATCATTGAACAATTCCTGACTGTATAGGTGAAGCAAAGGTTCCACCATATCATGTCTACTCAAAATTCTGGTAACTTTCCCAAGAATCTAGGGTGCCTTGGGTACCCATCCAACCTGGTCAGATCAGTAGCCAACTAACAAGGACGGTTTTATGTGTGGAATTATTTGGAAATTCCCTTCCACAACAAACCAACTGAGGCTTTCTGACTGCCCACATTTTGTTTTCTGGCACACTAATCAAGTATCCGAGCCACTTTCTTTTTACGAGAAAGTATTGTTCTGGCGTACATTGTAAAAAACATTCCCTCTTCAGTTTCAGTCTGGAGAGGGATTGAAGTAAGAGGTACGGGGAGCGCTGGGTAACTGAAGACGACGGCTGGTGAACTCAGAGAAATATAAATGGGGCTGCCAGTTCTAGGACTTCTATTTCTGTGTGTGAACTCACCTATCAAGGGAGACGTCTTGGGGCAGTAGGGCATGTCCTCGCCCCGGCCGTGGGCCTTGGCCAGGAGGGACAAGTTGGCATAGACGTCACTGCCTGTGTGATTGCGTGCGTGGGGCGAGCCGGCACCGGACGTCCCCGTCGCAGTGGTCTCCAGCTTGCGGAAAATCCTGATGAAATACGACACTCGCTTGTGGTAGCCCTCACGGGACAGCAGTGCCATGACGACCAGCTGGACACCCAGGAACATGAACAGGTAGCGCCATTTTGACTGTAGCCACGTCGCCATTTCGCCGGCTCTGCGTCACAAGGAACTTGGAGAGCGGTTTGGTGATAGGTTTGGCTTCGTTAGTCCTAGCAACCTACACTAGAGGAACGCTGTGAGAGAATGCTTACTTTGTGGCTGGGTGAAATACGGGGTGGGATTGTCAACAGGTGTATGTTTTTACTGTAAACAAGTGTGCACTGTCAGTATTGTGCAACTGTATGATATGACAAGTGCAACAAGCAATGGTATGGAGGCGCATCAATGAAAAGTGCAAAATCCTTGAGATGTTGAAATGTTTCTTTTTTAATCTATTTTCAGATATTGGAGTGTGATATGAAGTTAGATCAAGTTTATAGTAAAAGCACAGTGAGAAACCAAGAAAGGCACTTTGGTTTAGCTGGTCACTGGAGAGGCAAAAAAATGGAGGTAAAAAAAAAAAATCCTGAATAAAGATAGATGTCTTTATTTCAATCTCTTGTCCCACCACAAGTTGAGATGTGTTGATCTCCAAAGTCTGCTGGTGGCCCTCTGGTTCATCAATGGCGTGTGGTGGCGATGCCAGCCCAACATCATGCTACTAGAACTCCATCAGTGTCCAAACCACCACCACAGCTCGTTTGTTTCCAGTAAAATGGCTGACTGGGTGCTGCCTTGTGTTCTCTAGCCGCTACTCTCATGGGGCCCTCTAAACAAACAGCCGCCAACAACAAAAGAGAGCACAGGCAGCTGTATAGGCCCCTATCTTTTACAGAGGATTATGGTTTCGTTTGGCTTGACAAGGCTGGCTAGAGGTAGGAAGAGGGAGTGGACCGAAACCAGTACAGTGAGAGGAGGAGGAATCAGGGGCTGGCTGTGTGTGTGTGTGTGTTAGGGGAAGGGTGTGGGGACAGGGCAGACAGAGAGCAAAGAGAGAAAGGGGAAGGTCCGATGGTGACTGCGGCTATTGTCCCATTCTGACGGACACTCTGGGCTGAGAGACACTTCCAAGGGGGAGGGGTCCACCAGGCCTGGCGGACAGGGGCTTGGACCAATCACGGGAATGGTGCTCTGAAAGACAACGAGAGAGAGGTAGGTGTTTAAGAAGTTGTTACAATTGACATCCTATAATAATCTATTGTTGCTGCTGGCATCTTTCCCAATTAGACTGCACATAAATAATGCACAGCCGGAACAAACAGCCTGTTTGTTTTCAGCTAAACAGCCCAGCTGGAAAGAGCCAGGAGGAATCAGGCATAACAGGAGCTTCAATACGGACGCCTTCGAAGAGAACAGACCGCTGGCAGCAACCGAGGAGCAGAAAGAAACACAAGCTCAGAGAAGCTGAAGCGATTCAGAGAATCAAGATAGAAAGCAGTGGAAAACGTTTTAGCTCTAGGAAAAAGTCCTACTACTACCACCATTACCCCTCAGACAGACCATAGAATGATCGTGGGTCGTTAAACGGTCCTGCTACTTGTGCTCACGTAATCCTCCTTCCTTGCGAAGGCTATCTGTTGGAGAACGCGACACGTCGGCACTCACAAATCAATTAGTGCACATTAAAGACGCCAGCCTCAGACTAACTCTAATCCTAATCCCAAATTGAGAGCCCAGGGATTGGTAGAATGGTAGAGAGAGATACAGAGTTGCAAAAAACAGGATGAGAGTCATTGGGAGAGGGTGTGTGCATGTATAATAATGATATGTATCAAGGTTTCTGTTAGCCAGTAATAGCCGGCTTTTGGCCATAAAACCATTTAAACGCCGATAAATTAAATTGGCAACGGACAATTGTCTCCCCCACCTCAAAAAAAAACATTGCGAAATAATTCTTTATAGCCTACTCATTGATAGAAATACATTTGACCAGTCATGCTTATTGGTCTTTGGGTTAATTTGCATAATTTTGTATTATTAAATTGGCACATTCTTACTTTCAATGACGGCCTAGGAACGGTGGGTTAACTGCCTTGTTCAGGGGCAGAACGACAGATTTGTACCTTGTCATCTCAGGGATTCAATCTAGTCCAATGCTCTAACCACCTGCCTCACGAGGAGCCCGCCTGTAACGCGAATGCAGTGAGAAGCCAATGTAAGTTGCTCGCTAGCATTAAACTTAAATCAATCATAATCACTAGTTAACTACACATGGTTGATGATATTACTAGTTTATCTAGCGTGTCCTGTGTTGCATATAATCGATGCAGTGCGCATTCACGAAAAAGGACTGTCGTTGCTCCTTTCTTAAAATCATACACAGAAGAATATATTTTTAAACCTGCATATTTAGCTAAAAGAAATCCAGGTTAGCAGGCAATATTAACTAGGTGAAATTGTGTCACTTCTCTTGCGTTCATTGCACGTAGAGTCAGGGTATATGCAACAGTTTGGGCAGCCTGGCTCGTTGCGAACTAATTTGCCAGAATTTCACGTAATTATGACAACATTGAAGGTTGTGCAATGTAACAAGAATATTTAGACTTAGGGATGCCACCCGTTAGATAAAATGCGGAACGTTTCCGTATTTCAATGAAAGAATAAACGTCTTGGTTTCCAGATGATAGGTCATTAATATGGTCGAATCCGGAAACTAAGGCTCGCATTTCTGTGTGTTATTATGTTATAATTAAGTCTATGATTTAATAGAGCAGTCTGACCAAGCGATGGTAGGCACCAGCAGGCTCATAAGCATTCATTCAAACAGCACTTTCGTGCGTTTTGCCAGCAGCTCTGCTGTTTATGACTTCAATCAAGCCTATCAACTCCCGAGATTAGGCTGGTGTAACGATGTGATGTGAAATGGCTAGCTAGTTAGCAGGGTGTGTGCTAATAGCGTTTCAAACATCACTTCAGATGAAGAGGAGGACGACCGTGACAATGAGACTCGAAATTGAGCTCCGGTGCATCCGGTTTCCATTGATCATCCTTGAGATGTTTCTACAACTTGATTGGACTCCATGTCCAATCAATTGAATTTACCACAGGTAATTTGGAAAGGCACAGACACACACACTTGTTTATATAAAAAAGGTCCCACAGTTGACAGTGTATGTCAGAGCAAAAAACAAGCCATTAGGTCAAAAGATTTGCCCGTAGAGCTCCGAGACAGGATTGTGTCAAGGCACAGATCTGGAGAAGGGTACCAAAAATGTTTGCAGCATTGAAGGTCCCCAAAAACACAGTGGCCTCCATCTTTCTTAAATGGATGAAGTTCGGAACCACCAAGACTCTTCCTAGAGCTGACCGCCCGGCCAAACTCCGGAATCGAGGGAGAAGGGCCTTGGTCATGGAGGTGACCAAGAACCCGATGGTCACTGACAGAGCTCCAGAGTTCCTCTGCAGCACTCCACCAATCAGGCCTTTATGGTAGAGTGGCCAGACGGAAGCCACTCCTCAGTAAAAAGGCACATGACAGCAAGTTTGAAGTTTGCCAAAAGTCACCTAAAGGACTCGCAGACCATGAGAAGCAAGATTCTCTGGTCTGATGAAACCAAGATTGGTCTGAATGCCAGGCATCACATCTGGATGAAACCTGGCACCATCCCTACGGTGAAGCATGGTGGTGGCAGCATCATGCTGTGGGGATGTTTTTCAGGTGCAGGGGGACTAGTCAGGATCGAGGGAATGATGAACAGAGCAAAGTACAGAGAGATCCTTGATGAAAACCTGCTCCAGAGCGCTCAGGACGGTTGACCTTCAAAACAGGAGAACGACCCTAAGCACAGTCAAAACAACGCAGGCGTGGCTTCGGGACAAGTCTCTGAATGTCCTTGAGTGGCCCAGCCAGAGCCCGATCGAACGTCTCTGGAGAAACCTGAAAATAATGTAGCTGTACAGCGACACTCCCCATCCAACCTGACAGAGCTTGAAAGGATCTGCAGAGAAGAATGGGAGAAACTCACCAAATACAGGTGTGCCAAGCTTGTAGTGTCATACCCAAGAAGACTCGAGACTAATCGCTGCTAAAAGGTGCTTCAACAAAGGACTGAAAAACTACAAATTTGCACAAATATTCTAAAAACCTGTTTTTGCTTTGTCATTATGGAGCATTGTGTATAGATTGAGGGGGGGGGGGGAATATTTCATACATTTTAGAATAAGGCTGTAATTTATAAAAATGTGGAATTCTGAATTATTTCCGAATGCACTGTAATTGCTTGAAACCTGAAAGTTTTATAACATATTAAGAGGCATGTTTTACCTTGCTTCAAAGTAGCCTAGACAAAATCTGACCATATCCGGGAGGCAATTATTTTATACAGACATCCATATGCCAGACACTAGTAGCCTAATTCTCTCATGTGCCATTGGTCGTCAACTTTGTTTCATTGTCCGGTAGCCAAATGCACATTCACACGTTGCATTGTGTGAATTGCTGCACTAATAATGTTAAGAACAAAAATAGGTTCATCAACATTTTAAACTAAACGTTCTTATCCGTCGCATCAGTTCCATTGCTTTTTAACGTTGTTCTATGTAGCCTAGGAAAGAAACATATTCGACAGACTATAGCCAAGGCCTCTACACTACACGCGTTCAGCCATGCACTGAGCAGTCCGAGTATTATTATTAGCCTAAATGACTATCCAATCTACTCATCACATTACAAATAGTAGGCTCTTACAGCTTCTCCACCTGCATTGCTTGCTGTTTGGGGTTTTAGGCTGGGTTTCTGTACAGCACTTTGAGATATCAGCCGATGTACGAAGGGCTATATAAATAAATTTGATTTGATTTGATTTGATCTGCAAATGCGATGATGCATGGAATGCTATATTATAATGGTGCATTTTGATGGTGAAAATGTGCTTCCCCAAACTTGAAACTCATGCTCGGCCTATGCTAGTGATTGGGTTTGTTTCTCATCTTCAAAATGCACAGTAAGGATACACGTCCTTGCATCCTCAACTTACATTTATTTATTTACATTTTCTAAATGTGATTGTCATTCTGAGCACCGTGGGTGGACGCCCTATTCAGGTTATGCACCCAATGCACATGGGTTCGGTACATTTCTCAAATGTCTGGTAAATTTAAGTGCTGCTGGTCAAATGTCAGTTTCCACATTTACATAACAGAAGCCCTGAAAACCCTGATATGCATGTGTGAGATCTGCAAATGTGAGCACATCAGTTTCAACAGAAATCTCCCTTACCCCGCCTTTTCAGCTTCAATACTCCTTAATCTCCAGACAATGAGGAAACAAGTTCATTACACACACAGAGACAGAGACAGAGACAGAGACAGAGACAGAGACAGAGACAGACAGAGACAGACAGAGACAGACAGAGACAGACAGAGACAGACAGAGACAGACAGAGACAGACAGAGACAGACAGACAGACAGACAGACAGACAGACAGACAGACAGACAGACAGACAGACAGACAGACAGACAGACAGACAGACAGACAGAGAGACAGAGAGACAGAGAGACAGAGAGACAGAGAGACAGAGAAATGGAAAGACAAGAGGGTGAGAGCATGACATGAGTCAGCAAAATGTGGAGATACTGGAACAGGAAGGAGAGTTAGAAAGGGGGAGGGAGTGAGGAGAGGAAGAAGGAAAAAAACAATTTGCTTTTGATGAGTACTTTTTTTTCTTTCAACTTTAAATATGAGCAGGTGTAAGGTGAAACTTCAGGCAGTCCTCTCAAATGAGTGTGGCCAGCAGCATCATATAGACAGCAACCATATAGGCATAGTGGCTAAATCCTTAGAGCAAACATGATACCCTTCATTTACTATGGTTTAAATGCACACTATACTGCCGCATGTCCAATGTCCATTGCAGTTTCACAGGTGTTAACATGAAGTCAGCTGATCAACAGGGTGTGTATAGTATCATCCCAGCCCGGTTAAGCTCTCAGGGGCCGTATTGACTTGAAATGGGATATAGGGTTGCTACCTGGGATATAGTGTAGCAGGACAACTTGGCAGCTGGCAACTCCCTTGACAAAGCCAGGGCCTTGCCTTCTCAGCACACACATAAAAAGAGCCAGTGACTTGATTTCGATGCCCCTGTTCCTCAGGCTATGTGATGCTATGTGAGGGAATCTGAGAATGACAAAAGGAGAGGGAGAGAGGACGCAGAGTAGGCAGAGTAGGCCCAATGCAAGTAGCTAGTTTAGTTGTCTCGCCAGCATTCAATCTAGGCTACATTCCCTCTCTCGAGTCCCGACATTTGAAAGTCAAAGAGGTAGAAAGAACTGGCATGACTAGCTCATGCAGGCCCGAGTCAGCCAAAACAAATATCTTCCCTCCAGTGTTCTTCCACCTCCTCACGTCGCCCCCTCCTCCTCAGACAGTACAGCAGCACACACTTTAAACTGAGTGATGGCAGCTATGGAAGATTACAGGCAAGATATGGGACAATCCTTTTCTGCCTGGAGCCATCACTATTACATGTATACTGTATGTACACATGCATACACGCACACACTGGAATGGATGAGAGAATAGTAGTCATCGAGGGTGCTGAGGGTAGAGAGAGAAACAAGGTGGGGATGGATGGAAGGGGGGGCACCAGTCTGTCGGCCAGGCACAGGGGACCCACTAAGAGACCCGCAGTCCCGGGGGAGGGGAGCAGTCAGCCAGCCAGCTCAACAGACTGCTGGGAAATACAGAACGACGACGACACCCCCCCCCCACAGCAAAAAGCAAAGACAGGCAGCGCAACAGAAGAGAAGAAAAGAGTGGCGGAAAGTAGCCACGTACTCGAAAACATCTGGTGTGTGTCTGTCCCAAAGGAGAGCTGCAGAGCAGCAGTGGGGGTGTAGGAGTGGGAGGAAGAGGAAGAGGATGGGATAGAAACAGTTGATGCGTTAGTCTGCTGCCAAAGCCTTAACCTGCCGAAGCAGAGCGGGATGCCAGACACAAAAAGAAGGATGAGGGACTGGAGCGATGCCATGTTCATCTGATTAGAGGAACGCGTACTATATCCATCCATCCGTCAGCATCTGTCAGCTGTGGAAGACTGTGCTTTCCAGCTTTAACCTTGTGATCTCTGTAGTCTGCAAATCTGCTCCAAAACAGCTTTGAAGCTTGGGCGGAAAAGGCCCTCAAATCCTTGCACTCTATTCAGAACCATTCAGTTCTCCACACTGAAGATAGGCTCCACTTAGAGTCATGCAGACTTCTGCTACGTTTCACCTCAGGATTGTCAAAAGAACCTTACCAACATATCACCTGCCACCAGTGTTCCATTACGAAGCAAACTGCCACAAATACTATACCTGTCAAGCCTGTCTGATGAAGTTACTGGTCATATCCACTGCATTATCTAGTGTCACTAGCTCATTCTTTATCTATTGCCATGAGTCACAAGACGTCTATGTGTCACCTCTTGCTCAACAAAGCTGTTATCACCCTGTGTGAGGGTATAGGAAGAAAGATACGATATGAACAAAGCTTACAGAAACCATGTGAGGGGAAAGAGTAGACGAAACAGCTCTCCCCCTCGGCTCACTACCACTCTCAGGTGTAAGGTGACAATACACAATAGGGAGACACTCCAGGCACAAACTGCTACAGACCTATATCCATCCTACCCTGCCTTTCTAAGGTCTTCGAAAGCCAAGTTAAGAAACAGATTACAGACCATTTTGAATCCAACCGTACCTTCTCCGCTATGCAATCTGGTTTCAAAGCTGGTCATGGGTGCACCTCAGCCACGTTCAAAGGTCCGAAACGATATCTTAACCGCCATCGATAAGAGACAATACTGTGCAGCCGTAGTCATCGACCTAGCCAAGGCTTTCTACGCTGTCAATCACCACATTCTTATAGCCTTGGTTTCTCAAATGACTGCCTCGCCTGGATCACCAACTACTTCTCCGATAGAGTTCAGTGTGTCAAATCAGGGGGGCCTGCTGTCCGGGCCTCTGGCAGTCTATGGGGGTGCCACAGGGTTCAATTCTCGGGCCGACTCTCTTCTCTGTACACCTCAATGATGTCGCTCTTGCTGCTGGTGATTCTCTGATCCACCTCTCCGCAGACTACACCATTCTGTATACTTCTGGCCCTTCTTTGGACACTAACTAACCTCCAGGCGAGCTTCAATGTCATACAACTCTCCTTCCGTGGCCTTCAACTGCTCTTAAATGCAAGTAAAACTAAATGCATGCTCTTCAACCGCACCTGCCCATCTATCACTACTCTGGACGGTTCTGACTTAGAATATGCGGACAACTACAAGTACTTAGGTGTCTGTTTAGACTGTAAACTCTCCTTCCAGGCTCACATTAAGCATCTCCAATCCAGAATCGGAACAAAGCATCCTCATGCTGCCAAACATACCTTCGTAAAACTGACCATCCTTGACATCGGCGATGTCATTTACAAAATACCCTCCAACACTACTCAACAAATTGGATGCAGTCTATCACAGTGCCATCTGTTTTGTCACCAAAGCCCCATATACTATCCACCACTGCAACCTGTATGCTCTCGTTGGCTGGCAATCGCTTCATACTCGTCGCCAAACCCACTGGCTCCAGGTCATCTACAAGTATTTTCTAGGTAAAGCCCCGCCTTATCTCAGCTAACTGGTCACCATAGCAGCATGCACCCGTAGAACGCGCTCCAGGCAATTAAAACATTAGCATACACAGTGTGAAAAAAAGTGTCATCATATTAATGAGGGCTAGCGCCCTTGTCATAGCATCCCATGGCAACACACTGGCCATTCATTGTCATTGCAGCTGGCAAATGTCTCTTTAGCTGCTCCCTCAGGTCTGAGTCCACTGGGACAGGCTCACCGCTGAAGAGAAAAAAAGAAAAAAAATTCTCTACAGCTTCTCCTTTACTGTCTACTGCTGCTTGGGTAGTAACTAGTTTGAGGAGTTTCCATAGCGCAAAGTTTATTTGTGGCTCAAGTACCCACACACACCTCTGGGACAGCACACTCATTGCAACCATGATGACAAGCTGCACGGCTCAGTAGCTAAGCAATGACAACCATAGGGACCAACCAGAAAAACTGAGCATAACCACATAAACATAACAAAAAAGGGCACTAAGAGTCACACAGACACGGCGAATGTGTTGCCTTTCCACCGCTACTATCATTCCAGAGTACTGGACAAAAAACATATAGATGGCAGCCTGGGACAGGTTCAACATCATTGTTAGATTGTGTTGGGGGAAAATGTAATGTCTTGCCCTGATTGGACAGAAAGGGAGCAGGGTCAGCAATGGATCTGACAAATAGGAAGGCTAACACTAATGAAACAGCCACAAGTATCAACAGGCATAACAAGTTGCCTTTTCACCTAGGGCAAGTGAACTGAGCAGTCGTGCAAGTTGAGCTTACTCTGTGGTTGTTCCATTGGGCAGGTGACAGTTTACACTGAAAACAACCACACACCATAAAAATGTGTGGTTCATTCACTACGTTCATATAAAAGACAGAATATTGCATTTCTGCATGTAAGTGATCATATCTGACAGGCAACCAAAAGCCTACTCCTTACTTGGCTAATGGGCAAGTGCACTTCAGACCATAAAAGGGTTAATTCAGGATTTTGTCAACCAAGCCCTTTATCTACTTCCCCAGAGTCCAATGAACTTGTGGATAGCATTTCTATGTCTCTGAGCGCAGTTGGAAAGAAATCGCTAACTAGCGTTAGCACAATTGCTAACTAGCGTTAGTGCAATGACTGGAAGTCTATGGTAACTGCTAGCATACTAGTAGATACCATAGACTCTGTCATTGCGCTAACACTACCAACACAACCTCCAACTTCCTTCATACTGGATGCAGAGACATAAAATGGTATCCATGAGTTCATCTGACTCTGGGGAAGTAGTAAAAGGGCTTTGTTACAAAAATCCATATCTTTGTAATGTCCAATACATGTTAAATGGTAGCAAATGAATGGTTACACAGCACTGGTTGGCTGATTGTGTAAACAGTAGTTCGCTAACTGTTGTAAAATCCTGTTTTTGCATATTCAGCATCAAACAAGCAATCATTGCAGTCTCTTCCACAAATGGAGAGCAACCATCCCCCATGTGTTCCAATGGCACATTGTGTTTGCTAATCCTAGTTTATCATTTCAAAAGGCTAATTGATCATTAGAAACGCCTTTTGCAATCATGTTAGCACCGCTGAAAACTGTTGTGCTAATTAAAGAAGCAAATAAACTGGCCTTCTTTAGACTAGTTGAGTATCTGGAGCATCAGCATTTGTGGGTTCGATTACAGGCTCAAAATGGCCAGAAACAAATACCTTTCTTCTGAAACTCGTCAGTCTATTCTTGTTCTGAGAAATGAAGGCTATTCCATGCGAGAAATTGCCAAGAAACTGAAGATCTCGTACAACGCTCTGTACTACTCCCTTCACAGAACAGTGCAAACTGGCCCTAACCAGAATAGAAAGAGGAGTGGGAGGCCCGGTGCACAACTGAGCAAGAGGACAGTACATTAGTGTCTAGTTTGAGAAACAGACGCCTTACAAGTCCTCAACTGGCAGCTTCATTAAATAGTACATGCAAAACACCAGTCTCAATATCAACAGTGAAGAGGCGACTCCGGGATGCTGGTTTAGTGTGTTCTTTTGCCCATCTTAATCTTTTTTTTTATTGGCCAGTGACATATGGCTTTTTCTTTGCAACTCTGGATTAGCTAACACAATGTGCCATTGGAACACAGGAGGTATGGTTGCTGATAATGGGCCTCTGTACACCTATGTAGATATTCCACAAAAAAAATTAAAAAATCTGCCGTTTCCAGCTACAATAGTCATTTACAACATTAACAATGTCTACACTGTATTTCTGATCAATTTGATGTTATTTGAATGAACAAAGAAAATGTGCTTTTCTTTCAAAAACAAGGACATTTCTAAGTGACCCCAAACTTTCGAAAAGTAATGTCTGTACAGACCAGAGCTGAGTTCAGTATGTTTTTACATTCTGGAACGTTCAATTGATCGCAAACAGTGCCGTACTGAACGACCAGTTGAAAAACAGTGAGGGGTTGGGTTGAGGTTTTCGGGAACGCTGTCAGCATGGCCACTGCCCTTTAAATACATCACTCATTGCTTCAAGCCACACCCACCAAATGGGAGGAATCGTAAGCAAATACGAACAAGTTTGGAAACTCTGTGATAGGATCTTGCTGTTCAGTAGACATCTGCATTGATAAAGTCAGGCTCTTATCCCATGAACACCGCAGAGTCCTATAATACAGTCCCCTCTGCAAGTCTAACGTTAGAGCCAGTATTCACTCAGTCAACCTGACAGCTCTTGTGACGGGGTCGTTGTGGCCATTTCTCACTCTGGAAACTATTTAAAACAGAGAGGAGAATAGGGAGTAAGGTTTGCCCAGCTCAAATGACACTGCCCAAAGCAAACAGATTACAGAGCAGTTTTTTTTTTTTTTTTGAACTAGGCAAGTCAGTTAAGAACAAATTCTTATTTACAAAGACAACCCACTGTTCCCCGGTAGGCTAACTGCCTTGTTCAGGGGCAGAACGACCGATTTTTACCTTGTCAGCTAGGGATTCGATCAAGCAACCTTTCGGTTACTGGACCATCGCTCTAACCACTAGGCTACCTGCTGCCCCTTTTGTCCACCTTCAAAAGATAGCAAACAGCCATGGCTGGGCAAATATAGAAAACAAAAGACAGACCACTTTCTGAGCTTGATTGCACAAACTGTTTTTAAATTACATTCACTCCCTCCTAATCCTGTTTACAGAGAGGCTGCTAGGTGGATTTAAAATGATCCTGGTTCAGGAACTGTACACAGGATACTACTAAACCTTGAGTATACAAGTCTTCCATCATAGCTGGTTGATTTTGAAAATACAGGCACTTCTGGATGTTAAATGTTTTTGAAATTTAAACCTCTTGAAACTGCTTATCTCTGAATATGTTCTTCACTCTGTCTGGAAACAAGATCTAAGAGTCTAAGACCATAGCACTTAAAGAAATTAAACATTTTTATTGGTTTCCCCATATACCCGAGGGGAAATGTCATTGCCACCACTTCATAAAATGTGCTATTTTAGTTGAAAAGGAAATTGCATAAAAATTGTGCCTACGGTAGTTTTGATTACATGTATTTATCATTGTCATGTCTAAATGTCCATATAGGCCTTGAAGATACTCAAACATGTATTTACCACATTAAAATTGTAATATTTTAAATTATTTTAGGAATTATCTTAAGAACAAACATACAAGGTTCACATACGGCAAAAATAATCAATATCAACTGTAATTAATACACATTTGCTTCAAATATGTACGGTGATAGTAATGACACTGTGGTGGAAATGGCATTTCATAAAAAACTGATGTCACAGTAGTATGTTTAATTTTGTTGAAGATACAGAACAGACCATTAGTTCCGATTCATCCCAAAAGTGTTTGATGGGGTTGAGGTCAGGGCTCTGTGCAGGCCAGTCAAGTTCTTCCACACCAATCTCAACAAACCATTTATGTATGGGACCCTCACTTTGTGCGCGGGGGCATTGGCCCTTTACTGTTTCAGCATGACTTCTCCAAACTTTTGCCACAAAGTTGGAAAGGCAAAAACGTCTATAATGTCATTGTAAGCTGGAGGGTTAAGATTTCCCTTCATCGGAACTAAGGGGCCTAGCCCGAACCATGAAAAATAGCCTAAGACCATTATTCATCCTCCACCAAACGTAAGGTTGGCACTATGCATGGGGCAGGTATCTTTTTCCTGGCATCTACCAAATCCAGAGTCATCCGTTGGACTGTCAGATAGTGAAGCATGATTCATCACTCAACAGAGTGCATTTCCACTGCTCCAGAGTCCAATGGCAGAGAGCTTTACACCACTCCAGCCGACGCTTGGCATTGTGCATGGTGATCTTATGCTTGGGCGGGGCTGCTCGGAAATGGAAACCCATTTCATGAAGCTCCCGACGAGAGTTATTTTGCTGACGTTGCTACCGGAGGCAGTGCGGAATTCGGTAGCAAGTGTTGCAAGTGCTGTTATTGTGAAGTGGAAACGTCTAGGAGCAACAACGGCTCAACCACAAGTGGTAGACCACACAAGCTCACAGAACGGGACTGCCGGGTGCTGACGCGCGTAAAAATCACCTGTCCTCAGTTGTCTGTTACAGTTGACCAGTGCTGCTATATCAGGGCTTACATTTTATGAACGGACTTGTTGGAAATGGGGGCATCCTATGACTGTGCCACATTGAAAGTCGCTGCTCTCTTCAGTAAGGGCCATTCTACTGTCAATGTTTGTCTGTGGAGATTGCATGGCTGTGTGCTGAATTTGATTCACCTTTCAGCAACGGGTGTGGCTGAAATAGCAGAATCCACTATTTTGAATGGGTGTCCACATACACTATATATACACAAAAGTATGTCCTTGTCCTCTCCTTGGTTGATTTAGGGGGCATCTCATAGAAAATAATTGAAGTCAGTAATAACCATAGTAAGTCACATAAATAGACATCACAATCACTCCATCATCCTAACATAATACAAAATGTAATAGCAAATAAGTGTTCAATTTCAACTTAATCATATATGCAATTAGTCTTTTCAGGTCTTAAGGTTCGTAAAAATTTATGAACTAATACATTTCGTCATTACCACATTCTTTCCTTACCATCACAGTTCATTATGGGGTGGTAATCAAGTGTGGTGGGAATGACATGCTAACTCCAGTTGAATAGCTAGCATACAATGTATCCTAAATAAATAATCAAAACTATTTTTTTTAAATGTAACAATTTGTTTTAATTATAGCCTACTTGGTAATGACATTCAATACAAATATTATATTTACCTTAATTTTTCTATAATTTCCCGCAATCAAAATGTGAATTTCCCTCCATGTGCTCAGCTGTCACTATTCATATACATGGTAACAAAGTACACACTTGAAAAAAACACAATATATATTTGCTTGTCGTGGTGGTAACGACAAAATACTTAAGAGACCATATTGTCTGTATAATTTTTTTTTAAAGTAACAAATGGCTTATGCACTTCTAATATGCAGGTAGCCTAGTGGTTAGAGCGTTGTGCCAGTAACCGAAAGGTTGCTAGATCAAATCCCCGAGCTGACGACGTAAACAAAAAAAAAATAGTCGATCGGTCCCTGAACATGGCTGTTAACCCAAAAGTTTACGGTTATTTTAGTCTTAATAAAGGTTGTGAGAGAAGAAAAAATATATATTCTCATTCTCTCTCTAAAATCTAACCTATTTGCTAAATCCGTCACTGTAAATAAGAATTTGTTCTTAACTGACGTGTCTGGTTAAATAAAGATGAAATAAAACAAAATCACCCAGCTATTCCTACGGAATAAGATTTTTTTGCTTGGTCACAGACATGAACAGATGCAACAATACCATGTCGCCTGCCCACACACACTATGGTGTTCAGTAAATTAATCCGTTTTGTGTTTTTACATTATTAGACCATTCAAGTCTTACTTTAGATTTTGTACGAGAGTCATGATGATGTAACCAAAGATTCCACCATTTCTGGCGTAGCTAATTTACCTGGGCTCGAGCCTTGCCTCAACAACTCTTGTTAAAGCTGCCACAATAAATAAATATTTAACATTTTAGATAGCCAACATTAGCTACGGACTAACTAGCAAATGTGACGGAGAAACAAGCAATAAAAGCCGGCAAACTAACGTCACTGACTCCACTTCCTTCTGGTTTGTTAGCTTGCTAACGACTAGCTAACTTATTTCATACACGGTCATGATTTGTTAAACGTAACGTTGCTGGCTATCCAGTTAGCATTATTAGCTAGTTAGCTAGATAAAAAATAAATAAACTGTGGCCAGCTTACCAACTAAACGCACGAGACGGTGTTTACCATTCCACCCCTCTTGTTCGTGGATAGCTTAATGGTTCCTTTCCTAATTTATTCCATGCAACAGAATTACTAAACATCACTTTCACAATTCGAGTTGCTCCAGGGTTGCGTTTCGAAGTTGAAATGCGGCTTCTTCAGCCACACTTCACATGTAGAACCAGTACAGGAAGTGATGCACACAGCTGTTTGGTTTTGCTTGTAGTAATGAATGGTAACGTCGGCAGAGACTTTAAGAGTTAGTTTAGCGCACCTCCTCGAACCTTTTCGTGCTGTATGCATGTCCTGATTTTCACCACGACTTACTGTTTTGGTTTCACAATAATTAAATTAATGCACCGACAATACAATTGAATGGGGTGACGTTGGGTAGTACACAGTGACATAACGACCCTTTTGTGTTATGGGTTACTGAATATAGAACGAGGAAAACACGATATGCTTGACTCGAGACATGGTAAATATCAATTACAGAAATTGTGTAATACAAATTACACTTGTTTATTTAGACCTACTACTGTATCTATCGTACACGTTCTGAGTTGTGCTTTTATGTAGAAATTGTACTTTCAAATAAAATATAGATTTTATACCAAATGGCAGATGGGAGAAAATAAAGTATTCTATTGTAATAGATGTGTTCTAGATTCTAGAATGGTGCATCCCTCATCTCTTAGTTGAAAATCAACTGTAAACCAATTGTGGTCATGGCCAAAGTACTGACTTTTTGGCGTATTTCAACACAAAACATCTTATTTAAAAGGTAAGGAATCCACTCAATAGTTCAGTATTCTACGTTATGGGACTAGGTAGTTGTTAAATGTAGGTTAAATTACTGGTCCACTGGCAGGAGTTAAATAAAGGCAATGAAGTGGTTACCAAAATGAATAGCCTTTTCATGATCACTAACATATCTAAACTAAATATATTTCTATAATCTGACAAATAACTACATGCCACCTTAAGGTGATGGATTGATCCTCTGAAACTGTAGTTATGAACAAATAGTTATGGCCGTTAATGATCACACACACATTTGAATTTGGTTGTCCAAACCTTTCTTCAGAATGTCCAAGCTTCCACCTCTTACTCAGTTCCACTCCTGGAAGCCCCAGTCCACCTTGGATGCTGTAGTGTCAGCAATGTGGCGCAGTCTCTGCCCTGGTCAAAGGATGCTACCCAGTGGCGGATTTAGGTATGGGCGACATGGGCTGCCGCCCTGGGCGCTCATCTTGCCAGGGGAGGCACAATTTTGGGGGGAATGGTGACATTTGCACGTCACGTCAATGATTTCATGTCACTGTGGGTCAATTAACCTTGTCGGAGTGAGTGCCCTGATTCTAGTTTGTGAGCTAGACAGGCTAGAGGCAGTAGAGGCAGTAGAGGCAGTTCTACAACAAAAAAGTCTGAGATCCACAAAGTGGCACTTCTCATACAAATCATTTGATGAGCCTTTGAGTGATGATCTGAAGAAGCTGGAGGTGACATTTTTCAATGTCGTTGTTGATGCTGCAACCTCAGCCCTTCAGGAAAGATTTTCCACATTGGAAAATGTGGGAGAGAAGTTGAGTGCGGTCAACCTTCCAAAGTCTCTCAAATGAGGAGCTGACAGAACAACGAGGCCCTTAGTATGACACTGCACTATAAAGAACACTCAAACTTGGATGGCAGAGAGCTTGCACAGGAACTGAAGAACTTGACATCTTAGACAATGACCCTGCTTGAGCTGCTGATATTTATATACGAAAGAGATCTCTCAGAAATGTACCCAAATTTGTGGACTGCTCTCCGAATTTTTGTCTTATTCTTTCAGTGACCGTAGCTGAAGCAGAGAGGAGCTGAAGGGAGGGGGGGGGGATTCGCCCAGTGAGCCATACCAGCCAGAACCGCCACTGATGCTACCAAACCATGACCTGGGACCAATCTTCGCCAAGATGTCACAGGACCTGGAGTCTGTAACCATTGACCTCTACACCAACTACCTTGACCCAGTCACTGACCACCTGCCCATGTTTCCCATTAGGACACAAGTGGGTACTATTCCAATTGATTTACTGTATGAGGGGCCTTTTACTTTCTAAACCACAATCTTGCCCTTAATAGTTCATGTCCATCTCCAGAGAGCTTGACTAACAGAAAGTCTTTCTCCCCTTGTGGTGTGAGGCTGAACTGCTTTGAATCATGGGCAGACAGAGAGGGAAAGAAGCCGCCATGTCCCCTCTAACGGAGGACCCCGCATCAGTGGTGCCTAGACTATTCTTGGCGCTCTGTTCCTAGTCAGAGGCTCTATGACCAACAGTCACTTTATCTATCAAATGTATGGCTACCACTGCAGATGACCCTGGGCATGTTAGTGTGTTTGTCTTGTTACATCAGACTTTAAACCAGTATATTTCAGTCCACATGAACAATAAAGACCAACTATGCATACTTCTTACATTTTTATGGAAAACTTCTTTAATATTTTTTAGAGTACTGTTTAATCAGTGAGTACATTACAGGTACAAACTCTCGGCCATTATACTAGCTACAGTCAAGTAAAACATACTTAAGAACCTGCAGAGCACATAAAGACAGTCCATTCACTATGTGTGTGTGTGTTAGTCAGTCTGAAACCAAATGAACACGGTAGTAGACAAACACACATAAATCACACAAAATTGTGTGAATGCCTTTTAATTTATTTTTTAGAGAGGGGGGGGTTACTTTCTACTTGTAGAACTCATGCTCCTGCTCATCCTTCTTGATAACAGTCTTGTAGGCCTTCTCAAAGTCCTTGGCCAGGACAATGTACCTATTTTCACGGACTGCCAGCATGCCAGCCTGAGTGGGAGGAATGAAAGAATTATAACATTTAAAAGAGTGTTTCCAGTTCTCACACCGACAACAGGTGATATTTAGTTCTCTTTGGAACAAGAGTTAGCAAACGCAATAACTTGTGACTCTTTGACAGTCTTTTGGAGTAGTTTGACCCCCCCATGGAAGACTTCCTTCCAACAGCACGGGGTCCCACTCACCTCCTGGCAGATAGAGTTGATGTCTGCTCCGGAGATCTTGTCTGGTCTGGCCACATCTACACACTGGTTAAGGACAACCGCAAACACATATGACACTGAACAATGTAGAGTTCTTTCGGTTACTTAGCAACCAAAGAAAGGTATGGGGAAGTGCATTAGACTTTACAAAGGCGGGATTCAGTTAGAGTACTAAAGTCATGGTTCATTTGACATTTAATGAGACTATTGTTCCAGATCAGAGGGGTAATCAAGGAGGTAAATATTTAATGAAAACTTACAAGCACACTCAATGAACTGGACACAGAATTTGTTCTGAGCAGGAAAAGATTGCACGATGCTGCTAGTACAATACACACCTGCACCCATTAACACACACACGTTATGAGAGACTGCTGTAAGTTGGGCATAATAAGGATACAGTCCTCCAGGTCCACCTCCTCAGAGAGGTTCATCTTGCTGGTGATGGTGGAGAAGACCAGGCGTTTCTGTCGGCGGTCAGGTAGGGGGAACTCAATCTTTCTGTCCAGACGTCCTGGACGCAGGAGGGCGGGGTCCAGGGTGTCGGCCCTGTTGGTGGCCATGATCACCTGACAAGAAAACAAAAAGGTGGGTCAGACATATTTAAAAATAATAATAATAAACATTCTCAATGTGACACACAAAGTTACAGGTTAGCTGCATTAATGGGACTACAACATACAATAAGCCGTGGAGACAATATGTCAGAGGCAAAGCCCATAGCGCTCTCACACTTTGCTCACCTTGACGTTGACGGTCTGGTCAAAGCCGTCCATTTGGTTGAGAAGCTCCAGCAGAATCCTCTGCACCTCCCTGTCAGCTGTTTGGGAAGGAGAGAATACAATGAGGGATTACCAATGTCAGGGTTCAACCACACCAATAACTGCTTGGTCTTATTTTCAGTCCTAATAATCAATCCCATTCAAAATTATAAAGTTCACAACCAAGTTTGTCTCTATTGTGGATGTGTGTGAATCTGTTCACCTGGATGCTTTAAACAATGACATTTAATGAAATCTTTACAGGTAGTTCTGTTTTGTGGGCAACTTCCGATTCCCAACTCTAACCGGATGTTAACTGCAACTACCCTGTCCTTAACTTTATCCAACTCTATGGTGGTGGCAGTCAAAACAAATCACTTGGCCACAAAAAATGTGAATGTTATTTATTTCCCCAATGCTCTAGGGTCTGTTGTCTCCATCTGGGCCAAGGAGAAACCATAGCCTAGCCAACACTCACAGCAACTAGGGGGCCTTTACAGAAACATGTTCCACCTGCTTAGTTGAGGCTGATTTGAACATTGTAGTTTTTCAATCAAACAATGTAAACAGCTAAAATGTGAGATCCAGGGTTCGTACAGACAGTAGCAAGTCAAATTCAAGGACTTTCAAGTACTTTTTCCAAGCACTAATATTTATTGTTAAGGACCATCAATTTGTAATAGTTCATATATATCACCACAAACAAACAAAAAATACTTGGCTACCTTACAAGCTCTACTCAAAAACATTGTTTCACTCCGTACTGATGATTTTGTAATATGAGAAGTGATAAGCAGAGTGTTGGGAGATGTCTACTGGTGAACACACATTTCCTATTCACATTTTCATTTAACTTTATTATTATAATTTTAGTTTTTTACCCCTTTTTTCCCCTTTCCAAATGGGTAGTAATTACAGTCTTGTCTCATCGCTGAAACTCCCGTACGGACTCGGGAGAGGCGAAGGTCGAGAGCCATGCGTCCTCCGAAACACAACCCAACTTGCTTCTTGACACAACGCACATCCAACCTGGAAGCCAGCCGCACCAATGTGTCGGAAGAAACACCGTACACCTGGCGACCTGGTCAGCGTGCACCCGTGACGGGCCGGGCGCAGTGCTCTGTTGCAGCCGGCCGCGACTGGGAGGTCCATGGGGCGACGCACAATTGGCCCAGCGTCATCCGGGTTAGGAAGGGATAGCTTTGTCTCATTGCGCACTAGCGACTCCTGTGGCAAGCTCCTGTAGCCTAACCACATTGCGGATGGCCAATTGTGCGTCGCCCCATGGACCTCCCAGTCGCGGCCGGCTGCAACAGAGCCTGGGCTTGAACCCAGAGTCTCCGGTGGCACTGCGATGCAGTGCCTTAAACCACTGCTCCACCCGGGAGGCCCATAATGAATGTTTTTAATTGAGCCATTCTACTAGTTAATAGCTACGAAAAAGCATCCTGCTTCTGACTGGCAGCTTTAGTGTCGCAGGGCGGGTGGGCTGTGTCAGAAAAACGGCATGTAAACGGCCACTAGAACGGCAGGAGCACGGATGCCACTTGATAAAGCGGAATATCGCGTGCCCCCTGTGAATGAGGTGATTGGCAAAAAAAGCTCTGGAGGTTGTAGCAGAGAGTCACACAACGTAGAACTGGCACCAGCGCAAGATGCAGCGTTGTGACTTTCCCCCTTCATGTGGCTCTTCAGGGTCAATTTACCCGTGCTCGCAATGTCAAAGTCTGACGCATTTTTTGCGCCTTACATGGCGTCGGTTGGTTGGGTCCAGTGATGTAGAGGTATAAAAAGGTGAACAAAAATATAAAACGCAAATAAAGTGTTGGTCCCATGTTCCATTAGCTGAAATAAAAGATCCCAGAAATGTTCCATATGCACAAAAGGCAGGATTTGAATCAACTTTTTCCCTGCATTGTAGCCATCGAAGTGATGGCTGTAGTTCAGTACCTGCCTGGATAATTGGCAGTGTGTATGGAATGAGGAAGCTCCCCTGGCAACCAAGCGTGAAACACATGAGGAAATAAAACTCTGTAGTCTGCCCGGAAATTATTTTGTCAAGACACAAAAATATTTTTCATTAACACATTTGATCATCATCTGTTCTCCTCTCCTATCAATATATATTTTTTTAACCCCCTCTTTTCTCCCAAATTTTGATCCCCAACGGGCTCGGGAGACGAAGGTCGAGTCATGTGTCCTCCGAAACATAACCCGCTAAACTGCGCTTCTTAACACCTGCCCGCTTAACCCAGCTGCACTAATGTGTCAGACGATATACCGCAGCCCTATTGGGACTCCCGATCATGGGCGGTTGTGCGCTACTCAGGAGGCCCTCTCCTCTCATTTTCATTTAAGTGCCAACTTGAGAAAACATCAGATCTTCAAGGTATTCCAGTACTTGAATGTCAGTACTTTAAGCACCTTGAGAACCCTGAAGAACACAGGTAGAAACATTTGATAACAGAAATGCCAATCTGTAAATCTGCTCTATTTTGCTTGTCTTATTGGATTTGGTTGCTATGTGCAATGCTAGTGATTAGCCAATGACCAGTCCATTCCATAGCCTATTCTGTGCAGCTGATTCTAAATACCTCCAGTCTGTGCATCAAAACGCTTGGTAGCAATGGCATCGATCTCATCAATGAAGATGATGGCGGGGGCGTTTTCCTTGGCCAGCCGGAAGACGTCACGCACCATGCGGGGGCCCTCACCCAGGTACTTCTGCACAAACTCAGAGCCTACCACACGGATGAACGCCGCTGAGAGAGAAAGCGACAGAGAAAGAGACCAAGATATCAAATCAAATGCATTGGTCAATAACCAAATACTGATATGGTAACATGACAATTATTTGCAACAAAAAAATGACAACATAGCCTAATCATGTTAGCACCAGTGCATCCTATAGATAATGGTGAACATGGTGAATGGCCTACCTGTAGTGTGGTGAGCCACAGCCTTGGCCAGCATGGTCTTCCCACAGCCAGGAGGCCCATACATCAGAACCCCCCTGGGCGGGTCAATGCCAATCTGTTTGTAGAGTTCAAAGTGTGTGAGTGGAAGCTCCACTGCTTCCCTCACTTCCTGCTTCTGGATATCCATCCCTCCGATGTCAGCATACATCACATCCGGCTTTTGGTCTGCAAGGAGAGATACAGGAAAATAATGCATATAACATAAGAAGAGAGGAGCTGCACTACAAGTGATAAGGTATCAATGAGTGGAATATGCATGCAATGTATGTAAGCACGCATGAATGCATGATTTTTCCACTCACAACTGTGCAATATATATGGGTCAAAGACATGTAAATTTGGTGTCCGAAAGCCATTAATTTAACATAAAAATATATTGATCAATATAATATTCAATCACTCTTACCCTTCTTTTCATCCAGAAATATTTGTGTTGCAAACTATTACAATAGGGGAGTTATTGAGCTCTAAGGTGTCCTTCAGTGTAACTATCCAGGTTAAAATTTGAATGATGCGTTTTTAAAATGTAGAAATTCATCCTAAAAAAAGAATAATGAACACCCATGGCATAACTGTGTTAGTGTTTGCAACAATATATAGAATAATGGGCGACAATACTGTATCAAAAAAATATTTTAAACCGAGAATAACTTTTGTCCGGACATTTCCACTTCATCAATGTCATAAAGTAGAACAAAGGCAAAAAGCCATTTTAAAACATAACATGGTAATTGTGTGACATCACAAAGAAGACGCTCTATCAATGTGATGAGGTGAGTAAATCGCTGAATTATTTTACGATTTCACCTTTTCACCCTCTAGTAACCTTTGTAACAAAAACGCATGCCCTTCAGTACAACACAGAAAACTTACTTTTAAATGTTATTTTATAAAAAGCTATATTAAATATAAAAAGTAAGGATAATCTTTATAGGTCAAGGTCATTATTTTATATAGGTTGCCAAAGAACTGCCTGTTAAATATGTTTGTATGAAATCTGTCCTTCAGTATCACACTTTTGTCCTTCAGCACAACAAGTTTTATGTTACATCACTCGTTAGGCTGAATGACAGTAGCTTTGTTATCCCATGTTTTCACTAGTTTATTATGCAATTCATATTTACTTGTATGAATACTGAATAGAATTTTAAACAATTGTATGGCATTAAGGTATTTCAAGGCATTTCAAGGCATAGATGCCGTTATCTAATAAGGAGAGGGCTGCACGGCACAGACAAAAGATTAGCGCAGAACCAGAAAGACTAGCCAGAAAAAAAGCAAGGTATTGTTTCCATGCTATCGTCAGCAACAGAATAGGATATAAAGCTGAGTGGATAACACTTAACATTAAGTTGCACTATTACACTGTAGTTAATGTTTAATTGCACTGTTAATAAGGTATAACTGATGGATTATATTAGTTAATATAATATTACACACATAATTATGGATAAAAATGAATTATATTAGTTAATAGCTGCTTCACATTTGGGGGACTTTATGAAAAATCGAGACTGTACAAGTTTGAATGAAGTAGTTTGATGGCCATTTTCTGTAGCTATGTCTGTAGTCATCTTGAAATTGCATTTATGTACCTGCATTGAAGAGAAATGTACCATTTATAGTGTAACAATGTATAATGAAAACATTAACTATGTAATAATCATGTAATAATGCAAATTAATGCAATGTAAAGTTTTGCCACAGGTCAAATTATAGTAAAGTGATTATTAACATAAGCAATGAAATAATAACAAAACATGTTTGAGAGAGAAAGGGAGGTCCCCCTTGATTTAACTTTTAAACTTTGATTAAGTGTCATCATTGTATAGCCTACTATTAATAGACTACTAATATTTTTTAATGGATGTGAATCTTATTCTGTGCCAGTGTGATAACTATTACATTTTCCAGCTATCAGAGGAGGATGTCAATCCTGATCATCCACCGATCCATACAATGACTAAATCTGATGCTCAAAAAAAAGAGGGGAAAAATGGAGATTACATTTTAAGCAAAACTGTTTTTTGCACAATGTTTATGGAATGTTTTCTAATTAATGCTTTGTTTGAAATATTCAATGCTGATTTAATCCTAAATTAAAGCAATTAAACTGTACCTCATGTGCCAATTAAACTATGCTGCATAGTAAAGCCCATGTTCTTTATCTGTGTGGCGCATGGGTCATTTCTCTCTCTCTAGTATGGAAGCGATCTAAGTTCAGCTAGCCTGCACATTTTAAACATCTTATCCTGTCTTTTTATGCAGTTTTATAACTTAAATTATTGCTCAAGGAATCACATTTAATCAATATTTGTGGGCCGTAGCGATGTGTTCAGGGTAACAAAATATTGTCATACAGTCTAACATCAGTATTTTATATTAAAATACAATAACTTTGTTTTGTTGACTCAGTTATAGTTATATTTCTGCCAGTCGAAGCAGAAATGTTGTGATTATGATTTTTTTTTTTAAACATTTAGTGTTATTCTAAAAGACATTTTACTAGGGTACAGTCATATGAATCACAATAAAAAATAAATGATTAGCTTTATTCTTGAATATAACTTCTATAAGGGCATAGGTGACACGCCAATGAACATACAAAAGCCTTTTAGGGAATTGTAATTTATGTTTATTTTTTTGCTACTTTGAAAACCTTGTACGTCTTTGACCCATATTACAAAAGGGATAGGCATACCAGGGGGTAGAATAGTGTGTATGTGTACCTGATGTGAGCATCATGATGCTGCTGTCAGCCTCTGGGGGGAGCACGTCCACCAGGGCATTGCTGTGCTTGTGCAGGGCCACCGACGCATTGGGCTTCAGCAGCTCTCTGTCGATGGTGCTTAGGATACGCACATAGTAGTTTGAGCCTGAGTCAAGGAGAAAAGGGGGTGGATAGAAACCGAGAAAAGGGGATAGACAGAGACAGAGACGGGGGTGGACAGAGACGGGGGTGGACAGAGACGGGGGTGGACAGAGACGGGGGTGGACAGAGACGGGGGTGGACAGAGACGGGGGTGGACAGAGACGGGGGTGGACAGAGACGGGGGTGGACAGAGACGGGGGTGGACAACGAGAGAAGCAGAGAAAGAGGGTGGCACAGGGAAAGACAGAGGGGGAAATGTCATTAGTGAATATTAGAGGCAAATGTTCAGCATCACAGTAAGAAGAGGCATTGGTGTTACTGTGTAAAATATAGGTGCTTATGGGTGTGTGGCTATTAGAGAATGACCGATATGGATTTTTTAGGGGTCAAAGTTGTCCGATATTTTAGGCAGATATACAATATAACATTTCCCAAAGACAGCCATGTATGCAATAACGCATCAATATTAAAACCGAACAATACATTTGACTTAGTTATTACCAAACAAAATAACAATGGTCACTTTATTTGAATGGTAAATATCTTGATAAACTGGGTAAATGAAGATGTCATAGGCATACTCACAATACAGGTGAATCCATATTCAATAGGAGTGTGTGCATGCATTGAGTTATTGAGCTTGTTTTGGCTGATCAATGGAGTCTATGACGCTACAGATGACAATCTGTTAGTCCTTCATTTTGGACTAACAGTATATTAGCCAACTGATCAACATTTGCACAGGAGCATCACTCTAGTATGTCACACCTGTATGGAATGACATCATATAGGCACTGCTGTTCGTTTGAGAATATAAAATATCTATTTAACACAAATGAGTCCAACGTAACGTTATGATTTGTGAACAAGGATGTTTACGAAACTAGTATTTTATGTCATTTTCTGGTACCGGGAGAAAATATTCTCTCTCAACAACTCAGCTGCAAGGACAAAATTTGAAACATCTCAATTGGCTATTCCAGCTATCTGTCAAGAAATGGGTGGGTTAGAACTTGATTCTACTTCTACATTTGGATAGAGCAAGGCTGCAACTTCGCTCCCTTTCACATCTCTCCATCGCTCATATCACTTGCCGTTTACTGCTACTACGATAAATACAATGAACAAAATATAAAACGCAACATGTAAAGTGTTGGTTCCATGTTTCATGAGATGAAATAAAAGATCCCAGAAATGTTCCATATGCACAAAGTTATTTCTCTCAAATGTATGCACAAATTTGTTTATATCCCTGTTAGTGAGCATTTATCTTTTGCCAAGATAAATCCATCTACCTGACAGGTGTGGCATAACAAGAAGCTGATTTAACAGCATGATCATTACACAGGTTCACCTTGTGCTGGGGACAATAAAGGCCACTAAAATGTGGAGTTTTGTCACAACACAATGTCACAGATGTCTCAAGTTGAGGGAGCTGGGCAATTGGCATGCTGACTGCAGGAATGTCCACAAGAGCTGTTTCCAGATAATTTTATGTTAATTTCTCAACCATAAGCCACATTTTTGAGAATTTGGCAGTATGTCCAACCGGCGTCACAACCGCAAACTCCGTGTAACCACGCCAGCCTAGGACCTCCTTCGCCTGCGGGATTGTCTGAGACCAGCCAACTGGATAGCTGATGAAACTGTGGGCTTACACAACCAAAGAATTTCTGCACAAACTGTCAACTAACCGTATAAGGGAAGCACATCTGCAATTTTGTACACTGTGTCAATTCATCAGTTTCTCAATACTGCACCTTTCTGTTGGAGAATGAGCTAGCTTGCTGCTGCTGCTGATTTTCCCAGCTAGACATTCATCGGCATTGTGCAGTGCTCGTGGCTCAGGTTGTGAGTGGCGGCTGGCATAGCAGCATAATTGCTAGGCAGAGGGACAATCAGCAAAGCCGATAGAGAAGGGCCGATAGACTAGAAAAGGGCCAATAATCGGACCGATATCGACTCGGATTCAAGTCTCCAGTCTCTGGATCCAACAACCAGAGGCTTACCTACACAATCTATGTGAGGACAGACAAAAGTGTAAAAATACTGTACCTGTGGTGGAGCCCACAATGGCTGTGTTTTGGTCCACAGCCTCCAGGAACTGGCCGATGACCAGGGGGATACTCTGTATCCTCTTCACCTCCTCCTGGGCGTGGAGGAACTCCTTCTTCAGGTTCTTCTGTTCATCTTTGATGTATTCCTCCTGCACCTCCAGAAACTCCAGCTCCTGCTGCAGCTTCTACAATAGTAAAGGGGAGATTGGAAATGGTGTCACGGATAATTAATGTTTATTGATTAATCATAGTGATCATATTACTCTAGTGCTAGCCTCCCTACAATGGCTTACTGTTATGGCTAGAGCTGATTTCAAGGTTTTACTGCTAACCTACAAAGCATTACATGGGCTTGCTCCTACCCATCTTCCAGATTTGGCCAATTTTTGTTATTCTTTAAACTCTGTCAAATCATTGCTAGACAACAGTTTAAGTCTGGCCATATATTTAAGTCAAAACTAACTTGGCCACTAAGGAACATTCACCGTCTTCTCGGTAAGCAACTCCAGTGTAGATTTGGCCTTGTGTTTTAGGTTATTGTCCTGCTGAAAATTGAATTCATCTCCCAGTGTCTGGTGGAAAATATATTGAACCAGGTTTTCCTCTAGGATTTTGCCTGTACTTAGCTTCATTACATTTATTTTTTTGTCCTGAAACATCCCCAGTCCTTCACTATTACATAAATACCCATAACATGATACAGCCACCACTATACTTGAAAATACAGACTGGTACTGTGCTGTATTTGCCCCAAACACAACACTTTGTTTTCAGGAAAAAGTTAATTGATTTGCCACAGTTTTTGCAGAATTACTTCAGTGCCTTGTTGTAAACAGGATGGCGCTTTGGAATATTTTTTATTCTGTACAGGCTCTCGTTTTCACTCTGTCAATTATGCTAATATTGCTGAGAAATAACACCATTGTTGATCCATCCTCAGTTCTCCTATCACAGCCATTAAACTCTGAAACTGTTTTAATGTTACCATTGGCCTCATGGTGACATCCCTGAGCTGTTTCCTTCCGACAACTGAGTTAGGAAGGACGCCTGTAACTTCGTAGTCGCTCGGTGTATTGATGCACCATCAAAAGTGTAATTAATAACTTCACCATGCTCCAAGGGGTATTCAATGTCCGCTTTTTTTAAAAGTCTGTTTTCAATGTTTGTTTTTAAAAATAAATTTAAAAATCTGCCAATATGAGCCCTTCTGTGCAAGTCATTGTAAATTCTCCCTGGTCTTTGTGGTTGAATCTGTGTTTGAAATTCACTGCTCAACTGAGGGACCTTACAGATAATTGTGTGTGGCGTACAGAGATGAGGTAGTCATTCAGAATTCATGTTAAACACTATTATTGCACAGAGAGTGAGTCCATGCAACTTATTAAGCACATTTTTACTTCAGAGCTTATTTAGGCTTGCCATACAAAGGGGTTGAATACTTGACTCAATACATTTCGGCATTTCATTTTTAATTAATTTGTTTCAAAAAATAGAAAAATATCATTCCACTTTGACATTGAGGTTTTGGGTGTAGGCCAGAGGCCAAAAAAAATCCATTAAAATTCAGGGTGTAACAACAAATTGTGGAAATAGTCCAGGGGTGTGAATACTTTCTCTAGGCACCTTAATAGTTCACTTCTTTACAGTGATTGAAGAAATCACAGAAAGGGCCAGTATGATTTATATTGCTTTTCTTGTGGTGCTGAAAGAAATTAGATCTCAACAGTCAAGCATAGACACAAAGAAGCTGTTCACAGTACAGACCTTGTATCTGCTGTAAAGGTCTTCAAGATCTTCTGGTTCTGGGGCCAGGAAAGAAAGCCCAGTCTGGGGTCGTGAGTTCAGCATGGCAGGCACTTCGTCCTGTGTAGACACAAGACAACACAAACATTTACACAAATTCTACGTTGAGAGCATACCCCCAAATCTGTGAAAACTCTATAGCTAATGTTACTAACGTTAGCTGACTGTTTGTTGTGTTGCTAGCTAGCTAGTTAATTTACTTGCCTAATGCTGGGTGAGTGATGACCGACAGAAAATGTGAGAGACGCGGATTGGAAGACATTTCAATCCACGATTGTTTCAGTGCTGTTCCGTAACGGATAAGTACGTTACTGCGGTAGGTGTCTTGGCTAATAATTAATAAGTCATTCAACATTAGGCTCAGTCATATGCAATTAAATTTATCGCGCTAGCTCGCTAACGTTACATTCGGTTGTTTTCTGACTTGTTAACTTCGCTATCTAACCTTACCTGTCGGCCGTTTACTTATTTTGTTTACGTTGTAGCTTGAAGCGTACCAATACTACCTCCACAACATAAATAGCTACGTAGCCACACCAAAATACAAACGTTTAGCTAACTAGCTAAAGTTGCCTAGCTTGCCAGTTGCGATAGCATGTTAGCTTACATGACATAGCATTTACAGTGCCGTGAATGAATTGGCACGTTTAGTTGGATGACGTACGATTTAAATGTATTCAAATAAGACTTTAGACTAAAGATAGTACGTTTTAAGTTGTCTATACTTTTTAAAGCTTTGTATACTCAAAAACAACGGTGAAACGGCGTGAAAATGTACACGGTCAAAATGAATCATACCTGAATTTTTTCAACAGTTACTCCAATGTCCTCCATGTTGAATTCCTTATCATGTGACGTTCTACGTAAGGATCCAAGCGACATTTTTGTGATTCATGGGTAATGAAGTTTCTGTGGACAAGTGTTATCAACAAACGTAAATGAATTGAGAGATTGTTCCACAAATAAAATGTTGCGTTCTTCTGAGTAATTTGTTTTCTAAACTTTGCCTCCATCTGATATAGTAAGCAAGCACCCTCAGATCACTATGAATAAGATGAATATTGATGATAGATATGATGGATAGCAGGTGAATGACTGCTCATGCTCTCTTTAGCAGAACAATAGCTTTATGTACAGAACAGTTTGGCAAAAGATGTTGACAGTGACGTGCAATAGGCTAGGTGAGGTGAGGTTTGTGGATTTCCTGCCAGTTAGTTTGTGGCTATAATAGGCTACTACTCTACTGCTGCATCTTTCACACCTAGTCTGTTGCATCTTTCCTCTGTTGCATAGTTGTTGTTTTTTTGTCTTGTATTTCAAGTCTGTCCATAGATGGAAAAAAACATGCTTTATACCAAATCTATCATGATAACGTTCAGTTGTTTTCGAGGGATCACTGTCCCCCATAGGCTAAGCTTCCCCTAAAGTAAATTGAATTAAAATTGCCAAAATTATATCGCCTAATTAGCCTACTCCTGTCTATACAGAAACAAATAAAATAATTCAAAATAGGCTACTACATCAGAAATCATGATTTGGCCACAGAGGATCATTAGCGTCTTTGAAATAAATAATCTGTGGATTGTTTTTTAATCGCATTGCCGACAGTCGGAAAGGCCCTCAATTAGTATTTGAGTTATCAAAATGTATTGAGCAAACAGTATACTCTAAACAGCGATACTCAACTCTTACCCTACAAGGTATGAATCCTGCTTGTTTTCTGTTATACCTGATAATTAATTGCACACATCTGGTGTCCCAGGTCTAAATCAGTCCCTGATTAGAGGGAACAATGAAAACAATGCAGTGGAACTGTCTTCGAGGTCCAGAAGACCTCGAGGGCTTTAAAATGAAAAGGTTCCTGGAGGCGCCTTTAGGGGTTCCTCAGGTTGCAACACCAGTGGAAACTTTTTAAAGAACCTTCTAGGAATCTAGGGCTTTAAGGTTTGTTGTAGAAATTCAACACAGGGACACTGAGTCAATTTTTAATCATTCTTTTTTTATCAGCAATCTGGAGAGGTTCCAACAAACTTAATGCACAAAGTAGTACACGTCTGGTAGGAGCTCTGTCGGGGCAGTCCCGTGAGTTCTCTTATATACTTGTGTAATGGATGTGAAATGGCTAGCTAGTTAGCGGTGGTGCACGCTAATAGTGTTTCAATCGGTGACGTCACTTGCTCTGAGACCTTGAAGTAGTGGTTCCCTTTGCTCTTCCACTGCATTGTTTTCATTGCTTTTGTGGAGCGATGGGTAACGATGCCTCATGGGTGTCAGTTGTTAATATGTGCAGAGGGTCCCTGGTTCGAGCCCGGGTATGGGCGAGGGGACGGACTAAAGTTATACTGTTACAATTGATGCTGTTGACCTGGATCACTGGTTGCTGCGGAAAAGGAGGAGGTCAAAAGGGGGGTGAGTGTAACGGATGTGAAATAGTTAGCGGTGGTGCGTGCTAATAGCATTTCAATCGGTGATGTCACTTGCTCTGAGACCTTGAAGTAGTGGTTCCCCTTGCTCTGCAAGGGCCGTGGCTTTTGTGGAGCGATGGGTAACGATGCTTTGTGGGTGACTGTTGTCTGTGTGCAGAGGGTCCCTGGTTCGCACCCGGTTCGGAGCGAGGGGACGGACTAAAGTTGTTACACTTGCTTAAACAGACAGGTTATATTTGAATGATTTACATTATTCATCATTAATTCATCATTATCGTTCGGTTCATGCATGTGACTGACCAATACCTCACAAGGCTTCTTCTCTCTAAGCTGAGACCTTGAAACTGAGACACCCCTTTTGGTTCTCAAAACAATATTCTGGGCGTACTGCAAAATTGCATTAGACTGATAGTGAGGATTCCTCGCAGGCAAGCTCAATCATTCACTTAAATGAACCGAGTCAAATTGGTCGAAAAGCACAAGCATAAAATGTTCCTTCACAGGTTACTGTCCAATGTATTCTATTATGAATTAGTCATATTAACAATAATAATAATACAAATAAGATTGGGTGGCAAACTTGTAAAGTCACAAATGTATTGTATTGACATTTAAAGTCACAGAAATCCAAACATGCAATCAATGAATAAAGTACAATGTCAACTGTTGACAAATATTCATATTTGATGTGTATCGACAACAACACTAAAAATTACAATAATAATTAATGTCATCAACTATATCAAAAGACCACATCTTACTGGTAAAGATGATATGTTTAGATACAGTCAGGGCTGGAGAGTAACAGATGTCACGAACCGGCTCAAAGCCCGTAACAAAAGGGAGACAACGTGGAGATAAGGAGTAACAAAACATATATTTATTACATAAAGTAAACTAAGTACAATATACAATGGTGTGTGTAATCAGTAGTGTAAGTGAGTGTTTTGCATGCATGAATGTGATAAGGCAGGGTGTTGAAAGGTGCCAAAGCAAACAACCAAAAGGCCACCAAGAAACACAACAAAATCTGTAAAGGTGTCTGCATGTAGAGAGTCTCTTCCATGAATGTGGAAGAGGTCCATTTATCCTGGGACACACCTGGCCCAGGTGTTTCCCATGTATTTGACGACCTTCCCAACTCCGCCCACCGGCATCCTAATAAGGAAAACAAGAGCAAAGAGAGAATACGGTAGACAGAGTGGGAGGGTCCTCACACAGATTACCAAAAAATTGTAACTGTAATCCGTTTAGTTACCAACAAAAATATTGTAATCAGATTACAGATACTTTTGAAACACTAGATGATTACTTTGAGGATTACTTTTAAATTCAGAAAGGATGTTTGCAAAATAATTAGTTTACACTTCTCTGTTGTCATGACTGTCAGGGGGAGATCCAAATAGGTCAAATCAGCTTTGCAATAAATAACTTCAACCTCTCACCCGCAGAGGGGGGAGAATGGAACTGGTGGGTGGGTGACAGCTCATGCACTATTATAAATAAAGGACAGAACATCCTGCTATCTCCCTCTCCAAATCCCTCTCCAAATTCACCCAAGGAATGTGCCAGACCTTTTCCTGCCGAAACTCTAACATGTTCTAAAGTGAATACTGGAACAATATTTCTAACATAGAACGTGGGGAATGGTCAGAGGCGATCTGGAGAACACTGGTGACGTTTCGGGTGTTATTTTGTGATGTCATTTAAAATGGAATACTATAACTTGGAAAGTATACCAACTATTTATGTGAAGTGTCCATTCAATGCATTAAGCATGAAATATGAAAAATTATGAAAGAAGTGTTTTTATTAAGAGAGGGACATGATTTTAGGAGCCATAAAAGATAATAGTTTCACATAACTTTGTACAAGTGACAAGCTACGCCCCTGAGTGAGGTAAGGGAGCGTGTCAGCCTGACGGAACCACCCATTTGAATTAACTGCATAAAATGATGGGTTACGAATGAACTTATCAGACCAGAAAGATGTCGAGCTGCAGCTCACATCCAAAGTGGTTTGAACTCTGAATTTCAGCACCAGGAAGAGACGATAAAGTCACCTTCCGGACAATCACTGGTACGGCTGATTAGCTGCCCTAAGTAAAGTATCTTCAAAAGTGAATTTAAGTAGGAACATTCTACTACTCTACTCAAATCACCATTGTAAACTACTCTCATCACCCCACCGGGAACCATAGACATTGCTGGCTAGCCTATCTTCAAAGAAGCATCTTCCAGAGCGAATGAAAGTAAAATAAACTCTTTAGTTCTGTTCAGGACTACACGACAAGTTACTGTATACCGGACGACAGCAGAGAAGAACAACAGTAGAAGACGGGTGGGAACTCCTTTTGGAAAATCAGAGCCTTACAAGCGTGCCACAAAATGGCCCATCTCCCTTTCCTAGGCAGCCTGGTTCCAACAGAAATACACGAAGAAGCAAGGCATTTACGGTTTGTGTGCAAAGTATATGATTACTGTGAGAGTAGTTTAGAAAATGTACCAAAGTATTATATGTATTATATGTATTATATGTATTCTCTCTCTCTCTCGTAGCAAGCAGCCATTTTGTGTCAGTCCTCTAGGGACCTGTTTCTAATGTATTAAGTGTGTATGTTTATCCTGTGTTACCATTTAGTTAGCTAGTAAATATATAATTAAACCAATTTGTGTAGTACTGAATCATAAGTAAGGCTCTGGATTTGCAGATGCAAGGAGGTTACAACTGTTCAGAATGATGAAATAATACGAGTTAATGATTTATAAATTGATTGTTTATAGATGTGATAGGTTAAGACCTTTAGAGTTTAATTCGGGAGATGGTAACTCTTTAAAAAACTGCTCTCGTGGTGCCCCAAATCCTAATGAATTAATTATTAATTTAATTGGGTAACAATTAAACATAGTTAGCTGATTAGATAAATAACAGTCATCAGATTAATGAAAATAAAGTCACAGTACTGTTTTCCCAATGACATTCAAATCAGCATTGAAAAGGCGCAAGTTTAAGTTTGTTCCACCGGAGCGAGTCTGGCCATAAGCCAGAGGACCACTATGATGACACACCAAATGGGTTTGATGGATCACGGGAAAAGAGCAGGAATAGGCTTTTGTAGTCTACAATCCTAGCTATCTCTTCCAATGGTACATCTGCTGTCGGCATCCAAAGATTATCCAACTTGAATAAACACTTGGAGGTAAGCATGATTACACATAATTTTCAAATAGGAACACTTAATTCACGCATCGACAATTTACTGATCTCACACTCTCTCATAGATAAAGTGGATGCTTGCAGTGTGGGCATGATAGCTATGATAAATCTTTGAAATGGCGCTGAAGAGTACGGATGACGTTTTACATTCCTGTAATCAATTGTGCTATTTTGTTTGTAATGGCAATGTGGTGCCAGTACAACAATCAATCAATCAAATGTATTTATAAAGCCCTTCTTACATCAGCTGATGTCACAAAGTGCTGTACAGAAACCCAGCCTAAAACCCCAAACATCTCCCTCAATGTGAGCAAGACAAAGGAGCTGAACGTGGACTACAGAACAAGGCGGGCCGAACAGACCCCCGTTAACATCAACAGGGCTGTAGTGGAGCGGGTCGAGAGTTTCAAGTTCCTTGGTGTCCACATCACCAATGATCTATCATGGTCCAAACACACCAAGACAGTGAAGAGGGCACGACAAAACCTTTTCCTACTCAAGAGACTGAAAAGATTTGGCATGTGTCCCCAGATCCTCAAAAAGTTTGAGAGCATCCTGACCGGTTGCATCACTGCCTGGTAGGGCAACTGCTCGGCATCTGACCATAAGGCACTACAGAGGGTAGTGTGTACAGCCCAGTACATCACTGGGGCCAAGCTTCCTGCAATCCAGGACCTATATGATAGTCGGTGTCAGAGGAAAGCCCATAAAATTGTCAGAGTCTCCAGTCACCCAAGTCAAAGACTGTTTTCTCTGCTACCACATGGCAAGCAGTACCGGAGCGCTAAGTCTTGGACCAAAAAGCTCCTTAACAGCTTCTACCCCCAAGCCAGAAGACTTTTGAACAATTAATCAAATAGCCACTGGACTATTACATTGACCCCCTCCCTCATTTGTTTTGTACACTGCTGCTACTCGCTATTTATTATCTACGCATAGTCACTTCACAAAATGATTACTGAAAAGACCAAATGATTCCTGAAATGACCTCTAACCTGTACCCCCGCACACTGACTCGGTACCAGTACCCCTGTATATAACCTCGTTATTGTGTTACTTTTTATAATCTTTTACTTTAGGTTATTTGGTAAATATTTTCTTAACTCTTCTTGAACTGCACTGTTGGTTAAGGGCTTGTAAGTAAGCATTTCATGGTAAGGTCTACACTTGTTGTATTCGGTGCTGTCACGCCCTGGTCGAAGTATTTTGTGTTTATCTTCATTTATTTGGTCAGGCCAGGGTGTGGCATGGGTTTTTGTATGTGGTGTGTTAGTATTGGGATTGTAGCTTAGTGGGGTGTTCTAGTTAAGTCTATGGCTGTCTGAAGTGGTTCTCAATCAGAGGCAGGTGTTTATCGTTGTCTCTGATTGGGAACAATATTTAGGCAGCCATATTCTTTGAGTGTTTTGTGGGTGATTGTCCTTAGTGTCCTGATGTCCTTGTTCTGTGTTGATTTGCACCAATATTAGGCTGTTTCGGTTTTCGTTACGTTTTGTAGTGTTTGTATTTAGATTCGTGTTGCTTCAGTTTAATAAACATGGATCGCAATCTACACGCCGCATTTTGGTCCGACTCTCCTTCAACTAAAGAGAACCGTTACAGGTGCATGTGACAAATAAAGTTTGATTTGATTTGATCATGCACCCATTGATCTGACTGTTGGAATAGGAGAAGAAATAGACAAATGTAAATGTTGGCAAATGAACACCAGCCTCTTACAGGACAAGGTGTTTTGTGAATTCCATAAAACACACATGATATTCTTTGAAAGAAAAAACAACAGTGCGAAACAGGTACATGGGAAAAGCATTCTGGGAAAAGCATACTGTACATACGTGAAGTAAGCTGATTACCAATCATAAAGAAATAAACAATATATTTTGAGACTTCTATCAGGACCTTTCTACTACAGACGGTCCTTTAGATATGCAGAGAGCAGAGGCATTCTTTCCAAATTTGAACCTTCGTAAACTAACAGAGGAAGACAGGAACTGGCTCGACTATATCAAGATTATATCAGATTCATAAGCGAGAGAAATCTTCACCTTTCCTGACAAGCTCTGCTTAGTTTTGGAACAACCCTAAATTGAAAATAGGGGTACACATGGTTTTCTGGAAAGATTTATATAGAACGGGGATAAAGAACATTGTTTGTCTATATCAAGAAAACGTGTTTACCTCTTTTGAAGAACTAAGGTCCAAGTATAATGGACAGAAACAAGGCTTTTGGAGAGATGCCCAGCTTATGTTAAAGGTAGGACAGAGTAACAACAAATTCTCTGTACATTCCGATATGTGTTAAGATAGAAATTCTTTGCAAATTACCACATACCGCAGGGCTTGCCTTATACTGTAGGTGGATTTAATGGAATTTGTAAAACCCTAAAGGCCGTATGGGGAAAAAGACCCGGAGGCAACTTTTGGAGAGGAGGAATGGAATATAACAGTAAAACAGATGCTCCTCCCTATGAGAGATGCCTGGTTCAAACTGATTCAATTTAAAGTGTTCATTAGGATTTATTGGACTCCTCTGAGGTTGAACAGAATAGGTTTGATAGAATCCAGTCTACACTGGAGATGTCAGTCAAGTACATGTGACATAGACCATATGTTCTGTGACTGTCAAAGCTTGCATACCTTTTGGCAGAAGGTGATGGAAAAGATTGGGGATATTCTGGGTACCACCACACCTGCAAATCCTGCTTGCTATTACTGAATATCAGTACCGATATTGATAGACTTAGAATCTCATGTTTAAACTGGCTAAAAGTTGCTCTAACCACAGCCAAAAGATTCACATTGAGACACTGGAGGGAGATGGACCCTCCCTCATATAAGGAATGGTACATAGTCCTGGCAGAAAAAGCTTCATATGAAAGATTGATTTATAAAATGAATGGTAAACTCAATAACTTTTCTGATATCTGAGGACATTTTCTCTCAGAGATAGAAAGAGAAAACAATCTGTAATGGCCTGATAGACTACAGACATACATAGACGACTGGTACGAGTGGGCCTTTTGTTTTGTTTGTTTAGTTCTTATTGGGGGGGGTTGTTGGTGAAAAATGATAAGGTTGAGATTGTTTCCCTTTCTATCTTCTCTATTGTATGTGCGGTGCGGGTCGGGGTTTTGGACACACCTACCCATTCAAATGAGTGGATGGGTGTAACCAGGCTTTTGACTGGTACTGTATATTAATGGCTGCCAAGTTATTGTTTAGTGCAAAATGTAATTGCATTGCATTGTTATATCGTAAAAGGAAACAATAAAAACAAACAACAAAAGAAATGACAAAAAAATATATATATATACAGTTGAAGTCGTAAGTTTAGATACACCTTAGCCAAATACATGTAAACTCAGTTTGTCACATTTCCTGACATTTAATCCTAGTAGTAAATTCCCTGTCTTAGGTCAGTTAGGAATAACCACTTTATTTTAAGAATGAGAAATGTCAGAATAATAGTAGAGAGAATTATTTCTTTCTTTCATGACATTCCTAGTGGGTCGACCAGAAGTATACATACACTCAATTTCTATCTGGTAGCATTGCCTTTAAAATGTTTAACTTTGGTCAAACGTTTCGGGTAGCCTTCCACAACCTTCCCACAATAAGTTGGGTGAATTTTGCCCCATTCCTCCTGACAGAGCTGGTGTAACTGAGTCAGGTTTGTAGGCCTCCTTACACGCTTTTTCAGTTCTGCCCACAAATGTTCTATAGGATTGAGGTCAGGGCTTTGTGATGGCCACCCCAATACCTTGACTTCGTTGTCCTTAAGACATTTTGCCACAACTTTGGAAGTATGCTTGGGGTCATTGTCCATTTGGAAGACCCATTTGCAACCAAGCTTTAACTTCCTGACTGATGTCTTGAGATGTTGCTTCAATATGTCCCCATAATTTTCCTCCCTCATGATGCCATCTATTTTGTGAAGTGCACCAGTCCCTCCTGCAGCAAAGCACCCCCACAACATGATGCTGCCACCCCCGTGCTTCACAGTTGGGATGTTGTTCTTCGGCTTGCAAGTCTCCCCCTTTTTCCTCCAAACAGAACGATGGTCATTATGGTCAAACAGTTCTATTATTGTTTCATCAGACCAGAGGACAAGTCGAGGTCTAAAATGCTTCTTAACAGCTTCTATCCCCAAGTCATAAGATTCCTGAATAGCTAATCAAAGGACTACCAATGACCCCTCTTTTACGCTGCTGCTACTCTTTGTTTATAATCTATGCATAGTCACTTTAAATTACCTCGACTAACCGGTGTAAATAGCCTCACTTGTTATTTTACTGCTGCTGTTTATATACAGTGCCTTGCGAAAGTATTCGGCCCCCTTGAACTTTGTGACCTTTTGCCACATTTCAGGCTTCAAACATAAAGATATAAAACTGTATTTTTTTGTGAAGAATCAACAACAAGTGGGACACAATCATGAAGTGGAACGACATTTATTGGATATTTCAAACTTTTTTAACAAATCAAAAACTGAAAAATTGGGCGTGCAAAATTATTCAGCCCCCTTAAGTTAATACTTTGTATCACCACCTTTTGCTGCGATTACAGCTGTAAGTCGCTTGGGGTATGTCTCTATCAGTTTTGCACATCGAGAGACTGAAATTCTTTCCCATTCCTCCTTGCAAATCAGCTCGAGCTCAGTGAGGTTGGATGGAGAGCATTTGTGAACAGCAGTTTTCAGTTCTTTCCACAGATTCTCGATTGGATTCAGGTCTGGACTTTGACTTGGCCATTCTAACACCTGGATATGTTTATTTTTGAACCATTCCATTGTAGATTTTGCTTTATGTTTTGGATCATTGTCTTGTTGGAAGACAAATCTCCGTCCCAGTCTCAGGTCTTTTGCAGACTCCATCAGGTTTTCTTCCAGAATGGTCCTGTATTTGGCTCCATCCATCTTCCCATCAATTGTAACCATCTTCCCTGTCCCTGCTGAAGAAAAGCAGGCCCAAACCATGATGCTGCCACCACCATGTTTGACAGTGGGGATGGTGTGTTCAGGGTGATGAGTTGTGTTGCTTTTACGCCAAACATAACATTTTGCATTGTTGCCAAAAAATTCAATTTTGGATTCATCTGACCAGAGCACCTTCTTCCACATGTTTGGTGTGTCTCCCAGGTGGCTTGTGGCAAACTTTAAACGACACTTTTTATGGATATCTTTAAGAAATGGCTTTCTTCTTGCCACTCTTCCATAAAGGCCAGATTTGTGCAATATACGACTGATTGTTGTCCTATGGACAGTCTCCCACCTCAGCTGTAGATCTCTGCAGTTCATCCAGAGTGATCATGGGCCTCTTGGCTGCATCTCTGATCAGTCTTCTCCTCGTATGAGCTGAAAGTTTAGAGGGACGGCCAGGTCTTGGTAGATTTGCAGTGGTCTGATACTCCTTCCATTTCAATATTATCGCTTGCACAGTGCTCCTTGGGATGTTTAAAGCTTGGGAAATCTTTTTGTATCCAAATCCGGCTTTAAACTTCTTCACAACAGTATCTCGGACCTGCCTGGTGTGTTCCGTGTTCTTCATGATGCTCTCTGCGCTTTTAACGGACCTCTGAGACTATCACAGTGCAGGTGCATTTATACGGAGACTTGATTACACACAGGTGGATTGTATTTATCATCATTAGTCATTTAGGTCAACATTGGATCATTCAGAGATCCTCACTGAACTTCTGGAGAGAGTTTGCTGCACTGAAAGTAAAGGGGCTGAATAATTTTGCACGCCCAATTTTTCTGTTTTGTTTTGTTAAAAAAGTTTGAAATATCCAATAAATGTCAATAAATAAATAAATAAACGCACTTCATGATTGTGTCCCACTTGTTGTTGATTCTTCACAAAAAAATACAGTTTTATATCTTTATGTTTGAAGCCTGAAATGTGGCAAAAGGTCGCAAAGTTCAAGGGGGCCGAATACTTTCGCAAGGCACTGTATTTGTTAATTTTATTTTCACATTTTTATTTTCTTAACACTTACGTTAATGTTTTTCTTAAATCATTGTTGGTTAAGAGCTTGTAAGTAAGCATTTCACTAAGGTCTACTACACCTGTTGTATTTGGCGCATGTGACAAATACAATTAGATTTTTGATTTCATTGGCTCAAACACATTAATAAATCCTCTTAAGATTCTCTACAGATCAGTGTCCCACCCTCGGGACGGTTGTGCTAACATGCGCTAATGTGATTAGCATGACATTGTAAGTAACAAGATACATTTTCTAGGACAGACATATTTTATATGGGCAGAAAGCTTAAATTCTTGTTAATCTAACTGCACAGTCCAATTTACAGTAGCTATTACAGTGAAAACATACCATGCTATTGTTTGAGGAGAGTGCACAGTTATATACTTAAAGTATATATTGACCAATTAGGTACATTTGGACAGACTTGATACAACATTTTGAACAGAAATACAATGGTTCATTGGATCAGTGTAAAATGTTACACATGCACTGCTGCCATCTAGTGTACAAAATCTAAATTGTGCCTAGAGTCCTAAATCAGACAATGGCCTTTCTCTTGCATTTCAAAGATGGAGAGAAAAAAGAAAACGCATGTTTTTTTCTTTGTATTATCTTTTACCAGCTTAAATGTATTATCTTATCCTATATTAACTTTCAAATGTCCAGTGTTTCTTTTCAAATTGTATCAAGAACATGCATATCCTTGCTTCAGGTCCTGAGCTAGAGGTATGTCATTTTAGGCAACAATTGAAGAAAAGAAAAGGGTCTGAGCCTTAAGAAGGAAAGAAATTTCACAATTTAACTTTGAGCAAGGCACACCTGTTAATTGAAATGCATTCCAGGTGACTACTTCATGAAGCTGGTTGAGAGAATGCCAAGAGTGTGCAAAGCTGTAATGAAGGCAAAGGGTGGCTACTTTGAAGAATCTCAAATATAAAATATATTTGGATTTGTTTAACACTTTTTTTGGTTACTACGTGATTCCATATGCGTTACTTCATAGTTTGATATCTTCACTATTATACTACAATGTGTAAAAATAAAAAATAAACAGGAATGAATAGGTGTGTCCAAGCTTTTGACTGGTACTATATAATAATATATATACATACACTCCGGACATTGTTGGTCCTAATATTTACATTTTGTAATTCCATTGTTTTACTTTTAGATTTGTGTGTATTATTGTGAATTGTTAGATATTACTGCGCTGTTGGAGCCAGGAACACAAACATTTAGCTACATCCGCGTTTGCTAAATATGTGTATATAACCAATAACATTTGATTTGACATTGATGGATGCCGTTGATTATTGTCAAGTAAAAGTTGAGTATGTGCTATGCTATCAGCTGCAGTGATTATGACAAAGTATGGCAAAATGTAGAAATGTTAGAAAGCACTAGTCATTACCGGTCATTTTGATTAACTCACATACACGCTTTTTTGGGAAGATGGGAAAATGGAGACTTAAACCAGTAGGGGGCTGTGTCTCTATGGAGGACAGAGACAGGAGAAATAGAACACAGTATAGTCATACTGTAAATACATACAAAGACTTTGTGGAGGCTAACCTGTTTTTATAGGTCTATAGTGAGCTTTAAGATTGTCTCACTTTGGTCTGAAATGCAGAGGGCAGAACAGTCCGCCCCAATACATTGTGTTTCAGGTTGGTGTATGTCCCATTGTGGTGTATGTGAGTGCACAGGCAGCGCAACTGAGGAAATTTCCATTTTGAAGTGGTCAATTTTCTTCTACTACTTCTATGAGTTGGTAGATAAACTGAAAGGGTGCATACTGCCACCTAGTTTTTACATCTCAGGTGTCCTCTGGAAACAAAGTTCACTATTAGGTGTAACTCTCTGAGGTTGCCTTAATGGTCAATTTCACTCAAAAACTATATATTTTTGGGACTGTATCAACAGTGGGTTAAATAGTTTTTGAGTGAAATGTCCCTTCAATCCTCTGACTGGAAAGATATCAGTGAGTCACAGATCAGCCCAACTCTTTCAGTGGGTGTGTTTCCTATGACGTTCTCTACAATAGATTACGAAACTTAACCATACAGACAGAGACAGGAAATTATCATTTTCAGCACAGCTTGTATTATCACTTTTGTCTGTGCTGATTAAAGTCTAATCAGGTAATTATTGTGGTAAAAAGGAAGATGTCAAAGGTTTTGATGACCTCAAATTCAAAGAGAGATTTGTGGAACATTTTAAGTATTGCCCTCATCGCTGCAGGTAAGATTTTTGAAGCTCCTTAAACTTTTACCACCTTTTAAATGTTTTGGAAAAATGGATTAAAGGTCCAATGCAGCTGTTTTTTTAACCTCAATATTAAATCATTTCTGGGTAACAATTAAGTAACTGACTTTTTTCAATCAAAATGTTATATATTTTTTTCAAAAAGTAACTCAATAACTTTGCTAGGAGTGGACTGAGTAGGAGGGGAGAACTGAAACCTAGCTGTTATTGGCAGAGGTTTGGATCTCTCTTTCTTATTAGTCTATTAACTAATTGACCGAATGGTGATGTCACCAGGCAGGCCAAAACTCCATCTGACCAAGACATTTTCAAGCAGCTCTTACACTAAAAGGGCATTATCATCATTTTCACAGTATTATTCCTACTTCATAGTGTGGAAATGTATATGAAACCATGTTTTTGACTGCACCTTTTAATGTTTTAAATAATTCTGACTCCTTAATTATTACTAAACCATTATAAGCACATAGCCCCAAACTGTATATTAAGAATAAACTATGTTAAGTCTGTCACAAATAAATATCATGGCTCGTTTCAGGTACAGTCACATCTGAAAATATTGGCACCCTTGATAAAGATCAGCAAAAAAAAGACTATCAAATAAATAATACAAATACTGAGCTACAGTGCCTTGCGAAAGTATTCGGCCCCCTTGAACTTTGCGACCTTTTGCCACATTTCAGGCTTCAAACATAAAGATATAAAACTGTATTTTTTTGTGAAGAATCAACAACAAGTGGGACACAATCATGAAGTGGAACGACATTTATTGGATATTTCAAACTTTTTTAACAAATCAAAAACTGAAGAATTGGGCGTGCAAAATTATTCAGCCCCCTTAAGTTAATACTTTGTAGCGCCACCTTTTGCTGCGATTACAGCTTTAAGTCGCTTGGGGTATGTCTCTATCAGTTTTGCACATCGAGAGACTGAAATTTCTTCCCATTCCTCCTTGCAAAACAGCTCAAGCTCAGTGAGGTTGGATGGAGAGCATTTGTGAACAGCAGTTTTCAGTTCTTTCCACAGATTCTCGATTGGATTCAGGTCTGGACTTTGACTTGGCCATTCTAACACCTGGATATGTTTATTTTTGAACCATTCCATTGTAGATTTTGCTTTATGTTTTGGATCATTGTCTTGTTGGAAGACAAATCTCCGTCCCAGTCTCAGGTCTTTTGCAGACTCCATCAGGTTTTCTTCCAGAATGGTCCTGTATTTGGCTCCATCCATCTTCCCATCAATTTTAACCATCTTCCCTGTCCCTGCTGAAGAAAAGCAGGCCCAAACCATGATGCTGCCACCACCATGTTTGACAGTGCGGATGGTGTGTTCAGGGTGAAGAGTTGTGTTGCTTTTACGCCAAACATAACGTTTTGCATTGATGCCAAAAAGTTCAATTTTGGTTTCATCTGACCAGAGCACCTTCTTCCACATGTTTGGTGTGTCTCCCAGGTGGCTTGTGGCAAACTTTAAACAACACTTTTTATGGATATCTTTAAGAAATGGCTTTCTTCTTGCAACTCTTCCATAAAGGCCAGATTTGTGCAATATACGACTGATTGTTGTCCTATGGACAGAGTCTCCCACCTCAGCTGTAGATCTCTGCAGTTCATCCTGAGTGATCATGGGCCTCTTGGCTGCATCTCTGATCAGTCTTCTCCTCGTATGAGCTGAAAGTTTAGAGGGACGGCCAGGTCTTGGTAGATTTGCAGTGGTCTGATACTCCTTCCATTTCAATATTATCGCTTGCACAGTGCTCCTTGGGATGTTTAAAGCTTGGGAAATCTTTTTGTATCCAAATCCGGCTTTAAACTTCTTCACAACAGTATCTCGGACCTGCCTGCTGTGTTCCTTGTTCTTCATGATGCTCTCTGCGCTTTTAACGGACCTCTGAGACTATCACAGTGCAGGTGCATTTATACGGAGACTTGATTACACACAGGTGGATTGTATTTATCATCATTAGTCATTTAGGTCAACATTGGATCATTCGGAGATCCTCACTGAACTTCTGGAGAGAGTTTGCTGCACTGAAAGTAAAGGGGCTGAATAATTTTGCACGCCCAATTTTTCAGTTTTTGATTTGTTAAAAAAGTTTGAAATATCCAATAAATGTCGTTCCACTTCATGATTGTGTCCCACTTGTTGTTGATTCTTCACAAAAAAATACAGTTTTATATCTTTATGTTTGAAGCCTGAAATGTGGCAAAAGGTCGCAAAGTTCAAGGGGGCCGAATACTTTCGCAAGGCACTGTATATACACTGAGTATACAAAACATTAAGAACATGACATATACTGACCAGGTGAAAGCTATGATCCCTGTTTGATGTCACTTGTTAACTCCACTTCAATCAGTGTACATTAAGGGGAGGAAACAGGTTAAAGAAGGATTTTTAAGCCTTGAGACAATTCAAACCAAATTTAAAATCAATTCAAATTTTATTTGTCACATGAAATGCTAACTTACAAGCCCTTAACCAACAATGCAGTTCAAGAAATAGAGGTAAGAAAATATTTGCTAGATAAACTAAAGTAAAACATTTAATAAAGTAACACAATAAGATTACATAACAATAACGAGGCTATATAAAATGGGTACCGGTACTGAGTCAATGCGCAAGGGTACAGGTTAGTCAAGGTAATTCATACATGTAGGTAGGGGTAAAGTGACTATGCATTGATAATAAACAGCGAGTAGCAGCAGTGTAAAAACAAGGGCGGGGGGGGGGTTCATGTAAATAGTCCAGGTGGCCATTTGATTAATTGTTCGGCAGTCTTATGGCTTGGGAGTAGAAGCTGTTAAGTAGCCTTTTGGACCGCTTGGCTTAGAGAGAAGTCTAAGCCTTGGTGACTGGAGATTGACATTTTTGGCATTTTCCTCTGACACCGCCTAGTATATAGGTCCTGGAGGGCAGGAAGCTTGGTCCCAGTGATGTATTGGGCCGTACGCACTACCCTTTGTAGCGCCTTACGGATGCCAAGCATTTGCCATACCAGGCGGTGATGTACTCTCGATGGTGCAGCTGTAGAACGTTTTTAAGATCTGGGGACCCATGCCAAATATTTTCAGTCTCCTGAAGGGGAAAAGGTGTTGTCGTGCCCTCTTCACGACTGTCTCGGTGTGTTTGGACCATGATAGTTTGTTGGTGATGTGGACACCAAAGAACTTGAAACCCCTGACTCGCTCCACTATAGCCCTGTCAATACTAATGGGGGCCTGTTCGGCCCTCCTTTTCTTGTAGTCCATGATCATCTCCTTTGTCTTGTTCACATTGAGGGAGAGGTTGTTGTCTTGGCACTACACTGCCAGGTAGCTGACCTCCTCCTTTTAGGATGTCTCAGCGTTGTGTCGTCAGAAAACGTAATGATGGTGTTGAAGTCGTGCTTGGCCGTGAGTGAACAGGGAGTACAGGAGGGGACTAAACACGCACCCCTGAGGGTCCCCGGTAGTGAGGATCAGCGTGGCAGATGTGTTGTTGCCCACCCTTACCACCTGGGGGCGGCCCGTAAGGAAGTTCAGGATCCAGTTGCAGATGGAGGTGTTTAGTCCCGGGTCCTTAACTTCGTGATGAGCTTTGGGCACTATGGTGTTGAACGCTGAGCTGTATTCAATGAACAGCATTCTCACATACATGTTCCTTTTGTTCAGGTGGGAAAGGGCAGTGTGGAGTGCGATTGAGATTGTGTCATCTGTGAATCTGTTGGGGCGGTATGCGAATTGGAGTGGGTCTAGCGTTTCTGTGGGTTAGGGTTTTTCTAACTCTCTGTGGTCACTAAAGATCCAATGGCACTTTTCGTACGGGTAGGGGTGTTAACCCTGGTGTCCTGGCTTAAATTCTCAATCTGGCCCTCATACCATCATGGTCACCTAACAATCCCCAGTTTACAATTGGCTCATAAATGGGAATGTGTTCTCAGTCAACTTACCTGGTAAAATACAAAAATGTAAGGAGTGCTACGGGCAGTAGTGATTTAGGCAGGTTACCTTTGCATTCTTGTGCACAGGGACTATGGTGGTCTGCTTGCAATATGTAGCTATTACAGACTGTCAGGGAGAGGTTGAGAATATCGGTGAAGACCGTTGGTCTGCGCATGCTTTGAGGACACACCCTGGTAATCTGTCTTCCCCTTCAGTCTTGTGAATGTTGACCTGTTTTAAGGTCTTGCTCACGTCGGCTACGGAAAGTGTGATCACACAGTTGTCTGGAACAGCTGGTGCTCTCATACATGCTTCAGTGTTGCTTGCCTCAAAGCGAACACAGAAGGCATTTAGCTCATCTGGTAGGCTTGCGTCACTAGGCAGCTTGCGTCTGGGTTACCCTTTGTAGTTCGTAATAGTTTGCAAGCCCTGCCACATCCAACTAGCGCCGGTGTAGTAGGATTCAATCTTAATCCTGTATCGAATCTTTGCTTGTGTGATGGTTCGTCTGAGGGCATAGCGGGATTTCTTGTAGGCGTCTGGATTAGTGTCCCACTCCTTGATAATCGGCAGCTCTAGCCTTTAGCTCGAATCGGATGTTGCCTGTAATCCATGGCTTCTGGTTGGAATATGTACGTATGGTCACTGTGGGGACAACGTCCTCAATGCACTTATTGATGAAGCCGGTGACTGAGGTGGTATGCTCCTCAATGCCATTGGATGAATCATGGAACATATTCCTGTCTGTACTAGCAAAACAGTCCGGTAGGGTAGCATCGGCATCATCAATGGCATCCGTGCAACTCAATATTAGGAAGGTGTTCCTAATGTTTGGTATACTCAGTGTATATAGTGGTCCTTTGCTCAGTTGGTAGAGCATGGCGCTTATAACTCCAGCGTATTGTGTTTGATTCCCGGGAACACCCATAAAATGTATGCACGCATGACTGTAAGTTGCTTTGTATAAAGCATCTGCTAAATAGCGTAATTATTATATTGTATGCTCCTAAAAAAATGTAATTGTTATTTTATAGTAATACAATTTCTCAGAGAAAGAGATTTTGTTTACCAAAATGTTATCTATATTAACATCAGACTTTAAAACATAATTGATCTCAGTTTAAAGTGAATTGGACAGCGTTTTAACTACTTTGCAAACTATATACGAAGGAGAAGTGTCACGCTGTATGATGCAAATGGTGGGCACATTAGATACTGACTGGTTTTCTGATCCATGGGAAAAAGGCATATGTGACCAACAAATGATTGTTGTTCACAAAATCTCAGAATATCTGCATTCCCAGTCATGTGAAATCCATAGATTAGGGCCTAATGAATGTATTGACTGATTTCTATATAAAATCTTTGAAATTGTTGTATGTCACGTTTATATTTTTGTTCAGTATAATTCACCAATACATTTCTTGGTAGTCCAAAAAATATTGCTATCAGGTTGTAAATCACAACTGGCTTGGTACATTGTTTGCTGCCTCCAAATGTTCGGGATGCACTGTTTCAGTTTCAATTACTCAAATCTTTTGAACAAAAACGGACAACTGTAATTAAGGCTGGGAATGTCAATATAATCAAACGAGGAAGGGCAATGAAGTCAGTCAAAAGGTGGCTAATAGGCTAGCGCACGTGTCAAACAAGGCCCACAGGCTGAATAGGACACACAAACGAGTATGAGTGAGTTAACAGTTGAGTTATCTACTTTATGAAATGACTGCCAGATGCGGATGCATTGGTAAATTCACAGCGCAGCGTGCAGAGGGAAAGTTTACAGACACATGCCACAATCCTAGCTAGGCTACTTGTCATGTTCGTCGTAAAGAGGAGACCAAGGCACAGCGCGATGAGAATACATTCCTCTTTATTAAACGACGAATACTTAAACTAACAAAACAACCATGATGCTATAAACACTAGTGCTGACACAGGCAACTATACATAGACAATAACCCACAAAACCAACATGGAAAATGTCAACCTAAATAGGATCCCCAATCAGAGACAATGATAAACAGCTGTCTCTGATTGGGAACCAATTCAGGCCATAGACCTACATTTACCTAGACATACCAAAACCCCATAGATATACAAAAAACCCTAGACAGGGTAAAACACATACCACCCTAATCACACCCTGACCTAACCAAAATAATAAAGAAAAACAAAGATAACTAAGGTCAGGGTGTGACACTACTAAAATGTTGCAGTCTGGTTTCTTGGTTTTTAAAGCTTGATATTGAATACCTAAAAAACAAAACACCATGCAAAGTTGTATCATGTAGGCCTATTACAGCAACATTTGAGCAGTAACCTAGGCTGGCTACTAAACTACAATACATTGAGTGCACCATACAGAAATGCTGCATTATAGCAAAACACTATACGCACAAATTATTTTACACGACTTTTTTTTAGATAGTTTTTATTACTTGTTAAAACTTGTTATGGCTGCAATCCCAATACCGGGATCGATATGACAACTACCAGTGAAAATAGAGGGCGCCAAATTCAAACCACAGAAATCTCATAATTACAATTCCTAAAACATACATGTGTCTTATATCATTTTAAAGGTAATCTTGTTGTTAATCCCACCAAAGTGTCCGATTTCAAATAGGCCTTTCAGCGAAAGTACTACAAACGATTATGTTAGGTCTCCACTAAACCACAATAAGCACGGCCATTTTCCAGCGAAATATAGCATTCACAAAAAGCAGAAATAAAGATAAAATTAATCACTAACCTTGAATTATCTTCATCAGATGACACTCATAGGACTTCATGTTACACAATACATGCATGTTTTGTTTGATAAAGTTCATATTTATATAAATAAATCTGGAGTTTACATTGGTTTATTAGATTCACTAGTTCCAAAAACATCAAGTGATTTTGCTTAGCCACATCGTTTCAACAGAAATACTCATCATAAATGTAGATGATAATACAAGTTATACACATGGAATTATAGATATACCTCTCCTTAATGCAACCGCTGTGTCAGATTTTTTAAAAAGTTTACGGAAAAAGCAACACATGCAATAATCTGAGACAGCGCTCAGAACAGAAGAAAATTAGCCGCCATGTTGGAGTCAACAGAAACCATAAAATACATGATAAATGTTTCCTTTGATGAACTTCATCAGAATGCAGTCCTAGCAATCCCAGGTCCACAATAAATGCTTGATTTGTTAGAAAATGTCCGTTATTTGTCCAATTAGCTTCTTTGGTTAGCGCGTTTGGTAAACAATTCCAAAGTCACATAGCGCGTCCACAATAACGTGACGAAATGTCCAAAAGTTCCGTAACAGTCAGTAGAAACATGTCAAACGATGTACTGAATCAATCTTTAGAATGTTGTTTACATATATCTTGAATAACGTTCCAACCGGAGAATTAGAATGACTTCAGATGACCGGTGGAACGCAGGTCCTTCCCCTGTGAACGCGCATAGTGAATGCATGGTCAACTCGTGTCAGTGGTGACTATTTCCTGTCTCATTTGACCCCCCTTCACATTAGTCACCAGACAAAGTTCTATTGACATCTAGTGGAAGGCGTAGGAAGTGACAACTCATATCTCGCTGTAATTTCAATGAGAGCTTGGTTGAAAATCTGACACCCCCAGAAAAAAACGAACAATAAGTGGAATTTCAGGTTTTTGCCTGCTATATGAGTTCTGTTATACTCACAGACATAATTCAAACAATTTTAGAAACTTCAGAGTGTTTTCTATCCAATACTAATATTAAAATATTAGCAACTATGACTGTGGAGCAGGCCGTTGAATACGGGCACCTCTGTGCACCTTTCATCCAAGCTTCTCAATACTGCCCCTGCAGCCATAAGAAGTTAAATAAAATATTTTTCTCTGAGAAATTGTATTAGCATGACATAATATAATTTCCCATTTTTTTGGAGCATACAATAAATCTCAATATTTGTATGAACATTTATTCTTTTTTGCTCATCTTTATCAAGGCTTCCAATAATTTCAGACTCATCATAGAGCCTCCATATACACTTTCTTTCTCAGGAGCCTGGGCCCAGACAGTTACCCAGAAACCTGATGAGGTTGTGTATAAACTGGCTCAGAATGCCTCAATGGACTGCCAGTTCATCCACACTCCAGACCAGCAGGTGGCAAATAATCCCATTCTCTACTGGCATAAAATTACAAGTTTGACCCAAATGACAAGACTGTGGCCTGACCCAGAGTCACCGTACAAGGGTCGTGTGGAGGTTCTGGACAGTGACCGCAACTCACCGAACAGATCTGTACTTCTGAAGAATGTCCAGTGGGAGGATAGCAGTGGAAAGTATGAGTGTAAACTGTCTTATAGGGCCGCCAAACAAGATAAGAGGACGAAAGGGAGCGGCGTTAAGCTGTTCATACATGGTAATGATACAATTTCTATGCTTTTGTCATGTTGTCCACTAATTGCCGCTTTTCATTTCCTATACCAGACCATGTTATGATACAAATGTGTGTGTCTTTCTGTGTGTCTAAAACAGATTCGATGTTCTTTGGGCTTGACCCTGAGAATAAGACCCAACTCATGTGTGCTGTGAATGTTTCCCGGGATGATGGGTTTTTCTTATCCTTGCTACAAGACGGATCTAAAGTATTCCAAAAGACCATTGATCCTCTTCACCCTAGCATGTCACTGTCTGTTACCCTGTCTGTGATCCTCCCCTTGGAGAAGGGAAAGAATTATGAGTGTCAAATCCACCTGGGCTCCACTATGATAATGAGCCAGCCCTTCGAACAGCCGCTTGAGACGCCAGGTAGTGTTTTCTCATTACGTACACAGACCTTACAGTTACAGTGTGTCACATCTACTGAAGACTGCCAAGTCGACTTATATCCAGGTTTATCATACAGTATACAGCGATTTGGGTCGGTGCATAGCAATGAAATGTAGCTCTCTCTCCGTATCTGCAATACCACTCAATGACTGACGCCACCCCTGTCTGTTCCTCTTGTGTTTTTCAACAGTAGAGAAGGTGCTTCCTGAACCAGTTTTCCTGTTCGTGGCCATCCTCCTGGTCCCCATCACCGTGCTTCTGACTCTGCTCACAGCCCTTCTTGTTCTAAGCAGATAAGACAGGAGATAGTAAGACTGACAATGCCAGATATACAGTGCATTCAGAACGTTTTTATTTTATTTCACCTTTATTTAACCAGGTAGGCTAGTTGAGAACAAGTTCTCATTTGCATCTGTGACCTGGCCAAGATAAAGCATAGCAATTCGACACATAAAACAACACAGAGTTACGCATGGAATAAACAAAACATACAGTAAATAATACAGTATAAATAAATAAAAGAAAAAGTCTATATACAGTGAGTGCAAATGAGGTAAGATAAAGGAGTTAAGGTAATAAATAGGCCATGGTGGCGAAGTAATTACAATATATAAATTAAACACTGGAATGGTAGATGTGCAGAAGATGAATGTGCAAGTAGTGATACTGGGGCGCAAAGGAGCAAGATAAATAAATAAATACAGTATGGGGATGAGGTAGATAGATGGGCTGTTTACAGATGGGCTATGTACAGGTGCAGTGATCTGTAAGCTGCTCTGACATCTGGTGCTAAAGCAAGTGAGGGAGATGTGAGTCTCCAGCTTCAGTGATTTTTGCAGTTCATTCCAGTCATTAACAACAGAGAACTGGAAGGAAAGGTGACCAAAGGAGGAATTGGCTTTGGGGGTGACCAGTGAGATATACCTGCTGGAGCGCATGCTACGAGTGGGTGCTGCTATGGTGACCAGTGAGCTGAGATAAGGTGGGGCTTTACCTAGCAGAGACTTGTAGATGACCTGTAGCCAGTGTGTTTGGCGACGAGTATGAAGCGAGGGCCAACCTACAAGCGTACAGGTCGCAGTGGTGGGTAGTATATGGGGCTTTGGTGACAAAACAGATGGCACTGTGATGGACTGCATCCAATTTGTTGAGTAGGGTGTTGGAGGCTATTTTATAGATGACATTGCCAAAGTCGAGGATCGGTAGGATGGTCAGTTTTACGAGGGTATGTTTGGCAGCATGAGTGAAGGATGCTTTGTTGCGACATAGGAAGCCAATTCTAGATTTAATTTTGGATTGGTGAAAGTGAAAACAGTTTTTTTGGTGCAAATGTATTAAAAATAAAAAAAACTGAATATTGCATTTACATAAGAATTCAGACCCTTTACTCAGTACTTTGTTGAGCACCTTTGGCAATGATTTGGCAGCGATTACAGCCTCGAGTCTTCTAGGGTATGAAGCTACAAACTTAGGGAGTTTCTCCCATTCTTCTCTGCAGACCCTCTCAAGCTCTGTCAGGTTAGATGGGGAGCGTCACTGCTCAGCTATTTTCAGGTCTCTCCAGAGAAGTTTGTTCGGGTTCAAGTCCGGGCTCTGGCTGGGCAACTCAAGGACATTCAGAGACTTGTCCCGAAGCCACTCCTGCATTATCTTGGCTGTGTGATTAGGGTCATTGTCTTGTTGGAAGGTGAACCTTCAACCCAGTCTGAGGTCCTGAGCAATCTGGAGCAGGTTTTCATCAAGGATCTCTCTGTACTTTGTTCTATTCATCTTTCCCTTGATCCTGACTAGTCTCCCAGTCCCTGCCGCTGGAAAACTTCCCCACAGAATGATGCTGCCAGCACCATGCTTCCCCTTAGGGATGGTGCCAGGTTTCCTCCAGACGTGACGCTTGGCATTCAGGCCAAAGAGTTCAATCTTGGTTTCATCAGACCACAGAATCTTGTTTCTCATGGTCTGAGAGTCCTTTAGATGCCTTTTGGAAAACTCCAAGCGGGCTGTCATGTGTCTTTTACTGAGAAGTGGCTTTTGTCTTGCCACTCTACCATAAAGGCCTGAAGGTTCTTCCTTCTGGAAGGTTCTCCCATCTCCACAGAGGAACTCTGTCAGAGTGACCATCAGGTTCTTGGTCACATCTCTGACCAAGGCTCTTCTCCCCCGATTGCTTGGTTTGGCCGAGTGGCCAGCTCTAGGAGAAGTCTTGGTGGGTCCAAATTTCTTCAATTTAATAATGATGGAGGCCACTGTGTTCTTGGGGACCTTCAATGCTGCAGACATGTTTTGGTACCCTTCCCCAGATCTGTGGCTCGAAACAGTCCTGTCTTGGAGCTCTACGGACAATTATTTTGAACTAATGGCTTGGTTTTTGCTCTGACATGCACTATCAACTGTGGGACTTTATATGGACAGGTGTGTGCCTTTCCAAATCATGTCCAATCAATTGAATTTACCACAGGTGGAGTCCAATCAAGTTGTAGAAACATCTCAAGGATGATCAATGGAAACAGGATGCACCTGAGCTCAATTTCGAGTCTCAGAGCAACGGGTTTGAATACTTATGTACATTTTTAAATACATTTGCAAAAAAAAACTTTTGTTCACTGTCATTATGGGGTATTGTGTGTAGACTGATGAGTACATTTCTTTATTAAATCCATTTTAGAATAAGGCTGTGACGTAACAAAATGTGGAAAATATCAAGGAGTCTGAATACTTTCCGAATGCACTGGAGTTGCTTACCAAGAAGATATTAAATGTTTCCGAGTAGCCTAGTTAAAGTTTTAACTTAAATGGACATGAAAATCTATGGCAAGACTTGAAAATGACTGGCTAGCAATGATCAACACCCAACTTGATAGATCTTTAAGAATAACATTTAAAAAATGTGCAAATATTGTACAATCCAGGTGTGCAAAGCTCTTAAAGACTTACCCAATTAGACTCACAGCTGTAATCACTACCAAAGGTGATTCTAACATTTATTGACACATGGGTTGAATAGCTATGTAATCAAGATATTAGTATTTTATTTTTCATAACATTTAACATTTGTTAAATTTGTTAAATGTTAGAAACAGAAAAAGATAGACAGAATTAGCATTACAGATCATACAGTCTCATTAAAAGTTAGAATGCAGCATGTGTTGATTGGATAACTATTTGATCTACTGTATGTTGGAGGCAGCTACATCATCATCTTGACACTGGCAGCCAGTGGGAACAAGCTATGAGCTTGCTAGATGTTGTATACTGACAACACTGACACTCAATATATTTTGTTCAATTCTCAGCCATATTCACAATTTCAATGTTTTAAATTAGTATATTTTACTGTTAGCTTATGACATACAATTGAAGTCGGAAGTTTACATGCACCTTAGCCAAATACATTTAAACTCAGTTTTTCACAATTACTGACATTTAATCCTAGTAAAAGGGCAGAAATTTGACTAACTAAACTGTTGGAAAGGTGGCATCCTATGACAGTGTCAAGTTGAAAGTCACTAAGCTCTTCAGTAAGGCCATTCTTCTGCCAATGTTTGGCTATGTAGATTGCATGGCTGTGTACTCGATTTTATACACCTGTCAGCAACGGGTGTGGCTGAATTTTTTAATTTTTTTATTGCAGTTTGACACATTCAACGAAACAATTTCCATCTGCAACAACCAAATGACTCAGAAGTCTCACAACCTATAACACCACCTCTCAGGTTTCCAAATAATGTGTTGGCTTTTTTCCACAGCAAGTTATAGTGTAACGTGTAACTTAGGTGTTTTGATGAACTACACTTGTGTGATTTGTAAGAAAGACAATGTATGTTTATTGTCATGTGCTACACTTGACAGGATTTCAATTGTTGCGCAACTCCTTTATTTTGAAAGATAAATGTAAAAATTTTCAAACCCAAATGAACAATACAATAGACAGACACACACAAACATCGATGACATCACACGTGCTCAGACCGACGTGTTCCCACTGTTTCAATTTCCAGTGCTTGTAAGACTATACCAGTGGTCACCAACCGGTCGATCGCGATCAACTGGTCAATCTCCAAGGCATTCCTAATCGATCGCCAAACATTTCTGTAAAAAACAACAACTATAAAGCCTTGTTTCTATTTTGTTTTATTCGTCTTGGGCTGTGAAGGTACAAACTCTGCCTTCCCAGCGGGCCCAGAGAGCAAATCAAGTGCCCAATAGGCCTACCACTGGCCAATCGGATGGCTCAAATTACTGTGTCGGCAGTAACGTAGCAGGCATAAAAGAAAGCTACAGCAAAGTTGATACTGTGAGATTTCAAAACATTCAAAACCATGACTATATCAGAAGGCCTGCCATATAGTTTATGTTATACTCACATTATTTTAACAGTTTTGGAAAATTTAGAGTGCTTTCTATCCAAATCTACTACATCTATTATATGCATATCCTAGCTTCTGGGCCTGAGTAACAGGCAGTTTACTTTGGGAACGCTTCTCATCCAGACGTCAAAATACTGCCCGCAAGCCATAAGAAGAAATGTTTTTCAACAGAATCCACGGAATGAATACATCCCTGATCAGGCATAAACAGAGTTCACTCTCATAACAGCCACGTTGTAGTCCTTCTATTCCCTTCGCTTGTGGACTTCAATGCACAACAAATCAGCTGTATGTGACCAGGTGAGAGAACCTGTCCAAGCCAAACCTTTACAAACAGCCTACATAGTTGTCACCATATTAGCTAAAGTAATGTCATAGGCAGCATAGCTAATATAACTAATGTGTTAATAAACCCGCTAGAATCATGCAGTAATGTTACAGTGTATAGTCAGTAAGCAGTTACACCGGTGGCATTAAATTGATAATACCAAAAGCTTACCTTGACTTGGAAGAGTTTCAGTGTTGAGTTGGAAAGTCATAGCATTACCTCTGTTTGAGCAGGGTGTTTCAGTAGGCTAAACTAGCTAGCTGTATTTGTTAGCTAAGTAAGTGAAACTAAGTGAATTTGACATTTTTTTGAAAAAAATAGATTTTTTCAAAACTGTTCAACTATTGTCAACTACTCACCACATTTTATGCATTGCAGTGCTAGCTAGCTGCAGCTTGTGCTTTCAATACTATATTAATTCTCTGATCCTTTGATTGGGTGGACAACATGTCAGTTCATGCTGCAAAAGCTCTGATAAGCTGAAGGACATCCTCCGGAAGTTGTCATAATTACTGTGTAAGTCTATGGAAGGGGGTGAGAACCATGAGCTTCCTAGATTTTGTATTGAAGTCAATGTTCCAAGAGGAGGATGGAAGCTAGCTGACCTCTCGCTACACTATGGTGCTACCCTACAGAGTTCTGTTGAGGCTACTGTAGACCTTCTTTGCAAAATAGTGAGTTTTAATCACTTATTTGGTGACGTGATTATATTTAGTATAGTTTTATCTAAAAAGGTTAACTTACAATTTTTTTTTTAATGAAATTCACTGAGGATGGTCCTCTCCTTCCTCCTCTGAGAAGCCTCCACTGTTCCACTTAGCTCTACAACAAGCAGTGCAGCTGTAATGAATGAGTAGGAAAGTGTATCTATAGGCTTGCGTTGTTGTTATTATTAGTGGCTTGGGTCATTTCTAAATGTTTCACTTTCTCAGTTCATAGGAGTAACAACATGAATTTGTGCATGAGGAAGAAATAATGTGGTGCGACTCGATTTTCCCAATCAGCTGGAAGATGGTGTCCCATTTTGTCAATGGAGGAAAGGGAGAGAAGGAATGTTGAGAGGCGGACCCTCATTCTCTTCTCTTCCGTCCTCTGAGACTGACCATCAGATGCAAGCACCATCAGCCCAGTAAAATAAAAATACAAAGAAACTATTTAAATGTATGCTCACTCAGCTGTGCCTCACAAGTAATACAACAACGGAACTATTACCGGTGTGATCATCATATAGCCTACCTCAAATTAAAAATGTCATGAACAACAATGCATTGGCAAGGCAATTCAAACAAAGCCAATATATGATGATAATGTATTGGGCCTATAGCTTACTGAACAAACCTCATTGCTACGGTACTGTTTTTTATTGGTTAATGTTGCATAGGCTCACGAATTGCAGTGTTATGTTTCTCTATGTAGCCCATATTTTTTCAATATTTAAATAATGTGTTTTATTCATCCACTGTCTTAACGATGGAGGCTCATTTGATTTCCAATTTTTAAGCAAATGTTTATTTAAAAGGATTGACGAGAAAAGTACAGTCCAACCCATTGGGTATCTCACCGAGCACTCTCATATGCCATGTCTTGAAATATGCGTATAGACGTATTAAAAGTACATTTATATTGTAAATCTTCTGACAGCGAACCTTCTAATTCCACCCAAAACTTTTGGACTTTATAGCACTCCCACAAGCCATGAATCATTGAGTCACTGTTAGTTTTACACTTAAGACATGACTCTGCCATTGTGCTATCGAATTTGTGATTTTTTTCTTTTCACGTACATTAGTTTATACTGGAATAAGCATTAATTTTTGTTTACTGTAATTTAATGTCTTGTGCCAATATCAGTTATTTTTAGGGCTTGGTTCTAATAATTTATATATTTTTTCTAAGAGAATGTCAGTTATATAGGCTTTCTGCAAGGTTTTGTATATCTTACCTATTATATGAGTATCCTTTTCTGACTCAAATAAAATTCCCTCAACATTGCTCTCGAAATGTCATTTATATAAGACTTTTAAATTGGTCAGTCCAAAATTGCTTTTTAATTCTGTCATGGAAATCATTGTATTCCATATTACAAATGTACAGTTTCTATGCCTTTAATTTTCCATGTGTGCCAATTTATTGGTGAATTCTGAAAAGCTAACCAAAGATTGTTACATCGAGGTGTGTTATTGGTTCTTGTAGAAAACGCTTCATTTTCTTCCATATTGTTATATTGTTCGTAGCTATGAAGTTGTTAATGTTCTTAGATTCATCCTTTCAAAACAGACACGTGAAAGGATTCTGGGGATGAACACGTGCAGCTTCAATATGTACCCATTGTTCCTCTTTAGTGTATTTAACTATGTCACAAGTAAAGGCGAGTTGATACAATTCCAAGTCTGGAAGGCTAAAACAACCCTCAGACTTCAGGACATGTAAAACTTTCCTATTTATTCTATGAGTTGTATTTGCCTATAATAAGTCTGTAATTGCCAAGTATCCTTTTTTAAAGAGTGTCTTCGGTGGGGTGATTGGTATTACCAAAAACAAATATAAAAATGTTGGTAGCCATGCCATTCTAAATAGGTTTATTCTACCTGTAAGATTTATGGGTAGATTGCTCCATTTTAATTTCATCTGCTTTCATATTGTTGAGTAATGGGATAAAGTTACCTTTTTAAATATTTGTTGTTGCTCTTTAAGCATCCTAAGTGTTTATTATTTTTGTGGTCCACTTAGAGGATTGCTGTGGAGTATGAGTCCTGTCTAATGCTTTCTGTAAGAGGTTCAAATGCCAGTGCAAACAGGAGAGGGGAGAGAGGACATCCCAGTCTCATTCCCCTTTCTAAAGACATTTCATCAGATGTATTATTTGTGTATATTTCTGCTTTAGGATATTTATATAATATTTTTATTAAATGTAGTATTTCAGCTGGAAAGTTCAAGGCTTCCAAAGTTTGAATAGAAAAAGCCAACTTTGTCAAATCACTTGCACAACTCATATGCCAAAGTTAAATTGAAAGGGGTGAATTATTCACAGACAAAAAAAGAACAGTTTCCATTCTATTAAAAAACAGGTGGTGTGTTTCGTATAAAGTTCTCTAGATTACGTAGCATAACCATACAATAGATACAGGACATTATACCTATAGACTCATAAAATTATCCAGAGACCTGATCCTGAGACCTGATGAGATTGTAAAACTGGCTCAGAATATCACATTGAACTATTACTTCATTCACATTCCAGACTAGCAAGTAGCAACGAGTCCCATTCTCTACTGGCATAAAATTACAAGTTTGACCCAAATGACAAGACTGTGGCCTCAACCAGAGTCACCGTACAAGGATCGTGTGAATGTTCTGGACAGTGATCGCAACTCACCAAATCTGTACTTCTGAAGAATGTCCAGTGGGAGGATAGCAGTGGAAAGTATGAGTGTAAACTGTCTTATAGGGCCGCCAAACAAGATAAGAGGACGAAAGGGAGCGGTGTTAAGCTGTTGATACATAGTAATGATACAATTTCTATGCTTTTGTCATGTTGTCCACTAAAGTGCCGTTTTTAAATTCCTATACCAGACCATGTTATGATACAAATGTGTGTTTGTGTGTGTGTGTGCGTGTCATTCTATATGTCTAATCCAAATTCCATGAGAATAAGACCCAAATCATGTGTGCTGTGAATGTTTCCTGGGACTATCAGTTTGTCTTATCCTTGCTACAAGACGGACACACCATTCATCCTCTTCACCCCAACATGCCACTGTCTGTTACCTTGTCTGTGATCCTCCCCTTGGAGAAGGGAAAGAATTATGAGTGTCAAATCCACCTGGGCTCCACTATGATAATGAGCCAGCCCTTCGAACAGCCACTTGAGACGCCAGGTAGTGTTTTCTCATTACGTACACAGACCTTACAGTTACAGTGTGTCACATCTACTGAGGACATCTAGTCCTATGCAGGTCAGACGGTAAGACTGACGGCTCCATTGGCTCATTCTACAACACATTGAAAGCCATTCATGAAAGCGGTGGATGTTATTATCTGTATTATTTTTTATTTGATCAAATCAAGTTTTTCACCACATTCGTGTGAGGATAGATTTTTGTTATAAAATTAACTTTACTGCGTGACGAGGGGAATTCTAACTCTTTTGCTTCCTCACTGTTGTTTCCACATCCATGTTTCAGTATCTTTTTTCTTATGCTCAAACGGGGGAAAAAACATGGAAGTTCTAAAAGTGGGAATTTGTGCTCCTACAGTTGAAGTCGGAAGTTTACATACACTTAGGTTGGAGTCATTAAAACTTGTTTTTCAACCACTCCACAAATTCCTTGTTAACAAACTATAGTTTTGGCAAGTCGTTAGGACATTTACTTTGTGCAAGGCCATAGGTCATTTTTCCAACAATTGTTTACAGATTATTTCACTCATTGTATCACAATTCCAGTGTGTCAGACGTTTACATACACTAATAGAAAGAGGAGGAAGGGAAACACTACTAAGGTCCATTTGCTGTCATCTAGTGGACATTTTGCTCAATTGCCCTCAACCATGTTTAGACGGTTGTTGTTCATGTTTTGCTGGGTTCTAGTGTACCATGGAATATATTGCTTTCTTATTCTTGATACTTCTCCCAGTCATATTTAAGGTTAGAACTACCTTTCTAAAGTGTTCTGATACCTCTAGCTTGGAGTTGTATTTTTCTGATAACATAGCTACAGTAGTACATGAGTATAAACACCATGGGACCAGAGGACATTTCTCCAAAAAGTACGATCTTGGTCCCCATGTGCAGTTGCAAACCGTAGTCTGGCTTTTTTATGGCGGTTTTGGAGCAGTGGCTTCTTCCTTGCTGAGCGGCCTTTCAGGTTATGTCGATATAGGACTCATTTTACTATGGATATAGATACTTTTGTACCTGTTTCCTCCAGCATCTTCACAAGGTCCTTTGCTGCTGTTCTGGGATTGATTTTCACTTTTCGCACCAAAGTACGTTCATCTCTAGGAGACAGAACGCGTCTCCTTCCTGAGCGGTATCACGGCTGCGTGCTCCCATGGTGTTTATACTTGCATACTATTGTTTGTATAGATGAACATGGTACCTTCAGGTGTTTGGAAATTGCTCCCAAGGATGAACCAGACTTGTGGAGTTCTACACAAAAAAAATTCATTAGATTTTCCCATGATGTCAAGCAAAGAGGCACTGAGTTTGAAGGTAGACCTTGGAATACATCCACAGGTACACCTCCAATTGACTCAAATTATGTCAATTAGCCTATCAGAAGCTTCTAAAGCCATGACATCATTTTCTGGAATTTTCCAAGCTGTTTAAAGGCACAGTCAACTTAGTTTATGTAAACTGGAATTGTGATACAGTGAATTATAAGTTAAATAATCTGTCTGTCAACAATTGTTGGAAAGATTCCTTGTGTCATGCACAAAGTTGATGTCCTAACCGACTTGCCAAAACGATAGTTTGTTCACAAGAAATTTGTGAAGTGGTTGAAAAATGAGTTTTAATGACTCCAACCTAAGTGTATGTAAACCTCCGACTTCAACTGTATGTGTCTTTAATATGGTCATACATTTGACAGTAAGTTATTAAATGCAGCTCAGTTTCTACCTCATTTTGTGGGCAGTGTGCACATAGACTGTGTCTCCTCTTGAGAGCCAGGTCTGCCTACAGCGGCCGTTCTCCATAGCAAGGCTATGCTCACTGAGTCACATAGTCAATTCTTTCCTTAAGTTTGGGTCAGTCACGGTGGTCAGGTATTCTGCCACTGTGTCCTCTCTGTTTAGGGTCAAAAAGCATTCTAGTTTGCTACGTTTTTTTGTTAATGTGTCAAGTAATAATCTTTATGTTTTCTCACGATATGGTTGGGTCTAATTGTGTTGCTGTCCTTAAGGTCTGTTTATGAACAGAGCCCCGGGACCAGCTTGCTTGGGGGACTCTTCTCCAGGGTCATCTCTCTGTAGGTGATGGCTTTGTTATGAAGGTTTGGGAATCGCTTCCTTTTTTTTAGGTGGTTGTAGTGGCCTAATTCTGCTCTGCATGCATTATTTAGTGTTGTACATTGTACACAGAGGAAATTGTTACAGAATTCTGCATGCAGAGTCTAAATTTGATGTTTGTCCGATTTTGTGAACAACCATAAATGGCAATGGGTTCTCTAACTGATTCAAGTATTTTTAACCAGACAACATAATTGATATGTTGAATTTTATGTTCCTTTTGATTGCATAGAAGGCCCTTCTTGCCTCGTCTCTCAGCACGTTCACAGCTTTGTGGAAGTTACCTGTGGCGCAGGTGTTTAGGCCGAGGTATGTATAGTTTTTGTGTGCTCTAGTGCAGTAGTTCCCAAACTTCTTATAGTCCCTTACCCCTTCAAAACATTCATCCTCCAGCTCCGTACCCCCTCTAGCACCAGGGGCAGCGCACTGAAAAGTAGTTTGTTGCCATCATTGTAAGCCTGCCACACACACACTATACAGTATATTTATTCAACACAACCATGAGGTGAGTTTTTGTCACAACCCGGCTCATGGGAAGTGACAAAGAGCTCTTATAGGACCAGGGCACAAATAATAACAATCAATAATCTAAATAATCTTTATTTAGCCATTTTACATATAAAACTTATATGTTCATCAAAATTGTGAATAACAAAATTGTGAATGACAACTAATGACACCTTTCTCTGATTGAGAACCATACTAGGCCGAAACATACAAATCCCCAAATCATAGAAAAACAAACATAGACTGCCCACCCCAACTCACACCCTGACCATACTAAATAAATACAAAACAAAGGAAATAAAGGTCAGAACGTGACACTCAGTCCTCTCTTTTTATACCACAGCCCTCTCTTTATATATCTCAGCCCTGTCTTTTTATATCTCAGCCCTCTCTTTTTATACCTCAGCCCTCTCTTTAAATATCTCAGCCCTCTCTTTTTCTATATAGGCTTTCTTTTTTCCTATCTTAGACTACTTTTTTCTTCAACTGTTCCTCATTATCCTCCAACCACCATTTCTCTTCCTGGATCTAGTGCATCTACACTCATGCATGGTCTTGAAGTTTATCCCTTATTTCTGACCATATCCTTCCACTCTTTCTCTCTTTTCTTTCTCCATTTCTCTGTCATCTCTTCTTCTCTGTCCATCTTCAACTTCCAAATCCAAACTTTGCTCTCTCAATCCTTTCATTATCCAGTCTCAACTCTTACTCTTCTTCTTCGTTCCTCTTTCTGTCTTCTCTTCCCCTCCTACTATTTCTCCTTGAAACATGCCTTTCCATTTCTCTCTCCATCTTCTCTCTCCTTTTCCTTCTGTCTTTCCTTCCACGCTCCCTGAATGTCCCTCTGCTCTCTCTTTACCGCCATCTCTGTTTTCCCCCGCCTGTCCCTCTAGGTCTCCTTTTGGCCATGCCCATAGTCTCCCCTCTCATATCGTGCCTAACTCAATTTCTCTGTCCATTCTATTCATTCTGTCCACCTTGGACTTGCTTTCCACCTTATACTTTTGTGTGATCAATCCACTGACCTCATATAAACTGCTTGGCGTAAGCAAAAAATGTCATCTCTGTCTTATCCAAAGAATGCAATTTATTGTTGTCATGGTAATGGTGATTGTCTCAAGTTCAAGAATTACCAAGTAAATGCCAATATTCTGAATGATGTAGCCATACTGTGCCACTTATACGGCTTTCATATATAATTACGGGATTTTGCCTGTATAAATAAATGGGCAATGTTTATATAATGACCCCCTTACCAACAGGCCCACTTTTACCACATTCTTGCCTGCATACAACTTTTACACCTCTCTGTACATGCCGGCATGCCGGGGACAAGTGTTAGTAGTGGTGTGCGGATGTGGGTGGGTGTTTATTTGAATAAATCCCATTATTCATTTGTTTAGGCATGTCCTAAGAAGCGTTAATCGACTAATAAAATGCATTTTCAAAAGAAGAGAATAGCATATTTTGAGTTTAATTAGGTTTGTGTTTCAGGTGCTGCCATGCGCCATCTACATGAAATCAATAGTTTGTTATTTTGTTAATTAAACAGACAAGACACACCTACCCGATCACATTCAACACACATATTCACCGAGTTTATAAAACATTTCCGTGCATTTTTCATGACATAGACTGACCAGGTGAATCCAGGTGAAAGCTATAATCCCTTAAGGATCAGACCCTTTTATTCAAGTTTTGCATAAAATGACATACCCAAATATAACTGCCTGTAGCTCAGGACCTGATGGAAGGAAATGCATATTCTTGCTACCATTTGAAAGGAAACACCTTGAAGTTTGTGGAAATGTGAAATGAGTATATGAGAATATAACACATTAGATCTGGTAAAAGATACTACAAAAGAAGAATACATGCACGGGCTCAAGCTGTAGAACCCAGTTCATACATTTGAATATAAAATGGATTTTATCAAACAAAACGGTGTTACATTTTATCTCTGGGACCCTCAGGATGACAAATCAGAGCCAGATTACTTAATGTAAGCACATCATTTACCTTCAAAGGTGAATGTATCAAACCAGTTGCCTTGATAAAAGTGTTTTGTTTTGTTGTGCACTCTCCTTATAAACAATAGCATGGTATTGTTTCACTGCAATAGCTACTCTATATGCATATCCTTGCTTCAGGTCCTGAGCTACAGGCAGTTAGATTAGGGTATATCATTTTATGCAAAAATTGACCAAAGGGTCTGATCCTCAAGTTAAAAGCATAGTGCTTGCCAAACCCGCCTCAGCGTTATGCTACGGCGCCGTTTCATAGGCCTATAGGCTCGGATTTGCCCATTTTACACTTCTAATAGGCCTATACAGTATGTTCAAGAAACATACGTGGGTTTTGCATGGGATGGAAACAATACATGAAATAATCGATGCCATCACATCCACATACCTCTCCTATCATCCCTCTCCATTCCACTGCTGCAATACACTACTCCTCCCCTCCTCCCATTCACCTCCCTCCCCAACCTCTCTTTGCGCTCCCTGTCCCAAAGAGTGATATAGCCTAGATAGCCTTGCGAAGGCCATGTCATTTCGCAGGCTCATCCGTTTTTTCCCCTCGGCGCTCTGGTCACCTATTCAATAGCAAATTATGTTGAAAAATAGCCGGTTCGTATGCCTACTGTGGATACTATTTGAAAGTGCCTAGAATGAGAATCTTCGCGTATTTTTGCTGAACTGTGCCACGCTTTCCGCGCAGCGGCAGGTTTCTCTCAAAGGCACCGAATTGCCTGGAAGGCAACAGTCGACACAAAACCTTGGAGTAAACGCAATGGAGAATTTAATCTAAAGAGGGACCATACGGGGACCATACCATTTCCCCATACCACACATGGGGAAAGACACAAAGGAATAAGAGGGACCATACGTAAGGACAGATATTGCTCATAAACGCAGCATATCTTTTTCAAATGTGAAGTGGCCAGATGTGGAGAAAATCACGAATTTAAATCGGTTTTTAATTAGGCATTTTTATTTATTAATTCGGTGGGTTTGTATAGTCATATCCAAAAATATATCGGAATGTAGCTTAGTATGGTATCTATACGACCACTGCTATAATAACAAATGGTACAAAGTTAGATCGGTCAATAGGCCTGCTGTAAAGTTATTTATACATGCCTTCTTGGCCACAATCACTCTTAATTGTTTTCTATGGAATAACCTGTTATCCTGACCTGTAGGGACCAGTGTTACCAACAACAAAACAATAATAATAAAAACATGCACCGGTTTATTGCTATGAACAAGAACAATAATGTAAATAGGGATACTGCAAGTTCTCTGGATAAGCGCATCTGCTAAATGACTCAAATATAAATGTAAAACATCAATTATCATAAGTGTTGTGGAAGGATTTGTTGATGGACCTGCATCTTTATTTTTTGCAAATATAACACTTTTTTACATTGAATAGTGCATTACATCACCCAAACTCATTACACAATTATCTGTCTTCCATGATATGCACAAATTCCATCAGACACACTAATGTTGTTTTCTACTTTCTGAGCCTAAACTCAACATGTCTTCCTGAAAAATCTCATCGCAAAGAATCACTGACCATATCAGCTGCTAGTCCATTTACCACATGTTGCTTTTTTCTGTGTGCAGTCACATTGCCAACCATTGCGTCCAGATTATAAATAGTTGAATAAAAGCTTTAAATGAACAACCAGGTTTACTGAAACCTGAGGCGCAGGGCATTATTTCTTCATCATTGGTAACGGGAGTGTGGAGACTGTGGACTCTGTACAGGCTGCACATGCACGAGTCTGATTTAGTACGGAGGCCGGTGAGGTAAGGAGGAGGCTGTATATTCCTGACACTAACGGGGCACTGACAAGGACGTAGCCTAGAGCTGACCCCTCCCCCCCCCCCCCCCCCCCTCCTCCCCCCACAGAGGGATGCCCCCCCAGGCCGAGCAGCAGCTGAAGAGGAGGACAAAAAGGTTACTCTGACTGCGCCTCACCAGAAGAGGTCCTGCCTCAGATCTCCTCTCTCAGACTGGTTGGGACGCTCCAGTTGTGTTTTGTCACTTTTCTCTTGAGTTTTCTTTCACTCATCCTCACCGGAGTGAGAGAGTGAAGACCTTTTGAAGACCCAGAGGTTTTTACTGTGGGAGCACATTTATTTGGAGTAGCTGCTAATAGACGGAGACCTACAGTCTTGCTTTGTCTTTCCCTGTCTGTGGGGTGTGTGTGTGTGAGAGTGCTTGTGGGTTGGCACCGGTGAGAGCGTCTCCCTTCCCAAAGCCAGGATGTCTGCAGTTCAGCTGCTGCTGGTCCCGCTGGCGCTGTGGGTTCTGCAAGGTGAGTGGGCAGTGGGTGGTTGTCACGGCCACAGTCCAGTCTTCACTCTTTGTTTGTTCTTATAGGGGCCAAGAAGCATAGAGGCCCAGTACTGTGGGATGATCAGAGTGGCCGTGCTGTGTGCATGGTCAGCTTTTGAGAGGAGAAGGGTGTGTGAATCTTTGTTGGTTTAGCCTTAGTTACAGGGACTCTGACTGTTATAGTAACACTGATTGTTAAATAATAGAGATACAGTATATTGAATGTCCTGTGCACTGTTTAACCAAGTGTTCCTTCCCATTGACTGCAATAAACAAGACCCGTGTGTACTTCTCTGTATATATGTGTGTGTGTGTGTATGTGTTTCCCTCATTTTGCCGGAATGCTCACTAAAAGCTTAAACCAGCTGTTCTTGTTTTCAGAGCGAATAACGCGATGAGATGAGGCCATGCGTTGGAGTTAAAATGGAGGGCTCATTAGCGGCAGCATGGAACAGTCTAGAACAGTGTAGATTAGTACCTGTACTCACTGTTGCTTAATCTGCCACACAACCCCGCTGTGTCTACCCCCCTAGCATCGGGGAGAACAGAATGGACTGTGCTGTGAGGTGTGCTTCACTATGGTATGCATACAACAATTCTATTACAGTATGCACAAATGCGTTCTGAATCCATATTACATGTACAGTGCTGTGAAAAAATAATTTGCCCCCTTTCAAATTCTCTCCGTTTGCATATTTTTGATACTGAATGTTATCAGATCTTCGACCAAAACCTAATATTAAATAAAGGGAACCTGAGAGAACAAATGACACAACAATTATATACTTATATAATTTATTTCATAAACAAATTATGCCACACCCATTGCTGACAGTCGGAAGTTTATATAAACTAGTTTTAATGACTCCAACCTAAGTGTTTCAACCACTCCACAAATTACTTGTTAACAACTATAGTTTTGGCAAGTCAGTTAGGATATCTACTTCATGCATGACACAAGTAATTTTTACAACAATTGTTACAGACAGATTATTTCAATTATAATGCACTGTATCACAATTCCAGTGGGAGTTTACATACACTAAGTTGACTGTGCCTTTAAACAGCTTGGAAAATTCCAGAAAAATGATGTCATGTCTTTAGAAGCTTCTGATAGGGTAATTTACATCACTTGGGTCAATTGGAGGTGTACCTGTGGATATATTTCAAGGCCGACCTTCAAACTCAGTGCCTCTTTGCTTGACATCATGGGAAAATCAAAAGAATTCAGCCAAGACCTCAAAAAGAAAATTGTAGACCTCCACAAGTCTGGTTCATCCTTGGGAGAAATTTCCAAATGCCTGAAGGTACCACGTTCATCTGTACAAGCAATAGTACGCAAGTATAAACACCATGGGACCACGCAGCCGTTATACCACTCAAGAAGGAGACGCGTTCTGTCTCCAAGAGATGAACGTACTTTGGTGCAAAAAGTGCAAATCAATCCCAGAACAACAGCAAAGGACCTTGTGAAGATGCTGGAGGAAACAGGTACAAAAGTATCTATATCCACAGTAAAACGAGTCCTATATTGACATAACCTGAAAGGCCGCTCAGCAAGAAAGAAGCCACTGCTCCAAAACTGCCATAAAAAAGCCAGGCTACGGTTTGCAACTGCACATGGGGACAAAAATCGTACCTTTTGGAGAAATGTCCTCTGGTCTGATGAAACAAAAATAGAACTGTTTGGCCATAATGACCATCGTTATGTTTGGAGGAAAAAGGGGGAGGCTTGCAAGCCAAAGAACACCATCCCAAACGTGAAGTGGGTGTGGCAGCATCATGTTGTGGGGGTGCTTTGCTGCAGAAGGGACTGGTGCACTTCACAAAATAGATGGCATCATGAGGTAGGAAAATTATGGGGATATATTGAAGCAACATTTCAAGACATCAGTCACGAAGTGAAAGCTTGGTCCCAAATGAGTCTTCCAAATGGACAATGACCCCAAGCATACTTCCAAAGTTGTGGCAAAATGTCTTAAGGACAACAAAGTCAAGGTATTGGAGTGGCCATCACAAAGCCCTAACCTCAATCCCATAGAACATTTGTGGGCAGAACTGAAAAAGTGTGTGCAAGCAAGGAAGCCTACAAACCTGACTCAGTTACACCAGCTCTGTCAGGAGGAATGGGGCAAAATTCACCCAACTTATTGTGGAAGGCTACCCGAAACATTTGACCCAAGTTAAACAATTTAAAGCCAATGCTACCAAATACTAATTGAGTGCATGTAAACTTCTGACCCACTGGGAATGTGATGAAAGAAATAAAAGCTGAAAGAAATCGTGGTGGTGATCTTAACTGACCTAAGACAGGGAATTTTTACTAGGATCAAATGTCAGGAATTGTGAAAAACTGAGGTGTATGTAAACTCCCGACTTCAAATGTGTATAAGATTGAGCACACAGCCATGCAATCCCCATAAACAACCATTGACAGTAGAATGGCCTTACTGAAGAGCCCAGTGACTTTCAAAGTGGCACCGTCATAGGATGCCACCTTTCCAACAAGTCAGTTCGTCAAATGTATGCCCTGCTAGAGCTGCCCCGGTCAATTGTAAATGCTGTTATTGTGAAGTGGAAATGTCTAGGAGCAACAACGTCTCAGCCACGAAGTGGTAAGCCACACAAGCTCACAGAACGAGTGCTGAAGTGTGCAGCGCGTTTAAACCGTCTATCCTCGGTTGCAACTACAGAGTTCCAAACTGCTTCTGGAAGCAACGTCAGCACAAGAACTGTTCATCAGGATCTTCATGAAATGGGTTTCCATGGCCGAGCAGCTGCACACAAGCCTAAGATCACCATGCGCAATGCGAAGCGTCGGCTGGAGTGGTGTAAAGTTCATCGCCACTGGACTCTGGAGCAGTGGAAACGCGTTCTCTGGAGTGAATCAAGCTTCACCATCTGGCAATCCGAGTTTGGGGAGTGCCCTTTCCTGTTTCAGCATGACAATTCCCCCGTGTATGAAGCGAGATCCATACAGAAATGGTTTGTCAAGATCGGTGTGGAAGAACTTGACCGACCTGCACAGAGCCCTAACCTCAACTCCATCGCACACAGTTGGGATGAATTGGAATGTAGACTGCGAGCCAGGTCTAATTGCCCAACATCAGCGCTCAACCTCACTAATGCTCTTGTGGCTGAATGGAAGCAAGTCCCTGCAGCAATGTTCCAACATCTAGGGGAAAGCCTTCCCAGAAGAGTGGAGTTATAGCAGCTAAGGGCGGACCAACTCCATATTAAGGCTGATGGTTTTGGAATGAGATGTTCGACGAGCAGGTTTCCACATACTTTTGGTCATGTAGTGTATCTGTTTGGGCTTCTTGTAGTCAATTTGCTGTCTTCAAATTATTTGTAATAACGGTCCCATCCCCCGACCATTTGCTGAAGAACAAAATTGTCACCATGCGGAATCTAGATAATGATCCCAACTCTGTGTGAAAAACCTGCATGTTTCTAGTTGAATGGATGTACACACATTGCCTGGCTACCCAAACTCCTTGCTCCGGCCAAATGCTACACCACGACCACGGACGTTAGTTTCTTCTCCGCAATTAGTCTGGATCTGAGTACCTCCCAGACGATTTCTAGAACGCTAATGAATTCTTACCATTCTGATGTGGGTAAAGCAGCATTTGGAGAATTCGTCATTGGCTTTGTTACTCGGATTGGTTAGAGATGATCCAATCGCTGATGACTTTTGTACACCACCCCTTATTTTGACGTCACCACAAACGACTTCAATGATTGCAGTCAGACTGAAGTGTGTAGTGAACAGAACAGCGGAAGAATTCAGAGGCGTCAGGTAATTACGCACACGTGGCCCTAACTATTACAGAGTGGTGGTGAAAGCACAAATCAGACAGAAGGTTTTCTGATGCATGGTCTGATCTATGAGAGTACAGTGTATACTGTATGTGTGTATTTATGTATAAGTACGTGCTGTGTGGTTTTGCTTCCGTGTCGCATGCTTTGTTTATGCTGAGGCTCTGAATACAAAAAAGGAAGCATTTCCTTAAATGGGAGATTTAGGGGGAGCTTATCTCCCCCAGCCAAACTCTGTCCCCCTCTCACCCTGCCCCTGTAAACGAAACAACCGCTGCCACCACTTGTTGTCCCAAATGTAGGACACACAGTATGCCCCACCATGTCCCCATCTAAACCTGCCCCCGTTAGTAGTACCCTCAGGACACACAGTTTACCCTCGCTGGCAGCACTACAGCCAAATCTCTTAAAATGATGTCAGTGCAGCAAAAGAATGGGGGGGTGGAGAGAATGGAGAGTTGCTGCACAAAGAGAGCTGCAGAGTGATGGAGGACAATGAGACCAGGTTGAAAAAAATAGTTTTTGAGAAAAAGGGAGGGGGGGAAGGAAGAGAGAGAGAGAGAGAGAGAAGGAGGAGGAGGAGGAGGAAGAGAGAGGTTGGGGTGGAGGTATGAGTGTTATAAAGCATCCTGTCTGTCTGCTGGACCGGCCAAGTGAGGGCAGCCCAAAGAGAGACAGGGTCTGGTGTGCTGTGCACATCTGTACCCATTCAGGGAGAGAAGATGAGAGAGGACAGACAGGGAGACAGACAATGGGTGATGATAAGGACAGACAGACAGAATCCTCAAATAAGTCTGGTCTTCAAATATATGAGAGTGAGACAGGTAGATGAGAGTTGGACAGGCAGATGAGAGTTGGACAAGCAGATGATTGAGACAAGTACATGGGAGTGAGACAAGAAGACCAAAATGGGCCGACCTCGTTTTTCCCCAATATGACAAAACTGTATTATTAATACAAAACTGTATTATTCGACCATGCTGGTCATTTATGAACATTGAACATCTTGACCATGTTCTGTTATAATCTCCACCCGGCACAGCCAGAAGAGGACTGGCCACCCCACATAGCCTGGTTCCTCTCTAGGTTTCTTCCTAGGTATTGGCCTTTCTAGGGAGTTTTTCCTAGCCACCGTGCTTCTCCACCTGCATTGCTTGCTGTTTGGGGTTTTAGGCTGGGTTTCTGTACAGCACTTTGAGATATCAGCTGATGTACGAAGGGCTATATAAATACATTTGATTTGATTTGATTTGATTTGTATACTACCTTGCCTCGTTTGTCCTTGCTGTTGACAAGTGTAAAACATAAAAGACATATCAACTCTAAAGACGGGCAGCCTTGAGGAATCCTCGCTGTTAGAGAGACCAGCACAGGCCCATAGACCCATATCCTGTCAAATGGACGAGCAGGAATTGCTAGAGGACGAGGTTAATGTTAGTGGAATACTGGAAGTGGCAAGCCTCTCCAAACATCTCAAGCACTTTGGATGAGATCAATTAAATAGTTCATAGCTTCAATTAAGATTAACGTAATTTCTTCACTTGCCCATTTCAAATAGCCCTCCCAAAGGCTATCCTGATTGATGGACTGAAATTGTGTGTGCTAACATCTGGGATAGGAAGACTGAAAATGGAAATGCAGCAGCCATTTCACTGATAAGATCATTCATATACTTGCAGTTGTGATCTGGTTAAAGCTTCTCCTAGGTGTTCAGAATAGCCTCAAAATAAAATAAATTATTCAAATCTGTAAATTTGATGGAAGGTGTAATCTACCCATTTAATATAATCCGCTAATCTGGACCATGACTAAATGTTCTAATTGAGCACACACACACACACACACACACACTTGATAGATAAACTGATTGTTGGTCATAGAGCCTCTATTCTTGGCGCTCTGTTCCTAGTCAGTCTAGACAGGCAGGCACCACTGATGCGGGGTCCTCCGTAAGAGGGGACATGGCCGCTTCTCTCCCTCTCTCTCTCTGCGTCTGCCCATGAGTCAAAGCAGTTCAGCCTCAGGTTGAAGCAGTTTACACACACAAAAATCTCCACACACACACACACACACACACACACACACACACACACACACACAGCCAGTGTATTGGGCCTGGAGACATGGAGAGGGGAGGATAGTGCTCCAAAGTCATTTCCTGATGGGTGTCTCACGACAACACACACACATCTGAGTGTGTGTGTGTCAGAGACCGAGACAGAGTGAGATAGGCAGCACGAGAGAGATATGGAGTTGAGCAAGGGCAGACAAGGATAAATGATCACTAGTGGGTTTGGTATCCATTAAGCAGGGAGGTAGTGATTTACGGGAGAGCAATTAGTTCATCAATATACTTTAGTCTGTTACAAAGTTGGATAAATGGCCCTACTAGATAGATATTAGACAATAAACACTGCAGGCTGTGTCCCAATCGACAAGATGCTGCCTTTTGAGCATTTAAAGGCAGGATGGTGTTTCTATAGATGTGTCTTTTAGGGCATGTGACATGCTCTCTTTGCCTGAACTGATAGAAGTCCCCAGACTACACTTCAATGTACAGTACTATGGACAACTCCTTCCCTGGAGATTCTAATTCAAATATAGAAAAAGCCTAGGGGAGTGTCAATAGGCCATTTTCAGCACAGATCCAAGAATTCTTCAGGCATCCTCAAATGCAGTCACTTCACTAGCTGCCAGCGACACTGGTCTAGATGTGTCAATTCCTCTGAGAAAATGAATGCAACAAACAGTACATTACACTTATTTGTTCCTATGGAAAGTTCCTTTCTTGGTTAGTGTCCAGGGACATGTCATGGATGTGTGCTATTTCCCCAGGCCGAGGGTGTGTATGCATCTCCACTGTGAATGGGTGATAACCTTGTCATGGAAACTGACGTGATCTGCTTCCCTTCTGTCTCTCTCCCTCTTTCCTTCGTTCAATAGATCCCTCTTACATTCTCTCAATTTATCTCTCTCCCTCCTTCACTCTACTGTAGATCACTCTCTTTTGTATGTTCTCTCTGCTTTTTCCTTCTATCTCCTCTCTGGCTCAGAGAATGACCTCCATCCATCCTCTTGCAATCCCTTCCGTTCCTAACAGTTGATTTACCAACATCAGTCTGTAGGGACTGACAGATAGACAGCCTTTTCAGGGACTGAACTATAACTCACCATTTTGTATTGTTGCATTCAGACTGAGGGCATTCAGTAAATTGATATCAACGGCTAATCCCCGCACTGGCTCCTCCTAATCTAATCTGCAGTTTCTGGAATATTAGTTGCATAAGGCAAATCTCTGCCCAACTGTCAACAGATTACGCAACGGATTTGGATATTGTGCTCTGTGTCTGTCACATTACCGGAAATTAGTTTGCAGAAGGTTGATGATACAGTTGAAGTCGGAAGTTTACATACACTTAGGTTGAAGTCATTAAAACTCGTTTTTCAACCACAAATGTCTTGTTAACAAACTATATTTTGGGCAAGTCGGTTAGGACATCTACTTTGTGCATGACACAAATCATTTTTCCAACAATTGTTACAGACAGATTATTTCACTTATAACTCACAATTCCCGTGGGTCAGAAGTTTACATACACTAAGTTGACTGTGCCTTTAAACAGCATGGAAAATTCCAGAAAATGATGTCATGGCTTTAGAAGCTTCTGATAGGCTAATAGACATAATTTGAGTCAATTGGAGGTGTACCTGTGGATGTATTTCAAGGCCTACCTTCAAACTCACTGCCTCTTTGCTTGACATCTTGGGAAAAACAAATGAAATCAGCCAAGACCTCAGAATTTTTCTTTTAGACCTCGACAAGTCTGGTTCATTCTTGGGAGCAATTTCCAAATGCCTGAAGGTACCACGTTCATCTGTACAAACAATAGTACGCAAGTATAAACACGATGGGATCTGTCATACCGCTCAGGAAGGAGACGCGTTCTGTCTCCTAGAGATTAACATACTTTGGTGTGAAAAGTGCAAATCAATCCCAGAACAATAGTAAAGGACCTTGTGAAGATGCTGGAGGAAACCGGTACAAAAGTATCTATATCCACAGTAAAACGTGTCCTATATCGACATAACCCGAAAGGCCACTCAGCAAGGAAGAAGCCACTGCTCCAAAACCGCCATAAAAAAGCCAGACTACGGTTTGCAACTGCACACGGGGACAAAGATCGTACTTTTTGGAGAAAGGTCCTCTGGTCTGATGAAACAAAAATAGAACTGTTTGGCCATAATGACCATCATTATGTATGGAGGGAAAAGGGGGAGGCTTGCAAGCTGAAGAACACCATCCCAACCGTGAAGCACGGGGGTGGCAGCATCATGTTGTGGGGGTGCTTTGCTGCAGGAGGGACTGGTGCACTTCACAAAATAGATGGCATCATGAGGTAGGAAAATTATGTGGATATATTGACGCAAGTGAAAGCTTGGTCGCTAATGAGTCTTCCAAATGGACAATGACCCCAAGCATACTTCCAAAGTTGTGACAAAGTGGCTTAAGGACAACAAACTCAAGGTATTGGAGTGGCCATCTCAAAGCCCTGACCTCAAGCCTATAGAACTGAAAAAGCATGTGCGAGCAAGGAGGCCTACAAACCTGACTCAGCTACACCAGCTCTGTCAGGAGGAATGGGGCAAGGCTACCCAAAATGTTTGACCCAAAAACCATTTAAAGGCAATGCTACCAAATACTAATTGAGTGTATGTAAACTTCTGACCCACTGGGAATGTGATGAAAGAAATAAAAGCTGAAATAAATCACTCTCCACTATTATTCTGACATTTCACATTCTTAAAATAAAGTGGTGATCCTAACTGACCTAAAACAGGGAATTTTTACTAGGATTAAATGTCAGGAATTGTGAAAAACTGAGTTTAAATGTACTTGGCTAAGGTGTATGTAAACTTCCGACTTCAACTGTAGGTCACTGAGTCTGCACTTTGTTTGGATGAGTCTACCCACTCTGCGTGTTCTGTTCCTCTCCTGCCCTCTCCTCTTGCTGTCTCTGCTATCAACAGCCGGCAGCAGCATCCACTCCTCCCCACTGTGCCTCTCTCCTCTCCTCTCTTCACTCCTCTTCAAACAACGGCCTGCCACTGTTTGTGTGTCAGCATTATTTCCAGTCTTGTGACCTCCCCCATCCCCCTTCCAACTCTCTAATTTGCTGGATGATATGGTGGTCGTGTGAAGTGTTATGGGTCCTCATGTCTGTGTTTCTTCCAGGTCCTTTCCTTTCTGAGCAGTCAAATCTTGCCATCCCAGTCCCCTTTCTACATGTCTGTCTGCATGGGCTGTCTCCCGATCCCCCCCCCGTGTAGAAGTAGCTGATGTGATTAAACTGTTGTGATGTTAACTTTCTCTCATCCTCCCCCTCTCCTCTGCAGTGAATTAGCAGGAATTACACCTGTGCCCTCCTCTGCCTCTCCTAGAAATGGCTGTTAACTCTCTCTCTCTCTCTTTCTCTCTTTCCTCCCACCTTCTTTTCCTCCCTCTTTCCTTCCCCTTTCTCTGCAGTATTCTCTAGCACTGTCTCTCTCTCTCTGTCTTCATCTGTATCAGCATTCAGTGTTGCAATATTTCTTTCAGAGAGTTCTCACGTTGGTGCATATCAGGTACTGTAGTATATTATGAATGGTGACTATGAAATTCAACCAAACTATGCATTGGTTTATTTTTCAAGTCACTTTTCATCTGCCAGCCTGTGCAATGTGTATCCTGTCCCCTCATCTCATTACGGTTGAACAAATCACATCGCCAGAGGTCAAAGCTGAAAATAGCCCGAGATCATGGGTTGAGAGCGATGCAGGTGCAGATGCCTTTGTGGAAACTGCAGGGTGCAGTGTGAGAAAGAAACACTTGCAGTTACAGGTGTGTTGCTCTCGGCTGATGTACAGTATGTGACATTATGGCATATATAGACTTATGCGTCTATATATGCAAGTAGCTTACTTATATATACCTCGCCGACAGGCTGCAAGGAGACTAGCATCGCTCACTGCAATCTGTTTATTTCCCCTCAATTTGTACATCCAGGTCACCCTTAGCCATTGTAGCTTGTTTGGCTAATTCGTCAATAGACTATATGAATCTGAAAACCCCCCCACAATTAACCAAAACGACAACCAAACGTATATCGAAATTATGAGTGGAAATAAATAAAAAATGCAAGAATTTATGCTCTGATATTGAAAAAAAGACAAGCATGCTATGAGCGATAGGAGCAAGCACGCAGAACAAAAACTCTTACTTATATCATTACCATATCATTATCACATTATCTGCCAATTCAATTGACAAGCATTAGGAGACAGTTTGCCTGCAACGTATTGAGATAATACCACTAGAGCGTTGGTCTTGTGTCAGCCTGTTCTCAAGCCATGGATCAATGAACAAGGATCATCACCCATGATGGCTCTCAGGCTTACTTCAGATTTAATCGTACACTGCACCCCATTTTAAGTAAACGTGGTTATAGTGACCAACCGTTTATAGTGATCAAATTATCGTGCTGCACAGATGTGACCACTGTAAAAGAGGAGTGCACTCCCACTGGGCATGGACGTCAATTCAACGTCTATGCCACGTTGGGTCAACGTCATTTCAATGAAATGACGTGGAAACAACGTTGATTCACCCAGTGTGCCCAGTGGGCTGTAAAGCCAAATATCTATGGCTAACTGTATGTTTGTTGTACTTTCTCTCGCCTCAGCGTCTCTATGCCATGGAGCCTGTGTGGAGGTGGACTCTGACACTGACGCAGTGGTCAGCGAAGGCTTTAAGCTGGGCTGTATCTCCTGTAAGATGAGAGGCGAGGTGCCCGCCGAGGCCACTGTTGAATGGTCCTTCATGCCCAAAGGGGAGAGCGAGTTCACAAAAGTGAGTAGACACGGATCAATAGGGACAGTAGTGGGATATATCCCAATAATCTCTCCTCCTCGCAAAATGTGCACCTGTTCACTTCCCGTCATTGATTTAAAAGGAAATGACTGGTAGAATAAGTATGGGGACTCCCACTAGCCTGACTGCAGTGCTTTTACATTTGTGGGAAGTAGTGAATGAGTGCACACTTCAGGGGAAAATACTTATTGTTGAGACACACCTTTGATTCTCCACATTTCTCCTAAACTAAAAAACACTATTGGTTGACCTAGCTAACTATGGCTAGGCTACTCGTGATGTACTGCTTGTTTGTTTTTTGCTTTTGACACAGCTTTGAGATGATGAAAACCGCTATGAAGAACATAATAAAGAAATAATTAAACTGTGCACTCGCGCACTCACCGACATGAATTTAAAGGATTGGATTGGTGTTAACATTGGCTAGAGGGCGTTTCCACAGCCATTAAATCCATGACAGGGAGTGTGCAAGTGCACAATAAGTGATCCCTCCCAGCAGAGTTTAAAAAGTATCCCCATTCATTCTGTGGGGATCGACCCCACGGAGAGTCAGTGAGGTAGCTAAGCAGGTTGACTTTTCTGTTGTATCAGCAACAAAGACAGGCCTTTTAGTTTCAATTTGGAAACAAGGTTTCATACGCAATTCATGAATGTTAGAGCCCCACTGAACACAATGACTACCAAGTCATCACACCAATGGGTGCTGTACAATGGAGACACATCAAGATCGATCATTTTAACTCATTCACTAAAAAGACAAAACACATCAATCAAAACAAGCATGGTTACATTTCATACGCAATTTCTATGTCAGCAAAACAAGTACTCTCTTCTCCAGTGAAATGGGAGCTATCATTTATCATGAGAAAGAGCATCACAGCCATGCATTTTTCACGACAGGCTCTTTTCCTCAGTGTCAGATGTAAACATACACAACTTTCCCTACAAGGAAGGAGTCTGTTCCAACATCAATACAGGGTAGCCATTAGCTATTAAATCCCCCCAGCACATAACAGCATACATGAGGAGAGAGATCCCATTAGCTCTGTTTGTTTCTAAACAGCTAATGCATCAGGAAGTGATGCAGGCAGGCCGTGACTAAGACGGCCTCAACAAGGGCTCCTGCTGGGAGTGGCCGCAGCCAGTTGCCTGGTTTGACACTACAATATTTGGAAACTGTGAAACAAAAGTTTGGATGTTAAGTGGTGAATCCGTTTTAGACCAGTGTGCATAACTAAAACAATCTCTTATTGATAGCAATGCATGATTTACAAGAGTTTTTGTGCATACATATCCATACAAGTTAGGATTCAGCCCGCAGTTACTACAACATGCTGAGCATAATGCTGAAAGCATATACTCAAAAACAATAAAGGCCCTAAACTATTATGCATCAATAGCCGCTAGTAGGGGCCTCGTATTCCATCCAGTAACTTCAAACAAAAGAAAGCTCAGATTGATCTCGTGAAACCGAACCCCAAGGAGAGGTCAGGGCTGGAGGACAAGAGCAGAGTGACCGGGGTTAGACCTCTGACCATGCTATTCAGCCTGTTGTTTCATAGGGGTCAAGGGGCAGAGTCAGAAGACCTTTAGGTCTGTAGACCAGTCACTTCACCTGTCACTGTAGGTGGTCTTGTGTGGCTCATTTGGTAAGAGTGTGGCACTAGTAACCTCAGGGTTGTTGTTCGATTCCTTCTGGGGTCACATATTCTAAAATGTATGCATTGTCTCATACAAATCTCTTTGGATTAAAATGTATACACTAAATGACATATTATTATTATTATATTGTTTTACTGTAAAAATAAGAATCCCTGTTATAGACATGCATGCTGGACCAGGAAAAACACTGCACATGATACTTATACTCGTTGATGTAAATTACTTAAGTAAAAATACTTGATGTTTTTTTTACTCCTGACACCTAAAAGTACTCGTTACATTTTTTGAATGCTTAACAGGACAGGAAAATTGTCTAATTCACACTCTCATCAGGATAACATCTCTGCCTCTGATCTGGCAGACTCACTAAACATATGCTTAGTTTGTAAATTATGTATGAGGGTTGGAGAGTGCCCCTGGCTAGCCGTACACTTTAATAAAATAAGAAAATGGTGGAGTCTGGTTTGTTTAATATAAGGAATTTGAAATCATTTATACATTTTCTTTTGATACTTAAGTATATTTAAAAGCAAATACATTCAGACTTTTACTCAAGTAGGATTTTACTGGGTGACTTTCACATTTACTTGAGTTATTTTCTCTTAAGGTATCTTTACTTTTACTCAAGTGTGAGAATTGTGTGCTTTTTTCAACACTGCTTATACTGTACTTACCAAACTGCTTTAGAAATGACTTAATCTTTTTTTGAAATCACTCCATAATAAAATCATAACAGAACCAAAGTACCTGATTGAGCACTTAGTCCAGAGATATGAGCCCTTGTTAACCCAGAGATACGAGCCCTTGTTGATGCAGAACATTGGTGCTTTGATTAAAGTGCTGCACAGATTTCATCCAGTAATGTAAAAATCCTAATATGATCTGCCCAGCATGAGTGTGTTGGCTCACCAAACCCTGTCTCATATAACCTAGAATCGAAACAAAATAATCTTGTCCAAGCCAGAATAGCAGGATCCTCGATGTACACCCCTGGACAGGATGCTAGTCTATTGCAAGGCCTTTCCCCAAATGCAGTCTTTGGTATGACATGACCAAGGTTCAAACGGCCTACCTTCCAATCTCAGGGCATACGCTCTAACCACAAGGCCAATCCAAACTGATATGCTCCATTTAACGGGGAAACAGCATATTAGTTTGGATTGCAAGCTCACACCCCCCCATCCCATTGTGTTCTCCGATAGATCTACAGCTACGAGGATCTAATGAGCGACATCCCGGACGAGCGCTTCTACGAGCGTCTGGACTGGAACGGCAGCAAGAAGACCAAGGACCTGCAGGACGGCTCCATCTACATCCTGAACGTGACGTGGAACGACACGGGCACCTACCGCTGCATCTTCAACCGCACCCTCACCTTCACCTCCTACGGGTTCCACACTGACGTCACCAAGATCGTCCACCTCAACGTGGTGCCAAGACGTAAGGCTTTGGCTTTAGGGTTCACAGGGTTAGGTCTAGGTCTAGACACAAACAAACACACACACAAACAGTATAGTAGACACACACCCTCATCTGGGGATAGGGGAGAGGGAGAGCGGAGGGGAGGGTGGAAGAGAGGGAAATACTGTAGTACACTCAGATCACCCTTGTGAAAGTAGTGCCATGACATAGGCGTACTTACACCCTGCATGGAGAGGGTGAAGAGTTGGAGGGGAGAGAGGGTGGTGGGGTAGCGGGGTAGAGGGAGGGAAGGAAGGAAGGGAAGAGAGGACAGGAGTTGACCGACACTCAATGTCCATGCCTGAATTGACAAAAGTGGCAATATTGTCCAAGCGGATGATGAACAAGGTGCATGAGTTATATGATTTTGATTTAGGGTCAGGGTTAGATGGCCCATGTTGGACCATGTTCCAAAATGGCAGCATTGATATCAAAATCAAGGACATATGACAGAGGGGCGAACAGGAAACAGTCATACATCTCATTATCTACACAGCTGTTGATGGATGGTAAGTAGTAGCCCCGTCACAGAAGCGGCCACAGCTGTCATTAAGTCTCATAACTTACAATCCAAAGGCTCAGCCACAGCCACGCCAATGATTATCCAACAGATCACTGTCAATGACAGCTGACCATTAAGTAGATACTGTATCAAAAAAGACATACAGTAGAGACATAGATACAGTGCCTTCATGTATTGTATTGTATGTATTCACACCCCTTGTGTTTTTTTGGCCCTGGCCTACACACAATACCCCATAATGTCAAAATAGAATCATGTTTTTTTTTAAACTTTTTTTTAAATATACAAAAATGAAAAGCTGAAATGTTTTGAGTTAATAAGTATTCAACCCCTTTTTTATGGCAAGTTATGCCCTAAATAAGTTCAATAAACATTTGCTTACTAAGTCATGTAATACATTTCATGGACTCACTCTGTGTGCAAAAATAGTATTTAACATTTTTATTTAACCAGGTAGGCCAGTGGAGAACAAGGTCTCATTTACAACTGCGACCTGGCCAAGATAAAGCAAAGCAGTGACAAAAAACAACAGAGTTACACATAGGATAAACAAAAGTACAGTCGATAACACAATAGAAAAATCTATATACTGTGTGTGCAAATGGAGTAAGGAGGTAAGGCAATAAATAGGCAATAGTAGCAAAGTAATTACAATTTAGCAAATTATCACTGAAGTAATAGATGTGCAAGTAGAAATACTGGTGTGTAAACGAGCAAAAAAGTAAATAAAACAATATGGGGATGAGGTGGTTGGGTGGGTTATTTACAGATGGGCTGTGTACAGGTGCAGAGATCGGTAAGCTGCTCTGACAGCTGATGCTTAAAGTTAGTGAGGGAGATAGAAGTCTCCAACTTCTGCAATACGTTCCAGTCATTGGCAGCAGAACTGGAAGGAAAGGCAGCCAAAGTGGGTGTTGGCTTTGGGGATGACCAGTGAGATATACCTTCTGGAGCGAGTGCTACAGGTGGGTGTTGTTATGGTGACTAGTGAGCTAAGATAAGGCGGGGCTTCACCTAGCAAAGACTTATAGATGACCTGGAGCCAGTGGGTCTGGCAACGAATATGTAGCGAGGGCCAGCCAACGAGAGCATACAGGTCACAGTGGTGGGTGGTATATGGGGCTTTGGTGACAAAACGGATGGCATGGTGATTTTGTAAATGACATCGCCGAAGTCGAGGATCGGTAGGATAGTCAGTTTTACGAGGGTATGTTTGGCAGCGTGAGTGAAGGAGGCTTTGTTGCGAAATAGGAAGCCGATTCTAGATTTAATTTGGATTGGAGATGTTTAATATGAGTCTGGAAGGAGAGTTTACAGCCTAGCCAGACACCTAGGTATTTGTAGCTGTCCACATATTCTAAGTCAGAACCGTTCAGAGTAGTGATGCTAGTCGGGCGGGCGGGTGCAGGCAGCAATCTGTTGAAGAGCATGCATTTAGTTTTACTAGCATTTAAGAACAGAGTCCACGGAAGGAGAGTTGTATGGCATTGAAGCTCGTTTGGAGGTTTGTTAACAGTGTCCAAAGAAGGGCCAGATGTATACCGAATGGTGTCATCTGCGTAGATGTGTATCAAGGAATCATCTGCAGCAAGAGCGACATTATTTTTGATTAATTACCACATCTCTGTATGCCACATAGAGATAATTGTAAGGCCCCTCAGTTGAGCAGTGAATTTCACACACAAATTCAACCACAAAGACCAGGGTGGTTTTCCAATGCCTCGCAAAGAAGGGCACCTATTGAAGGGAAAAAAGCAGACATTGAATATCCCTTTGAGCATGGTGAAGTTATTAATTACACCCTGGATGGTGTATCCCAGTCACTACAAAGATACAGGCGCCCTTTCTAACTCAGTTGCCAGAGAGGAAGGAAACCGCTCAGGGATTTCACCATGAGGCCAATAGTGACTTTAAAACAGTTAGAGTTTAATGGCTGTGATAGGAAAAAACTGAGGGATGGATCAACAACATTGTTACTCCATAATACTAACCTAAATTCAGAGTGAAAAGAAGGAAGCCTGTACAGTATAACAAATATTCCAAAACATGCATCCTGTTTGCGATAAGGCACGAAAGTAAAACTGACAAAAAATGTAGCAAAGGAATGAACCTTTTTATGTCCTGAATAGAATTATGTTTGGGGCAAATCCAACACAACACATCACTGAGTACCACTCTTCATATTTAAGCATAGTGGTGGCTGCATCATGTTATGGGTATGATTATCCCCGGAAAGGACTAACAATTTTTTTTCTCGGATAAACAGAAACGTAATAGAGCTAAAAAAGAATTCCCTTTTCAGCAGGACAATAACCTAAAACAAGGCCAAATATACACTGTAGTTGCTTACCAAGACGTCATTGAATATTCCTGTTGGGGCGTGGTCACATTTTTTACTTAAATCGGCTTGAAAATCTATAGCAATACTTGAAAATGGCTTTCTAGCAATGATCAACAACCAATTTGACAGAGCTTGAAGAATTTAAAAAATATTAATGGGAAATGATTGTACATTCCAGGTGTGCAAAGCTCTTAGAGACTTCCCCAGAAAGACTCACAGCTGTAACCGCTGCCAAAGGTGTATTGACTCAGGGGTGTGAATACATATGGACATGTAAATTAGCCATTTCTGTATTTCATTTTCAATAAATTTGCAAACAGTTCTAAAAACAAGTTTTCACTTTGTCATTATCGTGTATTGTGTCAATGGGTGAGACATTTAAAAAGATAAATGTAATCCAAATTTGAATTCAGGCTGTAACACAACAAAATGTGGAATAAGTCAAGGGGCATGAATACTTTTCTGAAGGCACTGTACACACACAGAGACCTACTGTACTGCTTTAATGGACCTGCATTCGGATTAAGGATTTTTCTCAAGAGAGGAGCGGTCAAAGACTTCCAAGAGCTAAATTGCTTTCATAATCCTACGTAATATTTTAAAAGCTCCCACAAAAGGTCGATGCAGTGTCTCTAGAGTATTGGGTTTAGCAGCAAGCTTAGTCAACTCACCCACAACTTGAAGTCATTCCAACAGTTTTAGTTGAGATGAATGTTGACCTTGAAAAACTGGTCCATTTCCAGTGAAACACTGAACCCTTGTGGATGTCTGGGGATAATTGGTTCATCATGTTTTATGAGGCATCAGAAATTCAGGAACCTGTATATTTTCATTGAAATAGCTTCTAATTAATTAAGGCGGTCTCCTTCTTAACTCCTAATCTCTTTCTCTAGTGACCAGGGGGATAGCGTCCATCTTGTCCGAGGTGATGATGTATGTCACCATCGTTGGGCTGCAGGTATGGCTGGTGGTGGAGATGATTTACTGCTACAGGAAGATATCAGCGCAAGGCGAGGAAGCATTGAGAGAGAGCGCGTAAGTAAACACACACACACTGGTCCAATTCATCACAGACACACATCACACACACACACACGAGCACACACTTACACACTTTTTCCTTCCTCTGAAAATATTTTCTTGCTATGTAATTTCCTAGCCAAAACTGTTACTTTCTAACTGCCTCTCTCTATACTCTTTCCAACTGCCTCTCTCTATACTCTTTCCAACTGCCTCTCTCTATACTCTTTCCAACTGCCTCTCTCTATACTCTTTCCAACTGCCTCTCTCTATACTCTTTCCAACTGCCTCTCTCTATACTCTTTCCAACTGCCTCTCTCTATACTCTTTCCAACTGCCTCTCTCTATACTCTTTCCAACTGCCTCTCTCTATACTCTTTCCAACTGCCTCTCTCTATACTCTTTCCAACTGCCTCTCTCTATACTCTTTCCAACTGCCTCTCTCTATACTCTTTCCAACTGCCTCTCTCTATACTCTTTCCAACTGCCTCTCTCTATACTCTTTCCAACTGCCTCTCTCTATACTCTTTCCAACTGCCTCTCTCTATACTCTTTCCAACTGCCTCTCTGCCCCCCTCTCCTATTCCTCACTCTCAGGGCGGATTACTTAGCTATAGCTTCGGAGAGTAAAGAAAATTGTGCAATGGTGGCAGTGACCGAATAGCACTGGTAGGTTTCCCCTCCTACTAATCCATAACTGGACTCTTGGCTGTTCATTGTCTGTTCTTTCCTTTCCTCTTGTTCTGTCACTGATGGGAAGGAACTCATATCAGCACCCAGAACCAAATCATCAACATTTGAATGTTAAAGGAGAAGTTCAGGATTTTACAACTTGATATTAGATGGTTTCTCACCGTAAAATATAACTTCTCCTTTAATAGTGGATTCATGGCATCTATGTTGTCTTAAAAGTTTTGTTTTCATTTCAGGTTAAATAATGGCTCGAAACGACAAATAGCTCTCGATAGCCCTTCAACACTTCACCCCTTCTTCCAGACTTCCATTATGACACCATCTCATTACCCCATCCAGGAGGAGCAGCCAAGAGGCTTGTCCAGAGAACAGATGGATGACAGCCGATGGAAAAAAAAGACATTACTGTATTTAAATGCAAATATACAGCATGAGTGTACTATCGAGCAGTACTATAATATCAAAGAGAGTTGTATATACAGTACGTATCCTTAATTATGCAATCCAAATCTTCATTGTAATACTCCTACATTATATTAAGTTAGTTCATACATAGTAGTGATACATCATAACCATTGGCATTAATATGTTTCTAAAGGTCAATTTCAGGATTCTAAAGTGTGCTTGTATCAAAGCAATTAGAGATCAGAACTCAACTGCAATCTTACTTGGCTTCAGTAGCGGGTCTTGATCAGACCTTCAATGGCTATTATGCGCAGATCCAGACTAGCCTACCGGTATATTCAAAAGCATCCCAGTAAAACCTTAAGAAAGTTATGCATTCAGGTTAATGAAATGAGTACCCTGGGGAGTAGTAGCCTAACACACGGTTGACTAGCTGGGAGTAATGGATTGTACACATCCAGAGCAACTATTTCTGTTTGACAACATCTGTCTACCTGTTAAAAGGTTAAAGCATTAATGTTCTAGTAATGTTACCAATAGGATAACTCTCTCAAGCTCAAAAAGTACATTAGGATCAGGGCAAATTCACTATTCAGTGGCTAGAGTAGGACTCATGCCTGTACATACTGTAAATCGAGAAGGACTGTAGCTAACTATTTATCAATGCAATGGAATTATTTTCACATAACCGGTAGGTCTTATTGAGATGTTCGCGAGAGAAACGGACGGTTGTGATTAGATGGACATTCATTTGGACATCAGCTTGTGAGGGTTGCTTATGTCAGACGACTTAAGGTAATGAACATGGTCAATTCCTCAAAGCTATAATTATCCACCAATGTATCCTTCTAGAAAGTGTCACATTATAGCAGTGCCATTTTTAAATGTTGAGACGATCATTCTACCGTTGTGACTGGAAACCTCCACACATTATACATATATTTATTGCAGTATAATTTGCATTCTCTCCATATTTCATTAATGCTTCATTTGCAAGAATTTCCTGACCATATTTACAACAACCAAGGGCATGTGATATTAGCTACCATTTTACTACCGTGGGAAACTACCACAATTTGCCCAGTGTGTCTGGAGCAGGAATGTCTGTGACTGCTCGAAGACCTGAAATGGTTTAAACAAGACGCTAAACTGGTTTAAAACAAGTTATTTAATGAAGCTACCCAATGTGAGCAGAAACTATACTATATACATAGTGTTGGCTTAGTGCTCATATCGATCAGTCCCTATGGAGCAGAGTACAGTGAGCTGCTATTGAAAACTGACATCCCTGTCCTTCCTATTTGGCAGTCAATTCTGAATTATACCTCCAGGGGCAGCAGAACACTGCCTAATGTGGACTGCCATGTTGCATGCATACTTTCTTGTGGAATGTCATTGGGATCTGGGTTTGCTACATTTGAAGTACAGAAAAGTGAAAGAATAATAGGATTGTTATCGCATGATAACTGCAACGCGTGAACAAATGATCATTCATTAGAATTCATGTTCAAGATTTTGAATTATTCAAAATTCCTTAACAAAAAACAAAAAACCTCACGCCGATTTGGTCAGGTTAGAGTTTCTATTCACCTTTCACAGAACTTCAACATTAAATAGCGGAATATATGTTGGAAAAAACAACAGGCTTAAAACAGGGAATAATCTACTTCTGCTGTAATTCAAAATGTTCACTGAAGAGAGCTTTTCCAGTTCAGAAATGTTGCTTGTCAAAACAGTCAGCTTTATACCATAATACAATTGTCATGTGAGAATGGAGTAGGCTTTATGTCTGGTTGATTAAATCTAAACAATCTCTACCGTGTCAGATTTGTATATTTGGGGAAATGTTTGTGGGAACTTTTCAGTCCCCTTCGCACGCAGAGAGAGACAGCGTGTAATGATATCATCTAAAGAGCATAGGAGCTACTGAAGTGTGGGACAGAAATGGCCTGTTGTACTGGCATGCAGTCACATGTTGTATGGCTGTCAATGTGCTGTGGCTAACCTCATGATACAGTACCTGACTGGAAACTGGTGATGTCACAGTGATGTAACATTTCCAGGAAATTGACGGGCTCACTGGGAGTCAGGAGGGTCAGATAGCAGATAGTGTAGTCTGTTGACCATGGCGTCAACCATGACAGACTTCAGCAGTGGTCAAACACAAACGTTCCCTTATGACCTTTTAAAACCGCTCTTATTTAAATGACAATTCCCAAATATACTTTAACATAATGGACAAGGTGCCTGAGGGTGGCCTTTCAGTTAAGGGCGCTGCACATATACGTTCTCCCCCCATTCTAGCTTTGACTCGACTGATAGCTACGTTGAGGAAAAAAAGTGTACTTTCTATGCCTCTATGTGGCTGTCCCACCTAGCTATCTGAAGACAAATGCACTAAGTTGCTCTGGATAAGAGCATCTGCTAAATGACTAAAATGTTAATTGTACGTATCCTGGCAACTACACCGCATCTCCCTTCTCTAAGTCGCCCCTTTATTAACAGAGAAGGTATGAAATTAACACAAAAACAAAAAAAACAGGAGAGTTCAAGTTCTTCTTTTTAAAAAAAACAACAAGGTTTGAAGTTCCCCATTAACTAACGTGTCCTCTGAAGCGCAGTTGGTACAGCATGGCGCTTGCATTGCCGGAACAGTGTGTTCGATTCCTGGGACCACTCGTAGGTATAACAAATGACTGCGTTGCTTTCGGTGAAAGCATCTACTAAATGACAGATATTATTATGATATATTATCTAATACGGTAAGCAGTATGACCACCCTTCAACCTAGAAAGATAGCAGGCCAGATCAATTCCTGTGACAATGTCCTGTGACATAGATTGCAACAGTGTCTCCTGCTCCTTGGTAATGATGTAGGCCAGTAGGTCAACTGTGTTTGTAGGTCAATCAACAGTATCGATCTACATGGACTTTGTCTGCAGTCGCTGTGATTGGCAGACATCTAAAAATCAATGAAATGCTTTGCCTCAACAGGTCAAAGCAACAGAGAAGTTTGAATTTGGACAAGTTGGGAAGTCAGAAAGATGACATAATTACACCGACTGTTTTGAAAGACCTTTTAGTTCAACTTTTTATGAAAATGCTTAAAATGACACACACACTTTTAAAAAATAAGACTCCGATGAGTTGTTGCATATTTTAGAGCTTTTCATTTCTCTCCAGGGCATTGTGTACAATCAAATCTTTTACAGTACATTTGCACCCCGCGACCCCCCCCCCCCCAACCCTAATAAATATAGTACATCCTTTGATCACTCACTGTTTGGCCGTGCACAGCAAGGCTCACACACTTGCACAGGCGAGAGACTGAAGGAGAGAGGGGGGCAGGGAGCACAACGAGGAAAGAGAGAGAGGAAGAGTGAAAGACAATAGGAAGGGGGATGAATAGGAAAACAATGAGGAAAAGAGAAATGGTTTATGATAGACAGTGAGGGGGGAATCAGATGGGGGGGGGCAGAAAATAAAATGAGATGACCTTACGACAAACAAAAACAAGAAAACAGGATAGACTACAAAATGAAGATATAAAATGAAAATGAATAACATATCAATTTGAACTCACAAACACAGTACTGCAATAGATTCCCTTGATCTTTTTCCGGGCCTAGACTTCTGGTTGGTCCTTTTTTAAATCCAGTCCAGTTTACACTAGAAAGTCACTAGTTTATTGCATCTCTCTGTTTACCTGGTCTACGGCGTCTGCGTCCCAAAACGGCACATCCTTTCCTATGTAGTGCACCACACTATAAAGGGAATGGGGTGCTATTTGGTACGCAGACTGGTCTACAGAGTAGCCGGTAACCCTGAAACACTTCAAGTCCGATCCAAATAATACAATTAGAAGTTGACCGAGTGCGGAAAAACAAACAAAGTCATAATCATACTAATCTTAATAATACCAAATGTAACAGTGACGATGTGACGATGAGGACACTTCTTTCTAATACATAGACTTCTCCGTCTTCTTCTCCAACTCCAGATCTTTGCTTGCTCGTCTCATTTTGCCCTAAACACACTTTAGTGACATACTACTTTTTACACATTCAAAAGGTAGTATAAATCAACAAATATCATTATTGCTATGACCAGGAAATATAAAATATTAACTTTATAGCTCTTTCTTGGTCCGTGCTGAAGTATTAACACAGAGCATATAGAAGGGGAAAAGAATTCACTCGCTTTGAGAGCGGGACAGGACTTTTCGAAATCAAAGTCGTGTAAAATAAATACTGTAATGGTCTGGCGCACACAATCATCCTTCGCTCTCTCTCTCAATTCCCAAAACGACCCAGTCACCCTCAAAAAGACAGCTAATGATAAACATGAGCTCGTAGAGGGTTTAGGAGTCTTTTTGTATTATTCACGTCTGGTTTTGAAATGACTCTCCCAGAGGACGGACTGCCTTTGTCAGAGATCAAGCCTTTAAGATGGAAGCTGCTGATCCCAGATGGATGGAGAGAAAGAGAGAAAGGAAGAACGACTAAATGGTTGGATTACAGAAAGTCTCATGTATCTATCCCCTCTCTCGTCCCGCTCTCCTCATGTGTCCCTCATTTCCGGAGGCTCAAGGGGGACTTAGCTGAGCGGACCCCTCACACCGAGGCACATAAGTCCCCTTGGCTGGCTTCAGCTGGGAACAGAGCCATAGCTGTTTCTCAGGGCTGGGAAAGCTCCCAATTTGCATCCATTTTGAAACACAAAGTTAATCCAGGTTGGCCCATTTTGAGAAATGCAGTCTCACCAAGTCAAGACAATCCATTTTGAAATGCGTTGGACCCGAGTCTATCCATTTGAAATGCGTTGGACCCGAGTCTATCCATTTGAAATGCGTTGGACCCGAGTCTATCCATTTGAAATGCGTTGGACCCGAGTCTATCCATTTGAAATGCGTTGGACCCGAGTCTATCCATTTGAAATGCGTTGGACCCGAGTCTATCCATTTGAAATGCGTTGGACCCGAGTCTATCCATTTGAAGTGCGTTGGACCCGAGTCTATCCATTTGAAATGCGTTGGACCCGAGTCTATCCATTTGAAGTGCGTTGGACCCAGAGTCTATCCATTTGAAATGCGTTGGACCCGAGTCTATCCATTTGAAATGCGTTGGACCCGAGTCTATCCATTTGAAATGCGTTGGACCCGAGTCTATCCATTTGAAATGTGTTGGACCCGAGTCTATCCATTTGAAATGCATTGGACCCGAGTCTGTCCATTTGAAATGCATTGGACCCGAGTCTGTCCATTTGAAATGCAGCAGCAGGGCTGCATATGCTGAAATGCAGTCGATGATCTGTCTTGAAAATGTCTCTTGGCTGCTCAGGCAGGGGAGATGGTTCAGGGAGAGCAGCATGGTTGGTTGCATGTGAGGAGCGGATGGTACTATACAAATTGGCCAGCCTTTAGCCCTGACTGTGGGAGATATGGTAATGTAATGACTATGTTATTGCTGTAGTCCTGAAGACATTCCCAGTCTAACTGTCTGGACGTGAGAGGTGGTGGTGACTATGGAAGGTGGAACTTGGACTGAGGTGTGGGGAATTATGGGTAGTGTAGTCCCCCCAAAGGTCTCTCACCCCCCAACCCCATTGCAGGTTGCTCAAACTGAGGCGTGGGGAGTTATGGGTAGTGAAGGTCCCCTTACAGGTAATTCCCACTCCCCCCACATCTCTTCCTGTCTGTTTTGAGTAGAGAAGCAGGAGTGGAGCTTCGGGGTCGGGTGAGAGTGAGTCACTCTCCCTGATTGGCCCAGCCGGACCCTCCCCCTCTGGCTACCTCCCCCGTGGTCTATTCATACCCACTTGAGGGCTGGTGATGGCTGGAGGATCAGTGCTCAGTGAGAGACTCTGAAGTGGGGTTCGAGGGGGGATCCTGCTGGACTTCTGGAGTGACGACGCCACGGTGGAGCTTTTCCAACGACTGTTTCATCTGAGGGAGAGAGAGAAGACAGAGGAGGAGGCTAATGTCATTACAACAGCCATGATGACTCACTCATGAATAACAGTGAAGCCGTTTGTAAGCCTTGTGTACGCTTTGTAAATGACGTGCGCACATAGAAAGTAAACACACACACACACACCTGGTCTAGCAGAGTGACTGAGGATTGGAGGATCTGTTGCCATTTGCCCAGCTGGGCCTGGTGGAACTGTCTCTGGAGCTGCAACACCTGGGCCCACTCTCCTGCAGACTGGGGTAGAGGACTGGATGGAGAGAAGAGAGGAGAAGAATGAGAGGGAGGGAGAGAGAGAGAGAGCAAGTGAAGAGGAGTTAGTTCACATGCTAGAAATGCTCTACTCTACTCAACAAATTGGATGCAGTCTATCACAGTGCCATCCGTTTAGTCACCACAGCCCCATACACTACCCACCATTGCGACCTGTACGCTCTCGTTGGTTGGCCCTCGCTTCATACTCACTGCCAAACCCACTGGCTACAGGTCATCTACAAGACTCTGCTAGGTTAAGCCCCGCCTTAGCTCAGCTCACTGGTCACCATAGTAGCACGCGCTCCAGTAGGTATATCTTACTGGTCACCCCCAAAGCCAATTCCTCCTTTGGTCGTCTTTCCTTCCAGTTCTCTGCTACCAATGACTGGAACGAACTGCAAAAATCTCTGAAGCTGGAGACTCATATCTCCCTCACTAGCGTTAAGCACCAGCTGTCAGAGCAACTCACAGATCACTGCACCTGTACATAGCCCATCTGTAAACAGCCCATCTACCTCATCCCCATACTGTATTTATTTATTTATCTTGCTCCTTTGCACCCCAGTATCTCAACTTGCACATTCATCTTCTGCACATCTACCATTCCAGTGTTTAATGGCTATATAGTAATTACTTCGCCACCATGGCCTATTTATTGCCTTAACTCTCGTATCTTACCTCATTTGCACTGACTGTACATAGACTTTTTGTTTTCTTTGTTCTACTGTATTATTGACTGTATGTTTTTTTTTATTCCAATGCGTAACTCTGTGTTGTTGTACTGTGTCGAATTGCTACGCTTTATCTTGGCCAGGTCGCAGTTGCAAATGAGAACTTGTTCTCAACTAGCTGGTTAAATAAAAAGGTGAAATAAACCTCTGATGGGTAAGTAGTAATGACTATAATATAAAGATGTATCCTGGCTTGGTTACCTGTCAGACAGAGAGAAGGAGTGCCACGTCTCCAGTGTGTGTGCAGCTCTCTCCAGAGAATACAACTTGTAAAACAAGAGCATGTTGAGGGCCACCAACACCACCAGACTAGAGGAGAGAGAGAAAGAGAGAGAGAGAGAGAGAGAGAGAAAGAAAAGAGAAGAGAGTTGAGAGAACCAAAAAAAGCAGAGAAAGAGAGGTGGTAAATGTATTGACATAAGTATGGGCCAAAAACAGAGGGAGCGAGACTAGGTTATGAATAAAAGGGGACAACATTCAGGAATGAGAACTCCAGAAGGAATGGGAAAAGTGGTTGTACAACTCAAACTGTATACACACACACACACGTTTTTGGAGAACAAATCAATCATACTACATCAAATGACAGAGCAGACTTCACAACACTGAACATGTCATTCGGCAAGACATTGACGATTATTATACGGTACCTGACACAGATCCTATGTACATGTAGCGAGAGAAAGAGAGAGAGAAAGAGAGAAAGAGAGGCAGCGGGAGGCTGTTAGTAAGCAGAGGAGATATTCATTTCATTGAAACCCTCCCCACAAACACTTTGACGACATGGATTACAGAAAAAGACAAAAACAAGCATTCAGACATTTGTACACTAGTGGAACTCACATACTGTGGTGGTTACGGTAATGCTACAGGGATGAGAGGCCCCGAAAACACTTTCACAATCACTCACAAACAGTCCAATCCCAACTTGAGTTAAGTGTAGGTTATGTATTGACGTCAAATGGGAGAATTGTGTGAAATGTGTGTACCGTAATTTCTGGACTATTAAGCGTACCTGAATATAAGCCACACCCACTGAATTATTAAAAAAAATATGTAATTTGTACATAAATAAGCCGCACGTCTATAAGCCGCAGGTGCCTACCGGTACATTGAAACAAATTAACTTTACACAGCCTTTAAACGAAACACGGCTTGTAACAAATATTTAAAAAATAGCAGTAAACAGTAGCCTACCAAGAAAGTCATTGGTCACTATCTTCCTCCTCCTGTGCACTGAAACCACTGAAGTCATCTCATTCGGTGTCGGAGTTGAATAGCCTCAGAATTGCTTCATCCGATGTTGGATCGCTGCCCTCTTCAACACGCAGCAGTCCAGCCTTTCGAAACCCGTTGATGATAGTGGATTTTTTGACAATGCTCCACGCTGTCAGCAGCTCTCTTTCCTTTTCCAACAGATCGATCGCCTTCAACTTGAAAGCTGCATCATATGCATTTCTCCGTGTCTTTGCCATGATGAGGGTGACAAAATGACTACCGTAATCAGAATGATGGGAAGTTTGAGAGCGCTCGATTTACGTCACATTATGTGACGGTGCTCAGTTTTTTGTGAAAGTGGGAAAAATCCATAAATTAGCCGTGTATAAACCGCAAGGTTCAAAGCGTGGGAAAAAAGTAGCGGCTTATAGTCCGGAGATTACGGTACCTCAAGTATGGATTCATCCTAAAGCTCTCTGATAAGCTCATAAACTGGACAAGATCAGGCAATTGATCATTCCCTTGGTTTACTCCTACTAAGGGACAGGGGAAACGATCAACAATCAGAGTTTCTTTTCACGGCACGCCGAGAGGTCGGTACTCACATGAAGCTGACTATGAGCAGTATGGTAGAGATGCTGCTGCCTCCGCCACGCCACCGCTCTCCGTACTTGTACTGACCACCTGGTCAAAAGGGAAACAAGTGACTTATTGCCAGAAGAGCCTGGATGCAGTTCCAAATCACACCACCAGATGTCAGTGTATAATGCAAAGCAGAGCACCACTGGCATCTGACATTTAGTTGTATGAATTATCATAAACCTGGAGACATAAGTTTGATTGACAAGAGGTGAACATTGAACTCTCTTCTTGACAATCTTTTATATGGGTCTTATTTATTAGGCATCAAACGGAAGAATATTTACTGAAAAAGGGAGGGACTACGTTTCAGTGTGCCCTAATCAATATGAGCTGACACCACCACGACCCTGTTGACTCACCCGCTTCTCTCCGTTCCTCTCCCATCCCTCTGTCCCCACGCTCTCCACCTCCCGCACCCCCTCCCTCTCTCTCCCGGTCCCCCGGGCGCCGGGAGCAGGTGCGTTTGCGTCGCCGCAGGGCCGGGGGTGTCTTGGCAGAGTCTGCCCCCACCACATCCCCAGAGGTCACCACTGACACCTCAGACTGGAGCAGAGTCTCCAGCTTACACACCTCACTCTCTGATAGGGAGGGAGAGAGACAGAGAAAGAAGGAGGGAGCGAGAGAGAGGGGGGAGCGATAGACAGAGAGAGAGAGGGAGGGAGAGAGAGAGAGAGACAGAGGGACAGAGAGAGAGAGGGAGGGAGACAGAGAGAGGGAGGGATAGACAGAGAGGGGGGGAGAGAGGGATGGACAGAGAGAGGGATAGACAGAGAGACAGAGAGGGAGGGAGAGAGAGAGAGGGAGGGATAGAGAGAGACAGGGAGGGAGAGAGAGACAGAGGGAGAGAGACAGAGACAGAGAGGGAGGGAGAGAGAGACAGAGGGGGAGAGAGAGACAGAGAGGGAGGGAGAGAGACAGAGAGGGAGGGAGAGAGACAGAGAGGGAGGGAGAGAGACAGAGAGGGAGGGAGAGAGACAGAGAGGGAGGGAGAGAGACAGAGAGGGAGGGAGGGAGAGAGACAGAGAGGGAGGGAGAGACAGAGAGGGAGGGAGAGAGACAGAGAGGGAGGGAGGGAGAGACAGAGAGGGAGGGAGAGACAGAGAGGGAGGGAGAGACAGAGAAGGGAGGGAGAGACAGAGAAGGGAGGGAGAGACAGAGAAGGGAGGGAGAGACAGAGAGGGAGGGAGAGACAGAGAGGGAGGGAGAGACAGAGAGGGAGGGAGAGACAGAGAGGGAGGGAGAGACAGAGAGGGAGGGAGAGACAGAGAGGGACGGAGAGACAGAGAGGGACGGAGAGACAGAGAGGGACGGAGAGACAGAGAGGGACGGAGAGACAGAGAGGGAGGGAGAGACAGAGAGGGAGACAGAGAGGGAGACAGAGAGGGAGACAGAGAGGGAGACAGAGAGGGAGACAGAGAGGGAGACAGAGAGGGAGGGAGGGAGGGAGGGAGGGAGGGAGGGAGGGAGGGAGGGAGGGAGGGAGGGAGGGAGGGAGGGAGGGAGGGAGGGAGGGAGGGAGGGAGGGAGGGAGGGAGGGAGGGAGGGAGGGAGGGAGGGAGGGAGGGAGGGACAGAGAGGGAGGGAGGGAGAGACATAACCAGAAAGAGAGGTGGTAAGCAATAAGAACACAGACACTGCTTTATCCTGAGTAGGAGAACAAGACCACAATGTAAGTCAGTCTCACCCATGTGTCTGTAGTACTCCTCGATGCCACTCCAGGTGTTCTTCTCGATGAGCGCCTTCACCAGGCTCCACGGCTGCTTCTTGTAGCAGATATCTGACGACACCCTGCAGACACACAGGCAGATACAACTCACGAGTCCATCACACTGTAACCAGTAACATCAGGTTGAGTTCACTGCACCTTTAGAACAGTTTAAAAAGAACCCTTCATCCATATCGGGTGTATTTTATGTGAAGTAAGAACATAAACTCTCGGTTTCTAAGGCAGTGAGTTCACCTGATACACACAACATTTAGTAGGTGAGCACTCAAAAAGTCGATTCAAACAACTAAAACCCCCCCGATATCTGATCTGCTCAGGCAACTCATACACAAACTACTAGTCAAAAGCTGGTGGAAGTAGGTATACCGGAGTCTGCTCTTGTTCTTGTTGATGGAGGTGAGGCAGTAGCGGTGCACGGTGTAGAAGTAGTCCTGGTAGGGGATGCCCGAGGTAATCACCTCCGAGTCCACCACGTAACACTCGCCCGGGGCACTGTTCTTATACAGTGTCTGGAGGGAGCGAGGGAAAGTGGTTAGCGTGAGTGAATGACCTAGGAGGTGTGTCCCAATCCTCAGAAGGCAAGTCAAGTCTTGTTCTCCAACTCAGTGGAGACTCCGACTCTCAACGTTTCCTGTGCCGTGCCCTAGAATTCATAGTTTTTTTTGTTTGTTGGCGAACCGGATATTCAAACCAGAACATGGAGGACAATGGAGGCTGGTGTCACTTTAAAAACGGGAGGACAGGTTCATTGTAATGGCTGGAATGAAATGAATAGAACGGCATCAAACACATCAAATCCATATGTTTGACCCGGTTCCATTCATTTCAAACGAGCCTGTCGTCTGATTTAACACGACACCAGCCTCCACTCATGTCGACCAAATGTTGTTTAAACTATGAAATCCAACGTGCTGACTGACTGACCTGCGTCTCCACTACGGGGGCGGTCTTGGGGCCCAAGGGGTTGTTGATGGCGATGGTGTAACTCAGGATCCGGTTGGTGTTCCCACTGCTGCCGTCCTGCTGCCACTCACGAACTGACAGGTCTGACGGAGGGACAGAGAGAGAGAGAGGGAGGACGAGGAAAAGAATGAGGGAGGGAGTGTATGTGTGAGAGAGAGAGAGAGACGTTAAGTGAGAGAAATAGAAAGTAGGACTGAGAGAGGACAGAATGAGAGGAAGGCAGAGGGAGAAAAGTGAGAGGGACACAGCACCGCTTCACAGAGGGAAACGCACTAATTAAAGCCACACAGTGTCCTCAAAGCTGGCAGGGGCACAAACCAGGGAGGCCAACAACCAACCAACTCCACCCCTCTATGGCAGCATCTAATAAATGACAACTTTAGGGGACTGTGCTAAGAACAAGGAATACGCAGAGCCCTGTACTGCTTCTCTCAAAACAGACAATAGCATATGAGGTGTTGAAGAGGAGAGAGAGAGAGATGGAGGAAGGTTAACACAGCGTAAACAAATACTGTGGACTGCTCATTAGAGCTACAATACACTGGCCTATGTCTGAGAAGAGAGAACGGAATGGGGGGGGGGGGGGGGGGGGCTGACTATCCCAAATGGAACCCTATTATTCACGTAGGGAATAGGCCATGGTGCCAATATTTGGGACAGCTCCTGTCTAAGCACTAGGACGACAATAAGAATCATTCCATCCCCATACATGACACCAGCCATACTGTGTGGCGCAGCAGAGACGTCCTGCAGACGAGCACCAGCGCATCAGGAGATAGACGGTGGAGTGGAAGGGGTGGCAACGAGCATCTCGCGCACTAATACTCCCAGACCGCGTCCCAAATGGCACCCCATTCCCTACCTATTTCACTACGTTGGACCAGTCCAATGTAGCGCACTACATAGGGAATAGGGTGCCCATCTTGGACAGAGCTCTAAAGCTTACTGTACAAGCCCTGGCGGAGTAGACTTTAGGAAGGGCCGATCAGCCACATAGAATGAACTAAACATTTTTCATCCTATCGTGTTGTAGCCTACAGTGGGGCAAAAAGGTATTTAGTCAGCCACCAGTTGTGCAAGTTCTCCAACTTAAAAAGTTGAGAGAGGCCTGTAATTTATCATAGGTACACTTTAACTATGACAGACAAAATGAGAAGAAAAAAAATCCTGAAAATCACATTGTAGGATTTTTTATGAATTTGCAAATGATGGTGGAAAATAAGTATTTGGTCACCTACAAACAAGCAAGATTTTTAAGTGGGAGAACTTGCACAATTGGTGGCTGACTAAATACTTTTTTGCCCCACTGTATCCATGTTTCTAGGCAGACTATCACTAGTACTGGGAAACAGTGGTGTGTACTGGAATGTACTCTACGAACAATATTTATACTTTAAGAGATTTAAGGAGATATTTGGAAAGGTAATGAAAACAGAATGAGCAGAGGGATCAAGAGGAAGAAAAACGAGAGCGTTGCCAATGCCAACCACGTGTAAGATCAACAAAATGTGTGTGTGTGTGTCTCTGCGCGTGTATGTGAAGAGCAGGTGCGCTAGTGTGCACACATGGGTGCGTGCGGTTCCTGAGCGTGTGCGCGCACTTGCGCTGTACGGACCTGTGAAGTGGCGCTGGGAGAAGAGATGCTGGATGAAGTGTGTGTCTGCGGAGAAGAGCAGGTCGTGCAACTTGTCCACGCTCATGCGCACCACCATGTTGATGTGCAGCCGGCCAGCCAGGTCCGCACAGAACGACTCCACCTCGTCTGGACGGGGACAGAGTTACACACCAGTCACAACTATAGTAACGCACCCGTTAGCAGAGATACCACAGTTGAGATAGACTATCATCAGAATTTCTATGATATTTAAAAACCATTTGTTTGTATATATCCCCCAGGATTCGTCGCAATAATGGAGGGATAATGTGCTTTTTGTTGACGGGACACAGTTTAACACCGTTCTGTTTGAGCAGAAGAGAAGTGTAAGAGTCCTCACTTTAGGTTGCTAGTAAAGTAACACTAGTACAGTTTAGACTTCTGGAACGTGAACCTGGCACTTTAAAATCGGTCAAGTCAGTCACTAAAACATCCTTATTTTCAGAAAAGTGAATGCAGACGTCTCAAGTTTCTCTGGAGTTTTTTCCTTTAATGCAGCAAGTCACAGTCTGTTCTCAGGAGAGTCAATGACTAATGTAATGTAGGTCCTACTAGACTACTAGTATGGGATCAATAGGAAGGGTGTGTATGCAGCAGTTTCAACTGGCTCTCTTCTGCATCTGCATGGATCGGAGAAGAAAGGAGAGCTGAAAGCAGCAGGGTGGAAATTGTTTTTACCTGTCCCGTTGTTTCAGATTAGTTGGAATGAAGGAAAGGAGATGAGGAGAGAAAACCACCTTACGGTTTGTTAGAATTTGACCTCTGTAAAAACTGTCTACAATCCCATCTTTCCCTCTCAAATCTCCCATGTCTGCATCAGATGAAAATGTATTTTCTATGTTTGCCGAAATGTAAAATGTTTTCCCATGAAACTATGCTCCAGTGGGCTCCAAGAACTCACCCTCTTCCTGTGTGTCTGAGGAGTTGCTGGGGTCGGTGGGCAGCTCGTCGTCGTTGGTGAGCTGGTCCAATGAGGAGAGGTTTCCCAGGCTGGTGGCAGACAGGGGCACCATATGATTGGCCGACTCCAACAAGCTGTCCCCGCCCTCCTCCACATACTAGGAAATGGCATGTGAGGGGAGAGAAAAGGGTGGTTAGTTACCACCCGCCGTGAGGTCATTAAGGCAGAAACACACACACACACACACATGACTGATGAGCCTTAGCGGACAGATATGACCTCAAAGCCTCTACTCTGCCCGGGTCAGACAACAACACTGGCTCTTTTAGGCATAGCATGCGATGCGTCCCAAATAACACCCTATTCCCTATATAGTGCACGACCTTTGACCAGGGGGGTCATGGTACCCTATTCCCTGTAGTACACTATAAAGGGAAGAGGGTGCCATTTGGAACACACCCATTAGCATTACATCCGAGACGGATGGCCGTTTAGAGCCAACAAGCGTCTCTTTGATCTACTGGGGTATGACTGGGGTATATTTATCCTATCAAGATAAACAATGGAACAGTCATAATTATAAACTATCTCTATAGCCAGTTCAAAGTTAAACCCCCCCCTAACTAACGATGCCCTTAGCTTAGGGTGAAACGTATCAAAACGCTGTCTAATGAATATGACCCTGTATTTCCCTGGCATGAAATCAAACAAAACTCACGAAAGAGGCAGCAGCCGAGACGGGGGCGGACAAGGAGGCGGTGTGTGTGGAGTGTGTGGTTGAGGGCAGGGAGATCTGGGAGCTGGGCGGGCTGGGGTCCGGGGGGTCCAGGGAGGTTCTGCCGGGGATGTCTATGGGCAGACAGGTGGATGAGGAGGGGGGAGATGAGCCCAGACCACCACTGGCTAGGAGGGGGCCACTGGGGAACAAGGCTGCCATGGAGGAGGGGGGCGAGCTACCAAGAGAAGCTATGGCCCCCAAGGAGCTGAGGTCCAACAGGTCAGAGACAGAGACTGACTCATCCACTGGCCTGAGATGTGGGGGGTTGGAAGGAGAGGTTGAATGATAGAGACAGAAAGAGAGAGACAGAGAGAGATGAAGGGGACAGAAAAAGGGCAGTATGGGGGGGGGGGGGGATTAGACAGAATGAAGGAAGACATAGGAGGAAAAGGAGGAAGAACAGCATGATTAAAAATTCACAATCAGGTAGTAGCTTTTAATTGAAGGGATCGATAATCCAGAGGAGTTGAAGTTCATCAAAGCTAATGGACGACAGTTCTAATTTAATGGACAATGCCAAACTAAATGGTTGCACGCGCGCACGTCAACAGAATCTCTCTCACACACACACAGCGAACATGTACACTCACAGTAGACCGTTAATGTGCTCGCCGGTGGGGGAGACATAGTCATCGTCTTCACTGGTGAGGCCCAGCTCAGTGCCGTAACACTGATGGACGATGTGCCACAGCTCCTTTGGGGACAGAGGCTGAGAGGAAACAGACATTAACCTTCTCAATGTCTCACTAACTTCTTGGAATTTCCTCTTGTAGGACATTAAAACGTCAATCAGTAATTCAATCAATCAGTAACCGATAGTTTTGTTCAGTGTTAGATGCATTTTGGGTCCTGTTACATTTTGTTATGTTATATTTCATCACTGAATAGTCATATTATCCAATAAAAAGTTTTCAGCTGTGCTAACATAATTGCAAAAGGGTTTTCTAATGATCAATTAGCCTTTTAAAATGATAAACTTGGATTAGCTAACACAACGTGCCATTGGAACACAGGAGTGATGGTTGCTGATAATGGGCCTCTGTACGCCTATGTAGATATTCCATTAAAATAAATCAGCCGTTTCCAGCTACAATAGTCATTTACAACATTAACAATGTCTACACTGTATTTCTGATCAATTAGATGTTATTTTAATGGACAAAAAACATGCTTTTCTTTAAAAAACAAGGACATTTCTAAGTGACCCTAAACTTTTGAACAGTAGTATATTCCCAATTCACTTCACACTGGCAGGAGTGTGAGAGCTGGAGATAGGAGGAGGGAGAGGAGGTGGGTACCTTGTCCATCAGTGCGTTCTGCCACAGTCTGAAAATCATCATGTAGCTGCGATCCCTCGCCCCGAAAGACGTGAAGAAGTGCTGGATGAAACGACCGAGAGAGAGCAAGCACAGAGGAAAACAAATTGAGTGAATGATGGAATGACGGCTAGTGGTCATTGCTATTGATTCGGCTTTGGCTTGTCAAAAACAATGACAGAAATAGCCTATTTTGCCATGATAAAATATATTTGTCAAGCATTGGGAGCATCTAAGCCAGTGGTTCTCAACTGGTTTTGCCTGGGGACCCAAATTTGACAGTGACAATTGAGACGCGACCCAATATTATGGAAGGTTGATGATTCCATTTTGTAATGTTGTATTGCAGCTTCCTTCTTGGGTAGGCTTCACTTACTAAATAGACTCTGTCTCAATTGTGGTAGTAAAGAAAGTCATTACACAGCCATATTAACTGATAAAACATGTACCAATTGAAGAGAATAAGACATTTTAATTAAGCGACCAGTTCAGGAGTGGGGTGTAATAAATTATCACACAGAACACGACATCATAAACAAACAGTCTAATAATGTTAAATGAACAGTAACACATACCAGTGTTTACGATAAAAAACTAATCATTAGGAATTCTTAATCAATTACAAATGTCAATAGTTTCACAACCTTGACATTTTAGTTTAAAGGTGTACATTTTTAACTAGATCCAATAAAAGGTCATATGAATGTCAGAATTAATTAACATAGGTTCATGAGTTATTGTTCACTGTGTGTGTCCTATCAGTGGGAAAGCTGGGGGTGTTTAGTTTGATACGTTTATGTATTATTGAAGTCTGGGGTGCTGGTTGACAGGGCAACTCGGAGGTCATGCTGGCTGTCCAGTTTGTTTCTGCTTTTAGTTTTCAGCACGGCCATAGCAGAGAAGCCACTTTCACACAGATAGGTAGTGCTGAACGGCAGCATGATTCTGATTGCATGACAGGCGAGAGCAGGATATTCTCCCACTACGCTGCACCAGAACTGTGGCAGTGTCATTTCCGGGAAGCGCATGCTCAGTCTATGATCAAATGACAGTTCCACCAGCTGATCCTCTTCGTTGCTTGGCAACGCCTCCCATCTCCACTTATCCAGTCGTCTTGTCTCCTGTTCTCCTCTGGGAATTAGTCGCAAAACTTTCCCTGCAGCTTGACAAGATGCTGTCTAATGTTTTTTTTTCAGTGTGTCGCCGTGCGCTTTGTTGATCAGATTATGAATCTCTAAATCAGCATTAGGAAACATGTCAATACTCACGTTAGAAACATGATTTGCCCAAACGGTAAGCTTCATCTTGAAGGCATCCATTTCGTCCCTCTGTAGAAATCGATTGTGCCCCCTCCATTGCATTGACACATTGAGAGAATTCAAACGATCACAAATATCCACCAGGTAGGCAACCTGTGCGAGTCATTCCGCACGATCGAAATGTTCGGCCAGAGGTGACTTCTTTTCCGAAGGAAACGCAGCAATCTCCGCTCGGAGTTCATAAAAGCGACCCAACACTTTACCCCTGGAAAGCCAGCAGACCTCTGCACGATAAAGCACCTGCTGGTACTCGCTCCTCATATGGTACTCGCTCCTCATATCCACACAGAAAGCCTGGAAACACCTGCTTTTTGTGGAACTCTTTTTGATATAGTTGACACACTTGATCACATCCTGAAGAGTGGTGTGGAGCTCAGGCACCATGTCCTTCGCTGCCAATGCCTCCCTGTGTAGAAAGCAGTGGTTCCACGTCGCACTTTGTGCTCTCTCCAGGATCCGCTTTACTATCCTGGAGTGCTTTCCCATCATGGCAGCTGCCTCATTGTGTTAAAGACAGGCTTTGCAGTGTTGGTGGTGGGAAAATCACCACTTATTATCCCAGACGTGTCTGACATAGACCATTAGAATCGCATGGTGAGCTACATCTGTAGATTCATCAAGCTGCTGTGCGTAATGGCCATTTGCACTGATGTGCTCTGATGTTAGGCACGTTATGTCCTCAGACATGTCCTGGATTCTCCTCATGGTGTCATTGGATAGGGGTATAGTTTTAAGTTTGTTGGCGGCTGACTTTCCCAAGATTTCAGTTCACATATCAATCGCAGCAGGGAGTATGAGATCCTCTGCGCTGGTGTGGGATTTTTGCACTTAGCAATGCGCTGGGCCACAAGGTATGATGCAAAGTGCCTTTTCTTCAATGAATCTTGTGAGGCCTCCAGATATTGACATTTTACTCATTTTAAGTCAGCTGTCTTATCTTTGTGTCTTGGATGCTTGGTGTCCAGATCCCTTTTCATTTGAGGGGTTTTATGCTGTCGTTCGCTAACAGCTCATTGCATAGGACGCACTGCGTCCACACTCACTGTCTTATATGTGAAACCATATTTGACAAACTCGGGGTCGTGTTTTCTCCTCTCAACAGGGACCGGATTGTCTGCCTTATTGTTGACATTGGAAGCAGCAGTAGATGAAGAGGGAGCGGCACGTTTTAAAAACTTTAAATGACAGTTAACTATCCACATGTGCAACGCCTGTAGAACACAACTGCGTAGTTAGCTGTCAATCAAGCTAGCTGTCAGAAGATCTGATTGGACGTGTCACATTTAAAATAAAATAGTGTTGAGGAATTACATTTATATTGGTTTAGTGTGTCGAGAAATCTCTCATTTCATTGGATCAGTGTGTGTGTTTGGGGCAAGAACGTTATTGTATTGGTCAGTGAGTGAGTGCAGAGTGAAAACCCGAACATAGCTAGCCATTTGACCACTGCAATCGCACGGCACGTGTAAATTCAGCAACAGTAAGCGCTGCAGCGGTATCCTTTCAAAGTACACTTCCCACGACGTCGCCCCCCCCAGTTGACAATCACTGATCTAAACAATATATATACACACATACTGTCTACTAGAGGTCGACAGATTAATCGGAATGGCCGATTTAATTCAACCCGATTTAAAGTTTTCATAACAATCGGAAATCTGTATTTTTGGACACCGATTTGGCTGATCTTTTGTTTTTTAACACCTTTATTTAACTAGGCAAGTCAGTTAAGAACACATTCTCATTTTCAATGACGGCCTAGGAATAGTTCAGGGGCAGAACGACAGATTTTTACCTTGTCAGCTCGGGGATTCAATCTTGCAACCTACAGTTAACTAGTCCAACGCTCAAACCACCTGCCTCTCATTGCACTCCACGAGAAGCCTGCCTGTTACGCGAATGCAGTAAGAAGCCAAGGTAAGTTGCTAGCTAGCATTAAGCTTATCCTATTAAAAAAAATCATAACTAGTTAACTACACATGGTTGATGATATTACTAGTTTATCTAAAGTGTCCTGCGTTGCATATAATCGATGAGGTGGCATTCGTGGAAAAAGGACTGTCGTTGCTCCAACGTGTACCTAACCATAAACACCAATGCCTTTCTTAAAATCAATACACCGAAGTATATATTTTTAAACCTGCATATTTAGCTAAAAGAAATCCAGGTTAGCAGGCAATATTAACCAGGTGAAATTGTGTCACTTCTCTTGCGTTCTTTGCAGGCAGAGTCAGGGTATATGCGAAAATAATAAACGTTTTGTTTTCTAAATTATAGTTTCCGGATTCTACCATATTAATGTCCAAAGGCTCGTATTTCTGTGTGTTATTATGTTATAATTAAGTCTATGATTTGATATTTGATCGAGCAGTCTGACTGAGCGGTGGTAGGCAGCAGCAGGCTCGTAAGCATTCATTCAAACTGCACTTTTGTGCGTTTTGCCAGCAGCTCTTCGCTGTGCTTCAAGCATTGAGCTGTTTATGACTTAAAGCCTATCAACTCCCGAGATTAGACTGGTGTAACCGATGTGAAATGGCTAGCTAGTTAGCAGGGAGCGTGCTAATAGCGTTTCAAACGTCACTCGCTCTGAGACTTGGAGTGGTTGTTCCCCTTGCTCTGCATGGGTAACGCTGCTTCGAGGGTGGCTTTTATCGATGTGTTCCTGGTTCGAGCCCAGGGAGGAGCGAGGAGAGGGACGGAAGCTATACTGTTACACTGGCAATACTAAAGTGCCTATAAGAACATCCAATAGTCAAAGGTATATGGAATACATATGGTATAGAGAGAAATAGTCCTATAAATAACTACAACCTAAAACCTCTTACCTTGGAAAATTAAAGTCTCATGTTAAAAGGAACTACCAGCTTTCATATGTTCTCATGTTCTGAGCAAGGAACTGAAACATTAGCTTTCTTACATGGCACATATTGCACTTTTACTTTCTTCTCCAAAACTTTGTTTTTGCATTATTTAAACCAAATTGAACATGCTTCATTATTTATTTGAGGCTAAATAGATTTTTATTGATGTTATTATATTACGCTAAAATAAGTGTTCATTCAGTAATTGTTGTATTTGTCATTATTACATATAGTTTTTAAAGAATTGCCCGTTTAATCGGTATTGGCTTTTTTTGGTCCTCCAATAATCGGTATCGAAAAAGCATAATCGGTCAACCTCTACTGTCTACAACAATCTATAATAAAAGTTATTTTCCTTTACATGTCATTGATACACCTGTTACCTACTGTTCTTCCACTACTCTGAACCGCCATAGTAGGCTGTGTGACTGAATATCGAGCCCCTTGGCTCACCTTGTCGTGGTCAGTGCTGATCTGAATGGCATTGGGGATGACCTTGGCAGTCTTCTCCTTGGTCAGGGTGGTCACATCTTTCAGCAGGATTGTGATCTGAACAGAACAGGAGGGTTAGTGTTTGTGTGTGTGTGGGGGGGTTTGTTCTATCCTTGTGGGGACCTAAAATTCCCCAAAGGATAGTAAAACTTGGAAAATTCCACATCCCCATGAGGATGAAGGCTATTTAAAGCTCAGATGTTAGGTTTAGGGTTGCAATTAGGGTAAGGAGTTACATTTAGGGTTTGGGTTTAGAATTTTATTTTATTTTATTGGGATTCAAATTTAGCTCCCGACGAAGATAGAAGAACAAAACGTGTGTGTGCGTGTCTATAACTTACAGTGGTTTCCCAGCGGAAGATATTGCTATAGAAGCAGAGCCAGTTCTCTGACAGATAGAGTCTCCCCTGGAGTAGGATGTCTTTCTGCAGCGCACATGAGTAGTCTGGGGAGGAGAGGAAGAGGAGGTTGGAGGAGAGACATCAGGCTGACAAAGCAACAGTGTCGGCCCTTCACTTCCACAGTGTCAGCACAGAGATGCAATCTCGCACACAAAGTACGTGTGTGTGTGTGTACCACTCACCCACTATGAGGCGTTCTGTGTCTGGCAGCTTCTTGAAGAGTTTACGGAAATCCTCATTGCGCTGTTTATAAGTGGGACTGAGAACCTGAGAGAGAAAGATTACTTTGTTGCTGTTCTATGCTTTATTAAATATAATCTTGCAGAACCAGTCGTGTCTATGAATATTGTATATACAGTGGGGAGAACAAGTATTTGATACACTGCCGATTTTGCAGGTTTTCCTACTTACAAAGCATGTAGAGGTCTGTAATTTTTATCATAGGTACACTTCAACTGTGAGAGAATGAATCTAAAGCAAAAATCCAGAAAATCACATTGTATGATTTTTAAGTAATTAATTTGCATTTTATTGCAGGACATAAGCATTTGATCACCTACCAACCAGTAAGAATTCCGACTCTCACAGACCTGTTAGTTTTTATTTAAGAATCCCTCCTGTTCTCCACTCATTACCTGTATTAACTGCACCTGTTTGAACTCGTTACCTGTATAAAAGACACCTGTCCACACACTCAATCAAACAGACTCCAACCTCTCCATAATGGCCAAGACCAGTGAGCTGTGTAAGGACATCAGGGTTAAAATTGTAGACCTGCACAAGGCTGGGATGGGCTACAGGACAATAGGCAAGCAGCTTGGTGAGAAGGCAACAACTGTTGGCGCAATTATTGGAAAATGGAAGAAGTTTAAGATGACGGTCAATCACCCTTGGTCTGGGGCTCCATGCAAGATCTCACCTCGTGGGGCATCAATGATCATGAGGAAGGTGAGGGATCAGCCCAGAACAACACGGCAGGACCTGGTCAATGACCTGAAGAGAGCTGGGACCACAGTCTCAAAGAAAACCTTTAGTAGCACACTACGCCATCATGGATTAAAATCCTGCAGCGCACGCAAGGTCCCCCTGCTCAAGCCAGCGCATGTCCAGGCCCGTCTGAAGTTTGCCAATGACCATCTGGATGATCCAGAGGTGGAATGGGAGAAGGTCATGTGGTCTGATGAGACAAAAATAGAGCTTTCTGGTCTAAACTCCACTCGCCATGTTTGGAGGAAGAAGGAGGATGAGTACAACCCCAAGAGCACCATCCCAACCGTGAAGCATGGAGGTGGAAACATCATTCTTTGGGGATGCTTTTCTGCAAAGGGGACAGGACGACTGCACCGTATTGAGGGGAGGATGGATGGGGCCATGTATCGCGATATCTTGGTCAACAACCTCCTTCCCTCAGTAAGAGCATTGAAGATGGGTCGTGGCTGGGTCTTCCAGCATGACAACGACCCGAAACACACAGCCAGGGCAACTAAGGAGCGGCTCCGTAAGAAGCATCTCAAGGTCCTGGAGTGGCCTAGCCAGTCTCCAGACCTGAACCCAATAGAAAATCTTTGGAGGGAGCTGAAAGTCCGTATTGCCCAGCGACAGCCCCGAAACCTGAAGGATCTGGAGGTCTGTATAGAGGAGTGGGCCAAAATCCCTGCTGCAGTGTGTGCAAACCTGGTCAAGAACTACAGGAAACGTATGATCTCTGTAATTGCAAACAAATGTTTCTGTACCAAATATTAAGTTCTTCTTTTCTGATGTATCAAATACTTATGTCATGCAATAAAATTAATTACTTAAAAATCATCCAATGTGATTTTCTGGAATTTTGCTTTAGATTCCGTCTCTCACAGTTGAAGTGTACCTATAATAAAAAATTACAGACCTCTACATGCTTTGTAAGTAGGAAAACCTGCAAAATCGGCAGTGTATCAAATACTTGTTCTCCCCACTGTACATTGTTACTGTCCAAATACTTTTGGAACTCAATGTGTTGTTTTGGCTCTGTACTCCAGCACTTTGGATTTGAAATCATACAATGACTGAGGTTAAAACGTGGACTGACTTGTCAGCTTTAATTTGAGGGTATCTTCATCCATATCGGGTGAACCCCCCCCCCAAAAAATTGAAAATAGACCCCCCCTTATTTTAGGGAACCAAAAGTATTTGGACAAATTCACTAATAGGTGTATTAAAGTAGTCAAAAGTGCAGTATTGGTTCCCATATTCCTAGCACGCAATAACAACATCAAGCTTGTGACTCACAACAAGACTGCTGACAATCTGCACTTTAACCTCCTAGTCAGTCATTGTATCATTTCAAAATTATATGAGCCAAAACACCAAAAAATGTGTCACTGTCCAAATACCTTTGGACCCCACTGTACATCTGCCATGTGAGATTACATCAGATACTATGTCCCTGAGGTAAAAACAACAGACTGAGAAGGTAAATGAGAAGAACACTAAGGTGAATGCACAGTTAAATCACCTAAAGTTCAAAGCTTAGTGAAATGGTTAAACGAGGGGGTGGCAATTTAACAGAAACCGCTTTCGGCATCGATTGGTGCCATTTCACTGTAAAGTGCTATTTCATACTGTACTGTGCACTCCACCGAGGAAACACTGTAGCTACCGTCAGCAGAATAAAGTGCACTGGAGTGTGAACCCTTAATGAACAGTTCCTTAAAGTGCATACTTACATTGTACCAGCTCTGCATTTTCTGCAAGGGAAAGAAAGAACAGCACACAATCAGTGATGAACAGCATCCAAAAGGCACCTCCATCCTTAAACAGTAAATGTAGAGTCTTATCTATTTTGACATTCATGTAGTTGGGGAATAGGTTAAAATGGGACACTGCGGAAAAACTAGCCATTAGGCCTGTACGACGTTCCTTGATGTTCTGGTCATTTATCAAGCTTGCTGTGTGCGTTTCTATCATCTCTGACTGTTATGTGTGTAAAAAGGTCTAATAAAGCTGTTTTTATCTTAATATTAAATAATTTTTGTGGTTGTGTAAAAATGAAGTACCTTACTGTGATTAAAAACAATCAAAATGGTCAAAAATAAACAAAAAAGCTTCTTAGCAAAAAGCTATTCCTTAAGCAAGATTTTTGCTAAGACTGTCTGGGAGTGGGGAGGGAAAAACTGAAAACTAGCTGTTATTGTTAGGTTTGGAACTCCATCCCACCAAATAAGGTTGAAATGCCAGGTGGTATTTTCAAACAGCTCTTACACTAAAATGACATTATCATCATTTTCTAAATGTCACAATATTTTTCCAAAACTCATGTTTTTGACTGCACTGGGCCTTTAACGTTTGGCTTGTAGCCCATGATTCATGCATTGACAATCTGCCCACAGTCAATCTATTCCAAATCCATTTAACACTGGCCGTGTCCAAAATCTGGCTCGTCTACTACTTAAGGCTTCCGCCTGCTTCCCAGCCGAAACAGTTCGCAAGAGTTCCTGCATATATTATGACAACATTCTGTGACGTTTTTTGTTCGTTTTGGAATTCGTGAGTTATTTTTCGGGGGACTTCGTCTGGTCGGGCACACAACATTTTTTCTGAAGGCAAGGCGAAATTCGTATCCCAAGTCTACGCCCCTTCGCCGGTGATTGGTCAACAGTAGGGATTCTTCAATAAAGTCAGTCATTCAATGACATTTGGTGCACATTTTTTCATTAAGAAATACTGCACCAAACATTTTAGTTAGACGTCAAAGTGTGCGACAGATCTCCTCTGCAAAGAGAAAAAATGTATTACAGATTTCTTGAGTTATTTTAGATTAATTCAGACTACTTTGAGGAAGTTTATACTGGCTATGGTGTGTCAAAATGGACAAACAGTACTATTGCAGCTTTTTCTAGTTTTTCCAGCAAGCACCCTCGTTCGGTTTGACGAGTTCCGCTAGGCGCCAGCTGAACTAAAGCATGCTGACGCCATTACTTAAACTGTGTACTAATCGTACCACATACTATATAGAACGTACTGATTCATGAAAACAAAATGCAGTAAGCAACAAATATCAGCATACTAGGCATCCTACGGAGAATGTATCATCTAATGGCAATTGCTTTTACTCCCTTCATTCATTCAATTTTGGTGCAGCGCGTCCCATCAGCAGTTGTCACACACACGTGGGTCTCGAAAGACTATTCTCTTCCACGCGTGTTCAGCGAATTCTATTTGATTAAATGTCGAAATGAGTATGACATCCTGACATTTAAAGCACCACATTTCACATACTATTAAAAAAAGTTTCTTTTTTCACCTACCCAAAATGGCTACTATTTACAACACAAGTATGGGTATTCTCACACGACCAATGACTACTGACTGCCTGGCTGTGCCCCTGTGTTGTCATGTGTGTCCTTATCTCTACATTAAGCAGGGCTGTGTTCAGCAGGGCACATCGTTGTGGAACGTTCAGATAGAAATATAGTATAGAAATACACAAATGCCTCTGACATGTAGACAAAGGTATCACGTCATGACATTTCTATCTGCAACACGCCACCTCCTTTTCCAACTGAATATGGCCCCGGTATATTGTTGACATAACAAAATGAGAGAGTGGCATGAGACGGGGCACCCTTACCTTGGCATTGCGGCTGAAATGGCGCGAGGCGATTGGGTAAGCGGAGGCGGAGGAGGAGAGCAGGGGGCTGTCCGAACCCCTCCTTTCCCCGCTGCGCTCCCCTGGGCCACCCTCCGCGTCGCTGGTCCTGCTTCCACCCCCACCACTAACCCCCAGCACCCGGCGGCGCAGAGAGGGGGAGCTGCCAGGGGTGCTGCGCGGAGAGTTACTGGCAGTACTGAAGAGAGAGACAGAAGAGGAGAGATTAGTGGTAGGCTAAGGGAAAGAGTACAGACATTCATATTCATGTCATCCTCAAGATTTCACAGTGGCCAAAGATGTAAGTAGTTAAGGCCATCTGGCCATGCTGGAAAGGATGGAAGTACTGTGCTTTTATATTTAGCTAAAAACACACTAAATCAACAACCACTAACTCTAACCTTTCTCCCAACTGATTGGTGGCGATTACAGCGGTCAGACACTGTCCATTACTATATAGCCTAGATATACTACCTGTGGTATGCACTGGTATGAACCTTGTGGATCCTTCCTCTACCATCAACATAAATGGAAAAAAAGCACTGCTTGGTAATAGTACAGTAGGTCGTGGCTGTTTCTCAATTGATCTTATTTCCAAGGCACTGGAGCAAGAATGAATATGCCTAAATGAGAAATGCATTAGGGCAGAAAATATTCAATGGAGATTTTTATTAAGAGCACTTTTATCAAGTTAGCATGGTTGTGTAAGCATACTACACACCTGTTGTCTTCCCTCTAGTGAAAGCAGACATTATGAACTCAAAGACAAGGTCAAACCTATATTGCTGTCATAATATGTGCATCTCATGTTCAGAGTTCAGGTCATGGCCCCGTAAAAATGGTTATATTGATGCCATCATAAACGTTTCCATGGTTGCAGCCTTGCGCTTCATTTGCAGTTCGGTGAAAACTAACAACCGCCTTCTGTTTTGACTCTCAGAAACATATCGTACTAACGAGCTATTAATACACAAAAACAAACAGTCGATTTCAACAGACACTACGGTCTACTTGTGTGAGCTCATTTGATCATTTTGTTCATCTCGAACAATAACTAATACCCCACACACAGACACGGAGTAATCACTCCACTGTATACAGCCACAAGCATTTATACACTACCATCAACCTCTAAATCAAATTGGTCACCCCTTCCTCTCTCTCGCTCTCTTCCGGCAACTTCTGTTTCTCTTTTCTTTTCTCAGTGTGTCCCCCCCCCCCCAGTGTTTTTTCTATCCATAGCCCCAGCTCAGTCAGCTTCCCCTTCTCCCTTGCAGCCTCCCTTCCCTTTCCTCGGCCCTGTCCTCCAACTCTTCTCTCATTACTGCCAAAGTGCATTGAAACAACACTGGTCCAATTGCCGGTTGTCATGGTGACCGGGGGGTGGGGGGGCGACTAGGGGTTAATATCAGCATTATCGCCAAGGTAACAACCCCCTTGTGAAGAAGAAACCCAATAGTAGCTGTGATTTTGAATAATGAAATCATAGGAATGAGCCAACACTTGGGGTGATGCCTGCTCAAAAGCACTTTATCCATGTACAGTACAGTTTGCGGAAACTCGGTCCTGGGGCCCACCCTGGGTGCACATTTTGGTTTTTGCCCTAGCACTACACAGCTAATTCAAATAACCACATCATCAAGCGTTGATTATTTGAATCAGCAGTGTAGGGTTGGGGGGGGGGGGGACTCTGCAGTACAGGTGGGTGAGGATTCAGTAACGTCATTGCAACTAAATTGTGTGCACGGTCAAAGTACAGTAGGACTAATTATATCCGCATACAGGCCTACCCACCTACTCTAATAGGCTTGTTGTTGTGTTCAGTCTGGAACAGTGTCCCATAGAGATCCTATTAAATTACTAGAGGAGATATGTAATTGAACACAAAGTTCCAGAATGGAAAATGGCAGCCATATTGGTCAGGGAGAATTCCAAACCAGTCTAATTGGAATTAATTGCAGTAGAGGTATAATCCTAATTTTCCTTATGCAGGAAAATAAAAAGGTATGTGATATCAGAAATTGTGTGAGAATTATTGTCAATCTAAAATATTGTCATATAATTATAGTTTAAAAGTTTTATGCACATTTTTGGTATAAATAGCCTATAAAATATATACAAACAGACCATAAAATGTAGAAATGTGTGTTTTCCTGAGAGTGATATTATATGATACAATATCAGTAGGCCGACTTGTTACATTTACAACTTGTCTAAATCCTATCATCAACTGATTTCAGACCGTGTATGGCTGTGGATATGTTACAATATTGGCAGTTGACTTGACAAATGAATGGAATCATTCCTCTAAAAAAAGCTGACTGGCTGGCTAGCTAACATACAGTGCAGATCAACTCTTCAAATTCCTTATTTTAAATAATATCTTATCACGGAAATGGCAAGCCATGGTTGACTCAACTCCCTGACCAAAATAGTTTAAGTTTATCCTATCATAAAGAAGGTTCATGTCCTTTCTAGTATTCTAATTATATGGGGTGTGACCCTTCAAAATGTCACTGGTGTGAACAAACCGGACAGTATCGTGCTCGTGTCAATCTGTCAGTGAGTTTACAAACTAAATCACACATCATGCAATGTAGAGATGCAAACGACTGTCAAATATTGCATATATTTTGTTTTGAGCCGTTTTTAGAAAATTACTTTCATCCAAGCACAGCCTACTGTACGCTAGCACCATTCATAGCGCCTGTCAGACAACAGAATGTAAACAACGACATGGTTAGAATGTAACTCCGTGAAATCGCACTGTCTAGGGAAGTATGAGTTATACAAGCACAATAACAGATGCTGTCAGAAATTAGCCAAATTAGGTCGCGGATTTCAGACCGCTATAGACGCACAAGTACAGCAGACACGGGTGCCCGAAATGGCCATTCGAATCAAACGACGTTCATTTCCTTTCTACCAGCCCATCATTCAATAGGCAATAACTGACCCTCCCAGTTTCCAAACCACATGGATACGAGTGTAGCCTATACCTTTATGAAATGCATTTCAATACGAGGACAAACAGGCGAAATATTTCCATTTGGAGGGCAGACAACTCCATTACGTAAACAATCATTTTGCCACTTACTCCAACATGTCATGAGGTGTTTTAAATTTGGATGTGATGTCCACACGCTGCTTCATAGTATCACTAGGGCACCGGTCCTGTGTGCACTGCGCCGAGCCAGCCGACGCTACACTGTCCATCCCGATGTCTGTTTTGTCGGATATAAAAACGCACAGGAGTCCCCGAATAGAAACGAGCACTTCATGTGCGACCTGTTTCACTTCCCCATCACCAACATCCTTCCCTCGCATCCAGGCAGGTAGCGCGACCTCAACCAGTCTCCTATTCCGTGTCTGGGCAAACTAGCGTTGACAAACTGCGCCCATAAGTAATCCGTACTGAACACACAGGCAGCAGAGAGAGGGGGAGGTGGAGGCACAAGAGAGGCCATGCACGGATGTACAGTAGCAGTGCACTCTTAGAAAAAAAAATAACTAGGTGCCATCTAGAACCTAAAAGGGTTCTTCAGAGAACCCTTTTAGGTATAACTATTTTGGTTCCATGTAGAACCCTTCCCACAGAGGATTCTACATGGAACCCAAAAGAGTTTTACCTGGACAGCCAAAGAACCCTTTTGGAACCCTTTTTTTCCTAAGAGTGTAGAGTTGAACTGGGAGATTCAAATAAAATAGGTTTTTAGAGGACTTATTTATTATTGTTATTTTAAAATCAATAAAGACAGTACTGGGAAAGGTTATGAAAGAGTAAATGCAGACATGAATTAGGGCCAGTTTTAGACAGATTATATATAGGCCTAACATGGTGTAATAAAATATCAAAGCCATTTGCTAACATGGTTTATCACACTGACTGTAATTATCCCACACTAAACAGTGCTGCCCGCAGTGTCCACCTGACCGAAGCCCACCCAGTCGTTCAACCCACAATCGCTCTGTCCATCTCTGGATTAGAGACCCACTGAGTAGGATACATCATAATCCATGCTGTGTAGATCCCTCCTTCTCTTGCTCACTCCCTCCCTCTCTCTTAATCTGCTTTTCTGAGGTACAGGAGTGCCTACTGTAATCTCTTCCATTCATAGGGCAGGCGGGGATGAAGAAGGGAGCAAGAGAAAGAACATGTTTAGACAGAGAGAGAAAAATAAAGAGTGGAGGGGGCAAAGAAGAATCTGGTCCCTAGCACATTCAACAGAAAGTCACTTATTACCAAAGAGCAGTGGTTGCACAACGGCAGTGGGGAGAGATCAATGTTCTTTGGGCTAATTAGTTGAGTGGTGTTTTAGGCCTGTGCTCAGCACATTTTCAGGTGAGGCCCCGTTCCAAACTATCTAGCAGAATAAATGTCTGAGGCAGCCTTCTGCTGAGTGGGAGACCTGAACCAAAACTCAATTAGTCAAAGTTAATCCAAACATAAATATGATGAACTGGGGGCGACGCCTCAAACATAGGCTACAGAGAGACAATGGCTTGGCCTGTAGACAATTGATCTGCAGTTGTTTTTGTGTGTCAGTGGATTATCACATGGGATTATGTGGCCAGCAGAGAGGTGAATTGGAGGGGGGGTGGGGGGGGCAACGCCAATTACTCAATTAGATATCCATCTGCCAAGCAGGTCAGGCCTAAACAGACAGGGAGATGTATCAGCTAGTAGTTTTCCCTTCACCTCAGTTAACTTAACCCCAGTCTGCAAGTAATGTTTGACGACTTGTTCACAAAAAACAGCCCAAGGGTAAAGAACATATGCCTAACCTACTTTTTAAATGTGATGCTTTTAGTTATTCAGCACCAAGTGTGCATTCAACAGTGGTGGAGCTGGAGAAAATATGAACCCCTCCCCCACGCACCATATTACGGTCATCCATCCTCTGTTACCTAACAGATTATGGAGGAATGTTACAAGTCATGTTTGTCTTACATTAACACTTTGTTAAACCGCCAAAGGAAGTGCAATCTTTAAGATGTTTACTGATTTCATGACTGGTGTTGAGACCTGATAGCCAACAGTTCTGTGTTAGGCTATTTACTAGGCCATTTACTAGCCTTATATTGGAAGATGTTGCCGCGCCGTCGCTCAGACTATCGCCACAATTCTGCTACTGCTTAGACAGTTGTGCAGTCAGTGTTGCGCAAGTGACTGAGGTTTCATCACCACGGAAAAGTGCTTTTAAACCACTGAGGAATCCAACTTGGTCTCTGATAGATAAAACACACAACACAGCTGTCCCCAACCAACAAAGTGTTGGAGTCAGCCAAAAGGAGCCTATAGACTATGTAGCCTCTCTGAGGTTTAAGGTAGAGGTAATATCACATTAGGATAAATATTAGCCTTAGTCTACTAACTACCAAGTCTCTACAATAGAATGACTGGGAGATGTGGCTACACAGCCTCTTGTAGGAACATGCCTCGCATAACATATCTCGCATTTCTCCACGTCAGACTGTTTCGCACACGAGTTGTTGGCCTCTGATTCAAATCAACTGCCGCCCCCACTAAACACCCCAGAATACTTGACTGTATTAAAACTCATTATTTGCATTAGAATCCTTCCATGTTCTTCCAATGCAAATCGTTATTCAGATCCCCATGGAAATTAGCCGTCTGTTGAGACCACCACAGCGGCCACGCAGAAGTCATTAGCCTAACCATAACTAAAACGCCTTCATTGGCCTTAATCATCCGTTCCCGTCAGGGTGTGGCTGTCAAATGGTCAATGATTCTCATCTACACTGTGGGTTTATTTCATGCAACAGGACAAAAACAATGGTAACCAAAGACATGAAATGAACTGGCTAGTGTTTTAATGATATAAGAATACTGTGCCTCATTGTATTAATGCGTCCAGGCTAAATGGGAATGAGTCCAAATAGTCTCAGGCCTAATAATTTCACGTGTCCTCTCAAACATCAGAGACGACCGGCTAGTGTTACAAAACACCGGAATGAAAGAGAAAATGCCTGGATTTCACAACAACTTGATCAATGAAGTGTTGATGACACGATTACTTTATCATTCATAGCCATGGCCTTTTCTGTTTTATATATGAATACCACCAGCACTCCCATTTCTCACTGTATTACCTGCATGATGCTCTGACTGCATCTAGAAAAGGATTCACTCAGAACCTAATGTATTGTCAAACAGTGGTATATCATTTGACAATGGCAACATTCAGATAACAACAGGAGTAGGAGATGTGCATAGATCAGTATGAGGTGTGTACTGTAGTTAAACAAAGCCCTTGCTTTTAGATGATGCATGTAGCCTAAACAAACAACACTCGTGTGTTTGCAGTGAACGGGTGTTGTTCATACTAACAATAGGGGTGCACTGTTTTCATTTAGGCCTGCACACTTGCATTTTATTTTTTCCTATAGTGCACTGTAACATTTCGGGTTTCAGTCTTACGAACTCCCAACTGTAAATCCTTCATTTTTAAAACTAGAATCCTTGGTTGCTACATCAATTTTTTAAACTTAATTTCTGAATGAATGATTCAATGATCAATGAAATCATTGATTAAGCATTGAATTAATTATATATAGCCATTGATTCTTGACGATGACAATTTAATGAGCTTAGTTCATCTGGCGTACCACATTTTTTATACTGTAAACAATGTAAAAGCAAAAACGATTATTTTGACAGCATTGATGGTCAGTCCTTATATCCATAGCTCGGTCTATGAATTTGAAAGTGGTTACATTTATCCAGGCTCATATCCCTTCTCTATTTTGGTAAAAAGCTGCGGGGTGACCGCTTTGTTATCGTTTCAACGAATTAATATAGATTTAACCACCTTACATAGAAAATACAGGCAGTATCATTAAGGAGCTGTAAAATAATGTCAGAGGTCTATCTAAGTAATGTGTTTCATTAAACAAAACAAAAACTGGGTCAATAAAACTGGTTGGTAAATGAACAGGACAAGGGCACAGCTGTTCATTTGGAGCGGAGAGAGGAACACCCTCTGCCTGCCTGGATGGCCCTTTAATAGGCCCACCGAGGACACTGCTGGCAATGCAGCACCCCCTCCCATTGGACGGAGGTGACATCATCAGACGAAGCGTGGGCTCCTATTGGCTGGCGGTGATGTCTAAGCAGGATGAGCGGCGCACACAAACCCACCTCCCTGCTCCTTGTGACTGACCAAGTAGAGGTATCTCTCTCTCTCTCTCTCTCTCTCTCTCAGCTACAACAGATAGACCTCTCGTTTTCCCTAACATTTCATTTAGCCTACTCTCTTTTCAGCCTCATGCCTTTGTCTTCATATGCTTATTTCTCTCCCTCAAAATGTTACAATTTCTCTAGAATAGAATTTAAGATGCAGGCTTACTTCAATTATGGCGAAGTAGCACCTTTAATATTGTGACATGGGCTAATGGTTTTGTTCTCTGAAATACTATAAGAGCATGATAAACATGTTCCTCTGCCTGCCTGACCATATCAAACTGTGATATAACCCAGCTTGGAGTTCACCAGGACTTTAACAGCATAATCTGCCCTCTGTGGTTTTAGTGCTTAACCAATAAGCCCGGTCTGCTGTGCCTTTTCCAAATAGTTGGCTTGTGGTGTGCCATTACAGAAAACTCCACTCCGGTTGCTGTCAAACAACAGTGACATCTTTTATCTGTGACAACATAGTCTCCTCATCTTATCTAATGTAATATCAGTGAAGTATGTAGCATGTGAATGATCATTTAGCCTAATGCTTAGACATAAAATGCACTAAGTGCCTTAAGTTAGTTTCCTGATTCAGTACATGACAAGGCCATGAACCAAAGTCCTGCAGCTAGCAGATAACTGAGCCCATCCCTAGAAGGGAGGGCCTTGAGGGGGTTCTGAAGTGAGTCTGCAGGGAACCTGAGGCCTCTGGCTGCCTGCCTGTCCTAGAGAGAAGAGAGAGAGAGAGCAGAGCACTGACCTGCAGCTGTCCCCGTCAGACTCCCTGCTGAGCAGACTCCTGAGGGACCAGCGTGAACGCCGGCCGGGAGACGAGCTACGTGACCAGGAGGTGCGAGACGACGGGGGTAGCAAGAGGTCCGAGGAAGGGCCCAGGACCGCGTCCTCCACGTTGGGTGGCAAGAGGGGTGAAGGGAGACGTGAGGGGCTTCTTTGAGCAGCGCTCCCCTTCACCCTCCCGTCCTCCTCAGTGCCGTCCCACCGGGGTTTGAGTGACTCCTCTTGTTCTCCATCGCTCCTCTTCTTGGTCCAGGCTCTGCTCCGGGGGGGGCGGGAGCACCGGTGGCGGCGGGGAGGCCGGGGGCTGGGAGAGCGAGACCAGGCATCGGTGTCTGAGGACGGGGGGAGGATGTTCAGCGTGGGGATGGGGACGAGCTGCGTCATGGAGCCGCTGCTTTCTGGTCCGGTGGTGGCCAGCACAGACATGGTCATCATTCTCAGAGCTTCTTCAGACCAATTGTTTTACTTCAAAACACCCAGATGAATGATGCAGACACAAGTCAGGATGTTGAGGAAGTCGGTCTGAGATCCGATCACAGCTTTTTGGTACAAATCAATTGTGGACTGGTCCTAGACCAGCTAGGCTAACATTTGTGAATGTACCTCATGTTTCCAGTGACATCCAGATGGTGCAGTATGAAAGATCCCATTATGGAAGGCAGGTTTTATTCTCCATGGTAATGTAGAGCATGACACTAGGTTACAGCCGTTTAGCTTCACCCGCTAATTTTTGTCAATAATGTCGCAACCAGGGTGGGGCCCTCATTTAATTTAATACAATGCAATCTTCTCTTTTCCAACTCTCCACCTCATGCTCTGTGCGTAGGGCTTCTTTGCATCTTTTTGTCAGTCTGTAGTTTTGTTCCTCACTTCCTCCTCTTCTTCTGCAACTCTCCCTCTATCCAATGTCCCCGTCTCTCCTTCGATGCGCCTGCTCTCCCTTTTACCTTGAGCCAAGTTCACAGGGCGTGCAGTTTCACAGTTGAACTTGCAGTGAGAGAGATAACGATCTATGTCCGGCTGTAGCAGGGGGCTGAGAAGAGAGACTGTAGTATTGGCTAACAGTCTAATTCTGCCTTAATAAACAGAAAAAAACTAACATGGTAGAAAATCAGTTTTCTGGACAAAAGATGATCCCAGTTACTTTGATACATGTTGCTGTCTATTTCTATTGGTTTTGTGATCTGACCTCAAATGGTATCAGGAAGTACAGCATGACACAGATGGCTTGTGAATTATTGATCATCAGAGAGACAGATCGATGGAAGTTATGTATTCCGTGTCCAATATCAGTGGTGTCTGATTGCTTTTGATGCATTGTTTGGTTGGAAATTGCTGTTAGACAGATTTTGCTGGTTTGCTCCCTTCTGGTATTAAGTCAGTAAAAGTGATTATAGCGCGCACTTGGGAGTCAAATGGAGAGATTATTTCTATTCAAGCACTTTTAAAAAACAAAAAACATATACAATGCGTACAACAATCCTTTATCTCATCTCCAAGATCAGCTCAAACACCCCAACATCTCCCCTCCTTCAAATCTCAAGGTCCAGCTCAACCACATGAACATCCCCTCTTTTCATTCTTAAAGCTGCAATATGTAACTTTTTGGGCGACCAGACAGAAATCACATAGGATGTCTAAGAAACGGTAGATCTGTTCTGTGTGTGCTATTTCTATGCTTCCCGTTTTACTTTCGGTTTTGTATACCAGCTTCAAAACAGCTGAAAATACAACATTTTTGATAATGGAAAAAAAATATTTCACAGAGGTTTAGATGGTACAATGATTCTCTACACTATAAATCGCTTGTTTTGTCACAAACTGAAATGAGACAACCTGGAAATGGTGGAGCGATTTTAATCGACATAGCCAAATCAACTATCTCAGCCAGTCAGTCATGGCCAGCACTGATGATGCCGAACATACATTATATTGTCAGACATACATAATGTGTGTGTATATATATGTCTAGCTGCTTTTGACCAATTCAATGCAGGCACCTGTTGCCCCACAGTGTATTTGCTCATCTGTTTGCGCAAGATAAATCTTGGCATGCTCTTGTTTGCTCAGAGTAATCAATGGTAATACTCGTGTGACCCTCTCCATCTTTACTTCATACACAGCCATATCTTGTAAACTAGCAATAAACACACCAGAGACTCAGGTGGGCATTAAACAGAAAGGACTTCCCCAAATCATGCTTCCGTAGGTGCAATACTAACGTGGCTCCAGTCTTAAAAGTCATGATGACAAATTCATGGATAAAATAGAATCGTGGCATTGATGACAACAATTCTGTTCAGGCAGGGCCAAGAAGTTACTGGGTAACAGTTGGGTTGCTAATATTCACAACTTCAAACGGGTTTCAATACAGTAACGGTATCCAGTCTGTATTCAATTACAGTCTGTCTAGTTAGCTAACTAGTCTTTGGTCGGTACAATAAAAATACATTAGTATTGTAACTAGTTAGCTAAAATTAGCCTAGCTAACTGGCTTGCCAAGCTTTCATTATCTTCAGAGCCTCTGAGGAAGTTGCCAACAACGTGCTTCTATATTTGATTTGCTTGTTGTTTGGGGGTTTAGGCATCTGCTGATGCAAAAAGGGCTTTGTAAATACATTTGATTGATTGCACAACACAAATTTTAAACGGTTAACCGTTGCATTCAGTCCTACCTCCCATTTGATGAATTTCCCCCATTTCGATTATCTTGCTCGGCTTCGAAGACAAGCCGAGCGACAGTGCGAGGAGCGATATTAAAATCCACTTTTTCACAGGATCCCATTAGCAGCATCCTTTTGAGAAGTAAAACCCTCCACTCCTGCTGCCAACACAGCAGGCAGCTCGCCGACAGAGACCTGACTGACAAGATAGCTAACGTTAGTTAGCTAACCAAACTTCCTGGCTAAATATTCACGTAGCTAGCTACTGGTGGAACATAGAAGCAGTCAGTGTATTGTTTATTCTGACATTTGCCTAGTTGAAGCGAGCTAACTGTTGGCTAGCTAACAACAACACCCTTAACTAGTTATACTAACGCCGTCGCAAGCCAGCTAGCTAAACACCGGGTAACGCGGTTCGTTGTCTGCTAGCTGATGGTCTGACGTTAACTGGCTTGCTAACGCTACCTACATTGCTTTCTGGTATTTCTTGTGCTTTTATCTTGTTGGCTTAAACATCGATAATGAGTCTTATATGGGAAACTTTAATGTTTCCCATTTTTGTGTCAAGCACTTAAGTTGTTGGCTAAATAACTTCTGCAAGACAGAAATCGATCGAACCCGAAAAACGGAATCTCAACAGAGCCAAACAAAAACTTTGAAGAGGGGGGCATCAACAGTCATATATATTGATATATTTCCTGACTACTTCTAAAATGTAACATTATGTTCCGAAGCAACAAACATATCTAACTGTGGGTTGATGTTTCTCTAAATGCTTTAAAATATTGCTAAAATTGTTACATAATACCTTTGAATTATAACCCAAACCTCAAAACTTGTGGTACAGTCTGGTTATAAGAACGCTGGAGGACAAATAACGGGTTCTCATGATGATGGGAAGCACTTTAAGCGAATCAGACGAAGCTATATCCTAGTAGGGAGGGCTTAAAACTGTGAAACTTTATTCAGCCACAGGTGACTGAATCAACACCATCTCAACGATCAACACTAGAATACAAATTGCATTGGAAGCGCCCACAACAATCTGTCAATCTGTAATGCCTCTCAATTAATGACTTAATACCATGGGAGTCCAATAATGCATATAGAAATGTATAGAAGGGCAGGAATAGACTTGTTGCGCCCTCTTGTGATTCAAATATGTGCAGTCACAATGATGTTACGCAAAATGATGGATTTAACCACGCTTGAAACTTCACACAGGAAAAGTACAACTAAATACACAAATATTTAAATTACTATGAAACAACCTTGGTATTATGGATTAATATATGTTTATTAGTCCGGATCTCACCTTTATGAGGTAGGTCACACTGGCCCACCATTGCTGCAACGATTGCGTGTGTGTGCTGCTATCGGCTAGTCTCTCTGAGCTGTAACTGATTCATTTCGGGCGAAGCTGAGAGATACTTTATCCATATAGTCGAATACTTCGCGGCTGCAGGCGCCTGGGCGAAGGACAGGTTACCTTGTTCTGGAAGAAGACTGAAAGCAAGAAGGGGATATTGACAAGGAACAAGAGCATTTGGTTGCACCACTTGGACATTAAATCAGAGAGACAACAGACACAATACAGTTACCTATTTTATACTAATAATACATAATAATAACAATAATAATTAATAATAATCATTTTAGTAGCCGAAAATGATATAAAGGTATATTTCGTTTACTATGAAAGAGTCATATGCTCTCTCGCTCACCCTCGTTTCTGTGGAGGCCTATATTATATAAGTACATGTGTAACTAGGCTATAACGTGACAAGTAAGTCATGCTGTTACCTCAAAAACTTGTGATAGACGTTTTTGAAGAATTAGACTGCTCAGTCTAAAGTTTGTCTACGTCATGATTGATACTTCAGGGACAGGTGGGCTACAGGGCTGTATGTAAAATGCATAGAAAGATCAAATCAATAGTCTAATCAATAAAATACGTTGGTATGTTTGTTTGCTATATTTAATATGATATATAAAACAAATTAAACAAATGTATCACACTATTATATGTCCATACCTGAATAATGTTGCTGCTCCTCTCACAGGTGGTTATTAGTTTCACTCAAGCTTCAGTTTATCAGCCTATTTCACAAGACAATTATCCCGGAGAATAGCCAATACTGGTCGCAATTACTTAGCATTTTCAGAATTCCCTGTTTGGTTAAAAATTTTGCGCTTCGTGGTAATTACATCCTATTATAAACACTTGGACAGCTCCAGTTCCATGGTGCCAACGACTCAACGAGAATCTGAGTTTATGCCTGCGCCAACCACTTCACGTCACAGAGAGATGTGTTGCTGAACGCTTCCCTTCGCAGAATGGGGAGCTAGAAACCCGATCTGGGCTAAAAATAAAAAAACACCAGCATGTGTGGTTTGGAATAAATAGAGGGGAGGTGTGTGTGTCCTATGCAGGAGTGGTGAAAGCAACATAACAAATGGACCCCCCCCCCCCCTACATCAACAGGCATCAGTTTCATACACAACTGTAACTGTGTTTATCATGAGTCAATATTTGTGTTAAAGCGTTAAAGTTGTCAACCCTCAAGGCCTAAGTATACCTGTGTGTGTGTGTGTGTGTGTGTGTGTGTGTGTGTGTGTGTGTGTGTGTGTGTGTGTGTGTGTGTGTGTGTGTGTGTGTGTGTGTGTGTGTGGTTACGTCACATGAGAATGTCCTAGACATACAAACAAGACCTAGACATTCCCTGACAGAGATTAATTGCATCTCTTGTTATTGCGCATATCAAATTACTGTACATCAGTAGAGCACATTTCATTAACCGGCTGAGATTTCACCACATAACAAATACATTTGAAAACATGTGAGGTAGACATGTGTACATACAGACAAGGTAAAGAGGTGATGAACGGCATGTTATTAGATCCTCGTAGGCTATCTGTTCCTTGTGTCTTTTTGTCATTACGTTGTCCTTCAGTCATCTGTTTGGTTGACCTTGCCTTCTATTGCAATAGCCTTGTGTTTCCAAGTAATTTGGCATTGAATGAGCTTCAGAATCCTGATAAAAAGATATCTGAGGACATCTGATACATCTTGTTGATGCTGAGTCAACCCTTCCTGTGCATCAGACTGACAGTTGAAAAAAAGTTAGCTTTGCCAAGGGAGTTATTAGAAATAGAATAGAATACAATAGAATATAATAACTTCATTTTCCATCCCACTTCTGACACGAATAGGAAAGGCCAACAATGACAAATACATTAATGGATTGTTTGATATACTGGAACATTATAGAGTTGTGCATCATGTGTGTCCTATAAGCAAACTATACACAGACACACATTTGAATACACATACGCATGTCTGTATCTTGCCTCATTTGCTTAACAAATTTGATATTATTTCACCTTTCCTGGTCAGTGATATTAAACTGAATACTTTTTTTTCTCTACATTTAGAGTGTGGACAACATGTTTATCAAAATAATCATCCTTCATAACCAAACTGTTAATTGGACAATGTGCATTACAACTGCAATTTTATTATTGCCTATAGGGTCCATCTATTATCCGAGATTAAAACCATCATTGACAGGCCATTCAATCAAAACATTAGGCCTCTGAAAGAATCCAAACAAATAAAAATGTAATTGATGGATAAAATAAGAATCGTTTGCTCGTTAAATACCTCATAAGGATCAAACCCTTTTTTTCAATTTTCGCACAAAATAACATACACAAATCTAACTGCCTATAGCTCGGGACCTGAAGCAAGGCTATGCTAATTCTGGATACGATTTGAAAGGGAACAATTTGAAGTTTGTGGGAATGTGAAATTAATTTAGAATTAATTGAGAATATAAAACATTAGATCCGGTAAAAGATAATACCAAGAAAAAAACATGTATTTTTGTACCATCATCTTTGAAATTAATTTAAGCTTCCTGCCCATATCAGATACTGTCACGAACCGTGCCGAAGACGGTGCCTCTTCCTGTTCGGGCGGTGCTTGGCGGTCGTCGTCGCCGGCCTATTAGCTGCCATCGATTCCCTTTCCGTTTGTTTTTGGTTATTGGGTAATTGGGTACACCTGTTTTGTATTAGGGTTTGTTTGTAGGGTATTTAAGGGCACTAGGCCCGCTGGGTATTTGTGCGGGCTTGTTTGTGTTACTCTGTGTTTGATGGTGTGAGTTATTCGTATATTTATTCTCCGGACTATTTTGTCCTGTTGTTTGGACCGGCAACTTATTATACGCCCTGTGTGTTGGCGTGACTGTTTTGTTGCGCTGGGGAATACATTTGAAAGAAAGACTGAACCCTGCTCTCTGCGCCTGATTCCACCCACCACCACTCCTAGTTGATCGTAACAGAAGCCCGCACCCTCAGAAATGGAATCAGCAGGAGCAGCGACCACCCCTCTCCCCACTATGGAGGAGCGCGTCCACCACCACACAGTGGTCCTCCATCGGATTGGTACCGCGATGGACCAGATGATGGAGAGGATGGATCGATGGGAGAGGAGTGGCCTACCGACGTCTACCCCAGCTCCCCCACTGCCGACATCACCTACTCCACCTACGTCGTCCTCTGGGTCCGGCGCACTGCGTCTCTCCCCCCCGAGGGAGTACGATGGAGCGGCGGCTGGGTGCCAGGGATTTTTGCTCCAGCTAGAGCTCTACCTGGCTACCGTGCGTCCGGCTCCCTTGGGTGAGGAGAGTGTGAGCCTCCTCGTCTCCTGTTTAACGGGCAGGGCCCTGGACTGGGCTAACGCGGTCTGGAACAGTCCAGACTCGGCTCGGGACAACTACCTGGAGTTCACCCGCCGTTTCCGAGCTGTGTTCGATCATCCACCAGAGGGTAAAGCAGCGGGTGAGCGACTGTTCCACCTCAGACAGGAGACGAGGAGCGCACAGGACTTCGCGTTGGAGTTTAGGACCCTAGCTGCTGGTGCTGGGTGGAATGACAGGGCCCTGATGAACCATTACCGGTGTAGTCTCCGGGAGGACGTCCGCCGGGAGCTAGCTTGCAGGGACACAACTCTCTCCCTGGATGAACTAATAGACATGTCTATTTGATTGGACAACCTGCTAGCTGCCCGCGGGCGTTCAGAAGGCATCCTGTTAATTCCACCTTCCAGCTCTCCCACTCCCACTCCGATGGAGTTGGGAGGAGCTGCATCTAGGGGGATCAGAGGGGGCTCCTCCTGCTCCTATTGTGGACGGAGAGGACACACTTCGGACCGGTGTTGGAGGAGTCCCTCTGGGAGTCGAGAGGGTCGGCGGAACACTCCTCGGCCACCCCAGGTGAGTAAGCACCAAACTCACCCAGAGCTCCCTGTTGGTCACATGTTTTTGTAAAAAAAAAATCCTGTGTTTTCCCCCTCTCTTCAGCATAAGGCGCTAGTCGATTCAGGCGCAGCTGGGAGTTTTATGGATCGTGGACTTGCCCGTAAATTGGGTATTCCGACCCACCTGTCCCCGTGCACTCCTTAGATAGCCGACCGTTAGGGTCAGGGTTGGTCAGGGAGGCCACGATTCCGCTGGACATGGTAACACAGGGGAATCATAGGGAGAGGATCAGTTTCTACCTTATTGATTCACCTGGGTTTCCGGTGGTGTTGGGGGTTCCCTGGCTGGCTATTCACAATCCCCTTATTTCCTGGAAACAGGGGGCTCTTAAGGGGTGGTCAGACGAGTGTTCAGAGAGGTGTATAGGAGTTTCCATCAGTGCCACGACGGTGGAGAGTCCAGACCAGGTTTCCACCGTGCGACCAAATTACCACCCCATCGACGGTGGGATTGCGTGATAAACCTCCAGGAGAACGCTGCACTTCCCCGGAGTCATGTGTACCCGCTGTCACAGGAGGAGACGCTGGCTTTGGAAACATATGTCACGGAAGCTCTGAGACAGGGGTACATTCGGCCCTCCATGTCACCCGTCTCCTCAAGTTTCTTTTTTGTGAGGAAAAAGGAGGGAGGTCTGCGTCCGTGCATTGATTATCGAGGTCTCAATTCGATCACAGTGGGTTTTAGTTATCCGCTACCTCTCATCGCTACGGCGGTGGAATCATTCCACGGAGCGCGTTTCTTCACAAAACTGGACCTCAGGAGCGCGTATAATCTGGTGCGTATTCGGGGAGGAGACGAGTGGAAAACAGCGTTTAGTACCACATCAGGCCACTATGAGTACCTCGTCATGCCGTATGGGTTGAAGAATGCTCCAGCCTTCTTCCAATCCTTTGTAGATGAGATTCTCAGGGACTTGCACGGGCAGGGTGTGGTAGTATATATTGATGACATCTTGATTTATTCTACCACATGCGCCGCGCATGTTTCCCTGGTGCGCAGGGTTCTTGGGCGACTGCTGGAGCATGACCTATACGTCAAGGCTGAGAAATGTGTGTTCTCCAAACCAGCCGTTTCCTTCCTGGGTTATCGCATTTCCAGCTCGGGGATGATGATGGAGTGTGACCGCGTTAACGCCGTGCGTAATTGGCCGACTCCGACCACGGTAAAGGAGGTGCAGCGATTTTTAGGGTTTGCCAATTACTACCGGAGGTTTATCCGGGGTTTTGGCCAAGTAGCGGCGCCCATTACCTCACTGCTGAAGGGGGGGCCGGTGCGTCTGCAGTGGTCAGCAGAGGCTGATGGAGCCTTCAACCAGTCGAAGGCACTGTTCACTGGGGCTCCCGTGTTGGCGCATCCGGACCCTTCGTTAGCATTCATAGTGGAGGTGGATGCGTCCGAGGCTGGGGTTGGAGCCGTGCTGTCTCAGCGCTCGGGTACGCCACCGAAGCTCCGTCCCTGCGCTTTCTTTTCTAAGAAGCTGGGTCCGGCGGAGCGGAACTATGATGTGGGGGACCGGGAGTTACTAGCTATGGTAAAAGCCCTGAAGGTGTGGAGACACTGGCTAGAGGGGGCTAAACACCCTTTTCTCATCTGGACTGACCACCGTAATCTGGAGTATATTCGAGCAGCGAGGAGACTGAATCCGCGTCAGGCTAGGTGGGCCATGTTCTTTACACGTTTTAGATTTACGGTCTCTTACAGACCAGGTTCCCTCAACACTAAGGCCGACGCGCTGTCCCGTCTCTATGACACCGAGGACCGGTCCATCGAACCCACTCCCATCCTTCCAGCCTCTCGGCTGGTGGCCCCAGTGGTATGGGAGGTGGACGCGGACATCGAGCGGGCGTTGAGGGTTGAACCTGCGCCTACACAGTGTCCGACTGGTAGAAGTTACGTATCGCTTGGTGTCCGTGATAAGTTGATTCGGTGGGCTCACACACTACCGTCTGCGGGTCATCCGGGGATTGATAGGACAGTGCGGGGTCTTAGGGGGAAATACTGGTGGCCCAGACGGGATGTGAGGGATGTGAGGCTCTATGTCTCTTCCTGTTCGGTATGCGCCCAGAGTAAGGCTCCTAGGCACCTTCCTAGAGGGAAGTTACAGCCCCTCCCGGTTCCACAACGGCCATGGTCCCATCTCTCGGTAGATTTCCTTACTGATCTTCCCACATCTCAGGGGAACACTACCGTTCTGGTCGTTGTGGATCGGTTCTCTAAGTCCTGCCGTCTCCTCCCATTGCCTGGTCTCCCTACGGCCCTACAGACTGCAGAGGCTCTATTTACCCACGTCTTCCGGCACTATGGGGTTCCAGAGGATATCGTCTCCGATCGGGGTCCCCAGTTCACGTCTCGGGTTTGGAAGGCATTTATGGAGCGTCTGGGGATCTCGGTCAGCCTTACCTCTGGTTATCACCCCGAAAGTAATGGGCAGGTAGAGAGAGTAAACCAGGAAGTGGGCAGGTTTCTGAGGTCGTATTACCAGGACCGGCCAGGAGAATGGGCGAGGTACGTCCCGTGGGCAGAGTTAGCCCAGAACTCTCTTCGGCATTCGTCCACGAATATGTCGCCATTCGAATGCGTACTGGGCTACCAGCCGGTCCTGGCTCCGTGGCATCAGAGTCAGACCGAGGCTCCTGCGGTGGAGGAGTGGGTACAGCGCTCTAGAGAGACCTGGCGGGCAGTCCAGGATTCTCTCAGGCAGGCCAGTGAACGGCAGAAGAGAGACGCTGACCGCCACCGCAGCGAGGCCCCGGTGTTCGCACCAGGGGACAGGGTCTGGCTCTCGAGCCGAAACCTGCCCCTCCGCCTGCCCTGCCAGAAGCTGGGGCTGCAGTGTGTGGGGCCATTTAATGTCCTGAGGAGGATAAACGAGGTGTGTTATAGATTGCAACTTCCCTCTTATTATCGTATTAACCTCTCGTTTCATGTGTCTCTCCTCAGGCCGGTGGTAGCTGGTCCCCTACAAGACATTGAGGTACCGGAGGTCCCTCCACCCCCTCTGGACATCGAGGGGTCCCCGGCGTACACAGTACGAGCTATTCTGGACTCGAGACGCCGGGTGAGGGGCCTGCAGTACCTCGTGGACTGGGAGGGGTACGGTCCGGAGGAGAGGTGCTGGGTACCGGGGAGGGACATTTTAGATCCTTCCCTCTTGAGGGATTTCCATCGCCTCCACCCGGATCGCCCTACGCCTCGTCCTCTGGGTCGTCCTCGAGGCCGGGGTCGGCGCGCTGCGGGAGCCGCGCGTCAGGGGGGGGGGGGGGGGGTACTGTCACGAACCGTGCCGAAGACGGTGCCTCTTCCTGTTCGGGCGGTGCTCGGCGGTCGTCGTCGCCGGCCTATTAGCTGCCATCGATTCCCTTTCCGTTTGTTTTTGGTTATTGGTTAATTGGGTACACCTGTTTTGTATTAGGGTTTGTTTGTAGGGTATTTAAGGGCACTAGGCCCGCTGGGTATTTGTATGTCTGTATGTCTATGTCCTGGGAAATGTTTTTGTTACTTACCTTAGTTACATCATGTTAATCACATTAGCCTACCTGAGCATTAAAACAAAGCTTAAATGGTGCGTGCAAAAAAAAACAGCACCATATGGTAATCAGTTGGGTATGATTTGCATTAAAAGGTTTGGATGACTTGGCTATCATGCAATAGTACAGTTGTGGCCAAAAGTTTTGGGAATGACACAAATATGCATTTTCACAAAGTCTGCTGCCTCAGTTTGTATGATGGAAATTTGCATATACTCCAGACTGTTATGAAGAGTGATCAGATGAATTACAATTAATTGCAAAGTTCCTCTTTGCCATGCAAATGAACTGCCACAAAAGGACCAGCTGACATTATGTTTCTTTCGTTAACACAGGTGTGAGTGTTGACGAGGACAAGGCTGGAGATCACTCTGTCATGCTGATTGAGTTCGAATAACAGACTGGAAGCTTCAAAAGGAGGGTCGTGCTTCGAATCATTGTTCTTCCTCTGTCAGCCATGGTTACCTGCACGAAAACACATGCCGTCATCATTGCTTTGCACAAAAAGGGCTTCACAGGCAAGGATATTGCTGCCAGTAAGATTGCACCTAAATCAACCATTTATTGGATCAACAAGAACTTCAAAGAGAGCGGTTAAATTGTTGTGAAGATGGCTTCAGGGAGCCCAACAAAGTCCAGCAAGCACCAGGACAGTCTCCTAAAGTTGATTCAGCTGCGGGATCTGGGCACCACCAGTACAGAGATTGCTCAGGAATGGCAGCAGGCAGGTGTGAGTGCATCTGCACACACAGTGAGGCGAAGACTTTTGGAGGATGGCCTGGTGTCAAGAAGGGCAGCAAAGAAGCCACTTCTCTCCAGGTAAAACATCAGGGACAGACTGATATTCCTCAAAAGGTACAGGGATTGGACTGCTGAGGACTGGGGTGAAGTCTATTTCTCTGATGAATCCCCTTTCCGATTGTTTGGGACATCCGGAAAAAAATCTTGTCCGGAGAAGACAAGGTGAGCATTACCATCAGTCCTGTGTCATGCCAACAGTAAAGCATCCTGAGACCATTCATGTGTGGGGTTGCTTCTCAGCCAAGAGAGTGGGCTCACTCACAATTTTGCATAAGAACACAGCCATGAATTAAGAATGGTACCAACACATCCTCCGAGAGCAACTTCTCCCAACCATCCAGGAACAGTTTGGTGATGAACAATGCCTTTTCCAGCACATTGCCATAAGGCAAATGTGATAACTAAGTGGCTCAGGGAAAAAAACATCAATATTTTGGGTCCATGGCCAGGAAACACCCCAGACCTTAATCCCATTGAGAACTTGTGGTCAATCCTTAAGAGACGGGTGGGCAAACAAAAACCCACAAATTCTGACAAACTCCAAGCATTGATTATGCAAGAATGGGCTGCCAGCAGTCAGGATGTGGCCCAGAAGTTAATTGACAGCATGCAGGGCGGATTGCAGAGGTCTTGAAAAATAAGGGTCAACACTGCAAATATGGACTCTTTGCCTCAACGTCATGTAATTGTCAATAAAATCCTTTGACACTTATGAAATGCTTGTAATTATACTTCAGTATTCCATAGTGACATCTGACAAAAAATATCTAAAGACACTGAAGCAGCAAACTTTGTGAAAATTAATATTTGTGTCATTCTCAAAACTTTTGGCCATGACTGTACAATGATTTCAACTTCTTATCTTTCGCCTTGGCGGCTAAAACTGTTGGACATTCAAGACAGGCATGAATTCACACGGTCTAAAAATAGCATTGTAAATATGAACTCATACTGTGTAGACTAGAGTGTAGGCTGAAAACGGCATCGATAGCTTCTGTATTTTTATCATTTGCGTAGTTTGAAGCAAATGAATAGGTAATGGACACCGATTAATTGATAGAGATCATACATGAACTTCATTCCGTTTTTATCTGAACAGTTATCAATTGGAAATGTCAAACCAACTCTGATTAAGCAGAGATCAGAACTTGCCAGAAGAAGGTTGAGAAAGTCTTGATTAACAATGGCGAAGTTAACAACATAGCAACCTATTGGAAATTAGTTCACTCCGTTTCATGTCAGAAGAAACTCGTGGGGAGTAAAGCAAGAAAAAAAAAAGGTGCATTTTATTCTATTAATTTGCTGGCAAGAGTTCTGGAAGAAAAATGATAAAGCAGTTATAGCCACTCCTGGTCTTTGTGGTAAGTTTTCCCTTAAAACATTTGAGACCAAAAAGATAACAGATCAGCCTGCATAACATATTATAAGGTTATGGCCTAATGCAAAAGTCAAGTATGTACTGTTGTTATAATATGATATGTAGCCTACAAAAATTGCAATATTAGCTTGGTTATTATATTATACATGATTATAATTATCAATTCAATGTATTGTTCCTGATCATGTTAGTGATGTTGTTATTTATAACCCCATTGATATTGGGCGAGGACTTCGTATTCATGTCAAACTGCTGTCTAATTCCTTGCTCTTCTCTCTTCTGACCCCAACTCCAGCTCCTCTTACTCTGCCTCTGGCACCATGATCCCCTGGTTACCCGAGTGCTACATTGTCATGGGGGCTGTGCCGAGGTGGACTCCATGACAGAGGCGGTGGCCGGGGAGAGCTTCCTCATGGACTGAATCTCCTGTAAGAGGAGAGAGGAGGTCCAGGCCCATACCACGGTTGACTGGCACTTCAGAGCCACAGGAGAGGAGGAGTACATCCGCATAAGTAGGCCTACTACATAGTACTAGCTGTACTATATATTGTATATTATTTAGTGTGTATTATGTAAGTGTATAATGTTTTTGTAAAGTGTAATGAGACTTGTTAAATGCACTGTAAATAAAATGTGACTTGACTACCAAGACAGTAGAAAGGCTAAACATGACAATATGGAACAATTTGGTATAGAGGAATGAATGTGTAATACCATGGTTGAAATATTACATAATTTATACTCTGGGAGCGTATAAACACTGTGTGGGTGTTCTACTTTCTTTTTAGAGACTTCACTATGACCACCCACATCCCAACACCCTCCATGAGGACTTTAATGACCGGCTGGAGTGGCAGGGAACAATGAGGAGTAAGGACGTACAGATAGGAGCCGTCTTCATTCACAATGTCACGTTTAACGACACGGGCACCTACCACTGCACCTTCCAGTGCACCGTCTACCTCAAATCAAATCACATTTTATTTGTCACATACTCGTGGTTAGCAGATGTTAATGCGAGTGTAGCGAAATGCTTGTGCTCCTCATTCCAACCATGCAGTAATATCTAACAAGTAATCTAACCAAACAATTTCACAACAACTACCTTATACACACAAGTGTAAAAGAACAAATAAGAATATGTGCAGAAAAATATCTGAATGAGCGATGGCCGAACGGCATAGGCAAGATGCAGTAGATGGTATAGAGTACAGTATATACAGTGGGGCAAAAAAGTATTTAGTCAGCCACCAATTGTGCAAGTTCTCCCACTTAAAAAGATGAGAGAGGCCAGTAATTTAGGTACACTTCAACTATGACAGACAAAATTTTTAAAAAATCTCCAGAAATCACATTGTAGGATTTTTAATTAATTAATTTGCAAATTATGGTGGAAAATAAGTATTTGGTCACCTACAAACAAGCAAGATGTCTGGCTCTCACAGACCTGTAACTTCTTCTTTAAGTGGGAGAACTTGTACAATTGGTGGCTGACTAAATACTTTTTTGCCCCACTGTACATATGAGATGAGTAATGTAGGGTATGTAAACATTATTAGAGAGATTAAAGTAGACGGCACGCGTCAAAGTGATTGATTGATGACCCTGCGTCATGATGATGTGTGCATGTCTAAATATGGGGCTCCGCACTCGTCCCTCCTGTTCCTGTGGTCACGTGTTAGAGGGTGTGTGTTATTTTATATCTATATGGCATCCTTTGAAGTAGTCATGGTGATTGATGTCTAGGGGCCTGGTTGAACTGGGGGGGTTTGAGTGTTTGAACTTTTGGAACATGTATGTCCCCCACCCCCAGTTTTATTGCCCTTACGGTTGCTATCTATGAAGCAGGAATGTGTGTGTGTGTGTGTGTGTGTGTGTGTGTGTGTGTGTGTGTGTGTGGGTGTTAGAAACAAGGAATGTGTGTGTGTGTTAGAAACAAGGTCCCTTGGCATTGTGTCCATTTCAGGCTTTAAACAACAATTAAACAGCCATTTAAATAATATTTCTCAGTCTAGTTTCCTGTCTAGTTCTCTTTATATGTACAGGCACAGAGCTTCCAGATGGCTCCAGCTTAAGGATTTTCAGTGCATGTACACATGGGGAGATTAGAACCCCAAAGAAAAGATCCTAAAGGTAATTTCAGGTTTATCATGACAGCCACTTTATGAAAGGCCTTTACTTATGGCTAAACAGCTTCTACACAGCTTATTAATTAATGCTGTGGGATGAAATTAGGTGTTTCTAGGAGGGCTTAAACAAATCTACAGTGAAACAAACATATACACTTTACACACATATTTACTGACATTTAAAAAGACCACAGTAACATGACAGAATTTGTGCAAATGCGACAAAATCTGCTAGTGGATATTAAATGTACAACAGTAGTATTAGGTAACAAGCAATACGTGTTAAACATGTGGCACAGGCAATCATGACATCCTCTTTATGAAAGGCCTTTAACTATGGCTAAACAGTTTTCTACACATCTTATTAATTAATGATGTGGGCATACCCAGAATTTACAGGCAGGAACGATTGATCTACACATGGCGGGAAAACTTACGGAGTTTTGATGGAGCAGGCAAGCGTCTTTGAGTTGATGAATTCGAAAAGGATAATGGTCGGGGCTAACCGGACCCTCTATCTGAAAGAAATAATAAACATTTTGGAATTATAACATGAGTTAAAATGTAGGTACTAAATATTTTGAATTAAATCACTGGTTTTAAAAATGTATCTCACGCTTTAACGATAGGGGAAGAGGTCATTTCATATTTCGGCCAACACATCAAGATCTAACAGGGTTGAGTGGGGATTCATAGTACAACAGGAGGCTTCTGTAACCTGCAATACGTGTTAAATATGTTTTACATATATCCACGACTGAATGGTTTCACAAACTACATTTAAAGGTTTTGTCAGAAAGTTGTAACAGGCCTCATTCAAAAGTCTAGAGATGAACCTAGAGACACCAAACACATCACCGCTTAGAGCAGCTTGGAGATTATTAGCCATGTAAGTAGGGAGCAAAAGAGCGGATTTAACCAACTCTGTACAAACCCCGACACGGGGTATGATAACTCTGACGCGTACGTCTAATGATTATTGTAGATGTTTACAACTGAGGGAGTTGACAGTAGGTCAATGAGATGTATAAAGGCAAATTGACATAACGGACCTCAAAGACCAACAGCCTACTTAATAATATAGAATGCAGAGGTGTGTACTGAAAATGTAACCATTATAAAAATACAAAAAATACAAAAAATGTATCGAAACACCCCCTAGTTAGGGACAGAACGGGGACAGAACGTGGAGCATATACTTTAACACTATGTTACCACAGCTTTAGCGCAAACACACAGGCCCGAATATTTCGCTGCCAGGACAGATTAAAAAAGAGATGTGAATAAGTGAATCCCTCCTAATGGCTATTTCTGAAGGCTACTGGACATAAGTTATTGGGAAGCGACTGTTAGACGTAGATTCTCAGAAGCAAACTGCGCCCTGTCCTTTACGTAGCCCTTCACGATCACACATTTTTTAGGCGTAAATCCAAATAATCACATACCCAAGAATATTTATATATTAAAAAAAGAAAAGTGTGCACTCTGAACGACTTCGTAAGACAACAGGCAGCAGTCCCAGAACAGATAACATAGTCTGTGAAGCCCTCCTAATGGATATTTCGGGAGCTGAGTAAGTGAAGAATATATTTTAAGTTTTGTTTGAATATTATCGTGATATTATTGTAATATTAAACACGAGTTAATTGTGTTTTAAACAGTGGGGACAACGATGTATTTATTTATTTTATTTTATTTTATTAGGTATGATGGACATCGGACACATAGGGTGACATGGATGCATTAGGGACTCTGAACGACATCGGAGGAATCAAATCAAATCAAATGTATTTATATAGCCCTTCGTACATCAGCTGATATCTCAAAGTGCTGTACAGAAACCCAGCCTAAAACCCCAAACAGCAAGCAATGCATGTGTAGAAGCACGGTGGCTAGGAAAAACTCCCTAGAAAGGCCAATACCTAGGAAGAAACCTAGAGAGGAACCAGGCTATGTGGGGTGGCCAGTCCTCTTCTGGCTGTGCCGGGTGGAGATTATAACAGAACATGGCCAAGATGTTCAAATGTTCATAAATGACCAGCATGGTCGAATAATAATAAGGCAGAACAGTTGAAACTGGAGCAGCAGCGCAGTCAGGTGGAAGTTGAAACTGGAGCAGCAGCATGGCCAGGTGGACTGGGGACAGCAAGGAGTCATCATGTCAGGTAGTCCTGGGGCATGGTCCTAGGGCTCAGGTCAGTTGAAACTGGAACAGCAGCATGGCCAGGTGGACTGGGGACAGCAAGGAGTCATCATGTCAGGTAGTCCTGGGGCATGGTCCTAGGGCTCAGGTCCTCCGAGAGAGAGAAAGAAAGAGAGAAACAGACAGTATTATGTATTTTTGTATGAAAGGTCTTACGAACGTTGGAACATCTACAACTATTGAAGATGCAAAAAGGGGTTTTCAGAAATACATTGGGTTTGCAGATATGTATTATTATAAAAATAATATAACATTATTATCATAATCTAAAACACTTTAAAGGAGCTCTATTTCAAACATGCAAGGATATATATATATATATATATATATATATATATATATATATATATATATATATATATGATTACCCACTTTAAAACTGTTGCTGCAATATCACTTCTCAATGTGTGTACATTTCAAGCTTTCAACAGCAATAAACCAACCAGCTCAATAATGTTTCTCAGACTTACACACTGTTGAGTTTTCCTAGTTAGTAAAGAAACAACCACTAAGCAAAAACACAAAAAGTTGTAATATAATATGCATACAAGTCATTCTATACGGAAAACAGGTACATTTTGATTGATCAAGAATTCCCAATAGGTTTGTGTCACGCCCGGACCATAGTTTGCTAGGTATGTTTATAGGTTTTGTTTGGTATGGGTGTGATCTGAGTGGGCATTCGATGCTGTATGTCTAGTTTGTATTTTTCTGTGTTGGGCCTGATATGGTTTTCCCCATCAGAGGCCGGTGTTAGTCGTTGTCTCTGATGGGGAACCATATTTAGGTAGCCTGTGTTGTCATTGTTGGGTGATTGTCTATGTTAGGTGCTTGTGTCAGCACATTTGATATATAGCGTCACGGTCGTTGTTCATTTATTGGCTTGTTCAGTTTACTTTGTGTTTTCGTCATCCATTAAAACGATGCATTCACACCACGCAACGCTTTGGTCCGCTTCTTATTAACCATGACGATCGTGACAGCTTGATCTGATCCTCAACCCTATTATGACAGCATATAATGCACAGTCATATGCAAAACCATAAAACTCTGACAATAAAACAATGAAAACCTTAACACGACTACACGCATTGCCATTATTTTAGTTAACAGCCACCCATGGTGGAATTTGGTACTTTTTTCTTTGTACGTGCACCAAGCCGCCTAGGGGGGTGACAACCGTATTCACAATGAGAAATATAGTCTAATAAAACAAATGTCTGCATAATGAAAGACATGAAAACTGTATCCAACAATGTATTTCGATCAGTTTTAAACGGGGATATTGTCAGTAAGGTCACGGAGACTAACAATAGTTATTGTGGGAGGTTTAGGGTTAAAATATATGGGAAGGATCAGGAATGTTAGAGATTTGGTCACTGGGGGCGATTTTGAAAGAGGGAGATTAGAACCACAAAGTAATAGGGTGGTAAGAGATCCTAAAGGTAATTTCATATTTCGGTTTAGGTGTTATTAACTTTAGGGAAAACAATATTCAAACTATGTGGATTATTCAAGATCTAACAGGGATGAGTGGGGATTCATAGTACAACAGGAGTCTTCTGTAACATGCAATACGTGTTAAATATGTTTTACATACATCCATGATTGAATGGTTTCACAAACTCCCTTTAAAGGTTTTGTAAGAAAGTTGTAACAGGCCTCATTCACCAGTTTAGAGATGAACCTAGAGACACCAAAAACATCAACGTTTAGAGCAGCTTGGAGATTATTACCCAACATAGTCTAGAACCAGTAAGAACATAGATTGAATGATCGGCTTTGTGCTATTGAGCAAGAGGCCTGACCCATTTCTATGTAAGAAGCCACACTTTTTATATTCAGCTTCTGAATTAACTAACTCATAAATATGTTTTTAAGTCAGCTTAACGTATATACAAGTACAACATACTAGGTACATACACTTCAATCATTAGAATATAATTTGCATAATGTAGTTCAGATAGAGCACGATCAGCAGGGCGGGCGATAGAGTACACAACTGTATCAACGGCTTGAATTTCTGACAAAATATTATCGATGTATACAATATATTTGTTTATTAGACCTACCAACATAGAAGACAATAGTGTATATCATTGGTAACTGTTACGGCTTTCTTCGTTGAAGGAGAGTCGGACCAAAATGCAGCGTGGTTAATTCGATACATGTTTAATGAAGACAAAACACGATCAATACAAAAACAATAAACAGAACGTGAAAACCTATACAGCCTATTTGGTGAAATACAAAACACTGAGACAGGAACAATCACCCACCAACACACAGTGAAACCCAGGCTACCTAAATATGGTTCCCAATCAGAGACAACGAGAATCACCTGACTCTGATTGAGAACCTCCGCAGCCATAGACTATGCTAGACACCCCTACTCAGCCACAATCCCAATACCTACTAAAACCCCCAATACCACAACACAACACAAAATAACCCCATGTCACACCCTGGCCTGACCAAATAAATATATAAACACAAAATACTAAGACCAGGGCTTGACAGTAACTCCCGTTTTCATGGTTAATTGATAGGTGTTCCATTCTGTGGACTGAGAATCCAAAATATTTTGCACAACATATACGATTTATTAGACCTACCAACATAGAACACAATAGTGTATATCATGGGTAACGCCCGTTTTCATGGTTAATTGATAGGTGTTCCATTCTGTGGACTGAGAATCTGTCCTGGCCGCTAAATATTCGGGGCTGTGGGTTTGCGCTAAAGCTGTGGTAACATAGTGTTAAAGTATATGCTCCACGTTCTGTCCCCGTTCTGTCCCTAACTAGGGGGTGTTTCGATACATTTTTTTATTTTTTTAATGTTTTATAATGGTTACATGTTCAGTACACACCCCTGCATTCTATATTATTAAGTAGGCTGTTGGTCTTTGAGGTCCGTTATGTCAATTTGCCTTTATACATCTCATTGACCTACTGTCAACTCCCTCAGTTGTAAACATCTACAATAATCATTAGACGTACGCGTCAGAGTTATCATACCCCGTGTCGGGGTTTGTACAGAGTTGGTTAAATCCGCTCTTTTGCTCCCCACTTACATGGCTAATAATCTCCAAGCTGCTCTAAACGGTGATGTTTTGGTGTCTCTAGGTTCATCTCTAGACTTTTGAATGAGGCCTGTTACAACTTTCTGACAAAACCTTTAAATGTAGTTTGTGAAACCATTCAGTCGTGGATATATGTAAAACATATTTAACACGTATTGCAGGTTACAGAAGCCTCCTGTTGTACTATGAATCCCCACTCAACCCTGTTAGATCTTGATGTGTTGGCCGAAATATGAAATGACCTCTTCCCCTATCGTTAAAGCGTGAGATACATTTTTAAACCCAGTGATTTAATTCAAAATATTTAGTACCTACATTTTAACACATGTTATAATTCTAAAATGTTTACTATTTCTTACAGATAGAAGGTCCGGTTAGCCCCGACCATTATCCGTTTCGAATTCATCAACTCAAAGACGCTTGCCTGCTCCATCAAAACTCCGTAAATTTTCCCGCCATGTGTAGATCAATCGTTCCTGCCTGTAAATTCTGGGTATGCCCACATCATTAATTAATGAGATGTGTAGAAAACTGTTTAGCCATAGTTAAAGGCTTTTCATAAAGAGGCTGTCATGATTGCCTGTGCCACATGTTTAACACTCTTCTTCCGAAGAGGAGAGGCGAAAAGGATCAGAGGACCAATATGCGGCGTGGTAAGTGTCCATGGTTCTTTTAATACGTAAGGTACACATGAACAACTGATTACAAAAACAAGAAACGTGTGAAACCCTAAACAGCCCTATCTGGTGCAAAACACAGAGACAGGAACAATCACCCACAAACACACAGTGACACCCAGGCTACCTAAGTATGATTCTCAATCAGAGACAACTAATGACACCTGCCTCTGATTGAGAACCATACTAGGCCGAAACATAGAAATCCCCAAATCATAGAAAAACAAACATAGACTGCCCACCCAACTCACGCCCTGACCATACTAAATAAATACAAAACAAAGGAAATAAAGGTCAGAACGTGACAAGAATACTACTGTTGTACATTTAATATCCCCTAGCAGATTTCGTTGCATTTGCACAAATTCTGTCATGTTACTGTGGTCTTTTTAAAAGTCAATAAATATGTGTGTAAAGTGTACATGTCTGTTTCACTGTAGATTTGTTTAAGCCCTCCTAGAAACACCTAATTTCATCCCACAGCATTAATTAATAAGCTGTGTAGAAGCTGTTTAGCCATAAGTAAAGGCCTTTCATAAAGAGGCTGTCATGATAAACCTGAAATTACCTTTAGGATCTTTTCTTTGGGGTTCTAATCTCCCCATGTGTACATGCACTGAAAATCCTTAAGCTGGAGCCATCTGGAAGCTCTGTGCCTGTACATATAAAGAGAACTAGACAGGAAACTAGGCTGAGAAATATTATTTAAATGGCTGTTTAATTGTTGTTTAAAGCCTGAAATGGACACAATGCCAAGGGACCTTGTTTCTAACACACATACATAACACACATACACACACACACACACACACACACACACACACACACACACACACACACACACACACACACACACACACACACACATTCCTTGTTTCTAACACCCACACACACACACACACACACACACACACACACACACACACACACACACATTCCTGCTTCATAGATAGCAACCATAAGGGCAATAAAACTGGGGGTGGGGGACATACATGTTCTAAAAGTTCAAACACTCAAACCCCCCCAGTTCAACCAGGCCCCTAGACATCAATCACCATGACTACTTCAAAGGATGCCATATAGATATAAAATAACACACACCCTCTAACACGTGACCACAGGAACAGGAGGGACGGGGCGGAGCCCCATATTTAGACCTGCACACGTCATCATGACGCAGGGTCATCAATCAATCACTTTGACGCGTGCCGTCTACTTTAATCTCTCTATTATATAAAGTGGCATTGTGTAAAGTGGCTAGTGATACATTTTTTACATCAATTTTAGAGATGAGTCAGTATGTTGGCAGCAGCCACTCAATATTAGTGATGGCTGTTTAACAGTCTGATGGCCTTGAGATAGAAGCTGTTTTTCAGTCTCTCGGTCCCCGCTTTGATGCACCTGTACTGACCTCGCCTTCTGTATGATAACGGGGTAAACAGGCAGTGGCTCGGGTGGTTGTTGTCCCTGAAGATCTTTTTGGCCTTCCTGTGACATCAAGTGGTGTAGGTGTCCTGGAGGGCAGGTAGTTTGCCCCCGGTGAAGCGTTGTGCAGACCTCACTACCCTCTGGAGAGCCTTACGGTTGTGGGCAGAGCAGTTGCCGTACCAGGCGGTGATACAGCCCGACAGGATGCTCTCGATTGTGCATCTGTAAAGGTTTGGTGTTTTTTTCACCCTCCTTAGGGTGAATAGGTGTTGCTGTGCCTTCTTCGCCACGCTGTCTGTGTGGGTGGACCATTTCAGTTTGTCCGTGATGTGTACGCTGAGGTACTTAACACTTTCCACCTTCTCCACTACTGTTCCATCCATGTGGATAGGGGGCTGCTCCCTCTGCTGTTTCCTGAAGTCCACGATCATACCTCCCATTGGATAATGAATATATCACAGGGGAAAAGGAGGTGGAGCTTGCTTTTAAGTCAATCTCTCTTTAATGGTCTTTGTTGTGTATGTGACAAAGTCCTGAAGTTCTTCCCTTTAGTTTTTCAGTCAATCTGACCAATCTGACTCTTTTCCCTCTTAGTAAAAAAAATGTATCTTATGTAACACACATTTATGTGACAATAGGATGAATCCCAAAATACTGTTAAATATCCACATTTCCTTTTCTTACTTCCTCATCCCTACCAATTTAAAAATGAGGCCATTAACCAGCAACTTAAAATAATTCAGATTCACCTTGAACTCTACATGTGCTCTATAGAAATTAAATGAATGTATACAGTAAAGTACACATGATCTCTGCATAGCGCTCCCTTCTCCTCTTCCTATCCAATCGGTGGTGTCAGAGATCATGATGTACGTGCTGATCATGGTATCTGCAGCTGTGGATGTTTGTGGTGCTGATCCACTGCGACAACAAGATCTGGGCTGAACACGAGGCGTGGGACGCACGCAAAACCTTGAGGGCCCAAGAACTGGCCCTAATAAACGAGTGAGAGCCAGTCTTAACAATCTGCTAATGTATACTTCATACTGTGCAAATGTACACACCACAGAGATTATTTGTGAATTAAAGGTATTCTCCATTCTACTCTATACCAGACACTAACTTCACTTTCTATGTCATGTTTTCTCTCTCTTCATCCCTCTGTCTCTTTTACTTCCTGACCATTAACTCAGTCTATCTTTTGACATTTACAGACCTTTAGACTCAAAGGACAATTGTGATGGAGTGCTTCTGGAGTGACTTGTTATGGTGAGTTTGTTTTGAAATCCTCTCACATGATTGAAAGTGTGATTTTATAGGCTTGATTGTACCATAGATTTAACTGTAGACCGCTGACTGTAGAGAATAAGTTGAATTACTTTCACTATACTAAATTAGAACACATTTTACTGCAATCAAAAGCTTTTTTGCATTGCTTTTCTTAAAGCAGATGTTCGATCTTGATGTATTTTGTTTGTATCTAACAGGTAAACATCAAAGGTGGAGAACTCTGTCACAAGCAATTGATGTTGAGTGAGAGGTTGTTTTCCTGACACCACACTCTGAGCGCCCTAACCTCCTCCCTGTAGGCTCTCGTCGTTGTTGGTAATCAAGCCCACTACTGTTGTGTCGTCTGCAAACTTGATGATTGAGTTGGAGGCGTGCATGGCCACGCAGTCATGAGTGAACAGGGAGTACAGGAGGGGGCTAAGCACGCACCCTTGTGGGACCCCAGTGTTGAGGATCAGCAAAGTAGAAATGTTGTTTCCTACCTTCACCACCTGGGAGCGGACCATCAGAAAGTTCAGGACCCAATTGCACAGGGCGGGGTTGAGACCCAGGTCCTCAAGCTTAATGATGAGCTGTAGTCGATGAACAGCATTCTTACATAGGTATTCCTCTTGTCCAGATGGGATAGGGCAGTGTGCAGTGTGACGGTGATTGCATTGTCTGTGGACCTATTGGGGCGGTATGCAAATTTAAGTGGGTCTAGGGTGGCAGGTAAGGTGGTGATGAGATCCTTGACTTCACTTCACTTCATGATGACAGAAGTGAGAGCTACAGGCAATATTCATTTAGTTCAGTTATCTTTGCCTTTTTGGGTACAGGAACAATGGTGGCCATCTTGAAGCATTTGGGGACAGCAGACTGGGATATGGAGAGATTGAATATGTCCGTAAACAAACAAGCCAGCTGGTCTGCGCATTCTCTGAGGACGCGGCTAGAGATGCCGCCTGGACCGTCAACCTTGCGAGGGTTAACACGTTTAAATGTCTTAATCACGTCGGCCATGGAGAGGGAGGGCCCGCAGTCCTTGGCAGCGTGTCGCATTGGTGACACTGTATTATCCTCAAAGCAGGCAAAGAAGGTGTTTAGTTTGTCTGGAAGCAAGACGTTGGTGTCTGTGACCCTGCCACATATGTCTTGTGTCTGAGCCTTTGAAATTGCGATTCCACTTTGTTCCTATACCGACATTTTGCTTGTTAAATTGCCTAGGGAATAAGTACACTGTTTATATTCGGCCATATTCCCAGTCATCTTTCCATGGTTAAATGCAGTGGTTCGCGCCTTCAGTTTTGCGCGAATGCCGCCATCCATTCATGGTTTCTGGTTAGGGTCGGTTTAATAGTCACAGTGGGTACAACATGTTCAAATCACTTACACGGAACCATAACCGGCTGCGTGCGTGCTCCATCGTGCGCTATCGTGCATGAATTTATTTTGTCCCCCTACACCAAACGCGATCACGACACGCAGGTTAAAATATCAAAACAAACTCTGAACCAATTACATTAATTTGGAGACAGGTCGAAAAGCATTAAACATGTATTTAGCTAGTTAGCTTGCACTTGCTAGCTAATTTGTCCTATTTAGCTAGATTGCTGTTGCTAGCTAATTTGTCCTGGGATATAAACATTGAGTTGGTATTTTACCTGAACTGTACAAGGTCCTCTACTCCGACAAATTAATCCACACATAAAACGGCCAACCGAATCATTTCTAGTCATCTCTCCTCCTTCCAGGCTTTTTCATCGTTGAACTTATATGGTGATCGCATCTAAACTTTCATATTATTAATTACCACGACTACCGGCAAAACAGTTTGTCTTTCAATCACCCACGTGGGAATAACCAATGAGAAGATGGCACGTGGATACCTGCTTCTATAAACCAATGAGGAGATGGGAGAGGCAGGACTTTCAGCGCAATCTGCATCAGAAATAGGAATGACTTCTATTTTAGCCCTTGCCATCGCAGACGCTCGTTGGCGCGTGAGCAGTGTGGGTGCAATAATTGAATAACATAAATTTCGAAATTTATTTTGCGATGCTCGCAACGTGTCCGGTCTGGTCAGCATGTTAGGATTGAGGTCAGGGCTTTGTGATGGCCACTCCAATACCTTGACTTTGTTGTCCTTAAGCCATTTTGCCACAACTTTTGAAGTATGCTTGGGGTCATTGTCCATTTGGAAGACCCATTTGCGACCAAGCTTTAACTTCATGACTGATGTATCCTGCTCCATGTTGAAAGAAATTGCAAGTGTTGACACGCACCCTTTTATATGGTGACCACTTGTGGTTAACACTATGTGAAATCAATTAGCAATAATGACAATAACATTTTTAAATAAACTGCCTTTTTGATGATCTTTTTTGAGTCATGTAGTTAGAGTTGTGAAATTTCATCACATACTTGTGAAAATAGTACCAAAGCGATGAAAAAAAACTATTTGACATGATCAACCGATACTTTCGCTTGCCTAAGCATGTTTTAGGAATGTAATGACTGTTGTTTTGCAGGTGGGAGTGTTGAGTGTGATCGTCTAGACCTGCCACTATATTTCTTCGTAGTGTTTGTAAGCAGAATTTGAACTGTCATATATGGAGCAAGGCAAAATCTAATCAAATGTGCTCACTAACTCGGGACTTTTCCTTTTGTGTATGAAGGATGTTGTCACGCCCTGACCATAGAGAGCTTTTTATTCTCTATGTTGGTTAGGTCTGGGTGTGACTAGGGTGGGTCATCTAGGTATTTATATGTCTATGTTGGCCTGTTATGGGTCCCAATCAGAGGCAGCTGTTTATCGTTGTCTCTGATTGGGGTTCATATTTAGGCAGCCATTTCCCCTTTGTGCCTTGTGGGATCTTGTTTTTGTGTGGCTGCCTGTGAGCAGTCCAGTACGGTTCGTTTGTGCTTGTTTTGTTTGGTGAGGTGAGTTTCTATTTATTAAAATATGTGGAACTCTACGCACGCTGCGCCTTGGTCCATTCCTTATGACGAACGTGACAGATATATCTGTCTTGAACATTTGCAACATAGCCAGTGGTCCTCTGTCACAAACTAATCCAAAATGACCAGCAGGTGGCAAACTCTGCTATCGGAGGAGAATTTAGACCACACAACGTTGCAGTCAGTAAGGATAAATTATCCAGTTATTCCAGAGGTCACAGAAAAACATACAATGGGATTATAGGATATTGCTTTTGTATAGGCTTACACCAAACATCTAAAGGCACAGTCAAACAATATTTTATCTGCAAATTATGAGATTATCCCAAGGACTCCTTAGGTGCAGAATGCCTGGAGTCTACTAACTGGGATATGTTTATCATGCAGAATGGAGTTTTGACACAATTATATGTTGTTCATTCCGTCTGCAATGCTGAATGTTCACTCCACCGCTTAGGCCCCTGAAGGTGAGTCTCCAGGTAACACATGCATGCACGCATGCCCACACATGGAAAAGCAGTAGGATAGCTAGGACGTTTGGAGGTAATTTGTGATTTGCTCCTGTTGTAAACGTAATCTCGCCACTCTCCCTCCTGTCTGAATGCTGCTTTGTTCTACAGCCTAGCTCCATCTCAACCACGCATGAACATACACTGACTATACAGATATGACAATACAGACGTGACCACAAACTGACCATACACCTTACAGCACTGAAGCATGTTGACCAGGTGATCATAGCTATGGAGACAACTGTAACAGAGTTATTACCACACAGGTTTAACAGTACTGAAGTGTCCGGAACTGAACCACGATGTCCTGCGGTCATAAGAGTAAATCACACAGCACCACTACCATACCATGGGGAGGTTCTGACCTTTACCTCTGACCTGACATCTATGTCTCAATAAACGTGTTGACGTGGTTAAGGCTCTTTGTCTGCCACAGTGTGTGTGTATGTGTGGGAGCGAGAGAGAGAGAGAGAAGTCTTGGAGAGGAAGAGTAGGTGGAACCAGATTACCTTACAGTTTATACCCTTATGAGATATGATGACCTCGAAATCAACAGAGTACTCTATTTAAAAGGTCACCATCATCATCTTCTACTGGCGCCTTTGTGAGCAACAATAGCTTGAGCTTCCAAAGGTATTTGCACTCTTCATTTGACATATTTCTTCTATGATTGCTAATTTGTCCTACACTTATGTCTCAGATGTGTAACACCAAGTTCTCTCAGGCAGGTCAACAGAAACTGAAGCAGAAGCCATACGAGTAACTAAAAGCTACAATTACATTGATCTACAGCAAGAGAACAGAGAAGTGAGGTCCACAGCATTCGTGTGTGTGTTCATGTCGAATTGGCTGTGGTGTGTCTGTGTTAGACTTTCTACAATGTGTGTTTTTATGTGTGCCTCATTGGGCGAGTGTACTGACCAAGACTCTCCTCCCTTATCAGTTGACAGAGCAGCAGTACCCTTCCACAGCAGAGGTCAGCAATGCTGCACTTAAACGGCACAGAGCTGCAGACTCTCCTGCTATCCTTCCTACAGCAATGTCTGAATGGCACAGGTTTACTGGTCCCAGTACTCTCTCAGAACTACACTACCCAGCAGGCCATTCTCCCAGTGGGCGGAGCTATGCCTAAGGCTCAAACTCAGGGATTTGTGTACGTTCTACTGATGGTAGGTATGTTTAGTTTCTTCACGTTTGGTATCATGCTGAGCTACATCCGCTCCAAGAAGCTAGAGAGCTCCCACGATCCGTATCACCAGTACATTGCCCACGACTGGACCAAAGGACTCACCCTCCCACGGGCCGTCACACAGGCACTGCACGGGGCAGACACACGTATTGGAGACAACGGGAAGAAGCCCATGGTCATTTTCAACCCTGCTGCCATTGGAGCAGCTCCCAGGATAGATTGGGATGGATCGTGAGGAGATAATAGTGTTGATGTTCTCAATCCTAATATAACATATTATAGTCACGATGACAAGTGAGAAAGAGATTGAGTTACAGTACCTATTTTATTGCAATGCAATCATGGGCAGAATCTACCGCACACCCATTATCGACTAGTGAAGTTGCGGGAGGCAAAATGCAAAACTGGAAAAAGTCACCGAACACTTCCACTCATAGTAGTTTAGCATTCGGTCAATCGACTCTTGATGAAGGTCGACTAACCCGAAAGCTTACCTCCTATTTCAATATTTTTTCACCTGACTGGAAGTGTACGAAAAAATCTTCAGAGGTTTCTGTTTCCCTGTATTTGAGTACGTAGTTTCAGTCAACTGCTCATTCATAACGAACATCGAGTATTCTATGCTTTCATTCCTTCATTCAGCAAAGAAGCCAATCAATGTAATTAGAATCACTTAGCTTATAAACATAGACAAAAAGTATTTCATTAAATTGATTATTGTAGTCTAATACCATTACCATTGTGTCCTCAGGTCCAGACACTGACACGGTGTAGCATTAATGTAAAGCACAGTTGAGTTACAGTAAGGTCACGTAACCGTGTTGTGGTAGTGGCTTGTTCTAGTTTTCTGTGTGTTATAACACGCTACTGTAATCAACCCAATGTAGCAAAAACACTCCAAATGGCATAATAGACAAATGATTCAACACCTCCGTCTTATCCTCTTCAAAGTGTGTTGACACCTGTGTAAATGGATTATAGATAAAAGTTTGATTTGAAATATCCTTTTTTATCTAATTTTGCCTTCATGGTCCATTGTTCATTTGAGTAAATGCTGCATCCATGCCAGCAGGCCACCTTGCTAAGATGTGTTTTAATCTTATCTTCTACCGATCCCTTCTCTTTCTCTTCTCTGCTTCTCCCACTCTCTCACTCTCCCTCTTCCTCTCCTGTCTGCCTTGAATGGCTGCTTTCTCTGCGTGGTCGATCTCGTGCTCCAAACTGAAGTGGGTCATTTGCATGGTAAGCATGGGCGCAAATCCGGTTGAAGTTATCCAACATCTAACTTGAGTTTCTTAAGGTCCTCCGCCACCGCCCCACACAGTTGCTGCCACTGGGCATGCTCCCTGGGACCCGTGGGGTCGGTGAGCCGCGCCCAGCTCTACAGCAGTCTATCTCGGATCGGAGCGATGTCCTCTCTGATGTCATGCTGCATGACAATCCAGGGTGGCTGGTAGCCGTTGTCGATGAGGATGTGGTTGAGGGTAATTAGGTCATCGTACTGGTTGTGCTCAAACTTGTTGAGGGGCTTCCCGGCGTCACTCAAGTTGCGGAAGTCTCCCCGGGACATGGATTCCTGAATGAGGTCTTCCACCAGCCTCTCCACTGCCTGCGTGACCTTGATCTGCCGGCTGAGCTGGCGGGCGTCGCACTCCACCAGCGCCCCCTCGGCTGCAGCCGCTGTCTCAAGCTCCTTCTGGAGGTCTCAAGCTCCTTCTGGAGGTAGTCGAGGACCTGCTCCACTGCCCAATCCACTTGGAACTGCCGGTATTGGTGTTCGCGCTGGCTAGGCATCCCTGAGCCCACGCCCTCATAGCTCAGGTCGTGGCAGTGCTGAGGAGCCACATCTTTCACCTTCTCCTTATCTTCCACCAAACCCCCACAGCTCTGAAGCCGGGACTGGTGCGCCAGCAGACCCGCGCAAACAGTACCTCGTCTGCCGTAGCAACGGATGATACAGCGTGGCCATGCGCAGGTAGGCTTCTTTCACCTGCGCAGGGCTACTCTCACCCTCATCCAGAAGCTCAAGCTGTAGCAGCTGGTAGCTCTCCCGAAGGCTGCAGCTCACACAGGGACCAGAACTCAGTTTGCGGAGAAGGAACCGGGGGGCCAGGGGGAGCAGCATTAATCCCCACCGTAAATCAACAGCTGTATGGCGTAACTCATCTCTGCTGGTGACACACAGAGGCACACACCTGCCCAACAGTGACAAGAAACACGATGATGCCTGTTGTACTTGTTCCCACACTTAATTGTTAGCATGGGGATGTAAAACATGCATTTGAAAAGGTCACAGGATGCTTTTGATCCATTGTTTACATTTTGTTGGTAGCGGTCTAGCCTGAAATCCAGAACCTCTTTTGCTAACATGCCCCTCCTTGTACTCCATGTCATTGCCAGGGATTGGTAAGGAGTGGAATGATATTATAAACAGATTGGTGGTACCCACGCTGGTAGTAGTCCACTTTTTGATGGAATTATGCACTTCTTCATTTGACACGTACTGTCACATGCATTAAAGATACAGCATGTAACCTCACAGATATGTAATCGGTGACTACAGTAACTATGCCCGTGTTATGAAAGAACACCAGTAGCTAGCTGTCATCTTTATTACCCCGGTAGCTAGAAGCTAAATCGTGCTGAACTTCACGGCTAACTGCATCGTTCTTCGCGAGTTTTGGGTAAACAAAGTATCTAGCTAATGTTGGATTCTGTATTTTACATTATAGCCATTAGCATATATATGATTAAATATTATCTGATGTTGGTTGTGTGAGGTGTCTGCATTTGTGCACTGGAGCATCATTATGAGATTAAACAACTGCTTGCTACTTGCCTGTTTGTGTGTGACAAGAACTGAGTAACATGGTGTGACCTGCATGTTGCAAAACTGTAGATAACAGCCCAGCAGATGCTTTGTGTTTGTATGTAACAATATTGAGAACATGGTATGACTTGCTGTATCTTACAAAGTTGTGATAGGGAGGGGTGGTCATCACGAGGTTTAACTGAAATGGAAAAATACTGAACAACACAATAGCAGGAACTGAGCAACTGTTATAACTAGGGGGTGATACCAGAACAGTAGGAATCTATACATCGACGGAGGGAGGACTCCAAGAAGCGCCAAGAGGCGGGGACCCGCCTGAGCGCTTGCGATAGGCTGGGCAAGTTTAAACCACGCCCAGCCTCTACTGTGATAGGCCAACAGACGGGTTGGGACAATGTCTATCACAGTATAAGAACACTGTTTACATACATCTTGTCAGTTCTCTGTTCTGCCCTGCGTGGCATTACAGTGAGCCCGTATATACGAAAGTTGCATTTGCCATTTATTACTTAGCTAATATAAAATACATAGTATATGTTTTTTAAACTACAGATAGACACTGAAGACAAAAAGCTAATGTGAACAAATGTGGCTTTTGAATATGCTAGCAGCATGGTCTGTTGATTTTGTTTTATTACGTTTTATTTCTAATACATTGAGTTGACTGTTCAATATTAATTTGTTTTGTTTAAACGAAGCATTGTCACACAAGCCTACTAGATGACATTTTGTGCAAGTGGCCTGCATTTTTAAACAGATGATGTGTGTTATGGGTGTAAGATGGCACAGTGATGCCATCTGTTGGTAAATGTTCATTACTGCTTGAGATACCCGGATGTAATTGTGACGTACCTGAACAAGACTGGTTACTCGCATCAAAGCCTCTGTCTCGTCATTTAACATTCAAACAATGTGTCCTCCCCAAAAAGAAAAAAGACACTGTATTGTACATGCAACTAAAGGCAGAATTCATTGGAACGTTTAAAAACAGGCTAATGCCGCGTTTATGTGTTGGTCGGAACTAGGAAAAGGCATTTACGACTTGGAACGTTTAAAAACTGGCTAATGCTGCGTTTGTGTGTTGGTCGGAACTAGGAAATGGCATTTCCGACTTGCTAACTTGTTGAATGCAGCACGTGTATAACTACAACCAGCAAGGAAGTCGGAAATGTCAATTTCCTAGTTCAGACTAGCTCAACCTAACCTGTTCGTAAGTCGAAAATGCAGTTTCCTTTTTCCAACTAGCACATGAACGCGGCATTATGCCATTTACGTTTACAGACAGCCATATATGGATGTTAGCCTATAATCACTAGCTAGCAACCAAAATAAACCAAACAGAAGACTGATGCAAACAAAGCAGAAAGAACGAAACGGAGGGACCTACCTGAATGTGTCCAATGGAAACTCTAATGAGACTAAAAAATACACTCCTGGTTACCAGTCTGTTTGTGCCATCGTCATGCCAGTCCTTGCCGCAACTTATGCAAAGAATAACAACTAATTGACCAGACAGAACAAACAGGTCTGGGACCAGGCTGTCAATGGCTCTCTTACGTTAAGCAGACGTTAATTGTTCACTAATTTGTATAGGTTGCATAACACTATGTTACTACATGTATTCCTATGTTTTCTATTGTTGAGTTTTTAAAAAGCTGGATGATCAGAATTCACCACACAGTATATGCTAATGAAAAGAAAAACACAGAGGCCAATATAAAATGTATTAATTTATTGCAAACTTTGGAGACAATTCATTTGCCCAATTTAAGAATGTACTGTAAAACAGAGGGCATTATTATCATCACATTTTTGTCGCTTGCCTTAAAAAAAAAGTGAATGGCCCCTATCTCCATTATTCCCCCTTCAGGTCACTGATTAGGAATGGCTCCAGCTCCATCAGGATATCTAAGAATATATCTTTGCCTTTAGGCCCACATGCTTTCAGAGGGCCATCGTAGAGCTCCCTCATCCTGTTCTGGGTGGTTCTGTTAGCCTTCACGTCACTGTAGGTGTTTGGGGTGATGATTCCCCTCTCCAGGAGTCTATCCAGTAGGGGTTCCACCTGGCTCACTCTGTCGATCAGGGCCGTCCGGTGATGGTCCACAAAGTGTTTATCTGAGGTAGAGACAGGACATGGCTTGGGACTTTTGGCAGGGATGTTAATGTTGCGTGTGTGTGTGTGCGTGCGTGTAGGGTGTGAAAATTCGAGGATAGGTGTGAGGCACTTTTTCTAATTCATACAGGATTAAATAGGCTATGGGGAGTGAAAAAATGCTGTTGAAGATTCTAGAGGGCAGCAGTAGCACCTACAGAATGTTGGAGAAGAAATTAAAAGGAAGGACTTTTGTGATTGTTCATCAAGATAAATACTTTGGGTATTGAATGTTTCCCCATAAACCATCACTAATTACAGTAAACATACGCTACCATTCAAAAGTTTGGGGTCACTTAGAAATGTCCTTGTTTATGAAAGGAAAGCAAATTTCTTGTCCATTAAAATAACAACAAATTGATCATAAATACAGTGTAGACATTGTTAATGTTGTAATTGATTATTGTAGCTTGAAACTGCTGATTTGTAATGGAATACATCGGAGTACAGAGGCCCATTTCTAAGTGACCCCAAACTTTTGAACGGTAGTGTACATTTTAATAACGTCATCCTATTTGAGACATTAGGCTATATAACACCTGGTTAGGGCTTACCTTGGTTCATCTTCGTTGGTCCAGTTGCACTTTCCATTCTATCACCAGATGTTACGCAAGATCCCGGAGCTGTAAAATAGACTTCATGAGACGCCACCAATCGAATAAAAATATTGAATAGTAGGCCTAAAGATAAATCAGCAAGCAATCTAAATGTGTTTATTGCAGAATGTATTAGGCCTACCTTTAGTTGAAAATGAATATATACTACTGTATGCTATCATTCTGGTCAGAAGAGCAAAATAGAATGCTCGCATAAGTGAAAGTAAAACTGTCAACTTCCTTATAGTTTTCCATCCCTACGTTATGGACATTTCAATGTAATTTATTTAGGCCCTAGATCAAATAAAGTTTTGTTCTAGCCTACTTTTGGGTTAACTGAAGTGTTTTTAAACCTTTCAAATATATGAAATTAAATATTTTTAAATGTCCAATGGACGGGCCTCCTACTTTATTCGACTTACATTTCTTGAATTCCATCAGTTCCTTTGCGACATCTTGGCAGTTAATTGCAGTCAAGACCTCTATAGCCACATTCACAGCCCCGTCTTCAGTGAAGGTACGAGTCAGAATGTCAACCAAGTCCACTGGGTCCGCTTTTTCAACAATGCCCCTGCGAACTTTTGGCTCCTGCTCGCGGTCACAGAGTTTACGTCTGAACTTCTTCAATTCAGTCTCTCCCAAGTCATCCAGGACTCCAATTAATATATCGCCAACGGTTTTCGACATTTTTTATGCCAAACTGTAATTTAAACAAGGTTTTGTAACATTAGGCTCCGTGCCTTCTATTCTGTTGTCTAATAGGCTACTGACTGTATTATCTTCAAGATACTGTACAATTCGCACCGTCACACGTCATAAGCCGAGGGGAGGTCCAACAGCAGACTCCAGCCGAAACAAAACAGCCTAATCCATTCCATTTTTACAAAAATGTCATATAGAATTTATCTTAACGAATCTATTATATTATTTGTATATATTTTTGCCTGCTCATTTTAGTTTTATACCTTTCGAAATAATACAGAAAATGTCAATAGTATTTTCAGGTTATGTACAGTTTATTTACAATCATTTTACAAACATTGTTCCCTAAATCATGTAAATCACACATTATATTCAACAGAACAAGCATTGTCCCTCTTAGCTTTATTTTGTCAGCAATAAAAGAGGTAGATATGTAAGAGTATAAAAATAGACAGATCCTCACAGTCAAAGTTAATGTCAAACATTGTTCAACAGCATGGGTGCTAAGCAGGGGTGTCATGCACCCATTATTTTAGAGGGGGCAAGAAGTACTTGAGGATGGAGGAGGATTGTTCATCACTAACCATGTCATTACCATAAAGAACATCAGTATTGGAGACAGCTGGGCTTACCGTTTCATTGAGCTCTTATTCTGCTGATGTTAATAGGAGGTAAGTCATACACTAAAACCTAATCAAATTGAAGGCTACTACATACTTTTTAGTAGTGCTGCAGCAACCTCAATACGCCTACTTCCCACAGCTATGGCTCCTACTGTATCACTTGGTAATAAAAGTGTTACACCGAACATTGTCTAATGTTGCAGATAGAAATCCCATGAATAGAGCCGATGTTATTCCTTTTCTACATGTCAAAGAGGCATGCTTGTGCTACATAGCATATTTCTAGTGATGTAGCCATAACACTATCAAGAGACAATAGCACCAATGAGAACCAGTGCTGCTGGTACACTCCCTCTACTGCGACGCCCATGCTTCGCTGGACACTGGTGATGATACTGGTGCCCCCTGGCCTTGCCAGGAGGACTCTGTCCCCGTGGGTAAAATGTTCAGGCTGGCCAGGACCTCCTGTGCCGTCTTTCCCAGCATCCCCTGCACGTCCAAGACGAAGCGGTAGACGTAGCGCTTGCCCGTCGTTTTGTGGATGATGTTCTTGTGGTAGTAGTAGCGCAGGCCACGGCTCAGCTTCTCGTAGTTCATCTTGGGCTTGTTCTTACACTGGCCCCAGCGCTTGGCCACCTGGATGAAACACAAAGGGGGTGATTGTTAAAAAATAACCACTAACACATGATAGCATATTCCCATTGCTCAATCCTATGCTGGTTTCCAACTCCTCGTGCGAGTGGTTAAAATCTCTCACAATCAGTAGAGAAACTCACCTCTGCTGGGTCGGACATCTTGAACTCCCAACCGTCTCCTGTCCAGCAGATGAAGGTACAGCAGGCGGAGTCTAGAAGCAGCTCCAGTAAGAACTGCCACAATTGGATGGGCCCTGATCCTGAATAGAGAGAAAATGCATATGAAAAAAATCTGAATTGTATTATCTTTAGCCCTAGACTGCAAACAAAAGTTGTTTTTGCCTGCTACTCTTAAGATATACTATGAATTTGTTTCAATTTAAAAGAAGACACAGTAATGAAAAAAGCACATTCTCGTGCAAACCCACAATCAGGCTCACACACTACCCACACACACTACCCACGCTCACACACACACACTTGTATAACAGTAGTAATGATAAGAGACTAGTCTCACCTGGATAAACTGACATTCCCATCACTTGTCCTCTTTCCCTCTCGTGTCTTTGAGAGTGTGTACTTTTGCGTTTGGCCACACGGGGGCAGTATTGCACTGAAGGCTGCTGTGGTCCAGGGGTTGAGGAACAAGATGGAGGGTGGTGAGGGGGCAGCAGGGATGCGCTGTAGCTGGGAGAGGGGTAGTCTGGCCAGAAGGAGGGTGACGTCTTCTGTGCTTCTGAGTCGTACAGTTGTTCACCTGAGTTACGGGTGTAGCTTTGTTCAGCTTCACCTATGGAAGAGGAGGAGTTAGACATTGCATATATTATCCATGTATACATAGCCTATGGATTTTTCTGTGTGGTTATTTTTACAAGTTAAATAAACAAAGAAGAGCTGGTAATAACAGACAGCTTGAAAAATGATTTGAATTAGACATTACACAGCCTACAAAAAAACAACTGCCAATGTGTTTCTAAACACAAATATGCCTAATGGTCATGCATTGGTTAATTTCATTTTTTTTGCATTATGTCTCAAATGTGTGGTCTTTCTTACTGAGGTGGTCCAGGCTGACAGTGCTGGGGGACCCGCTCTGGCTCGTTCCTTTTCCAGGGAGGAAGGAGTTGCTGGTGCTGGCATCCTCCATGCCCGGGCTGAACTGTCCACTCTGGGCTGGAGAACACAGGGGCACAAGGCTGTGGTACGTCTGGGTGGAATCCTGGAACCCCGCTTGAGACTGGTCCAAAGTCAGCCCATCTAGTAATGGACAGAGAGAGAAAAAGGAATGAACAATCGTGAATAATATTCATTCATTTCTAATACTACAACAGGTGTTGATAATAGAATCATTCTCAAAATGATAGAAACATATGGATTGGAGAACAGGGGACTGACACTCACCACTTGGGTATGATGCCCAACAGTTAAACTCTGGGTATGAATCCAGGTTGAACAGGACAGAGTCACTGGAGGTTACTGGGAAAAAAAAGAATGAAAGACGTCAACAATAAAACACGTGAGCAACATTGGAAGTTAGTCAATGGTCACTGACAGGCCTCTCTCGTGATTTTTTCCCCCAGAATGCTTATCAGAGTGGTCAAATAAAGTGGTTGTTAAACAGCCTCTAGAAGAGTCTTCATATGCATACCTTTGTTGTCATACGGACATGGATTCTTCTGGAGCTCTCCATAACTCTCTGGATACTGCTGCTGCTGCCCGGGTCCTTTACTGTCTAATAGAAAAGACAGGTCTTCATCACTGTAGTCTGGAGGTCACGGAGATAGAAGAGAAGGATCGGGATGAGTCAAAAGACATAAAGATCTAAACAGAACTCAAAATGGAATAGAAATAGAATTGGTTTAGAATGTAATAAGTTATATTGATATGAAGGGGTTACAAGCTTCTCTAAAAACTGTCTAACTGCTATTCTTGAAGCAATAATAATGTTATACTACTATTACTCATTATTCTTATTTACGTTTAATAATAGTAACAATAACACATCAAAAGATCTATTTAACAAGTATTCTGAGGCACCCAGAACAAAATCTCAACCATACCCATTTTAGTTGAATGGAGGGAGAAAGGGAAACAGAGGGAAAGAGGAGAAAACGCCAGTGGAGGGAGCGTGACAGAGTAGTGATGAAGGGGGAGGAGAGGGGCTCTAAATCTGTTGGAGAAGGAAGTCTGGAGGAAAGGATTAGGGAAAGAGAGCGGGAGGGTCTTTAACCCGACCACCCTGTCTCGCTCTACCTCCCTCAGTCAGACTGACATTCCTACAAACAGTGCATGGACACACACCCCAGCACCCCTTTTCCTGACACAGCCCTCGGTTGGGTAGAAGAAGCAGATGTCAAGGTCTCACTTTGAGTTTCTGACAGGGCTGATGAGATACTAACAATGCAAAAAAACATTTCCGTTGTCCTTCAACTACTACACAGAGCTACAGGAAACATAGCTCAAAATCTTATCATAGAAACATGTGGACACTGAAAGTTATTTTCAGAGTGTACAATGATAACTAATAAAGTTGATGATTAATCATAATTCTAGTGGCGTTGGTGGCAGTTATTTGCTTTGGGGTGTAGTTCAATCTGAACTGATGCATTGATCAGTGTTTATCAATAAGTGATCCAACGAGAACATGACATACCATATGATGCAAAGTCCAAACCAGCAGGGACTTCCTGTGTCCTGAAATCTTCCATATAATATCCAGCTTGGTACATATCCATCTGTGTGGAAAAAGTGGAATACATATGTCATGCCCATTTTATTGTGGAACATCTTTTTCATACAATTTTACATCTTTGTATAACATATATATATAATCGGATTTCTTTAAAATGGTCTCTGAAAATGTAAATATATATTGCATTCTTAATCATTTTAAGTGTTCTTGCAGGCTGCATACATAAACTTAAATTCGCAGGAGGCAAAATCCTACCTTTATTTTAGAGTCTCTGGTGTCTATGTTTCTCTCGTTGGATTTCAGGATGGTATCCCAGTACGTATTTGACGGGAACAGTTGCTTCCACTTGGAGTTCAGAGTTACAGTTGTGTTGTCTCCCTCTGCCCGGCCCAGTCCCGTTATAAAGCAGCGGAGCTTTGAGGGGCGTGCCTGCTCCCCGGTGCAAAGGAATGTGTCCTCTTGCTTCGTGACTCCCCGGTCCCAAAAAACTGCTGTTTAACTGGCCGTGACGTCAGCCACGACTCACGAACACAGATTTGGCAGCCAGACACACACCCATTCACAAAAATGTATCATTAAATGGTCAATTGAGCGCCCAAAATCTAATTAACATTGCATGCCCAATTGGCTATCTTACTCCCATGATAAATTGACAACCCATTCATGATCATATAATGTATGGAGAGTTTATTAGTATATTCATAGATATATTTTATAGGAATACAACTTGATCTACAAATTATTTTATTTAAATTAGGCCAATATAAAACTAGCCAATGTACTGAGAAAATGTTTTCCCCCAATTAGGTCAATAGCGACCTAATAGGCTACACCAAAACGCCTGTATGCCTATCAATTGGCTATTGACTTGTTCATTAAAAAAATCTATGGAAATCATTACCTTTTTCTATTCTTGGCAACATCGACTAAGCATAAACCCATGCCAGCCAGGGCGGAGGACAGATAGGGTGTTTTAAAAATCTGAACTTGCAAGTTGCTTATAATGAGGTGGGAGGCCATGAGCATATCTTTAGAAGCCATTCGACAGAACAATAGCCCGTAAACTACATGCTGAAGCTCTGAAATCACGGTGTGAGTGGCCTGAGCAGATAAGGCCCACACAAGCGCCTTGTATAAACAAACACCGCAATTTTCCCCAGCAGAGAAAAAAATACATCTGGAAAAGTGAGCTGCCAAGTCGTGCACGGTGTGGGAGACAACACGAATCGTGATTAGGACCCCCCCGTCTCCAAACAAGGACACAAGGGGTTTCGAGTTACACAACCTCCTGGCCGGCCTAATGATGAAGAGTCCATCATCAAGTCAACTGGTTTACCAACTGAATGACACAATGAAAAACTCCAGAATATTACAAAGCTGAACAATGCTATAACCTTAATCAAAATGTCTCATAGATTACCTTAATACATAAAAATGGGCCTAAACATTGTTCAGTGGACTGAAGGGACAGTTCAAATATATTTCGTTATTTCCTTCCACAAATGAGGAAACATTTAAATGTATAAGACAGAAAATGCATACTAAATCTAGGCATACTAGTAGGCTATTAATGCTGTGCCTTGTAAAGGGCTTGGGATCATCTCAGCTGGGATATTTATTTAGTTGAATTTATTTTGACATAAAAGGCCAAAGAAAGTTTCGATTTTCTGAACATATTATGGTGATAGACAAACTAAAGTAGGTTACTCCATGCATGCGTTAAAGCCAGATTGAGACATAAGCAATGTGTGGTAGCTTTCATGATAAACCCATGGAAATTGATCATTAAAAGACACTTTTCTAATGAAGTACAGAAACTCACATCTTCTATTGTCTAACTTTGCACACTATTAAATAATAAAACAATGTTTTATGAATTTGTTTAAAGTCACCTTTTACATTCAACCTCACGGAAGTGCATTTGGGTCTATCATATTATAGCCATATCTATAGTCACCATCTATAGGCCGACTTGCAGACTAAGAAAGTAAAGGTCTTAAAATATGCCCTTTCCTACATTGACGATAGATGGTTATTTGTCAGAGAACGTTTGATGATTCGTTTGCTAAGGGGAACACGGTCTTACTTTGTAACCTACTTTGTGATGAGGTTCTTTTTATCACAGTGTGCAAGTTTGCGGTCAGAGATTTTTTTTTGACATCAGTTGCAATTTCCGGAGTCATATTTAGAAAAAACTACAGGAAGGGTATACAATGTTCATTACCACTATGGTTATTATGGTGAGGCTATTCAAGTTTAAGTTTAGAAAGTTGCAAGCAACAGGCTTTTGAATGACAAGCGAATGTATTCATCTCAACAATGCCCAATAACAAATTAGAAATAGGCCTACATTCATTTGTAAATTACATGTTGCTTGGAACACACATTATGTAATGTGTTTGTGCACCTCAAAATGCATAATATTTCTCAAAACATTGCTGAATGATAACACTCGGAGCAAAGCCTATAGAAGCCCAAACATATCTGCACCTTTATTGCTCTATGTCCAATCATCAGCCTCATCAACTTTTAGGCACAGTCAGATTAGGAAGATTGTCATCGTTGATTTGTAGGGTAATCAGCAGGTTTGTGTGTGCAATGTTCTAAGAAATTAAAAAGGACTTCGTTTCACCAGTAGGGACCCAGCCCTAATGCGTTGTTAGAGTGACTTCACTTCCCAATTTAGAGTGAGAGAGAGAGAAAAAAGCTGCCATCCGGTTATGGACTAAGCAAGAATTGTTGCTGCAATGGTTTGCGCCAAAGGGTAAATGCGCTTGTGTATGGGTTGATGCGATTCAGTCAGGCTATCCAGACTAGTTATAACGTGTTTAAATGACTAAATGAGAATCAACGACTGAGTGACTGCTACAATGGACTGTACGATAAAGGTAGGCGATTGAACTGGTTTTTATGTCGCTTGTGAAAACGATACGCAGCCACCCACTGAGTTGTTTAGCACGTCTCTGTTTGCTGAGTGAGAGAGGCAAAGCGGTGATGCGAGGTCCCCACTCTTTCCTTCTTGTACAAAAGTTCCTCTTCCTTCCCGTTCGTGGTTGTATGTCGGCTCTTTAATAACACAAGTAACCACTACATCTTTACACACCGATAAAAACGAAATGGTGTCCAGCACTGCACGCGTAAAAAGGGGCGCGCAAAACTCGCTATTTTAATTGTTTCGTTTAATCAAGTTTAATGCAGACGTTTCTGGGTTAAAAGCACATATGCTAGTTTAAAGAAAGTTCAAGGTGATTTAAAAATAAGTGATGTACCTGTCCCAATTGATGATAAAGACGACACCTTTGAGGCACATTACACAGCATACAAGCAATCTTGATCAGTACAAGTTTATTGGAGCGCGCTCGTGGCAGGTGTCTTGGCGCCATGGAACGTATTTGGAGTAGAAGGCTACTTTCCATAGAGTTGGAGGATCGAAATCCATGAGATGACTGGTATTTCATATTTTACATTTCTTTCGACATTAAATCATAATTACCACAACATATGAATAACTGTTAGGATTATTTTATCCAATTAACAAAAGAACTTCAGGAAATGACTCTTCTTTAATCGAATTATTAAAATGGGGGTAATGTAGGGACGATCTCAAGCTTATCGAAATTGATGAGAATAACTAGGCTACTAGATTTGGAATGAATAAAATATTGACTTATCTAATGGTTCTGAAACGCATTTTTGTCATGAAGGTGGGGCAAAAACCCTGACCAAGACAACCGAACAGCATCAATTACAAATATAAGGTATTGAGGTATTCCTTGTTATAGCAATACCGATTATTATTTTAACTTAAGAGTGAATTTAACCAAACAGTTAACGAATAGTTCGACAAAATATGTAGCGCCCGATTAAATAGCGTGTCCTGTAAAGCAACAAGGACCTTCAACTTTGAGAAAAAAAGGCACTAACACAACTAATGGAAATTCTGCCAAGGTTATAAACATCACGATCAATTCAGCCTATTTGCAGAACGAAACACATCAATTGAGGCTAATAATGAAACGAAATAAACGATTTAACATGTTTTGAAATTGGTTCCATGTTGATGATATTTTGAAGTAGCTAAGGCATTGGAATAAGCCATTTACATTAACATGTTATTAAACTTGATTAAAATGTATACGTTTTGGACCAACAACTTTAGCCTACTTTCACGCATTGCAGGTGTCCACTGAAATCAAATCACTTCCAGAAACGTACAACGAAATGATTATTACTTTTCTTCATACCCTATAGCTATTACAACATATAGGACTAACATACTTAGGCTACTATTCAGATAATCTGAGGGAGGGAATAAATAGGCTACTTCTGGTTACTGAAAATGGATGTTAATACAGTGACATAGAGAGCGTAATTTTGGAGCACGCACGTACACACACACACACACACACACTTTTAAAACGTAAATATGATGGCCCATCTACTGAAACATGGATATTTTCTAAAACATCCAGATAAAGTCAGTTGTTTTTGTCACAAAGTTATTTAAAGAATATAGAGGCCTGAACTGCAAACAGGAGCGCTTGTCAGGTGTCGTTATCTGAGCTCTGCAGGCTTCCTGTCTCAAACCTCAGACTTTCCGCACACATTTCCGCTCCATCCACACGAAAAAGGCAACAGAGTCTTTGCAAAACAGAATCAAGTCACTGGATGTGTCGAGGCACTGCAATGTTTTAGATGTGAATACATTAACTCTGAATATAACTAAGACGACCGTGCTCATACTCCATGTGTATCCTTTATTAGTGGCAGCTACAGTACATGCTTTATGTTCCTACTGTCTAAAAGCCATGTAACAGAAGCTATGATGTCGCCATATCAAAAGTTGTGAAAACCACATGTTTTTGCATGTTGAAGGAGCAGCTGCTGCAGGCCTTTGCAAAATCAGCTCGATTCAACCTCTACTTCTGCTTTCTTGGCTTCTACACCATATTGAGGACAGAGTTGGTCACATGTTACATGGATCACCGTAGTGAATTAGTGATCAACTGCATACAATAAGCAAAACAAACAGTTTCTTGATATATGGCTATGGTTTCAATGGGCAGTTATTTATTCATTTAAATTGTGATAAACAATAGCATAATGAACTTTCTTTTAGATGTACAGTTTTTATTCATTGACTTTTTAAAATCATAGACGATTGAATATTTAGCGGAGTCAATCTTTTCTTGTTTGGCAATGAACATTCACCTTGGTAGACACACTCTTTGCAATGCGAGGCCTCTGTGGAAAGGCACCATAAGCACAGATCAAAGCTAAAATACATTCACAACATGAATCAACTTCAGCAATGATATGGAACAAAAGTTAATCTAACCATAGTTATGCATTGCAGTCTACAAGCCTTTGATTTAGATTAGTAATCAGTATCTCTTGTGAATCAAAGATATACAGTTGAAGTCGGAAGTTTACATATACCTTAGCCAAATACATTTAAACTCAGTTTTTCACAATTCCTGACATTTAATCTCTAGGAGACAGAACGCGTCTCCTTCCAGAGCGGTATGACGGCTACGTTGGCCAATGGTGTTTATACTTGCGTGCTATTGTTTGTACAGATGAATGTGGTACCTTCAGATGTTTGGAAATTGCTCCCAAGGATGAACCAGACTTGTGGAGGTCTACCATTGTCTACCATTGTTTTCCTGAGTTCTTGGCTGATTTCTTTTGATTTCCCCATGATGTCAAGCAAAGAGGCACTGAGTTTGACGTTAGGCCTTGAAATACATCCACAGGTACACCTTCAATTGACGCAAATTATGACAATTAGCCTTCTATAGCCATGACATTTTCTGTAATTTTCCCAAGCTGTTTAAAGGCACAGTCAATTTAGTGTATGTAACCTTCTGACCCACTGGAATTGTGATAGATTATTTCACTTATAATTCACTGTGTCTGTAAACAATTGTTGGAAAAATTACTTGTGTCCTAACCAACTTGCCAAAACTATAGTTTGTTAACAATACATTTGTGGAGTGGTTGGAAAACTAGTTTTGTAAACTTCCGACTTCAACTGTATCTAGGAACTGTAAGAGAGATTAGGTGGGAAGCAGGTGTTGGACAAGTAAATATTTGTTTGCTTTTGCACTGTGTTTGAGTTCCAATAGAGGTTATTAAGCTAGAGTTCTGTTGTGAATTTAAGGATGTTTCACAACAGTTGGTAGTATGGTTGTGGTACAAGGATGTGTCACTATTGGTGAACTGTGTGAGCACCACCCTATGCGGATGATTCATAAGATGATTATCTGATGTGCTGCTAACCATCAACCATTTAAGAAGCTGAACCTGAGACAACAGACTTCTAACTTACAGTCCTACATGTTCTGCCTGTGTATGGTTCTGTTGGCTTTTGTATTTTGTTCAACAGCCCGTTTTATGGCAGTATCTAGTATTAGCCTTAGGTGGGCCTAGTACATTCGGTACAAACCTTTCAATAGATAGAAATGGCCTAAGTGTGATAATGCACAAATATAATGAACCAAAAAAAGAATTTCACTTTGACAGCAGAACTGACAGAACTTTAAAATGTGTGTATGCCGTGTGTGCAGACAAAATTGTTTTCAAAACTATTTTGTGTCCCTCAGCAACAGGGCCTAGCATCTATGAAACTCATTGAACAGGAAGTCAGTTGTGGCATTGGCAGTCAGGCCACATTCGGTATATTTGTGTCAGTTTGCAAGCTATAGAGGGAGAGGGAGTGGGGGGGGGGGGAGAAAGGTGTATGAGCTTGGGGCTGTGAATGCACAAACACGCCATTGAATCAATGAATGAACCTAATGAAAGATAAGAAGTTCAACAATTGATCACTCCAATGCATAACATTACAATATGAGAATGGTGCTCATGACACTTTCCATGAATCATTGCTGCTCAGCCTCAACCTCTTCTCAGCTCAGCCCTTAGTTTCACTTCTGCTGTCAGGACCTCTGCACAACATGAGAAGAGGAGGGAGACAGACAGGGAGAAGAAAGAGAGAAGCGAGAGGAAAGAGACAAAGAAAGGAGAGAGAGAGGGTAACGGTCAGGGAGGAAAGTGTGGTAGACCTGTGATGTGTTGTTCCTCTACCACTGAAAACAAACATCACATGTACTAACATTTCAGTATTGTAGTACTGAAATAATGTCAGTTTGATATATTAATGTCATTCAATTAAGCTTCAATGTTGCTATAGCTAACAGTCCTGTCACTGTTAGTCTAACGAAGGAAATGCCACTAAATGTGTACAATGCATGAAACACTTTACAATGCTCAGGTAACACAATGGAAGTGTGGCACTTTGAACTTCAATCAAGGTTGTGTATTCTGGATGTCCGACGTACCCAATCCTCCCCTACCTTCATCAACCCTAGGTTGTTTTCCAGTTTAAAAATGAGCCACATCTTTACACAGTGGCCCCCCTCTGTTTCCTTTCCCTTGGCCTGTGCCAAAAGGTTTCTCTGCACATGGGGGCCAGATTTCCTGTGGGCCACCGAAAAAGCCCGGCACTGACGTACGAGCCACAAAGACAATAGTGAAGTCCTCTAAACACACACGCACTTAGACCTACACATATATACTTACCCACACAAAGACTCAAAAACAAGGCCTATCCTTACCCACTGTATAGACACAACACTCCCTCGCAGACAAACACACACACACACACACACACACACACACACACACACACACACACACACACACACACACACACACACACACAGTGCCATCTTGAAGAATGGTTTGGAGTTTGGGGGCCATTGTCAGCGTTAAACACAGGAAGCAGCACAAAGAAAGCGTCTCAAATCTTGATCTGACTCCACCAAGCTCCCCCCCACCATCACCCCAATCCCAACGAATTAAAACTGTGACAAAGATCACGGAAGCTCTCATTTCTCCAAACGTCGATGCCAGTGTTCCGCAAGTAACTGCAATCAAACATTACGATAAAGCTAAATTGATCAATAATGACAGTGATTTATAAACTTCATGCCACAATCCTCTATTTTCCATGTCACCAATCACATATTCTAAAGACATCTGGAATATGACAAAGTTAGAAACGTGAATTAATCCTTCCTCAATAGAACAAGACTCATTAGGGTATAACATTTCATCATGCGTGTTCCATTCAACGTAGTGTGGAAAAACCTCAGAGGTGTGAGCAGTTTCCTGGCTACCATCATCACATGACTGGTTGTGGCCCATACTTACCGTAACCGCTGACTCCACTGTTTGTCCATGCCGGCAGGAAGCACTGTCCGTGGTGAGCGAGGACCAGTCCATTTTCGAGTCGCCCTTCCCTGCCGCCACGACCATGCACATGAAGGGCGAGATGACGTCACCGGGAAGCTTCAGCCAGGCCTCCGAAGAGAGCCAAGAACCCACCGAGCCGGAGTGGGCCGGGCCGGGAGCACAGAACCCTGGGAAGAGAGGAGAGCACATCAACGGAACCAGGTGAGGGAGGGTGCATCACAATTAGCAGTCTTTGAGAGAAGTTATACTACTTATTTAGTGTTTTATTTACCACATTCCCACTTATTTAGTGTTATATATACCACATTCCCACTTAGTGTTATATATACCACATTCCCACTTATTTAGTGTTATATATACCACATTCCCACTTATTTAGTGTTATATATACCACATTCCCACTTATTTAGTGTTATATATACACACACCACATTCCCACTTATTTAGTGTTATATATACCACATTCCCACTTATTTAGTGTTATATATATACCACATTTCCACTTATTTAGTGTTATATATACACACCACATTCCCACTTATTTAGTGTCATATATAACACATTCCCACTTATTTAGTGTTTTATATTTTTTTACATTCAAGAGAGTTTACTGTCACCATAATAAATACTGCAACAGGATCACACAGAATCATACCAGAATATTACTCATCTCCCCATTCTCTCTCAACAGTCGTGAGTCCCCTGTGGACTGCAGTGTGACCAAACGCTCCAGACACATGAGCAGCAACGAAGGGGGTCAGCTGGCCTACCAGGCCTCATACCCTGAGCCCCGCGCCAGCCCCCAGACCGCCACCACGCCCAACAGCACCACAGAGGAGAAGAGAGTCATAGTGCCCGCAGGTGAGGTGCCAACACACTCAGCGGAGGGGTGCCCAGATCCTAAGGCACACAAGGATCTGCGAAGAGAATAGGCTAGGATGGTGTTCCCATCATATTGCCTTCACTTGTTAAATGATCTTCCATCATTTGGGAGTCAGCCATTAAGAGCAGATTTTAGGGACTGGGAAGGGAGCACATTTATGGAATGGAATCCAGCCAGTGAGTCATTGTTGGGAGATTCCACCTAAGATGACATTCCAAACATGAGACATTAAATCTATACAATTAATAGACAAGACTACAAGGTTTGATTCTTAGCCTGAGTCACACAGGCCAAGCTATTCTAGTGGCCTTGATAATACGGATATTACATCACAGCTGTGTTAAACAAGGACAATGAAGACCCTAGGGCAGGGCCCCATCCCCCCCCCAAATTCTGAACACAAAAACAACATTGATAATTGTATTTTTTATTTTGGGACATACATTTTTTTATAAAAACATCAGCAAATCAGCTACAAGTGATTTACATTTTGGAAATCTGTTAAAAGTATTCCCACACATAATAGATAAGATTCAAAAATGTAAGCAAGGTTTGAAATTATGTTTTAATCAAATATCCGTTTGGGCATCGAGGTCAATTTGCAGTCAACAAATGATTTGTAATTATGTTCCAGCCCCTTGACCATCCGCTCAAGAAAAAGAAAAGTTGATGATGGTCAGGACCCACTTCTGGGACACTGGATGAAAACGCTTTCAGTGTAAACTTAAACCAAATAGAAAGTATGTAGAAAACATAAAGGACCTATTTATTTCTCAATAATAGCCTATAATCTTTGAATGTTAACAATAAACTAAATAAAAGCTAGACAATCAGCCCCCATTGATTTTGTAATGTTTGAGCATAAGAACACAGCATTAGCCATGTCAAAATGCATAGAATTGTAGGAAATGTAGGAGATTAGCTATAAAACTGCAACATTTTCTCTCCGCTGCCAAGATATGTTTTACTTATTATTTGGTCTGTGTCTCTTTTTTTTCACCACTCAACCCTTATGGTGGGTCTCGACTCAAAAAGGACAACTCAATTGGTGGGTCACAAAGCAAACAGTTTGGGAACCCCTGCCCTAGGGTACAGATAGAGGCTAGGCGTCTACAAACTGTCTGATATTTTGGGGTATTCATGAGGTTCATACGTCATTTTTTGGGTTCTTACTGTACATTTAAAAACACCTTAAGTTTCATTTGAGGAGAAGAAAGCATTTACATTGAACTAGTTTTTTTTACTCAAAAGAGTAACTTCTCAACTTGATGAGATGATGGGTCTGTGAGTTACAACAACCTCCTGTTACCACGACCAATCTCTCTTCCTTCTCTCCCTGTCCTCCTCTTCCTCCTGGTCCCAGACCCTGAGGTGTGGACCCAGGACCATGTGCGCCAGTGGCTGGACTGGGCCATCAAGGAGTACAGCCTGGAGGAGGTGGACATCAGGCACTTCCACACACTGGAGGGCAAGGCCCTCTGCAAGATGACCAAGGAGGATATGATGCGCCTCACGTCCGCCTACAACACTGACATCCTGCTCGGCCACCTCAATTACCTCCGACAAAGTAAGGATTACGGCCTGGGACTCGTAGAAACTTTTCATATGACTATTTTCATACTCCACGAGGACATAATTGATCCATGTATCCATTTTGTAACCTTCTTTGAATCTCTTTTTAGGCAGCCCTACTTTCTCCTACCCCACAACTCCAACCAACAACACACAGCAACAACCCAGACTACAGGTTAAATCAGGTAAGACAATTAACTTCACAACTCATTACCAAGAACACAGTGACAGTGTAAAATCCTTAAACTGCATGCATAAAGAACCTGGAGCTAGCGAGCATTGAGATAAACAGCCTTAAAATGAGAAGGGGATTAAAATGGAGGGGTTTTGTGGCAGGAATAATTTATTCAAACCTCTGAGGCAGATCAAATACTTCAAAATTAAGTGTTGAGTTGCCTTTTCAGATTACATAGTTTAGAGCGCTTTAAAGTCTTTTGCCCTGAGTTGATAACTATTTGACGAGTCCACGTCTCAAGTCAGTTTCAGATAGGAAACAGCTGCACCGGCAGACCGGCAGAGAAATGGGCGAGTATGGGTCCCACTTTGGGACACAATTGACAATCTAGTGGCAACAGAGGTGGCCCGGGCAAAAGGACACTCACCCCAAGGAATACTGGACCATCTTCAGCTCTCCGTTTTCTTCTGGCTGCCTCAAATCACTCTTTTAAGTCTCAGATTTTGGGCTTCCTTCCATAGACTGTAAAAAAAATATGGACGAAGCCATCGATGACGATACCCCATTGTTTTCTATGGGAATGCTCAGTGGTGCATTTGATGATCAGGGAGTATCTTGCTACATGGGAGGAATTTTTGGAAACATTGCATGCGCAGTTTGAGCTACTCTGGGAAATTACATTGCAGGCTAGGTCAGTGTTGAACCCTCTCATGTAGTATGTCAAGTTGAAGGCCCTCCGAGGTACCGCAGGCTGACATTACAACTAAATTATCCTTATAACTTAGTCTGTCCAAGTACTCTGACGTGCAACTGGTGAAATAGAAGCAATTATTGATACCATGATTGTGTTTGGAAAAAAATCCTTCCGTCTATGGCTGCTGGGTAAATACACTTGATTTCAATCACTTTTGATTTGAATGAAACATTCCAGACATATTTGCCCATTGTAGAAGTTCTCACTAAGTTACTTTTTGGACCCAAATGCAAAAACATTCAAGAGATAAAAGGTGCTCAAAGTTGACCTATTTTACAAACCCCACCATACCGAGACAGTTATGTCTTCATCACTGGAACAGATAAACAGTTGAGCTTGCTATCATTTAAAAGCTTACAAACAGTGTTGTCAAACTATTTTATACTTTCTTGAAAATAAAAATGTAATTTCACCTGAAACAAATCAATAAAACGCTGAAACTCAGATTTGTTTCATATTCAAATATAGGTCCATTCTATTTCTATGATTGACACCCACCCTGTATTCAAGAGCATGTTGTGTCTCAACCAATGGCGGGCACAACACAAAAACCTCAGATGATGTAAAGTAGGGTCTAATCTACAACACATGCATATATGAAGAAAGAGTTTACACGTTTTTAAATAATTAACGTTAAAAAGGTCTAAAAGTAAATTAATTAAAAAAAATCTCATAATTGATTTGAAAAACCTTTTAACTGATATCATATTCAACTGTTTATACTTTCCGGTGATGTAGACATGGATGTCTCATGGTATGGTATGCAAAAATGGGTCAACTTTGAGCACCTTTATCTCCTAAATGTTTTGGTATTCAAGTCCAAAATGTAACCTTCTGACATGTACAAACATTATGGAAGGTTTTGTTTAAATCAAAAGGGATGCTGTCAAAAAGTGATGGAATTCAAATGGATTCACCCTGCTACCCGTCTGAACTTTCTTCCTGTGGATGCCTCGTCTCACCCTCCGTTCTTTTTGAGCAGAGAACAGCTATGAGGAGATAGGCAGAAGGAACAGCTGGTCATCGAACCCCATGCTGCCTGCAGTAACCAAAGGTACAATAACCGACGTCACATCTCATTCTCAGTGCTTTACATTTCTTGTGAGCACTAAGGCAGATTCATACTTATAGTTGTATCAGATTAGTTCTAGAAATTATTAATACGGTGTTTCACAGTGGAGGCAGAATAAATTCATTAAGTCAAGAATTTTGTAGTTCAAGATGGAATAATAATGAGAGAAAACTGATAAATACATAATGTTTATGATTTAGGTTCTCCCATGGAGCACCAACACAGCACCAGAGTCACAGAGCCTCCGCCGAGAATTGTGCAAGGTGTGCATCTGTACTGCTTTCTCGTTTCCTGACCCTAGTTTGTTGTAATACTGGTATAACCGTTGTACCATAGTCAAGCCAACAATGTCTTAACAGAACAATCTAACCTTTCCAACCCTTAATTTCCTTGCAGACCCATACCAAGCATTAGGTCCCATCAGCAGTCGTCTAGCCAACCCAGGTGAGAGCATATCCCATAATGCACCATGTTAAACTGGTGAACCAAAAAGGTGGTGACAAATGTGGCCTTTACACTGTCTGCTTTGGTGTCATGAACTGTAACACTCCAAAATAGATTGAATAGGAGAACAGAGGGCAGAGGTATTCCTTAAAAAGAGAACAATTAAGTCGTACCTCCCCGGGATGGCACATTGACAAAAATGTCCACCTAGACGATAGCATTATACATTCGCCCTCAGCAAAACTAGGCTGAAACATTTTAATTATTGTCTCCCGTTAACCAGAATGACCCTGTTTGACAGAATTAATTCTGTATCTCCTCACAGAAGGCCAGGCCCTCCACTCCAAGAAACGAACAGGCAAACACAGTTCATACAGGCTGCCTGACCCCAGCGCTCACAGGCCTGTGGGTAGGTTTCTGCCTGGTCCACCCACGTTCTGTCTCTCTCCATGACACACAGTGAAAAAGGTCACATTTGCTGAAGTAGTTCAAACTTGAAAGTGTATTTAGAATCCTGGTGGTATCTCTTATGCAAGTTATATTCTCAGACACAGACACCCATGGGACATAGATTGATATGACAACAGCAAAATAGTCCACGAGAAGGAGATATCAATGGTGCATGTGAATAAATGTAATTGTATCAAATTGCCAGTTGGCAACCTATCCCTTAAGGGATTCATTGACAAATAAAAATGACAATGATTCACAGTGATAATTCTTACGGTGTTCTGTGCAGTGCACATCACATAAAGAATTAAATGGAAATCAATACACAATAGTAGATAAGGATATTCAAGCAAAAAAACGACTTACAAATACAGAAAAATGGTGTGTATGGATAAAACTATACTAATCTATAAACAATCCTACCCTTAAGAGAAGCATTTCAGAAACAGATCTTACTCGCTTTAACAGAATCCAGCCCTTTGATGCATCCATTCCCCTCACCCCCTGTCCCGTTTCTCTTCCAAGGCTCTGGACAGATCCAGCTGTGGCAGTTCCTGCTGGAGTTGCTGTCGGACAGCAACAACTCCAGCATCATCACCTGGGAGGGCAACAATGGCGAGTTCAAGATGACTGACCCAGACGAGGTGGCCAAGCGTTGGGGCGAGCGCAAGAGCAAACCCAACATGAACTATGACAAGCTGAGCCGCGCCCTGCGCTACTATTACGACAAGAACATCATGACCAAGGTGCACGGCAAGCGCTACGCCTACAAGTTTGACTTCCAGGGCATCTCACAGGCCCACCAGAGCCACGGCGGAGAAGGGGGCATTGTGAAGTACCAGACTGAGGTATCTTATGCCCAGCCCTACCACAGCCACCAGCCAAAAATTAACTTCATGAACACGCATGCCGCCCCTATGCCCGTGTCCCCTGGGAACTTTTTCGGGCCGTCTACAACTTACTGGAACTCAACAACCAGCCCCATGTATCCGGGGTCTCCCATGCCAAGGCACCCGGGGACTCACTCCCACCTAAGCTCATACTATTGAGGTATGGGTGTCTTGCACTAGACTGGATGGCAGAGCTTCCTGAAACAGACTGATAAAGATAACATCCACAATGTATCTGGTCTTTAACATCTAAGTTACATTGTAACGCTATGCGAGTTGTTAGTACAGAATGTAAAATGGACAATAACGCTCACGTCAAATCTTCAAGCAGAGGCACCATAAGATAGGCAAAAGTAAGAGGGTAAACAATGTGAAGAAGCATTGATGACGAGTAGAGACCAAGAGATAGCCATGAAGGTTCTGCCTTTTTGAATTTCTCAACTATGGAGGCTGAGAATTTGTTCATATTATAGCCTGTGATTCAGTTGTTTGAAAACCACGTTTTTCAATTAGGTAAGTATTTTGTTTAAAAATGTCATTGAGGTCATTGAAGGACTTTAAGGGGAAAGTCACTGAGTGTGGGAAGTGCTAAAACTGTTATGAGGTCTTGATCACAATTACTATATTCATCGATCTAACATTTGTAAAAGTATCATTGTACAGAATGTGTCATACAATTGTAGCAATAAAACATTTACCCCTGTAGTAATGCTAATAAAAGGAACTTGTATATTTGAGTTGATCTCCTTTCTTTTCTCCAAACCATTGAAGATTTTAACTTACAAAAAGATTAACTAGATGGTGTATCAGTAATTTGTTTTATTGCCAAAATGAATTATCGACATGAACATCGGGCAGTGACCACACTTGCTGTCTATTTGTCCACACCAAAGAACTCTTCGAATATTCTGTGTGGTTCAGAGACCTGCTCCACTTCCACAACAGCAAATCCCTTCACAGGCCTCTCTTTAAGTCTCTCCACCTGCCTCACACCTAACTGCCCCGCCACAACGGTCTCGGGCTGTGAGGTTGTGGTCAACTCCTGGGCAGGCTTTGTGCTGTATTCCACCGACCACGACTTGCTGGTGACCATCTTGGTGGTAGCTAGAGTACACAGAGCGAGTTAGATGCCAAACATCCTCACCGACAGACTGAATAAATGGATACTTATTGATGGTGACAGGCTAAGCCTTGTGTAAATGTTTGAAAATGTACATATCATAATGAGGCCATCTTTACAAATGCAAAAAAAGTACTCGACCAAAACCATCTCACAAAACCCAACAGTAATTCAATGCAAAGATACACTTGTAGGCACAGTACTCACCAGAGGGGACAGCAGAGCTACATGTGGACTCACAACAGGAGCAGACTGAAGAAGCTCCATAAAGCTCCTTCCATCTGATAGGACCAGACCAAGATGTGTCAGAGCAACATGAGTCTTTTTTCTATTATTCATGGTTTTCTATCATCTTTTGCAGGGCCTATATGGATAAAGTATCAGACAGCTTCAGTATTATCAGGGCTTACCCTCCTGCTGCGGAATCGTAAGTGCAGGCCTTCGCAGTTGAAGAGGGGACAGACCTCCCCACAGACATAGCACAGTACATGTAGAGCTGCTGTGGCTGAAGCGGCGGCTTGAGCTGATTCAAATGTGGCACAGAATCTACAGTTTGCATACTTATGTACATACTTCTTCCAATGCAATGTAGTGTCAGAGGACCTCAGTCAAATGAATTGCATAGACAAGGGAAAGAAAAATATTAAGCTCAGTAGTTATAATGCTTGATGGAGGCCATGTATTGCATAGGAAATCTAATGAGGTCATAGCACTCAAGTTCAACTACTGGTCAGTTGACTATAGTTACTGTTGCATATTACGAACGGAGTGCATCCTTAACATACCTGCCCTGCTGTCATTCCCTGAAACAGAAAGGCTTCCATGGTAAACCTCACAACATTCCTTTTATATGGGATGAATCTGGAGCCACTGTTGTTTTTGCTCTCAACCATGCACCTGAGCAGAAAATAGTTTACTGTTAAATCCAAGAAGTTCCTTGAAAAAAACGAAAAAGGTCAATCTCCAATTGCTACATTCATTTTTGGATTAATAAATTATATATTATATGTACCCATATATTCTTGAAGAATATAACTGTGGTACAACATCCGAAACCAAAACTATCATTTTGATGTCATAGATGGGCAGTACTTGCATCTATTGCTCGCTCTATGAATTTGAGAGTGGTTACATTTCTCAAGCCCCATCCCTCAGATTTTTGCCAAAACATGGGCAGGGGTTTTCTTTGTTATTGTTTCAGCTACCGATTGCCTCTTTAAAAGCAAAGTACTGTGCAAATGATACTGATAGAAGTGATCTGGCATACTGTATGTCTACATTACCCAAAATTGTCAATGACAGTGAACTGAGGCGTAGAGGAGTGTGACTGCTTAATGGTCACATTACATGAGTGGACATAGAGACGTCCATCTTTAGACATGGAAGGCACTTCAACCTGAAAGTACATGGGCTTTCCCATAGAGTACCCATCGGATGGGGCAAGTCTCTCCCATTGAGCTGAGGGAGAGAGAATGAGTAGTCAGATCTTTCGATTACCTGAGGGCTCATTTAAGTACATTTTATAACATGAGGACTACTCATTTACTGTAGATCAATTACTCATCTATACCCTACCATTACGTGCAGTGAGCATGGAACGGGTTCTGTTCTTCATTGGTTTAGAGACCTTGTGTACCACGTTCAGCATGTAGCCTATTTTGTAGGAGTAATGATATCTGGAAAGAAATAAGCAAATGTAAATAATTGGCATTGACTATAAATCAACTTTTAAAATGTTGTGCCAACCTGCTATCATTTATGTCCTTTTCTTTGTATGGAATGATAACTCCTCCAGTGACATGAACTCAAGGTAAACATCAATCCATCACAAAATAGTGTAAATACTGCAAGTCACCTGTTGAAGTGGCAGACAACTCGCAATGTGAATGGCGCAGCTCGTCTGATAGGCCCTTGGAGCTTCGGGGGATCATATCGGAGAGTGTTGGAGTAGGCCACACGATTATTTACTAACTGTTTATTGAAAATAAGAAGACCTATGTCAATATCAGCAAGTTATTTCTGGGAAATGTAGGCCTATGAATGCTGACAAACCTTACCGAGCGCTTGCTCCCACAGAGGCCGAGGTCGTATTCGAAGATGAGGGAAACTTTTGTAGATTTATTGGCTTGGCATGTTCCGAGTGTCAGTTGAGACAGTGAACTCCCGGTGCCCAAAATGTTTTTCTTTACCTGCACGAACATCTTGTTGATGTTACAAAGTGTTATCACTTCGCGGGCTTGACTTTTTGTACCAGAGGGCTTCTGTGTTGGGTACACCGGGACCAGTATTTTCCTAACTTTATCCGGTAATTGTTCGTGTCCAGTTCCACGGACTGGAGAGAAATGCTCCTTGTCTACCAGCGGCACCCTTGAGTGCTGGAACACAGGTAGTTCGAGGTAAGATGGTGAGTCTTCGGCGAATACCTTCACAGAAGACTGGCGTGCATTTGAGCCTCCCTCTGCTCTTAGAGAATGCAAAAGAAACAAAAACGCCAAGTTGAAAATATAAAACATATCTATATTCCTGTACCAAAATGGTACAATAACTCGAGCAAAATCAGGCCCTGCGTCAATACATATCCATAGGTATGCTGCGTTCAAATACTAGTCGGAACTAGGAAGTTCAGACATTTCCGACTTGCTAATTCGTTGATCACCGCACGTGTACAACCAGTTGGCTAGTCGAATTTTTCCGAGTTTCCTAGTTCCAACTAGAATGTGAACGCGCAATATTCCTTGTAGAATGAGCCAGAATCAAAAACAGCTGTTGGAGATCTAGTCGCACAACGCTCGTGCCACCGAGGACATTTGAACTGCAGGGAAAATATTAGATACATTGGATTAAAATATTATAATAGATGATTATGCCTGCCTATTAGTTTTGATAGACTAGACAAAAATACAAATAGACAATTATAGATTATATCCAGACAAGTTATTATCCATACAGTGAATGCTTTGTATGTTGTTAGCTCTCATTTTCAACTTTCATGACTGATAAATGTGGGATATTGTTAATTATATGCCTAGGTCTAAAGAAGTGTTAAGCACATTATTTTTTACATTACTTGAGCAAAAACCATGTGTGTGTTTGCTCATCTCTAGAAAATGGTCAGTTCAATGGAAAATATCTTTAATGTACAAGAAGCACACATATTTGTGTTAAACACCTGGGCCACATTCAACAGAATACAACGTGTTGGAAAGGACAGATAGAAATACGGTATGTATAACAAACATGCCTCTCCGACAATTAGAACAAGGAATCATGCCAGCTCTATTCATCACATTTATATCTGAAACGTTTCGACGACGCAAGCCAACTGAATGTGGTCATGGTTTCCTTATGAATTTAGCAGCAGTGGCATTATATTTAAAGATGGGTAAATCACAGTGAGAGTGAATGAGAGGAGAGTTAGAGCAGAGCCAGTCCAGTAGAAGGCAGAGGGGGCTGTGGCTCCATTACACAGGTGGGTGGAACAGCATTCATTGGTAAAGGTGAAGTTGAGGCCCATGGCTTACTTCTCACCAGTCAGGCCACACAGGGCGGAGAGGACACAGCTCTTCTCATACAGCGTCACACTGAATTCTCCTGTAGATTAAAGGTGTTTATGGCTGAGTTCGGTTTACATTAATGGTGTTATTTGTACAAATCTAATTTATTTATATAGCCCTTCGTACATCAGCTGATATCTCAAAGTGCTGTACAGAAACCCAGCCTAAAACCCCAAACAGCAAGCAATGCAGGTGTTGAAGCACGTTGGCTAGGGAAAACTACCTAGGAAGAAACCTAGAGAGGACTGGGTGGCCAGTCCTCTTCTGGCTGTGCCAGGTGGAGATTATAACAGACCATGGCCAAGATGTTCAAATGTTCATAAATTACCAGCATTGTCAAATAATAGGTCTGGGACAGGTAGCACGTCCAGGTGAACAGGTCAGGATTCCATAGCCAAAGGCAGAACAGTTGAAACTGAAGCAGCAGCACGGCCAGGTGGACTGGGGACAGCAAGGAGTCATCATGCCAGGTAGTCCTGAGGCATGGTCCTATGGCTCAGGTCCTCCGAGAGAGAGAAAGAAAGAGAGAATTAGAGAGAGCATACTTAAATTCACACAGGACACCGGATAAGACAGGAGAAGTACTCCAGATATAACAAACGGACCCTAGCCCCCCGACACATAAACTACTGCAGCATAAATACTGGAGGCTGAGACAGGAGGGGTCAGGAGACACTGTGGCCCCATCCGATGATACCCACGGACAGGGCCAAACAGGAAGGATAGAACCCCACCCACTTTGCCAAAGCATAGCCCCCACACAACTAGAGGGATAGCTTCAACCACCAACTTACCATCCTGAGACAAGGCCGAGTATAGCCCACAAAGATCTCCACCACGGCACAACCCAAGGGGGGCGCCAACCCAGACAGGAAGATCACATCAGTGACTCAACCCACTCAAGTGACGCACCCCTCCTAGGGACGGTATGAAATAGCACCAGTAAGCCAGTGACTCAGCCCCTGTAATAGGGTTAGAGGCAGAGAATCACAGTGGAAAGAGGGGAACCGGCCAGGCAGCAAGGGTGGTTCGTTGCTCCAGAGCCTTTCCGTTCACCTTCACACTCCTGGGCCAGACTACACTCAATCATATGACCCACTGAAGAGATGAGTCTTCAGTAAAGACTTAAAGGTTGAGACCGAGTTTGAGTCTCTCACATGGGTAGGCAGACCATTCCATAAAAATGGAGCTCTATAGGAGAAAGCCCTGCCTCCAGCTGTTTGCTTAGAAAATCTAGGGACAATTAGGAGGTCTGCGTCTTGTGACCGTAGCGTACGTGTAGGTATGTACGGCAGGACCAAATCAGAGAGATAGGTAGGAGCAAGCCCATGCAATGCTTTGTAGGTTAGCAGTAAAACCTTGAACTCAGCCCTTGCCTTGACAGGAAGCCAGTGTAGGGAGGCTAGCACTGGAGTAATATGATCAATATTTGTTGGTTCTAGTCAGGATTCTAGCAGCCGTATTTAGCACTAACTGAAGTTTATTTAGTGCTTTATCCGGGTAGCCGAAAAGTAGAGCATTGCAGTAGTCTAACCTAGAAGTAACAAAAGCATGGATTAATTTTTCTGCATCATTTTTGGACAGAAAGTTTCTGATTTTTGCAATGTTACGTAGATGGAAAAAAGCTGTCTTTGAAACAGTCTTGATATGTTCGTCAAAAGAGAGATCAGGGTCCAGAGTAATGCCGAGGTCCTTCACAGTTTTATTTGAGACGACTGTACAACCATTAAGAGTAATTGTCAGATTCAACAGAAGATCTCTTGGTCCTAAAATGGAACCTTGAGGAACACCAAAATTTACAGTTGATTTGTCAGAGGACAAACCATTCACAGAGACAAACTGAGATCTTTCTGACAGATAAGATCTAAACCAGGCCAGAATTTGTCCGTGTAGACCAATTTGGGTTTCCAATCTCTCCAAAAAAATGTGGTGATCGATGGTATCAAAAGCAGCACTAAGGTCTAGGAGCACGAGAACAGATGCAGAGCCTCGGTCTGATGCCATTAAAAGGTCATTTACCACCTTCACAAGTCCAGTCTCAGTGCTATGATGTGGTCTAAAACCAGACTGAAGCATTTCGTATACATTGTTTGTCTTCAGGAAGGGAGTGAGTTGATGCGCAACAGCCTTTTCAAAAAGTTTTGAGAGGAATGGAAGACTCGATATAGGCCGATAGTTTTTTATATTTTCTGGGTCAAGGTTTGCCTTTTTCAAGAGAGGCTTTATTACTGCCACTTTTAGTGAGTTTGGTACACATCCGGTGTATAGAGAGCCAATTATTATGTTCAACATAGGAGGGCCAAGCACAGGAAGCAGCTCTTTCAGTAGTTTAGTTGGAATAGGGTCCAGTATGCAGCTTGAAGGTTTAGAGCCATGATTATTTTCATCATTGTGTCAAGAGATATAGTACTAAAACACTTGAGTGTCTCTCTTGATCCTAGGTCCTGGCAGAGTTGTGCAGACTCAGGACAACTGAGCTTTACACACTCAGGTGGACATACTCAAGCAGAAACATGCGGGCACACAAACACAATCTATGTATCTAAAGGAGCTCTCACCGTGCTCCCCCACATCTTTGCTGGACAGACATAGCTGACCTGGAGGACACTTCTGAGGGAACTTGATACAGTCCAGTGGGGAGATGGCAGGGAAGACACAGGTGAAGCAAAACAGAGGAACTGAAAGAGAAAGATATTGATTACACTAAGAACAAAGTAAAATGAAAGTTTGGCGCAGGGACTGAAGGATAGTAGAGATTTTTGATTGATAATCTTCACTGACAATATTACCTAAGGAAGGAGCTACAGTCTTATGATGGAAATGGGTGGGAGTGGCTTAAACAATGCTGTTAATGTAATAATGCACAAGTCAATATACAAAGCTAAACATCAATTAGCTTCTCCCATAAACACTACATGCATGCACACACAAACACAGTATATGATACATTGCAATATAAGCATTCAATTTCTAACTCCTTTCTCTTCCACTTACCCAGATGGCATAGAAGCTGCAACATCACTTGTTTTTTTTGTCTCTCTCCAAACGAAGACAATATCCTGTATTCCCTTTGATTTGACTGCTTTCCCAGCTCCTCAAGACCTTTCTGTCTTCTCATTATCTAGATCATCTAAACAACAATAACTTGTTGCAACCTTCTCTTATCCAGTCAAATGTGTTGATGTAGTCCTTTTGGGGGATGAGTCTGTACAAACTTATGGTATTATGCCAGTACTTTTAGTCTTCTCTCTCTTCATGCATCGTCTGCTCAGTTCTGAAGATAGTATCTAGGAAAACGAGAGGCTACCTTAATTATCTCCCCACCCCAACACATCTGATTCAATGAGGACATTATCCGCCCAGTGATAAGACTGAAGTCACTCCTCCGCCATGGCTGATTGTAAAGTGTACACTGGAATCTGCACAAATACTAAAGTAGAAACAAACTATCTGAGTATTCAGTTAAATAGTGAGTATTGCAAGGAAGATACAGAAATGTATTGCCGAAATCTATAGTACTGCTTTGACGTGTATAGAGGACCTTTATACAAGTATTCTGTAACCACTCACTAAAGAAGAGGCTTATTGAATCATCCCATAGTTTAGAGGCAGGACTGTCAAGTGACTTGCCGTCTTATGACTCGGACTGAAGAGGAGGGTGCGATGGAGATTGGACTTTAACAGTATACTTATATTCACAGGTGACGTTGAGCATAAACAGTACAGCAAACTGTTTGTGATTCTAATGCAGTCTATGCTGAACATATTAAATTTGCAATATAGATGCCAAGCTGTACAAAATGGCAGTATGACAAGGAGATCAAGTACATGCCAATGAAACCCATGCACATTTCTGCTCTAAGGGACTCCCAAACAATAAGCAATGGGGCTGAGTTTGCAGTGAAATACTGTTTGTTTATTTCAAGTACACATTAATGGTGTAATGCAGAAATGTGGTTAATCGAGGTCTGGGATGCCACACATGACTAGGTTAAAAAACACACCTTCCTAATATCTTGTTTAAATGGTCCCCTTGTCAGCACATTGGTCCATCTTTCACTTCATATCCAGGAGAAAACACACATGCCGTTTGTATACAACCATAGATTCGGGCTCTTCTCTTTCATTGATTCCTCTCATCTACTTCTCAAAATGCATTGGAGGAGAAGAAACATTGTGGAAAGATGAATTGAGTCATGCACTACATAATGAGTTTAGTACAACCCCTGTTGGAGGAAAGTGGGCATTGCTCGTCTGTCGACGAGCTGCCGCCGCAGCCTGATCACAGCAGAGTCCACCTGCTCTGCAGCCCTCTTGCCGTGCAGGTTGGCCACCAGCTGCAGACACGTGCCCTGCAGCCTGGAGAGCTCCTCTTCAGAGGACAGCAGGCAGTGTCTCAACACAGAACTACCCTGAGAAAAAACACAAGACTCAGAGGGCTGAATTCAAACATGAGAGCAAGCACTTAACTCGACAATTGCATAAATCATGCATTGATGTCAATGGAAGACTTACACAGAAATGTGAGTCTACTACAGTAAAGTCTACTACAGTCATTCATGTTCATTTTTAGAGGAAGGTCATTAGTTACCTGTATGAGATGAGCAGCCTCAGGTAACTGGGTCCCAGGGTGTCTATGGTAAACTTTTACTATAGGCCTGTTCAGTTTCTCTCTGGAAAGTATATCCCCGCTGTACTCAGGGCCCTGGAAAACACATGACAACATAGGAAGATAGGGGTGGAGTAGTGAAGTCACCCACTATCAACATTATTACAACCAACCAACCAACCATTACACCAATGTTAGTGGCTCTTTCTTTACCAAATCAGCACAGATACAGACACTATCTCCAATGCACATGCTTATCCATGACAAAGCTTACAGACAGTTCCACTCACATACTGACCAGTGCTCTGTCATGGCTATGACGAATGCAGTTCAGCTGCCTCTGTTTGCGGAAAATGGCCTGCCTGGCGGCTGCAGACATAATTGTAAGATTTTGCTGTGTGAGAGAATGAGAGTTTTACTATTTTTACTTTTAAATGTTAAATACTATCGTATGTCCCCTGCTGTACCTTCAGAGTGACTGTCTCAGCTATTTTCTTCACCAGAGCTTCATTGACAGTACGGTGGGCAGCTTTTTGCCTGGCGATGGCATTGCCAATCATCTGCCTGATGTTTTCTCGTAGCAGCTGTGATTGGTTCACAGCCAGAGTGGAAGACTCCAGAACCTGCTTACATTCTGAGAAGGGAAAGATGTGGGTAATTCTTTATTTTTCAGACCTGTTTCAGCTGATATTTGCCTAGTATCCACTAAGAGGGTATAGTAGAAATGGGCAATTTGTGGGGCTAACTAGCAAATGATAAGCCTACAGCTGCTGGTTTAAATAAATCCCAAATAAATAAATGAGTGGCTATTATGTAACTATTATGTAATTACACTGTCACCATGTCGTGTCTAAGACAAAAACTAGGTGAATCACTGACAATAAAACAAAGTGTAACCACAATAGGCACTATATGGGACAAGGTGACGTCAATGCAGTGCCATAAACTGTGTTACATTAGTACAGTATGTTATTGACATAGCACCTGGAGTGAAGGGGCCGATTGGCTCTGGTAGTTTTATGAGGCCTTGGGAGGGAGTTCCCTGTCCCCCTGTGGAGAGAGAGCCAGAGCCAGTGTGTGGTAGAAGCTCTAGAACACGCGCTCTCTCACTGGCACAGTCCAACAGCTGCCTACTGCACTGACCCAGGGTCTATACACGGCAAGGAGAGAGAGAGAGAAATACGTTTTTTTTTTACGGGTATATCAATAGCAAATCAAGGGATATCTCAACAACTTTCTTGAATAGGCATAATCATAACCCTAGGCACCTGTATCCATTGAAAACCACAAAAAGAGAGAATGAGACCAATCACATTTGTTTTATAAAGCCCTGTGTACATTAGCATTTGTCATAGTGTTTTTACAGTAACCCGGCCTCTAGCAGTTAGATGTCATCACCTGTAGTTGGGCTAGTGTGCTCCTCAGAGTGCTCTCCATCTCCTGTTTCAGCTCAGTGAGTTCTCTCTTTTCACACTCCAGCAAATGGTCTGCTCCGTCTCTGCCCTGGAAACAGAACAATCATCTGAAGTGTTTTTTTTTCTTCTCATAGCCATACAGTAGATTGGAATACATATTGGCCTAATGTAGTCCAGCAAAGCAATACTAGGCAGAATAACTTGGGGTCAGGTGGAAATATGAAATTAACACAAATAAATTAAGTTGTGACTCATGCACTGCACACACTGAACTCACAGTCTCAGTAGAAGCTGGTCTTGTGGTCCTTCCCTCCACACTCTTCTTGTTGATCAGCATTTCACACCTCAGGCTCCTCAGCATCCTCTCCAGGAGGCCTCTCTCCCGCTCCAGTTTAACGCATTCATGTGCCACCCGGCCAGCTTGTCTACGTATCTCGCCCTCCATTTCCCTCACACTGCGCATGTACTCCCTTGCTACCCCGACACTGGCCTCTGCACATTGCTCTCGGAAGCAGGGAGGGGGAAACGGGACCACAAATGTGGTGGTGGTAGCATATGGGAACTAAACATGACATAAGATAATGACATTGAAGTCTACATATACAACAATATATAACTTATTTTCATTAACTGTGATTGCATTATTTCGCAAAACAGCAATTACCACCAACATACATTTTAGGCTAAAGCTTATATAGCCCACATGATTCAAAATAGTGCACATTCATTCACTATTAATTTAATTCATATCATAACTTTAAAATATTATGCTCTCACCATTGTGCCTGTGTTTTGGGGTCTGAGTTTATTCTTGCACAAAGCATCATGAGTATCTCCACTTCCAACCTCTTCAATTGTGTCTGTGCGCCTCCGGGTAAACGCGGTGGCGCTACAGCTCCGCGCACGGCTGATAGACCCCGGCCGTCCTGCGTGGGTTTGCCGCACCAAGTGTTCCGCTAACCGTATAGAGTGCATCGTATCATCTCGCCAAGACTGCGGTCCAATCGTCACAGAGGCTAGGGGAACTGACTGAACAGGCATTTTCTATTTACTCAAGCCTCTTTAAAAATATATATATATATTTAACTACCAAGTCTCTTTTGATTAGGCGACTAATTACGAAAAGTTCCCCTCAACCTGCCGAGGGTCAAATAAACTAGAGTTGAAATATCATCTCCAAAGCAACAGTTTCCAAGTAACCAGAAACCATGGTCCTGCTTGTGATTGGACAATAGGCCAGTCAGTTGTGGGGGGCGGTCATGTCTAAATGGAATCCAGCTTTTGTCAAAATTCCGTCAAAAGTTTTTTTATTTTTTAAACTAACCCTAACCCTTTTCCTGACCTTATCCTAATTCTCAACTGCCACGTTAATTATAACCTACTGCGTAAATGTTCCTAAGCCGGCTACAAAAAGTACATTCTGACAAACGCTGGATCCCTTCTAGCCATGACCGTTTACTGGGGATCATATTCCGAGTGTGAAGTACATACGTACATAGCATATGAGACACCCGCGGGTCATGAAAGTCCCTTTGATCATCCATGACATAGGCAGCAAAATACATGCAATGAAAACAGACTACATTCAATCATTTTGATCAAAAAGTGAGGTTTATTTCTCAATCTCACAAAGACTTAAAATGAAAACATGGCAGCAAAACCCCAAAAGACAGGCAGTAGGTCTAATACAAAATGGGAAAAAAGGAAACAGAACATTAAAAGACAGAACATAAAAACAAGAGACATGAAATTAGAAACCTTTTCCAAAAATAAATGTATCAAACCATTCTGTAGTAAAATTAAACCCCCCAAAAAGTCAAAATAAATATTTTGGGGTAAAAAATATTAACCCCTTCATGACAATCAAAATACCAAGCAGTATGATGTAAGCTAATGTGTAAAGAAAATGGCAGAATGAATAAAATAACCAAAATGGCACATTCAGAAAAATAATAATACAGAGACCAATAAAGAAAGCTTTTGGGAAACTGCAACTTCAAACGGTCCAAATCCAACACAATAATAATCCCCCTTCTGACAGCATTTATCAATTAGGTTGCACTACACTATGCCCTGAAGGATACATGAACAAATCTCATGACACATTTCCCTATGTCCCATGCTAGTAGTTAGTCCCTATGTCCCATGCTAGTAGTTAGTCAATGTCTGACATGGACCAAAGTGTATTTTGAATTTGCATAAATAGTACTCTCAGTCAATGAAAGGATTTGATTGAACCGTCTGTATTGATATATTTCATTGACAGAGTACCATTTAAGCAAATTCAACATATACTTTGGTCCATGTCAGACATGAACTACTAGCATACTTCATCAATTAATTCAGTGAATATGAATACACAAATAAGAATGATGCCAAAATGGAGCAATAACATTATCATTATTGACAAAAATCCAGTCAGGAGTTTTGTAAAGGACATAAATTATTTTAACACAAAAACCAAGGCTTGCCTGCCAAGGGAAGATCAACTACTGCAAATGTGCAAAACACAACCTTTTCAATAGGCCTACATATAATTATAGTTAGTAGTAAACTACCTGTGGTGCAAGAAAGTACTGGTTCATGCAACTCATCTATATAAAATGTGCATTGTACCTTCATGGTTCCACATTTTTTTGCTCTCTCACTATTTTCTTTGTCTTTTTCATGTGTGTTTGACAGCAATCATGGGTTCAAATTTGTTCAGCAGGTTCTGTTGAAGTTCTTTGAGTAGATGATCCCGTTCCTCGGAATCCAGGAGAACTTGCTAAATAAAACAGGTTAACAAATCAAAATATTCCGTGTTAATTTGGTCCACTCTTTAGTGCTTTTCTAAGATCAAGTATGGACATATCTCGCTCATGTACGGACATACCTCAATGAGTTCGTCTCTCTTCTCCAGGCTCTCCCTCAATTTCCTCTCCTCCCGCTCTTTGTCCTCCTTTTCGCTCCGCCAGGCTCGCTGTGCCTCCTTGTTCTCCTTCCCGCTCTCCCTCAGGTCGTTGAGTTGCTTTGACAGCGAAGACACCGTCTGACTATGATTCTGCTGTTGCTCCTTGAGAAGGGGGGAAGAGGGGAAAGGTATGGGTTCAAATGACCAAACTATATTATAGGCTTGGTATTTTAGGTACCTCACTGAAGATGACCTGAATTGTGTAAAAGACAATGGAAGACACAACACATCTCAGTATATAGAGGGAGCATCTTACTAGTCTTAAATGGCTTCCTCTTCACTGATATGAAAGACAGGGATTGGTGAAAGCATCCACTACCATCCTCATTTGCACTCACCTGCACTATGCCCTGATAGTCCTGAAGGGCGGTGGTGAGTTTGGAGACCTCCCGGCACATGGTGGCGCTGTGCTCCTCTCTGTCCTGAAGCCAGGCTATCACCAGGCTCTCCTTCTCCTCCAGCTGAGAGGCCAGTGCCCCCACTGCCCCGCCTCCTGACACCCCTTGGCTAATCACAGAGTCCGACAGCGCCTGGGGGAAAGGATAACAAATAATGAGGAGGAAAGTCTACCCGAAGAGCAACATGTAGAATATTTGCATTGTAATTTCAGAAAAAGTCCATAAAGTAGCTGCAGTAATAGTGGGTGAAAAATATATATTTTGGGCCAATACAAAATCGCATTCTAAAATGCAGACTTTCTACTTGACAACAAAAGCCAGATAAGTTTCTGTAATCAATATGGGGGAAAAAACTAGAGCTGGGACAACAGACATTGCATTACTCCTACCGAAGCATTTTGTGTACGTCGGTAATATTCTATGATTTTGCTATACAACATTCCTGTAGATTGTTCTAAAACTATTATTTGGTTAACAGTAATAGCCTATGCATTATGTTGATTCCTGCTTTAAAAGTATCTGCCTGTCCCCGTTTCATGGTCGGCTGCTATGTGAGTGAGCCACTCCCACTCCCTCTCCCCACATTGTGCAAGGAGAAATGGAACAATACAGACATTTCACATTTGGAGCAACTTTGAAATTTGGAGTAAAGTATTGGTCCCATGTTGCATAAGCTGAAATAAGATCCCATATTTACAAATAGCTTATTTCTCTCAAATGTTGTGCACAAATGTGTTTATATCCCTGTTAGTGAGAATTTCTGTCAGGTGTAGCATATCAAGAAGCCTATTTAAAAAGCATGATCATTACACAGACAATAAAAGGCCACACTGAAATGTGCATTTGTCACAAAATAATGCCACAGAGGTCTCAAGTTCAGGGAGTGTGCAATTGGCATGCTGACCTGCACTAGAGCCGTTGCCAGAGAATTTAATGTTCATTTCTCTACCATAAGCCGCCTCCAACATCGTTTTAGGGAATTTGACAGTACGTCCAACTGGCCTCACAACCGCACACCACCTGTTTGGCAACGTGTTGGCAAGCGGTTTGCTGATGTCAACACTGTGAACACAGTGCTCCATGGTGGCGGTGGATTTATGGTATGGGCAGGCATAAGCTACGGACAATGAACACAATTGCATTTTATCGATGGCAAATTGAATGCACAGAGATACCTTGATGAGATCCTGAGGCCCATTGTCGTGCCATTCAGCCGACACCCTCACTTCATGTTTCAGAATGATACTGTCCGGGCTCATGTAGCAAAGATCTGTACACAATTCCTGGAAGTTGTACATGTGCCAGCTCTTCAATGGCCTGTGTACTCACCAGACATATCACCCATTGAGCACATTTGGGATGCTCCGGATCGACATGTACAACAGCGTGTTCCAGTTCCCACAACTTCGCACAGCCATTGAAGAGGAGTGGGACAACATTCCACAATCAACAGCCTGACCAACTCTATGCGAAGGAGATGTGTTGTGCTGCATGAGATAAATGGTGGTCATACCAGATACTGACTGATTTCTGATCCACGCCCCTACTTTTTTTTAAAGGTATCTGTGACCAACAGATGCATATCTGTATTCCCAGTCATGTGAAATCAATAGATTAGGGCCTATTTAATTTATAAAAATCTTTGAAATTGTTGCATTTATATTTTTGTTCCGTAAACATAAAGTAGCCGAGTCCCATCAATTAGCCAACATTGCTAACTCTGATATTGTTGGTATATAGCCATCTAGCCAAGTGTTTTGAGTCCCCACTTCCTCAGTGACTAATATAGTCTACAGGGCAATATGCTGGCAAAAGAAAATCTCTCATATATATAAAACACATACACACACAGTACCAGTCAAAAGTTGACACACCTACTCATTCAAGGGTTTCTTTATTTTTACAATTTTCTACATTGTTGAATAATAGTGAGGAATTCAAAACTATGAAATAACACATATAGAATCATGTAGTAACCAAAAAAGTTTGCATATTTTAGATTCTTCAGCCACCCTTTGCCTTGATAACAGGCTTGCACACTCTAGGCATTCTCTCAACCAGCTCCATGAGGTAGTCGCCTGGAATGCATTTCAATTAACAGGTGTGCCTTGTTAAAAGTTCATTTCTGGAATTTCTTTCCTTCTTAATGCGTTTGAGCCAATCAGTTGTGTTGTGACAAGGTAGGGGTGGTATACAGAAGATAGCCCTATTTGGTAAAAGGGCAAGTCCATATTATGTCTAACTGCTCAAAAAAGCAAAGAGAAATGACAGTCCATCATTACTTTCGGAATGAAGGTCAGTCAATGTGGAACATTTCAAGAACAAGTTTCTTGTTTCAAGTGCAGTCGCAAAAACCATCAAGCGCTATGTTGAAACAGGCTCTTGTGAGGACCGCCACAGGAAAGGAAGACCCAGAGTTATCTCTGCTGCAGAGGACAAATTCATTAGAGTTACCAGCCACAGAAATTGCAGCCAAATAAATGTTTCAGAGTTTTAAGTAGCAGACATCTGCTTTGGCCCTGTCCGGGGGTGTCCACAGTGTCTCCTGACCCCTCCTGTCTCAGCCTCCAGTATTAATGCTGCAGTAGTTTATGTGTCAGGGGGCTAGGGTCAGTTTGTTATATCTGGAGTACTTCTCCTGTCCTATTCGGTGTCCTATGTGAATCTAAGTGTGCGTTCTCTAATTCTCTCCTTCTCTCTCTCTCGGAGGACCTGAGCCCTAGGACCATGCCCCAGGATTACCTGACATGATGACTCCTTGCTGTCCCCAGTCCACCTGGCCGTGCTGCTGCTCCAGTTTCAACTGTTCTGCCTTCTTATTATTCGAACATGCTGATAATTTATGAACATTTGAACATCTTGGCCATGTTCTGTTTTAATCTCCACCCGGCACAGCCAGAAGAGGACTGGCCACCCCACATATGCTCTCTCTAATTCTCTTTTTTTTTCTCTCTCTCTAGGAGGACCTGAGCCCTAGGACCATGCCCCAGGACTACCTGACATGATGACTCCTTGCTGTCCCCAGTCAATCTGACTGTGCTGCTGCTCCAGTTCCAACTGTTCTGCCTTATTATTATACGACCATGCTGGTCATTTATGAACATTTGAACATCTTGGTCATGTTCTGTTATAATCTCCACCCGGCACAGCCAGAAGAGGACTGGCCACCCCACATAGCCTGGTTCCTCTCTAGGTTTCTTCCTAGGTTTTGGCCTTTCTAGGGAGTTTTTCCTAGCCACCGTGCTTCTACACCTGCATTGCTTGCTGTTTGGGGTTTTAGGCTGGGTTTCTGTACAGCACTTTGAGATATCAGCTGATGTACGAAGGGCTATATAAATAAATTTGATTTGATCAACATCAACTGTTCAGAGGAGACTGTGAATCAGGCCTTCATGGACAAATTGCTGCAAATAAACCAGTACTAAATAACACCAATAAGAAGAAGAGACTTGCTTGGTCCAAGAAACATGAGCAATGGACATTAGACTGTTGGAAATCTGTCCTTTGGCTTGATGATTCCAAATTTGAGATGTTTGGTTCCAACCGCCGTGTCTATGTGAGATGCAGAGTAGATGAACGGATGATCTCTGCATATGTGGTTCCCACCGTGAAGCATGGAGGTGGTGGTGTAGCGGTGCTTTGCTGGTGACACGGTCTGTAATTTATTTAGAATTCAAGGCACACTTAATCAGCATGGCTACCACAGCATTCTGCAGTGATACGCCATCACATCTGGTTTGCGCTTAGTGGGACTATCATTTATTTTTCAACAGGACAATGATCACACACCTCTAGGCTGTGTAAGGGCTATTTTACCAAGAAGGAGAGTGATGGACTGCTGCATCAGATGACCTGGCCTCCACAATAATCCAACCTCAACCCAATTGAGGTGGCTTGGGATGAGTTGGACCACAGAGTGAAGGAAACTCCTTCAAGACTGTTGGAAAGGCATTCCAGGTGAAGCTGGTTGAAAGGCATTCCAGGTGAAGCTGGTTGAGAGAATGCCAAGTGTGCAAAGTAGTCAAGGCAAACAGTGGCTACTTTGACAAATCTAAAATATATTATGATTTGTTTAACACTTTTTTAGTTACTACATGTGTGTTATTTCATAGTTTTGATGTCTTCACTACTATTCTTCAATGTAGAAAATAGTAAAAAATAAAGAAAAACTCTGGAATGAGTAAGTGTGTCCAAACTTTTGACTGGTACTGTATATGCACAAAGAGCCAAAACATAAAACTGATCATTCTGGATCCTATTTTGACAGGTTGCACATCAAAATATCAATCATGCATTCCCTGAATATGTTAGATAAATAGCTTACTTTTTAAATAATAGGCTACCATCTCAGTTGACTTACATAGCACTGTAAAACTGTGTCTAGAGCCCTGGCGCTAATGCGAAGTAACTGTACATTAAAACAATTTTTTATTGTTGAAGCAATGTTCCCGCAATTTTTTTGGGGCACTGAGCAAATGTTTGGTCTTGTGAGAGGAAACTTGAACCGTGTGAGAATTTTGTGCAACTTCTGGTACACATTTACAGTGAACACAGACTGTCCCCTTACAGTTTTAGACAGTAGCCAATAGGCTATAGTGGCTATTTGAGCATAACGTAGGCACACCAACAAAACAGTGTGAATCACATAAAATGTTCACATGGAAATAGCTTTTGATTTCTATGAATAGCCTACAGTAGCCTATATTTGCTGTTCATGCCTACTTTGCATGAGACTTAAAACCTTTTTACATTATGAAGGGCTTGACATTAATTCATAACTTTTTACCGGGCCTGTAACATTGGTCAAATAGGTGACTGTACATTGCATTTTAATGTGTTGTATGATGCAAGAAACCACTTTACAAAATAAAATGTATTATTATTACCATATAGAGAATTAGACAATGTGGGCTACCCCTCTGTCTATTAGCTTATTTGCATATTCAAGCTCGTCTTAAAATACAGCAATGCCCCTTTAGACATACGCTTTTTACCAAGACAGCTTGAAATGTGGCCAACATGTTTTGTGTTCTTGTTGGAAGCAGTAACTCCCCATTGCTGACCTATACTTGTCTATAACTGGGCTAATAACTAGCAAAGAATATCAACAAATGTGCATATGCGCTCTGTGGTCTGATCTGAACTGAAAAGCTCAAGACCGCTGATGTGCGACACCCGCCTATATAATTCTATTCCGTTGGGCAAAATCAGAGACTCAATCTTGCAAAGTTACATTTGTTTTGGTTTGTTGCATTGAAAATGGATTGATATAATGTTGATTCGATCACAGAAAAAATTATCTAAAAAGTACAAACTAATGGGGCGAACTCCGTTAAGTGCGTCTGTGCGGCATTGGTATTTATTCTGCGCGTCAGTCCCGTTGGAGGTGTGTGGCTGCACACACGCGCAGCTTAGAACGAACATTGCGTTGTAATCTATTTATTGTTATCAAGCAAAATAGTTATTCGTCACATTGTGACTTTTTGTCCATATCGCCCAGCTCTAGAACCCTCTTCCACCGCTAATAGGAGTGGTCATCTCCTCCTCAAGCACAAGGCGGCCAACGTAGAAATCGCTCTGTCATTTCCTGGTTGCTAAAATTCTACACTCTTCGAACTATTTCAGTTTATGTGAGAAAACATGCACCGAATAGTTCATTATCATTAGTATCATTGTACCATCTACATCGCAGTGAAATATCTACGACTGTTTGAAGTTGGTGGACGAAACTGAAAGTAAAATAGTCGCCACCATGGTCCATGCTATCCGGGATCCTTTGATGTCGGATAGCGCTAACCTCTCCACCGTATTGCAGGGAACTGGTATGCGTGGGAGTGGGGAAGTTGTTTATATTCAGCCTAAGTGTTGTTGCAATTCGCCTAGCTCCCACATCGGTGAGACAATCGACATGTAGTACCTTTAACTTGAATAACAGAGGTCAGTGCATGCAGCACTGGTGAATGCAGCACCTGACACAAACAATTGTGGGCACACTAAAAAGAGATATACCTGGAATCAATTATATTTATATCAGGAATGGTCAAACGAAGAATTATTCAAATGACTCAAAACACTATATTTCAAGACATCTGGGTCTGTATTCACAAAGCCTCTCAGAGTAGGAGTCCTGATCTAAATCCTACAGCACGTGCACCGAATACAAAAAGTGTAGACTTTATCGTGAAATGCTTACTTACAAGCCCTTAACCAACAGTGCAGTTCAAGAATAAGACAATATTTACCAAGTGGGCTAAAATAAAAAGAAACAATAAGAATAACAAGGCTATATACAGGGGGCACCAGTACCGAGTCAGTGTGCAGGGGGTACTGATAGATCATTGGTGATGAGGACACCAAGGAACTAGAAACTCGACCTGCTCCACTACAATGTTAATGGGGGCCTGTTCGGCCCGCCTTTTCCTGTAGTCCAAGATCAGCTCCTTTGTCTTGCTCACATTGAGGGAGAGGTTGTTGTTCTGGCACCACACTGCCAGTTCTCGAACCTCCTGCCTATAGGCCGTCTCATCGTTGTCGGTGATCAGGCCTACCACTGTTGTGTCGTCAGAAAACTTAATGATGGTGTTGGAGTTGTGTACAGGAGGGGACTAAGTACACACCCCTGAAGGGCCCCAGAGTTAAGGATCAGTGTGGCAGACAATGTTGTTGCCTACTCTTACCACCTGGGGACGGTCTGTCAGGAAGTCCAGGATCCAGTTGCAGAGGGAGGTGTTTAGTCCCAGAGTCCTTAGCTTAGTGATGAGCTTCATGGGCACTATGATGTTGAATGCTGAGCTGTAGTCAATGATCAGCATTCTCACATATGTGTTCCTTTTGTCCAGGTGAGAAAGGGCAGTGTGGAGTGCGATTGAGATTGCGTCATCTGTGGATCTGTTGGGGCGGTATGCAAATTGGAGTGGGTCTGACTCCTTGCTGTCCCCAGTCCACCTGGCCATGCTGCTGTTCCAGTTTCAACTGACCTGAGCCCTAGGACCATGCCCCAGGACTACCTGACATGATGACTCCTTGCTGTCCCCAGTCTACCTGGCCATGCTGCTGCTCCAGTTTCAACTTCCACCTGACTGTGCTGCTGCTCTAGTTTCAACTGTTCTGCCTTATTATTATTCGACCATGCTGGTCATTTATGAACATTGAACATCTTGACCATGTTCTGTTATAATCTCCACCCGGCACAGCCAGAAGAGGACTGGCCACCCCACATAGCCTGGTTCCTCTCTAGGTTTCTTCCTAGGTATTGGCCTTTCTAGGGAGTTTTTCCTAGCCACCGTGCTTCTACACCTGCATTGCTTGCTGTTTGGGGTTTTAGGCTGGGTTTCTGTACAGCACTTTGGGATATCAGCTGATGTACGAAGGGCTATATAAATACATTTGATTTGATTTGATTTGTCTAGGGTAGAGGTCGACCGATTAATCAGAATGGCCGATTAATTAGGGCCGATTTCACGTTTTCACAACAGTCGGTAATCGGTTATTTTTGGCCGATTTTTACAAATATTTTTTATACCTATATTTAACTAGGCAAGTCAGTTAAGAACACATTCTTATTTTCAATGACGACCTAGGAACGGTGGGTTAACTGCCTTATTCAGGGGCAGAACGACAGATTTTCATCTTGTCAGATCGGGGGATCCAATCTTGCAACCTTACAGTTACCTAGTCCAACGCTATAACCACCTGCTTCTCGTTGCACTCCACGAGGAGACTGCCTGTTACGCGAATGCAGTAAGCCAAGGTAAGTTGCTAGCTAGCATTAAACTTATCTTATAAAAATCAAATCATAATCACTAGTTATAACTACACATGGTTGATGATATTACTAGTTTATCTAGCGTGTCCTACGTTGCATATAATCGATGCAACGCTGGGGGAAGATTTAACAAAAGCGCATTTGCGAAAAAAGCACAATGGTTGGACGACTGTACCTAACCATAAACACCAATGCCTTTCTTAAAATCAATACACAGAAGTATATATTTTTAAACCTGCATATTTAGCTAAAATAAATCCATATTAGCAGGCAATATTAACCAGGTGAAATTGTGTCACTTCTCTTGCGTTCATTGCACGCAGAGTCAGGGTATATGCAACAGTTGGGCAGCCTGGCTCGTTGCGAACTAATTTGCCAGAATTGCACGTAATTATGACAACATTGAAGGTTGTGCAATGTAACAAAAAGATTTAGACTTACGGATGCCACCCGTTAGATGAAATACCGAACGGTTCCGTATTTCACTGAAATAATAAACGTTTTGTTTTCGAAATGATAGTTTCCGGATTCAACCATATTAATGACCAAAGGCCCGTATTTCTGTGTTATGTTATAATTAAGTCTATGATTTGATAGAGCAGTCTGACTGAGCAATGGTAGGCAGCAGGAGGCTCGTAAGCATTCATTCAAACAGCACTTTCGTGCGTTTTGCCATCAGCTCTTCGCAAGCACAGCGCTGTTTATGACTTCATGCCTATCAGCCTAATGGCTGGTATAACCGATGTGAAATGGCTAGCTAGTTAGCGGGGTGCGATAGAGCGAGTGACGTTTGAAACGCTGAGACTTGGAGTAGTTATTCCCCTTGCTCTGCAAGGGCTGCGGCTTTTGTGGAGCTGCTTCGAGTGTGGCTGTTGTTGATGTGTTCCTGGTTTGAGCCCAGGTAGGGGCAAGGAGAGGGACGGAAGCTTTACTGTTACACTGGCAATACTATAGTGCCTATAAGAACATCAAATAGTCAAAGGTATATGAAATACAAATGGTATACAGAGAAATAGTCCTATAAATACTATATTAACTACAACCTAAAACCTCTTACCTTGGAATGTTGAAGTCTCATGTTAAAAGGAACCACCAACTTTGATATGTTCTCATGTTCTGAGCAAGGAACTTAAACATGAGCTTTTTTAGATGGCACATATTGCACTTTTACTTTCTTCTCCAACACTTTGTTTTTGCATTATTTAAACCAAATTGAACATGTTTCATTATTTATTTGAGGCTAAATAGATTTTTATTTATGTATTATATTAAGTTAAAATAAGTGTTCATTCAGTATTGTTGTAATTGTCATTATTACAAATAAATAAAATGTAAATGTTTTTTATTTTATTTTTATTAAATAGGCCGATTAATCGGTATTGGCTTTTTTTGGTCCTCCAATAAACGGTATCGGCATTGAAAAATCATAATCGGTCGACCTCTAGTCTAGGGTATCCGGGAGGATGCTGTTGATGTGAGCCATGACCAGCCTTTCAAAGCACTTCATGGCTACAGATGTGAGTGCCACGGGGCAGTAATCATTTAGGCAGGTTACCTTCGCTTCCTTGGGCACAGGGACTATGGTGGTCTGCTTGAAACATGTAGGTATTTCAGACTCGGTCAGGGACGGGTTGAAAATGTCAGTGAAGACACTTGACCGTTGGTCTGTGCATGCTTTGAGTACACGTCCTGGTAATCAGTCTAGCCCATAGCTTCGTGAATGTTGTTAACCTGTTTAAAGGTTTTGTTCACATCGGCTACCGAGAGCGTTGTCACAGTTACCCAGAACAGCTGGTGCTCTAGTGCATGCTTCAGTGTTGCTTGCCTCGAAGTGAGCATAAAAGGCATTTAGCTCATCTGGTTGGCTCGCGTCACTGGGCGGCTCGTGTCTGGGTTTCCCTTTCTAGTCCGTAATAGTTTGAGCCTTGCCACATCCGACGAGCGTCAGAGCTGGTGTAGTAAGATTCAATCTTAATCCTGTATTGACGCCCTGCTTGTTTGATGGTTCGTCTGAGGGCATAGCGGGATTTCTTATAAGCGTCCGGATTGGTCTCCTACTCCTTGAAAGCGGCAGCTCTAGCCTTTAGCTCGATGCAGATGTTGACTGTAATCCATGGCCTCTGGTTGGGATATGTATGTACAGTCACTGTGGGGACAACGTCATCGATGCACTTATTGATGAAGCTTATGACTGAGGTGGTGTACTCCTCAATGCCATTAGACGAATCCTGGAACATATTCCAGTCTGTGCTAGCAAAACAGTCCTGTAGTGTAACATCCACGTCATCTGACCACTTCCGTATTAAGAGACTGGTACTTCCTGCTTTAGTTTTTGCTTGTAAGCCGTAATCAGAATTATGGTCAGATTTGCCAAATGTAGGGTGGGGGAGAGCTTTGCATGCATCTCTGTGTGTGGAGTAAAGGTGGTCCAGGATCCCCCCCCCCCCCCCTGGTTGCACACGACACGCTGGTAAAAATTTGGTAAAACTGATTTAAGTTTGCCTGAATTAAAGTCCCCGGCCACTAGGAGCGCCACTTCTGGGTGAGCATTTTCTTCTTTGTTTATAGCCTTATAGAGTTGGTTGAGAGCGGTCTTAGTGCCAGCTTCGTTTTGTGGTGGTAAATAGACGGCTATGAATAATACAGATGAGAACTCTCTTCAAAGATAATGTGGTCTGCAGCTTATCATATGGTACTCAACCTCAGGCGAGCAATACCTCGAGACTTCTTTAATATTAGACATCACGCACCAGCTGTTATTGACAAAAAGACACACCCCCCCCCCCACCCCTCATCTTACCAGAGGTAGCGTCTCTGTTCTGCCGTTGCATGGAAAATCCCGCTAGCTCTATATTGTCTGTATCTTCATTCAGCCACGTCTCGGTGAAACATAAGATGTTACAGTTTTTAATGTCCCGTTGGTAGGATAATCTTAATAGTAGGTCACCAATTTTATTTTCCAATGATTGTACATTAGCAAGAAGAATGGAAGGCATTGGGAGTTGACTCGCTCGCCTCCGGATTCTTAGAAGGATCCCCGATCTGCATCCCCATTTCCGGTGTCTTTTCTTCACGCAAAAGGTGTGGATCTGGGCCTGTTCCAGTGAAAGCAGGATATCCTTCTCGTCGGACCCAATTTAATTCAACGTAGAGATACTGTATGTTGATGTGATCCCCTCACCTGCATGTCTTTCTGAGAGCTCTCTAGCGCCTCCTTCAGGCAGAGGAGAAGTGACTCTTTCTCCTGTAGGACTGCTTTGAGGGCCAGGTCCCGCTGTCTCCACACTTCCTTCTCCTTCTGCCCTTCCCGCTGCACTTGCTCCTTCTCAACCAGCTCCACTCTCAGTTCCTGGGGGTTAGAAAACAAAAACAAAGCCCTTATGTGAGAAATTACTAGTAACACCTTTGACTGAGTGACTATAGTGTATCTAGCACAATGTTGCCTTTGTTAATCAAAGTGAATGAATACATCTGAGTGTGTGTGTGTACTTGTTCTACAGCAACTGCCATACACTGGTAACACAGCAATCACGTGTGTGTGTGTGTGTGTTCAACTTCAGACTCACATTGATGATGTACTGGTTACATTGGAGTACAGTGTTGAGTGTGGAGAGGTCTTTCTCCCGGTCTCTCCCAGCCTTCTGCAGTGCCTCCAGCTCGCTCTCCATCCTCTTCTCCTTCTCACTCATCTCTGAGCGCAGAGCCTCCAGGGCTTGCTAAAGAGGAGGTAGAACATAAGACATCAGCAAAATAACCCTGTACAGAAATGCTCTATATCCCAAATTATACAACGGGTGGGTCTAATCCTGAATACTGATTGCTTAAGACTGCATACCAGCCGGTGTCTATTCCACAAATTGCCACCAGCTAAATATATGATGTTAAAATGCCTATATACTCTGTTCCATCTGACTGCGCAATCCACTGTCTCATCAACCCAGTCAGGCAACTTATAAACTTGATTTCCACTATAAAAAGCATCTAGACATTATCTCAGATTTATTTTTAGCCTAACAATTTGTTTTCAACAGCAGAGATTTGTATAAACCTTGCAGTCTGTCTTGCGACATTTTCAAAATTGTTTCAATATTGAAATACGATATCCAGCTGACCCATAGTAATTAGCCATTTCTCTGCCAGTCGAAATCATGAAATCAGCTGGAGCCATTTTTATGGATATATATAAGAAATGTCAATTGAAAAAGTTAAAACGAATGGCAAATTTGCAGTCTTTCCAGCTTCAGTTTGAAGTGATTTTGTTACAGTAGCTGTGCAGTTGGCTAGCTCCCCTGAACAATAGTGTCCTGACAAGTGAGCACATTTTCTATGCCAAGGGAAATCACACCTAATTAGCTCATTGTTATGGATGTATCCAACTAAATGTCACTAGAAAACAGCTTAAACAAATGCAGCTATTTTGCTGTTATTCTGGCTGAACTTGACTGTAAGTTAGCCGTAGTTGGCTAGCAAGCAAGCAAGGGATAAGAACGTTGCCAGCCAGTATGGCAATGGAACATTTATAACGAATGACTGGGTCGCATCCATAGATACAGAACAAGCAGAGTGAACGACTGGGTCGCGTCTCTAGCAACCCTAGATGTGTGTCGGGACTATATCTTGTGGAAGGATGAAATTAATCAAAATAACGTTTAATGAAAATATGTCAATCATTATTTTAATATGTTGGTAACCCATTGTATAATGTGTAATAAACTTGTGTAGTCTGTCAAAGCATGGACAATTAATGTGTGTGAATATTTCCTTTTTTAATATGACATTACTTAAGTGATAATGCCAGAGAAGCTAGTGTTTGGAGGATATATTGGCACGGTTTGTCAGAGATGTCATCTCGGGCCCAACAACACCCATACCAATATATCCTCCAAACACCGGCTTCTCTGGCATTATCACTTAAGTAATGTCATATTAAAAAAGGAAATATTCACACATATTAATTGTCCATGCTTTGACAGTCTACACAAGTTTATTTATTATGTTAAACCATTAGCTTATTCAAATCATAATCAAATGGGATCAATCTGAGCCCTCACCTTATTGTCGGAGAGAGTTTGTTTCAGATTGTCAGCGAGTGTCTGTGTTAGTCTGTCAGCCACGTCTGTCCCTGTCCCCACCTCAACACACATCTTCCTGATCAGACACATGCACTCCTGAGACAGACAGGGAGACAGGAAATGAATGTCTGATCATGGAATAACACACGGCTTGTCCCAGAGATGGCTTCAGAAAAGGACTTGATGTAATATATGGAAAAAGAGATTTAATGATATCAATTACACCAGAATACAAAAACTGCATTTAAACAAATGTCGCAATGATAAATATTGAGACAATGATAGTTTAAGAAAACAGGGTTTGCCACAACCACTCAGTTGGATTGCTGTTACAGTGCAATTTGGGTTGAGAATTGGATTTGTTCCGACATTTCTTTTTTTTCTTTTAAATGGATTATTTGTGTACCTGTTTGACATTTTACTGCATTGTTAGGAGCTAGTAATATAAGCATTTCACTGCACCCGCTATAACATTAGCTAAACTGTGTACACACCCAAATAAATGTGACAATAAAAACATTAAAATATATATATATATGTCAGTACCAGTCAAAAGTTTGGACAACTACTTACAAGGGTTTTAATGTATTTTTTTTACCATTTTCTACATTGTAGAATAATAGTGAAGACATCAAAACTATGAAAAAACACATATGGAATAATGTAATAACTAAGTGTTAAAGGTTAGGTTCTTCAAAGTAGCCACCTTTTGCCTTAATGCCAAGAGTGTGCAAAGCTGTTATCCTCTCAACCAGCTTCATGAGGTAGTCAACTTCAATTATTTTCCAAAAGTCTTGAAGGAGTTCCGTACAAATGCTGAGCAATTGGCTGCTTTTCCTTCACTCCGTGGTCCAACTCATCCCTTACCATCTGAATTGGGTTGAGGTCGGGTGATTGTGGAGGACAGGTCATCTGATGCAGAACTCCATCACTCTCCTTCTTGGTCAAATAGGCCTTACACAGCCTGGAGGTGTGTTGGGTCATCATCCTGTTGAAAAACAAACGAGTCCCACCAAGCGCAAACAAGATGGGATGGCGTATTGCTGCAGAATGATGTGGTAGCCATGCTGGTTAAGTGTGCCTTGAATTCTAAATAAATCACAGACAGTGTCATTAGCAAATCACCCCCACACCACCACCTCCATGCTTCACGGTGGGAACCACACATGCAGAGATCATCATTTCACCTACTCCGCGTCTCACAAAGACATGGCGGTTAGTACTAAAAATCTCAAATTTGGACTCATCAGACCAAAAGGACAGATTTCCACCGGTCAAATATCCATTGCTCATGTTTCTTGGCCCAAGCAAGTCTCTTCTTATTATTGGTGTCCCTTAGTAGTAGTTTCTTTGCAGCAATTCGACCACGAAAGCCTGATTCATGCAGTCTCCTCTGAACAGTTGATGTTGAGAGGTGTCTGTTACTTGAACTCTGTGAAGCATTTATTTGGGCTGCAATCTGAGGTGCAGTTAATTGCCAATTTCTGAGGCTGACAACTCTAATGAACATATCCTCAGCAGCAGAGGTAACTCTGGGTATTCCTTTCCTGTGGCGGTCCTCAAAAGAACCAGTTTCATCATAGCGCTTGATGGATTTTGCGACTGCACTCGAACAAACTTTCAATGTTCTTGAAAATGTTCCACATTGACTGACCTTCATTCTTAAAGTAATGAGGGACTGTCATTTCTTTATTTGGTCTTTTACCAAATAGTGCTTTCTTCTGTATACCACCCCTACCTTGTCACAACACAAGTGATTGGATCAAGTGCATTAAGAAGGAAAGAAATTAATTAAAGAAATTAACTTTTAACAAGGCTTGCCTGTTAATTGAAATGCATTCCAGGTGACTACCTCATGAAGCTGGTCGAGAGAATGCCAAGAGTGTGCAAACCTGTCAAGGAAAAGGGTGGCAACTTTGAAGAATCTAAAATATACCATATATTTTAATTTGTTGACATTTTTTGGTTACTACATGATTCCATGTGCCTTATTTCATAGTTGTGATATATTCACTATTATTCTACAATGTAGAAAATAGTGCAAATAAAGAATAACCCTGGAATGAGTAGGTGTGTCCAAACTTTTGACTGGTACTCTATATTAAACCGATTTGATTTATCTATTTGGCTATGTTAAGCTAAGGAAGTTTGCTCACCCATATAAACTTTAGTGCTGAAAATTGCTAATACCACTATATCTTAAGTTTAAGAGCGTGGGGTGTCCATGTTGTGATGGCAACATTCCACTAGCTCAGCCAGTGTCTCATTCCTGAGTGAAGTGGATCCCTGTGTTTTCAGCATGACTGCATTGTCTCCCCTCATAGAATCACTATGAATCACTCACCTGGATAACTCGGTCTCTGCTGTGCAGCGAATGCCCCAAACTCTGCAGAAGCAAGTTTCCACCGTCCTTCTGCGACAACTGAAAAAGCCATAATCACAACATACACAGCACTTAATGAAGGTTGTTAAGTCAACAGGGGGCTGGCATTGTTACAGCGATATTAGAGCAGACTAGCCTGGTCCTAGATCCATTTGTGTTGTCTTTCAAACTGATGACAATGACCACAGGCATTGCCAAGACAGCACAAACAGATACGGGACCAGGCTGGAGCAGCAGACCTCTCCATTTTGAAGCCAGTGTCTTGTGGGTGATATATGCCACTATGTTCCAGCTGATGCTTTCAAAGAATGCAGGCAATCAGTTTGTATTCTTGCAATAGATTTAGAAAACACATTATAAGCCTATAATCTGCCCTGCAAGTGCCAAGTGTGAAAGTTCCCCACCACAAAAGCTTGATATACTGTAAGACCTCACACAGTGCATACAAATACTTAATCCCAACGATTGACTTATTTGAACTTTTCTAGGATTGGGTGGAGCTAATGCCAGATTCCAGGCAAATTAAAATATTTCCTTGTATAGAGCTGGCTGTGGTGATCTTAATCGTCAAAGCTCTTTGTGGATTTACAGCTCCCATTCCCAGACTGAACTTGCTAATAGGGCTTCCTAAAATATCCCTAAAACTGGAACTCAAGCCAGACCTAAATCTCAGACGTGAATCTCATGAAATGAGAATCAGTTTAGGTAAGATGCCTTAACAGCTGGGGGTGAGGCCCAGACATGCTAGAACCATAGGTAGGTGCCGGGTTGAATAACTTGAGTCTACTGTAAGGAGAGAAGGTTAACAGACGCCACTAAGCAGCTGAGTAGCATGTTAATGATCTCTTTATGAAAAGCCATCCTGAGCTGCTCCTCTAGTTGGGGAAGATTCCAGGGAGATGTGTGGTTGTGTGTGTGTGTGTGGTTATATGAACGCACCTGCATTAAGGAAAGAGGACACTCCCTGGTCCAGAGACCAAACAAACTGTAACACACCCACCTGCATTAAGGAAAGAGGACACTCCCTGGTCCAGAGACCAAACAAACTGTAACACACCCATCATTCCTTGCATAATGCTTTATTTGTGCTTAGTCAATACAAGCCGGGCTTAAAGACATTGCTATCCAAGTGATTCTGAAGACGTGTGTGTGCGCAAGCAAGTACATGCAGAAGAAGCATGTTAGGGAAACTATGTTCAGGCCATTATATGGCTGTGCACCGGCTGACTAGGCCTATACCTGTTTATCGTGTATAAAATGTCAGGGAGTGTCAAACTTAGTTGTGTGTACGCAACCAAATTATCATGACACTTCCATTCCGCTCACCAATTTAAACTGTTTTCTTTCTCAATTGAGTTACTATAAATACTATGGACCGGTTTCCCAGAGACTGCCTAGTCCTGGAGAATCTCCATTGAGAATGTTTTTTAGTCCATGACTGGGCTTCATTTGTGTCTGGGAATGCAGCTGAAAATGTCTAAACATGGGGGAATCAAGTAGAGTGAAAAATCAATAAACTACTCAGTGCTTACCTTAATCCAATCCTTTGGTCCACTGACATTGGTATCTGGTTTGGTTTTGGTCCCGTGTTTAAGCTCAGTTTCGAGGGTCTTGATGCGTGCCATAGCTTGATCAAGCTGTCCTCTCAACTGTCTGACTGCAAGGTGCACTCGGCCTGTATTGCTCTGAAATAAAAAATAAGAAAACTGCATTTTGTGAAAGACATAAATTGTCACTTATTTCTGTTGAAGTCCTATTCCTGTATTTATAAGTAAGAAAAGATTCAGAGTTGGACCTTTGTACTGGCTACAGACATGATAGATCCTAGATGATTTTGACAGACCACTAAGTAAATATTTATACTCCGTGATCGACGGAGTGATCCACAGACTACAGGCAAGGCAACCTGTTGGAAAATCGTCATTTAGGGCAGAGATATTTTCCTGACCAGGGAATGGCTCATTTATAGGCTATGGGAACCCAAAGTGTTGTCGTCAGGAAACAATCCTGGTCCAACTCATAATAACTTCCTGTCGTTATTTGGTATGCTGGATTTTGATAGAATACAAGAGAAATCTCACCTCTCTGTGTAGTGGAATAAACTCGTCCCTCAATTCAGTCAAAACGTCATTGGACTCTCCAGCAACTTCCTCTCCTCCATTCTCCCGCTCTCCAAAATTCAGCACCCTTGTTACCTCAGGGGGGGATGTCTTACCTACCTCTCCTGAATATCGCCCTTCCCTCTTTCCCAAAACGGGAATCTTACTCCCCGAAGGTGAATTGACAGGCTTTCCTTCAATACCCTTCAACTCTCTGAGGACCAGGAGTGACAAATCACCTGGAAAATCAAATGGATCACAGCAATCCAGTGAATCCAGTGATTGGATGGACTCAGTGCGAGAGGACGCTCGTAAGGAGAGAGTGGATCCAGCCAATGATGCTGGGCTAGAACTTAGCGACGGCACTCTTGACCAATGAAGAGGCATGCTCTGCGACTTGTTCCTCGATAGGGCCAAGGGGGGAAAGGGTTGGAAGGGTAGGCGGCGGGGAACCCCACAAACTGACTCATAGGCGGAGTCGGACACCCTCAGAGAATCACATCCTTCACAATTTTTCCCCTTTGTGCATCTTTTCCCCGTTCTCCTGAAGTATGGACATGCGTCCCATTTCTCAGACCAGCACTCATACTCTGACAAGGCCATGTTCTCCTTCAACATTTCGTTGTAACCCTCTCTGTCTCCCATTCCCTCACCATCCTCCTCACTAGTATTGTTCCTCATCCTGAAATCCCGAGGGTGTCGCTGGCGGTAAGCGCTACGTACCCACTGCCTGACCTTGTCCCTCTCCTGGATCAACTTCTGAAGCCTCTCGGAGGATAAGACCCTCACTCTGGAAATGACAGAGTCAAACTTGAAAACCCGCTCTAGAACTGAAACGCATTTGCCACACAAGAACTCCCCCCGCCCACTGCCCCGTGGTACGGGCTGGCCTAGTATGTGTGTCAGCACAGAGAGAAGGTCCATTGCTTTAGCGGGTGAGGACAGTGAGGAGAGAGACGTTGTGGAGCCAAGGGACATGGTGCTACCTTCAAAGTGGGAAAAGAAAACATTAGAACTGACATACACCCACATACAGGCACAGAAGTGCACACACACACACACACCTCACCCCAGGGGCTGCTTTGAGAAGACCTGGAGAGACTTCCTCTACCCGGTGAGTCTGATGGGGTCTGAGGCTGACCATCTTTCTTGTTCTGACCCCCAAAGAGCCATCGCCGTTGGTTACCGTGCAGGTCACCCCCACACACCAGACACCCCTCACCTTTGCCTCTGGAGGACATAGTAGACGGAAGGGCTAGAAAATCCCCTGATGTCCACAGAACGATCTTCAATATTCTGTTGGAATAAAGCAGAAAAGATTATTGGCTGCAGTCTTAACTAAATGTATTCTAAACTTTTTGATCATGCTGTAGAGAATGGTTGGATATCTAATCTTAGAATTACATTCTGTATAATTGCACTTGCTGGCAGTGACATTCAAAGTAGTTTTTCCAAGTCAGAACTGGGTTTTCAAAAGTTGGCTTCACATTTGGCCCACTTATAAAAGTTATCTGCTCTCACTAGTTTGCTGCTTAAGAGCTTCGATTTTTGCTTGCCTGTCAGTGTGCTTTAATATTATAGTGTGGATGTTTTGCTCAATGCGTTGGCTCTTTTAGCACACAGTAGAAAACCACAGCCGCCTACACGTCGACATTGAGCCACGCTGACAGTACATTTCTGATACTGTCAAAGCGAAAAACAAGTATCAAACGTCCACGCTCTCTCCGCCATTCGTCTCACTGCTCGCTTGTACCGATCATTATGAACTGTAGGCTGCTGTTGTTTATTCCTATACAATATCAAAAGTTGACGGTTGTTGATTTATGTTGCCCGTGATACACAACGTATAGCCAAGACGAATTACCTGTCTATGCAATCCTATTTTAAGCAACATAGGTGTGTAAATAAGTTTCATTCCGACACGAAGTCCGTGACCACGAAAGTTATAGGCTACATGTTCACAGTTTGAATCAAGCAGTATAACTTTACCAAAATAATTTCGTCCTTTAGAGTTTGCCAAAATCACAGATTTGTTTTCTGTATCTCCACTTTTAGACCATCTGCAAGCATAAAGCGTTTGGATGAGTACGGTTTATCTGTCTCTAGAAGCTAAATCTGGTTTCGCGCTCTAAACCCGATAAAGTTGGGAAGTATTAAACGCAAACTTAAAACCCGGTGACATCCTCGGTGAAGTTAACCGGGTCCCATCTAAATGTTGTAAAACCATTCATGACTTTACCAATGACCACATGGTTAAAAATAAATACTATATATTTTTTAAGTGTCTTACAATGTCAACCAGGAACTCGAGCGCACTGCAGTAGCCTACACCGGAAAGGAGCTGTGAGTGTGCGCTACCTTGCTGACGTCATTGCTCATACCTGGGGTGTATTCATTACGATGATTCTGTTGCGAAACGTTTCGTAAACGAAACGGAGAGGGACCTACCTTAATTTGTCCAATAGAAAATCTCTGTTTGGACTAATGCTTACACCCGTTTTGAGAAGTGAATGTCCGTATGTCAGCAGTCTATTTTATTATTTTCATAGGCACACTTTTCATTGGTAATGTACAGTGTCAGAGCTCCTCCCTCAACTAATAGCGACAATGGAATGGAATTCAAGTTTATGCAACATTATAGATTACATTTGATTCTGATGGCAATCATTTCCAGAATATCCCCCCCCCCCCCCCCCCCCCCTCCTTGTGTAACTAGGAAATGCGCATGTTTGGGCGATTGTGTACCCACATGGTAGTCCGATATTCTGTAATCAATCATTTTGAAGATTCAGTCAAATATAAAGATTATACACTATCACACAGATTTATTCAAAGAGAGAAACAAGTCTGATTCACCAGGAGAAGAGTGGAAGCATTGGGCAAGAACACACCATGTGAAATTTAGTTAAATTCAGTGTATTTCCTATTACTGCACAAAAAACACTTGATTTCGCTGTTTCATAATCACAGACAAACAATAATGTATAAAAATATAAAATAGGCACTACATACAACTATGAGATGTCAATCAAAGACAATTTGCAGAACCTTTTCTGTGAACATTATATTTAGTGTGTATGTGTGAACGTGAGCATGTTCATGTCAGCCACTCCTCTATGCAATCTCTGAACACCGTCTCATTCGAATGCCAATAGCTGTGCTTCACTCCTGAGAGCACAAACACAGCCAGGTCTCCACGAGCATGCAGTGTCTTCAGCCCAAACGAATCCCTACCGTACCACTATTCAAATGAGAGAGACAGAGAAGCACATAGTTATCCATCACATTAGGACATGAACATTATCAATGATGGTAGATGGTACCATTAAAGTAACTTACTTCCTGGTTCTTCATCTCAACAATGGTTTCGTTAATGTCATAAAATCCAAAGTGACTGATTGGAGAGAACAGACATGGTTAGTCCAATAGGTATAGAGTCACTAGTGTTGAGCCCACGTCTCAGAGATGCAACCAATGTGTGTGTAAGAATGCAGGATATACAACAGGGCAATTAATTTAGTATAAAATAATGGTGGTGATGGTGACCAAGGATACCTGGACTCCCATGGTGTAATCACGCCATCATCTGGTCCTCCAATCAACACCAGCTTGTTGATACGCAGGAAGTTCTTCCTCCACTCTGATGATTAGAGAGAGAGAGACATTTATTTGTTCTGAGATGGAGAATAACTATGTCTCTCCACATTTTATAGAATTAAAACTACTTAGGCCAACAGTGTCAGTAGGGCCAGACTAAATCTGCAGTTTTATCAAATATATATTGAGAAAGAAATTTAAGCCAAACATAATATGTTGCTACAAAATGTAGTTTTGTCCATTATGCAGACATGTCAGTGTGAAAGGAGAAGTAAAGGAACTTTGCTGGAGATTTTGTCTGGCCCATATCAATCAATGGTGACTAATCTAATCTAGATTTTCAGTTTTGGATACTGAAATATCTGCTGTAGGAATGAATTTCAGTACCTGTAATTTCCCTGTGTGGTCTCTCTCCATTCAGCAGGGCCAGATAATTGCTGCTCTTCAGGAAGCGTTCTCTTTGGTGTGGGTCTGGTAGGACAAAACATTTTGGTGCAAGCACAAAGGAGCCTCTTTACTGTACTCAGATACACATCTACAAACGAATGTTCTGGTTCTCTATTTGTTCGACACCGAAGTTCCCCTTTAACTACTCAATTCTCTCTTACCATTCCAGAAGTTGCAGATGGACCATTTCTGTCCTACTGAAGAGTAACACACGTGAAAAACACGGGCCTTTAGATAGTGAGGAAAAACCATTTTCAGAATATCTGTGTCTGTGGGAGAAGCACAACGAAAAGGCTAGTAAAATGTGTGTGGTGTGTGGAACATACAGTATGTGTTTCAAATTTACACACGGCTTGCAAATGTTCTCTTTTTATTTGAAATGTGAGACATGAATATAATTTGTTTTACTTTGTTGTATGACAAAAATCAAAACTTCATTGTGTTAGAAAGAGCTATACCTAGGCCTGATTTTAAAAAATGACTTAGGAGAAGAAAGTGACCATCACTGACCTCCATACTGGCCAGCCTGTGGTGATGACAGGGAGATGAAGGACTGGACATTATGGTCAGGAAGTGTAGAAAGAAGTCCTCGACATATCAGACCACCTAAGAGAAGCAGGGGAAGACAGCATTAAGCGGAAAGCGCTATATCGCTACGTCTTGTTCCAAAAAATGCTAAATAACTGAGATAGAGAGACCTTGTGAGAAGCAGATAAGATGGATGCCATTCTCTGCCTCCTGCATGATTGGATAGAGCAACTTTTTGAAGCCCTGCACCTGCTCCCACAGTGGCTTCAAGCTGGCCATGTTATCATACAGATCTATCACTGACACGTTGGTACCTGGATGGGCCTGTCAAAAGAATACATCAGCTTATATTGCAAGTTACAAGAAAAAAACGATGTACCTGAAACATGTTATCCTATCATATTATATTAAAAATAAAGAGAGTCGCACACTCCATATATAAACTCCCAGTAATTTATTGGGTATTTACTAACATTTCTGCATCACTGTGCCTTCTTCAGGATAATGTCATGATTACTTGAACCAGGTTATGTAGGCAACCAATGACAATAGTGAGTGAAACTGTTAAAAAAAACAATCCTATCATATTATAACATACATTATAAACTGGGTGGTTCGAGCCCTGAATGCTGATTGGCTGAACGCTGTGGTATATCAGACCGTATACCACGGGAATGAAAAAACATGTATTTTTACTGCTCTAATTATGTTGGTAACCAGTTTATTATAACAATAAGGCACTACGGATGTTTGTGGTATATTTCCAATACACCACAGCTAAGGGCTGCTCTAAGGGCTGTATCCAGGCACTCCACGTCATGCATAAGAACACCCCTTAGCCGTGGTATATTGGCCATATACCACACCCCGCCTCCCGGGAATTATTGCTTAAATATACCACAGGTATGATGCACATTTACTTGTTTACTGTTCCAATTATGTTGGTAACCAGTTTAGAATAGCAATAAGACACCTCAGGGGTTTGTGGTATGTTGCCAATAAAGCACGGGTAAGGGCTGTATCCAGGCACTCCACATTGCGTTGTTATGTACGACATACATTTGTGTCATAGGTGCACTAAAACAGGATCTTCTAAAATTCTCACTTCACGTGAAACTGAAGTGGATGCTTTTTTTGCCTTCTTAGTGCTTTTATTTGTGGATACAAGTTTTGATATTTCTACTTATTATTTATGAGTTACTAGGTGTAAAACATTGCCCCAAAAAACATTTTATCGCTCACACACTGTATAAAGTACTCTCACTTTCTTTTTTTCCGCACTTAAGTATCCATGGAAACAGTTTCACATGAAGTGAGAATTTGATCAGATCCTGTTTTAGTGCACCTGTGATAGAAATGTATATCATACATAACATTCTATTCCTCTAAAAACCTGTGGCCATTGTCCTGTTAAACATTCTCCAGAGAGAAAAAAGCAGATGGTCAAGTCATCCAGTCATAATTTCCCCAATACCAAGAGCAAACACAATGTTTTCCACCTGTAATATTGGCCCATCATATCATTATACTGAGGCCCAAGAGGGTGTGGTATATGGATAATATATACAGTGGGGAGAACAAGTATTTGATAACCTGCAAAATTTGCAGTGTTTCCTACTTACAAAGCATGTAGAGGTCTGTAATTTTTATCATAGGTACACTTCAACTGTGAGAGATGGAATCTAAAACAAAAATCCTGAAAATCACATTGTATGATTCTTAACAACTGTAGACCTATACAATGCTGGGATGGGCTACAGGACAATAGGCAAGCAGCTTGGTGAGAAGGCAACAACTGTTGGCGTAATTATTAGAAAATGGAAGAAGTTCAAGATGACGGTCAATCACCCTCAGTCTGGGGCTCCATGCAAGATCTCACCTCGTGGGGCATCAATGATCATCAGGAAGGTGAGGGATCAGCCCAGAACTACATGGCAGGACCTGGTCAATGACCTGAAGAGAGCTGGGACCACAGTCTCAAAGAAAACCATTAGTAACACACTACGCCGTCATGGATTAAAATCCTGCAGCGCACGCATGGTCCCCCTGCTCAAGCCAGCGCATGTCCAGGCCCGTCTGAAGTTTGCCAATGACCATCTGGATGATCCAGAGGAGGAATGGGAGAAGGTCATGTGGTCTGATAGAGCTTTTTGGTCTAAACTCCACTTGTCGTGTTTAGAGGAAGAAGAAGGATGAGTACAACCCCAAGAACACCATCCCAACCATGAAGCATGGAGGTGGAAACATCATTCTTTGGGGATGCTTTTTTGCAAAGGGGACAGGACGACTGCACCATATTGAGGGGAGGATGGATGGGGCCATGTATCGCAAGATCTTGGCCAACAACCTCCTTCCCTCAGTAAGAGCATTGAAGATGGGTCGTGGCTGGGTCTTCCAGCATGACAACGACCCGAAACACACAGCCAGGGCAACTAAGGAGTGGCTCCGTAAGAAGCATCTCAAGGTCCTGGAGTGGCCTAGCCTGTCTCCAGACCTGAACCCAATAGAAAATCTTTGGAGGGAGCTGAAAGTCCGTATTGCCCAGCGACATCCCCGAAACCTGAAGGATCTGGAGAAGGTCTGTATGGAGGAGTGGGCCAAAATCCCTGCTGCAGTGTGTGCAAACCTAGTCAAGAACTACAGGAAACGTATGATCTCTGTAATTGCAAACAAAGGTTTCTGTACCAAATATTAAGTTCTGCTTTTCTGATGTATCAAATACTTATGTCATGCAATAAAATGCAAATTAATTACTTAAAAATCATACAATGTGATTTTCTGGATTTTTGATTTAGATTCCGTCTCTCACAGTTGAAGTGTACCTATGATAAAAAATTACAGACTTCTACATGCTTTGTAAGTAGGAAACACTGCCGATTTAGCAGGTTATCAAATACTTGTTCTCCCTACTGTATATTGGCTATATACCACACCCTCTTGGGCCTCAGTATAATGATATGATGGGCCAATATTACAGGCTGAAAAACGTGCAAAATCGGCAGTGTATCAAATACTTGTTCTCACCACTGTACCATGGCTAAGCAGCCCTTAGCCGTGGTGTATTGGCAATATACCACAAATATCCGAGGTGCCTTACTGTTATTATAAACTGGTTACCAACATAATTAGGGCAGTAAAAATACATGTTTTTTCATACCCGTGGTATACAGTCTGATATACCACGGCTTTCAGCCAATCAGCATACACTGCTCAAACCACCCAGTTTTGAAGAATCTCAAATATAAAATATATTTTGATTTATTGAACACTTTTTTTGGTTATTACATGATTCCTAATATGTTGTCACCACTATTATTCTACAATGTAGAAAATAGTAAAAAAGAAAGAAAAACCCTTGAATGTCCAAACTTTTGACTGGTACTGTACACCTCAATGATCTAATCAGTCTCAATTTCTTTGAGGTCATTAAAGATCCCATGGAACTTATCGTAAGAGTAGGGGTGTTAACCCCGGTGTCCTGGCTAAATTCCCAATCTGGCCCTCAAACCATCACGGTCACCTAATAATCCCCAGTTTACAATTGACTCATTCATCCCCCTCTCCACTGTAACTATTCCCCAGGTCGTTGCTGCAAATGAGAACGTGTTCTCAGTCAATTTACCTGGTGAAATAACGGGTAAGTTAAAAAAACATAATTGTTTTCTTTTCTGTTTTAATAAGTATATAATTATGGTTAAATGTGTGTTGTAGAGGCCAAGCCTCTACAAACGTACCTCTTGTATCAAACGACTCATCATAAGGAATTGTTTAGGACCGTCAAAGAGGCCGTGAACAATGATGACAGGCTTGTACCCAAGTGTGCCGGCCAGGTTAACGCCACATAAGAGCAGCAGAAGTCCATTGACATTGATGTCCAACGACGTTCTCATTTTCAATTAAACCACCGATGAATACAGTTTGATTCCTTCAGCGTGCAGGATAGAACAATTGGTTGCATCACCCTTGCATAAATGGACATTTAGGTTCCAGTTTATTTACTATGTTTACCTACTTTCATTATTACACATCTGTTGTGGTGTTCGCGGAAGAAGACACTCCTTCTTCCTCTTTTATCATCTTAATTCAATGTCAGGCGCATGCTAACCTCGCTCGACATTGAGTGTTTGGTGCCATCAATTTAATTCACTATGCTTCAATGGTCACTACACGCACTTTAAGGGAGGTTTACTTTTTCCAGTCTGTGGATAAATTCCACTCACAAAAAGTATTTAACCATTGAGTGTAATGCAAAATGCCTCATAAACGTATGGTATTAATGACGACCGATGTCAGTAGCAGATGTGCCATCATTTGGACAAACAAAATGCGCAGTGCACACTTGTTCTGATTGAGTTGTTCTGTACACCAGGGGGCAGAATGCGACCAGAGACTTATTCAAATACGTGATTCCACTTCCGGTTGTCGCACCATGGATGGAGTGGGCAGCTAGCAAGAAGTTGTGGATAAGTTTAGCTTAACAAGTGTAATTGAAACCAACATGATTGTTGTTAGTATTGAGAGAGGTCATTTTAACTTCGCTCGTTAGTTAAACGTCCACGTATTAGCCAGGCGTGAAGCAAATTCATCTAAACTGAGCTCGCTTTTTGCTAAGCTTGCTAGCTGCTGCATGTTGTGCTGTTTTCATAGATCACCCCCATGTTCATTGCGTGAAGGTTTCAAAACAAGGTAAGGTGGTTAGCTAGCTACCTATCAATGTAATGCATAGTTCTCTTCAGATCTTCAAAGAGCAAATAAAGGAGGTAAAGAAAAGCTGGAGGGCTTTCTTTTCGATAGTTCCTACTTAAGATCATGCAGCGGATCTATTTCGTTATCTAATTAAGCAGCAAGGCAACTCCACATGAGGCTGTTCTCCTGCACGACACAACGCGCCCCCGTGGTGCCTTATTGCTATAAACTGGTTACCAACGTACTTAGAGTAGTTAAAATGCATGTTTTGTCATACCCGTGGTATATTGTCTAATATATTGTCAAAAATATTTTTTACTGATCTAATTACATTTGGTAACCAGTTTATAATACCTTTAAGGCCCCTTGGGGGTTTGTGGTATATGGACAATATACCATGGGTAAGAGCTGTATCAAGCCACTTCACGTTGCTTCGTGCCTAAGAACAGCCCGTAGCCATATACCACACCCCCCCCTGCCTTATTGCTTCAATATACCCTTGTGTAGCATGTGAATCTTGCTGTGCCAGCCATTCCCTGCTACATCATCACCATTGCTACAGAAGTTTCCTATTCATATGACATTTTATATACCTAGCACAGGAGGTTGGTGGCACCTTAATTGAGGAGAACTGGCTCGTGGTAAAGACTGGAGCAGGATAAGCAATTATTATGAGCTGTTTTCCCCTCAGCAGCCTCCTGTGATACCTAGTACAATACAACTCTCTGTCTACATCTACTGTATACCGTAGCTAACTGATTTTGTCTCCCAATTAGGCAAAAATGGCAAACCTAGAACAATGGGTGAGTGACAGTCTGCATGACATCCTTGGCCTTAGTGACAGATATGTCGCCCAGTTCATGATCGGCTCCGCGCGTAAATCATCGAGCTCTCAAGACTTTGTCGCCCACCTCAAGTCGACGGGCACCATCGACATTAATCAGAGAGTGATCGCCTTTGCACAGGAACTGTATGAAAAGGTCAAATGATTTGCTTTCTTTGTGTTTTAACGGCGTGCTTGTTTCTTATTTTCACTGTGGATATTATGAGCATCTAGAAATTACTTGCATCTATGTGTTTCAGATTCCTCGTAAGCAAGTGGTTGAAAAGCCAGCCAGAGCGATAGAGCGACACGTCATGGAGATTGAGAGGAAGAATCGGACTTACACCCTACTGTCAGACAGCGAGAGTGACGGAGAGGCAGTGAGAGAGAGGGAGAAGGAGAAGAAGAAAAGTAAAGACCGAGGCGATAAGAGGAAGCACCTCAGGAAAAGGGAGGAGAGTCAATCATCTAGTGAAGAGGAGACCCCTAAAAGGTAATCAACCTTGAAAGGGGTTTCATGTTGCTTGCTTGTGACACGTTCTACCTGCTTTCCTCTCTTTTGTTGCTTTTTAGCTAAATGTTGACAGCTGTATTTGACTTGTATGGACTTCAGGGAGACAGGATGCAGCTTCAGGGGTCTATGGTCTCATTAACTGAATTGCAACCATAAATACATTACAACAATGAAGCCAGTTACCCTAGAATATTTTGATTGTTTTCATGCTGTGTAGTCTCTATTTTTCAGCTGCTACTCCTCTGTGGCTTCAATGCCTGCTTGAACAAGCCTCCACTTAGATTGTGATTTGAGTTTCTAAAAGGCCCGTTCTCTTTCTCAGTAGTAAGCTGGGCCATGGCGACCAGAAGTCCAGTAAGAAGGATGAAGAGGAGGAGGAGGAGTGGGAGAAGGAAGAGAGAGAACGCGTACTGGATCTGGAAGAGAGGGATGCTTTTGCTGAACGAATGAAACTGAAGGATAAAGACAAGACGAGGAACATCATGGAGAGAACGGACAAGAAGGTGGGATTGACAATCAATGATGGAACCCAACCCAGTCCATTTGACTTACTAGTGTACTTGTAGGTGTGTTTTGATTTTTGGCTAAATGTTTTTCCATGACCTTTTCACCAGGGCTACGAGGAGGCTCAGAAAAGACTAAAGATGGCAGAGGAGGATCACAAGAAAATCGTGAGCACATTATTCAAATTCCCAGTAACTTATCGTATAATAGACTATCGTCTAAGTATGAAAAAAAACACAGTAGAAATAGAATTACTAGAACAGGGAGAGCCCCTCAGATTCATTATATGTCTATGGTCACCTATCTTCTCCTCTTTTCTATAGCTTCCAGAGTTGCGGAAGGAGTCTCGCAGGAACTACCTGTCAAAGAGAGAGGCTGAGAAGCTGGAGGACCTGGAGGCGGAGATCGCCGACGAGGAGTACCTGTTCTCCACGGACGCGCTGACTGAGAGGGAGCGGAAGGAGCTGGAGTACAAGCGCAACCTCCGAGACCTGGCCAAGGACTACAAGAAAGCCGGCGCCAAGGAGAAAGAGGAGAGGAAGAACAGATACTACATGCCGGAGGAGAAGAGGAGTAAAGTAAGGAGGAGATAGTTGGCTGGTAATGGTCCTGCCATGGATAGCCAGTACTCTTGTTGAAATGGTGTAAAACACTAGGATCCGGGGCTTGATTATATACATCTCGCTCACTCTATTTCCCTGTTCCTCCCTCTATCTCCGCCCTCTCTCTCTCTCTCCATCTCTCCAGGATATTCCTCAGAGGGACATGGAGCTGGAGTTGGAGATGCCCATGGAGGGTGGAGGAGAGCAGGGTCGCTGGGAGGAGGAGAGGTTGAAGACCGCCTCGCTCATCTTCGGGGCCAAGAAGGAGAGGGAGAAAGGGTTGAAGGCAGAAAGAGAGAAGTACCAGCTGATCCTGGAGGAGGACGAGATGATCAACTTTGTCAGCAGTGCCGTCATCATGAAGGGAACCCAGGATGAGAAGGTGGGTTGTTAAACGTTAAAGCGTTTATCTGTGATAGATTGCAAGGAATAAATAAAGCTATAGTTATGGATATTAGTCTAACAAAATATTGTCATAATTCAAATTCAGAAAATATTTTACATTCCATACATATTCAATAGCGATCAACAAATACACACCTGAGCTTCTGGAGTATTTCTAACTGTGCCAAGGACAAATCTCCATGTGACAATGAACAATACAGTGCAATTGTAATGTTGTCTTCATCTCTGTATGCTGTGTGTCTCCAGGAGCAGGAGCAGGCAGCCCTGTCCCAGGCGGAGGTCCAGAAGCAGTCCATCCAAGAGGTGAGACGCAGCCTGCCCGTGTTCCCCTACAGAGAGGACCTGCTCCTGGCCATCCAGCAGCACCAGATCCTGGTCATCGAGGGAGAGACGGGCTCCGGCAAGACCACCCAGATCCCCCAGTTCCTCATGGAGTCGGTGGGTACACATTATTCAAGGGGCCATGTCCATAAACATTATTATGGACACATATCAAAGAGGTTAGAGAAAAGCAGAGGACACGTTTCCATTGGACATTGTGTGTACGTTTGACAAAGTCGTCTTGAATCTTCAGTGTTTTGTCACTATTTTCACTAACATTTTTTAAAACAAATTGTAGTCTTCCACCCTGATCCATTTGTGGCATGATGATTTTCTGTGTATGTTACCTTTGTTGACCTGTTGTCTGGGTTTACATCTCCTAGGGCTACAATGATGGAGGCATGAAGATTGGGTGTACCCAGCCCCGTAGAGTGGCAGCCATGTCTGTAGCAGCCAGGGTGGCACAAGAAGTGGGCGTCAAGCTGGGCAACGAGGTGAAAATGGCACAACCGCTCTCTGTCACTCCGATGAAGCATAAATAATTCCTACTGTTTATGGTAGAAAACATAAACTCATCGTATTTGTCCAACTACCCCTTTCTTCATCAGGTAGGCTACAGTATCCGTTTTGAGGACTGTACGTCAGAGAGGACAGTACTCAAATACATGACTGACGGAATGTTGCTCAGGGAGTTCCTGACAGAGCCTGATCTGGCCAGCTACAGGTACCACTATATGTTTTCCATATGTGGAGGTTTATGTTTAAAAGTGGTATATTGTGTTTTAGAAAAATAATAAATAAAATAATTCCCTGCCATATTGTTTTAGTCAGTATGACAGTATAACAATAAATGATCCCTTCCTCTCTCTCAGTGTGGTCATCATTGATGAGGCCCACGAGCGGACGCTGCACACAGACATCCTGTTTGGTCTGATCAAGGACATTGCCCGGTTCCGTCCGGACCTGAAGGTGCTGGTGGCCAGCGCCACCTTGGACACAGAGCGCTTCTCCTGCTTCTTTGACGATGCGCCGGTATTCAGAATCCCCGGCAGGAGGTTCCCTGTGGACATCTTCTACACTAAGGTACCTCTGCTGACCATCTGTATAGTAAAATGGCCTCAGGACAAAAGATTGCATCCCCATTCTCCACCGTTCTCCTGAAGTGTGCACTTGCGCATTTCCCACGATGGATTTAACATGAAAACTCCCTCCGGGCAATGTTTAAACCAATATAGAGCCTTTTAAATGTGCGACAGGAAGTGATCAAGTGCGCTCTTTGAGAGAAGGTGGAAGAAACGGAATGCAGCCATAGGCATAACTTTGAATGACTGTAAATACCCTTTTCACCCGTGAGAAGTGCTGGATGACACTAATGTAAGTCAAAGATGGATGTCAATTATCTGTTCTATTGTTGTACTCTTTTCTCTCTGGTATTGTTTACTATTTCGCTCGCTCTCTCTCGCTCGCTCTCGCTCTCTCAGGCTCCTGAGGCAGACTACCTGGAGGCCTGTGTTGTGTCGGTGCTACAGATCCACGTCACACAGCCCCCCGGAGACTGTCTGGTCTTCCTCACTGGACAGGTCTGGCACACTCGCACCTTGACCCCTCACCTCAACGCTGACATTCACATTACATCAGCTACTACATCATCTACCTCGGCTACTTACGTCACATTACATCTGCTCTCACTCAACATCAGATCCTACATCAGTCACTACACATTAGCTAGGCCTACTACAAATCACACTTCATCTGGTGCATCACACTTCATCTGGTGAATCACACTTCATCTGGTGAATCACACTTCATCTGGTGAATCACACTTCATCTGGTGAATCACACTTCATCTGGTGAATCACACTTCATCTGGTGAATCACACTACATCAGCAACCATCTTAAGTCTATTCATTCTATATGTGTCTCTTTAATGTGTAGGGTACCGTCTTTCGGGATGGGACGTTAAATGGTTGTCCTGACTCTCTGTGGTCTCTAAAAGATCCCCTGGCACTTATCGTAAGAGTTGGGGTGTTAACCCCGGTGTCCTGGCTAAATCTAGCCCTCATACCACCTAATCATCCCCAGCTTCCAATTGGCTCATTCATCTCTCCTCCCCTGTAACTATTCCCCAGGTCGTTGCTGTAAATGAGAATGTGTTCTCAGTCAACTTACCAGGTCAAATAAATAAATGACACACAGATTTCTGCCACGGTGTCTGTCCTTACCGCTCTCCTGTCTCTATTTCCACAGGAGGAGATTGAGACTTGCTGTGAGCTGCTGCAGGAGAGATGCAGGCGTCTGGGTTCTAAGATATCGGAGCTCCTGGTGCTTCCCATCTACGCCAACCTACCTTCAGACATGCAGGCCAAGATCTTCAGCCCCACACCCCCTGGCTCACGCAAGGTGAGAGGACCTCTTCTGTTTAAACTTGTGCCACTAGGGGTTGCTCAAGGACCACTTTGGAAATATGTTTTATCCTCTGTGATCAAATGATGTAACAAAAATATGTATGCATTATTTTCTTTACCCAAATGGAAATCCAACCCAACCTAGGTTATTGTAGATTTCATGCTGCACTTATGTCAATGTAGTAGATTCTATTCTACTATGTCATTTGGCGCATTTTACGCTAATGGCGCCGAAGGAGTATGCTGCCGTTTTATGATCCTGTAACCAATTGTGCTATTGTGTATGTTTTTTCACATTATTTGTAACTTATTTTGTACATAATGTTTCTACCACCATGTCTTATGACCGAAAAGAGCTTCTCGATATCAGGGCAGCGATTACTCACCCCGTACTGGAGGAATCCTTCTTCAACGAGTCGGACAGGAAGGATTTACTACAGACACCCGACAAGACCCTCATCCCCGTCATTCGCAGGAGTGAAAAGACGGAGATATCTCGGACGATGGTCCGTCACCTTTACCATCGCTCCTATTAGACAACGTACAATCAATCGATTAATAAAATAGATGAACTACGAGCACTTATATCCTACCAACGAGACATTAACCTGTCGTTCCGCTAGCGGAACCCCTCGCCAACAGCCAATGCAATTGCAGGGCGCCAAATACAAATCAACAGAAATCTCATAAATCAAATTTCTCAAACATACAAGTATTAGGCACCATTTTAAAGATACAATTCTCGTTAATCCAGCCACAGTGTCTGATTTTCAAAAATGCTTTACAGCAAAAGCTCCACAAATGATTATGTTAGGTCACCACCAAGTCACAGAAAAACCCAGCCATTTTTCCAGCCAAAGAGAGGAGTCACAAAAAGCACAAATAGAGAGAAAATTAATCACTAACCTTTGATCTTCATCAGATGACACTCATAGGACTTATTTTACATTGGCGTGTTATGTTCAGTAGTTCTAAAACATGCTGTGATTTTGCAGAGAGCCACATCAATTTACAGAAATACTCATTATAAATGTTGATGAAAATACATGTGTTATGCATGGAACTTTATCTAAACTTCTCCTTAATGTAACCGCTGTGTCAGATTTCAAAAGAACTTTACGGAAAAAGCATACCATGCAATAATCTGAGTACGGAGCTCAGGTCTCAAACCAGCCAAAATAAATATCCGCCATGTTGCGCAATCAACATTAGTCAGAAATAGGATTATAAATATTCACTTACCTTTGATCTTCATCAGAATGCACTCCCAGGAATCCCAGTTCCACAATAAATGTTTGATTTGTTTGATAAAGTTCAGAATTTATGTCCATATACCTCCTTTTGGAGGTAAACCAATCGAAACGCGCGTGCAACTTCCAGCGGAAAGGTCGGACGAAAATGCCAAAAAGTTATATTACTGGTCGTAGAAACATATCAAACGATGTATAGAATCAATCTTTAGGATGTTTTTATCATAAATGTTCAATAATGTTCCAACCGGAGAATTCCATTGTCTGTAGAAAAGCAAAGGAACCGGAGCTACCTCTCATGTGAATGCGCGTGACTGAGCTCGTGGCTGCTGGCAGACCTCTGACTCATTCCCCTCTCATTCAGCCCCACTTCATAGTAGAAGCATCAAACAAGGTTCTAAAGACGGTTGACATCTAGGGAAGTGCAACATAACCAATATCCCACTGTATCTTCAATAGGGGCTGAGGTGAAAAACTACAAACCTCAGATTTCCCACTTCCTTTTTTGATTTTTTTCTCTGGTTTTTGCCTGCCTTATGAGTTCTGTTATACTCAGACATCATTCAAACAGTTTTAGAAACTTCAGAGTGTTTTCTATCCAATACTACTAATAATATTAATAATAATAATATTAGCATCTGGGACTGAGTAGGAGGCAGTTGACTCTGGGCATGCTTTTCATCCAAAAGTGAAAATGCTGCCCCCTAGCCCAATGAAGTTAAAAACTGTAATATCTTATGTTTCACCGAGTCGTGGCTGAACGATGACATGATTAACATACAGTTGGCAGGTTTTAAGCTTTTTCGGCAGAATAGAACAGCGGTCGTAAGACAAGGGGTGGCGGCCTATGTATATTTGTAAACAACAGCTGGTGCATGAAATCTAAGGAAGTCTCGGTTTTGCTCGCCTGAGGTCGAGTCTCATGATAAGCTGTAGACCACACTATTTACCAAGAGAGTTTACATCTATAGTTTTCATAGCTGTCGACATATAAGCTGTAGACCACACTATTTACCAAGAGAGTTTACATCTATAGTTTTCATAGCTGTCGACATACCACTCCAGACCAATGCTGGCACTAAGACCGGACTCAATGAGCTGTATACGGCCATAAGCAAACAGGAAAACGCACATCCAGAGGCGGCGCTCCTAGTGGCCGGGGACTTGAATGCAGGGAAACTCAAATCAGTTTTACCTAATTTCTATCAGCATGTTAAATGTGCAACCAGAAGGGAAAAATACTCTAGAGCACCTTTACTCCACACACAGAGACCCGTACAAAGCTCTCCCTCACCCTCCATTTGGCAAATCTGACCATAATTCTGTCCTCCTGATTCCTGCTTACAAGCAAAAACTAAAGCAGGAAGCACCAGTGACTCGGTCAATAAGAAAGTGGTCAGATGAAGCAGATGCTAAGCTACAGGACTGTTTTGCTAGCACAGACTGGCATATGTTCCAGGATTCTTCCGATGGTATTGAGGGGTACACATCAGTCACTGGCTTCATCAATAAGTGCATCGACGATGTCGTCCCCACGGTGACCGTACATACAGTGGGGAGAACAAGTATTTGATACACTGCCGATTTTGCAGGTTTTCCTAATTACAAAGCATGTAGAGGTCTGTCATTTTTATCATAGGTACACTTCCACTGTGAGAGACGGAATCTAAAACAAAAATCCAGAAAATCACATTGTATGATTTTTAAGTAATTAATTAGCATTCTATTACATAACCACAACAGTGGTAGGCCTGATCAGCAACAACGATGAGACAGCCTATAGGGAGGAGGTCAGAGACCTGGCCGTGTGGTGCAAGGACAACGACCTCTCCCTCAATGTGATCAAGACAAAGGAGATGATTGTGGACTACAGGAAAAGGAGGACCAAGCACGCTCCCATTCTCATTGATGGGGCTGTAGTGAAGCTGGTGTCCACATCACCAACAAACTATCATGGTCCGAGCACACTAAGACAGTTGTGAAGAGGGTAAGACCAAGCCTATTTCCTCTCAGGAGACTGAAAAGATTTGGCATGGGTCCTCAGATCCTCAAAAGGTTCTACAGCTGCACCACCGAGAGCATCCTGACTGGTTGGATCACTGCCTGGTATGGCAACTGCTCGGCCTCCGACCGCAAAGCACCACAGAGGGTAGTGCGTATGGCCCAGTACATCACTGTCCCCAAGCTTCCTGCCATCCAGGACCTCTATACCAGGCGGTGTCAGAGGAAGGCCCTAAAAATGGTCAAAGACGCCAGCCACCTTAGTCATGGACGGTTCTCTCTGCTACCGCACGGCAAGCGGTACCGGAGTGACAAGTTGAGTTCCAAATAGCTTCTTAACAGCTTCTACCCCCCAAGCCATAAGACTCCTGTTCAGCTAATCAAAGGGCTACCCAGACCCCTCATTTATGCTGCTGCTACTCTGTTTATAATCTATGCATAGTCACTTTAACTCTACCTACATGTCCATATTTCCTCGACTAACCGTTGCCCCTGCACATTGACTCTGTACCGGCACCCCTGTATATAGCCTTGCTTGTTATTTTACTGCTGTGGTTTAATTATTTGTTTGTTTTATTTTCTGTTTTCTACTGATCCATTTTTTACTTAACACTTAAAAAAAAAAAATTTTAAAGCATTGTTGGTTAAGGGCTTGTAAGTAAGTATTTCACAGTAAGGTGTACACCTGTTGTATTTGGCGCATGTGACAAATAACATTTGATTTGACCACTTAAGACATCATTCTTCAGATTCCTGCCTCCATGTTTCTCGTTCTCTTCTGGTGTTGTGTACAAACACATTATCTGATGTACAAAGTGTCCTCACTCTGTGTGTCCTTAGGTGGTTGTGGCCACTAACATTGCGGAGACCTCTCTAACCATCGATGGGATCATATACGTCATAGATCCAGGTTTCTGCAAGCAGAAGAGCTATAACGCCCGCACCGGGATGGAGTCTCTGATCGTCACGCCTTGCTCACGGGTAACACGCTAGCTTTGGTTTTCAAATGAGCCATTTTGTTGTCATTGTCAGAGAAAGTGTAATTCATGTGGCTCTTATTAGGGCTGTAGATTTAGTTCTCTGGACAACATTCTGACCGTTTGCTGATTCCATCTGTGTTTTGATCCACCACAGGCCTCAGCCAATCAGCGAGCAGGTCGTGCAGGCAGAGTGGCGGCTGGGAAGTGTTTCCGTCTCTACACTGCGTGGGCTTTTAAACACGAGATGGAGGAGTCCACCGTGCCCGAGATCCAGCGAACTAACCTGGGCAACGTGGTGCTGCTGCTCAAGAGCTTGGGTACGGAACAAACACTTTATAAGTCATGTCACAGTGCTAAATGAGAGAACACGTTTTAAAATGCACAGAGGTCCTCTTGAAGTAATCCACTGAAGTATAGTCTGTAGTTCACTATTATGAGTTCGACTTACTTGACTTAGTGGAGCAAAGGGCCTCAGTATGAGCATCTCAAACCCATGTGTCGATTTGTTTTACATTGGAGTGGCATATATTTTTTTTCCTCGACAGGAATTAATGACCTCATCCACTTTGATTTCATGGACCCACCCCCTCACGAGACCCTGGTGCTAGCTCTGGAGCAGCTGTACGCACTGGGTGCACTCAACCACCTCGGAGAGCTCACCAAGGTAACTTACGCCTGACTGTCTATCAAAACCACGGCACCATTCCAATACTTTTCAATCGCATTGGCACCGTTCCCTCCTCCCTTGTTAAATCAGTTGAATAAGAAAAAGGCTTCTTACGGCTATCCCATCTCAATTTATTGTTGGAAATAAGACCTGTAATGATCCAAATAACTTTTTTGCGAATGTTGGTTCCTCTCTGTCAACGAAAATCAAAAACATTGATGGAAATCCCTTGGGTTACATTAAGGGACATTTTCCTCCTCTGCTTTAGTTTTATCCACCTGATGTAATATAGGTGATTGGTTACTTAAAGAAATCAGCAGCAAGTCATGATGAGGTGCCTTTTTGGTGAAATCATTGCCTCTAACGTACATCTTCACCAAAATCAATGCAAACTGGAGTGGTTCCTAAAGATTTGAAAATTGCCAAAGTTATCCCCCTCTATATATCTGGGGATCCAATATCTTTTACAAATTATTGCACAGTATCTGTACTACTGTGTTTTTCTAAAATCCTAGAGAAACTGTTGTATGAAAGAATGTTGAAACATTTAAACCAACACTATTCTATATGACCACAAATATGTTTTTTGTAAAAACTAATCCACAGATGAATAAAAAATAATCCTTTGTTATTACTTATCTATATCAATGACCTTGCTGCTGTGTCTTCTACCATACTTCCCATTATTTTTGCCGAGGATACCAACTTGGATTTATCACACAATAATTTTGATTCACTAATCAACGAAGCCAACTCCGTTTTCTGAATTTCCATATAAACAAATTATCCTTTTAATGTAATAAAAAAATCCAACTTTGTTGTATTTACTGGTAAGAATCAGATATATTTTTTAAAAGAGCCAGAATCTCAATTGTTGGGAATTAAATGAACCAGGTTTAATCTACTACATTCCTCGGCGTTCTAGTTGATGAAAAGTTGTCCTGTAAAGATCATATTCAGTTGGTCTGCAGCAAAGTGTTGAAGTCCTTTGGTATCATCAGAAAGATTAGTGGTTTGAGTCATCAGGCTTGCTTCCTGACACTATACTACAGCTTAATTTACCCATATATTATTTACTGCAATATTGTCTGGGCCGGTACATATGCTTTCTACCTACACAAATGACTCATCACACAAAATAAACATACAAGACTAGCCACCTCCTCTAACTACTTGGCTCCAGCTGTCCCTCCGTTTAAGAAACTCAATATATTGTCTTTCTACAACATTAATATACTCAAATTATGCACCTTCATCTACAAATACACATGCCTCCCAGACAATCCACCTAAACCCTTCAATGGTTAATTCCCAAATCCATGCATACACAAGACACCTTCACCCTTCCCACTGCCGCACCTCACATAGTCAATTCTCTAGCAGATACAGAGGGTTCGTACTCTGGAATTCCTATCTTCATATTGCCAAAACATCATCATCCCTCAATAACTTCAAGTATAGATTAGGGGTCAGCCCGATGACCCAAACTACCTCCATGTAGCCTAACTCTCTCTCTCACACACATATACACACACACATAATCAAACATGATTTTTCTTGTATACTGAGTATGTCATGTACAGTTATAATTAGTACGCTTTGTTTAACTGATTGAACAAACTGTATTTGTACTTCTATTTGTGTATTGTTTTGTTTGGGTGTGGTTGCTTGTTTAATTTTTATCTGTACTGTTTTGTCTTTCCCTTTTTTATTCTTTGGTGAGAATAAAAAAATAAAAAAAAAAGTACAAATGACCTCTGGGAATGCAGGGGAGGATATATAATAGGGCACATCGATTCCATCACCATTAGGCAGGTGAATGAACATATTGGCTTCTAATACCTTAGATGTGTGACTATTTGATGTGAAAGGTCATGTAATGAGTGTTGTGTTCCAGTTGGGCCGCAGGATGGCTGAGCTGCCGGTGGACCCTATGCTGAGCAAGATGATCCTGGCCTCAGAACAGTGAGTCTCTATGGCAATCCTGGCACTGGCCTGGAATGAATGTAGTTGTATTATTCTGTTACCTTGCTCATCATTCCCCTTTCTCTCTTTTTTTTTTTCTCAACCCCCCCACTCAATAATGTATTTTATTCTTATTACAAAAGTGCTTTATTGACAATTATTCAACAGGACATGAAACCCCTTAATGTATTTCACTAAACTTTCCCATCTTCCTCTGTCTCTCCAGGTATAAGTGTTCTGAGGAGGTGTTGACCATCGCGGCCATGCTGTCTGTGAACAACTCCATCTTCTACCGACCCAAAGACAAGGTGGTTCACGCCGACAACGCCAGGCAGAACTTTGTGGTCCCCGGGGGAGACCATATGGTGCTGCTCAACGTCTACACACAGGTCAGGAGGATTGGGTTTGATAGTTAAGATAAAGATGTGATACTACCCCACTTTGTTTCCACTTGTCTCATACAAGGTATCAGTTCTGGGTCATATTCATTTGGCACCAACTGTAAAAATAAAATAAAAAGAGAAACATGGAGGATCTATCTGAACTTCATCTTCGTTTTTCTGTTGCAAACCATTTAGCCATGGTAATGCCCTAATGCAGGGGAAGGCGACTATGTTCAGCAGCGGGCTGATTTTTGTCGGAGCGGATGGTCTGGGTGCCGGAACATAATTATTTGTACACTGCAAATTGAACAGACCTAAGCCCAAAAAGAGGTTGTATTTGAAAATAATAATAATTTAATTCCTTGATTGCACTGAAATTTTTCGTGGGAATATTTTGGGACATATTTTCTATATTTAACTTATTCTATTTATTTCTTTTTTGAATCCCTGGTGATTTTAGTATTTTTTGGGGCCAAGTTCTAAAATCCAAAAAATAACTTTAAATATTTGTGGGGCCGAACCCCCCCCCCCCCTGACTGAAGCACTACACAGCTGATTCAAGTAATCATCAAGCTTTCACCAATTGAATCAGCTGTGTAGCGTTAGGGCAAAAAACAAAACGTGCACCTCTTGGGATCCCTAGGACAGGGTTTGGGAAATGCTGTTCTATGTTTTGTTTTCAGTCTGTGATATTGACTGCTTCATTTGTCCCTCAGTGGCTGGAGAGTGGCTACTCCACCCAGTGGTGCTATGAGAACTTCATCCAGTTCCGCTCCATGAAGCGGGCGCGGGATGTCAGGGAGCAGCTGGAGGGCCTGATGGACAGGATCGAGGTGGAGGTGTGCAGCTCAGGCGGAGACATTGTGCCCATCCGCAAGGTCAGTGTGACTGTGAACGCACCCTAACCTCATGACCATGAACACACCTTAAAACCGCTTAACCATGAACTTACCTTAAAACAGCTTGACCGTGAACACAAAATACAACCGTTTCTTCTAGTTAACCATGTTTTTTTTTTTTTACACCCTCCTAGAGTGTAGACCCGTGTTTCTCAACCCCAGTCCTCGGGTACCCCCAAACAGCACACCTGATTCAACTTGTCATCTAAACGTCAAGCTCTCCATGTTGAATCAGGTGTTTTTATCTGGGGCTACAACTAAAAGTGTGCTGTTGGGGTTACAGGATGACCGGAGCTGGGAAACACTGGCATAGACCACTTTGTTCCACTTCTAATTTTCTGTGCGAACACTTACCTGACACCAAACTCTTTGTTACATGTGTAGCCAATGTGTGAATATGCTTCACACTACATCTGTGTGCTTAAACCACTGACTGCAGATTTAGAAAGCACTGCTCTAGTGTCACTATTCACTGGAGATACAAGCCTATCACTTCACACCAGGTCTGGGGGACTGAGGGGACCCCTTTTATAGGAGATGGGATTAGTTTTTGTCTGCTCATGAAAACCGTTCTTAAATCATGCTGGGTGTTAAGCCGGCCACTCCGTCGGAGAGGCAGGTTGAGTTCACTTAATATGCCTCTGAATGGACGCTCCGTGCTTTCCCAATTCCCAACTTCATCATCATCACAGTCCATTCTCTAGTAAAACTGCTACACAAGGACTCCCCAAAAGGCAGTCCCTGGGTGTTTTTATTTGGCCCCCAAGTCCTAAAAAAATCCACAATCAGCTCAAAGTGATTTTAATTTAGGACATCTCTTCCCAAGTATTCCCACGCATAAATAGAGAAGCATATGTGATCGTATGAAATCAAGGTTTGAAAGGACTCTGTTTTTGTCAAATACTATATCTGTTTGGGATTTCTGCGGTCAATTTTCACCATCTCAGTAACATGATCACTCTTACTCTCTCACAGCGTTCACACATACAGTCACTCATACATCCTCTCTTTTGTCTTTCTCTCTCACTGATACTTCATTTAAAAATATGTATTTTGACCTCAAATGGACAACCATGTCAAATAAAAATGTTCTCTCCCTCTCTCAGGCAGTGACGGCGGGGTATTTCTACCACACGGCGCGGCTTAGCAAGGGGGGCTACAAGACGGTGAAGCACCAGCAGACAGTCTACGTCCACCCCAACAGCTCCCTGTTCGAGGAGCAGCCCCGTTGGCTCATCTACCACGAGCTGGTCTTCACCACCAAGGAGTTCATGAGACAGGTCTGGCATCAGTACTAGTAGACTTGTGGTCATGTTTGTGTGTATGTTTCTCCGTGTGAGGCAGATCTGGAAGCAATCCACCACCGTGAAGGGCAAAGTAAAACTTTAGGGGAGAGTTGTTGCTGTCTTGTTGTAATATCAAGTGGCTCCAGGTAGCATTGTCTTTGTATACAGTATTATATACAGTACCTTCGGAAAGTATTCAGACTCCTTGACTTTTTCCACATTTTGTTACATTACAGCCTTATTCTAAAATGAATTAAATAAATACAAATTCTCAGAAATCTACACACAATAACCCATAATGACAAAACAAAAACAGGTTTTTAGGAATTTTTGCAAATATATTAAAATAAACAACATAAATATCTTATTTGCGTAAGTATTCAGACCCTTTGATATGAGACTCGAAATTGAGATTGGATGCATCCTGTTTCCATTGATCATCCTTGAGATGTTTCTTCAACTTGATTGGAGTCCACCTGTGGTAAATTCAATCGATTGGACATGATTTGAAAAGACACACACCTGTCTGTATAAGGTCCTACAGTTGACAGTGCATGTCAGAGCAAAACCCAAGCCGTGAGGTCGAAGGAACAAGGCACACCTGTTAATTGAAATGCATTCCAGGTGACTACCTCGTCAAGCTGGTTGAAAGAATGCCAAGAGTGTGCAAAGCTGTCATCAAGGCAAAGAAAGGGTGGCTATTTGAAGAATCTCAAATCTTAAATATATTTAATTTAACTCTTTTTTGGTTACTACTTAATTCCATGTGTGTTATTTCATAGTTTTGATGTCTTCACTATTATTCTACAATGTAGAAAATAGTAAAAGTAAAGAAAAACCCTGGAATGAGTAGGTGTGTCCAAACTTTTGACTGGTACTGTATATTAGCAAACATTTCTAAACTTGGTTTTGCTTTATCCTTATGGGGTATTGGGTGTAGATTGAGAGGGGAAATTTGTATTTATTTAATCAATTTTAGAATAAGGCTGCCTAATGTGGAAAAAGTCAAGGGGTCTGAATACTTTCCAAATGCACTGTACATACTGTATGTTGAGATTTAAGCTGCATGGGACAGAATGAATACGATTTTAAGGGGACGGAAGGTGCTGTTCTTACATTACTTTGAATTTATGTAAATATATTTTCCCCCTTTAATTTGAACCTCTTTCTCTGCCTCAAGGTGATTGAGATAGACAGCAGCTGGCTGCTGGAGGTGGCTCCCCACTACTACAAGAACAAGGAGCTGGAGGACAGCAGCAGTAAGAAGATGCCTCGCAAACAGGGCAAGGCCAAGGAAGAGCTGGGCTAAGGACAGGAACTAGAAAAGACAGAGGCTTTCTCCCCTCAGAGATAGACAGCCAAGCAGGGCTGCCATAAGGAATTGTGATATAAAAAATGTAAAAAACTTTGGGGCCCTTGAGCCAAAAATAAAAGAAACGGGATAAAAACTTGTATGGTAATGGGCTTATTTATGATGAACCACCTATCGGAGCTAGAGGAGCTTGATGAAAAGGAAATGTTATGCACTTGGACTGTCAGTTTCCTGTGTCTGGTATGATGCAGGGTCCGGGGTGAAGTTTCCCCTAAGTACAGATCTAGGATCCGCTTCCCCTCCCCATGTCCTAACCATTAGGCCTGAAATGTAAAACTGACCCAACATCAGTGTATAGGGGTAACTTCACCCTACTCACTGATGCAGAAACAGCAGCAAGACAGATCAAAACAAATGACTACTCCAAATGACAGGGCTACTGCTTTGTACGTAATGGCCGATGACTACCAGAGATTTTGCCTATTTACTTTCCCTAAATAGTTCACTTTTGTTGCCCAATGTCTAGGTGTTGTTGGGGTTGTAAATGTCTTTTCTTGTCCCAATTACACCTACCAGACTGAAAGAAAACAATGCTGTGTGTTTGACTTCAGTGTGGTTCCGCTGTCTCCTCTTTCTTTTTCTATTGGAATAAACTTTTTACAGGCACTTGCTTTGTCCTGTGACTTCCTTAGGCGCTAAGTGTTTGTTTTTGTTAACATGGGAGTGTCTGACCGTTTACATAGTTGTTAACATGAACATTTGTCAATGCCTGTCCCCATTATTCATTAACCCTATGATAGGCCATACATAGAATTAGCTACTTCTTCCGGTCTTTGATTTACTTGTATGAGGAAGTCCAGAGTATCAGGGCTATATTTAGGTTGCTGCTTTGCCTGTTTGAATGGCACAGGATAATGTTTTTCTACCAGTAACATGTAAATCCTGGGATCACAGTTTGTTAGTTGAAGTATGTTTTTTGGGTTAAGATTTTCTGGGATTAGCCCATTTCAAACAACTGAAGCGTGATGGGATTTTAGGATTATGTACACATTAGTTTGACTGTAGTGGCTTCGAGAATGTTTTCAACTGAATGAAATGATTTAGAAGGGTAACATTCTGGCTGATGTGCATTGGACTTTTAAACGTAATGTCATAGAAACCGCAGAAGATTCTTCTGTTGTAGTTAGTGGGTTGTTTGTATTTTTCTGTGAGGTTTGTGAAATGAAATGAGAAATCAGGATTACATGCACTTCTATGGCTGATTTTTCAACCCTTTAAACATTAGTTTACCTAAAAGGGCTTAGTGAATGAAATTATTTACACATTTTTCGTTCTGGGTGAGGTTCAATGGACCTCAATGTTTTCATATAAAGTGCATAATGGGGTTGCTGAACCATTGCAGATAGCCTTGAGTGCTTTTGGGTGAATCCTGTTTACCTTGTCATTATGGTAAACCTGCATGTGAAGCTTTAGTCTAATACGTAAGCATCATGACATGAGTTGCAGTGCATTGGACAGGTCGGTGCTCTGCTTCAAGAGCCTTGTGGAGTTTTCCATGCAGCCGATCACTTCCCTGTCCAACAGCAGACAAGGAAACGAACACATTCCACATTCTAGTCTGTAGAATGTCAAATGTTCATTTGGAATGTGGGATTTAAAGGTAGATGATAAACAACTGTAGTGGCCATTAGAAATAAATGAGCATTAAGGACATTTGAATACCGTTTATGTGAAGATTGACATGTCATGAAAGCTTCAAATGTTTACACACGCAGACATGGAAAACATTATCTGACAGCGGTACCCAGACTACCCACATTACAGTTCTACAGGTTCCAGGAACGATGTACAAATACACACAGAGATACAAAAACACCCGTGATAACAGTTTAACCTCAAATTTCACAGACGCACACAAACTTGAGGCAGTGGTTTACTGCCAAATAAACTGGTACAACTGGTCAGACGAGAGGGAGCGAGACACCGCAGATGTAAAAGGGAGGGATGAAGGAGGAATATAAAGAGGAAATACCATACACAGATTGACAGAGAGAGAAGGGAAAGGAGAGAAATGAACAGAGGGGGATACTGGAGGGGTAAGGTCCACTTAGCATGTTAGTGTCTCGGTGTGTCTCAATGGAGATGCAAGAGACTCATTGAATGGGATATTCTCCACTGGGAAAGTACTCTCTGAAGGACCATCTCTGACAGACTGGTATATGTCAGCTACCGCCACAGGTAAGTGTTCCCCATCATGATGAACTTGTCATTGTGAGAACTGAATGTACAATACTCTCTCAAATATAGGCGCTATATTGAATCATTGAAAATTGTATTACTATTTGCACATAGTTTACAATGTTGATGACCTTTACAACTAATGCAACTTTTGTTGTAACTGATACAAAATACTGATACAAAACTGATACAAAATATAGTGACTTACTCTACTAGATAGTGTTAAAGTATGTGAATTTAACATTTGAGTAGCTAAGCATTTTCAGCTCCACAGTTCAGAACACCAAGACTGTTTTGAACGTGTTCCTGGTCAATAAGCTCATGTCTTGTTTGTCGATGGCTCATCCATATTCACACGCGAACTGAGGGCATGAAACCTAGCATGACATCTCAAAAATAGCATTGGCTTGTGTAAATGGAATTCTAGTCAATAGATTATATGGCAAATAATGAGTTATGATATATTCATAGACTAAACTACAGTTGAAGTCGGAGGTTTACATACACCTTAGCCAAATACATTTAAACTCAGTTTTTCACAATTCCTGACATTGAATCCTAATAAAAAAGTCCCTGTCTTAGGTCAGTTAGGATCACCACTTTATTTTAAGAATGTGAAATGTCAGAATAATAGAAGAGAGAATGATTTATTTCAGCTTTTATGTCTTTCATCGCATTCCCAGTGGGTCAGAAGTTTACATACACTCAATTTGTATTTGGTAGCATTGCCTTTAAATTGTTCAACTTGGGTCAATCGTTTCAGGTAGCCTTCCACAAGCTTCCCACAATAAGTTGGGTGAATTTTGGCCCATTCCTCCTGACAGAGCTGGTGTAACTGTGTCAGGTTTCTAGGCCTCCTTGCTCGCACATGCTTTTTCAGGTCTGCCCACAAATGTTCTATGGGATTGAGGTCAGGGCTTTGTGATGGCCACTCCAATACCTTAACTTTGTTGTCCTTAAGCCATTTTGCCACAACTTTGGAAGTATGCTTGGGGTCATTGTCCATTTAGAAGACCCATTTGCGACCAAGCTTCAACTTCCTGACTGATGTCTTGAGATGTTGCTTCAATATATTCACATAATTGTCCTTCCACATGATGCCATTTATTTTGTTAAGTGCACTAGTCTCTCCTGAAGCAAAGCACCCCCACAGCATGATGCTGCCACTCCCGTGCTTTACGGTTGGGATGGTGTTCTTCGGCTTGCAAGCCTCCCCCTTTTTCATCATTCATATTTTTGTTTCATCAGACCAGAGGACAGTTCTCCAAAAAGTACAATCTTTGTCCCCATGTGCAGTTGCAAACCGTAGTGTGGCTTTTTTTTATGGCGGTTTTGGAGCAGTGGCTTCTTCCTTGCTGAGCAACCTTTCAGGTTATGTCGACAAAATACTTGTTTTTACTGTGGATATAGATACTTTTGTACTCGTTTCTTCCAGCATCTTCACAAGGTCCTTTGCTGTTGTTCTGGAATTGATTTGCACTTTTCGCACCAAATTACATTAATCTCTAGGACACAGAACGCGTCTCCTTCCTGAGCGGTATCACGGCTGCGTGGTCCCATGGTGTTTATACTTGCGTACTGTTGTTTGTACAGATGAACGTGGTACCTTCAGCCGTTTGGAAATTGCTCCCAAGGATGAACCAGACTTGTGGTCTACCATTTTTTTTCTGAGTTCTTGGCTGATTTCTTTTGATTTTCCCATGATGTCAAGCAAAGAAGCACTGAGTTTGAAGGTAGGCCTTGAAATACATCCACAGGTACACCTCCAATTGACTCAAATGATGTCAATTAGCCTATCAGAAGCTTCAAAAGCCATGACATAATTTTTTAGAATTTTCCCCAAGCTGATTAAAGGCACAGTCAACTTAGTGTATGTAAACTTCTGACCCACTGGAATTGTGATATAAGTTAAATAATCCTTCTGTAAACAATTGTTGGAAAAATTACTTGTGTCATGCACAAAGTAGATGTCCTAACCGACTTGCCAAAACTATAGTTTGTTAATAAGAAATTTGTGGAGTGGTTGAAAAACAAGTTTTAATTACTCCAACCTAAGTGTATGTAAACTTCTGCTTTCAACTGTATATTTCCCTGTCTTTACCTATTTGAGATAGACAAGGTACTTTTTGTTGTCATTGCTAGAAATGCACTCCCTATGCTCTTTATGTTGCCTGAACTAAATTAGCTCTCTGTGACAAACCAATCGCCTTGTCTCACCGACAATCACATTCCTCCACAGCTCCTCTGGAGAGACGTGAGAAACCAGAACCTCACGTCACTCTCCATCTGATTCCAGCCATCACAGTTACGTCTACCACAGCACCACCACCTGCCTCTATCCACCATGAGTGACGACAGGGAAAGACAGGGTGCCGATGGAGGCTACGGGGTCGAACAGCCGCCCAACGTCAAACCCAAACCTGACAGCATCAAGAAGGAGAAAAAGGAGAAATCCACCAAGGTGCGTAGGTCCATGAGCACTGACTCCGTGAGAGGAGAGGGATCTGGGAGAAGGAGGGAGAGAAAGAGAGACAAAGGGTTGAGGAGGGAGCGTGGTAGAAGTGAGGAGAACAGGAGGCAAGACAGGGCTGGAGATGACAGCAACCGGAAGGAGTCTGACCCCCAGGAAAACGACATGGAGGACACTGAGTGCGTGGTTTGCTTTTGCGAATACGACAACGTCTTTAAAACCCCCAAGCTGCTCTCCTGCGGGCACACGTTCTGTCTGGAGTGCCTGGCCCGGATCAACGTCACCTCCTTAGAGCTCAAGTCTCTTTCCTGCCCTGTGTGTCGAGAGCTCACCAACCTGCCCCACGGCCGCAACCTGCCCCAGCTGGGCAACAACCAGGACATCTTCCGCAAACTCCCTCCAGAGATGCAGAGGGCGCTGTCCGTGCGCTTCAAGCGCAGCAAGGGCAAGCTGGTCCTCAAGAAGCCCCCTCCTGGTACTACCAGCCTGGCCATGTCCAGCCTCACCCTGCCCACTCTCAAGAAGCAGGACCGGCAGGCCTCCAGCAACCTCCAGCTGGGCACCATAGATCAGGGCCTCGCCACTGTCGTGGACGTGGGTCGCCCCCCTAGCAGGGTCAGAGGTCGCCTGCGCAGGATGTTCCGCTCGGACCAGTGCTACTACACCGTGATGGCATCCATCGTCACCATCACCGTGGTGCTGATGCTGATGGGCATCCTGGCCTTCATGGTCATGCCCAATGTGGTCCTCCACAACGGCAGCCAACCCAACCAGGGGAATTCCAGCCAACCATGACCAGGTGGTCAAATACCCTGAGGAAAAGACGGGATAGTGGTGGGATGAAGGGAAGAATACCAGAGGAGAGAATCACTCAGATATTTTCAGAGGATTAATATTGTCAGGGATCCTAATATCTGCCATTTCATTTTCTTTACTAATACTCAGTTATGAAGAAAATGTGAATTAACTGAAAAGAAAGGTGACCCCGAAAGCACGAGTGCACACTCAACTGGGGTCAACACATAACAAGGACCATGTTGTTAATGAAGGACTGATGCACAAGAAGTACTAATGGGAAAAGTGTCGCAAGAGTTATTTTTTATCCACCATTTTGTCTTCCTTCCTGCAGTATAAAGATCATGAACATGGAACATTTACCCAAATGTGAACGGGACAGCTATTGCGGTGAAGTCAGAGAGGACAATTAATGTTGTCTGGGGAATGTAATTCATTATAAAGTTGTGTACTATGTAATTGCACTGAAGTCTGCCATGGAGAATTATTACAAGTAAGAGATTATTTGATTACACTGAGCATTATCTTATTCTTTACATTGCAAAGTAAACATGTTCAGCTCAAGATTTTGTTTTACATTCATTGATGTCTAACTAATGTATATTTACATACAAAATATGAATATACATATAGAGTTCAAATAAGAATGATACATTTGTAAAAAAACAACAACATAAAAACAACGGAATAGGTCTCTCTTGTCATAGCAGAGTCTCTCTTGTCCTACCACACTGAAATGAATGACATTTCCAATAGACCCAGTGCCATGTTACATGCACGTTGCACGTACATACACGTTGCCTTACAGTAAAACCAAATGTGCTGATTTGATTTCTGATAAGATCTTTGCCTATCGGTACCTTGGTTGCACCTTCCTCTTTTAGTCCCATTAGAGAATAATTTTCTTTTTGTTTATATACTATTTCCTGACAGGTTCTGTGTGTGTGTGTGTGTGTGTGTGTGTGTGTGTGTGTACTGTTTAAACATTTTACTGAAAGCTACACTATACAAAACATTAACAACACCTGCTCTTTCAATTACATATACTTACCAGGTGAATTCAAGTGAAATCTATGATCCCTTAATGATGTCACTTGTTAAATCCACTTCAATCAGTTTCGATAAGGGGAAGAGACGGGTTAAAGAAGGGTTTTGAAGCCTTGAGACATGGATTGTGTATGTGTGCCATTCAGAGGGTGAATGGGCAAGACAAAGGATTTAAGTGCCTTTGAACTGGGTATGGTAGTAGGTGCCAGGCGCACCGGGGTGCAACTCAATATTAGGAAGATGTTCCTAATGTTTGGTATACTTAGTGTATGTATCAGTGAAACAGTGTCACTCATGACTAGTTGTAGTTGTAGTAGCTATGTTTTCCATTCTATGGTTGTCAGTGTGACAGAAAAACCTCTCACAAGGCACCTTGCATGCAAATATTTCATAATGGAAAGGAGGCAGTGACATTTGACAGCATGACTAAGTGTATGTGTTGTGTAACATGCAAGCGTTTTATTAATTGTTTAAGGAATATGCTCTTAATCATTAAAATATAAAATTCGAATGGTTACCTAACAGTTAATATTGTGGTGAGTGCAGAAACAAGACTCATTTTGTAAACAACAAAACACTTTGCTGATGCTCGGGCCACCAGTTGACCTAATCTGGCTATGCGAGTATGTCTTTGTCTTTTCTACACACAGGTGTTGACATAGACATACGTCTATTTCAACCACTGTTAAACAGAACACCCTGTATTTAATTTGATGTTCTTATGGTAAATTCATTATGGTAAGCAATTCTTATGGTTAATACATTCATTATTTGTTCCCACTTTATAGGCCTATTTAGTGATGCTAAAGCAAGTAATTCTATGCACATACAATAGGCAGGTACATTGTAATTACATAGCATTGTTGTCTCTCTTTCTCTCTCTCTGTGTGTGTGTGTGTGTGTGTGTGTGTGTGTGTGTGTGTGTGTGTGTGTGTGTGTGTGTGTGTGTGTGTGTGTGTGTGGGTGTGTGTGTGTGTGTGTTTATAGAGGGACATACAATAGGGCAAACAATTTCAGATAAGCTGTTTATATCTCTCCAGAAATCTATCACAACAGTCATTATTAATGTATTTTCAAATATTTGAAATTGTGACTTTATATCAATTGTCCATAGGCTATTCTATTTTAATTCATTTAAACCAGTTTTATGCAATCTATTTCAACTTTGTGCGGGGACCAAACCTCGTTCGCCATTCCTCTCAAAAAAGTTTGTAGCCTATGCATTTTCTGCACATTGATCCACCCTCGTTGACAAAGTCTACTCACGACCCCGGCCCGGGCGGAGCTTCTGCTTGGGTGAACCAGACCCCGGTCCAGAAAGACCTTGACGCTAATTGGATATTGGCCTAACTGTGCGAGTGTTCGGGTTGAATAGCTAACGGTATGTCATCAAACATGGATAAGTTTTCCTCTTGAATTACAGTGCTTGCATACATTTATGGTAGATGTGTGACAATAGAATTAACGTTGCGGACAGTCACCACTAGAATATCGAGAATGGTGGCTTCTACCCCTTCTGCTTCTGCTTTGTTGGCTATTCTACGGTGTTGTGGGAATATCCTTGCCAGGAATCAAGCAAAGAAGAAGCGGCCTGCTACCTCGGGATACAGCCTCGGACTGACTTGCGGAGCGGTATGCGACTCCGTGCTGCCAAAACGAACTCTCTCAGTATGGAAGTCATTTTTTCAAGGACATCGACTTGAGTTTGGAAATGGAGTGTCTGTGGAATATAAACCTGAGTCGAACAGCAAAACGAGAGATTATGAGTCAGGAAATTATACCTGTCAAGCAAAGATTACAGAGCCAATAATTTGCTCGCCAGGGGCCCCGAGCTCCTTGAATGTGCCAAATGCCCAAAATGAAAAATGACATTACTCGTAGGAACTATAAGAACATTTTTGGGGGGGACAAAATTATAGAAACCTCCCCTGCCATTTTGAATGTGTCCATAACTTGGCACAATAAGGAAATAGAGGAAAATATGATCGCTGCTTTTATCCTAAATGGTTGGTCTACTCTGAAAAACAGGTGCTTATTTTTAACCCTGTTTGTGTCTGAAATCATGCATGTCAAACTGGGAGTGTTCTTGCGGGTCCAGGCCAAATGATGTAGGTGAAGCTGCCATGGAGGGACAGACCACACACCTGATCAGAGGAAAAAACACCTCTGTCAGAAGTATTGTTCAACAGGTGAGTGAAGAACATTGAGATTTCATAATTAAGCCTCTGCCATGGTCTACTGTGCCTGAACCCCTGAACATGTGTGTGCTATACCCAATGAAAACCATACCCCAATGTAATGACAAATATGTCCAAAACAATATGCTTCACATTGTAGCCTATTTTTGTTCCATTTTGCAGGGTGAGTCATTGAATGGACAAAGTGGAAGTCCCTTTGATGAACAGCCTTTGATTGACACCTCCCAGTCCCCTGAAGAAAGGACCTCAGAGGGCAGGCACAACTAAGGGCCTGAACACCAGTACACACCCATACACACACACAAAATATGCATAAGCGACTCTCCCAGGCCTCAGGGTGGAATGTCCAAAGCACTTTGTACAGGGAACTGACTTCCAGAAAGGCATTGAATAGTGTCATGTCGTTGGCCTCTTTAGGTATAGCAAGCCCATCCCCCTCTCCCTGCCTCCCCCTTGCCTCCTTCAACTAGGCTGCTGTGGTCAGATGTCGTAAATTCCTGAGAAGACCTCATGGACACACAGTTATAGAGAGTAGTTTTTCATGGAGAACAAAGGAAATCTTTCCACCTCACAGAACTTGAGGTACAAACAAATTTCATGTTCCGGAGAAAGTATTAAAGATCGGTGAAGAATCCAGCTACGAACTGGTCCGTTTGTTACAACTTGGGGAAGCTCATGGGAGACAGTGTGGCCACATTACCATAACGCTGTTTATATAATAGCCTCAGATATGAGGTTTACATCTAATTGTTGAATAAGATGAATGAGTGAGTATTATACAGTTTGTATAATTGTGTAATATGATTGTGGACTGTTTAATGAAGAAAAATACAATTCCCTTTTGATTTGAACTAAATCAGAGGACCGCCCCTGATCCCAGTTAGGGTCAGGCATCCTGGGACAGCCCTCTTCGGCCCTTCCGAATAAAACCCCACTCGGGTTTTCGATCAGCAGACCGAGCTTACCTCAATTACGAGATGGCTAAAAGTTGCAGACCACCAGCGATCAAGACGACACACTGAGCGTAAATATATATATTGATTACAATTGTTCCCAAATGAGTGAGCGTTCATGTGTAAAGGATTAGCATTTCAATTGTGAGAATTATTAACTCTGTAGTGACTTCTTAGTCGACCCCCACTTCCCCTTTTTGTCTAACAAGCCGCAAACCGGTTTAGTCCACTAGGGCACATTTTCCTATCATTACATTTACCTTGTTTGTTTGTTTATGCATTTCAGTGAATTACTTAGTTAGTAATAAATAAATGATTTAAGGCAATTGATGTATGGATGACTCATAGTGAAGACTGGGTTCGTGCAGATAACCAACAATTTACGACGTTTGGAATGAGACTAACTTGAGGTAAAGTAAATAATTCATTAATAAGAAGACTAATTGATCAGATAAAATATCTGAAAAGTTATTTTAGGAAATGATAACTTTGTAATCTGAATATTTTTCCTTGGTGCCCCGACTTCCTAGTTAATTAGTTACGTGATTATTCAGTTGACCGCACAGTAACTAATTACAGAGAATCTTTGATAAAAACGTATCAGTCTTCAGTTAATGATAGTAAAGACACTACAACAGTAAGCACCTGACTTTGAGACATGCTGCACGATGACATGTTTTATTATCAGTTGATAAGTCACTCAGTTGTTTTGACAATCACTTTGTTGTATGAAAGCCAAATATCACTGTTAGCTCTGAGGATTGTTAGAAATAAACAACAAATCTGACAGATTTAAAAAACATTGTTCAGGGAATAATCATGCTATAAACTCCATCAAATCAATCTAACGCCCTTTTGATTTCACTGGACACTCTAAATTGTTTGTAGACTTTTATTGATCTGCAGGTTGCATTGCATGTACACTGAGTGTACAAAATACTAAGAACGCCTTCTTAATATTGAGTTGCAAGGACTACAAGGTGTCGAAAGCATTCCACAGTGATGCTGGTCCATGTTGACTCCAATGCTTCCCACAGTTGTGTCAAGTTGGCTGGTTGTCCTTTGGGTGGTGGACCATTCTTGATACACACAGAAAACTGCTGAGCATGACAAACCCAGCAGCATTGGAGTTCTTGACACACTCAAACTGGTGTGCCTGGCACCACCATACCCTTTTCAAAGGCACTTAAATATTTTGTCTTGCCCATTCACCCTCTGAATGGCACACATACACAATCCATGTCTCAATTGTCTCAAAACTTAAAAATCCTTCTTTAACCTGTCTCCTCCCCTTCATCTACACTGATCGAAGTGGATTTAACAGGTGACATCAATAAGGGATCAAAGCTTTCACCTGGATTCACCTGGTCAGTCTATGTCAGGGATGGACAACTTTGAGGGGGTAGGGACCAGAAAACATTTGACCATTCCTATTACAAGTTTAAGATAGCTGGCCGCTAGACTAACTTACTAATCTAAATAAAATGGCTGACATGGGCTAATTGAGTGACCGCTGATGCACAACCAAATTTCGAAATTGCACCGTGTGTATTCTAACTCAACAGTAAGTTGAGACCCCGACTGAGTTCAGCGGGCCTACAAAAGGGGCGCCACGGGCCGCATGCGCCAGTTGCCCATCCCTGGTCCATGTCATGGAAAGAGCAGGTGCTTCAAATGTTTTGTACACTCAGTGTATAATTTCACCCCTTGTGAAACACAAAATGTTCCATGTATTGTCATGAACACAAAGGAGTTAGGAATCTAGTATCACACGAGTAAAGGTGCACACACATGGGTGTGTGATTGGCTATATAAGCCTATCCTGTTGTATAATGATGCCATATTACCTTACTAGAATGAGATATAGGCCCAGGGCCAACTTTGTTCTGTTGATTCTCGACAGGTGTCAACTGTGATTGTATAGTAACATGATATTTATCTTTATTGGGCTGAAGCCAAATTTGGCCTTTTTGATGAATAACCAAGAACAATGACATATTTTGTGGTCTGGAAGATAATAGCCTATGCAAAATGTGATTATCCTGAAATGTTTGCCCATTGATTGCTTCTGGTTTCCATTAGTTACTGGAAATGCAATGGTAAGTAGGCCTATGATCAATAAAGGCCTACAGCCCTTGTGCTGAATGCAGTATTTTTGCATTTGTAAACATGAAAAACTCTTATTTATTATTATTTTTACCATGTAAGACATTCATGAAATATGAACATATCTGGAATATTAATATTTATTGGAAAATAGAAGAACATTAAGAACATGACAAAAAAACGCTCTCCAAAAGACATGCATCTAAGATAGGTATGTTTAAGACTAGTACACAGGATGATACAGTTTAATGACTATGAATCGTACTGGATTTGCTCAGCCCTATTTGGTGCAGTTGGGTAAATGACGGTTAAGGCAGAACTTCCGGTAAAAATTAGCTATCCGGAAGTCTGCACTCTTGTGTCTTGAGAAAACAAATGGCAGGAATGAAACTGTCGAAATGAAGTTCGTTTGATAATAAAAAACAATCAAAATTAAAGTGTGACGACGATACATTATTTCATCTTCACTTGCTTATTGATCCTGCATATTGTCATCGAAGAGGTTAGTGAAACGAAGGAAGAAATGGCTACAGAGACCGAATTCTACGTTATGAAACTGGAGGTAAGTGCTAATTTCTGGGAATTAAATGTTCTGTCTAAAATTAGCTGCCTAGCAATTCGGTCGAAAGATTACCAAGGTCCAATATAGTTATCAAACAATGTGTGAATTACTCCGATAATAAAGTAAATCTGTCGCATTCCGGGGGTGCGTGGCGAGAGCTAGCTACAGGTGATAGAAAAATCGATTAGCCTATGAATGCCACCTTTCCAATATGGCTTTCCCTCCAACTATCTACAGTGGGTTTATAGTTCATACTTTTGTACTCGATTAATGTAAGTGACAGTGACTTTGTCAATTGACTAGCTTTGAACCCTGTGTTTTATCTATATCAATTTTATAATTTCAGATTGACAGGGAAAGTATGAACTGAAGACCAGCGTTTTCATCCCCTGACCAGCTCACCTACCTCCTGTCAAAGATGAATCCAGCTCTCCCTCAATTTTTCCCTCATACCTTATACATATTCCTTGTCTTTTTTTGACTCAAGCTTTACCTAATTATGTTAACCTGTTTATGTTTTCATTACTTTAATACAATATTTAAACTAACCAATTAACCTCTCCACATGTCCTTCTTGTCTTCTGCATTCCTTTGTCACAACTTATTTACAAACCCAGTCTTCCTAACTTCCTTTCCCTTGTAAGTTGTTTGGGCCATGCTCCGTAAGAGAGGTTCTGCTATTCTCTGTGGTGCTTTTCTCTTTGTCGCCTGGAATGCCGTTGTGGTCCTCTATCTGTGGGGCCGACCCCTGTCTGGTCGAGAGGAGAGGGAGATAGATGGAGGACGAGGAGGAGGGGCTGATTTGGCTGGGGATGTGATCCACATGGCAGAAGCCTTTGAGGCAGAGCTTGAAATGCAGAGAAAAATCCTGCTTCAGATACAGGGTCATCGGTCACTATGGGAACAACCCAATGAGAATGGTGCCAGCAGAGGTGGCCCCCCTCAGGTGGTCATTCCCATCTTGGTTATAGCCTGCAACAGAGTTACTGTTAAACGCTGCCTGGACAAACTCATAGAGTACCGCCCCTCAGCTGAACTCTACCCAATTATAGTCAGCCAGGACTGTGGGCATGCGGAGACTGCACAGGTGATTGGTTCTTATGGCAGTCAGGTAACTCACCTGAAACAACCAGACCTGTCAGATATTGCCGTGAAACCAGAACACAAGAAGTTCCAGGGCTACTACAAAATCTCCAGGCACTATCGCTGGGCTCTCAACCAGGTGTTCAACTCTCTTTCACATTCCTCTGTTGTTATTGTGGAAGATGATTTGGAGGTAATCATTTTCTCTACTCAGACTTGAAATATGCATTGAAGTGAAATGTTGAATTCATTTGTTTTGTGCTCGTCATTGTTTACATCCTCTCTAGTTGCCAGTTGATCAACTAAAAAAACATTGTTTTCCATTCTCTCACTAGGTGGCACCAGATTTCTTTGAGTACTTCAGATCCCTTCACCCAATCCTGAAATCTGACCCGTCTCTGTGGTGTGTGTCTGCCTGGAATGACAATGGTCGGGACGGCTACGTCGACCCTGGTAAAGCAGACCTCCTGTACAGGACAGACTTCTTCCCTGGGCTGGGCTGGATGTTGATCAAGGAACTCTGGATAGAGCTGGAGCCCAAGTGGCCTGGTGCATTCTGGGATGACTGGATGCGTCAGCCAGATCAGCGCAGAGATCGAGCCTGTATTCGACCCGAAATATCCAGAACTTTAACCTTTGGACGGAAAGGTGTGAGCCTAGGCCAATTTTATGACAAATACCTACGCTACATTAAACTGAATAGTGAATTTGTGCCTTTCACCAAGCTGGATCTGGCTTACTTGAAGGAGGAGAAATACAAGGAGATCTTTGAGAAGCAGGTTTACAGTGCGCCTTTGGTCAAATATGAAGAGGTCCAACGGGGACAGTTAAAAGGAGCGGGTCCATTTTGTCTACACTACTCAAGCAAAGATGGTTTCAAAGTGTTGGCCAAAAACCTGGGTGTGATGGAGGACTTAAAGTCAGGGGTCCCACGGACAGGGTATCGGGGAGTGGTCAGTTTCCTGTCCAGGGGAAGAAGAATCTTCCTGGCACCCCCTCCGGGATGGAGCAAGTATGACCCAACCTGGAGTTGATGACAAACAAAGGACTGAAGAGGAAAGGGCTCTGCACATTACAGTTAGTACTATGGCAACATAAGTGAGTCCAATGAATGACAGATGTGGACCTGGCTTTAAGCTATAGTGAGATTATGAGATGCCTATCCTCTCACTTCCATTTCTGATGTTTGATTTTTCTCCCCATACTCTCAGGATTTTTCATACTCAAATAAATATATTTTTGCAATGTGGAGTTGGGATAGTAGGGTAGGTACCGATGTCATTATTTTCAGAGATTTATTTTTTATATACTCTAATCATGCACATGAAATTCAATGCAACATCCACTGTGATTATTCTCAGTCTTGTAAGCAATTTCTGGGAGACTATCTTTTACTAATCTATGTCAGATGAAAAATATTATCTGTGGTGTGTTCAATAATGGTGGTGATCAACTAGTGATTGGTCCTAAAGTATTGCTTCACAATATTTAGTTAATCTTTTGGAGAACTGTTTTGACTATTTTAACCTGGTTATAATAATGCTTAATGTTTTTCCCAAAGAGACGGCTACTGAAGTGTGTATTTATTTAAATGCAAGATACACATCACAAATGCTGTATGTTATGTACTTAAGGAATTAAATTCTACCAATCGACTGCCGTTTATGACATTTGTTTCTGCCTTGGTTCCTTTGCCATATTAATTACCAATTGACTGCCCTTTATGACATTTGTTTCTGCCTTGGTTCCTTTGCCATATTAATATACAGTATATACACATTAAGGACACCTGCTTTTTCCATGACATAGACTGACCATTTCGCTACACCCGCAATAACATCTGATGTGTATGTGACCAGGTGAAATCTATAATCCCATTTAGCAGGTGAATGGGCAAGACAAAATATTTAAATGCCTTTGAATGGGGTATGATAGTAGGTGGCAGGTACACCAGTTTGTGTCAAGAACTGCAAAGCTGCTGGGTTTTTCATGCTCAACAGTTTCCTGTGTGTATCATGAATGTTCCACCAGCCAACTTGACACCAATGTGGGAAGGGGGTGCGCAACTCAATATTAGGAGTGTTAGGTATACTCGGTGTATATATTTTTATATTTAATGATCTCCACCTCACATAAGGCTACTAAATATTGAACAATTTAAACAATTGACCCGCTCCCCAAAAAGTGTAAATAATGGACTATAAATTGTGCCTAACTGTATTATACTTATCCTAAAAGTATAATACTTAGCCATTTACTTTGGTCGTATTCTTATCTTCTATTATTGTCGAGAAGGAACGTGCAAGTAAGACGAGGCATGGCTACGGAACCAGTAAGAGTTCAAACCAAAAGTCGAGGTAAGCGTTCTCTATTTACCTTTTGTTTTGCTAGGTAAGAACATAGCTAGCAAGCAAGCGGTGGACGGAACGCTAGGTGGGAGAGATGGGGGAGAGACTACTGGTGATGAAAAAATATCATTTTATTGACTATATTTCATTTTAATGTCCGTTATTTGAAGTCAATTTCTTTTAAAATAATGTTTTGTTTTAATGCAATGTGCTAATGGTAGCTAGCTGTAGAGCTAGCGTTAGCTACTGTACTGGTAGTGTCGTCACGTTAGCCTCCAGTGGCTAAACTAGCGGGATTGAATGATGCACTGAATCATCAGTATGGCTTTGCTGTCTGTCAAAATAGTTTTTTCCCTATGGTCCTAATCAAATTCTCACACATACAAAACGCTGTTAGTAACTGGCTAGAACACAGCTAGTTGGCTAAAAAGAAAAGCAAAGCTACCGTTATTTGGTTAGCTAACGTTAGCTTGCTAACTGGGCCTGGAATGGAGCCAGGAGATTTGCGTGTGAGCCCAGCCGGCTCAGGAGACCCCGAAGTGGGCGAATGGAGGCAAGAGACCCCTGGTGGGGATGCTGAGGTGAAGGGTGGGGAACCAAATGACAAAGAAATTAATGGAGATACAGCTGAATCGGTGCTCAAAGAGAAAGACACCTTCGAGGGAGAAGAGTGTAAAGAGAAGAACGAAGGTGAACTGCACAGCCCATATGAAGAGGAATTGGATCCCAGAATTCAGGTGGGGAAATGTTGACTGAACCCTTATAATATATTTTGATCTCAATGGGATTTCCTTGTCTATGCTACATAGCTAAAGCTTTACAAAATGAGTTGCATGCATGAGTAGATTCACTGCAGTCTGTGGTATTGAATGATCTATTAGCCTACTGATGACAATTCAACAGTGGAGTGATGTTTTGCTCAGTCCACGAGGGCTAATTCAGGAGGATGAAATAAATGTTTGTGCACATGCCACTCTTTCTGATATTATGTGATTAATCTATGTTAATCCAGGTTGAAATCAACAGGGTTTATCCACCAAATGTAACAGTGGTTCCAAGAGAGCTAATATTAACTGATTGTGTTGTTACAAACCAACGAATCAAAGTATCTGCTTCCTCCTGTGCTTCCTCATATATTTTCTGTTTCCAGGAGGAGTTGGAACACCTCAACGAGGCCAGTGTAGAGATCAACCAACTAGAACTGCACTTGGATGTAAGTTGATATCATCACCTCTCCCATGATACATCTGGCCCCATACATCACCCCTTTCCGTACTGATCAGGTTTTTCCAAAGAATCAATCGTCAGTTCATTTTCAATTCCCATAACTTGCTGTAAACCCATTGTTAATCTGGAATGAGCAGAAATGCCCATTACAATGAAATCTGATAAGGAATTCCTTTTGTGTATGTGTAGGATGCCAGATCAGGTTACAGGAAGATCCTCACAGACTCAGCCAGAAAACTGAACGCCCACAGCTCCCAGCTTGGTACCTGCATCGAGAAGGCCAGGCCCTACTATGAGGCTCGTCGACTTGCCAAGGAGGTACTGTTGTACATGCACTGTGTGGGATTTTGTTGCATTTGCAACAACAAATTTCAAGAGTTCTTTATCACTGAATCAAAATATGGGTCACGATGCAGTATTTGCCATTCACCTGCTTGTCCCACTTCTCAAATCTCAACAACAGTTTAATCGTTTGTCCCACGTGATTGGTTGCTGTGCAACTGCATGCCCTGTTTTCTCAGTATCTGATTGGCTGTCCCTCTCACAGGCTCAGCAGGAGACCCAGAAGGCAGCGCTGAGCTATGAACGGGCCGTCTCCATGCACACGGCTGCCAGGGAGATGGTGTACGTGGCAGAGCAGGGCCTTATGGCTGACGGCAGGAACACCCTGGACCCCACCTGGCAGGAGATGCTCAACCATGCTACCTCCAAGGTAACAAGGCAAACCCCAGCTACTGCTATAACTGCATCAATATAAAATTATAAATGTGTTCATCAGTATGTGAGCGAGCTCATTTGGTATTCATTTAATCAGTATTTCCCTTACAATTCCCACCCCACCGCCAAGTAGCTACAGTTGTAGTCGGAAGTTTACATACACTTAGGTTGGAGTCATTAAAACTCGTTTTTCAACCACTCCACAAATTTCTTGCTAACCAACTATAGTTTTGGCAAGTCGGTTAGGACATCTACTTTGTGCATGACACAAGGAATTTTTCCAACAATTGTTTACAGACAGATTATTTCACTTATAATTAACTATCACAATTCCAGTGGGTCAGATGAGGCCGCTCAGCAATGAAGAAGCCACTGCTCCAAAACCACCATTAAAAAAAACAGACTACAGTTTGAAACAGCACATGGGGACAAAGATCGTACTTTTTGGAGAAATGTCCTCTGGTCTGATGAAACAAAAATAGAACTGCTTGGCCGTAATGACCATCGTTATGTTTGGAGGAAAAGGGGGAGGCTTGCAAGCCAAACAACACCATCCCAACCGTGAAACACAGGGGTGGCAGCATCATGTTGTGGGGGTGCTTCACAAAATAGATGGCTTCAATAAAATAAGGAATAAAACTTTGTGGATATATTGAAGCAACATTTCAAGACAACAGTCAGGAAGTTGAAGCTTGGTCGCAAATGGGTCTTCCAAATGGACAATGACCCCAAGCATACTTTAAAGTTGTGGCAAAATGGCTTAAGGACAACAAAGTCAAGGTATTGGAGTGACCATCACAAAGCCCTGACCTCAATCCTACAGAAAATTTGTGGGCAGAACTGAAAAAGCTTGTTCGAGCAAGGAGGCCTACAAACCTTACTCAGTTACACCAGCTCTGTCAGGAGGAATGGGCTTGAAATGCACCCAATTTATTGTGGGAAGCTTGTTGAAAGGCTACCCAAAACGTTTGACCCAAGTTAAACAATTTAAAGGCAATGCTACCAAATACAAATTGTGTGTATGTAAACTTCTGACCCACTGGGAATGTGATGAAAGAATTAAAAGCTGAAATAAATCATTCTCTCTACTATTATTCTGACATTTCACATTCTTAAAATAAAGTGGTGATCCTAACTGACCTAAAACAGGGAATTTTTACTTGGATTAAATGTCAGGAATTGTGAAAAACGGAGTTTAAATGTATTTGGCTAAGGTATATGTAAACTTCTGACTTCAACTGTATGTTCCCCCATGACTAAAACTGGTTTAAAATTAGTTTGGCAGGATATTGGTCAACTATGCTACTTCCAAGGCAACATGGGGAAACCCCAGCTACCAGTGTAAGCAGTATTCCAGTTTACAGTGGGGCAAAAAAGTATTTAGTCAGCCACCAATTGAGCAAGTTCTCCCACTTAAAAAGATGAGAGGCCTGTAATTTTCATCATAGGTACACTTCAACTATGACAGACAGAATTAGAAAAATAATCCAGGAGCCATGTATCGTAAGATTTTGAGTGAAAACCTCCTTCCATCAGCAAGGACATTGTAGATGAAACATGGCTGGGTCTTTCAGCATGACAATGATCCCAAACACACCGCCTGGGCAACGAAGGAGTGGCTTCGTAAGAAGCATTTCAAGGTCCTGGAGTGGCCTAGCCAGTCTCCAGATCTCAACCCCATAGAAAATCTTTGGAGGGAGTTGAAAGTCCGTGTTGTCCAGCTACAGCCCCAAAACATCACTGCTCTAGAGGAGATCTGCATGGAGGAATGGGCCAAAATACCAGAAACAATGTGTGAAAACCTTGTGAAGACTTACAGAAAACGTTTGACCTCTGTCATTGCCAACAAAGGGTAGATAACAAAGTATTGAGATAAACTTTTGTTATTGACCAAATACTTATTTTCCACCATAATTTGCAAATAAATTCATTAAAAATCCTACAATGTGATTTTCTGGATTTTTTCTCTCTCATTTTGTCTGTCATAGCTGAATTGTACCTATGATGAAAATTACAGGCCTCTCATCTTTTTAAGTGGGAGAACTTGCACAATTGGTGGCTGACTAAATACTGTTTTCTCCTATGCCTAAACTGTTTTTAATTGGATTGGTTTATATTAGTTAGGAAGTTTGTTTTGTTAGGTTGGTTGGGGGTTAGGATACTGATTGGGGTGTTTCCCCATCTTAACATTTTGTGTGGTTGTGTGCTCAAGGTGAACGAGGCAGAGGAGGAGCGCCTACGCAGCGAACGGGAGCACATGCGTGTCACCCACTCTTGTCAGACGGCAGAGGCTCGAGTCCAGACCCTGCAGAAATCTCTCAAGAGGGCCATCATTAAGTCCAAGCCTTATTTCGAGCTCAAGGCCCAGTTCAACTACATACTTGAGGTACATACATACAGTGCCTTGCGAAAGTATTCGGCCCCCTTGAACTTTGCGAACTTTTGCCACATTTCAGGCTTCAAACATAAAGATATAAAACTGTATTTTTTTGTGAAGAATCAACAACAAGTGGGACACAATCATGAAGTGGAACGACATTTATTGGATATTTCAAACTTTTTTTAACAAATCAAAAACTGAAAAATTGGCCGTGCAAAATTATTCAGCCCCTTTACTTTCAGTGCAGCAAACTCTCTCCAGAAGTTCAGTGAGGATCTCTGAATGATCCAATGTTGACCTAAATGACTAATGATGATAAATACAATCCACCTGTGTGTAATCAAGTCTCCGTATAAATGCACCTGCACTGTGATAGTCTCAGAGGTCCGTTAAAAGTGCAGAGAGCATCATGAAGAACAAGGAACACACCAGGCAGGTCCGAGATACTGTTGTGAAGAAGTTTAAAGCCGGATTTGGATACAAAAAGATTTCCCAAGCTTTAAACATCCCAAGGAGCACTGTGCAAGCGATAATATTGAAATGGAAGGAGTATCAGACCACTGCAAATCTACCAAGACCTGGCCGTCCCTCTAAACTTTCAGCTCATACAAGGAGAAGACTGATCAGAGATGCAGCCAAGAGGCCCATGATCACTCTGGATGAACTGCAGAGATCTACAGCTGAGGTGGGAGACTCTGTCCATAGGACAACAATCAGTCGTATATTGCACAAATATGGCCTTTATGGAAGAGTGGCAAGAAGAAAGCCATTTCTTAAAGATATCCATAAAAAGTGTTGTTTAAAGTTTGCCACAAGCCACCTGGGAGACACCAAACATGTGGAAGAAGGTGCTCTGGTCAGATGAAACCAAAATTGAACTTTTTGGCAACAATGCAAAACGTTATGTTTGGCGTAAAAGCAACACAGCACATCACCCTGAACACACCATCCCCACTGTCAAACATGGTGGTGGCAGCATCATGGTTTGGGCCTGCTTTTCTTCAGGAGGGACAGGGAAGATGGTTCAAATAGATGGGAAGATGGATGGAGCCAAATACAGGACCCTTCTGGAAGAAAACCTGATGGAGTCTGCAAAAGACCTGAGACTGGGACGGAGATTTGTCTTCCAACAAGACAATGATCCAAAACATAAAGCAAAATCTACAATGGAATGGTTCAAAAATAAACATATCCAGGTGTTAGAATGGCCAAGTCAAAGTCCAGACCTGAATCCAATCGAGAATCTGTGGAAAGAACTGAAAACTGCTGTTCACAAATGCTCTCCATCCAACCTCACTGAGCTCGAGCTGTTTTGCAAGGAGGAATGGGAAAACATTTCAGTCTCTCGATGTGCAAAACTGATAGAGACATACCCCAAGCGACTTACAGCTGTAATCGCAGCAAAAGGTGGCGCTACAAAGTATTAACTTAAGGGGGCTGAATAATTTAGCACTGACAATTTTTCGGTTTTTGATTTGTTAAAAAAGTTTGAAATATCCAATGTCTTTCCACTTCATGATTGTGTCCCACTTGTTGTTGATTCTTCACAAAAAATACAGTTTTAGATCTTTATGTTTGAAGCCTGAAATGTGGCAAAAGGTCGCAAAGTTCAAGGGGGCCGAATACTTTCGCAAGGCACTGTATATCATTTACAGTGCAATCGGGAAAGTATGCAGACCCCTTGACTTTTCCCACATTTTGTTACAGCCTTATTATAACATTTATTAAATTCATTAATTATACACACAATACCCCATAATGACAAAGTGAAAACAGGTTTTTAGACAGTTTTGTACATTTCAAAAAACAAAGATAGGCACACACTTGTCTATATAAGGTCCAACAGTTGACAGTGCATGTCTGAGCAAAAACCAAGCCATGAGGTCAAAGGAATTGTCAGTAGAGCTCCGAGACAGAATTGTGTCGAGGTACAGATCTGGGGAAGAGTACCAAAAAAGGTCTGCAGCATTGAAGGTCCCCAAGAACACAGTGGCCTCCATCAATCTTAAATGGAAGTAGTTTGGAACCACCAAGACTCTTCCTCGAACTGGCTACCCGGCCAAATTGAGCAATCTGGGGAGAAGGGCCTTGGTCAGGGAAGATACCAAGAGCATGATGGTCACTCTGACAGAGCTCCAGAGTACCTCTGTAAAGATGGGAGAACCATCCAGGACAACCATCTCTGCAGCACTCCACCAATTAGGCCTTTATGGTAGAGTGGCCAGACGGAAGCCACTCATCAGTAAAAGGCACATGACAGCCTGCTTGGAGTTTGCCAAAAGCCACCTAAAGGACTCTAATTCCATGAGAAACAAGATTTTCTGGTCTGATGAAACCAAGATTGAACTCTTTGGCCTGAATGCCAAGTGTTACATCTGGAGGAAACCTGGCACCATCGCTACGGTGAAGCATGGGAGTGGCAGCAGCAGAATGCTGTGGGGGTGTTTTTCAGGTGCAGGGACTGGGAGACTAGTTAGGATCGAGAGAAAGATGTATGGAGCAAAGTACTGAGATCCTTGATGAAAACCTGCTCCAGAGTGCTCAGGACCTTAGACTGGGGTGAAGGTTCACCTTCCAACAGGACAATGTCCTTAAGCGCAGGAGTGGCTTCGGTATAAGTCTCTGAATGTCCTTGAGTGGCCCAGCCAGAGCCCGGACTTGAACATGATTGAGCATATCTGTAGTGACCTGAAAATAGCTGTGCAGTGACGCTCCCCATCCAACCTGACAGAGCTTGAGAGGATTTGCAGAGAATAATGGGACAAACTTCTCAAATACAGGTGTGCCAAGCTTGTAGCGTCATACCCAAAAAGACTCGAGGCTGTAAACGCTGCCAAAGGTGCTTCAACTTAGTACTGAGTAAAGGGTCTGAATACTTATGTAAATGTTATATTTATGTTTTTTTATTGGTAACACATTTGCAGAAATGTCTAAACCTGTTTTTGCTTTGTCATAATGAGGTATAGTGTGTTGATTGATGAGGGGGGGGGGGGAACTATTTTATCCTTTTTAGATTAAGGCTGTAATGATATAAAATGTGGAAAAAGTCAAGGGTTTCGAATACTTTCCGAATGCACTGTATTTGATATATAACATTGGAGGCTGCTGAGGGGAGTATGGCTCATAATAATGTCTGGAATGGGGGAAATGGAATGCCATCAAACACATGGAAACCATGTGTTTGGTGTATTTGATACTGTTCCACTTATTCCAATCCAGCCACTACCACGAGCCCATCCTCCCCAATCAAGGTGCCTGTTATATATAATATATGTTGCAATTAATATTATATGTAATTTCAAGCTGTTATTGTTAGAAATGGTTGATACAGAGCTGTCATGTCCATCCATGATCGCTCCTGTTGGTTATTGTTCCCTTTTTGGCCTCAAACCAAGGAGGAATTAATGTTGTATGTTGCTCTGTCCTTTATCTCCATCATATTGGGTTTTCTGTGACTTCAGGAGCACAAAACCAAAGTGATGCAGCTGGAGGAGCATGTGACCAAAGTGAAAAACCGCTACTCTGTCGCCCTGCACAAACTGGAGCAAATCAGCGAGGCCATTCACGCTCAGAGGGGACGGGACCATATGGAAGATGGACAAACCATGGCCTGTGGTGGGCGGAGTCCCCCTATTGGGGCGGAGTCGGACAGTGTGGTGTGTGGTGCCGAGGGCGGGGCATGTGGAGGAGGGGCAATAGAGACTGACAGGGTGGACAGAAGCGGAGTGGTGGATAAGAAAATTGGGCTGGTGGAGAAATACAGGGAGAACGGGCGAGAGAGGCCCGAGACACATGGAGAGAGAGCAGGGTCAGATTCCCTCTCCGTCTTCAGTCTGCAGACCATCGCTTCTGACCTGGAGAAATGCGATTCCATCGAACACCTCGGGGAATTTAGCGATGTGGGCAGTCTGCCTGGGGAGGATGGAGAGATTGAGAGGGAGGAGAGCGGGGGAGGGAGGGAAAGAGAAAGAAAGGAAGGACAAATGCAGCGCCAACAGCAGTTCCTGAAGCAACATCACAGGAGCTTCAGCTTGTGAGACCTGTCCTCGCTTATAGTTTATCAATTGAAAAGAAAATAAGTGTCCGGTCTAGCTAGCTCATTATCCTGGCAAAGAGGAAAATCAGATCTGCTCTATCTAAAGTAACCCATTTAAACGGGTGTATGATACTACGTAGTAACGAAGAACAGGTACGCTGACAAGTAAGACCTGACATTATAAGGAGCCTGACAGGTTTTGCATCGTATTACAACACTACTGAAACTCCTAAACCGTACATGCCTCTGAGATTAGCTGCTTTACTTCCCTTATTCTGGCAATAAGGAAACCTTAGACAGGTATGTCCTAGTGCATGAAGGAACAATCCAAGTAAGAGACTACAATAAACGTGACAAATGGGGTCCCTATTCAATCTAAATGACGTAACTGAATTTCTGGTGTAAGTTAAAAACAATGTTCTCGTGGAACAAAAAAGTATGTGTGAATTCATATGCACGTCGAATCTAGATTTTTGTTTCACACTGTCAATATTGTTTATTTTAGTACATAAATTCAAACGTGTATTGCAAAAAGTGCTCGAAGAATTTGTTTTTTAATATATTATTATAATAATTTTTAAATGTTTTTCATATTCTGGAAACCTGGTTTCAGGGTTCGAATCAAAAGGACCCCAAAACACACTAAAGAGGGTTACAAACTCCATTCTGACAACTTGTTTGATGACAGAAAGCACTCCGGACTATTTATTTGGACTATTTATTTGGACTTTTGTTATATGTATATGAGTATTCAGGGCTAACTAAAAAATGGAATAAATTGTTCATAAAAGATCACGCTGACATAATATTATATTTTACTATTTTAAGCCCATCATTTTAAGATCCTATTGTTTAGTATTTTTTTAAATAAAATAATTTCCCAATATATTGTTTATTTAGAGCCACCTGGGTCGTAAACTGAAATGTGCCTTGCCTTTGACACAGTACGACGCAAACAAAGACAGCATAGCACTGGCTGCAACAGCATACTGTTCAAATTTGTGTATACAGTATTAAACTGTGGTCAACAGTTGAGAAATACTCCCATGAAGGACATGCTTTTGACAATATGATTAATTTGAATAATCTACGAGTCATCCTAACACTGTTTTGTCTAGACTTGTTCTATTTTTTTACTTTATTAATTTGAATATGTTGTCTGTGTACTGCTTTGACAAAGTGGAGGGTACAAGAAATACATTTAATCTATTGAATACAAGTTTGTGTATAATTACAACATTATAGAGAAACTAATGAAATGTACAAATGTATTTGAATGTCCTTGAATAGTTATTTTAAAGGGATCTTTATTTTAAAGGGATCTTATTTAATGCTGGTTATCTGCTGTATTCCTGATTTGACCTCCGTCTGTCCCGCTCTTTACATACTTCCAATATATCCATATCTTCCCCTCATTCTCTCAGCCATAGAAATAGAATGACTAGTAATTGTATTTCTGTGCTTTCAACCCTTCAATCATTGTCCATTTGATATCTTCCTCTTTATTTATTCATAAAGTGGTGCAGTAGTGTCACCCAGCTATATAGTACAGTTCACTGTTGTTATTTACATGTATGCAATATCAAACAGTTAAAGAATAAAATAAGAGGAATCTTGATTTATGTTGTTGCTATTTTTAGACCCAATATTGTATTTTGCAATATGTCTTCTACTTCATACTGTACTTCAACACTATCTAAGGATGAGGATGTGATACTAAATTTCTGATTTAGAAGAGGAGAAAAATGTGGGTTTTGCAGAAAAAAGCGAGAGTTGGGAGGAGACAGGAAAAGAGATGAGTTATCTTTTATCCCCCTGCTTCAATTATTCAACAGGACATAAATATGAAGGAGTCGGGTGCTCTCAGAATAGATGTCAGGAGAGGAGGGCGAGGGAGATGGGTACCAAAGCCTGTGTTATAAGAACATCTCTGGTTTTACTAATGCTGGAAATAGAGGTCAATGTTGTAAAAATGACTTATTCCTGCTTTATTGACATAGGATCTGAAGGCTTTACAAAGGCTTAATACTGGCTCAAATTGCACATTTTGGGAATCTTCCATGTTGCTTATTGCCTATAAATACTTACCGATTAGGATAACTCCATAACGCTTATCATAAAATTAAAGCTCTTAGATTTGCCATGATCACGATTTGCTGGCGTGGGCCAATACCTCAACATGCATCTTGGATAAGGAGATGTGTGCGTGAGAAAATTACGGTAGGCTTACCTACGTACGTCTCTCCATCATGACGTCGTGAATTAGCTGGAGATTGTATTGAGAGAGAAAAAAGGGAGGGAGTGTAAGGATTCGGTGTTTCGTCGTACATGGGGAAGCGATTGTATATAGTGCGTGTATTTTATATGTACATTATTCGTTTCTGACTTTTCACCATACGAAATTTAAGTAGATGGCAATAGACTGATTAATACGGTTGCTTTTGACATTCAATGTATAGCCTATGCATGGGGACCGGATTGTACATTTGTAGCCATAAAAACATAGCCATACAATACGTTGCAAAGAAGCACATTTGACCAAATAATTCGACATTTGGGTGTTCCCAAACGAGTCGCAACCGACGGACATACGGTCATCTTGATTGAGCGCGTTGAAAGTATTTGTAAGTACACATGATTACATGCTACAATCTCTTACTCAGTATGCAACCTAAACAATCGTGCATTATTCTAAGGAATCAAGCTTGCATAGATTTGACTGTATTATATTTGTATCCAGATGACAGGTCTACTCTAGCCTATGTCATTTGTATTCTCGTAAATGACAGGTTTCGCCAAGCAGGAACGACTTTACATGTTTTTTACATTTTTATCGTAGCATAATATAACACACAGTCCTACCTATTAAATGACGTGAGTTTATCTTTAGATATATTTTGCACATGTTCAGTTAATGTGTTTAGGCTATGGGAATGAATGGCATGCTAGAATTGACATGAAATCCGAACTTCTCAAATCTGAATTCTGCAAACGGATATAGGGCTGGCCTTCTTCGATAGGCCGTCAAGGTTTCCCGGCCGTGTCAACACGGACCAGCAATTACCAGTAGCCTACAGTTGGTAGCACCCTAAGAGCGACCCTCATTAAAGCGTTTGTAGGCGATATCAGTCCAGTGAACGTGTCTCGAAGTTTAAATCCACCTGCACACCATTGTAAACATATGGCTATGTTTCAATTGCTTTAGCATGTTTCTAATAGCATATCAGATGTGGCTTGCTTAATAAATAAACTACATCTCTTGGATGAAATGTTGTGTGTCGCCGTTTTGGTCTCTGGCTTAGATACGTATCTGTGATGCCGTGGATGCTGTCCATGGTCCTGAAATATCTGTTTCTCTATGCTCGTCCCAGTTGGAATCTTTTGTTCAGATACATCCGCTGTCCATGGTGCTGCAATTAATTTTGCTGCACCTAAAGCTACAGCACAGCTTGTTGATTTAATATAGGCCACTGACATTAACATAATATTTATGAAGCTGGCTAGCTTGATATATTTTAAGCTGTCTGATCCATACCACGCTCACACAGTTTGCTTTTATGTATCTCAGTATGTGAGGAGTGTCTCCCACTGTGTTGTCCCTCTCTCGCTCGCTCTCGCTCTCTCTCTGTGTCTCTGTCTCACACACTTTTCATTGCATTTCCCACCTTTTCTCTCTTTCTCTCCGTGTCTGTCTCCTCCTGCATGCTCTTGTTAGTGCTCTATAAATTCACCATAATGCTAATGAAGTATCCAACAGTGTCTGTCTGTCTTCCTCCACTACCCTTCCCTTCCTTCCCACCATCTGTCTCACTGTGGAGCTTTGCTCCTCTCTCTATCTCTCCCTCTTTCTCTCTCTCTCTCTCTCTCTCTCTCTCTCCATCTCTCTGTGTGACAACATGATGAAGTTGCATTCATTATTCAGCACTTCAAACAAGTGGCTATATTTAGGTGTATTTATACTTTAGTATACACTCGTATGGCTGGTGTGTCGGCTGTGTTAGCACTGAAAACACACTGTTGGAATGAGTGAGCGGTCTTGACCTACCCCACTCCATTATGCAAAGGGTTATGGCAGAGTGAGTTCTGCTCTCATACTGTCTCATTATAGCGCATGGAGCGAGTACATATTAGTAACAACTAACACACTGGTCTTTAGTGGTAGGAGTACTACTCACTAAACTGCTGTAGGTGAGGTTTTTGTTACTAGATGAATAGTGTACATATGAAGGTTGGTGTATGCTTTTGTTTGGTCACTGGTTTAGATGATCATCTGGGTTGTCCTTGTCAATGGTTATGAATTACACTACCGGTCAAAAGTTTTAGAACACCTACTCATTCATTTAAAAAAAACTTTTTTCTTTTTTTCTTTTTCTTTTCATTGTAGAATAATAGTGAAGACATCAAAACTATGAAAAAAACACATGGAATCATGTAGTAACCAAAAAAGTGTTCAACAAGTCAAAATATATTTTATATTTGAGATTCTTCAAAGTAGCCACCATTTTCCTTGATGACAGATTTGCACACTCTTGGCATTCTCTCAACCAGCTTCATGAGGTAGTCACCTGGAATGCATTTCAATTAACAGGTGTGCCTTCTTAAAAGTTAATTTGTGGAATTTCTTTCCTTCTTAATGCATTTGAGGCAATCAGTTGTGTTGTGACAAGGGGGGGGGGGTATACAGAAGATAGCCCTATTTGATAAAAGACCAAGTCCATATTATGGCAAGAACCGCTCAAATAAACAAAGAGAAACAACAGTCCATCCTGACTGGACACATCTCAACATCAACTGTTCAGAGGAGACTGTGTGAATCAGGCCTTCATGGTTGAATTGCCGCAAAGAAACCACTACTAAAGGACACCAATAATAAGAAGAGACTTGCTTGGGCCAAGAAATACGAGCAATGGACATTAGACTGGTGGAAATTTGTCCTTTGGTCTGGAGTCCAAATTGTAGATTTTTGGTTCCAATCACCATGTCTTTGTGAGACACGGTGTGGGTGAATGGATGATCTCTGCATGTGTGGTTCCCACCGTGAAGCATGGAGGTGGTGGTGTAATGGTGTGGGGGTGCTTTGCTGATGACACTGTCTGTGATTGATTTAGAATTCAAGGCACACTTAACCAGCATAGCTACCACAGCATTCTGCAGCGATACACCATCCCATCTGGTTTGGGTTTAGTGGGACTATCATTTGTTTTTCAACAGGACAATGACCCAACACACCTCCAGGCTGTGTAAGGCCTATTTTTACCGAGAAGGAGAGTGATGGAGTGCTGCATCAGATGACCTGGCCACCACAATCCCCTGACATCAACCAAATTGAGATGGTTTGGGATGAGTCGGACAGCAGAATGAAGGGAAAGCAGCCAACAAGCATATGTGGGAACTCCTTCAAGACTGTTGGAAAAGCATTCCAGGTGAAGCTGGTTGAGAGTGTGCAAAGCTGTCGTCAATCAAATGTATTTATAAAGCCCTTTTTACATCAGCCGATGTGAAGGCAAAGGGTGGCTATTTGAAGAATCTCAAACACAAAATATATTTTGATTTGTTCAACACTTTTTGGGTTACTACATGATTCCATATGTGTTATTTCATAGTTGTGATGTCTTTCTACAATGCAGAAAATAGTACAAATAAAGAAAAACCCCTGAATGAGTCGGTGTTCTAAAATGTTTAACCTGTAGTGTATGTGTTTGATAAGACTGTCCCATTATGAATGTTGTTTCCTCCAATGAACTTGAGGTTTTTGTTACAATATAATGACTGTACTACTGTGTAAAGGCTGTTTAAAACTACCTTCCCTCTCTGTCGCTTAATTTCATTATCTTCTTATTTAATCCTTTAGTCTCTCTCTCACTCACTCTCTCTCTTTCTCTCTCTCTCTCTCTTTCTCTCTCCAGATTCAGAAATGGCACAGCTATTGTTTCTTATAATTCTGTATGCTCTGCCATCTCTTGTTGTGGCCATGCATAATTCAACAACTGGAGGTAATTATTGTGTTTGTGTGTGTACATGTGCGTGCAACTTGTGTTTGTGTAAGTGTGTTAGCAGTTAGAAAAACCGTGGAGATTGCAAAATGACCTAAATGGAGCATCCTCACAATGTTGTTGAATGAATGGAGGAAGGCATTAGATGAAGTGATGATTATAATTGAAGTGTAATATATCTCATGACTGTAATGTAGACTACTGTAAGTGATTATTCTTCCACTCATCATGTCTTTCTCTTGTCTCCTGTTTAGGCTGTGCCATCATCCGTCCTCCCAGAGATGGAGGCATCCGCTACAGAGGCCTGACACAAGAACAGGTACAGTACTCTCAATACCATCACAATTTGAAAAAAAGATGCTATCTAGAACCTAAAAGGGTTCTTCGGCTGTCCCTATAGGAGAACCCTTTGAAGAACACTTTTTGGTGCCAGGTAAAACTATTTCCACAGGGGTTTCGACAAGGAAACCAAAAGAGTTATACCTGGAACCAAAAAGGGCTCTTCTGTGGGGACAACCGAGGAACCTGTTTGGAACCCTTTTTTCTAAGAGTGTACTACCACTGTTATCACAGTACTATCACTACTATCACAGTACTATCACTATTATCACAGTACTATCAGTTCTACCTTTAATCATATCCAACCCTAGATAAAGTAGAAATAGCTCATATATTTTCTTGTCAATTCTGACGTAATCGCCCCTTTGGTTCTCTCTAGCATGGCCATATTTAGTGTCTACTATGTTGTTGTTGTCCTAATCATAGCAACGCATTGAAGCCTATAGGAAAAATGACTCATTAGTCAGGTGATGTACATATTTAAAGACATAGCTAAACATCAATCTATGTCATCTATTTATGTGTGTAGATCCGCAATGTGCAGATCCTACCAGTGGACTACGAGATAGAGTACATCTGCAGGGGGAACAGGGTCATAGTGGGCCCTAAGGTCAGGAAGTGCCTTCCCAACGGCACATGGACCGACATCACACTGCACAGCAGATGTTGTAAGTACTCTCTACTTTATTTACAGCCTACCCGCTTGACTTCAGTGTCACTCTAAGGGTAAATCTAAGGGTAAATTCCCTCTTCAATGCCTGTCAGAGGGAATCCCTGGATTGACTGGACTATATTACTGCTACCACTTAAGGATATCTTTGATGTATCATTGATTATTGTGCGCCACTCTGCTCTGTAACTTAGTGCTCATTTCATCAACAATAACTATGACAAAATATTTGTCAACAACCTATTTTTCCTGATGAAAACTAATGACGATAACGAGAAGACATAAAAAAAACTACTGAAAATGGTAACAAATTAGTTTTCATTTCAGTTGATGAAAATGTAACGATATGAGAATTCCACATGAGACAAATGCACATTCAAATTGACATGAAGCTCCTTTTCGTCTGTTCTTTCCAATCATACATATGCATGCCTTTGCAGAATATGTAATGCAATCCTCTCTTTGGCAGAATGAACGTCTTTCAGTTGCATGGTTTGATTGAGCTGATCTGCCCAGCTCTCCCACACGTCACTTCAGTCACCCATCATTTTTTTTAAACTGATGCATAGCCAGCAGGCCAGGACACTTCAATTGTAACTAACCTTTACTAGAAACAATCATGTTTAATCTCTCTTATTTCAATGTAGACTATTTTTGCTTTGATCACATCAGATTGAGAGCTCTATTTTCCCATGTCGCCTTCTTCATCTGTGTTGATCCTCTCATTGTCAGCAAATGTGAGCGCAGTGTATTTCAGATTGGAAATATTAATGCTATTTGCTGAGTATTAGTAGTATTAGCCGACCGCCTGGCTTTCTTTCTGTTGAACCATCTGGTTTCCGAACGCCTCAGAACGGGACTTGACAGGAAGCCTATGGCAGGAGCAGATGAAACAACCACTGGTTTTAATTGGCTGATCTCTCAGCCCATCACCATCTAGCGCAACCCTTAGAACCTCTCTCTAAGTGTGCTGCATTCGGGGGCAACAAAGAGAACTCGATTAGCTCGTGCAATATGGATATTCCAGAGTCTGCTATATCTGAAGTGTATAAACAGCATTCAGTGACATCGTGTTACAGGACAGCTAGCAGAGTTACGTTGGCTAGCTATTAGCATGAACGGCGATATGTGATGCACCATAACAAAACTTTTCTGCCTCGATTTGGAGCCACTCCTCATAGTCGTGTGATTTGCTCAGAATTTGAATTGATTATCATGTCACTCAGCAAATCCCAAACGGTCCCCACTGTTACCAGGCTCTATGCATCAGCAATTGGAGCCTGGAGACAAGGTTAGTAGTACAGTAATAATTCTGGCATTGTTGGAAAGCTCAGATTCTTCCCCTTTTAAAGGAATCACTGGTATTTACCCCCATCCAATGGTTATGATTGGGAGAAAAGAGCTGTATAGCTCATTTGTTTAACCTCTAGCCAAGGCTTCGTAGCTTACAGTGGGGCAAAAAAGTATTAAGTCAGCTACCAATTGTGCAAGTTCTCCCACTTAAAAAGATGAGAGAGGCCTGTAATTTTCATCATAGGTACACTTCAACTATGACAGACAAAATGAGAAGAAAGAAATCCAGAAAATCATATTGTAGGATTTTTTCTGAATTTATTTGCAAATTATGGTGGAAAATAAGTATTTGGTCACCTACAAACAAGCAAGATGTCTGGCTCTCACAGACCTGTAACTTCTTCTTTAAGAGGCTCCTCTGTCCTCCACTTGTTACCTGTATTAATGGCACCTGTTTGAACTTGTTATCAGTATAAAAGACACCTGTCCACAACATCAAACAGTCACACTCCAAACTCCACTATGGCCAAGACCAAAGAGCTGTCAAAGGACACCAGAAACAAAATTGTAGACCTGCACCAGGCTGGGAAGACTGAATCTGCAATAGGTAAGCAGCTTGGTTTGAAGAAATCAACTGTGGGAGCAATTATTAGGAAATGGAAGACATACAAGACCACTGATAATCTCCCTCGATTTGGGGCTCCACGCAAGACCTCACCCCGTGGGGTCAAAATGATCACAAGAACGGTGAGCAAAAATCCCAGAACCACACAGGGGGACCTAGTGAATGACCTGAGAGCTGGGACCAAAGTAACAAAGCCTACCATCAGTAACACACTACGCCGCCAGGGACTCAAATCCTGCAGTGCCAGACGTGTCCCCTGCTTAAGCCAGTACATGTCCAGGCCCGTCTGAAGTTTGCTAGAGAGCATTTGGATGATCCAGAAGAAGATTGGGAGAATGTCATATGGTCAGATTAAAACAAAATATAACTTTTTGGTAAAAACTCAACTCGTCGTGTTTGGAGGACAAAGAATGCTGAGTTGCATCCAAAGAACACCATACCTACTGTGAAGCATGGGGGTGGAAACATCATGCTTTGGGGCTGTTTTTCTGCAAATGGACCAGGACGACTGATCCGTGTAAAGGAAAGAATGAATGGGGCCATGTATCGTGAGATTTTGAGTGAAAACCTCCTTCCATCAGCAAGGGCATTGAAGATGAAACGTGGCTGGGTCTTTCAGCATGACAATGATCCCAAACACACCACCCGGGCAATGAAGGAGTGGCTTCGTAAGAAGCATTTCAAGGTCCTGGAGTGGCCTAGCCAGTCTCCAGATCTCAACCCCATAGAAAATCTTTGGAGGAAGTTGAAAGTCCGTGTTGCCCAGCAACAGTCCCAAAACATCTCTGCTCTAGAGGAGATCTGCATGGAGGAATGGGCCAAAATACCAGCAACAATGTGTGAAAACCTTGTGAAGACTTACAGAAAACGTTTGACCTCTGTCATTGCCAACAAAGGGTATATAACAAAGTATTGAGATAAACTTTTGTTATTGACCAAATACTTATTTTCCACCATAATTTGCAAATAAATTCATAAAAAAATCCTACAATGTGATTTTTCTGGATTTTCTTCTCATTTTGTCTGTCATAGTTGAAGTGTACCTATGATGAAAATTACAGGCCTCTCTCATCTTTTTAAGTGGGAGAACTTGCACAATTGGTGGCTGACTAAATACTTTTTTGCCCTATATATGGTAAATCATGGCTGACATTGGTTACAATTGGCCGCAATAGCAATGTGTCAGCTATATTCAGGGATAGTAGGCCTAGTTGGACAAGTCTAGCTGAATGTGCACATGATGGAAGTAAGAGGTAAATACATGATATATACAAAAGTATGTGGACACCCCTTCAAATGAGTGGATTCAGCTATTTCAGCCACACCCGTTGCTGACATTTGAATAAAATTGAGCACACAGCCATGCAATCTCCATAGACAAACATTGCCAGTAGAATGGCCTTGCTGAAGAGCTCAGCCAACCTTCCAACAACTCAGTTTGTCATATTTCTGCCCTGCTAGAGATGCCCTGGTCAGCTGTAAGTGCCGAGCAGCCGCACACAAGCCTGAGATCACCATGCGCAATGCCAAGCGTCGGCTGGAGTGGTGTAAAACTCGCCGCCATTGGACTTTGGAGCATTGGAAACGCATTCTCTGGAGTGATGAATCACACTTTACCATCTGGCAGTCTGACTGACTAATCTGGGTTTGGCGGATGCCAGGAGAACACTACCTGCCCGTATGGATAGTGCCAACTTTAAAGTTTGGTGCAGGAGGAATAATGGTCTCGGGCTGTTTTTCATGGTTTGGGCTAAACCCCTTAGTTCCAGGGAAGGAAAATCTGAACGCTACAGCATACAATGACATTCTAGATAATTCTATGCTTCCAACTTTGTGGCAACAGTTTGGGGAAGGCCCTTTCCTGTTTCAGCATGACAATACCCCCTGCGCACAAAGTGAGGTCCATACAGAAATGGTTTGTCGAGACTGATGTAGAAGAACTTGATTAGCCTGCACAGAGCCCTGATCTCAACCCCATCGAACACCTTTAAGGGATGAATTGGAACGCCGACTGCAAGCCAGGCCTAATCGCTCAAATTCAGTGCCCGACCTCAATAATGCTCCTGCGGCTGAATGGAAGCAAGTCCCCGCAGCAATGTTCCAACATCTAGTGGAAAGCCTTCCCAGAAAAGTGGAGGCTGTTATAGCAGCAAAGGGGGTACCAACTCCACATTAATGCCCATGATTTTGTAATGAGATGTTCGACGAGCACTTTGGCCATGTGGTATTAATTATTTAATTGGGAAAAAAATGCACAGACTAAAATGAATGTGACTAAAACGAAACAAAAATTGTCCAATTTTTTTGGGTCAACTGATAATAACTAAAACTAACGAAGAAGGAAATTACTAAAATGTGACTAAAATATTTTTGAAAACTAAAACTAAATAGAAAAAAGCTGCCAAAATGAACACTGGTACCATAGTAGCCTGGGTGCTAATCTGTTTTCTGCTCTCTTGCCAACTCCTTGTAGAATTGTCATGCCATATATGTTCCATAAGGAGTTGGCAAGAGAGCAGAAACACACTGGCAGTTAGTACATGTCTTGTAAATATGACTGCTGTCATTCCCGCTAACCTTCCTCCCACTACTCTGCCCATCTCTCTCCCAGTGCTGCTGTGCCCTCGTGTGTGGACGTCCCTGGAGAATGGGAGGGTGGCGCTGAAGCCCCCTGGGCCACCGGTGGAGGGCACCGTGCTGCACTACAGCTGCCATGCTGGCTTCATGCTGGAGGGCAGGAACATCACACACTGCACCAAGCTGGGCAAATGGGACTCACCCAAACCTGTCTGCCTCTGTAAGTGCGGAATAGAATCCCAATCTTTTCCTGTTATTAATTTGTGATGTTGGTGTTGATATTAAATGCTTTGGTTTAGCTTTGAAATGGAAAAACAACACATATACTCCATGGAAACATACATAGACAAACCAATATACGCTGAGTGTACAAAACATTAGGAACATCTTCCTAATATTGAGTTGCACCCTTTTTTCTCTCAGAACAGCCTCATTTTGTCGTGATATGGACTCTACAAGGTGTTGAAAGTGTTCCATAGGGATGCTGGGCCATTTTGGCTGGGTGTCCTTTGGGTGGTGGACCAATGTTGATACAAACTGTTGAGAGTGAAAAACCCAGCAGCGTTGAAGTTCTTGACACACTTAAACTGGTGCGCCTGGCACCTACTGCTATACCCCGTTCAAAGGCACTTAAATATTTTGTCTTGCTCATTCACCCATTGAATGGCACACACACACAATCCATGTCTCAATTGTCTCAAGGCTTAAAAATCCTTCTTTAACCTGACTCCCCTTCACCTACACTGATTGAAGTGGATTTAACAAGTGACATCAATAAGGGATCATAGCTTTCACCTGGATTCACCTGGTCAGTCTATGTCACGGAAACAGCAGGTGTTCCTAGTGTTTTGTACACTCAGTGTACATTGATATATTGTCATTATAGTTGTTTGTCCATGCATGTATTCTACAATGGTGTATATGCTTTGTTTTGTGTGCAAATCATAGGTGTGTATAGGTAGAAATGATAAGTATTCAGCTTCTTTGGATTAATGTCAATTGTATTTCCTTGACTCCTCGCATCCTCTCTCCTTGCCTCCTTCTCAAAACACAACGGCGGAGAAGAGCAGAGGTTCCTCACCTCGGTTCCTCTCCTCATTCTGAGAAGGAGACAAGAAGGGAGGATGCGAGAAATCCAAGAAATCCAAGAAATCCAATTGACATTCACCCCCGTTCTGTGCACTTGTCTTAAACAGGGAGTTGTAGTACTGCCACCTGGTGGACACAAGCCATATTTTATATCATAATTGTGAATGATTGTGTAATACCCAATGAAAGTGACATCAATTTTACATCTGTGTTCTCGTTTTGTAGGCTAAGAATGTTTTGTTCAAATGTATATGTATTTTGGTATGAATTTACTTCAACATATTTGACGCCGAAGAAGAAGCACGAAGCTGAGAATTTACAACCATCTCATTTGAACTACACACATGAACTACATCTCCCACCAATCAGCTGTATATTTCTCTATTTCGAAAGCTTGCAGGTCTCCATTTATTTTATATATTGTTTTCATTTTCAAAAAGTACTGGCTGGCAAAAAAAAAACGGTAATCTGAGATATAAAACATTAGACGGCCTGTAACTAACTGGTTCTTATCGTCCTTATCGCCAAGAGTGTGCAAAGCTGTCATCAAGGCAAAGGGTGGCTACTTTGAAGAATCTCAAATATAAAATATATTTTGATTTGTTTAACACTTTTTTGGTTAAAACATGATTCCATATGTGTTATTTCATCATTTTGATGTCTTCACTATTATTCTACATTGTAGAAAATAGAGAATGAGTCGGTGTGCCAAAACTTTTGACTGGAAGTGTATATATATTAAATGACCGCGTTTTCCTGAATTTTATGATATAATCTTGAAGCCCATTCAAGAGATTTTGGGACATGAGCTGCAAAACGTGGACCCGTACAAATCAGCTTGGTTATAGAATCTGGCCCCTCTCTTTCTAAAATTATCTGCCGCCAGTGTTGCAACCCCTTTGACTAGTCTGTTCAACCTCTCTTTCGTGTCGACTGAGATCCCTAAAGATTAGAAAGGTGCCGTGGTCATCCCCCTCTTCAAAGGGGGTGACACTCTAGACCCAAACTGTTACAGACCTATATCCATCCTGCCCTGCCTTTCTAAAGTCTTCGAAAGCCAAGTTAATAAACAGATCACTGACCATTTCTAATCCCACCGTACCTTCTCTGCTGTGCAATCCGGTTTCCAAGCTGGTCACGGGTGCACCTCAGCCACACTCAAGGTACTAAATGATATCATAATCGCCATCGATACAAGACCTGGCCAAGGCTTTTGACTCTGTCAATCACTGTATTCTTATCGGCAGACTTGGTTTCTCAAAAGACTGCCTGGCCTGGTTCACCAACTACTTCTCAGATAGAGTTCAGTGTGTCAAATCGGAGGGCCTGTTGTCCGCACCTCTGGCAGTCTCTATTGGGATACCACAGTGTTCAATTCTCAGGCCGTCTCATTTCTCTGCACATATCAAAGATGTTGCTCGTGCTGCGGGTGATTCCTTGATCCACCTCTACGCAGACGACACCATTCTGTATACATCTGGCCCTTCTTTGGATACTGTGTTAACAAACCTCTAAACAAGCGTCAAAGCCATACAACACTCCTTCTGTGGCCTCCAACTGCTCTTAAACGCTAGTAAAACTAAATGCATGCTCTTCAACCGATCTCTGCCCGCACCCGCCTGCCCGACTAGCATCACTACTCTGGACAGTTCTGACTTAGAATATGTGGACAACTATAAATACCTAGGTGTCTGGTTAGACTGTAAACTCTCCTTCCAGACCCATATTAAGCATCTCCATTCCAAAATTAAATCTAGAATCGGCCTATTTCGCAACATTTCCTATTTCGCAAAACAAAGCCTCCTTTACTCACGCTGCCAAACATACCCTCGTAAAACGGACTATCCTACCGATCCTCGACTTGGGCGATATCATTTACAATATAGCCTCCAACACTCTACTCAACAAACTGGATGCAGTCTATCACAGTGCCATCTGTTTTGTCACCAAAGCTCCATATACTACCCACCACTGCGACCTGTATGCTCTCGTCGGCTGACCTTCTCTACATATTCGTCAACCCACTGGCTCCAGGTCATCTATAAGTATTGGCTAGGTGAAGCCAAGCCTTATCTCAGCTCACTGGTCACCATAACAACACCCACCCGTAGCACTTGCTCCAGCAGGTATAGTTCACTGGTCATCCCCAAAGCCAACACCTCCTTTGGCTGCCTTTCCTTCCAGTTCTCTGCTGCCAATGACTGGAACGAATTTCAAAAATCGCTGAAGTTGGAGACATATCTCCCTCACTAATTTGAAGTGTCAGCTGTCAAAGCAGCTTACCGATCGCTGCAGCTGTACACAGCCCATCTGTAAATTGCCCATCTGTAAATTGCTCATCCAACTGCCTACCTCATCCCCATATTGTTTTTATTTACTTATTTTTGCTCTTTTGCACACCAGTACTTCTACTTGCACATCTATCACTCCAGTGTTCATTTTCTAAATTGTAATTACTTCGCTACTATTGGCCTTTTTATTGCCTTACCTCCTTACTCCATTTGCACACACAGTACATAGATTTTTCTATTGTGTTATTGACTGTACTTTTGTTTATCCCACATGTAACTCTGTGTTGTTGTTTTTTGTCGCACTGCTTTGCTTTATCTTGGCCAGGTCGCAGTTGTAAATGAGCACTTGTTCTCAACTGGCCTACCTGGTTAAATAACGGTGAAATAAATCAAAAAAAGAAAAGAAAAGCGGAAGTGGCCGTCACTTCCACAGGGTATACAGACAATACAGTAAAAGTAGCCCACATACTGATGTTAATTTAAGGAGCATGGAGTACTGTACATGTGTAGTGAGTAACACGTATAGTGCATCAATCCATGAAGAATGAAACAATTTACAAACATCACACAGTGATAGTGTTGCATTTACATACACTAGCAGTCACCAAATCATTTTGACTATTAACAAATGTAATTTTGCCTTTTCTATTTGCTTGCCATAGATGACAGAAACTACAAAGGTAAGAGAGATTGGTTTTGGTTGGGTTGTCTGTAAATGTCAAAGCTCAGTGAAACAAATGGTGCAAAAAAGTTGTAATGCTTCTGTTAAGCACAAGAGGGCAGTAGTACATCATTTCTGAGCAGGGTGCCTTATGCTGACCAGTAATTCTGCTGGTGAAGGATTTAAACTGATTAGAATTAGGGAAAGGGGGGTACCTAGTTATTTTTCCAAATGAATGTATTCAACTGAAATGTGTCTTCCACATTTAACCCAACCCCTCTGAACCAAAGAGGTGCGGGGGGCTGCCTTAATCGACATCCATGTATTCGGCGCCCGGGGAACATTGGGTTAACTGCCTTGCTCAGAGGCAGAAAGACAGATTTTTATCTCGTCAGCTCAGGGATTTGATCCAGCAACCTTCCTGTTACTGGCCCAACACTCTAACCACTAGGAGTAGAAATGACACACAGTATGCTATAGTTAAATTGTTGTCCTTGTGGCGTTGACAAGATGATTATTTGTTTGTCAGTTTTGTTAAAGATTATTGCTTCCTTAAAGAGGCTACCTGTTATGCCTGTCGTAAGATACTCAGAAAACTCAGATTTTCACTCAGATTTTCACTAATAATATTTTCATGATTATTATCAACCATTAACAACAACATTACGCACTCATTTCAACTTAGTCTTCTCCTCCGCCAACCTGTCCTATCAGTGCATAGAAAGCACATTTTCTTCCAAAATCTCCATGAAATGTGAACCAGACTTACTCTCTCCTTTTCTCTCTCATTCACTCTCTCTCTCATTCTCTCTCTCTCTCTTCATTCTACTTTTCACTCAGTGTGGTATCAACACCCACTTACAGTCTTCTTAGCTGGGTAAAGATTAATGCCCAGGCCTGTCTGTGTCTTTGTGGTGTGTGTGTAGGTGTGTGTGGAGGTGTGTGTGTTTGTGGGGAGGTGTGTGTGGAGGTGTGTGTGTGTTTGTGGGGGTGGGTGTGTGTGTGGAGGTGTGTGTGTGTGGGTGGGTGTGTGTGTGTGTGTGTGTGTGGGGGGGGGGGGGGTGTTAGCAGCAGTCAGAGGAAGTCAGAAAAATCTCTCTTCTGTGATCTTAAGCCCTGTGTTCTTATAGGTTAACCAGAATAGGGATGCCTGTACAACACTGGATTCCACCACTGATACAGCTGATATAATAGATAGCTCTGGGAGAGGTGTTGCGACAGTGTTTTGCTTCTAAGGCTGTGGGCGACATTTTAGTCACACATACGAGCATAGATCTGTACAAAAACAATCTGCACCGTAAAATTACAATCTGCAGCGTGATTTAATTTGAAGCTTTGCTTCAACGATGTGCCTTATAAGGAGGAGATTATTTAACCAGAGTTAAAGGGGCAATCTGTAGTTGCTACATCCACTTTTGGATTTATACAGGACGTGTATTATATTGATTATTGAAGAATATCACTTATAAAGGTCATACCACATCAGAACCCAAAATACAGTATAATCTTGTTTTACTCCAATATTTATAAACAATACAACTGTAAACAAACACTGTATAGCTTAAAAACATAAAACTATGATCGTACTATCATAGATAGTCAGTCCCTGCATTCATAGCTCTGTCTATGAATTTGAAAGTGGTTACATTTCTCCAGCCCCATCCCTCATATTTACCAAAACCAGTGGCGAGGTGACCACTTTGATTTTGTTTTTGTTTGAATTGCAGATTGCCCCTTTAAGTAAACTCTACCATGCACGCAATCCAATTGAGAGTTGCAGTATTTGGAACTAGCATTGTATTATTTGCCATACCGTCTATTCAAACCGGGTTTTTTTTGCACAGTGCTCTTGTCATGTCAAATGTCGACCCCATTATGTGCTGTTCAGTGTTTGCTGGCATATAGAAGGCCGCGTAATGGAATCACATTTAAATATCAGGTGTGAATAATACATGGCATGCTGCAAAGTTCAGACAGGAGAGAGAGAGAGGGGGGGGGGGGGGGGAGGGAGGGGGGAAAGGGAGAGAGAGAGAGGAGTACTACGTCATTGTGGGCTACAGATGGCTCAGCGGGTTAGAGGTTGGAACATGCATGGTGCTGAGTGGCAACACAAGGGCTGTGAGTTGAATTGCCACCTGTGCCAAGTATACTGAATAACAGTTAGTAGCTTTGGGTCTGCTATTGACTATTACTGTATTCAGATGCAATTCAGTAGTAAGTCCACTCCACTGTAATCGTATTGAGGTGGAGTAAGGAAGGTGGCTATTTCTCCATCACACAATCTATCCCAATGTGCACAATATGAGTATTTCTACAGTGATATTACATAGAGAACCTAAAGCCAGCCTAATTGTTCAGCAAAGGTGGAATGCATGTATAGCATTGGCTTTAATCTCTTGTCCCCAGAGTGCCAGTAGCTGTTGCCAATGAGTCAGGTGTTACATTTGAGCCGTGGAAGAGGTGGAGTCATGGGAGGGGAGCATTACTGACTAATTCTATCATTCTATTATAGCTGGTTCTAATTCTGTTATGGATATTGGCCTACTGGGGGTATGAGAGCCCTGTCTCAGAGCTGACAGTGAAACGGTGGGCTGCATCCCAAATTGCACCCTATTATTTATAGTACACTACTTTTGACCAGAGCTCTATTTCATAGGGAATAGGGAGGCATTTGGGACGCGGACAGTGCTGCATTGGCCGATTAAAGGGCAATGAGAGGAGGCTTTAAAGTGGACAGACGTTTCAAACAGCAGGTATGCTGTAGCCTGTACAGTAGCAGCCCTTGGCTATACATCACACAGACTGACTCCAGGTCAGCTTAGATGAAGGGAAAAGGAGAGCCGGGAGATTGATGCAATGACATGTCCACTGCTTTTGCTGATTTCTCAAAATAGCCCTTGAGGCATTTAATTGTCTTTCTTTCTATTGGCTTGTGGGCGTGTGAATGAATGTCCTTTCATTGGTTATTGAGACAGAACTGAGAAGCAAGTGAGGCATTGTTGTGGTTGAGAATCGATTTGGCTCACTGTCAATCTAAAGTCTATGTTGATTTGATATTCCAACATTTGATTTCTATCAGTTTATCCTCTATTTTCCCAGGTAAAGTTAACATAGTCATTATATATTGATTTGAATAATCAATTGCTAGCAAAAGATAAATTAGAGAGTGACAGATACCGAGAGTTTGCCAATATTATTTGATTGTAGAAACTAGGTGCTGCAAACTTCTTTGATTGTAGAATCTAGGTGTTGCGCACGCACGCATATACACGCACACACACACACAATTCAAAAATTGGTAAATAGGCGCGCGCGCGCGCGCGCACACACACACACACACACACACACAATTCAAAAGTTGGTAAATAGGCACTGCAGTTTACAGTGCCCCCCCCCCCCACTTGCTCTCTCGATGTCTCTACACATTCACCGACTAGCAAATATCATCAGTGTTGTCCTCGCTCATACACGCATGCACACGCACACACACACACACACACACACACACACACTCATAGCCTCTGCTGCAGTGGATGATGTACTTTTCGCGTCTCATTCCGTTTAATCCTCTACCATTGGAAATACGTGTCGTTGCACGGACAGATTATTTTAAAATCCTGAAATTACGCATAGTGCGATTTGCTTTTATTAACCAGAGAATAAGAACAATTCAAACGTTATTCGCAACCCGGAGCTCGTTTTCTGCCGTCGCGCACGCATACCTTTCGGTGCAAAATCATGGCGATTATGAATCATTAGAAATAACGAACTAGAATTATTTTAATGTCTGTCTAATATTCTCCATCGCGACGGAAGGGGAAACTATCCTGCCTCATTAGCTTTTACAGCACTTGAAGAAAACCTTTCAACTTATTTGCTGGACCCAATTAATTGGACACTTCATCTTAGGTTTTGGAATTATTGAACTCTGCCTGCTGAACGACAAAAAGAGGCAAACGTGGTTTCCAAACAAGTTATACCCTATTTATAAACCCAACATTCAATGTCGATAAAAAACATTAACTATTTGCGTTGTATATCATCCGCCTCTGCACTGACAAATTATCAGTCGAAACGATTAGTCAACTGAAATAATAAAAAGAGCAGGCGAGCTAGGCAATTTCTTATTGTTGACTAACAATCTTAAACTGTCTGTTAGCGAGGAGACCAAGTGAATCCACTTTTTGGAGAGCACAAAGTTCTTCAATGAAATGCTATTGCGATTCATTGCAAATTCACCTCAAGGCTCTCTAAACTTTAATTACAACACAATCTCCTATTATTCTAATACGAACCCAACTCCACTGCAACATTCGGATATTGCTCCAATTCAATTTACCTGACCATGGCGGCAATTGGAAAAAGTCTGCGGCAATTATCGAGTGTCGCGTCCGGCCATATTGCACTTCGAGCATCGCTCACCTTACTTTTCCTCTCCTGGCCGTGCCCATCCTTAGGCAAGAAGAAACTCTACATCGGAGCTCTCTTCCCAATGAGCGGCGGTTGGCCGGGCGGCCAAGCATGTCTCCCCTCTGCGCAGATGGCTTTGGATCTGGTGAACAACCGGACGGATATTCTGCCGGATTACGAACTGGAGTTGATATACTATGACAGTATGGTGAGTAGATGTTGGATCAAATAGATCCATTGTTGTGTTTAAAAAGTGGAAGTCACATAAGCAGAAGATAACGTTTTATTATCTTGGTTTTATACACGGCTCTAGACCAGTTGAAATGTAATTTATATATATGATATATGAAATACATGAACACTTCATTTCTATTTCAGTTACAGCCTTTCTTCTTTACATGTCTATACATTGTTAAAACTTGCCAACATGATTATTGATTTCCAGCAGGCATAGGCCTACTCCTTTGAATGCATTGCCTTTGTAGCAGGTGGGTGCAGTAATGTCACAACTCAGCAGCATACTTATTTAATATTGTCAAGGGAGTCAAAAGCCATATTATATTACACCTTTTAGAATTGTTGCACAGTTGCCAATTATATTTTTTAAAAATTAAACAAGGCAACGGTAAACATGTCATCCCCCACAAACAATGCAGCGCCCCCCTTGGGCCAATTGAGATATCACTCCCAACTAACACATTTCAGTTAATTACCATATCTCCAGCTTTAGGCCAATCAGTGTCATTTTGTAATTGCTGGATCTCTATGGCAAGATGCATCATTGGCCAAAATGTCGTCAAAATCGTGTGGCTAATGTACGAATGGACAGAGACCGATCCACAGTCCCCTCCCCGATTTCAGTGGTGGTGGACGATAAACTAAACTAATGCCAAGTCAGACACTGATATTGGCTTGCTGCAATTCAGCGTCAGTGCAGGTATAGGAAAAAGGGAACTTTCACGATGAAACTGGACAACCACAAAGCATCAGCTGGCTGCTAGGAGGTTATGTGTCTTAAAAATAAAAAAGACCAATGTCTGTATGTCAAGACCAATGTCTGTGTGTCAAGACCAATGTCTATGTGTCAAGACCAATGTCTATGTGTCAAGACCCATGTCTATGTGTCAAGACCCATGTCTATGTGTCAAGACCCATGTCTATGTGTCAAGACCAATGTCTATGTGTCAAGACCAATGTCTATGTGTCAAGACCAATGTCTGTGTCAAGACCAATGTCTGTGTCAAGACCAATGTCTATATGTCAAGACCAATGTCTATGTGTCAAGACCGATGTCTATGTGTCAAGACCCATGTCTATGTGTCAAGACCAATGTCTATGTGTCAAGACCAATGTCTATGTGTCAAGACCAATGTCTTGTCTATGTGTCAAGACCAATGTCTTGTCTATGTGTCAAGACCAATGTCTCTGTCAAGACCAATGTCTATGTGTCAAGACCAATGTCTATGTGTCAAGACCAATGTCTATGTGTCAAGACCAATGTCTATATGTCAAGACCAATGTCTGTGTCAAGACCAATGTCTGTGTCAAGAACAATGTCTGTGTCAAGACCAATGTCTTGTCTATGTGTCAAGACCAATGTCTATATGTCAAGACCAATGTCTATGTGTCAAGACCAATGTCTATGTGTCAAGACCAATGTCTATGTGTCAAGACCAATGTCTATGTGTCAAGACCAATGTCTATGTGTCAAAGCACAGGGGACATTTCTTCAGTGGACAGAATGCCACTGCAGAGGTCTCCTCGGCATAAGATGTCACATATAGCTGACTGTCACTGTCCCATTTGACCACTAGCTGACTGTCACTGACCGTCACTCTCCCATTTGACCACTAGCTGACCGTCACTGTCCCATTTGACTACTAGTTGACCACGAAGCACCAGTTACTAACCTGGAAATGATAGAGCCAAATATTTATGTTATTAAATGAACAAAACACCCCCTGCTTGTTTCCCATCAATCATTCATCATATAGGCATTTTCAAATGTCAGCACTCTTCACTCACTACGCGTCTATATGTCTCCCACTGTTTCTGGCCCAGTTTTTGCCTCCCACTTCATCATTAGCTTTAACACACAGCCATCCTTCCCACTGGGTTTCCATATCAATCATACTACAGGACAGATGCCTCCACTACACCCGGGCATACAGCACACAGGCATGAAACAGTTAACTGTGCTGTGACTGGTTAGGGAGCGGTGCTCACTTTGTTCCGATTGGTGTAAAAGGCTCTGCAATGGAATCCCATTGTAAAGAAGAGGGAAGAGCGGGGAGGAGAGGAAAGTTGGCATGGCAACACAGTTACCATTGAAACAAACAGGCTTCTTATTTTTCTCCTTTCAATTAGATAAGAATTTGGATGAATAGATATGGTAGATGTATGCGTGTTGAGATTCAGGGTTTGAAAATCATATACAGAACATACAGTTAGGCTGTGGACATATCAAATATACTGACTATACATATTATTTAACTTGAAACAGCTCTGTGAATCAATGGTACTGGCCATAGAATACAATATATTCTAAAATCTAGAATTCTGGAATTTATGGGATTAATCTCACCCATTGGTTGATTTATGGTTCTATTTTTGTTTTGACAAACCAATAGATTTACACCTTTGTGACAGACCAATACAGGACTAGAACAAAATCAATGTCACACGTCAGACAGTGACATTTTCTTGAAAGTAACCTGCAAGTGCGTGCTAGTGTACAGTTATTGCTAATTACAGTTGGGTTTGATGATCACTTTGACGATCAGTGGACTGTGAACGCTTCACACCAGGCTGAAATATTCATGAACAGTTTATGAGTGAAATTATGGGAGATGGAATTAAATACGGATACTTTTTTTACTGTAAGTTGTTATCCAATCAGCATCTTTTTTTGGTCAAGTACCAAATAGAACACAGGCAATCATAACTCACACTCTGTTGTGAGCATGAGATTTAGAAATAAGAATCAACATCATCCAATTGCTTGTCTTCTTAATTGCTTTATAATATCTGGGGTTGGGATATCAAATAAGAAGAAATGCTCATACAGTGGTCTTGGCTTGAATGTATAATGATGTTCAATAATAGAATGTGTTCATTTAAAGGTCACAATAGTTCAAGTGAAGCTTTTAAAGTGCGATCTGTTTGCCTTGGGAAAAGATGACTTGTCAAATATACCATGACATAATTAGACACTGAATACTGAAATATTAAGAAGACTTTACTGTAGATGAATTTCAACACTTACACCATTTATTTGTTATGCAGCATATCTCTTTATCTATCTACATGGGTAGATCGCTGCTTGTTTGCTTGTGTGGTAGGATAGGGAGAGAACATTAGACTGTTTACAGCACATTGAGATCTATACACAGACACACCACTCACCCTCTCTAGACCGTTGCCATGGTTATATCAAAGCAGAGATTGATAACTTTGATCAATTATTTACTGTGGTGGAGGGAGACAGAGGTAGAGAAATGGTGTGATGAGGTGCTCTCTGTGTAGAGGCGCCGTCTTTCGGATGGGACGTTAAACGGGTGTCCTGACTCTCTGTGGTCACTATAGATCCCATGGCACTTATCGTAAGAGTAGGGGTGTTAACCCCGGTGTCCTGGCTAAATACCCAATCTGGCCCTCACACCATTATGGCCACCTAATCATCCCCAGCTTCTTGTTGGCTCGTTCATCCCCCCTCCTCTCTCCTGTAACTATCCCCCAGGTTGTTGCTGTAAATGAGAGTGTGTTCTCAGTCAACTTACCTGGTAAAATAAGTCTTAAATAAAATAAACAAATCTCGCACTTCCCCCTTTAATTGGCGGCTGGAACATAATAGGACTCAATCAGGGACCAAAATGATTAATATGTCCACATGGTCCACACGCATGCCCGCACACACGTGTGTATCAAAATCATGTATGCACCATTTAACGCCATGACTCACGTGGTACTCCAGATTTAATTACTGGGAGGAGATTTAGAAATTCACAGTGACTTGAGATAAGACATAAGATCCCACTGGTCCTCTTATATATTCACACTTCTTTTATATTATTCAATGTGAAATGCAATTCAAGAGAATAAAGCAGATCAGCATATGTGGCTTCTTCTCCTACTCTTTCTGTGAGATTGGTTTCTCATCAAAGTCTCATGGGTGGATAGATTGGATGCTGGAGTATTATCGCAGTAATGCTAACTCCGACGCTAATATTGGGTTGCATCGTTTCAGCACCACGGACAGTGCATGTGTGTTTGTGGAAAAAGGGAGGGTTATACATACCACCCTTACAAAAAAAAGACATGGTTTTCAGACATGTGTGAAGTTTCACATGTCCATTTTTTCTCCCACGTGACATTCTTTTTCACATGTTCATTTTTCACCACTTCCAGCTACATCTGGTCTCCCATCCAGGAACGGACCCTGCTTAGCTTCAGAGGCCAAACAGCAGTAAAGTAGCTGTAATGGATTTGTCAAAATTTGCAACTGGAAAAAAGACAGGAAAAGCAAAGACCAGGGTAACATAACCAAAGACAGGGAAAATTGCAGGGAAGAGGGAGGCATTTTATTTAATTGCATTATCATAATTTTTGTTTTGCATTAACTTACAATTCATTGGCTCCCGCATTTAAAAATGATTTTGTTTTGCTATCATTAGTTTTGGGTTTATGTTTTGCATTCAATATCATTATTTTTGTTTAGAACACTAAGAATGTTGTTCTGGACTACAGAAGTTTTGCTTCATATTAATGGCACAAATGTAGCTCACTCACTAGAGCAGGGTAAGGAAACCCCAGTCCTGGAGGGCCGCAGGCGCTTCATGTTTTTCATTAAACCAACCTGGAAGACGAGGTGTGTTGAATGTAGGCAATCACTGAACTGATCAATTAGCTCAGTTGGTTATGTGTGGTGCCTAGTTGGGACAAAATCCTGCAGCACCTGCAGCACTCCAGGAACAGGGTTGCTTACCCCTGCACTAGAGGATTGCACCATATAACAATGCTGTTATTCAATTAGAAGTGTTTAAAGTGGCAGTCCTTTATTGAAACATTAACAAAGTTTTCTCCTTGCCACAGTTTTTGTAAACAGCTGAGGGATGGAGCTGGAGAAATGCAACCACTCTTATATCCATAGACCATGCTATGGATGCAAGTACTGACCAACCTTTATATCAAAATTATAGTTTTAACTATGTTTTTAGGCTACATTTACTTTGCTTACAAACATTGGAGTAAATGTGGAGTATTCTTACATGTGAAACTGCAAATTAGATTGTCTCTTTAGATGTGGAATGTTAAATGTTAAAATATTTTCAAATATGAAAATGAAAATGTGATTTCTACATGTTTTTCACACGTGGTTTTCTTACATGTGAAACAGCAAATGTGATTTTCACGTTGGAATGTTTTTCACATGTCAAACAACAAACTACAATAACATGAAACATGAAATAACATGAAACAAACATGATAACAAACTGCAATAACATGAAAACATGTTATTCTCCTCACATGTGAAAAGGTGGTGTTAACATGTGAACTCCGACATTTAAATCACGTGTAAATATGGTTTCACGTGAAATTTAAGCTCAACATGTGAAGACGGCTATTTTACATGTCAAACTGCAAATTTGACATCTATTTTTTGTTGTTGTAAGGGCAGGCATCTCCAGGAGTTCTCTGGGGCAGAGAAAAGGTTATGACCGCCTGACATGTTATCAGATGTGACAGGATAGCAAAACGCCACTTTCTCTTCCGGTGTGATCAATTGGACTTGGTGGTGTCATGATATCTAGATCACATCCTACAATCTAGTGACAGTAGCATTAGACAACAACGTTTTTAACAGTCAAACAACCACCCTTGAAATCAACAGGCCATTTTTGCATCCAACACATTTGCATCTTGAGTGCGCTATTTCCATCTCGGGAACAGACAAACCAACACACAAATCAGGGCCCATAATGTCCGTTGTTAAGTCATAGTTTTCCACAACCGGATTGCTTGTGACACTCAACTGCAATGCATGGGAGTTCTGTCTCCTCTCTCTCCCCCTCCACAGTAAATCACCATTAAACGTGTCAGGCTGATTTAGATCTGGCCCTACTGAGGACTGGAATGGGGATGGCTTATTCAAAACCTTGTTGACAGGCCTGTGGTGGATAATTTGTCCACCTCAAGCTTATTTTACATTCATTTGAGCTTTTGAATGTGCTTTGTTTGTGATATCTCCTTCTCTCCTTGTACATTTACATTTTCTTCCCATCTCTTTTTGGACAGCTTGGTCGATTTAACTCTCTCTGTGGCCATCTTTTTCCACTTTTATACTGACGCTCAATAAGGGTGAATATCGATCACTGTTCTGTTCTTCTCTTTCTGTTTCTGATCATCTTCTTTCTTCTCCCCACCCTTCTCTCCATCTCTCTCTACCCCTGTTCTCTACCCACCCCCTCACTTACTCTCCCACATCTCTCACCCCTCCCCTCTTCTTCTCCTCCCCCCCTATCTCTCCTAATCTTCCTCCTCTTTTTCCTCCCTCCCTTTCTCCATCTCCCCCTCTCTCCTCACATCTATCTCCCCTTTTATTTCCCTCCATCTCCTCCTCCCTCCATTTTTCCCCTCTCCCCCTCTCTCTCACTCTCTCTCTCTCAGTGTGACCCGGGTGAGTCCACCAAGTTGCTCTATGATCTGCTCTACACAGAGCCCATCAAGACTGTCCTGATGCCCGGCTGCAGCTCCGTATCCACACTGGTAGCAGAGGCTGCTCGCATGTGGAACCTCATAGTGGTGGGTAGCTATTGTGTGTGTGTCCCATGCTCTATATGTCTCTCTCTTGCTCTCTCTCCCTCTCTTTCTCTCTGCCTCTCTCCCTCTCTCTCTTCCTCTCTTTCTCTCTGCCTCTCTCCCTCTCTTTCTTCCTCTCTTTCTCTCTGCCTCTCTCCCTCTCTCTCTCCCTCTCTCTCTCTCTCTCTCTCTCTCTCTCTCTCTCTCTCTCTCTCCCTCTCTTTCTCTCTGCCTCTCTCTCTCTCTCTCTCTCTCTCTCTCTCTCTCTCTCTCTCTCTCTCTCCCTCTTTCTCTCTGCCTCTCTCCCTCTCTCTCTCTCTCTCTCTCTCTGCCTCTCTCCCTCTCTATCTCTCTCTCTCTCTCTGCCTCTCTCCCTCTCTCTCTCTCTCTCTCTCTCTCTCTCTGCCTCTCTCCCTCTCTCTATCTCTCTCTCTCTCTTTCTTTCTCTCGTAATCTCATAATCAACCTTAAACTTAAGTCAACCTTTTTAGCCAACTAATTAATAGAGAACAAATTAAATCTCCCTATCTATCCATCTCTCTCCTTCATTAAACACTCTATCTCTTTTAGCTTTTCCAATCTCCTCTTTACTCCCTCCACTTGCCAGCAACCAGTGCCTTGGGCCTGTCTGCTTGATTTCCTCTGTTCTCTTCCTCTCAGCCTCCTTGTTCCCACTCTAGCTGTCGACCCCCCCCCCCCCCCCCCCCCCCACACACACACAAAGGGTTCAGGCTCTTTAGTGAGTGTGTGAACACCACCACCAATCTCTACACACTTATTTCTGTCCCTGCTCAGCCCTTAGGAGGAGTAACTCTCTGCATGTCAAACAAGCCTATCAGAGAGCCAAGGATCAAACAGACCAGAATCAAGGGACTTCTTGGTGCTCCAATTGTAGGCTGTATTCGCATCTCCCAAAGCCTAGCGTAGCAACTCAGTCTACATTTAAAGCCAATCCCATTGACCCAATATAAGAAAAAAGTTCATACCGGCACATCCTGTGAAACATTTTAAAACATTCAGCAACGGAAAACATAAATGTGTCTTTCTTATTGGACAAATCCAGTTAATCCCTCCCAGTTTTAGTCCATTTGGGGCATAATGAACACGACCCTGAACCAACTCATTTTGAGGCTAGTGTTTGTTTCAGGTCGTGAACAAAAAGCACATGGTAGTACTTCTCTTCTGCTTCCTGCAAAGTGGTGTATTATGAGCCTCTCTGTGCCCCGCCGCTTTGCTCCATTTCCTTCTATTTCATTCTCCCGTGTGTGTGTGTGTGTGTGTGTCACCCCTGATGTTGGAGCTGTTTTCCACAGGCTGATACCATCATCCCCCTGACTGCACCCAATTGTGAGCTGGAAAACTCTATTCTACTCTACATGTCACTAGCTGTATTGTCTGCTGTCCATGTATTGATGGCTCCACTATGTCTAAATACACCAGGAGATTTGTTAACGGTGGGACTCGATATTGTACATAATGTTTGATGTTTATCATCAGGTCTCGTCCTTCTTCTTCTCTCATTCCCTGATGTCAGGGTGCCGATGCTCTGAACACCGAAACCAAAGTCATGATAGATGTAGAACATGAGACCCCCTTCGCCTCTTAATTCAACTGAAATCAGTGCAATAAGTTGCATTGGTACGGAATACATGAATACTGTATATTGCCTGGCTGTGTAGTGTTTTGATAGTTGTAGAATTTAAGAAAATACATGTTTATCTCCCTCCCTATCTCCCTCGCGCTCTTTCTCAGTTGTCCTATGGCTCCAGCTCTCCAGCCTTGTCCAACAGGAACCGTTTCCCCACCTTCTTCCGCACCCACCCCTCGGCCACCCTCCACAACCCCACCAGGGTACGCCTCTTCCAGAAGTGGAAGTGGACCAAGATCGCTACCATCCAGCAGACCACAGAGGTCTTCACTTCGGTCAGTACACTCTCTCCGTCTATCTCTTCTCTCTATGGCTCTTTCTCTCGCTCTCTTTCTACCGCTCTGTCTCTGTATCTCTCTCTGTCTCCCTTTCTTACACATCTTTCTTACACAGCCCCCTCTTCAGTGACTCTCCCACATCTTAATGAGCAAATGAGTGTGTGGGAGTGGGTGTGTGCGTACGTGTGACTTATATGTGGTATGATAGTCTTTTAAGTATTCAATCCCATGATTGATTGTGGATTTCCAAAGTAATTTGTTGGAATATTGGTGGTGAGAAATATTGATCAGGCGATACATCTCTCTGAGCAACCGGGTGGATAATGTGACTCTTGGGTTCTATCCTTTAACGGAAGTTAATGATCTCCCGCTTCCTTGATCTTTACTTTTCTCTATCTCTCCTCTTTCCTCTCTCTTTCCCTACGTCTATTCCTCTTTATCTTCTCCCCTTCTTTCTGCCACTCTTTTTCTCTCTTTTCCCACCTCTCTCTCTCTCTCTCTCAAATGTTCTTTCTCTTTCTCTCCTACTGTCCTTTATTATCTCTTTCCTATTTTACACTCACATTTCTTGTGCCTTTCCTCTCTCCTTTTCTCACCCCTTCCATCTTTCTTTCAATCTCTACCCCTCCCTTCTCTCTTTCTATCTTCCCCATCCCTTCTCTCGTTCGTCTTTCCTTCTCTGTTCTCCCTTCCTTCTCTGTTTCTATCTACCCCTCTCTCTTCTTCTCTCATATAGACTCTGGATGATCTGGAGCAGAGGGTGAAGGAGGCTGGGATTGAGATCAGTGTGAGACAGAGCTTCCTCACCGACCCGGCTGTCGCTGTCAAGAACCTCAAGGTGCTTTGATGAAATATTCAATGGGGGACTGCTGTTGCTCTCCCCTGCTCACAGTTGCGCCTGTTAGCGAAGTGAGGTGATTTAATACAGGAAATGAATGCAGAAGGCTAATTAGCACAGCCAACTGCCAGCCTGTGAAGTGCCGCGATAGCTAGCTAGCAGAGTTGTACCATAGAATTGGAATAGTCAAAGTGTAAAGGCTTGTATCATTATTATTGAGCTATGTGAATGTATTTTCATTACGGCGGCTTAAATCATTGCGCTTGCTGTCATTGAATAGCGTCAGGATGCCAGAATAATCGTGGGGCTCTTCTATGAGACGGAAGCCAGGAAAGTGTTTTGCGAGGTGAGTGTTTTAAATCTTTAAATCGTCGGGCTATTAAATCATCGAGCTATTTATAGCTATTGACCTCTATTGTATCTTGAACCTCTATCTGAACAAATTACAATTTTGATTGAATGAATTCTCATTTGTACTGTGGTGATGATGTAGCCTTGAGAAGCAAATAATATTTCTGTGTAATTAAGAATTATTTAACAGACAATTAAGTGTTTCATCTTCTTCTTTTCTGTCTATTTTCCAAATGTTTCTCTCTCTCTCTCTCTGCCCTTCTCTTTTTTCCTATTTTATCTCTCTTTCACTTTCTCTCCCCCCTCTCTCTCTCTTCCTCCAACTCTCTCCCTCTATCCTCCAGGTATTTAAGGAGAAACTGTATGGGAAGAAATATGTCTGGTTTCTGATTGGCTGGTATGCTGATAACTGGTTCAAGATCAAAGACCCGTCCATCAACTGCACCATCGAGAACATGACAGAGGCGGTGGAGGGCCACGTTACCACGGAGATCGTCATGCTCAACCCCGAGACCGTCCGCGGAGCCTCTAACCTGGTGAGAACATCGGGGCCGGATCTCATACTGATCCAGGATCAGGTCCCCCAAGTCCATGTAATGTTATTGATTATGATCCGCATTCCAACCTGGTGAGCAACATGTGTTCTCCATCTGGTCATCATCCCTTCAATTTCACACGCTGCCAGCTTAGCTGTTGATTAGTTTCATATACCTTCCTCTACCTGCAGAGCGGAGGCTTGATATGCTTCTGCAATAGTACACTCTAGGGGCCCTTTAGGCTTTTCCACACCGCATGTTCTTAGCCCAGGGCAGAGACACATATTTAGAAATATATATGAAATAAATGTCCCTGATCCAGGGCTATCCCTAGTAAATATTCAACTTAGGTGACAATGGAACTCTGTGATTGGTTAGCCCCAAAAAGCTGGCGTAAAAGCTGTCTTGGCCCCGAGCTAAGTACACTACTTTTTGAGTTCAAAGGCTAGTAATACGTAAACATTACACAGTGCTTGAGGCTCTAGTATTGCCTAAATCTAAGTTGACCCTAATGCAACTAATATAGTGATTTGAATTATATAAATGTCATACTAATGAGTTTGATGGACAATAGTTCAGATTGAAAGCCACACGAATGGTGACCCTCAATTATCAACTCCTCCCCTTCCCTATGTCTGGTCCAATCAGACCTCTCAGGAGTTCCTGGGGGCGTTGATGAACCGGCTGGGGGGTAAGAACCCGGAAGAGACGGGGGGCTTCCAGGAGGCCCCTCTGGCCTACGACGCTGTCTGGGCCCTGGCCCTGGCCCTCAACAAGACTGTGGCCCCTCTGAAGGCCAAAGGTCGCAGGCTGGAAGACTTCAACTATAACAACCATGACATCACAGCAGAGATCTACCGCGCCCTCAACACCAGCTCATTTGAAGGCGTGTCTGTGAGTACAGGAGGATGGGTCCTCCAGTAGAATATACTAGGGCCATGTTCATTAGGGCACAAAATGTTTGAAAACCTTTTGCAATGGAAAACGCAAATGAGTGTTTCTTATTATACAAGTCCAGGTAGTCCAACCCTGGTTGGAGGGTTAACACACCCGATTCAACTACTATACTTATCATCAAGCCCATGGTTAGTTGAATATGGTGTGTTGGGTTGGAGCAAAAGCCTGCATATCCTATTTGCCCCAGGACAGTATTGAAGAACACTGCACAGTAAATTACACATGTGTAATCTATGCATTGCCTCATTCAATAAGTCTACATGGACGACAGTAGATTTCTGACTTGATGTAGCACTTTTCTGTTTTTTTTTCTCCTTCAGGGTCATGTGGTGTTTGATGCCCAGGGTTCCAGGATGGCGATGACCCTTATTGAGCAACTGCAAGGTAAAGTCATCTATTACCATTCCAAGCACATTTCAGCCTTTCCTTGTTCTGGACATTCTACAGTAGTAAAAACAACAACAACAAACAACATAGGCATTTTTTATTGCTGTGCGACTGATTGTCAGTCAGTCCAGTCATTCGTCAAGATCAAGGCTGTCTGCTGACGCTTTTCTTTCTCCCCCCCCCCCCGTTCTCACTCGTGTTTATTTGAGAGACAAGCATTTTTAGGGGCGATTGCTGTGCAGTTTGTTTCATTGTCCTACAATTGCATGTGCAAAATGTGCTGGTTTATAAATGTGTTGAGTCAAGTCTTCTGTCTAATTGGATCAAAGCTAAAGGTGGCGGATTATTTTGTACCTTTGTTCTTTTTGGACCCCTAATGGATAAAAAAAAAAAAGATAATCCAAATGTTGTAGCCCTGCACTGGGTAGCATTTTGCGTGCCGCAGTGCTAGTGACGGGGTCGGCTAATCTGGTTAATACATTGAAAGCCTTGACTTGAATTTGTGAATTATTCTCTCTCTCTGTATCGTCTCTACTCTCTTCGTTCCAATTTCCTTCTTTTCACTTTCTCTCTATTTGTGGATTTGAAATGTTCTGCCCAGCACTTCCATAGCCTTTTTTTCATAATGATGTTTTGTCCCGTCGTTCATTTTCTAAGTGTTCTATTGTTTGTTGTCGTTTGAACCCATCATAACCCAAGGATATTATGTAGGCAGGAAATGAATATGATTTGAGAAGATATTAATTGGACCCTCTCTCCCTCTCGCTGTGTAGGAGGCAGTTACAAGAAGATTGGATACTACGACAGCTCTCAGAAGAATCTCTCCTGGTTCGGCAACGATGTGTGGATAGGTGCGGCAGAGTTGATCACATTGTCTTTGTCAGGCTTCCTGTGTATGTCTCTCTCTGTGTGTAGGTGGGTGGGTGTGTGTGTGACTGTCTCACGGTGAGTCATCTATGTAACTATCTATCTCGTTCCCCTCACATTAGACCTACTGTTACGCCTTCTCTTTCTCTAAGCCCGCGCTGCCTCCATCCTTCATTTCCATGTTAGACAAATCACCACTTCTGGCTTTAAAAGCAATCATTTGGGCCCTCATCCTCCTTCACCCAGAATTTGTTTACACCCACAGCTCAGTGGCCAGACAATGGCAGTCAGGAAAGCCTGACCCCACCCACACTTCTTCACTTTGGGAAAGTTAAGCATCCAACACAGTCTGCAGAGAAATTCTATTACTGTTGATTTGCTTCAGCCACACCAAGACAAATGTTGTAGTTCAGTTGTTTACTGGCCCAGCCCTCCCTTGAGAGGTGACACACTTGTGCCTGGGCTCAGAATTACTGCACCGCTAGTCAATCGTGCATGCTGGGAGGCCAGAGAGAGGGCACCGTTGTAGAATTTTAATGAAACGATTTGTTGCTAAGGCTTAGCTTAGCCTCCGAGGGGAGCAGAGCCAATGGTTCCAATCAGAGATGACTCTCTGTAGGGCTGAGTTTGGTGGTCTTACTGTTCTGTAGTGTGACAGGAGTGAGCTTGGTGTGATGTAGGTTTACAGAGGTGAGGATGGTTTGTTCCAGAGGTGATGGAGTGGAGTCTAGTTTTCTGGAGAGTGATAGAGGTTTGTTTGTTCCAGAGGTGATGGAGGGGAGTCTACTTTCTGGAGAGTGATAGAGGTTAGTTTGTTATAGAGGTGATGGAGTGGAGTCTAGTTTTCTGGAGAGTGATAGAGTTAGTTTGTTATAGAGGTGATGGAGTGGAGTCTAGTTTTCTGGAGAGTGATAGAGGTTAGTTTGTTATAGAGGTGATGGAGTGGAGTCTAGTTTTCTGGAGAGTGATAGAGGTTAGTTTGTTATAGAGGTGATGGAGTGGAGTCTAGTTTTCTGGAGAGTGATAGAGGTTAGTTTGTTATAGAGGTGATGGAGTGGAGTCTAGTTTTCTGGAGAGTGATAGAGGTTAGTTTGTTATAGAGGTGATGGAGTGGAGTCTAGTTTTCTGGAGAGTGATAGAGGTTAGTTTGTTATAGAGGTGATGGAGTGGAGTCTAGTTTTCTGGAGAGTGATAAAGGTTATTTTGCTAGAGGTGACAGTGTTAAGTTTAGAGGTGACAGTGATAGAGGTGACAGTGTTAAGTTTAGTTACCCTGCACACTCTTAGAAAAAGGGTGCCAAAGGGTTCTTCAGCTGTCCTTATAGTAGAACCCATTTAGGTTCCATGTAAAAACCCTTTTTGGTTTCAACCATTTTGGGTTCCATGTAGAACCCTCTGTGAACAGCCGAAGAACCCTTTTAGATTTTAAATAGCACCTTTTTTGTATAGTAACAGAGGTGTGTCTAGTTTGCTGGAGAGTCACAGCCCAATGGGCAAAACTGGTTGCCATGTCATTTTCCACGTAATTTCAACAACAACATCAAAAATGACGTTGAATCAAAAAGTCATCAACGTTTTTCCACCCAACTTTTAACCTAAATCCAATGGTGATTAAATCCATGTTGAATTCACGTTAGTTGACAACTCAATCAAATGTAAATGAAAACTACACATTGAACTGACATCTGTAACCAGTGGGAGAGGTACGAGGTTAGTTTGTTATAGAGGTGACAGAGTATAGTTTTTTGCTATAGACATGACGGATTTGATTTTAGTTTGTTCTAGAGTTAACAGAGGTGAGTTTAGTTTGTTCTACAGGTAATGAGGGTGAGTTTAGTTTGTTCTAGAGGTGACGAATGTGAGTTTAGTTTGTTCTAGAGGTAATGAATGTGAGTTTAGTTTGTTCTATAGGTAACGAAGGTTAGTTTAGTTTGTTCTAGAGTTAACAGAGGTGAGTTTAGTTTGTTCTATAGGTAACGCAGGTGAGTTTAATTTGTTATAGAGTTAACAGAGGTGAGTTTAGTTTGTTCTAGAGGTAATGAAGGTGAGTTTAGTTTGTTCTAGAGTTAACAGAGGTGAGTTTAGTTTGTTCTATAGGTAACGCAGGTGAGTTTAATTTGTTATAGAGTTAACAGAGGTGAGTTTAGTTTGTTCTAGAGGTAATGAAGGTGAGTTTAGTTTGTTCTAGAATTAACAGAGGTGAGTTTAGTTTGTTCTGTAGGTAATGAAGGTGAGTTTAGTTTGTTCTAGAGTTAACAGAGGTGAGTTTAGTTTGTTCTAGAGTTAACAGAGGTGAGTTTAGTTTGTTCTAGAGTTAACAGAGGTGAGTTTAGTTTGTTCTAGAGTTAACAGAGGTGAGTTTAGTTTGTTCTATAGGTAACGCAGGTGAGTTTAATTTGTTATAGAGTTAACAGAGGTGAGTTTAGTTTGTTCTAGAGGTAATGAAGGTGAGTTTAGTTTGTTCTAGAATTAACAGAGGTGAGTTTAGTTTGTTCTGTAGGTAATGAAGGTGAGTTTAGTTTGTTCTAGAGTTAACAGAGGTGAGTTTAGTTTGTTCTATAGGTAACGCAGGTGAGTTTACTTTGTTATAGAGTTAACAGAGGTGAGTTTAGTTTGTTCTATAGGTAACGCAGGTGAGTTTAATTTGTTATAGAGTTAACAGAGGTGAGTTTAGTTTGTTCTAGAGGTAATGAAGGTGAGTTTAGTTTGTTCTAGAATTAACAGAGGTGAGTTTAGTTTGTTCTGTAGGTAATGAAGGTGAGTTTAGTTTGTTCTAGAGTTAACAGAGGTGAGTTTAGTTTGTTCTATAGGTAACGCAGGTGAGTTTAATTTGTTATAGAGTTAACAGAGGTGAGTTTAGTTTGTTCTAGAGGTAATGAAGGTGAGTTTAGTTTGTTCTAGAATTAACAGAGGTGAGTTTAGTTTGTTCTGTAGGTAATGAAGGTGAGTTTAGTTTGTTCTAGATTTTTTCAGAGATGAGTTTAGTTTGTTCTATAGGTAACGCAGGTGAGTTTAATTTGTTATAGAGTTAACAGAGGTGAGTTTAGTTTGTTCTAGAGGTAACAAAGGTGAGTTTAGTTTGTTCTAGAGTTAACAGAGGTGTTTAGTTTGTTCTAGAGGTAATGGAGTTGAGTGTAGTTTGTTCTAGAGTTAACAGAGGTGAGTTTAGTTTGTTCTATAGGTAACAAAGGTTAGTTTAGTTTGTTCTAGATGTAATGAAGGTGAGTTTAGTTTGTTCTAGGGTTAACAGAGGTGAGTTTAGTTTGTTCTATAGGTAACGAAGGTGAGTTTAGTTTGTTCTAGAGTTAACAGAGGTGAGTTTAGTTTGTTCTAGAGGTAATGAAGGTGAGTTTAGTTTGTTCTAGAGGTTAATGAAGGTTAGTTTAGTTTGTTCTAGAGTTAACAGAGGTGAGTTTAGTTTGTTCTAGAGGTAATGAAGGTGAGTTTAGTTTGTTCTAGAGGTTAATGAAGGTTAGTTTAGTTTGTTCTAGAGTTAACAGAGGTGAGTTTAGTTTGTTCTATAGGTAACAAAGGTTAGTTTAGTTTGTTCTAGATGTAATGAAGGTGAGTTTAGTTTGTTCTAGGGTTAACAGAGGTGAGTTTAGTTTGTTCTATAGGTAACGAAGGTGAGTTTAGTTTGTTCTAGAGTTAACAGAGGTGAGTTTAGTTTGGTCTAGAGGTACTGAAGGTGAGTTTAGTTTTTTCTGCAGGTAATGAAAGTGAGTTTAGTTTGTTGTGATGTTAGAGCATTGGACTAGTAACCGAAAGGTTTGAAGATAAAATCCCCGAGCTGACAAGGAAATCCCCGAGCTGACAAGTAAAAAATCTGTTTTTCTGCTCCTGAACAAGGCAGTTAACCCACTGTTCCTAGGCCGTCATTGAAAATAAGAATCTGTTCTTAACTGACTTGCCTAGTTAAATAAAGGTAAAATATATATATATTTTTAAATGAACAGTGGCAGAGGCAAGTTGGGTCTGCTGTGGAGGTGATTATTGTCTTAACTCTCCTGTTCTCCATTCTGTTTACCCCTTGTCGAATTCCTCCCTCACTTTCTCGCTCTCTTCACTGTCGCCCCTAACAACCACTTTAGCTCAACTGTCTTCCTAATTGCCGTGGCAACCATTACAGAGCTTGGTCTCCATGGCAACACCCTGTCCTGATTCCTTGATCAAGGACGGAGGGAGGTTTAAACAGTGCAAACACTTCAGCTGACAGGACAATGCTCGTTCGCTCTTCAATGCACAGAAAAACACATATCTTCAAACAGTTGTCACTCTGTTCTCAGATAGCATGTCTCAGACGTCACTTCAGGCAAGTCAGTGGTGTGATATCGCTGAAACCGGCAAAACAAATGTGTGCGCCCTGGTATTGTGACACCCCTGGGGCTCGACACTGTGTCACCCTCTTCCTGACAAGGACACGTCCCCACACACTGACACAAGTCTATGTCACTGTCATCACCCTTATGTAAGGACACAGTGACACCCACACTCTGAGCAGCTGTCAGGATATGCAGTCAGGGCTGGATTAGACAGACAGGAGAGAAATCGGAGACAGATCAAATCAGTCAGCTGCACTTTCAACCATCTCCAACCTTGAAAGAACCAATGGCTATTTTTTTGGTTACTTTTTAGTTATGCACATGTTTTGAGATAATTAGGGTGAACACGTCCTGATTTCCACATCTATCCTCCTTTATTCTCAATTTCTGTACCTTGTTGGTCATTGAATTAAATCAGTGAGCGCAACACAATAATGTATACTGGTTACTGTGTAAATTGATTGTGCCAATTTCATTTGATCCTTTGGGTTAGTATCTGTAGAGGTTACTGAGCCTCGTGCACTCCCTGATTTTCAAATTTCGGATTTTGATCTTAATTCAAAACATAATTGTCCTTTTGCCCAGTTCTGTTCTGAGTGACATCAAGTACAGCACTGTAGACAGGCATAATCTGCCCTTAGCACTCTCTGTCTCTTTAAGGCATAGATGGACTAACCTCTGTCCTGCCTCTCTCTCTCTCTCTCTCTCTCTCTCTCTCTCTCTTGCTCTCTCTCTGCCTTTATTTCTCTCTGTCTCTCTCCCTCTCTCTCCTTCTCTCGCTCTCTCTCTGTTCAGGTGCCGGGCCCCCGGCTGACTCGACAATAGTCATTGAGGAGTTTAGGTACCTCTCTCAGAAGCTGTTTGCTGCTGTGTCTGTCTTTGCTGGTCTGGGCATCCTGCTGGGCATCGTCTGTCTGACCTTCAACATCTACAACGGCAACGTGCGGTGAGATTAGAACTTCATCTTGCACATTTAATCAACACCATCATTGTAGATAAGAATTTGTTCTTAACTGACTTGCCTAGTTAAATAAAAGTTCAATTCAAAAATATATTTAAAAAAACCAAACACTGGCTACAACAAGCAATTCATCAACAACTTCAATGGCAATCCCGCTGGGTCGAGTATGATTGTCCTCCTGGTGGGTCCTGCTTGTAGGTCTCCAGATGGCTGTGGGCAAGTCACATTCACGTTTATGTGGACATATGTCATAACACTTGGCGTAACTGTCTCCAATCCATGCAAAATGCCTCATCACTTTATATTCAGTGACAGACGATGTCATGTCTATGACATTATCTTGATGCTGTAAAGTGTTGCGGACAGTGCACGTGAAACAGTGCACGTGAAACAGTGCATGTGAAACAGTGCACGTGTGGGTTTTTGTCTATATTCTCTGGTCTTTCTTCATACCCTCTTTGTGTGTGTTGTGCCAGGTACATCCAGAACTCCCAGCCCTACCTGAACAACATGACGGCAGTGGGTTGTATGATGGCCCTGGCTGCTGTGTTTCCCCTGGGGATCGACGGACACCACATCCACAGGTCCCAGTTCCCTGTGGTCTGTCAGGTAACACAGCTAAAGCCGTGGGAATGGGTTGTTCTTCTGGTGCTAGAGTAGAGGGATGTGCTGCGATGGCTTGTCAGGAGAAATTCTTTCTCTCTCTGCCTCTCTCTATTTCTCATATTCCTTAGCTCTCTCCTCTCTCTCTCTCTCTCTCTCTCTCTCTCTCTCTCTCATTATCAATACAATTTTGCTTTATTGGCATAATAAAAATAGCATTTGTATTGCCAAAAAAGTAAAATATTGAATAATCAAAATCTCTCTCTTTCCCCCTCTGTCTAGTTCCGTCTGTGGCTGCTCGGCCTGGGCTTCAGTCTGGCCTATGGCAGCATGTTCACCAAGATTTGGTGGGTACACAATCTCTTCACAAAGAAGGAGGAGAAGAAGGAGAAGAGGAAGGTAAGCCTTTTAAGAGGGCCAGAGGAGGGAACAGGGAATCTCCAGAGTCTACAGTACTGAATGTGTGGTGCTGGCAGATAAACAATCTCCTTCAACTTTAGAGTAAGGTTACATAAGCCTCTGGGAGATGTGCTTTGCTCTGCATGTTAAAGTATCTCTGTATATTCTCTACTCTGGGATATACTGCAGTAGAATACAGTAGAGTACAGTAGAGTAGAGTACAGTAGAGTAGAGCAGAGTAGAATAGAGTACATTAGAGTAGAATAGAGTAGAATAGACAACAGAGTAGAATAGAGTACAGTGGAGTACAGTAGAGTACAGTAGAGTAGAATAGAATAGAGTAGAGTAGAATAGAATACAGTAGAGTACAGTACAGTACAGTAGAGTAGAATAGAGTACAGTAGAGTACAGTAGAGACAGAGACGGGAGTCACACAGACACACGTATGCACACACACACACACACACACACACACTCACTCACTCACTCACACGCATACAGAAAGATACCTACACACACACTCATACCCTTGATGTGCACACTATCAACTTGATTACGTATGCACGTGTGTGTCCTCTGTAAGATAGTGTGTCCTGAAGCTGGGAAAACACTGCGTGTGTGTGATGTGTTGTGGGAATTCTTCTAAGTCCTAATCAGAAGAATGAGAGATTAAGCCATTTATGGAGCATTTATGAATATGTATGAATATTAAAGTTCTAAGTGGAAATCCAACCTTCGAGGGCTTTATTAGTTGAGCCAATGCAAGACGAATCAGGTTGACTTTCAACTCTCTTTAATGGCCATGCAAGGGCAATTTGCCAAAGAGCTCTGTGAAAGTACTTTAAAAAAGTTTCCAAGTCAGAATATGGCAAAACTAGTGAAGGCAGTCAAATCATTTCATGCACCTGAAGAGAAGAGGTGACAAGGTCTATGTGACACGGTTTGGTTATGTCTGGGGTGAACGGTTGCAGGGCTAGAAGCAAGTCAGAATGAAGTGATGGAAAATGAAGAAGCATGTTGTTTATATTGCATACATCATTGTTGGACCCCATTTCTTCTTGATATGTTACTCATTCAAAAACCACTGTTGTGCATTTTGCATCCACTGCCTAGTAACTCCTCAATTTACACTTGGAATATTTCAACGTTATCGTCTAAATGCCAGTTAATTTATGTGTTCTTCATTTATTTAACCAGGGGAGCCCATTGACATATGAATCTCTTTTTAAAGGGAGCTCTGATAACTGATGTATTCTGTGCCTGATACACTTATACAATACTGTAATCTGTTTACATTTTATCTACTGGATGCTTGTGGACTCACTGCATTACCCTTGGTCCTTGGATTGTGATTGGTTCTCCTGTATCCCTGCAGCACCTGGAGCCATGGAAACTCTATGCAACAGTTGGAGTGTTACTAGCCATAGACGTCCTGTCACTCATGATTTGGCAGATTGTGGATCCATTACACATCACAGTAGAGGTACAATGACACTGTCACATCGGTCACACCCCTGGACCTTTTTCCTAATGTTGTTGTGTTACAGACTGGATTCAAAATATATATTTTTTTGTCAATACCCCAAAATGACAAAAATGAAAACATGTTTTTAGATTTTTCTGCAAATGTTTTGAACATTTTATACAGAAATATCACATTTACATAAGTATTCACACTCCTGAGTCAGCGTTTACAGCTGTGAGTCTTTGTGAGTACGTCTCTAAGAGCTTTCCACACTTGGATTGTGCAACATTGTTATTTTCCAAATTCTTCAACTCTGTCAAATTGGTTGTTGATCATTGCTAGACATCATTTTCAGGTCTTGCCATAGATTTTCAAGTAGCTGTAACTCGGCCACTCAGGAACATTCACTGTCTTCTTGGTAAGCAACTCCAGTATAGAGTTGGCCTTGTGTTTTGGGTTATTGTCCTGCTGAAAGATGAATTCATCTCCCAGTGTCTGGTGGACAAAAAGACTGAAACAGATTTTCCTCTAGGATTTTGCCTGTGCTTAAGCTCCATTTCTTTTTTTATTATGAAAAACTCCCAGTCCTTAATGATTACAAGCATACCCATAACATGATTCAGCCACCATTATGCTTGAAAATATGGAGAGTGGTATACAGTAATGTGTTGTATTGAATTTGCTCTAAACATAACACTTTGTATTCAGGACAAAAAATATAATTACTCTGTCTCCTGTTCTCTCTCACTTTCCCTCTCACTTCCTCTTTCATTTCCTCTCTCTCTCTCCCGCTCTCTCTCTGTCGCTCTCCCTGTCTCTCTCTCCCTCTTTCTTTGTTTCTCTCTCACTCTCTCTCTCTCTCTCTCTCTCTCTCCCACTTTCTCTCTCTCTCTCTCCCACTTTCTCTCTCTCTCCCACTTTCTCTCTCTCTCTCTCTCTCTCTCTCTCTCTCTCTCTCTCTCTCTCCCTCTCTCTCACACTTTCTCTCTCTCTCCCACTTTCTCTCTCTCTCTCCCACTTTCTCTCTCTCTCCCACTTTCTCTCTCTCTCTCTCTCTCTCTCTCTCTCTCTCTCTCTCTCTCTCTCTCTCTCTCTCTCTCTCTCTCTCTCTCTCTCTCTCTCACATACACTTCCTCCACCACCCTCTCTCTCTGAGTAGAAGTTCACTAGGGAGGCCCCTAAAGGAGACTTGGATGTCCTGATTCAGCCCCTCCTGGAGCACTGCACTTCAGAGAAGATGAACACATGGCTCGGTATCCCTCCTCTATTCCTTACTCCTTCTCTCTTATCTGTACTTCTCTCTCTCACTCCCTTGTTCCCTCTTTTTTTCCACTCTCTCACTTCCTCAATCCCCAGTCCATTCATTGTAAATGAAACACTCCTCGTATCTCAGCCCCCCACATTAGCTTTCTCTCTTTTTTTTTGTCTGACCCCACTTTTTCCTTCCCTCCTCTCATTCCTCTCACTCCTCTCCTCTCCCCTCCTCTCACTCACTCAAGACAGTCATTCCCTGCCTTTATCTTTCCCTCATATGCTTTTTATCTTCTCCTTTCATTTGTCTTTCTCTAACTATTGCCATACTGCCTCTCGTCCTGACAGTGGCAGCTCTTCTGAATGCATAATACTGTCAAATTCAATTAATATGAGTCACAAACTGTGCCATTGCCCCATAGCATTCCCTCTCTGTGCTATGCAAATATATTGTCACCCCACTGAGCGACCTAATGAAAGAACAATGGACACTTGGACAGAAGAAATAAAGGGGGAATATGCATTACCTTTAGTCAACTGCCTAACATCACTCCATCGTCTTCACTTTCCATCTCTCTCTCTCTCTCTCTCTCTCTCTCATTCTCTCTCTCTCTCCTACTTTGTCTCTCTCTCTCTCCACCAGGTGTAGTGTATGGCTACAAGGGACTGCTGCTGTTGCTGGGGATATTTCTGGCCTACGAGACCAAGTCTGTTTCCACGGAGAAGATCAATGACCATCGAGCCGTGGGGATGGCTATTTACAACGTGGCTGTGAGTCTCAACCATCACAGGGGTAGTGCTCTGGTTTCCGCTCTACATTTTAGGCAGTCCATTGAGCGAAGGAACTCAAAGCAACAATTAACTACTGGTAGAAAGGTAGCAGGGGCTAGGCATTGTCTCAGTGTGGACATGAGATTCAATGATTTATTAGTGCATAGTGATAACATACGGCTAAGGCTTGTTATTTCTGGTGGTAAGCATGTGCTCATAAATGTATTTTTGGAAGACATATTTTTGGCGCTAAATCAAAATGTTTGTGCTATACTTAAACAATCATTTGAATTTGATTTGAATCGGTGAAGGATCATCACCAGTAGAGGTATTTAAGCTTCACTTTAACTGATATAGCAGCGATAACATACAGCACCGTTGCACCATCTAAGTTTTGCAAACAAGTAGCCATAGCCATTCGGTAACCCTCACACAGGTGAGCAAATCCATTAAATGTCTGGTAATGTAGACTTTTGCTGGAACAAACCACTGCTCTTACACAGGCAACATTTTTTAAATAACTTTAGCTTTAGGCTGGGTTTCTATTTCGGCTCAACAATGTGCAAACATTTTAGTACTCTCTGAACAAGGATTTACATAATTGCCAGAACTTGCCCAGATTCCCATCTCAAAACAGCTTAATGAGGAACCGAAACACTTATGACTGAAAACCACCCACAGTTTTACTTCTTTTGACTGCGCATTTGCTGTGGGGCGGTTATGCAATTATGAAGTACATACAGTCATTTTTTTTTTTGCAAAGCAGAGGAAAGAACATTTAATTGATCAATCATTCATATAGCTTGATGAAATTGTTAAACACAGCTGCAGGTCCAGACAAATGGAAAGCTTAGATGTTGATTTCACCATTTTATTTAATTGTGTATATTTCATGGTGTAATACACAGAGATAAATGATACAATTCCCTACAACAATGGTGCCCCATATGAGGTCGAATCCTTTAAAATGTCAATATTTATTGTATCTGCAAAGGCCTCCTTGTTGGGAAGTAGAGAGCTTTTGGAAGGCTTGATATTGTGATAATGTGCCAGTATGGCCACTATGACTTTATAATGATGTTTTCATATGAGGAACCTCGTTGGAATGATAAGCAGCTGCCGACCGCTTTTTTAGATCTTATTTTCCTCTCTCACCTCTCTCTTGATATTTACCTCTTTGTTTCTTTCTCTCTCTCTCAATCCCCCCGTCTCTGCAGGTGTTGTGCATGATCACGGCTCCCGTCACTATGATCCTCACATCACAGCAGGATGCTTCCTTTGCCTTTGCCGCTCTGGCCATAGTGTTCTCTGTCTACATCACCCTGGTGGTGCTCTTCGTGCCCAAGGTACAGTATACTGTAAAGAACAGGGCTGTGTCCCAAACGGCACCCTATTCCCTTTATAGTGCGTTACTTTGGACCAGGGCTCTGCTCGAAAGTAGTGCACTGTATAAGGAAAAGGGTGCCATTTGGGACGTTGCCTAGGACTGAGTCATTTAGCAGCCGTGTTTAATGTACACTTGCATCAGCACTCAAAACAAAGTCTCAATACATTCTTCAATGTTAACATTTCCAAATTCACATATAGTATATGGTTCATCTCTGTCTCTCTGGCTGTGTAGAGTAAAACTCTATTCTATTCTAGATGCGCAGGCTGATTACACGTGGTGAGTGGCAGTCAGAGCAGCAGGACACGCTGAAGACGGGCTCGTCCACCAACAACAATGATGAGGAGAAGTCTCGCCAGCTGGAGAGAGAGAACCGTGAACTTCAGAAGATCATACAGGAGGTACAGTACACACTTTATGATGCACCTTAGCTGTCAACATAGAATCACAATACATCTAGATTGAAATATGTCTAATACGTATAATATACATCTGAATTATTGGAACTAGTAATCAATCATTCAGCCAATCTTTATCATACAGGTGTTACTATAATACACACTCACTTTGATACCTTAGATATCAAAGTATAATCAAAATGCATTTATTAAAATACATCTAATACGTCTAAATTATTTGACCTAGCAAACAACCAATCCATCTTTCCAATCATTCATTTTTATTATATTTTACGAAGAGATACATTTGGTTTGATTAATACATGATTAATACATTATAAATACATGTCTAATTCATGCTCAATTAATGCGTAATGAAGGATTCCTCTTTACCCATGAGTGTCCAGTATTAATAAGACCTCTTCCTCTTCCGTGCTCTCAGAAAGAGCAGAGGGTATCGGAGCTCCGCAACCAGCTGGTTGAGAGACAGGCCCTGCGCAACCGACGACGGCCCTCATCCGGCACCAACCAGAACCACAGCAACTCGTCCCCGCCCTCTTCCCAGCCAGACCCCAAGTCTCTCCTGCCCCCACCCGGTTACCCCAACCCCACGTCGGACAATCACTCCTCTTTACCGCCCTCCTTCTCCAACTCCTCCAACCTGTACCAGGCGGACAGCAAGATTAGTCGCAACCACTGTCACAACAGCCAGATCCCCCTGCTCTACAAGTGAAGGGGGTGGGGTGCTAGAAGAGCCCAGAGCGCACGGAGGAACGAACACACATGGAGGCACTGTGACTTTCACTTGTTATGGAAAAAGAGCACAAGCTACTGATATTGACAGAGTGAGTGGAGGCACACGACAACAGAGGGCTTTTCCATTCACTACAGGCTGCGGTGAGGCGAGTCACTCGGGGTAACACCAGTCTTTCTCACAGTCTATCTCACTGTGGGAACCTGAAGCACTTGTGACTAGTAATACGAGTTATTGAATAAGAGACAAGCACAGCCCAGAGTAACCCTCAGTCTACTTGTGGAGACAAAAAATGGACAGATCTCCCTTTTTCATTCCTCTTCTTTCCTCCTTCCCTCTGTTTGTTTCCTCGTTCTGTTGTGCAGATGTATCTAGGATCTCCGGGAGGACTTTGTGTACTGTGTGTGTTTGCTCCTTTTTGACTCCCGTCTCTGCCTATTTGTCTTCGGTTTGTTGAAATAGCGAAGCACATGGTAATTGATTAATATTGTTATTACATAATGTATGATATGTTATGTCATGGATTCAATGTTGTGCCCTATATTTAGTTCCCAGTGGATTCAATTGACTGGATTTCATATCAAAACGCCATCGAAACTCAAAGTGTAAAGTCATCCTAACTGAAGGTGAATTACCAACATCATTGCCATATACAGTAGAGGGTTTTGGAATGGACAAACCCTCCTTTTGGGACAATAGCAAGATTTTTGTGGATGTTTTGCTGTATACCTATTCAAGTACAGCTTTGTATCTTCAATCACATGTTTGCTGTTGTATCCGCTTGAATAGATGAAAGCCATTTGATAAGAAAACGGTGTCATGTGATATGTAACCTAATCCGTTTTCTATGTACCATCCTTTTGAACGTTTTCAATTGGACTTGAATGGATATGTTCCCGACATTTAGAATTTTCTTTGTCAATTAAAGTTTTTCCTTAAAGACAATCTGAATATAAATGTAAATGTACATGCCTGCCACCCGTTGGTCTTATATTTGACGTTTCTTCCGAATTTCCCCTCCCCGATTTTAGCTTTGTACAATCACGTCTGTGAACGTGACGACGAAGAATATATGTAACGGTTTTGTAAAGGATTCTGACATGCGTCTACGACAGTTAATATATACGTGCAATCCCATTCATTAGCAATTTGTCGTCAAAATGTATGAAGCAATGATATAACACAGCTTTGTCGGTAAGTAACGTACGAGACGTTACTTTTCCAAATAGGGTGATCTCATGTTGCACTATAGTTCCAAACAAAGTTTCAGGTCGGGATTGTGTTGCCGTTCTAATAACATACTGTAGCTCAGGGTATAGGAAAGTGAGATACACAACTTCTCCATAGGAAGTTATTGGATGAAATAGTCCATATGTATTAACTGTACATGGAGGACATTGGGTAATATTGTAATATATGTATGCCGAAGATTATTTAGAGAAATATACTCTTGCACATGTATGAATATACACTGAGTGTACAACACATTAGGAACACCTTCGTAATATTGAGTTGCAGCCCCTTTCTTTTTACCCTCAGAACTGCCTCAATTGGCCGGGAAATGGCCGTACAAGGTGTCGAAAGCGTTCCACAGGGATGCTGGCCCATGTTGACGCCAATGCTTCTCACAGTTGTGTCAAGTTGGCTGGATGTCCTTTGAGCGGCGGACAATTCTTTATTACACACGGGGAAACTGTGGTGAAAAATCCAGAGCGTTGCAGTTCTTGACACACTCAAACCGGTGCGCCTGGCACCTACTACCATACCCTGTTCAAAGGCTCTTCAGTCTTTTGTCTTGCCCAATCACCCTCTGACTGGCTCACATACACAGTCCATGTCTCAGTTGTCTCAAGGCTTAAAAATCCTCCTATAACCCGTCTCCTCCCCTTCATCTACACTGATTGAAGTGGATTTAACAGGTGACATCAATAAGGGATCATAGCTGTCACCTGGATTCACCTGGTCAGTCTGTCATGGAAAGAGCAGGTGTTCCTAATGTTTTGTACATGCATTGTATATAACTGGATTTGAAGATATTTGTATACACTATATTTACAATTTTAAATGTTGATACAATATCAGATTATATGCATTCAAATATATGTATAATCATAGTTAAATAAACCCATTGTTTTTCACTGAATGTATGTGTATCGTGTTATGTGTCAATTGGACTAATAAGGAACAGAATTGAATTTCTGAAATGTGACAAAACACTTCATTATAGGTTGAATAGGCATTTTATGACAGACAATATGTGGTATCATAACCATGTCCAAAGGGACAAGCATGTCACGCACAGCTGTTTTAACCACTAGATGTCACCATCAGTTAATGACACCCAAGGGATTCTGTTGTTTATTCATTTAGAATCTACATTCAAATTGAACGATAGCCCTCCCAGGATCAAAAGTCATTTCAGTCCCGTACAATCTGCTTCCACTTCATAATTGATTGACCTATTAACCAATGGGGATTGGTGTCATTTCTTATCAGAAGGCAATATGAACTCAAAGATTGAGATCGTAATATGAGCTGAAAGTGAAAGGGAGACATACATGTTACACAACAGCCAGCTGCAAAGGGTCATGGTAAATGACAACCTCATCTTGGAACAATATATATTTTTTACCTTTATTTAACTAGGCAAGTCAGTTAAGAACAAATTCTTATTTACAATAACGGCCTACCCCGGGCCAAACCCAAGACGACGCTGAGCCAATTGTGCGCCGCCCTATGGAACTCCCAATCACAGCCGGATGTGATACAGCCTGAGGATGTTTGTGGGACAAACACATTTTCTCATGCACAACTAGTATTTCAGCTCAGATGTTCACAGCCCGCCACCCATCCACCTGGCTGAAAACCTACGATGCTTTCGAGGAGGAGGAGGAATAAGGTCAGTGGGGGGAATCCCCAGACATGGCTTAAGGCAGATGTGGGCCCTCTCACTTGAGACAGCAGGAAATAAATAAGGGAATTTCCCTTGTTTTGGTCTGACATCATTGGGGATGCACGTTGTATTACAATTTCTGGTGCAAGCTGCTCAAGAACAGATGTAGGGCTTTAATTCAATCTGTATCGATGAAGTTGAGCGTTATGGAGTGATTGAAATGTAAAGGCAATGTTCCCACGTTAGTGGAGACAGCATTCACGGTGAACGCTGCACATGTGGGCTCAATCTGAAACGACCTTTACATTTCTATCGCGGAGTCTGTAACGCTTAAACTTTACAGAATGAATAGAGCCCTTAGTTTTAATGTACTGCTAAAGTCAAAACCTATTTACCCTCAACCACATAAGACAGTTGGATATGTCCAGACCCGCCCGGCCCCGCCCCCCTCCAAACTGCGTAATTAAATACAATCAAACTTTGAGTCTCCTAAAGTTGAGAACATTTGGAATTTATTACAGTTGATTAAAGCACTCTGAATAGGTGACAAATAAAATACACACAATCACATTTAAATAGACATAGTACATCAATACATTAAATAAAATAACTTAATAGTGTAGCAATGTATTCTGATAGGCCTAGTATAGGCTACTGCTAGATGTGAATCAAGATAACTTCTACTACAGTACTCAGTAGCCTACTGTATTTTCATATAAATAGTATAAAATCAAATAAAAAGTAAGTTACTATAAAAAAACCAAAGTCATAATATTATTTGGTGCAAAATCTACAATACAGAGAATGGACAATCATCATGTAAGGACAAACAATAATCATTTCTTAAACTTTTTCAGTTGACAAAATAACCATTAAGATTAGACCTATCTCCTTTGAGATTGCTCAGTTACCATAAAATTGCAACACTAAAATAAGAGTTTTAACATAAAACTTTTATAACAAATATTCACCTCTGGCCTGCCTCTCTCTCATCATAGTGCAAACACACCAAAGAAGTTCTTGCCCTGCTCTGGCTCCACGTCGGTCAGTCGATTGGTCTCAGTCCACAGTTTGTCCCCTTCATTCAGCTGAAACACTGCACTAAGGTAAACTGCATTATACCAACCTTCGCCAATATTGGACTCAGCATTACCGTAGTTTTGTTGACAAACTGACCGTACCCCGCTAAGTAGATTACCATTATCCCCGATGGAGTCCGAATAGCGCCAAATAACGTGACTCAGAGGAGTGGTACGCTCGCCCGGGCCATTGCACTTGACCCTAAACGAAGCCTGGCTGTAAACGAAGAAGAGCCCAGTGTGTGGGATGAGGATTTGGTTCCCTTGTAGCTTGAACCCGCCCTGGGAAAAGGCCTGGCCGACATCCTTTCTCCACTGCACTGTGTCAGTGGTAAGATTAGGATTGTATTCACCTGGCATTAGAGGGAAGAAAGGCCCATTGTTACAACTTTGAGGCCCCAGGGTCCAGCAGGTTTGTTCTTACAAAGCTCTTGTCAATTTACTCTGGAGGCAACAAGAGACAAGCTAATGATTAACCAACTTCCTTGCTTCCTTGTGTTGTGCTTTAATTTTTGTCAATGGAAATGTTTTTTAAAAATCCCAGGGCTTCCCCAATATAAATACTTACTAACCCACTAGACACTGTTTTAAACCTTAAACCTTATTTTTGAATGGGGATGTTTAAAAAGAATCCCCTAGCTTCTACAATGGAAAGACACTAAGACATACTAGCCCACTAGACATGTTTTAACCTTCAACAGACACAGTCCAGGCTGGCTGCATAAGGTTATAGGTCACTCACCCTCTAAATGGATGGCTGCTTTTGCATTGCTGGCAATCTGCTTCAATGTATTGTGGGTATCTGAGGGAGAGAAAAATATTAGTCCCGAATAACACCAGCAAAAGCCATGACGTTACCTACAACTGTAACCTTTAATTAAACGTTACCTACAACTGTAACCTTTAATTAAACGTTACCTACAACTGTAACCTTTAATTAAACGTTACCTACAACTGTAACCTTTAATTAAAGCAATTGCAGTGAGAAGAGATTCAACGAAAAAGGGGCATCTGTCAAACAAATAATCACCTTTTGCACCAATGAATATCTCCAGCTGAGGCTCCATTCCGTCCTGCATCTGTGAGAGAAACCAAGAGGATGTTAGTTGATTGTACGGTTCTCCATTTCAGAAATGTGGTAAATATTGGCCCCATTGGAGTTCCTTACCGTTGCCAGTCTTCCATGCTGACACCAGGCAAAGAGCAGGGCTGCTGCCGCACATAAAGCTGCTATTAAGAGAACGCCACACAGCCTCCATAGCCAACCTCTGGAGGCCTTTCTCTCAGCGACAGCTGTCACTGTTGTCTTGTACACAGGGCCACTGTCCACAAGGCTATTTTCAAGGCCCCTCTCCATGTCGCCAGTTGTCATCGCATACCCCTCCATACTTCTGTTGAATGAGGTTCAAACTCTTGACTCTTGGCTCTTGGTGGCAGTGGAAAAGTCTAGCAACTGAATAATTGCTTTGAATATCTCCTAAATATCTTCTTTGTTTTTACAGAGTTGTAGCTTGATAGGTGTCCTGTGTTTTGCTCGTTTGTTAGAATGGACTTCTGACAGAAGCCCTGTCGTTTTTATGCTCGGCCTGCTACTAGCACAAAAGGGGAAACTCCAGTGATGTCACCCAGTGAGTGACATAGCAGACATAGCAGAGTAGCAGCAGACTGTGGAGAGATGGTTATGGTTCAAAGTAAAATAAAATCCACAGAACAGCTCTGCCAAACTGGGATTCCAATGGGTAGGTGTGGTTGCAGGATAGGGTTAAGACAAAACAGGACGTTCAACTTGAAAGTTAATTCCTTGTGCAACAGTGTAGTTTTTCTATTTAGTAACCAGAATGTACAGTAACTTCTCAGCTATATACTGAAACTGCATTTACATAAAACAAGGAATTCTCAATAAGTCGCATGTGTATTTATTGTGTAATTACACAATGCAGGTGAATACCATTAAACTCCATGGTATCTTTGCTACTTAATGTAAAGTGTAGCAAAGCCACTTTTGACTTGAACTTTAGTTAGTGATTTTTATTCAGTCTTATACACCAGCTGTTTGTCTGGTAATAGTCATACATTTAAAATAGTAAACAATTATGATATTTATTGATTACATAGAACTTGCTGCACTGAAGTTGTTAATAACTGGATGTAAAATTAATACTTCTACACCTACACAATCACAATACATTCGAAGCTACACAAGGACAGGCTCAGGAGAAACAAAAGACTGTTGTAAATATCCCTCTTTTTTTGTTTCAGAACTGGTTTCGTACATAACCCTTTCCAAACCCCCAAACAGGTTTTTGACTTCTCTTTATTGACCCAATCTGGCTTCCGTATTTCGCTGCCCTCCCTGACTGGTTGTGCGAGTTTGGAGCATAACCCGGTTTATTTGTGGGATTTCCATCACCCATACACTACCTGAACTGAGTTTTATTTGCATATTGTTTCGTCATCTAATTTCTGTTTCTGTTAGTGATAAACAAGCACTGTATACCTTCAAAACATGGTTAAAACTATCATTTGGATAAAATATATGGAACAGCATCATAGCTCTGTCTATGAATTTGAGAGTGGTTATACTTAAGTTTGAATTCTCTGTTGTTTCTCACTTTCTTTTTTATTCCTTTTTTTTGGTCAAGTGTATTGAGGCTTTTGTTAAATGCACTTGAAATAAACTGTGATTTGATGATTTACATTTCCCCAGTCCTTGGCTGTCTACCAAAACAAGTAACTGGGGTGACCAGACCGAGCCGCAGACTGCAGCTTCAATGTAGTGTATAGGGCCAATGTATCACCGCTGGTAAAGGTAGTTTGGAGCCCTGTCACGTAACACTGTTTTACATGCACTGTGTCACTGTTTCCTTATGTATTCTTACGTGCAAATACAAGCACTATAGGTATGACCATGAGGGAAGCTAGGAGTATTGTCACAGTGTTTTATGTATTGTCATTCAGTCGTAATACCTGAGAACTGTTGCGTTGGTATAAAGGGTCGGGAGACAGGAGTACCACAAATAAATACACACGCGCACAATGATTAACACACTGGACGAGACCCGCAATCATCTACGCAATCCACAAGGGCATGAAAGCCAAAACACACAGTACAGGTACTCACATGCACCAATGGACATTGTAACAATAACCAACCCCCCAATGGAAACCAATATATACAAATACTAATCAGTGGGAATAGGGGACAGGTGGGTATGATGAAAGTTCCAGAGGGATCCGTGACAAGAACTGAGATCTCACCTCTGATTCATCTCTCATGTTAGTGTGTAGCAATGTTTCCAAGACTATGACTACCTGCAAATACACGCCAACCGCAATATCTAGGAAAGAGCAGGGAAGCATTAGGTAATACTTCAGGGGTCATCTGAAATATAATACAGGAACCTCTCATACTGAATTCTATTGAGGAAAGAAAGAGACCTTTTGATTGTGAGGAACACAAGTATTGTGATAAAGAGAGGAAACATCTACCTGAGACTTCATATCTCGATGCCCTTCCCTCTGCCCTATTAGCAATACCTTCACCTCAATCCTTCCACCCCTCTCTGTAGCAGGGCCGTGGTCCAACCCTTCCTCTCTCTGAAGTTTCAACATTACCCACCACTATCTCTGGCCCTCAAATACTTTGTGGTGGCAGGTAGGCTAGCAGTTAAGAGTGTTGGACCAATAAAAGAAAGGTTGTTGGTTTGAATCCCCGAGCAGACTAGGTGATACATCTGGTGATGTGCCCTTGAGCATGGCACTTAATGTCAGTTGCTCTTCATGAGCATGTATGCTAAATGACTAAAATATAAAAAGCCTCCCATCCCCCTTTAAGTAATGATGTAATTGGCCCTACTTTGGATTCACCTATCTGTGACTGAAAGCTGGGTCTCCTGCCAGAACAGTGTATTAGCCTAACTAGGTATTGGCTTGGGGTCTCATCAGTTTAGGTCTCATCAGGACTCATGACATGGACCTTGATCACAGAACCAACTGGATATTTCATGTCCATCCAAGTTACCTCAGGGATTACTTCTAGGAACAGAGAAGCAGGCTTTTTCTTACTATTCGATCTGTTTATGTACTAAGATGGTAGTGATACATATCCTTAGGGACGTCAGAGGGGTGATTCATTCTGTTTCCTCTCCCATTGGCTGAAAGAGCATTTGATAACAAAATTGTTATCATTGTTATCAACATTCTGAAAACATTTTTATTGTTAAATGCAGATTGTCTCATGAGGTAAGCAGAAGGAAAATAAATTGTGGCACACACACTCATATTCCAACATACTGTACAATGTCACCTTGTTGTGTACAGAAACAGTCAAACACACTGGCTAGTAGTTACACTATAACTACTTTACTGTGCTATGATAGGCAGGGTAAGGCAGGGTAAGTTGTGCTACTCTGTGATAATCTGTCAGGAAGTCTGTGTATAGGTGTATAGGAGTCAGGCACAGGACAGCAGATATGAGTAAATAAACATATTTTACTCAACATATAATAAATGCAATACAAAAACAGAGCCCACAATAACGGACCTTCCTACATAGAAACAATCACTCACAAACAAACAGGGGAACAGAGGGTTAAATAATGAACAGGTAATTGGGGAATTGAAACCAGGTGTGTAAGACAAAGACAAAACAAATGGAAAATGAAAAGTGGATGGCGATGGCTAGAAGGCCAGTGACGTCGACCGCAGAATGCCGCCCGAACAAGGAGAGGGACCGACTTCGGTGGAAGTCGTGACAGTATCTAATTTTTAACAAGCTGTTACGGAAAGCCAAATAAAAAAATATATTATATAAAAATTGACATTCTTTATTTAAATCTAATATTTTTTCTCAATGATTCTGGTTAGTTTTCTACTCAAAATGTGCTAAAACTACATCAAAACATCAGGAAAGGCGCCAGAGTATGCATGCCTTCCCATCCATTGAAATCCATTTTCACCCCAATTCCGTGATATCCAATTGGTAGTTACAGTCTTGTCCCATTGCTGCAACCCCTGTACGGACTCGGGAGAGGCGAAGGTCGAGAGCCATGCGTCATTTGTTGCATTGAGTGGATTTCATATTTTGCACATGCATATTGTCTAAGCATGTTGTGTGGGTAAGCCTGGGGTAAAATGTACACAACTCTATGTGTCTACATATTTTGGAGCTCGCATACGTTGAACTGAACAAATCTAGCTAGCAAGCAAAAACAACCTGACAAATGAACACCATACTCCACCTCAAACTATTTTCCAAGATGGATTTCTAAGAAAAACTTGGTCAAATTCAGAGAGGGAGACCAACATCTGCGGTCTTCTGCATCAGATGAAGAGACAAAGTCTTCAGATTGGGGCAAAGAAACGATGCTGATGGCCTCTGGATATGATACCTGGCTGTCAAGGAATCAACCGGCTTTCTGCTGTTGGTCTATGGGGAGATTTTCAGCTAAACTGAGGCACTCCTTTGTGTTCTGCAGAATAAAATAAATGAAAATGGGGTTCTGCTGCGCATGTATCAGGGAAACAAGGAAAGTTGTGGATGCCCAGGAACAAGAGTTTGACACTTTCTATGATCGGTTTGAGGAGAAATGCACCACACTTGGCCTGACAGACACAGCAAACCAGAGCAGACAGCCGATGAAAGGAGAGGAATGTTTTACAACATTTTGGACAATATCAGTATTCAAATGAAAGCCAGGTTTGATCATTTTGTCATCCTTGGCCCTCATGCCAATCGAGACTGAGAGCCTTTTCAAACTCCAAAAGAATAAAGAAGACTTCTACAATATTGTCACTGAGAGGTTTACCCTGAAGGACAGACGAATGGACTTCCTTTACAAGTAAAGGTAGGCTGAAATGCATTTTCCTTAGCAATTTGCAGGTTAGTCTACTGTTAAATGAACATGAAAACAGACCACATCCCTTTGACGCATTTGATTTATCAAGCAATTACGTTTTGATTAGACACATTCTTCAGTTATTTCGATTGTTGATATGGACATTTCGTGAGAACCTTATTTATTATATATATATGTGTAATAATATTTCACATAATATGATTATGTATTTGTGTTTGTTGCACGCGCCAGGCACAGTGCATTGGAAGAATTGTAAATCCATTACGAAAGGCTATGGGGTTTGCATTGCAAACTACTCGGACGAAATGTGTCCATATATTTTAGTGTCATCTATTGGTTGTAACCGTGGACGCTACATCGGTCTATGGACGAGCTGAGTTGAGCAGTGTGTCATTTTGTCGGATGATATGAAATATGCCGCCATCAGAGGCTATCACTTGTGTGTCTTGGTTACATTTGGTATTTACATTTGTCAATTTAGCCTATGTCCCTCTGGTTGTTGGAGCCATCTGTTGTTTAGTGGACTTGGCCTTCATCTAGGTTTATTTGTGAGTTAATCTGGCTTTGATAATAGCCAGTGCCTACCCAGCCACTGACCTCACCGCACATCACTATCCTGTGTCTCATGGCCCTCACATGACTGAAGGACAGGCTCATCTTCTGTATTTGTCATGTGGTTCATTCATATGATCTGTTTGTAGATAAATTAATTTCAACTACTCGGAATGTAACTGTACTTTAGGATGAACTGAAAAGCAGGAAGTAGGTCCTGAAAACAGGAGTCGAAAGAAAAAATGCTCAGGAAGGAAACCACAACAGTAAGGAAGTGATAATCAACTATAGCTTATTTCTCACGAAAGAAGGAGCAAATATCCCTGTATTGCAGATCAGCAAGGACATCACTTTGTTTCACCACCAAACCTGATTGAAATGATTACATCAATCAGGAGGGATGGAGGTAGATTCAGTTCATTTCAGACGATGGTGAGTATGGTCCCGTGCTTTAGGACATGAAAGGAGAGCTTTCCTAAAGGGAATGTTTTGAATGTTGTCAGAACGTCCTGTAGAAAATGTTTTCATACAGATCAGTAAGGGACTTAAAGACCATTGTAGTGGCAGTAGTCCAGACAGAAGATGGCAAGTGCCTGGATTAGGGCCTGTGCTGCTTCCTGTGTGAGGTAAAGTCATACTCTACTAATGCCGTAGAGCATGAACTTGCAGGAGCGAGTGACTGCAATGATGTTTACAGAGAACGACAGGGTGTTATCCAAGGTCACGCCAAGGTTCTTTGCATCCTGAGCGGGGGACACCATGAAGTTGTCAACCGTGATGGAGAGGCCCTGTAGCGGCCAGGCCTTCCCCGGGAGGAAGAGCAACTCCGTCTTGATGAGGTTGAGCTTGAGGTGGTGGGCTGACATCCAAGCTGAGATATCTGCCAGGCAGAGATGTGTGTCGACACCTGGGTGTCAGAAGGGGAAGAAAAATAGTTGAGTATCATCTACATAGCAGCGATGGGGTAAAATCACTGGGAAAGCCAGCCAGAAAATAATTAACATATTACAACCGATCTTTTGTGATAATTGTGTTGTTTGCTCTGTAACCTGTCAGGTTATATACTTTGCTACCGTGATATACAGTGCATTTGGAAAGTATTCAACACCCATGACTTTTTCTACATGTTACAACCTTATTCTAAAATGGATTAAATCGTTTTTTTTACCTCATCAATCTACACACAATACCCCATAATGACAAAGCATAAACAGTTTTTTCAAAAATGTTGCAAATGTATTACAAATAACAAACTGAAATATCACATTTACATAAGTATTCAGACCCTTTACTCAGTACTTTGTTGAAGCACCTTTGGCAGAGATTACTGCCTCGAGTCTTCTTGTGTATGACGCTACAAGCTTGGTTTCATCAGACCAGAGAATCTTATTTCTCATGGTCTGAGAGTCCTTTTAGTGCCTTTTGGCAAACTCCAAACTCCATGTGCCTTTTACTGAGGAGTGGCTTCCATCTGGCCACACAAGGCCTGATTGGTGGAGTGCTGCAGAGATGGTTGTCCTTCTGGAAGGTTCTCTCATTTCCAAAGAGGGTCTCTCGAGCTCTGTCAGAGTGACCAAAGGCCCTTCTCCCCCGATTGCTCAGTTTGGCCGGGCGACCATCTCTAGGAAGAGTCTTGGTGGTTCCAAACTTCTTCCATTTAAGAATGATGAGGACACTGTGCTCTTGGGGACCTTCAATGCTACAGACATTTTTTGGTACCCTCCCCTGTGCCTCGACAAAATCTTGTCTCTGAACTCTGCAGACAATTCCTTCAACCTCGTCAACTGTGGGACCTTATATAGACAGGTATGTGCCATTCCATATCATGTCCAATCAATTGAATTTACCACAGGTGGACTCCAAGTTGTAGAAACATCTCAAGGATGATCAATGGAAACAGGATGCACCTGAGGTCAATTTCGAGTCCCATAGCAAAGGATCTGAATACTTATGTAAATAAGTTCTGTTTTTAATTTTTAATAAATGTGCAAAAATGTCTATAAACCTGTTTTTTCTTTGTCATTATGGGGTGTTGTGTGTAGATTGATGTGGAAAACAATTAATTTAATAGATTTTAGACTAACGTGGAAAAATGGAAGGGGTCTGAATACTTTCCGAATGCACTGTATAGGCCTAAGGCCGAGACAAAAAGAAGAAACAGTGGCAGAATAAATTCAACCACACCTTTGTTTTAATCACAAAACCAGAGAACAACCTCTGTCCGGTGATGTCCAGAAAGCATATGACGTGGCTGTCCATGGTTCTGATTTCTGCGTGTACGTGTGTGTGTGTTCGTGCAAGTAGAAAAAACATGTTGACACCCTACTTGTAGAGAAACGCCAATGCCATCCTCCTCTCTTTCATGTTGACGAAACGGTCTGTCACTGTGTCATAGAGTACACGCTTTAAATTCTTGTTGTCCTTGGCTACCTGGCTAAAATGTTTGCTCGCTTGTCTAACTTCCTTTCATGGGCTACATATTTTATTTAACTAGGCAATCCGTTCAGAAAAAAATCTTATTTACAACGACGCTGGGCCAATTGTGCGCCACCCTATGGGACTCTCAATCACAACCGGTTGTGATACAGCCTGGAATTGAACCAGGGTCTGTAGTGACACCTCTGGCACTGAGATGCAGTGCCTTAGACCGGTGTGCCACTCGGAAGCCCCATAGCTACATATTTACACAGATCTTCTCCACATCACATGGTAAGAGCGGCCTGCCAGGTATTATGCAATCCAATAGTGTGCAGAGCCTGAGTCACCCAGCCCAGACAGAGTTAGAGGAGGTTGAACTCAGTAGCGGACATGTGAATACGTGTGTACAATTGCAGATTTCTGTGGAGAGATGATTAGAGGAATAGAAGCTATGACTAATCTGACACCGACAACTTGGTGGATTCCTGTTTTGAGTAGCTATCAATCGCTAGTTCCTGCTTGATTCTGTGTAATAGGGGCAACTAAAGCATCACTGCATTCCCACTGGACACTGACTTCAGTTCAATGTTAAGTTTTGATTTACATTTGGTTGAGTTGTCAACTATCCTGAATTCAATGTGAAATCAACATAACATTTCACCATGTTATTGGATTTAGGCTAAAAGTTTCCAACCATGTTAATGCCCAGTGGTTAGCTTTTGGCCAATGATAACTCAGCACTGACGTGTGTTTCTGTTACTTCAAATCTTCTAATGCTAATAGGTACTGGTGTTTTCAGACCTAGTTTGCATGTCTCTGAATAAGCTGAGTCTGTGATAGCAGTAGAATCCATCTCAAAAGTGACAGAGAAGGACATCTGCCACTGTAGTGAGGTGGCGCCACCATGTGGTAAGTGCTACCTCCTGTGAGGCTCAGTTGGTAGAGCTTGGTACTTGCAATGCCAGGGTTGTGGGTTAGATTCCCACAGTGGGGAAGAATGGGAGTCGCTCTGGATAAGAGCGACTGCTAAATAACATAGACAATGGATGATAACAGTAAGTAGTGGCAGTGGCATACTTAAACTGTAAGTCATTTTGCTGTTTGATCTAGTAGAATTTGTGCGTTTGACAACAGCTGATAATCCGATAAATTGATGCGCTGTACCAAAATGGATAAACAGTGGGAATCAACACAAATCGCACATTAGATGACACATTCGGAATGCTATTTTAGACATTTCAGATACTATAAAACCTTTTTTTTTGTGCATACTATTTAGTACGCTAGTATGGGTATTCAGACACGACCACTGTCTCCATATCAAATCTATTTAGCGTCTATAATAGCTAGCATCGACTAATTCACATCATGATAGATACCATTAATATCACAAGAAATCACACACACACACACACAAATACATAGTTTGAAGATGTATTCTGTTACCTCATTATATAATCAAATCTGTTCAGCGAAACAAACAATGCATATGCTAAACAGTTACAGTTTTCACAAAATAAATTCAGTTTAGTAACCAACGCACACTTTAAAAAAACAAACAATGTTTTAACAGCTTCTTTGGTTCAATCTTGAACTAAGTCTCAATAACAATGTCTGTTGGCTCAATATGGGGGGAGCTGATATGCCCCCCAATAGGTATTCTCTCCCCCATACCTAAAACTATTATTCTTGGATGTTATCTCAAGGCTGAGACTGTTACCTTGTTGGAGCTTAACCATCCTGGACATGAATACAGTGCACTCTTTCTCTCCGTGATACACGGCTTCACTCAGTCTCCTTTGCTGGGTCTTATGTTGAATGCCATTTTTGAACAGAGTCACCTTCCTCTTCTCCTCTCCCCCGGTGTGCCTAGTGAAGGTGACCTGGACATAGAAGTAGTAGAAGCCTTCAGATCTGATGTAGACAGAGTTGTCGCGGAGGACGAGGGAGCAAGAGCCACAGACGGGGGCATCATGGTCATTCTCCCAAGATAATGTTCCTTCTCATGAGACAGAAGGAAAGAAAAGAGAATAAAATTAAATATGAAAATGCTTTACATCATATAAATGGGTTAGTATACTCTACATGACCAAAAGTATGTGGACACCTGCTCATCGAACATCTCATTCCAAAATCATGGCCATTAATATGGAGTTGGTCTCCCCTTTGCTGCTATAACAGCCTCCACTCGTGTGGGAAGGCTTTCCACTAGATGTTGGAACATTGCTGCGGGGACTTGCTTCCATTCAGCCGCAAAAGCATTAGTGAGGTTGGGCACTGATGTTGGGCAATTAGGCCTGGCTCGCAGTTGGCGTTTCAATTCATCCCAAAGATGTTCAATGGGGTTGAGGTCAGGGCTCTGTGCAGGCCAGTCAAGTTCTTCCACACCGATCTTGACAAACCATTTCTGTATGGACCTTGCTTTGTGTATGTGGGCATTGTCATACTGAAACAGGCAGTTTGGAACTCGGAAGTGAGTGTTGCAACCAAGAACAAATTATTTTTTACGCGCTTCAGCACTCAGTGGTCCCGTTCAGTCAGTTTGTGTGGCCTACCACTTCGTGGCTGAACCGTTGTTGCTCCTAGACATTTCCACTTCACAATAACAGCACTTACAGTTGACCTGGGGCAGCTCTAGCAGGGCAGAAATGTTGTGAACGGACATGTTGGAAAGGTGTCATCCTATGACGGTGCCACGTTGAAAGACACTGAGCTCTTCAGTAAGGCCATTCTACTGTCAATGTTTGTCTATGGGGATTGCATGTCTGTGTGCTCAATTTTATACACTTGCCAGCAACGGTGTGGCTGAAATAGCTCGAATACATTCCTTTTAAGGGGTGTACACATACGTTTGTATATATAGTGTATGTTTGTGCATATATTTGAACAGACAGGTGGCAAAATAACTACACTTTCAATACCCCTTTAAAACTCTGTATACAGTGCCTTCGGAAAGTACTTAGACCCCTTGACTTTTTCCACATTTTGTTACGTTACAGCCTTATTCAAATTATTATTTTTTTCTTCAGCAAGCTACTCACAATAACCCATAATGACAAAGCAAAAACAGATACAGATACAAATACCTTATTTACATAACTATTCAGATCCTTTGCTATGAGACTCGAAATTGAGCTCAGGTGCATCCTGTTTCCATTGATCATCCTGGCGATGTTTCTACAACTTGATTGGAGTCCCCCTGTGGTAAATTCAATTGATTGGACATGATTTGAAAAGGCACACACCTGTCTTTATAAGGTCCCACAGTTGGCCGTGCATGTCAGAGCAAAAATCAAGCCATGATGTCAAACTAATTGTCCGTACAGCTCAGAGACAGGATTGTGTCGAGGCATAGATCTGGGGAAGGGTACCAAATCATTTCTGTAGCATTTAAGGTTTCTAAGAACACAGTGGCCTCCATCATACTTAAATGGAAGAAGTTTGGAACCACCAAGACTCTTCCTAGTGCTGGCTGCCCGGCCAAAATGAGCAATCAGGGGAGAACGGCCTTGGTCAGGGATGTGACCAAGAACCCGATTATCACTCCGACAGAGCTCTAGAATTCCTCTGTGGAGATGGGAGAACCTTCCAGTTGGACAACCGTCTCTGCAGCACTTCACCACATGACAGCCCGCTTGGAGTTTGCCAAAAGACACCTAAAGATTCTCAGACCATGAGAAACAAGATTCTCTGGTCTGATGAAACCAAGATTGAACTCTTTGGCTTGAATTGCAAGCATCACATCTGTAGGAAACCTGGCACCATTCCTACGATGAAGCATAGTGGTGGCAGCATCATGCTGTGGGGATGTTTTTCAGCGGCAGGGACTGCGAGACCATCGAGGAAGAAAGGATGAATGGAGCAAAGTACAGAGAGATCCTTGATGAAAACCTGCTCAAGATTGCTTAGGACCTCAGACTGGGGTGAAGGTTCACCTTCCAACAGGACAACGACCCTAAACACACAGCCAAGACAACTCAAGAGTGGCTTCGGGACAAATCTCTGAATGTCCAGCCAGAGCCCGGACTTGAGCCCGATCGAACATCTCTGGAAAGACCTGAAAATAGCTGTGCAGCAATGCTCCCCATCCAACCTGACAGAGCTTGAGAGGATCTGTAGAGAAGGATGGGAGAAACTCCCCAAATGCAGGTGTGCCAAGTTTATAGCGTCATACCCAAGAAGACTCGATGCTGTAATCGTTGCCAAAGGTGCTTAAACAAAGTACTGAGTAAAGGGTCTGAATACTCATGTAAATGTGATATTATTTCCCCAAAACTATTTTTGCATTGTCATTATGGGGTGTTGGGTGTTGATTGATGGGAGAAAAACAATGTAATACATTTTAGAATAAGGCTGTAACGTAAGAAAATGTGGGAAAAAATCAAGGGGTCTGAATACTTTCCAAAGGCACTGTACGTAAAGAAAATGATAACGTATTTTCACAGACAGTAATTGTAGCATTGTGTTAGGGTTAGTCGATGCCCGCATCTAAGCAGTTACAGTAGATGGGTTGATTGTGGGTCTTAAACCTCACTTCACAAAGGAGCAGACAGGGGGGGGGGGGGGGCACAGCGCATGATGAGGGAAAAATTGGTGGAACTAAATCTATACCTCATTTTGAGCACACCCTAATTGTACAGCTACCATTTTAACCTTACACTAATACACCTACCCTCACAAAAGCTTAATGTTTAATGAATAGATTGAATATTTGCATAATGTTTTCAATACATAAATATAATTTTCTGATTAATAAAGAGACATAACATCTTGTTGATAAGAGACAATTACATTGGACTTTGTAGTAATATGTTCTGCTTGTGGTGAATAAGCATGTTAGTAAGCATGTTATACTGTATATCTTGGTCCTCCCACCCCTACGTGAGGGCAGCCGCCGCTCAGCCCAGTCCAAGCTCTTCTCTGTCCTGGCACCCCAATTGTGGAACCAGCTCTCCCTTGAAGCTAGGTCAGGAGAGTACCTGCCCATCTTCCCAAAAACATCTGAAATCCTACCTCTTCAAACAGTATCTTAAGTAATCCTCCTCCAAACAGACAAATAATGGCGCTGTACAACAGTGATGTGCAGAACGGCATCTCGGGAACGCACAACTCGTCGATCCTTGTCACAGACGGGCTATTGCAGCAAATGACAGCACCGGGTTCCACTCCTATCAGCTAAAAACAAGAAGAAGTTGCTCCAGTGGGCACGCGATCACAATTGAAGAGTGGAAAAACATTGCCTGGTACGTGACAGCGAGATCAGTTTACTTGAGTGGCCTGTGCAGTCCCCAGACCTCAACCCAATAAGAGCATCTTTGGGATGAGATGGAATGGACTGTTCACAGCATGAATGTACCACCGTCCAATCTGCAGCTACTGTGTGATACCATCGCGTCAGCATGGACCAATATCCCTGTGGAACGTTTCCGACACCTTGTAGAATGCCCCGAAGAATTCAGGCTGTTCTGGGGGCAAAGGGGGGTCCAATCCGGTACTACATGGTGTACCTAATAAACTGACCGGTGGGTGTATTTTACAGACACACTCTCCAGTGTATCATATAAATATTAGGTGTATCACAACCTAGGTGTCAAATGTGTTCGATCAGTTGTACAACCTGAGTGTGTACAGGGCCCTAGTCTTGTTTAGTGGAACTGACAGGTTCAGACAGACTGCAGAAGCTCCAATGTTAATGCATGCATTCCATGAACTTAGGATGTAAAAAGGAAACTGCAACAAGCATGGAATGTTAGGCCCAAAAGTCCATACCTAGAAACTAGGAATGAAAGTGTTTAGCTTACCCATGGTCAGCTGGATATAGGAGGGACGGGGAGCTGGAAAGCAAAAAAAGCCCATTCATTTTCCTGTTTTGATCTATCTTGTAAAGTTTACGTGTTGCTCTCTGCTTGTGCAATCTTACAAGGCCATCTTTCTCCAGAAAATGCACAATTGACCTGAATTCTACTGCACACAATGTATTGTGTAAACATTAGACATTCATTGATAATCAGAAATGGAAATAGCAATGCTTTACTTACCCTTTGATGAATTCAATTGAGCCAGAAAACTGCCGTCTGCAAAAGAAAAATAATATTTCAAGTCATTGTCATATATATATATAAAAAAAATATAAAAATCCCAGCCCCCGTCCCTGCAAGAGGCCTTTTGGTAGGCCGTCATTGTAAATAAGAATTTGTTCTTAACTGACTTGCCTGTTTAAAAAATAAATTAAAAAAATAATAATAATACTGTTGTAGAATGTCTAATATGAGATAGGAATGATATTACAGTGCCTTGGTCAATATAATGACATACAGAACAGAAAAAACTATTAATGTCAGTATGTGTAACCCAGTACAACTTACTTGGAGGGTGCTGGTTTTCCTCCTTTGATTCGGGTAAATTACTCTTGGAGAGAGAAATTACATAGTGACATCTTGAGATCATCATCAGTCTACCCATATGTATCATCATCATCATATCTGAGTCTAGCTATCACTGATGATAATTGGACATACCTTGTCAGGTGAGCTTATTTGCACTGTTGTGAGAACTGCGACCATAATCCCCATTGCGACTGTGAGAAACCCGCACCACACATGGAGCAGCAGATATCTGGAGGTGTGCTGTTGACTCTTCATCCTCTGAAAAACACACACGTACCACAAACCACTGAGACCCGTCCCAATTCACTCCCTTCCACTTCCCATCGGCCCTAATCCTTATCTAAATCCTACATTTGCAGATCTGAAGGGTCTAACATAGATATCAGCAGGCAGGTTGTAGATCTTCCACCATAGGCTACTGTTTGAGTCTGAGCACCTCAACATTAGTCAATAGGCTGCCTTCTGAATAACATGTAGTTTAGATTATACCCCACTGACCATCTAAATGCCATGCTTAAAGAATGTGATCATAAGAAGGAGATTATCTTCATGGGCGATTTCAATGTAAACTGGGAAAACAAAACTTGCTGGAAAAAACTCAGAGATCACAGATTATTTCAACCGGACTCAAATAATACAAGGTCATACCAGAGTAACACAGTCATCCCAGACTCAAATTGATCTGGTGTTTACTAACAGACCTGATCGAATAATTAAGTCCAGTAACTTACCAACTGGCATATCTGACTACAATGTTGCATTTGTGGTTAGATCACAAAAAAGAGATTTAAGAACCATATTAATGTGTAACAGTACGATATAAAAATCCAGAAAAGTGAGCAGAGAAACTACGATGTAGCTATAAATCAAATGGACTAGTCTGATCTGTTAAGCAATGAAGACCCAGAGTCTGGATACAGAACATTTCTGTCAGCTATTGACAACGTAAGCCAAGACGGAAAATCTTTCTACCATGGCTCAACGAGGACCTCTGGAGGCAGATGAGAGAATGAGATTTTTCCTTGAAAAAAGCACTGAAGTCTGGTAAGAATGATGGCAGATGTATATTTGCATCACTGAGAAATAAGGTAATTAAGAATATAAAAAAGCAGTGTTCTTTCAGTGTTTCACTCTGCAGAGTGATCAATGAAGTAAAAGAAAATGTCAAAGTGATTTGGGAAAATCTCAACAAACTAACAGGGAGAGGAGCTGAAAAGTCCAAAAAAACATCCAGAATTAAAGGTTAATGAGATTCTAATTCAAGACTCCAATTTCATATCCACCACCTTCAACAATGTTTTTGTTGACTCTCTCAGGGAACTGGCTCAAAGATTTTCAACCAAGACCACAGTTCTCACTCCCATAGATAATAATAAACCAATATTCAGAATTCCTGAAATCTCAGCATCAGCAGTGGACAGTATTATTAGCTTCTTCAGGAGCTCTAGAACCAAATATGTATTTGGTCTAGACACTGTATTCCTGAAGAGACAAATATTCTCTGATTGCCCCTATTGTACATCTAGTGAATCTGTCCATCAAATATGAGCTCTTCCCCAATGCTTGGAAGTCTGCAGTGATAACTATTTTAAAATCAGGTGACCCAACACTGGTGGAAAATTACTGACCTATAAGCATCCTTCCAGTGCTAACAAAGGTAGCTGAAAGATGGGTGGCTGATCATCTGACTGATCACCTCATTCAGGGGAACTCCTTACATCAAATGCAATTTGGATTCAGAACTAAACATTCCACCGAATCAGACAATTGCTATTTTCTGGAGTGCATTAAACTAAACTGGACATAGGTGGTGATGCAGGCAACAATTATCGACAAGACTGTTGTATGTACTTCTCTAAGAAATCCATTGATTCTTCCCAACGAGCTGTTCTTGTTAATGGGGAGAATCTGAAAGCTGTGTCTAACTTCAGGTATCTTGGTGTCATTTTGGACTCCAACTTGACATTTAATAAGAAACATGTGAAGAAGGAGGTTAACACGGTTAAGTTTGGATTATCCAACTTTAGGTTTAAAAGACATTTCCTTCCTCTGGAGAACGCCAAACTATATAGGCATGCTATGATGTTCTCATATCTGAGATATAGCCTCACATGCTGGTCACAAACAGGAGCTACTATTCTGAAACCAATTGAATCACTCTACAAACACTTAAGATTCTTGATAACAAACCAAACAGTTACCACCACTGTCATATCACTTACAAACATCATTTATTTAGTCTGGAAAGCTTTAAGCAGTATGTACAGTGGGAAGAAAAAGTTTGTGAACCCTATAGAATTACCTGGATTTCTGCGTAAATTGGCCATAAAATTTGATCTGATCTTTATCTAAGTCACAACAATAGACAAACAAACACAGTCTTTCAACTAATAACACACAAACAATTATAATCTCTTTATTGATCACACCGTTTAAATATTCACAGTGCAGGTTGGAAAAAGTATGTGAACCTTTGGATTTAATAACAGGTTGACATTTCACATTATGTGTCACGTTCGTCGTAACGAGGAGACAGCGTGACGAGAATACATTCCTCTTTATTACACAAAGAATAGTCAAACAAACAAAACAACAAAACAATAACATGACGCTATAAACACTAGTGCTGACACAGACAACTATACATAGACAATAACCCACAAAACCAACATGGGAAATGGCAACCTAAATAGGATCCCCAATCAGAGACAACGATAAACAGCTGTCTCTGATTGGGAACCAATTCAGGCCACCATAGACCTACATTTACCTAGACATACCAAAATCCCATAGATATACAAAATACCCTAGACAGGACAAAAACACACATACCACCCTAATCACACCCTGACCTAACCAAAATAATAAAGAAAACTAAGATACTAAGGTCAGGGTGTGACATTATGAAAAAGTATTGCAAATACAATGGTCCACTGTCCACAATTCTGTGTTACCACAATATACATATACATCATAAATAAATGAGTAGCTTGATATGAATCAAATGAAACACAATGACCAGGATCTCAACTCACCTAGTGTGTCTTGTAGTGTCCTTGTACAAACAAATCTGTCTGCTGCATACCATGCTGCATTTCAGAGACATGTTCTTTAGACAGGGTTTCCCCCCTTTTTCACTTGAGTTGAGGCTCGATGCGATGGACTTTTTTTCTTCACTGTGAGTTGTGGTTGGAAAGAAAGGAGGAAGTGGAGCAAAGCATCATGGACTAAAGCAACCACCTCAAAGTCTAGGTAGACTTTGGTCACATTGACCCTGGGACTGGTAAATTAGCAACTGATGATGTCGTATTCTTCTATGAAAATGTATTTTAGCCTGGTCCAAGATCTGTTTATGCTTATGCCTACTCCATGACAAGTCCATAAGAAGTTGGCAAAAGAGCAGAAACAGATTGTCACCCAGGCTATGATTTATTTGATTTCCCTTCTGCTTTTCTAACATGTTTTTTTGTTATGACAACAAAAAATGATTTTAAATAATCAATAAACCCAGGTATTTTATCCATTATCTTATGAAATACTGTAGATCAAGTACAGTGGTAAAGAAACTTTTTGACAGCACCCCTTTTGATATGAACGAAACCTTTCATCCATACTGGCCCATTGTAGAAGTGTTCAGAAAGTGACTTCTTAGACCTGGATGCCAAAACATCAAAGATTGCCATATTTTTTATACCCCACCATAATATGAGACATCCATGTCCTTATCACTGGAAACGACAAATAGTTGAGATTGAAATCATTTAAAAGCTTACAAACAGGGGTGTCAAACTATTCAATAATTTATTGGAATTTTGGGGGGTATAACATTTGTTATTTTATAACCGTATATGTCAATTGTCTAAAAACGTGTCAACTCCGATTTTTAGCATATACAGATGTTGTAGCTCAGACCCTATTTGACTTCATCTGAGGTTCTTGTGTTGTGCCCACCATCGGTTGAGACACAACATGCTCTTGAATACAGGGTGGGTGTCATGTTTTGGCTGATAAATTTACTGAAATGGGAATAAAATTGAATTAAAAATTTTTACTTTCAAATGGTACCAAAAAGATGGTCGAAAGTCCACACACCAGAGAATGTTGACAGGTGTAGACCTGACAGTGAAATGTTCACTTACAAGCCCTGAACGAACAATGCAGTTTAAAGAAAAATACAATAAATAAAAGTAACAAATAACTAAAGAGCAGCAGTAAAATAACAATAGTGAGGCTATATACAGGGGGTACCGGTACAGAGTCAATGTGCGGAGGCACCGGTTAGTCGAGGTAATTGAGGTAATATGTACATGTAGGTAGAGTTATTAAAGTGACTATGCAGTGGTGTAAAGGGGGGAGTGGGGGGGGGGGGGGGGCACTGCAAATAGTCTGGGTAGCCATTTGATTAGATGTTGAGGAGTCTTATGGCTTGGGTATAGAAGCGGTTTAGAAACCTCTTGGACCTAGACTTGGCGCTCTGGTACCGCTTACTGTGCGGTAGCAGAGAGAACAGTCTATAACTAGGGTTGCTGGAGTCTTATTTAATTTTTAAAAAATGTAACCTCTTTTTCTCCCCAATTTCGTGGTATCCAATTGGTAGTTACAGTCTTGTCTCATCGCTGCAACTCCCGGACGGACTCGGGAGAGGCGAAGGTTGAGAGCTATGCGTCCTCCGAAACACAACCCAACCAAGCAGCACTGCTTCTTGACACAATGCTCACTTAGCCCGGAAGCCAGCCGCACCAATGTGTTGGAGTAAACACCGTACATCTGGTGACCGTGTCAGCGTGTACTGCGCCCGGCCCGCCACAGGAGTCGCTAGTGCGCGATGGGACAAGGATATCCCTGCCGGCCAAACCCTCCCCTAACCCGGACGACGCTAGGCCAATTGTGCGCCGCCCCATGGGTCTCCCGGTCACGGCCGGCTGCGACAGAGCCTGGAATTTCTAGTGGCACAGCTTAGAACACTGCGCCACTAGGGAGGCCCAGGTTTCTGGAGTCTTTGACCATTTTTAGGGCCTTCCTCTGACACTGCCTGGTATAGAGGTCCTGGATGGCAGGAAACTTGGCCCCAGTGATGTACTGGGCCGTACGCACTACCCTCGTTAGTGTCTTACGGTCGGAGGCCGAGCAGTTGCCATACCGGCAGAGCAGTGATGCAACCCATTTTGAATAGGTTTTTGTCATGCCCTATTTGCAACTGTCTTGGTGTGCTTGGACCATGTTTGTTTGTTTGTTGGTGATGTGAACGCCAAGGAACTTGAAGCTCTCAACCTGCTCCACTACAGCCCAGTCGATGAGAATGGGGGCTTGCTCAGTCCTCCTTTTCTTGTAGTCCACAATCATCTCCTTTGTCTTGAATGGGAATATCTGTTTTTTAAATGACACTGTCAATCTTCCATAGGAAACCTATTGCAATCATAGAAATATAGATAATAGAATATATATTTAAGTTTACATTCAACAGTGGGTGGACCAGTGACCATCTTTGTGGTAGTAATTAGTAGTCAATATGTCAATTCAATTAAAATGTCAATGGTGTACCAGCTAAATTGCAGTGGTCTGAAGGGATAGTTCCATTCTATGAATTATATTTGTATGATTGAAATGACACCCACCCTGTATTCAAGAGCATGTTGTGTCTCAACTGATGGTGGGCACAACACAAAAACCTCAAACGTTTGAGTTTGAATGCATAAACTCGGATTCTTTTCCCATATGTTGTAGTTTAGACCCTATTTTACATCCTCTCTATTTTCCGGTGATGTAGACATGGATGTCTCATGGTATGGTATGTAAAACGGGTCAACTTTGAGCACCTTTATCTCCTGAATGTTTTGGCATTGTTTAAATCAAAAGAGATGCTGTTAAAAAGTGATTGAATTCAAATGGATTTACCCTAAGAAAAGTACTTTGAAGCACTACTTAAAACCTTTTACTGCAGTGGGGTAAATCAGGGTTACACAGAGTGTTCTTGGTAGTCTTAAACAAATCTACTGTGAAACCAAAGTATACACCTCACACACAATGATTATGGACTTTAAAAAAAGAAGACACCTGTACTATGTATGATATAGTTTAAATGTATTCAATTATGAGTTTGCATCCCAATATTACACTTTATATTCATCACAGTAGACAGAAAAATAACAAAACCGCTTGACATAGAAACACCGCATTTTCAGCGTTTAAAAAAAAATAATGTTGATTACTTTACTATTTCAAAATGTTTTTTAAACTTTTACTTTTACTCCACTAACATTCCTAAAGAAAATATGTACTCTGTATTCGCTCTGTAATCACTCTGTAATCGCTCTGTAATCGCTCTGTAATCGCTCTGATATCGCTGTGTAATCGTTCTGTAATCGCTCTGTAATCGCTCTGATATCGCTCTGTAATCGCTCTGTAATCGCTCTGATATCGCTCTGATATCGCTCTGTAATCGCTCTGATATCGCTCTATAATCGCTCTGATATCGCTCTGTAATCGTTCTGTAATCGCTCTGATATCGCTCTGTAATCGCTCTGATATCGCTCTGAAATCGCTCTGTAATCGCTCTGTAATCGCTCTGATATCGCTCTGAAATCGCTCTGATATCGCTCTGATATCATGCTGTAATCGCTCTGATATCACGCTGTAATCGCTCCATCGCTTTCCTGCTCCGCATCCAAAATGTATCAAGTACTTTTGGGTGTCAGGGAAAATATATGGGAGTAGAAAGCGATTACAGAGCGATTACAGAGCGATTACAGAGCGATTACAGAGCGATTACAGAGCGATTACAGAGCGATATCAGAGCGATTACAGAGCGATTACAGAGCGATATCAGAGCGATTACAGAGCGATTACAGAGCGATTACAGAGCGATATCAGAGCGATTACAGAGCGATATCAGAGCGATTACAGAGCGATTACAGAGCGATATCAGAGCGATTACAGAGCGATATCAGAGCGATTACAGAGCGATTACAGAGCGATATCAGAGCGATTACAGAGCGATATCAGTGACTGTATTTGAATTCAATACTTTTTTATTTGCATTAAGATATTGAATTTAAATGCAATATTTTTACATTTGTAATGCACAAATGTAATCATTGAACTAATAACTTGAACTTGTATTTCATGATTTTAAAATTATTTAAATGAATATTGCATTCAGTTTTAAAATTCTATTACAATTCAATTCTAATTCAATATTTATATATTCTGTTTCAATGTGGTGGATATTGTATTCATTGTCTGTGTATCAAGTTTACAAACTATCATTTCAAATTTACCATAGTTTCACATATTCAACATCTCAGATGCATTTAGATTCAGTTTTCAAATTCAGTTCACTTTCACGTTCACATTTGCTTGAGGCATTTTCTATTAAGGTATCTTTACTTTTACTGAAGTATGACAGTACGGGAAAAGAGAAGGTGACAGAACCACTATCATCCCTGTAGCAAGGAACTATAGGCTAGTTAGGCTAAAGATGAGTACGGCACAACATTGACAGATGTGGGCGGCATGTGTTTTCCCTTACATATTTATAGGTCAGTGTCAGCGGGTTCGAAGGGCACAAAAACATGACAGGGAGTTTTCTTCATGATTTCATACACCAGCTGGCAGCCACTGTGACTCAATCTGACTTTACATGCATAGGGTATGGGAATAGCCATAGGGTATGGAAATAGCCATAGTGTATGGGAATAGCCATAGGGTATGGAAATAGCCATAGGGTATGGAAAAGGCCATAGGGTATGGGAATAGCCATAGGGTATGGGAATAGCCATAGGGTATGGAAATAGCCATAGGGTATGGGAATAGCCATAGGGTATGGAAATAGCCATAGGGTATGGAAATAGCCATAGGGTATGGGAGTAGTCATAGGGTATGGGAATAGCCATAGGGTATGGAAATAGCCATAGGGTATGGAAATAGCCATAGGGTATGGGAGTAGTCATAGGGTATGGGAATAGCCATAGGGTATGGGAATAGCCATAGGGTATGGGAATAGCCATAGGGTATGGGAATAGCCATAGGGTATGGAAATAGCCATAGGGTATGGAAATAGCCATAGGGTATGGGAGTAGTCATAGGGTATGGGAGTAGTCATAGGGTATGGGAATAGCCATAGGGTATGGAAATAGTCATAGGGTATGGAAATAGCCATAGGGTATGGAAATAGCCATAGGGTATGGGAGTAGTCATAGGGTATGGGAATAGCCATAGGGTATGGAAATAGCCATAGGGTATGGAAATAGCCATAGGGTATGGGAGTAGTCATAGGGTATGGAAATAGCCATAGGGTATGGAAATAGCCATAGGGTATGGGAGTAGTCATAGGGTATGGGAATAGCCATAGGGTATGGAAATAGCCATAGGGTATGGAAATAGCCATAGGGTATGGGAGTAGTCATAGGGTATGGGAGTAGTCATAGGGTATGGAAATGCAGATACGTGAAGTTGAACACTGAACACTCATAAACAGGACTGAAAGTAACTTTTAGAAAGTGGAGAGAGAGCGAAAGAGAGAGAGAGAGTGAAAGAGAGAGAGAGAGTGAAAGAGAGAGAGAGAGTGAAAGAGAGAGAGAGAGTGAAAGAGAGAGAGAGAGTGAAAGAGAGAGAGAGAGTGAAAGAGAGAGAGAGAGTGAAAGAGAGAGAGAGAGTGTTTGCTGGTAGATTTCTATGTAACTTTCCTGTTCTTGGTTTCAAGCTCCACGGCACATCCTCAATCAACCTGCCTGTGCTTTCCTTGACACACACACAGATGGTTTAGGTGCTTACCCAACGCAGGCACAATTCTCAGACAAGGCCTTCAATCATGTTTGCCTCTTAGTCTTTTCCCCCATCTTCCTGAAATGCAGAAGTGGAGGCACTGCTGTTGTAGAAAGCAGAAACCTTCTGGCATCCATCTAATTATGTTCTGTTCAGTTTCTGTTCAGTTTTAGATCATTGATCAGTTTCTGTTCAGTTTTAGATAATGGTTCAGTTTCTGTTCAGTTTTAGATAAATTATTTCAATCTGTGCAGCATCGAAGATGTGTTTGGCTCAATATTGGTATGTACCAGTGGTCACCATTCCTGGTCAGGGAGAGCTAAAGGGTGTGCATGTTTTTGTTTCTGCCCAGCACTAACACGCCTGATTAGTGTTTTACTAGTGAACTGCTCATCAACAATCAGGTATGTTAGAGGTGGGCTGGAAGAACCATCGTTTGACAGTAATGAATTATTTTGCAGGGAAGAGTTTGACTGCCTATTTTTGGGCTTGACAAGATATTCTTTCATATACTGTAAATAGCATTGATATTTGAGAAACGATCCAGAAGTGAAAAGAGGAACAAACTGGGAATAGAACCTCAGCTGTACAGTGACTATATTAACTTACTGAAACAAGTCCTGCTGAGATTGAGGCTGTCCTATTATGGACATCGTACAGGTGAGAGAAAGGTAAGAATCTAAAGTCATTCTGACGGAGATGGGACGTACATTCTCACCCTGCCCTCTGTACTTTCTGCCGATCAACAAGTTGTTTCATGCCAAAGTGTATCTGGGAAGTCAAGTGTCTTCATGTTGATGCGTCACAAGTCTTTGAAAGTACGTAAATCAGAGAGATAAATGGAGAGACAAGGATTTCATCATAATTTCGGGATATTTTCTGACATTCATATAAGCCCCGGGCATAGTTGAAACACAGAGGTACTTGAATGGTGACGTTGTTAGCTACATGTTGACTTTGTCTAACTCAGCCATTGCGTGTCTCCTGTCACTGGTCGCAACCCCTGGTATGTCAATCATTTCTAACCAGGGCCCTTACTCATAGAGCTTCTCAGAGTAGAAGTGCTGATAGGATCAGGTTCCCCCTCTATGTAACCTTATTCATTATCTGAAAGGCGAAACTGATCCTAGATCAGCACTCCTGCTCTGCTTTATGAATACGGGTCCAGAGCTACAGTATAGGATTCAAAATGTTACATAAGCATAAGGACACTGTTGTTTGGCCTTTCCTTGAGGCTACAGGTAAACACCCACATAACCTGATAATGTCAAGTACTGGACATTGTGCTTTGTCACTGATGCCAGTGCAGATGAAAGTCGGGCTATTTTACATCCATTTTTTTTTAGAAACTATTAACTCAAAGAATTCTCAATTTCCTCTTGTATTTTTAATTTTATTTTGTATTTTTATTTTAACTTTATTTAACTAGGCAAGTCAGTTAAGAACCAATTCTTATTTACAATGACGGCCTAGGAACAGTGGGTTAATGAAGCAAATGAAGAAGAGAACTGTTGATGACCACTCTAGTTGTGAACAACTGTGTTCTCTGAGCTTCTGCTCTGTCAGCAGCATCATGGGAATTTCCCCTGCACTGTCAGTGTAACTACGTGGGTGGCTCCTCCCCCATAAACTAGCCATGGATTATTATCTTAGTATATCAATGGTATTTGGATGGAGGTCAGTGGAGGCTGCTGAGGTGAGGACTGCTCATAATAATGGCTGGAATGGAGTCAATGGAATGGTATCAACCACATGGAAGTGTTTGATACCATTCCATTGACTCCATTCCAGACATTATTATGAGCCATCCTCCACTCAGCAGCCTCCATTGATGGAGGTAGGCAAAGAGTGGAACAATGCAGTTCAGTGAACCATGACTGAACCATGACAGTTACATGATCCCTCACAATAAGAGAAATGTGTGAAAGTGAAAAATTTGCCTGGAAATAGACCCTTTTAGAAAGCTTGATAACTTGATAAGAAGTCTAAGCATGAGTCACTAGTGCTATTCTAACCATTCTGAGACTTTGGATCATACTTTGTATAGCTGTTCTTTTTTCTGTTTATTTGTTTTGCTATTATACATGGGAAATGAGAGGAGAATTAGTTCCACGTTTCTGAGTTAGATCAAAGTTAGAGTGGGCAATACGCTAAAATTAAACTATCAAAAGGAAACCTATTTTGATGCATAGCATGATCTTGATTGAAGATTCCAACAAATATCAGGTTGCCTGTAATAGATTGTGGATATGGATATGAGCTAATGTAATTTAATAACCACAAAATGGAAGTAGTGATAAGAAGTGCATAAAAATAAAGGTGAATTAATCATTTAGATTCTTACCTCAGTGCTACACCTTATTCTCCAATTTACAAAGCTCTGAAAGAAACACATAAATATATATATACATATATATATATACACACACACACACACACATACATATATATATATATATATATATATATACACACCCATATATACACTGCTCAAAAAAATAAAGGGAACACTAAAATAACACATCCTAGATCTGAATGAACAAAATATTCTTATTAAATACTTTTTTCTTTACATAGTTGAATGTGCTGACAACAAAATCACACAAAAATTATCAATGGAAATCTAATTTATCAACCCATGGAGGTCTGGATTTGGAGTGACACTCAAAATAAATTAAAGTGGAAATCCACACTACAGGCTGATCCAACTTTGATGTAATGTCCTTAAAACAAGTCAAAATGAGGCTCAGTAGTGTGTGTGGCCTCCACTTGCCTGTATGACCTCCCTACAACGCCTGGGCATGCTCCTGATGAGGTGGTGGTGGATGGTCTCCTGAGGGATCTCCTCCCAGACCTGGACTAAAGCATCCGCCAACTCCTGGACAGTCTGTGGTGCAACGTGGCGTTGGTGGATGGAGCGAGACATGATGTCCCAGATGTGCTCAATTGGATTCAGGTCTGGGGAACGGGCGGGCCAGTCCATAGCATCAATGCCTTCCTCTTGCAGGAACTGCTGACACACTCCAGCCACATGAGGTCTAGCATTGACTTGCATTAGGAGGAACCCAGGGCCAACCGCACCAGCATATGGTCTCACAAGGGGTCTGAGGATCTCATCTCGGTACCTAATGGCAGTCAGGCTACCTCTGGCGAGCACATGGAGGGCTGTGCGGCCCCCCAAAGAACTGCCACCCCACACCATGACTGACTCACCGCCAAACCGGTGATGCTGGAGGATGTTGCAGGCAGCAGAACATTCTCCCCGGCGTCTCCAGACTGTCACGTCTGTCACATGTGCTCAGTGTGAACCTGCTTTCATCTGTGAAGAGCACAGGGTGCCAGTGGCGAATTTGCCAATCTTGGTGTTCTCTGGCAAATGCCAAACGTCCTGCACGGTGTTGGGCTGTAAGCACAACCCCCACCTGTGGACGTCGGGCCCTCATACCACCCTCATGGAGTCTGTTTCTGACCGTTTGAGCAGACAAACGCATGCACATTTGTGGCCTGCTGGAGGTCATTTTGCAGGGCTCTGGCAGTGCTCGTCCTGCTCCTCCTTGCACAAAGGCGGAGGTAGCGGTCCTGCTGCTGGGTTGTTGCCCTCCTACGGCCTCCTCCACGTCTCCTGATGTACTGGCCTGTCTCCGGGTAGCGCCTCCATGCTCTGGACACTACGCTGACAGACACAGCAAACCTTCTTGCCACAGCTCGCATTGATGTGCCATCCTGGATGAGCTGCACTACCTGAGCCACTTGTGTGGGTTGTAGACTGTCTCATGCTACCACTAGAGTGAAAGCACCGCCAGCATTCAAAAGTGACTAAAACATCAGCCAGGAAGCATAGGAACTGAGAAGTGGTCTGTGGTTATCACCTGCAGAACCACTTCTTTATTGGGGGTGTCTTGCTAATTGCCTATAATTTCCACCTGTTGTCTCTTCCATTTGCACAACAGCATGTGAAATTTATTGTCAATCAGTGTTGCTTCCTAAGTGGACAGTTTGATTTCACAGAAGTGTGATTGACTTCGAGTTACATTGTGTTGTTTAAGTGTTCATTAATTTTTTTGAGCAGTGTGTATATATATATATATATTATATATATACTACCGTTCAAAAGTTTGGGGTCACTTAGAAATGTCCTTGTTTTTGAAAGAAAAGCAACTTCTGTGTCCATTAAAATAACATCTGTAATCGAACACACAAATGCTGATGCTCCAGATACTCAACTAGTCTAAAGGCCAGTTTTATTTCTTCTTTAAATCAGCACAACAGTTATCAGCTGTGCTAACATAATTGCAAAATGGTTTTCTAATGATCAATTTGCCTTTTAAAATGCTAAACTTGGATTAGCTAACACAACCTGCCATTGGAACACAGGAGTGATGGTTTGCTGATAATGGGCCTCAGTACGCCTATGTAGATATTCCATAAAAAAATCTGCTGTTTCCAGCTACAATAGTCATTTATAACATTAACAATGTCTACACTGTATTTCTGATCAAATTGATGTTATTTTAATGGACAAAAAATGTGCTTTTTATATCAAAAACAAGGACATTTCTAAGTAGAACTATAGAACAAATGAACTTGGACCACCAGAGAAACAAAATATTTTCACTGGAGGTCCAAGTCCATTTGTTCTATAGTGAGGTTAGATCATGTACCAAAACCACAAACCTTTCTCTTGAGGGAGATGGACAAATCTGTCCATGTTTTTACAAGCTGTTTGGGTCTGAAACGCCGTCACCACTTTATTATCCAATAAGGCACTGTCACGAGCTGGTTAAAAGAAAATACACAATTTTCATTGAGGACCACTTACAGTGCAAACATGCAAATATTGTTTGCATCTCTAAGCACATTAACCCTTTGGGCATCTATACCATGTCCTTGTTATACAATTTAAAACACATAATATGTAACATGAACATTGTATACATGTAATATTTAATTAAACAGCAATGTGATGTATTAATAATAGTATGTATCTCAATTCTTAGATTTTCTCAGCTTTGCTTCAATTCCTGCTATTCCATCACAGTATGGAATCATTGATGACTCCTGGGCTGACCGTAAAGCATGAATCTGTTGAGGGTGTCGTGTGTCTCTAGTGGGTCCAAGTGACGCTCTATCTCCTGCAGCAGGATACACTGGGTGCAGTTCAGCCACTCTCCACTCCACACTAGAGTTTGCAGCTCAGGCCTGCCTGTGTCAAACCAACCGGGAATTAATTATTCAATGGGCTAACATAGTTTTGCTCAAGTTTTGTTCACACATACAGTGAGCTCCAAAAGTTTTGGGACGGTGACACTTTTTGTTGTTGTTTTGGCTCTGTATAAAGTGCAGACTGTCAGCTTTAATTTGAGGGTATTTTGATCCATATCGGGCGAACCATTTAGAAAGTACAACACATTTTGTACATAGTCCACCCATTTTGGGTGAGCAAAAGTATTGGGACAAATTCACTTATCTGTAAAAAGTTAAATATTTGGTCCCACATTCAGCGCACGCAATGACTATATCAAGCATGGGACGCCACAAATTTGTTGTACGCATTTGCTGTTTGTGTTGGATGCGTTTCAGATAATTTTGTGCCAAATTTAAATGAATGGTAAATAATGTCGTGTCATTTTGGAGTCACTTTTATTGTAAATAAGAATAGAATATGTTGCCAAACATTTCTGCATTCATGTGAATGCTACCATGATTACGGATAATGAGTGAGAAAGTTAGAGGCTTAACTATCATACCCCCCCAAAAAAATGCTAACCTCCCCTGATATTGTAATGGTGAGCAGTTAGTGGGAGTAGTTGTAAGTTACCTTCTGATGTCAAATCATCTTTGCCAGACTGAATAGTGTAGGTCCAGTTTTTCATAATGCAATGAACACCCCTAAAATCGAAAAAATATGTGCATTATCACACAGACAGCTTCTACTGTAATTTTGTAAACAACATTGACATTCTCCTATACTTTCAAATTGTTAATCAGTGTAGAATAGGCCACAAACATTGCAACGCCATATAGGGTGTAATTAAGCCTGTTGAACTGTGTACGACTGGGTCAAATTTGGGTCAGAAACAGACCAAGGATGTGTTCCAAATAATCTCTCACTTCTTCCGTTTCTCAATGCTGTTATAAGAAACTCCCTCTAACCCATGCATATCCAAATCCAATGCTTTTACATTCCTGGGGAGAAGTGAACAAGTGCACACTTCAGGAAGAAGGAGAGATAATTGGGACATAGCCCAAGTGGGCTTCTCTGCCAGTATGATTGTGTGTCAGCTATCCCTGGTCTCTTACACGCGCATGGCTCCGGTCAACAGTAGTGCATTTTCAGAGGTCTCATCCAGGTAAAACACAGTGCTGTCCATCTGTCTGAACATCTGCACATCCGACTCCTTCACACCAGCCGCTGCAATGAAGTACCATTTGCCAAGATACTGAGGGAGAGAGAGAGAGAGATTTGCGAAAGGAGAAAAAGAGAGGGGGAGAATTAAATGAAAGAAAACATCTATTTTAAGACATTACTGACAAAAAAACGACCACCACTGTTAGGAAAAAAGTGGGTGGGGAAAGTATAAGATGACAAGTGAAAGGCCCATGCGAAATGATCTGAAACTGAAACTGTGAAACCATTTGTTGAGGTGCTGTCCATATCAAGCCATTACGGAAAAACCACAAGGTACAACCATGTCCATGCTGTAGGACTCTAATTACACCATTCTGTCAAACCAAATCACATATGGTGGGATGTCTGTACAGCAAACCTCATTGTTTATGTTGTTTGTGGGGCTCACTTGTAAAAGTGACTCCCTGTATGTTTTAACTCAATATTGACTCCCTGTATAAATATAGTTGAATTGAAATAAATAAAACGGTTCATTATGGGTCACACATATTTTTTGTAAATATATTAAAAGACCAAAATGCAATAATAATTTGAGAATCATCATGAAGGGCTCATGATATATCAGGGCTTGTGCATATAATAACCTAATTGACAGGTCATAATAGTGGTAAAAACACAGATATTACATCTGCATATCTCTCTTACCTGTTGGGTATTGAGACTGCTTGTAGATAGGAGGACTGGTTGGGAGCAGGGGGAGAAGAGCTGACACAACCACCCATTCACAAAGAGCAAGAACGAATACACTTCCTTGGCCTCTAACATACCTGAACCACCTTAATCAACTTGTGGCCTAAAAGAAACCTGGCAATTGATCTCTCTTTCTGGGCTTGATATTTCTGTGTCCGGATTGAGCTTCGAACATTTTAGGATTGTGGTAATCATTAACCACTTGTTTGTTAGCACAACTTTCCACCATCCCACATAGTCCAAAGGCCCACAAACCAAAAGGTGTTGTTCCATGGTCCATGAAGCGGGACTGATAAATGTCAACATTATTGCCTATAAGTCTTTTTGTGTGGGTGGCCTTTAAAGTAAGAAGTGTTTGAGCATTTACCCAATTTTAGGAAATAGGCCTGCTTGTACACCCCCTATTCTCCTCACCCTCCATCAGCCCACATGTTGGTGGATGGGTTTCAATATGACTGTCATTTCTGCAGTCTACACTGGTTTTGCACATCCCACAGGTTATTGAGGTTCCCTTGTTTTGTAAGACAGTATCACAGCGCTAGAGTATCTACCAAGCGGTGTCAACGTAATTAATTATCCCTGTGCTATGCATTAGGGCCAGGAGTGTTCCTGACTATGTGAGCCTGAACAGGAAAAACTCCTGGCACACTACCATACACATACTCAACTTTTTGAGTGTTTCATACAGTAGGTGGACCTGAATAGGATGTCCTTGTTTTCTGATTTTTGAACAACTGTATTGTGCATATTCATTTGACTCGTGTCTGGAAAATAACGTTTTGATGAGGAGAACAAAGAGAACATTGCTTCCATTTGCTGCAGTCGGATCAACTTTTCAGGGGTTCTTTGTCTCTTAATGGAATACGCCTGACATTATGTCATTCTCTCTCTTTATACATACTAACAATGTCACACAACTACCCACTGGGCACAAACTGGTTGAATAAACATTGTTTCAACGTAATTTGTCAATGCATCGTGACATGGAATCTGTGTGGAAAATACATTTGATTTGAGGGTGAAATTTCAACCACCGGATGATGTTATCATGGTCACTGTAATGTTATGCTTTATGTGAATAATCTGGAGGTGAATGTCCCTTTGGTTGACTAATGAAACAATAAGTAACATAAAACAGGAGACTTCACTGGACTTGTTACGACGGATGCACGCAGACCGACTTGCCCAATCACCTTTTATATGACGTCATGAATATACCTGTGCCATGCGCTATAATAAAATAGTTCCAATACAACACCACACCCTTTTTTCTTCTTTTAAGACACATGTTTCTAAAATGTCAAAACATCACATACTATTTATAGTTCATCACTCTGTAACAAACTTTTCTGTCTTTACAGTTCAACAACTCGTGAAACATCGACCCATTTTCTGTCTTTCACATTCGTTTAAACAGTCGTTGTTTCTTCAACACAAACTATATTCTACTCTAAGGTGAGCTGGGTGGACTGCCAGTCACCTTCATAGCTGCAGTGGGGTTCTCCTATCGCATAATGCAGGCTGTGTGTTAATTACTGCACATGCTGTCCGTCTGGTGGTTTGACAACTGTACCACGAGAAGTCATGTGTACCGGAGTCTGTGGTTCTGTGACAGGAGGTGGGTCGGCATCTGGAATAGGTAAGTGCAACTCCGTGTCAAACTCTGGGTGTTCCTCTCCACCCTTTTGACAAGTCTCTGAAGCACTATGGAAGGGTTTCAGGTGCTGTGGATTCCTGTGCAGCACTCCCGTATCTGTCTGGACCAAGTATGACCTGGGTGTGTCACATCGTTGAAGCACTGAAGCCGTCTTTGTCCAGCCTTGTTTGTCGCCCAGCTTCACGTCGACGTTCACTCCGTGCTGGAGTTCTGGAAGGGGTTCTGATTTTATACCTGTTATACTTTGGCTGCATACTTAGGCCATCCTGTTGTCACATCGTGTTTCACCATCTGCAGCTCTGCATCTTGTTGTGTCTGCTTCTTGACGACAGCAAGCTTGGTGGGTGAGATAAGCCGTGGTGTATGAACTGCATCATAGGCCTCAATTTCACTGGTCTGCTCTGCAATATCTCCTGTAACAGCTGCCTGGGGATGTCTGGAAAGGGTGTATGTTATAACAAGCAGTTCCCCCGGTACATACTTGGCTGTAGGGTTATAACGCATCATGCGCATCAACAGTCTCTGACACCTCAAAAGGCACTAAGTCAAGGTCTTTACAGTTTATTAAGAGGTTTGTGATCACTCTGCAGTGTGAATGTATCTAGGCCATACAGATATCTGGTAAACTTCTCATATGCCCAGACTGCTGCGAGTCACTCCTTTTCTATCTGTGCATGGCACTTCTCTGCATCTGTGAGAATCCTGGAGCAATAAACTACTGGCTTTAACTGTCCACCTTGTTTCAGTAGTAGGACCCCACCTTACCCATAACTACTGACTATCGTAGGCTTTGTCATATCATAGTCAGGATCGAGAGAAAGATGAACGGAGCAAAGTACAGAGAGATCCTTTCTGAAAACCTGCTCCAGAGTGCTCAGGACCTCAGCAAAACAAAACAAACACAAACGAAACGTGAAGCTATACGAATAGTGCAGACAGGCAACTAAACATGGAACAAGATCCCACAAGCACCAAAGGGAAATGGCAACCTAAAAAAGAATCCCCAATCAGAGACAACGATAAACAGCTGTCTCTGATTGGGAACCATATCAGGCCAACAGAATTACAAAAACACCTAGACCTACAAAACACTAGACATACAAAAACTCTAGACAATACAAAACTAGCGTACCCACCCTAGTCACACCCTGACCTAATCAAAATATGAAGAAAACAGAGATATCTCAGGTCAGGGCGTGACACTTAGGGACAAGTCTCTGAATGTTCTTGAGTGGCCCAGCCAGAGCCCGGACTTGAACCCGATCGAACATCTCTGGAGAGAGATGAAAATAGCTGTGTGGCGACGCTCCCTATCCAACCTGACAGAGCTTGAGAGGATCTACAGAGAATGGGAGAAACTGCCCAAATACAGGTGTGACAAGCTTGTAGCATCATACCCTAGAAGACTCAAGGCTGTAATCACTACCAAAGTGCTTCAACAAAGGGTCTGAATACTTAAGTGATATTTCACAGTTGTTGTTTTTTAAAATAAATTTGCAAAAATGTCTCAAAATCAGTTTTTGCTTCGTCATTATGGGGTATTGTGTGTGTAGATGGGCTTTTTTCGTCATCAATTTAATCACTTTTAGAATAAGGCTGTAAGGTAACAAAATGTGGGAAAGTCTCAAATTGAACTATCCAACCAGTAGATACGTTCTCTTTATATGTTGATATTTGGTTGCATTGTCAACCAAACACAATTCAATATTGCTTTTGTAATACAGTAAATAGCCTAAAGTTAAGGCTATCTTACAAACTAATGTAACATTCAACCTTAAAATGAGTAACATCCATGGCCACATTGAGGTTACTGTAACTATAAATGTCTTCTTATGTAGGTTAATCATATAAGGTGTTCATGTTCAAGATAGCATGCATAAAATAGCATTCACAATTGCTGTAATAATCAGCGTAACATCTCGAACGGAACTGATCACTTGCCCTTTGTCTTTTTAATGTAATCTAAACTGCAATCCAGGTCACTTGGTTCTGCTATTAGACGAAGCACAGTGATAACACAATCTGTTGTATAAATAAACAACATTTCTGACATTGTCTTCTCATTTGAACTTTGCTGTGCTTTTAAAACCTGTTAGATGGTTAGGGGTCCTGCATGGTTCTGGTACCGACCGACATTTTCGCTTATAAATCGTTCTGTGGATACCGTAGATATAAATGGCTTGCATTGAGCGACCGCCTGTGTGACGTAGGATGTGATATCTGAAACCACCTACCATTTCATTCGCTTTTCGGACTGTCCATCAACTCCGAGCTGAACACCACGTCACAGCAACCGAGCCACAGACAAAGCACAAGCCTGCAATAGTTGCCTGCAATAGTTACATGCAACCAACGTCCTAGCGCAGCAGAAGACAGCGATTTCATCACGGTAGCACATTCAGAGATCGATTTATAGCCATTAATGTAAAACAAGTAATATATTTTAAACAAAAAAACAACACTTTTCTGTCATAAATAATGTGTTTTGAAAGGCAAGGTTTATTTGCATGTGGGAATCAGACTGTAAAGGGAAATATGTATCTAACGCCCCCTGCTGGACAATCTAGGGCTAGAATGTTTGCAGATCTGGTTGAGTTTGTGTGGTGGTGATCCCTTTTATTGGCCTACAGTAATGTCATAGTCAACATAGCTAATAGAACTAACGTGTTAGTAAACTCACTACAATCATGCAGTACAGTGTACAGTCAGCAAGCAGATAAACAGGCGGGTCCCGGTTGCAATAAATGAGTAAAACCAGAATCTTACCTTGACTTGGAAGTTTTAGTGTTGGATAGTCATAGCCAGCTAGAGAACATAGCATCCCTCTCTGTTTGAGCAGGGTGTTGAGTAGGCTAAACTAACTAGCTGCATTTCTCTCTCTCTTGCTTCTCCTTCATTTTTGAAGAAATTATTTTGTTCAAAGCTGTTCAACTATTGTCTTTCTCTTTGAGTCAACTACTCACCACGCTTTATGCACTGCATTGCTAGCTAGCTGTAGCTAATGCTTTCAGTACTAGATTCATTCTCTAACCCTTTGATTGGGTGGACAACATGTCAGTTCATGCTGCAAGAGCTCTGATAGCTTCTGGAGGACGTCCTCCAACCTGTCATGATTACTTTGTAAGTCTATGGAAGGGGGTGAGAACCATGAGCCTCTTATGTTTTGTATTGAAGTCAATGTACCCAGAGGAGGACGGATGCTAGCTGTCCTCCAGCTACACCATGGTGCTACCCTACAGAGAGCTGTTGAGGCTACTGTAGACCTTCATTGCAAAACAGTATGTTTTAATCAATTATTTGGTGATGTGAATATATTTAGTATAGTTCTCTAAAAAGGATAACTTTTTTAATGTTTCACTATTTTTATTTTTGTGAAATTCACTGAGGAGGATGGTTAATCAATCTGATTTATTTATAAAGCCCTTTTTACATCAGCCGATGAAATGCAGATGTAGAAGCACGTTCACCTTCACACCCCTGGGCCAGACTACACTCAATCATAGGACCTACTGAAGAGATGGGTCTTCAATAAAGACTTAAAGGTCGAGTCCGAGTTTGCATCTCTCACATGGATAAATAGACCATTCCATAAAAATTGAGCTCTATAGTAGAAAGATAGATGGGAGCAAGTCCACGTAATGCTTTGTAGGTTAGCAGTAAAACCTTGAAATCAGCCCTAGCCTTTACAGGAAGCCAGTGTTGAGAGGCTGGCACTGGAGTAATATGATCAGATTTTTTGGTTCTAGTCAAGATTCTAAACTAAAGTTCATTTAGTGCTTTATCTGGGTAGCTGGAAAGTAGGGCATTGCAGTAGTCTAATCTAGAAGTAACAAAAGCATGGATACATTTTTCTGCATCATTTTTGGACAGACAGTTTCTGATTTTTGCAATGTTGCATAAATGGAAAAAAGCTGTCCTTGAAACAGTCTTGATCAAATCAAATCAAATTTATTTATATAGCCCTTCGTACATCAGCTGATATCTCAAAGTGCTGTACAGAAACCCCGCCTAAAACCCCAAACAGCAAGCAATGCAGGTGTAGAAGCACGGTGGCAAGGAAAAACTCCCTAGAAAGGCCAAAACCTAGGAAGAAACCTAGAGAGGAACCAGGCTGTGGGGTATGTGATATGTTCGTCAAAAGAGAGATCAGGGTCCAGAGTAACGCACAGGTCCTTCACAGTTTTATTTGAGACAACTATCAATATTAATTGTCAGATTCAACAGCAGATCTCTTTGTTTCTTGGGATCTAGAACAAGCATCTCTGTTTTGTTCGAGTTTAAAAGTAAAACATTTGCCGCCATCCACTTCCTTATGTCTGAAACACAGGCTTCCAGGGAGGGCAATTTTGGGGCTTCACCATGTTTCACAAAATGTACAGCTGTGTATCGTCCGCATAGCAGTGAAAGTTAACATTATGTTTCCGAATGACATCACCAAGAGGTAAAATATATAGTGAAAACAATAGTGATCCTAAAACGGAACCTTGAGGAACACTGACATGTAAATTTGTTTTTTTTTCAGAGGACAAACCATCCACAGAGACAAACTGATATCTTTCCGACAGTTAAGATCTAAACCAGGCCAGAACTTGTCCGTGTAGACCAATTTGGGTTTCCAATTTCTCCAAAAGAATGTGAAGATCGATGTTATCAAAAGCAGCACTAAGGTCTAGGAGCACAAGGACAGATGCAGAGCCATTAAAAGGTAATTTACCACGTTCACAAGTGGAGTCTCAATGCTATGATGGGGTCTAAAACCAGACGTAAGTGTTTCGTATACATTGTTTGTCTTCAGGAATGCAGTTAGTTGCTGCGCAACTGCTTTTTCAATTTTTTTGGGAGGGGAATGGGAGATTCGATATAGGCCGATAGTTTTTTATATTCTCTGGGTCAAGGTTTGGCTTTTTCAAGAGAGGCTTTATTACTGCCACTTTTAGTGAGTTTGGTACACATCCGGTGGATAGAGAGCCGATTATTATGTTCAACATAGGAGGGCCAAGCACAGGAAGCAGCTCTTTCAGTAGTTTAGTTGGAATAGGGTCCAGTATGCAGCTTGAAGGTTTAGAGGCCATGATTGTTTTCATCAATGTGTCAAGAAATATAGTATTAAAAAACTTGAATGTCTCCCTTGATCCTAGGTCCTGGCAGTGTTGTGCAGACTCAGGACAAGTGAGCTTTGGAGAAATACACAGATTTAAAGGACGTGTCAGCCAGTGCTTTGCTTTCTAATGATCATGATCTTTTCATTAAAGAAGTTCATGAATTTATCACTGCTGAAGTGAAAGCCTTCCGCTCTTGGGGAATGCTGCTTTTTAGTTCGCTTTACGACAGTATCAAAAATACATTTTGGATTGTTCTTATTCTCCTCAATTAAGTTTGAAAAATAGGATGATCGAGCAGCAGTGAGGGCTCTTTGATACTGCACGGTACGGTATTTCCATGCTAATCGGAAGACTTCCAGTTTGGTGTAGCGCCATTTCCTTTCCAATGTTCCGCTTGCTTCAGGGCTCGGGTATTTTCTGTACACCAGGGAACTAGTTTCTTATGACAAATGTTTTTTGTTTTTAGGGGTGCGACTGCATCTAGGGTATTACTCAAGGTTAAATTTAGTTCCTCAGTTAGGTGGTTAATTGATTTTTGTCCTCTGTTGTCCTTGGGTAGGTGGAGGGAGTCTTGAAGGGCATCTAGGAATCTTTGGGTTGTCCGAGAATTTATAGCACAGCTTTTGATGATCCTTGGTTGGGGTCTGAGCAGATTATTTGCTGCGATTGCAAGCGTAATAAAATGGCGGTCTGATAGTCCAGGATAACGAGGAAAAACTTTAAGATCCACAATATTTATTCCACAGGACAAAACTAGGTCCAGAGTATGACTGTGGCAGTGAGTAGGTCCGGAGACATGTTGGACAAAACCCACTGAGTCGATGATGGCTCCGAAAGCTTTTTAGAGTGGGTCTGTGGACTTTTCCATGTGAATATTAAAGTCCAGAAATTAGAATATTATCTGCCATAACTACAAGGTCCGATAGGAATTCAGGGAACTGAGTGAGGAACGCTGTATACAGTCCAGGAGGCCTGTAAACAGTAGCTATAAAAAGTGATTGGGTAGGCTGCATAGATTTCATTACTAGAAGCTCAAAAGACTAAAATGCATCCTTTTTTTTGTTGTTGAAATTTGCTATCGTAAATGTTAGCAACACCTTCTCCTTTGCGGGATGCGCGGGGGATATGGTCACTAGTGTAACCAGGAGGAGAGTCCTCATTTAACACAGTAAATTCATCAGGCTTAAGCCATGATTCAGTCAAGCCAATCACATCAAGATTATGACCCGTGATTAACTAGTTCATTAACTATAACTGCCTTGGAAGTGAGGGATCTAACATTAAGTAGCCCTATTTTGAGATGTGAGATATCACAATCTCTTTTAATAATGATAGGAATGGAGGTCTTTATTCCAGTGAGACTGCTAGAGCGAACACTGCCATGTTTAGTTTTTCCCAACCTAGATCGAGGCACAGACACGGTCTCAATGGGTATAGCTGAACTGACTACACTGACTGTGCTAATGGCAGACTCCACTAAGCTGGCTGTCTGGCTGGCTATCTCATTGTGGAGCTAGAGGAGTTAGAGCCCTGTCTATGTTCATAGATAAGATGAGAGCACCCCTCCAGCTAGGATGGAGTCAGTCACTCCTCAGCAATCCAGGCTTGGTCCTGTTTGTGGGTTAGTCCTGGAAAGAGGGCCAATTATCTACAAATTCTATATTTTGGGAGGGGCAGAAAACAGTTTTCAACCAGTGATTGAGTTGAGAGACTCTGCTGTAGAGCTCATCAAATCAAAGTTTATTTGTCACGTGTGCAAATTAAACAGTGAAATGCTTACTTACAGGCTCTAACCAATAGTGCGGAAAAAAGGTGTGTGTGTGTGTGTGTGTAGGTAAGTAAAGAAATAAAACAACAGTAAAAAGACATTTGAAAATAACAGTAGCAGGGCTATTTACAGACACCGGTTAGTCAGGCTTATTGAGGTAGTATGTACATGTAGGTATGGTTAAAGTGACTATGCATATATGACGAACAGAGAGTAGCAGTAACGTAAAAAAGAGGGGTTGGCGGGTGGTGGGACACAATGCAGATAGCCCGGTTAGCCAATGTGCGGAAGCACTGGTTGGTCGGGCCAATTGAGGTAGTATGTACATTAATGTATAGTTAAAGTGACTATGCATATATGATAAACAGAGAGTAGCAGCAGCGTAAAAGAGGGGTTACACAATGCAAATAGTCCGGGTAATCAGGAATCTTATGGCTTGGGGGTAAAAACTGTTCAGAAGCCTTTTTGTCCTAGACTTGGCACTCCGGTACCGCTTGCCATGTGGTAGTAGAGAGAACAGTCTATGACTGGGGTGGCTGGGGTCTTTGACAATTTTTAGGGCCTTCCTCTGACACCGCCTGGTGTAGAGGTCCTGGATGGCAGGCAGCTTTGCCCCAGTGATGTACTGGGCCAAACGCACTACCCTCTGAAGTGCCTTGCGGTCGGAGGCCGAGCAATTTTTTTATTTTTATTTCACCTTTATTTAACCAGGTAGGCTAGTTGAGAACAAGTTCTCATTTGCAACTGCGACCTGGCCAAGATAAAGCATAGCAGTGTGAGCAGACAACAAAGAGTTACACATGGAGTAAACAATTGCTGTACCAGGCAGTGATGCAACCGGTCAGGATGCTCTCGATGTTGCAGCTGTAGAACCTTTAGAGGATCTCAGTACCCATGCCAAATCTTTAGTTTCCTGAGGGGGAATAGGCTTTGTCGTGCCCTCTTCACGACTGTCTTGGTGTTTTTGACCATTCTAGTTTTTTGTTGATGTGGACACCAAGGAACTTGAAGCTCTCAACCTGCTCCACTACAGCCCCGTCGATGAGAATGGGGGCGTGCTCGGTGCTCCTTTTCCTGTAGTCCACAATCATCTCCTTAGTCTTGGTTACGTTGAGGGATAGGTTGTTATTCTGGCACCACCCGGCCACGTCTCTGACCTCCTCCCTATAGGCTGTCTCGTTGTTGTCGGTGATCAGGCCTACCACTGTTGTGTTGTCTGCAAACTTAATGATGGTGTTGGAGTCGTGCCTGGCCATGCAGTTGTGGGTGAACAGGGAGTACAGGAGGGGACTGAGCACGCACCCCTGGGGAGCTCCAGTGTTGAGGATCTGCATGGCAGATGTGTTGTTAGCTACCCTCACCACCTGGGGTCGGCCCGTCAGGAAGTCCAGGATCCAGTTGCAGAGGGTGGTGTTTAGTCCCAGGGTCCTTAGCTTAGAGATGAGCTTTGAGGGAACTATGGTGTTGAACGCTGAGCTGTAGTCAATGAATAGCGTTCTCACATAAGTGTTCCTTTTGTCCAGGTGGGAAAGGGCAGTGTGGAGTGCAAAAGAGATTGCATCATCTGTGGATCTGTTTGGGCGGTATGCATATTGGAGTGGGTCTAGGGTTTCTGGGATAATGTTGTGATGTGAGCCATTACCAGCCTTTCAAAGCACTTCATGGCTACGGACGTGAGTGCTACGGGTCTGTAGTAATTTAGGCAGGATTCCTTTGTGTTCTTGGGCACAGGGACTATGGTGGTCTGCTTGAAACATGTTGGTATTACAGACTCAATCAGGGACATGTTGAAAATGTCAGTGAAGACACCTGCCAGTTGGTCAGCACATGCCCAGAGCACACATCCTGGTAATCCGTCTGGCCCCGCAGCCTTGTGTATGTTGACCTGTTTAAAGGTCTGACTCACGTCGGCTACGGAGAGCGTGATCACACAGTCATCCGGAACAGCTGATGCTCTCATGCATGCCTCAGTGTTGCTTGCCTCGAAGCGAGCATAGAAGTGATTTAGCTCATCTGGTAGTCTCGTGTCACTGGGCAGCTCGCGGCTGTGCTTCCCTTTGTAGTCTGTAATCGTTTGCAAGCCCTGCCACATCCGACGAGCATCAGAGCCGGTGTAGTATGATTCAATCTTAGCCCTGTATTGACGCTTTGCCTGTTTGATGGTTCCTCGCAGGGCATAGCGGGATTTCTTGTAAGCTTCCGGGTTAGAGTCCCGCACATTGAAAGCGGCAGTTCTACCCTTTAGCTCAGTGCGAATGTTGTTTGTAATTCATGGCTTCTGGTTGGGGTATGTACGTACAGTCACTGTGGGGACGACGTCCTCGATGCACTTATTGATAAAGACAGTGACTGATGTGGTGTATTCTTCAATGTCATCGGACGTATTCCGGAACATGTTCCAGTGTTTGATAGCAAAACAATCTTGTAATTTAGCATCTGCTTCATTTGACCACTTTTTTATAGACCGAGTTCATGGTGCTTCCTGCTTTAATTTCTGCTTGTAGGCAGGAATCAGGTTAGAGTTGTGATCGGATTTACCAAATGGAGGGCGAGGGAGAGCTTTGTACGCGTCTGTGTGTGGAGTACAGGTGATCTAGAATTGTTTTCCCTCTGGTTGCACATTTAACATGTTGATAGAAATTTGGTAGAACTTATTTAAGTTTCCCTGCATTAAAGTCTCCGGCCACTTGGAGCGCCGCCTCTGGGTGAGTGGTTTCCTGTTTGCTTATTTCCTTATACAGCTGACTGAGTGCGGTCTTAGTGCCAGCATCTGTTTGTGGTGGTATATAAACAGTCACAAAAAGTATAGCTAAAATCTCTCTAGGCAAGTAGTGTGGCCTGCAATTTATCACAATATACTCTACTTCAGGCGAGCAAAATCTAGAGACTTCCTTAGATTTCGTGCACCAGCTGCTGTTTACAAATATGCACAGACCGCCCCCCTTCGTCTTACCGGAGTCTGCTGTTCTATCCTGCCCGTGCAACGTATATCCCGCTTTCTGAATATCCATGTCATCATTCAACCACGATTCCGTGAAACATGGGATATTACAGTTTTTGATGTCCCGTTGGTAGGATATTCGTCATTGTACCTCGTATAATTTATTGTCCAATGATTGCACGTTGGTGAGTAATATTGACTAGCGGCAGCTTTCCTACTAAACCACATAATGGCACAATTGGTTGGGCGCCCGTAAAACTGCTGCCATTTCTCACAGCGCCATTTTGTGGATTTTCATCACCCACTAACTGGGAGGGGGCCAAAGACAATTACTCAATGCTGACACATCTTTCTGATTTACACACTGAAGCCACGTTGTGCTTGGTGGTCCTCCCCTTTCTCCTCTGAGGAGCCTCCACTGAACCAAAGCAGTGCAAACAAACATACCAACTAGATTACACCTGGGCTGTTTTCATTACATCAACGGAAACGGTTTACTGTTTAAGAACCAAATGGAACAGGGACCTACCCAAATGTGTCCAATCAAAACTGTTTCAGTTTAGAGTTAACGGTTTATATTGCAAGACATGGTGCATCATCCAGAAATATACAACATATATGTTACACAAAATACGTTTTCATTAGGAATGCAGATAAAGCGTTTGGGAAAACAGATATAAATAATTACTACACGTGCTTATTACGTCACTTCTGTTTTGAGCCGACTTCTCCATCAGACAGAGCAGGGCACCTGGCTCACGCCCCCAACTCGAATGCCTTAACATTCCGCCGGTGTAAAACATGCCTATACGGGTGTACGCGCGAGATTAATCGAACCTCCTCAAACCAGCACCTGCGCAGATTCGTGGCTCCCGTCCCGTTGTTCTGTTGTCTAATTCGGGTGGGTTGTTTGATTTCATTGGCTGTTAGCATCTACTACAGTTCCCGCCTCCCAGACAGCGCGGAAGTGTGCCCTCCCCTGACAACGTTTTGGTGTTGTTGTCAACCAGCCACTTTAGTGCAGGTGAAAGGATTACAACCCGAGGAAGACCTGAAACTTTTGAGTAGAGATGCACTGTACTCCTTTTCAGGTGTGTGTTTTCCGCCTGCCTTTCTGAATAATGTCAAATTATTTGTAAATGTAAACTAGTTTATGAGTCTGAAAAGGTGGCTATCTGCAAAATGTCTCTAGTTTTCTTCATAACTATGTAAAGCTAGATATCTAGCAGTTTCCACTTAAATTCAAATCATCATAAAGTTAGCTGGCTTGCTGAATTCGCACGTGGGAACATGGCAGACAATGACCGCAATTTAGTAAACTTTGATGTCTCGGCGGATGAAGATTTAACAGACACTGGCAGCTACACAGATGATGGAGATTCGTCATCCTGGGAAGAATTTGCAGATTACGTGCGTAGTGGGCCAATCCAGCCATACTTGTTCGAACCAATGGTCGGCGATACATCGCCACCGAGGAGAAGAGATTACGACACCGACGAGACCGAGGAAGAAGAACAGGAGGAGCGGGTACCAGTCACCGACCCACCAAGGTAGTTCACCATAGTCTATCCAGCTTGTTTTGTTTAGGCTATATCTATCTTCTGATCAGTTCACTCTCCAAGTAGACTGGATTCCATGAACCGTTACATCAGGTTGTGTTCCTGGCTAGGCTACCAAATCCAGAGGAAAAATAAAGGGTTCACCAGTCCAACTTCCAAAGGGACTTCATTCATGTCTTTTCCGATTGCCCTGAGCAGCAGGGGTGTGTTCATTATGTCTTGTAAATGAAACCGTTTACAGTTCAAGAATCAAACGGAAGCAAACGAAACGGGAACTACCAGAATTTGTCCAATAGAAACTCTAGTTGTCGTTTCAAAACGTTTTGAAACAGTATGTTTAATGAATACACCCCAGGTCTTGACCCTCTGTATGTTGTACTACCGCTGCCCAGACGCCCAGGCTTTTTGTGGCACGCCATGTTTGCAGCTCTGATCTCTGGATGCACAAGAATGTTTTTAAATGTATAGTTCTGCACAGAGCTGGCTTGTGTGGCAGTGTCTATTAGATGCTTACCTGTGCTGTAGGAGCCACTGTTCAAGTCCCAATTTCAGCTCTCTAAACTAGTTCCTGGTAGTCATCCATCATCTTACATACTAGAAAATACTCTAGTGGTTAGTCTCTTGATTAGAGTTTCTGTTCAATTAGTAAAATAAAAATGTAGGAAAGGAGATAAAGAAGCCAGGATTATTGACATGCACACAGCAATAGACTTTTCTCACACAAGTGTACCATGCCTGTTTTGGCTTCAAAACATGCAAACCTAGACAACATTTATTTATCAGCAGATTATATTTTTGTTTGTATAGTATGTTTCTGCTTTTCAACCCCTACTTATCTTGCAGTTATCAAACAACAAACAAGTTTCGAGAAAGGAAAAAAGGAGCACTTTGTTTCCCTTTTATTATACTGTCACCTTCCAATAATATGAACATAGGATTACTGGTTCAAGCCCCACTCGGGGTCTTCTTCCTCTCTCAATCACTACATAACTGTGAATTGATAATCCCAGCGGTCTCAGGCCTTTGTTGGACCTGGAATCCCTGTTCACTTTGGGGGGATGACTTTTAAAGAAAGGAAATCATGTCCCACTTTGTAAATGTGGTCTTGAACCTCTTGGCTCCCCTAATTTCCTACAGGCCTGGTTTTAACAACAGATCCATTTAACAGATATAAGCAAAACATGTTGGACTGACTTCATGAGCACATCCCATTTGTTACTGTATGTTTGAAACGTCACAGCTGTTCTGGTAGCTAATCATATGTCACGTTACTTGAACCGCAGTTGCTATCATCATATGAGGAAATAGCTAGCTTTACATTCAACACTGAATAATCGGTGAAGAATTGGCAAATATTCGGGTGAAATCGGAAGATTTAACTTCACAGGTAGGAGCTATCGAGTAAGTTAGTAAGTAACTAGCTAGCTAACTTCATACAGCTAACAGGGCTAGCTCGCGAACTGCTTGCTAAAAGCTAACGCAGCTGTGAGCTACCTAGCTAACTTACTTGTCGTTTTTTTTGTGTCAATATTCGTGTGAAATTGATTGGACCATCACTTTTGTAGAGGTTCCATCTACAATTAATATGGATTTCCATCAAGTGAACGCTGACATGAAAATGTTTTGTTTGACAATGTTTGCTTCAAGGCATGGATGTTAGCCAGTCAGCTAGTTTAGCTAGATAGCTATGGCAGCTTCCATGAGCGTTAACGTTAGACCACACAGTATCTTTGTTTAGGCACTAGCTAGCTAACGTTAAAGTTAGCTAGGTAACGACCCAATTTAAATTATATTAGCCACATTATACCATGGATATTGTTGAATACTCGTTTCTGATTGGCTTCAAGAGAATTTTAGACCGTACATTATTTTCCTATAACGCATGGTAGAATTCAATGGCCATTTTATACGTTTGAGCTGCTTTTTGATAGCAAAAGTCGAATTGAAAACATTATTGAAATCGATTTTCCTAATAGCAAGCTAGGACTGATGGCTTGGTTAGCTTAACTAGTAACTCTGTTTGTTTCGTTACCAAGGCAACTACTACAGCAGTATAGTTAACTTGCTTGCTACTTCAGTGGATGTGGCAAAAGCGTTAAAGGTGCACTATGCAGAAATAACTGTGCCATTTCCTGTTAGCTAACACTCTAATAGTTTGCCTAATTTAAGTTTAATGACACAACAGTTTCGAGAATCATTGTATCATCTAAATTGCTGTGAAATATTTTCCATAACCAAACATATTGTATTTTCAGCTGTTTGAAGCTGGTGTACTGAAACGAAAGTAAAAGATGAACAAAAAATACTTAAGAACGGAAGCATAGAACTAGCGCACATAGAACATATTTACTGCATATACTTGCTTTCAATGAGAACGACAGATCTATAACTCACTTTTCTATGTGAATTTGGTTAGGTCGCAGCTTTGTTATAACCATGGTATAAAAGAGGTAATCAACTCAGGGCTCTATGTGTTCTCAGGAAAATATTGCAACTCTGTGGAAGATTAGTTCCACTCCGCTAGCGTGTAGCCCCTCATTGATTATCCCTTACATAATGCTATTCATGACAGCATTGATATGATACTCTATTCTATTGCCCCTGTCACTTTACACACAGGGTGAACGTAACCATGGAGGAACCGGGTGCTGATATAGAGGTGACTGTCAAAACTTTGGACTCCCAGAGCCGAAGTTACACTGTAGGCGGCCAGGTACGTTCTCATTTCCAATGGAGCACTTTCACAGTAGCCTTACATGTACTGGATATAGGCCTAATCTTCACACCAGTGTCTTTTTCTCAGTTGACAGTGAAAGAGTTCAAGGAGCACATTGCCACTTCAGTTGGGATTCCTGTGGACAAACAGAGGCTGATCTACCAGGGCCGAGTCCTGCAGGATGAGAGGACACTGACAGAGTACAGTGAGTAATGCTGTCTGTGGAGCGGTCTGGAATCAATACAAAACGGCCACATGCTAATAAACATGAAATTAGTCCCGACAGTTTGATCTGGAGCAGCACACAGCTGCAGCAAAGCATCTGTCAACACAGCCAGACATCTTTGTCTCAATCAAATTTATTTATAAAGCCTGTTTTTTTTACATCAGCCGATGTCACAAAGTGCTGTACAGGCACCCAGCCTAAAACCCCAAACCGCAAGCAATGCAGATGTAGAAGCACATTGTTTAAATGTGATATATAGAATAACTCTCTTATTCACTTATTCCATGACTTACAAGGCCAGTAATGCACAGATGTAAGTGTATTATACAACTGCACACCATCAGAACTCTTGCGTACCCATCATGTAATTGCTGTTTGGCTGCTATGCACATCACCTGATAGATTGATGGAGCACATGAATAGAGATGATATTCCTTGTTCTCTATTTCCTCTGTGTCTCAGACGTCGGTGGAAAAGTAATCCACCTGGTGGAGCGGGCCCCCCCTCAGCCCTCCCAGCCAGGCTCGGGGTCAGGGGTAGCGGAGGCCGGAGCGACGCCCTCCTCTACCACCTCCCAGGGAACGTCCCAAGTGCCCCCACAGGACCGCAACGCCAACAGCTATGTCATGCTGGGGACCTTCAACCTCCCGGTTAACGTCATGGACCCTCAGCAGATCCAGGTACAGCTTTTGTGTGTGTGTGGATCAAATTTGTCATTGTTCCATGCTTTATAATGATATCCTGAGCGCCTGGTGTGGATCAGTACTGATATCTAGCCTATACCGTCTACTACACTCTTCTTAGATGTCAGTCCAGCAAATGATGTCAGGCTTGGGAGAGAATGCAAGGAATGCCAGAGTCAGCACCAGCACCGGGGTAAGAAATCAAATATATGATTTATAACATAGATAAAAATCCATACATGAGGATGCCTACTATCTTTTTCTATACAGTTGAAGTCGGAGGTTTACATACACCTTAGCCAAATACATTTAAACTCAGTTTTTCACAATTCCTGACACTTAATCCTAGTAAAAATTCCCAGTCTTAGGTCAGTTAGGATCACCACTTTATTTTAAGAAAGTACAATGTCAGAATAATAGTAGAGAATGATTTATTTCAGCTTTTATTTCTTTCATCACATTCCCAGTTGGTCAGTAGTTTACATACACTCAATTAGTATTTGGTAGCATTGCCTTTAAATTGTTTAACGTGAAACATTTCAGGTAGCCTTCCACAAGCTTCCACAATAAGTTGGGTGAATTTTGGATCATTCCTCCTGACAGAGCTGGTGTAACTGAGTCGTGCTCGCACACGCTTTTTCAGTTCTGCCCACAAATTTTCTATAGGATTGAGGTCAGGACTTTGATGGCCACTCCAATACCATGACTTTAAGCCATTTTGCCACAACTTTGGAAGTATGCTTTGGATTGTTGTCCATTTTGAAGACCCATTTGCGACCAAGCTTTAACTTCCTGACTGATGTCTTGATGTTGCTTCAATATATCCACATATTGTTCCCTCCTCATGATGCCATCTATTATGTGCACTAGTCCCTCTTGCAGCAAAGCACCACCACATCATGATGCTGCCACCCCCGTGCTTCACGGTTGGGATGGTGTTCTTCAGCTTGCAAGCCTCCCCCTTTTTCCTCCAAACATAACGATGGTCATTATTGCCAAACAGTTCTATTTTTGTTCGTCAGACCAGAGGACATTTCTCCAAATAGTACGATCTTTGTCCCCATGTGCAGTTGCAAACCATAGTCTGGCTTTTTTATGACTGTTTTGAAGCAGTGGCTTCTTCCTTGCTGAGCAGCCTTTCAGGTTATGTCGATATAGGACTCGTTTAACTGTGTATATAGATACTTTTTTACCTGTTTCCTCCAGCATCTTCACAAGGTCCTTTGCTGCTGTTCTGGGATTGATTTGTACTTTTCGCACCAAAGTACGTTCATCTCTAGGAGATCGAACGCGTCTCCATTCCTGAGCGGTATGACGGCTGCGTGGTCCCATGGTGTTTATACTTGCATACTATTGTTTGTACAGATGAACCCGACTTGTGGAGTTCTACACATATTTTTTCTGAGGTCTTGACTGATTTCTTTTGATTTTCCCATGATGTCAAGCAAAGAGGCAATGAGTTTGAAGGTAGGCCTTGGAAGTACACCCACAGGTACACCTCCAATTGACTCAAATGATGTCAATTAGCCTATCAGAAGCTTCTAAAGCCTTGTATTCATTTTCTGGAATTTTCCAAGCTGTTTAAATGCACAGTCAACTTAGTGTATATAAACTTCTGACCCACTGGAATTGTGATACAGTGAATGGTAAGTGAAATAATCTGTCTGTAAACAATTGTTGGAAAAATTACTTGATTCACGCACAAACTGGATGTCCTAACTGACTTGCCAAAACTATAGTTTGTTAACAAGAAATTTGTGGAGTGGTTAAAAAACGAGTTTTAATGACTCCAACCTAAGTGTATGTAAACCTCCGACTTCAACTGTATATACAAAATGCTGTGAATAAACATGTTGAGTAGCTGTCAACTAATACTCTTGCTGTCACAGAGCAATGGTTCCATGAATGTGCACATTGATATGGACCAATCGGTTCAGAGTGAGCCCAGGCTGAGACTGCTATTGGCTGAGAACTTGCTGAGGGACACCAATGCTCTCATCGAGAGGATGGAGGTGAGGTTTTAAGTTATAAAGATTATAACAACTAGGAATACCCACCATATAGACCTAGTTTTTTATTAATAAACTGGCTCAAACGTGAAACATAAGTATTTGGACAAAATGTTATTTGAAAATATTCTAGGCAGTCTCAGGAAGCAGATCTATTTGAGTTCGAAGTCATTCAATTAAGATGACTGCGCAACATCCTCCCCTTACCTGCTACCTTGTCGCTCAATCTCAGGGTCAACCAAGCGGCACCTCGGCCCAACCAGATTCTGCTGCTGCAGCACCTCCTCCCTCTTCCTCCTCCACTCCCTCTCCCTCCACCCAGCCCATGGACACGTCTCCACCTCCATCTACTACCCCTCCATCCTTCTCTTCCTCCACTCAAACAGAGGGAGCCGCCCAAGCTGGACCCAAGTAAGACGTTATTGCTTACTATCGCTGTCCTGCATGTGTTTTGTTTTTTTGCTCTATACTGAAGAAAAAGGATGCTGGCTGAATTACAAATGTATCAAACTTGTTTAGGGCATTTAATGTGAAATAATAAGGATAGGGCTTAATCCGGAACTTGAGACATGCACGCAAAATGTTTCACACAGAATCTGCCATTGACATCAACACAATGAAAGTTGACTTTAGACATTGTGGTTGCAGACGACACCATTCTGTATACTTCTGGCCCTTCTTTGGACACTGTGTTAACAAACCTCATGGCGAGCTTCAATACCATACAACACTCCTTCCGTGGCCTCCAACTGCTCTTAAATGCTAGTAAAACTAAATGCATGCTCTTCAACCGATCACATTCCGCACCCGCCCGCCCGACTAGCATCACTACTCTGGACAGTTCTGATTTAGGATATGTGGACAAATACCTAGGTGTCTGGTTAGACTGTAAACTCTCCTTCCAGACTCACATTAAGCACCTCCCAATCCAAAATTAAATCTAGAATCGGCTTCCTATTTTGCAACAGCCTCCTTAACTCATGCTGCTAAACATACCCTTGTAAAACTGACTATCCTACCAATCCTCGACTTCAGCGACGTCATTTACAAAATAGCCTCCAACACTCTACTCAGCAAACTGGGTGTAGTCTATCACCATGCCATGTTTTCTCACCCATGCCCCATACACTACCCACCACTGTGACCTGTATGCTCTCGTTGGCTGGCCCTCGCTTCATATTCGTCGCCAAACCCACTGGCTCCAGGTCATCTATAAGTCTTTGCTAGGTGAAGCCAAGCCTTATCTCAGCTCACTGGTCACCATAGCAACACCCACCCGTAGCACACACTCCAGCAGGTATATTTCACTGGTCATCCCCAAAGCCAACTCTTCCTTTGGCCGCCTTTCCTTCCTTCCAGTTCTCTGCTGCCAATGACTGGAACGAATTGCAAAAATCACTGAAACTGGAGACTTATATCTCCCTCACTAACTTTAAGCATCAGCTGTCAGAGCAGATCACTGCACCTGTACACAGCCAATCTGTGATATATTTTTGCACTACAGTATCTCTACTTGCACATCATCATCTGCACATCTATCACTCCAGTGTATAATTGCTAAATTGTAATTATTTCGCCACTATGGCCTATTTATTGCCTTTACCTCCCTAATCCTACTACATTTGCACACACTCTATATAGATTTTTTCTGTTGTGTTATTGACTGTACGTTTGTTTATCCCATGTGTAACTCTGTTGTTTTTGTCGCATTATCTTGGCCAGGTCGCAGTTGTAAATGAGAACTTGTTCTCAACTGGCCTACCTGGTAAAGTAAAGTAAATTAACCTGTGATGCATGTAAATAAGGACAACTTCTCCCCTTGACAGTCACCCCAGCCCAGCAGAGCTGGTGGAGATGCTTTCAGAGCTGAGGAGGGTGGAGGAGAGACTTCAGCCATTCGTCCAGAGAACACACACTATCCTAGAGTCTGCTACCACCGCAGAATACGCCAACGCCGTAAGCTTTTCACCGCTCCATTCCTCATAACTCAGTGCTTTGTGGTTAGGTACAATTCACACAAACGTCATGAGTGTTTGCTGTATTGCCTTGCATTGTAGTTGGACATCTTACAATTCTTGTCACCTTCCCCACAAGACTACCTGAATAAAATATCAAAACACACGTTCTCAGAAAATGTCTTAAGCCCTCTTCTTGTCACACACAGGAAAGAGAGGAGGACCAGCGGATTCTCAACCTGGTGGGCGAGGCCCTCCGTCTCCTGGGCAATGCCCTGGTTGCCCTTAGTGACCTGCGCTGCAACCTGCTGAGCCCCACCCCACGCCACCTACACGTGATCCGGCCAATGTCTCACTACACCTCCCCAGTGTCCATGCCTGGAGCCGTTCACCATCACATCCCGCTACATGTTAGTCGGTGTTGTATCCCCTTGTCAAACTTGTTTTGTTGCCACCTAGCAGACACTTAGACCTATTACATTATTTATGTCTTACGTACACTACCGGTCAAAAGTTTTAGAACACCTACTCATTCAAGGGTTTTTCTTTTGACTATTTTCTACATTGTAGAATAATAGTGAAGACATCAAAACTATGAAATAACACATATGGAATTATGTAGTAACCAAGAAAGTGTTAAACAAATCAAAAAATATTTTATATTTGAGATTCTTCAAAGTAGCCACCCTTTGCTTTGATGACAGCTTTGTACACTTGGCATTCTCTCAATTAACAGATGTGCCTTCTTAAAAGTTCATTTGTTGGGACACTTGTTAATTGAAATGCATTCCAGGTGACGACCTCATGAAACTGTCATCAAGGCAAAGGTTGGCTGTTTGAAGAATCTCAAATATAATAAATATTTAGATTAACACTTTTTTTTGGTTATTTCATGATTCCATATGTTATTTCATCATTTTGATGTCTTCACGATTATTCTACAATGTAGAAAATAGTCAAAAGAAAAACCCTTGAATGAGTAGGTGTTCTAAAACTTTTGACCGGTAGTGTATTTAGTTACATTGGTTCGTGTTAACTTCATTTGATATCGTTTGCCAATGGAACACAGTATGTCAATTACATTTTGAAACTCATCTGCAGATGAACCTGGGAGCCACGGTCACGATGGCGTCCAATGGCAGACCAGCTACAGAGGAACAGGCCCAGCCCAGTCAGGCCGCCGGCCAATCGGACCAGCCAGGTCAGGGACAGACCTCCCCTTCACAGCCTCCTCCGTCCAATCAGCAGGCTGGACAGGGACAGCCCGGCCCCCGGGTCATCAGGATCAGCCACCAGACAATGCCGGTGGTCATGATGCAGATGAACACGGATGGTGTGTTGTCCCGTACCCGCCACTGATTGAATGCTTTACCACAACATGTCCATCCGTTTCTCATCCACAAATGGCCCATTGGAAGTGAATAGCTCTACTGTTGCATTTATTCCCTATTGCCAAATGGTATTTTCTGAGAGAAAGTTTTCCTTCTTTGACCGATAGTCAAAGTACCGTACAGGTCCCTGTGCTGCTCAAATCGATAGGTCTCGTTCAATTTTGGAAGGGTGTTTTTCTTTTATGTGCTTGTTAAACCAAAGTCCATTTGTTTCTACACACTGTTTACAGTTGAAACATTGTGTTTGTGTGTTTACAGACTCTGGTGTTCCTCAGGCAGCTGGACAGCCCAACGCTGCAGGAATGGGGCAGCCAGGTGAGTGTTGGTAACACTTCATGATAATGGTTTAGTACCTGTGGTTGTATCTCCGAAAAACTGGGGACTAGAGGAAAGCCCAATATACCTGAATCTAATATTCAAGGCACAAAGAAACCTTTTCTTATCCTTTCTCTCCAGGCTTCCAAATGCCTCCCGGTGTTCAGATGAACCCAGACTTCATGCAGTCTATCATGCAGCAGATCGCCCAGTACACAGAGGCTGTTGCTGCTGCCACCGGTGGCACCATCCCTGGCCAACCCCTCCAGCCTACCCCCCCAGGCTCCACCACTACCTCTTCCACCACCACTGGCCCTAACACCCCCACCACCACCACCACCACCACTGGCCCTAACACCCCTGCCACCACCCCCACGGCCCCCCCTCCGCCTTCTCCTGGGGCACCCCAGGCCAGGGTGGTGTTTACCCGGCCCACCTTTGCCCCCAGGGTCCCTCCACCCGCCTTTGGCACGCGGGGGGCCACCATCAACCTTAGAGCTAGCGTGCCCCCCATGATGGGTCAGCAACCAGGACAGGTGAGCATGTTTGTGATAGGGGGTTTGGTGCAGGACTGAGGTTAATGGCTTGTAGAGTTCAGTCAAGTTTTGACAAGGAGTTGTCAGACTTGGAATTTCAGTCGGAGACTTTCATGTTTTGTGGGCATTTTCCATCGACAGTACCAATTGTCTTATGCTGTAGTGCTCTGAAAGTCTTAATGGCATAGCCACGTTTGTATTATATGCTTATAGAAACTGTTGACCTATGACCTCTCCCCCACAGCCCTTCCCTCCTGCTGCCCTCAATCAGATGATCAGTGGACTGGTGGGACAACTCCTAATGCCTGGACAGATGGGTATGCTGTCTTAGAAATACCATATACACCCCACCTCTCTAGACTCCTTTTTTTTGGGTGGGTGGTTTTGCTTAGTTAACACAGAGGATTCACTTTTAGTGTGATGGTTAAGTGTACTATAAGCCCATTGTAATTTCTTTCCTCTCTTCCTTTCCCCCCCAGCTGGTCAAACAGCCGCCACCTCTGCCTCTCATACCTTCTCCTCAGCTTCTCATACCTTCTCCTCATCCTCCTCCAACTCTTCTTCTTCCTCCTCTGGCCCTATCCCCACCCCTGCTCCTGCTCCTAGCACCACTGTTCCCCCAGGCCAGTCCGGAGCCATACCCACCATGCCCCAGGGAGCTCCCCCTGACCTGGCCCAGCTCCTGGGCTCTCTCCTGGGGACAGCGGGGACAGTTCCTGGGGCCATGGGACCCTCCATCACTGTGACCATGCCTGGAGTACCTGCCTTCGTCCAGGGAGTGTCTGACTTCATGCAGGTCAGTGTCTGGATCGGAGTTTGTTCCAAGTGTATTTTGTGGATTAGGACACATAGCCGTAGTGCCTGTTAGAACCGAATGGTTGAAACCAAGATGACATCATCCTCCAGTTAACTGACCGTGTACCAAAATACCATAATGGTTTCTTAACTACATATCTTTCATATGATACATTTTATTTTCTCGCTGTCCATCATCTCACTCTCTATCTCAGGCCTCCGGACCAGCCTTCCCACCACCCCCCAACGGTGCCCAACAGCCCCTTGTCTCGGGCACCCCCACCCCTCCACCCGGGACCACCCCTAACCCTCCCACGGGGGACGGTGCCGGGGCCCAGGGAGAGGCCCTGAATCCGGAGTTGTTCACTGGGATTGTACAGGGGGTCCTGTCTACCATGATGGGCTCCCTGGGCTCTCCTCAGAGCAACACTGAGAGCATCGCCCAGTTCATCCAGAGGCTCTCCGAGACCAGCAACATCTTCACACCCGGCACAGGGGACGCCATGGGTAAGAGTCTTGTTTGCTTTATTTTTTCTTTCTTCCCTTTTTTTCTAGTTTCCCTCTTTCCCTTTTTCTTGAACCTTGCTCTCGCTTTCTGTCTATGAAGTGTAATCTCTTTCTCCCGCGTTCCCTCTCTCCCGTGCTCTCTCTTCCTCAATGTTTTTGTTTCATATCCACACATTTGTCTCTATTCCCTCAGGTTTCTTTGGAGATCTACTGACCCTAGTGTGTCAGAACTTCTCCATGGTGGACCTGGTCTTGCTGCTCCACGGACAGAACCAGCCCCTGGGCCGCATCCAGACCCAGCTGTCTCAGTTCTTCACCCAGCATTACCTCAACGGGAGCGAGCCCACCGACCACAATGTCGCTGTGAGTGGGCCACTGTCTATATAACCGCCTCTATCTGGGATGTTACTGTCACCTGTCATTACTGTTATGCGTCCATTACGGTCACCTGTCATTAGTTTCACCTGTTATTAGTGTCACTGCACATGGGGCTAGATGAGCTACTTGATGAGTCTCATTATCTCTCCCGCTTTGGTTCTTTCACTGTGATCATAGGCTGCTGCTGATGGTCTCATCAATGAACTTGAGGAGTACATTACAGAGAGCTTTGTAAGTACCGTAGTTCACTTGGGCTGCCCCCTTCTATAGTCAGTGGTCTTCAAATTGCTCAATAATATCAGTCACTTTTTAAATTCTCCCTGTGGCCAGTTGGTCAGAGGTGAATCAATCCCTCATATTTCTCTCTTTGTCTTGGTCCTTCAGTCTTCAGTAGCAGTGTTGGAGGGTGTCAACGTCACTCAGACCAACCTGTCCTTCTTCAGGCGGCAGTTAACGCGTATCGCCACACACATACTTCGCTGCACAGGTAACATTGTCTTTATTGTGCCAAATTGGCGCAATTCATCAGACCTGGCCTATGAATGTCAGTGCTTTTGTCACTTATTGCTGTGTTTTCACCTCCTGCAGACAACACGTTTGGGCCGCAGCTGCTGCAGATGTGCAACCAGGGGTTGTTTGAGTGTCTGGCCCTCAACCTGTACTGTCTGAGAGGAGAGCAGAGTGCCCTCACTTCTGTCATCAACCACCGCATAGTCAGTACACACACTCAATGTTCCTTATGACATGATATAAAACCTACAACTCAATGTCTATTCTCCTTCCCTCCAGTTTGTCTCTGTCAGATGATTTATAATACTCTTTCTATAGATTCGAAAAAAATAGCTAAAAGAATATGACCAGACTGAAATCTGGTCAGTAGGTTGTGATTGACCCCCTCTCCCGTTACAGAGGACATTGTCGACTGACATGAACCCCAGCCTGGTGAACTGGCTGACCAGTATGATGACCATGAGGCTGCAGGTCATCCTGGAGCACATCCCCGTCACAGAGGACCAGATACTGCATTATGCCGTCCACACACAGCAGGTAATTACACACACACACCATCTCTCAAACAGGTCATAATGTTTTTTTTAAAATTAAGCACACCGTTAGTGTTCTAGAAGGCTCATTTACTGGACTACTATCTAACAATGCACATGGATACCATCATTTTCTAATCAAGTGTCCGTTACGATAATTGTCATAGATTCCATTACCAGATTCCACTCAAGCAATATATGTTACATGGTTTCTTTCCAAGGGGGAGGCTTCTAATGCACAGGAGCCTCAACGTGCCCAGATCATAGAGGTGAGTGCTTCAAAATTAATTTTGTTGTCCTCAATATACCTTGGTGTGTTGTCTCTTTTTTAGTTCCTCACCATAACTCTCTTTTCTCTATCCCACCTTAGATGGAGGACACTCACTCCCCAGCCCCGGCCACCACAGCTGAGGAAGCCATGGCGTCGTCACAGGAGACTAGGGCAGAGCCTAGGGAAACTGGAGCCACCGGAGGGTCTGCGCCATTGGGTGGCGCCATGGCAGCAGCTGAAGCCAGCGGGAGGGAGGAGCCTGGTAGAGAGACCGAGGCCTGGGCTGCTGCCGTCCCTGCTGTAAGATCACTGTTCAGCTCTCTCCCACTACTTGTCCAATTCTTCTCTCGTCCACTTTAGTTGCTTTGACATTCTCTCCGTTTTACATACAAGCTTCTAGTTGAATTTATACTGAATTTTTTTGCAAACCTTTCGTTGACTTGTAGTTCGGATTCTTGGGAGAAAGAAAATGATCCAACAACGGAAGTGTAATCTCCTAATCAGAGCTTCATCCAAACCCATTCAAGTCTTAAAATCCAATGTGCAGTTATATGGTTCTCGATAGTGAGTTTAACTGTCTGTCTCTGTGTGATAGGAGTGGGTACCGATCATCAGACATGACCTGATCACCCAGAGGAAGATGAAGGCCCAGCCTCCCATGTCTGACGCCTATTTACATGGGATGCCTGCCAAACGCAGGAAGGTAAATAGATTGCCTGTGCATGAAACTAACTTATGTACAAAAGACGAGCCCTGATCTCACTAGTCTTCCGTTTGTAGGAGGCATCCTGCAAGCTTTGTTGGCAGACTGATTCCTGGCTGTAGCTGTAGTTGACCCTCCATGGCTAAAACATGGGAGCCTTGCTGTATCAGGGCTAACGTAAACTCTGATCACATTGTAGTATCAGCATACTATGTTCAACATCTGAGTGAGAGGGCTTATTCTTGTACTAAGTTGGATTGGCGTATGACCAGGGTGTGTGTTTTCAGACAGGACAGGGGGACGGCGCTCTTCTCTCCCTCTCCGACGCAGTGAGCAGGGCGGCAAGGACGGCCGAAGTCAGGCCAGTCACTTCCCCAGACCACCTGCAGGAGGAGCTTGACAGCCCTGAGCTCCAGGAGGCATATGCAGAGCAGGTACAGTCCTCCACTAACACTCACTGACAGAAAAACAAGCTGTTCCATCATTCCATGGCTTCTCCTAATATTACAGATGTCACACATTGACACGATTGTAAATGGTCATTAGGGAGCTGACACTGACGGTTATATGCCGTGGTGGAAAAGGTACCCATTTTCTAGTCAAGATACCTTAATAGAAAATGACTCAAGTAAAAGTGAATGTCACCCAGTAAAATGCTACTCAAGTATCAAAAGTAAATTCCTTGTAAATTTGGCAAACCAGATGGCACTGTTTGTTCTTCATTTGTGGATAGCCAGGGGCACTCCTAGACATCCCAGACATAATTTACAAACAAAGCATGTGTTTAGTGAGTCCACCAGATCAGAGGCAATAGAGATGACCAGGGGTGTTCTCTTGTTAAGTGTGTGAATTGGACAATGTCTGTCCTGCTAAGCATTCAAAAAGTACATTTTCTTTAGGAATGTAGTGAAGTAAAAGTTAACAAAAAATTGTAAAACAAACTAAAGCATTTTGCACAACTGGTTGTGATTTTCAATATTGAACGATGATGTATTTAATGTTGAACGACCCTTTTTGTAATTGCCACCTTTGTCCTCTGTATCAGGTGAAGAAAGACATAAAGAAGCGAGTGAGAGAGGACCCAGACTTCAGCTCTCAGCAGTTCCCCAACACACACAGAGCTTTTTCATCAGACTCATAACCTAACCACAACTTGTTTTGCAACCTGATGAAATTTTACACATATCCTCACCATCCTTTACTTTTGGATTGCTCAGTATCACAACTGAATGCAGTTAAGCCTAAATCTAATTTATTTATAAAGCCCTTCTTACATCAGCTGATATCTCAGTGCTGTACAGAAACCCAGCCTAAAACCCCAAACACCAAGCAATGCAGGTGTAGAAGCACGGTGGCTAGGGAAAAACTCCCTAGAAAAAGGCTAGAACCTAGGAAAATCAGGTGCCTACCAATTTTTTGTTGTTGTACCAGACACATCTCCTTTTGACTAAATTACTGACTGATTTATTTTTCCAGTGCCTATTTTTCCCCCGCCCTCCTGGTGATGGAACACACCTGATTTGACAAGTTTGTCCTTATTTTATGGATGACTTACATTTGACCTTATATCTGCAATGCTGTTTTGTTTAGTGTTATAATGTTAATATTATCCTGCCTATATCTCTTACCTGTTGTGTTTTTCATTAGCTTCCCTGAAAATAAAAATGGCTTATTTCAAGAGTATGCTTTCATGGGATGAAAATGTGTGCTGAATAAATAACTTGGTGTTCAATGGTGCTTGAAAAAACAAGTACCAGCCATTCAGTTGTCTAGGGCAGTGGTCACCAACCTTTGCAATCAAAAAGCAAGCAGAGCCACCAGACTTATTACATTACCTTCATAAAAACAGTTCTGTAAGAGAGGTTTGTGCAGTAGGCCTAATACATCACAGCATATTGGCTATATTTAACCTTATTTTAACTAGGCAAGTCAGTTAACTGACTGCCTAGCCCAGCCAAACCCAGACGACAGTCCCCTGACTATTGTTCTCAGACCAGATATTTCATTTGAGCTTTGAATACAAAATAGATAACCAATAGATTGGTGTAGCAATTGGAAGGCACAGCTCATCATAAATTAAAATAACTAGCTTTTTCCCAATAGTCTTGGACGCACTGAAGTTGGAGATTTTCAAGTTGTTTTGAACATGGAATTAGTCTCAGCTGAGGGAAAGCACAGCAGCTGGTGCGCCTCATTGTCCCTGCTATCTCCTTCCTTTTCTCCGGTGACACTGACCCGAGAGGGGACACAGTCTTACACCTGATGGCGAAACGCAGTCGCACCACATCTAATTCGTGTTCCTTTGACCGGAGAAAGTTGAATATTAAAAATAGACATGCTTGGATAAGCGCGTTTTGTTTTGCAAGTGTTGAATAAAGATTGACAGTGCTGAATCAAATGTTACATTAATTCAGTCATAAAACAGCTCTTTGTATTCTTTGACACTCTGTAGTCATGCTTTGAACGTTATGAAATCTTACGTCGGATAGTATTCAACTGTTGCGGCCGAGGTCTTGGAAGGCTGTAAGCACGGTGATGTGGGCTATCCGATTGGCCAGCACAGTTTTAGCCCCAGATCTCCCAGTCAGGTGGAGTTTGTTTTTTTCAGACACATTAAATGGTTCAAAATTGGAACACGTTGCCTCCCGGTGCACATGGCTTCTGAATCAAGTGCGCATACCGCCAACAGCGCAACACAAAGGGAACGCAAGCCTTTATCTTTGGCTTTTCTGTTTTCAAACAGAAATGTTTGAAGATCGACGGGTTGGTGACCTACTGGTCTAGGGGATTGACAACGGTCATTCGCATGGTGAAATATGTTACCACTGCCAGCTAGTGGCACTATACACTAGCAACACTATCACAGAACAGCTCACATTTGTTCCGCATGTGCTAAGTTGATCATACAAATATAAGAGCCCGTTTGTTTAGCTTTGCTTTAACATTGTGTTAAGATTGATTTACGTATGGTGATGCCTTCATGAACAGGTTGGGCAGCCTATAGAAGAATGAAAGGGACTACAGTCAGCTCCTGGTTCCTATCCTGTTTGGAAGGCAGGAATGTAGCCTAGGCGTGACTAACAGCACTAAGTTACATTTTCTTAGTAGGTCATAAGACTGCATTGCAACTCACTGTGCTCTGTATCTAAAGTAGATCTCAGAGGGGTTTGGCCAAATGAGGCAAGGCAAGTTTCTATGCAAACCCCAATGTTCACTGGAGAACAGTGTGAGTGTGAGTTAGATGAAGCATTGAAGTCACACTACCCCATTTCCAGTGAAGAAATCACCTCAGTAAATTATTTTCTTCCTGAATCTCCTTTTGAGAATTGTATTTTTTTGGTTGTGACATTGTCAATGCAAGTGATAATAGCCTAAAGTAGATGTTTAGAAATGGGTTGTAATATGAACTGATACAAAATCAGTTTGTGTAACGCTTGACGCATCCAGATCTCAAATGAATAGGATGATATGGCCTAACCGTTTAGAAACAGACAAAAAAAAAAAAGCTTAATGTTTGTACTGGTACATGCCCTGTGAAGTGATCAACTCCATCTAAACTTTAGTAGAGTTGAATCTGAAAAAGAAGCTGAATCTGTTGGCATCCGTATGACATCTAATACACCCCCCCCCATACACGCAACAAAGACAGCACTGTGTAGGTACCCAAAGAAAGCCGGGTTTGAAACTGGGAATCCAGACAGCTTACTAGGAAACATTACGTGTGCTCTGTTTGTATAAGGTGTGCACAGTAAGTTTATGACATTTGATCACTACTCCAATCAGTGACCTCAGTCAAATTTAACCTTAAAGTAACTGCTCTCAATTTCAGTGTCCATCACGCAAGATTCAAATTGATTGGAATTGTTTGTTTTCACTAACTTTGTCAAAAAACAGTCAATAGTATTAGATATATCAACACAGTTATATTATCACAGCAATGGGAATATCTGAATAGGAAACAGTCGTAGATGAGTCACAGGATCTAAATACAAATGCATGACAGTGCAAAGTTGAGTTCATGAACAGGCTAGTTATAGAAATGCACCAGAGTTTGGATGGGAATCCTTCTGATTTCTGTATCTGTGTGTTAGCCACACTCCCAGGATCTGAAATTAGATGGGGGGGGGGGGGGGGAATGTGATTAGATTAATACTAAAGCACAATACACAGTGAGTGTACAAAACATTAGAACACCTTCCTAATATCGAGTTGCACTCCAATGTGTCCAAACGTAGTGTCAAGTTGGCTGGATGGCTGGATGGCAAGTTGGCTGGATGTCCTGGTGGACCATTCTTGATACCCACGGGAAAGTGTTGAGTATGAAAACCCCAGCAGTGTCGCAGTTCTTGACACACTCAAACTGGTGAGCCTGGCACCTACCACCATACCCCATTGAAAGGCACTTAAATATTTGGTCTTGACCATTCACTCCCTAAATGGCAGTCCATGTCTCAAGGCTTGAAAATCCTTCTTTAACCAGTCTCCTCCCTGTCATCTACACTGATTGAAGTGGATTTAATAAGTGACATCAATAAGGGATCATAGCTTTCACCTGGTCAGTCTGTCATGGAAAGAGCAGGTGTTCCTAATGTTTTGTACACTCAGTGTAGATAGATTTGGAATTGTTTAAATAATTTCTGAAGCCAAAAAGTCTAAATTGTAGAGTGTCGATGACATATAAAGATGCAGACAGTAAAAGTCCCCAATACAGAGTGTTATGTTTTCAGTTCCAATTTACATAGTAAAAGGCTGTGGGATTCCTATGTTACACAGCAAGTTCTACCCATTGCCAGTGCAATGCTATGAGGCTACAGCAGGTTGCTAACCTCTGTGAAGCTGAAGAAGCATCCAATCCCGCCCACAAAGCGTAAAACCTCCTCAGCATGACTTTGGATGATTGGAGCACAAGGGTCACAGGATAATGGGTTGGCGAAACAGTCCTGTAGTGTGAGGAAGAAAGTAGAAAGGACATAATTTAAGTCATATGTCCATCACTATCTGTCATGTTGCTGGTTTACACTGATAACAAGCCAGAGGCTTTACCGCGTCACAGGTGCCATTATAGTTTGTATGGAAGAAGCCACAGCAGTTTAGAGTTCTCTCCACATCCTTCTGAGTGGCCTCCGACTTGTTCCAGCCCACCTCTAGGAGTTCTTTCTACAGTGGGGAAAATGGATGAAGCGGTGCAGGGAGATTTGAATTCTGTGACCAAAGCCTCATTCAGCATGTCATCAGAGTGCTTCTTTGCGATCAACTGGAAATTATTCACACTTTCCATTTATGTTGTGCCTTATCCATTTGTTAAATATCTAATACAGGACACAGAAGGAAAGTATGAATGATTTCCAGTATTTATTTATTTAAGGTGTTCTACAGATTAAGTGGTCATGAATCACATTATACACATAATATATTGTCACGTACCTGCTGCTCTTTACTGATAGCCAGACATGCAGCAGACACTGACAGCTGCACCACGAACACCAGGAACAGAATAATCATGTACTGAGGCCAATTAAGGAAGCTCACATGTGACAACCCTCTGGAAACAAACTAGGCAACGCGAGGCTGTGTATTTGAAAGAGAATTGTTCATAAAGTGAGAAAATAGCAGTTATTAAGAGTAGTCTGGGTACACATTGCAACTAAGAACCTCTAATATACAACAGTCCTCGGTTTCAGTAGGTGTTGTAGTTTGTATTCACTTAACCATGTAATGATAGGGGACATGAATAAAACACATTACAACCACACAAAACCAATCATATCACATGAAGGTGATGAAAAGTGAGTGGATCTAGGATCAGCTTCCCTTCCCCAATCCTAATCTTAACCATTAGTTGGGAAAAATGCAAAAAAAACATGACCCAAGTTCAGTGTCTAGGGGCAACGTCACCCTAGTCCTGATTGAAGGATACAAAGAACAGCAGGACCTGGTGGTGCATCAGGGCTCCACAGAGGCCCACGAAGGCCACAAATAACAGGAAGATGCCCACGCCAACGACTCCAGCCACCACCCGAATACTGGAGACCAGGCCAAACCATTTCCCCCAAGCAGCTACTCCAATCAGCAGCAAGCTCACCATCTGAAGACCAAGCACAATACAAAGTGATGACAGAAGTCCACTAGGAACGGAAAAGCACTTAAAGGAAACTTCATGCTGATTTCTTTGATGTGGGCAAAGTCAACACCATCTCATATTTAGGCTACAACCTTCAGGTTGATTAAAGTCTTTAGACAGATGTTATGAAATAAATACATTTGATACATAATACAATATTTATTGAGACATTGGGAAAGTATCACATTGAGTATTTTGATTATATTATACATTAAATTGCAATAATTGTATGACGATAATTTATCACTCTATACAGATATGGTTTAGACAAGTGGTTCCCAACCTTTTTCAGTTACTGTACCACCAACATAAATTTGCTCTGCCCCAAGTAACCCTGAAGTAAAATGTACTTATGGGATTACAAGTAGGCTTATGGTATCACGAGGCTTCTTAAATACCCCCAGAGGTCCTAGTACACCTGGTTGGGAACCAATAATTTAGACTTTGCATTAACTGAGAGACATTGTGTCAACTGTTTGGAATGTAGCCTACTATCATTTTGATAGGTGTCACAACGACTTAATTTGCATGATAGCCCTTCTTGCCCTGGCTATATCATTCTTGACTAGAATCATGTTGGCTTTTGCACTTTCATTAATAGCCTATCATCGAAAAACAATTCGTACCCATATGGAAACATCTTTGCGTGGTACTTACAACATAAAGTATGTTCAGAGCGCATAGGGAATTCTTCGTGCAAACAAATCCTCCGCAAACCATCTCGAACAAAGCAATTATCAGACTCAAATGTGTCTGAGTTGGAAAAGTAAGAAGTCTTATCATTGAATGAAAAACACTGACTGTGGCGTTTTTAAGGTGTGTAGGATTCAAAGGAGGGACAAGTCCAGGGAAATGGGTTTTCGATTTACCGGATTGGTCGTCTTGAAATGATGACTTCACATATGCAAATGCAGCTAAAAAAAAAAGTGTGATGGCTGAGCAAGTAATTACCCAAGTGTTATTTTAATCACCAGATACTGTGTATGTTTATTTATTTATCATTTACTTAACTAGGAAAATCAGTTAAGAACAAATTCGTATTTACAATGACAGTCTAACCTGGTCAAACCTGAACGACGCTGGGCCAATTGTGCGCTGCCCTATGGGACTCACAATCACGACCGGTTGTGATACAGCCTGGAATCGAACCAGGGTATGTAGTGACACCTCTAGCACTGAGACGCAGTGCCTTTTTGACCGCTGCGCCATTCTGGAGGTTTACTAGGACTAGGCTGCACTGTAAGACATTTCACATAAAATATTCCCTTACAAAAAAAGATTGCAATCAGAGTGCAGTAAACTGCAAATAATATGTCCAAAAATAGTTTATTTTTTTACTACAGTAATTTTGCAGTGTAACTGCAGTTAGAGTGCAGTATAACTGCAGTTCAACTGCAGTACACTACAGTTATTCTGTAATTACTGCTCCAAAATACCACAGTGGACTGCAGTTACGGCATTTTACTGCAGTTTCAAAACTGCAATCTTTTTGTAGGGTAAACCCCTACAAAAAAAGGGTAAACCCCTACAAAAAAAGATTGCAGTTTTGAAACTGCAGTAAAAGTGCAGTAACTGCAGTCCACTGTGGTATTTTGGAGCAGTAATTACAGAATAACTGTAGTGTACTACAGTTACACTTCAAAATTACTGCAGTAAAAAAAATGCTATTTTTGATGAGGAAAAATACTTTTGAAACAATGGGAGCATATAACGACACTAATGTATCTTTAACCTTTATCCTCTAATTTGGACATTGATAAACAACACTATTGCTTTTCAATAAAACACCTTAATATTTGTTATTCAAGTTATGAAAGTGTGCTCGTGCTTAAGAACAAATGTGATGAATTATACCCCACTAAAACATGTTGAAGAACACTGACGGCTAGAGGAACAATGTATAAAATACGTACAGTCTAAACGCTTCAACATATCAAGAATGAACTTTCTAAACTTCTGTGGAACTGCTAACAAATGTTGAAAAGGGGGAGGAGAATGGGCTTTGAAAGCGGTTCGTATTATGATAAATAATTACGGTGTTGATATGTTGTATACTGCAATAATATATATGCATATTATTTACGTTCTGTATTATTGTCTTCAATGGAAGAGAAAAAGTTGAATGAATTCATATGAATTTCAATGCCCACCCTTGTACTAAACACGTGGTACAGTCTGAAACCACCAGTTTAACCCCAACAGCCAGCTAGCAAGCGTCAGAATGAAAACCAAACAACGTGATAGTCTATAATTTAGTTTCACTCATACTTATCCATATTTGTCTTATGTCATTGACAGATTTTTTTTAACACACAATTCTAGCCAATATGTCAGCTCCGAAGAAGGGAGATCTATCTCCCACGGAGAGGGAATTATTCGTAGTTATTGCTGCAGGTAAATCCTCTTTACTTTAATGCTAATGCTAGCTAGACAGTACGCTTGCTACTGTAGTCTAGATAAGATATCTGAGATTGCTGTGCGATTTCACATTTAACTAGTGCGTTATGTAATGGGTTAAATTATGTTTCTAATGATGGTGACTATATGGCTAACTTGATAGCCCAATTCAGCAAGTTGCATTGGAAGGAAACTTGCTAACTACTGTAGCTAGCTAGCCAAGCTAGTACACATTGTTATAAAAATCTCTAATCTGCTAACGTTAGTATTGTACAGTACTACTAGACGTTATGTTAGCTAGCTAGCCAGTTCATGACATTTCTGAAACAGTTTTCTAGACAAGTTAACTGTTGGTTGCTCAAGCCTTGGTTAACTTGTGGCAGTGTTCATAACTTTCAATGCAATACAATCCCTTGAAGGTATAGCATGCTTGTACAATTAATGATTGACCTTTGATGCTTTTTTCAGGAAATGTTCAAGAAGCCTCAAGATTATTGGGCTGCAAGGATGTCAGAGTCAACTGTTTGGATGAGGTTTGATTTTTCAACGATATTATATTGTAACATTAGTTTTTGATTGATTTATGCTCTTCATAATTTGGCTGCAAACTGGACAGTAAGGAAACCACAGACAGCATGTCTCTTTTTGTTTCATAACATTGCCTATGTCTGCTCCTCACGAGGCAGGCAGTCCATTCCAGGCACTCCACAGTTTAGGAAAAGCTATTTTCCGCAATCTCATTGTCCTGTATTGTGCATTCTACAATGCTGTACAATGGGAAATATTTTTATGTGGATTTAATTCGGCATCATTTGTCTATAATAGGCTACTTAAATGATGCATATCTACAACATACACTACTGACAGTTCTGTTTCTCCTCCTCAGAATGGGATGACTCCACTCATGCATGCTGCATACAAGGGCAAGGCGGACATGTGCAAGCTGCTACTGCAACATGGGGCAGATGTGAACTGTAATGAACACGAGCATGGATACACGGCACTGATGTTCGCCGGGCTATCAGGTAGGCATATTTTCTCACTGTTCATATTGCTGAGAAAGGATATCCCTGTGTAGATCAGGGTGCCCCATGTTGAATTCATTAATTTGACTGTGTGCGGTAACTCTTTTCTCCCCACCTTGCCATCTAGGTAAGACTGATATCACCTGGATGATGTTAGATGCAGGAGCGGAGACAGATGTGGTCAACTCCGTCGGGCGAACAGCATCTCAGATGGCTGCGTTTGTCGGTAAGTACAGTAAGGATATCACACATAACAGGAAGTGGATGTGATGTCTGTGACGTATAATAATCTTGAATGACTCCATATTGGCATTGCCACCCTTTATTCTGATCGTGTTCATTAGGGCACATTCTGTTTGGAGCCTTATGAATGCAACCTCTGTCACAGTGAGACATCGGAACTTGTTTCTCACCCAGGTGTATCTCCTCTCCCTCTCCCCAGGGCAGCACGACTGTGTGACGGTGATCAACAACTTCTTCTCGCGGGCCAAGCTGGAGTATTACACCAAACGCCAGGGGCTGGAGAAGGAGCCCAAGCTGCCCCCCAAACTGGCAGGGCCCCTCCACAAGATCATCATGAGCACCAACCTCAACCCCGTCAAGGTAAATACCACCACCGCTGTCTCTGGGCCACAATATGGAATAGTGGGTTTGGAGTGAGATATTAAGTGATGCATATTTGATCAAAGCAGTGTGTACACCAGACCACTCAGACCAGCAAGGATATCAGGCGGGAAAAAAGTAAGCAGACCTTTTCCGACTAAAGACAAGTCTGCTGGAGAACTGTAAAAGGCAAAACACAAAGACAGACCACCAATAATATAACCCTATCCGTGCATTATATATCACCTTTTTATAAGCATAGCTTTTTGGCGAATAGTGGGTTATGTGACCTTTGGCAATCCATCCTACATAGGGAGCTGTTATGTCACCCTTTATAGTGTATGAGAACGCCCCCTTCTCTGTCTGCCTCTCTCAGATGGTGCTTCTGGTGAAGGAGAACCCGGTGCTGGCCGAGGTGGAGGCCCTGGAGAAGTGCCGGCGGGTGATGGAACTGATCTGTGAGAAGTGTGTGAAGCAGCAGGACATGAACGAGGTGCTGGCAATGAAGATGCACTACATTAGCTGTGTGCTGCAGAAGTGTGCCTCCTTCCTCAAGGAGCGTGATGACAAGCTGGAAGGACTCATCAAGAGGTGGGCGAGGGGGTTGGACTGTATGGGCTGGTTTCCCAGACATGCATAGAGTATACACATATGAACATGTAAATACATATGGGGCTGGTTACCCGGACACTATTATTACTATTTATAGATCTTTTTTTATTAAACTGGACTGACAGAGGATGTCAATGCAAAAAGTCGGTAAGATAAGGAAGAAATTGCTATGAAATGCATATATCTGGCTGCACTGATGATGTGTAGAAATACTCTGGCACACTAAATCTGTTTTAGATTGTTATGTATACTGTATTGCAATGCATACAACCCCAGATGTCATTGCTGTCCCCATGCAGCTTGTTGAAGGGCCGGGACAGTGACGGCTTCCCGCTGTTCCAGGAGAAGTTCATCAGAGAGTGCATCCGCAAGTTCCCCCACCGTGACGCCACACTGCTGCAGCAGCTGGTACGAAGTATCGCTCCCGTGGAGATCGTGAGTCAATCAGTCATCAATCAAATGGATTTATGAAGCCTCTTTTCCCATCAATATTTGTCACAAAGTGCTTTTACAGTCATGCTCTCTCTCGTGATGTCTGTCTGTGTATTTAATATAGACTCATTTTGCAACGTCAGTTTGAGTGAAGCACCACTTGTACTAGTTTCATGTTATGGGCTTAATAACCATTTCAACGTTTATACTGTTAGGCCCGGTTTCCCAGACAATGATTAAGCTTAGTCATGGACTAAAAAGCATGCTCAATGAGGAATTTCCTTTAAAATAGCTTTTTAGTTCATGACTAGGCTTAATCTTTGACCATTAGTGTCATTTTCAATTGTTTGTACTGTATATCTTGTGTATATTTAGAATTTTCTCTACCATTTCCCCTTTCTGTCCTGGTCAGGGTAACGATCCTACAGCCATCTCAGTTTTGATCCAGGCTATAACAGGACAGGTGGGCTTCATGGATGCAGAGTTCTGTACCACCTGTGGGGAGAAGGGAGCAGAGAAGAGATGCTCCATCTGTAAAATGGTAGGCACAATGCGCTTTTCTACAGTAACTCATATCAATACAGTCAAGGGGCGGCAGTGTAGCCTAGTGGTTAGAGCATTGGACTAGTAACCGAAAGGTTGCAAGTTCAAATCCCCGAGCTGACAAGGTACAAAATCTGTCGTTCTGCCCTTGAACAGGCAGTTAACCCACTGTTCCTAGGCCGTCATTGAAAATAAGAATTTGTTCTTAACTGACTTGCCTAGTTAAATAAAGGTAACATTTTTTTATTTTTAAATGCTATATTCATATATCCATTGTCATCATTCATAGAACTCCAATAGCAATGGTCATTCTGTCATTATGTATCCTTGCATCCGATGCATGGGCCTCTCTTCTTACCCAACACATGCAACGTTTTTGTATTCCTATAGGTGATTTACTGTGCCCCAGCCTGCCAGAAAATGCACTGGTTCACCCATAAGAAGGTCTGCAAGCAGCTTCAGGAGCAGAGAGAAAAGCACGAGGCAGAGTCAGCCAAGCTGATGGAGCGACAGAGGAAAGGTATTGGAGAAATATTCTTCAGCCGTACATTTTCATGTCACCTCTTGTTTAATTTGTATGTCTCATTTAATTTTAAGTGACCAAGGATGACATGAAACACCTACTGTACATTGGTTACAAAACGATGCTTGGTTTTGAATAGGATGCTTCAGCTTCAAAAGTGGTAGTTAGGTTAAATCGTCTTTCCATTGCGCCGTGTTACAAGGCATCATGTTAACAGTGGGCCACTTATGTGTTTCTCAGAGCAGAGCCAGGCGGTAGAGTCGGCGACAGGCTCCATGCAGGACCTCTCAGTAGGACCCAATGAAGACTCTCCAACTTTCCCGTCAACCTCTGACAACCAAGCAGACCCCCCTCCCCCCAGCCCTGTCTCCACCACTCCAGCCACAGAGAACTGAAGGAGGTCTGTAAGGGACGTCCAACACAGGTGCACAATGCCTATACACCCTGCAGTCTCCCCTACTACAGGTCTACACTGTTGTCCTAGAAGGTCTAAGGGAGGCCTGCCATGTAAGGCCCAACAGTTAACCTGGGGATGAAGACCGCAGGAGCTTCACACAAGCTTAAGGCCTGAACCCATGGGAAAGGATCCCTTATTTATTGATGATCTGACATTGTTTTCCACCAAAGCAACGCAACACTATTGCACACGATGGAAGAAGGGTTAGGGTCACGAGTGTCTATGCTTTAAAAAAAATTACAAAAATTCCATGTTTTTTTTTCATCATTCATGTCCAATGTTAAATTGTACACTAATATAATTATGTCGGTGTTTTTTTCAAGAATAATGCAAAGTGCTTCAGGGAGTGTTATGTAAAGAAGTAGTCGTAGGTTTAATTGCTTTTCTGTTTGTTCATGTCCTTAATTTCCCTAGTTAATAGATAAAGGACATTGTTTCCAAACATACAGTAAAGTGGCTTGAATTGGCCAAGAACAAAATATTTTTCAAGTTACTGTAACCTCCTGAAAAAGCAATTTGGCAAATCCCTCTAACAATGTGGCTTTTTTGTTGTTGTTGAATACTGATGTTTCGAAGATGTCAAATGACTGTGATTGCAATACAACAGAATAAACACCACTACTGTCTCTGTGCTTTTGATTGTATGACAGATTACTTATCTGAGTGTCAGCCTGTTTGTATCAGTCATGCCAAACCTTGCCACTCCTTGTCATGCCAAACAATGTTTCGTATGACACCGCTTTGACATGATAGCACAAACAGATCTGGGATCAGGCTAAGACTAGACTCCACTCACATGGGAAATGTGCTTAACGTAGACTAGTGAGGATTCAGACTCCCAAAGTTCTTCCTCCAGTTCATCCTGTACTGTGTAACATTGAACTGGGGTGTCTGTTTGTTGTGTAGTGGTAATGAGAAAACTGATTCTATTGACTGGTATAATTCAGCTAGAGCTCCCTCTACAGGCTCATACAGCATGACACCACAGTGGTATGACCTCCAGGTGAGAATTTCAATTGTATTTCCTCACATCCTCCTCCTCTTCTCAAAGCATATTGGAGAAGATCTGATGTTCCTCCCCTGGGATCTTCTCCTCCAGTGCAAGGAGAGAGGACATGAAGAATCGGTTAAATACAATTGAGATTCACCCCTCTTGTTTCTGGTGCAGTTATCTGAACATGACAGTGAGGATGTTGGCCCCTGGCTGGTTCCATTCCCCCAGCAGTGGAAATTGCCTTCCAGTCCACAGTGGAGAACTGCATGATGGATCTCTGCATGGCTCTGTGCACACTGGGATATGCTATCTCACCGAATGGGCTCCTGGGCAGAGATAAGCATCACAGAGAAGCGCATATAAATAGACATTGAGAACATTCACTACTTTAGGATTCATACATTCAATTGTAACATTGCTTATTTGTATGAAGAGATAATCACCCATATCCCTTATTTGTGACTTACTTTAAATGTTGTCTTGATCCATAGTGAACTGCAAGTCGGATGAAAATTATCAAATTGATTGCATATTTTCTAAATTTTTGAATTCAATAGATTAAAAAAGCTGGTGAATTGCAATGTAAGGCAAATGCTCTTCTCCTTTGGTACAGTACAGTATTTTACCTTGAGCAAGGTGTCATCCCTCCCCATAGATGCCAGTCTCTCTACTGGCAGGAGTCTCTGCCCGGCTGCCAACTGGGGGACACAATGGTGTTCTATACTAAACGGCTGTAATGAACTGTTCCTCTCCTCCTGCTTCATCTCTGTCAACCGGGAATCACTTTAGGTTCAACAAGGATCCCAGACTTGACACAGCAATGTATTGTAACAGTTTCACAAGTTAGTTGCCTATTTTCCCATTTTTGGAATATGATTTCAATATTTGTTGACATACCTCTTCTATCCAATAGCTTCACTGAAGGCAAGCTATGGACCACATATTGACGATATCTGGTCTGTTGTGAGTAGCGATTCAGGGAAAAAAGCTGCAAAAGCAATTGTCAAACAGGTTTTAATCTACAAAACGGTGTCAAATCTAAGGGAGGCTGGTGGGAGGGAGCTATTGGAAGATGGGCTCATTGTAATGGCTGGAATGGAATTAATGGAATGGTATCAAACATATGGAAACCACGTTTGACTCCGTTCCATTTGTTCCATTCCAACCATTAAAATGAGCCTGTCTTCTTTTCCTCCACCCACCAGCCTCCACTGGTCATATCTGTTGTTCCTCACATAACCATGTCAAATGTGAGGGCCTTAGACTGTACAGTATCAGTGGAATCCCTATTCACTCACTGACAGTGTGGAGATGCTGCAAGTTCCTCAACTCAGCCACGCAGTCCTCCAGCCTCTTCATCTGGTGTTTGTGCAGAAGAAGAACCCAAAAGGTCAGGTGTCCCAGGGCGTCTAGGAATGGAAAACATACAGTAAGAACTGTAGCCTGGGTGCCAGCCTGTTTCTGCTCTCTTAACAGCTCCATGTGACATTGTCATGCCAAACCTGGCTTGACAATGACAGCAATGGACTTGGCAAGAGCACAAACAGATCTGGGTCTACAGTCTATAAACAGGACAGGCATGTGTGCACTTGAGGATGGAAAACACAGATCCACATCAAGACAAACTCACACAGAACATGCAATGCAATGTTATAGCATATGCTTAGGAAAATAAAGATGGCAATATTTACCTGAAATATATGTTATTTTATCATTTTGGAGGTAATTTTCTGTCATGCAACAGTTGAGGGAATGGTAGGAGAGTTCGGTAATTTGAAACATTTACAGAACATTATGATTTGGAAATGGGAAAATTATATTTTTCCTTTCTTGGCTATTCTGATATGACATGCCTAGTGTTTGATTGTCACACATTCCCACATTTAATATAACTGTATATGCAGTATCATTATCTGTTTGTGATGTTGGCTACAGTACCTTGTTAAGTATCTCAGCATGGAGAATCTTGAAAAATCTGGAATATTGACGATTCCTCTATAATCAAATATTTTGTTCATTTGCATTCTGTGCATTTTATATAACATAATACTGGCATATACTGACATGATTGGTATTTTCCAACAAATTATAATTTACAGGTCACATCACGTCCACAGCCTTGCAATGAATAGGGCCTCATTTGAAATACTTAAGTTATAGATTCCATAGAAGTTATGACAAGACTACTTTGTGGCAAGGTAAAGTTGACAGACATCAATGTCCCTCATGATTCCATACTTCTGGAGAGCATCATGAAGCCCCTGTAGGAATGTGCAGTGAAATTCTAAATATCATTACATCTTCAAAATACTTGATCAATCTTTTAGGTAAAATAAATGAAGTATAGTAATTCAGACATGTCTATCACCTATGAAGGACAAACCAAACCAACCACCCTACTAGATCTACCTGGAGCCAGGAAACCCCTGTTTTATATTCTTTGTCATAACAAAGAATTCTGTTCTCTTGCCTCATCTTCAGATTGCACAGGTTTCTGAAATGTATTTTTTTTTGGGGGGGGGGGGCAGGAGGCAATAATTGATAGATTTTGGTGTAATGTGAGGCTAAATGATAACAATCATGATATTGTTTTATTTATTATAATTATTATTTTAACGTTCATGATATGACATTATCACTCGTGCTGCAATTGAGTTCCTTCAACAATGGCAACGACTGGTCAGTAGATGGCATACTATCTCTACCTAGTGTATTGACTGCAGGGTGACAAAGGTTTCCCTGAATTGCATGCACTTATTTCATTACATTATCGTGGGCCTATTACTGAATTGTAGCCCAAGTTCACAATTCTATTCTTCACAGTAAACTGGGATGTTTCACAATTTTGACATAATAATTCATATCAATTGTAATATACAATTGGGAAAATGAAATCAGTACCTTGAATCTGGTGGCTAAAGGCAAACTGGGAACAGCTCTCTCTAGCATAAGACACAAATCCATTGTCTGCATTTATACAGTGGGCTTCCTTGGGGATTCATAGTGAATTCTACACACCCATGAACTTTTTCTCTTGGCTTTGTTCCCGTGTTGTCCCTCTCTAGTCCCCCCCCCCCCTCTTATTACCACATGAGGGTCCCTTCCTGTCAATACACACACTCCTGTCATGTTGCTTGTCGATGTGTTAATAACTCACTGTGTGTGTGTGCAGGAATGTGTATGGGATTGTGTGCCTGTCCCTTTACTTCCCACAGGATTCTGTCACCTGATCTGCTCCTATATGTCACCGTCTCCATGGTCTGGACACCTACAGACGGTGCTGTCTCAGCTTTCTGCTCCTTTAGATAGGAGAAACATGACAGTGGTATATCGTATGAACTTCTGTACCATTCACCCCATCACCTAAAGGACTGTAGACGGGAAAGCCATCCATGTATTACTAGTCTCCTGGGATAAAATGGTTTGATTGTCTTTATTTTGTGGCGGAAGTGAGGTAGGTGAAATAACTTTTTTGTGAAATATGCCTTGCATTAAAGTAAAAAAGAGACAAGGTCGTTAGTTACAAAATCAACAATAGTACAAACAATATATTATGGCTTCACCTTTACATGTATTCAGGCAGATATTATATGACAAGATACAGTCATCTGCTTTGTTTTCAATGCTTTGTGGTATTCTACGCAGGAGGAAGGAGGGCCCTATATTTAAGGTTCATATGATAATGACACTGAACAAAAGTGTATCAGATTTCATTCACATAAGCAACAATTAGTGTCTATGTGTGACACTTCTTTTCAAATCTGGAAGACAAGGCTGAAGTGAATGCTCCCGCAGAAGTAATTATATCTCTCCTTGCCATGAGTTGCGCACACACAAAGACTCCAGTTAGTCTAGGCACTCCAATCATTAGGTATAAAAATGACAAGGGATTGAGAGGTTGAGTGGAAGAGAATGACAGAGACCGAAAGCAAATTACACAGACCGTATCAGCTTTCATTTTTGAATTAAGAAGAATAGGTGAGATTGCATGTCAGAACATGGAAGATGATTAAATGAGGGAATATATATACAAAAAAATATAAAAAACATTTAACAGAAGAAGAACACATTACTGCAAAGACCAAAAGTGGAGGGTTCTTCTATTATTTTGAATAGATTAAATGTGATGAATAGATTGCGATCTTAAGAAGCACAAATTACGCAATAGCACCAAATCCCATCAATTGGAGAGACAGGAACAGGATCACTCCAGATGTTTTAGACGCACTGGCTCTCTAGCGCACAGACACATGGGCGTGGTTATCCAGTTACGCCCAGCCTTCAGTCAAGAGATCCCATGATGTGCACCTGAGCGGTTGCCAAAACTAGACTCGGGCAGGCCTATATAAAACAAGCTCAGAACGTAGTATCTCTGCCGCAGACATCAGAGGCACAGAATCAATTTACCTGACACGGGATCTGCTTATTCCCTAAATCCCCAGAAGCAAATATGCACTTGAGCGCATGCAAGTCGTGCCACCTTGTATTCTTATTTTCTATTCTTGTGAGGAGTTGCCAGGCGTTCAATAATGATGCTACGGAGATCCTATACTCACACGTGGATACTCCTGTGCAGGATGCCCGGAGCAATGTCTCTTTAAATCGGGCAAGAAACGGCGGGAGAGGCGCGGGAAATACTGCTGGGAACGATCGAGTTGGTGAGTATTGTTCAGCATTCTTTATCAAAACATTGAGATTGTGCTTTGTTTTTAACTGATTTACTTTTTAATTTTAATTTTATTTCTCAAGACAAGTGCATAGACATATTTTTTCCAGCGCAAGCAGGTTTATAGAGGCTTCTACAATTAGGTTGTTGAGATGGTGTTCTCTAAATTATATTTGAAATTAATATACTACATTCTTAATGTAACTACTAAAATGACATGATCAGCTCTGGCCAGTAGCTAAGTAGTGACACTCTGCAGAGACAGTATCAGATGCCCCCACTGAGTGAGACCAGGCAAAGCTTGGCACAATGATCTTCAATACACACACACACACACACACACTCCTGGCAGGCGTCCAAGCAGGGCAGCAGAGATGAGTCACCCAGGGCAGCCAGGCTAGCGTTTGGGGAGTGATCGTGTGTCAGCGCCACTGAATGGAGGTGTGTTCCTATACACAGGAAGTCTGTGATTGTGGCGCTGTTTGACTTGAGCTCTCTCAGGACCCTGAGCATGAAGGAGAGAAAGGGAGCTTCTCCTCTCTTCATTCATCAAACTCTGTCATAGAGAAGGGGGCACATTGTCACAGAGGTGTATGGCAGTCTGTGAATGGGGCCCTGGCTTGGATTACAGGGAGAGTGAGGAACTGTAGCCTGGAGCAGAACAGTGCTGATAGTCCTACCAGTTGCCTGCTGATAATCCTACAAGAAAGCCAGCTCCATTGACATAGCTCAGAACACTAAAGCCCTTCCTCTCATGCAAGTGCAATGCACCATTTCCTCCCTACAAGCCAGTAACCAGTATAGGCTTACAGTCTGTGCCAAAAACCTCCAAATGAACCAAATAGATGGCTGTGTTTGTAAGGTTTTCTGATCGAAAACCCTTTGTTACCTGCAGTAGGATTCAAAGTGAAACCAAATAGTTTGTGGCCACAAAAGGACATTTTGAATCTTCAAAGTGGTTTGTTTCTCATCGTTTTTCTGTTACTCTCTTTCACAGACCAGAGAAGCCAAGTTGGCTGTAGAGAGCTGAGGTCCACCAAGTACATCTCTGATGGCCAATGCACAAGCATCAACCCCATAAAGGAGCTAGTATGTGCTGGCGAGTGCCTCCCCGCTCAGATGCTTCCCAACTGGATCGGCGGCAGCTACGGCAGAAAGTTCTGGAGCCGGAGGAACAGTCAGGACTGGCGCTGCGTCAACGACAAGACACGCACCCAACGCATCCAGCTGCAGTGCCAGGAAGGCAGCACAAGAACGTACAAAATCACTGTGGTCACCTCGTGCAAGTGTAAGAGGTACTCCCGGCAACACAACGAGTCGAGCCATATGAAGTTTGAGGAGCCTGCCTTGTCTCGGCCCCAGCTTCTCCACAAACACAAAGCCAAAGCCAAAAGGAGGCTAGGGAAGATTAAGCTAAATGAGAATTGGCATGAAGCAGAGCCCTAAAGCAGGACTGCAGAATGCCTCTGTGACTGTGGTCTTGGATTATCTCTTTATTGGGACTGGCTTGTTGTGAGGAGGACCACTGAAAGTGACTTTGTAAAAGTGAATGGCATTGGTTTGCTTGCTACATCTGAGGACCAATGGGCACCAATGAGTCATTAGCTAATAAGATGAAATTAACCTAAATGGGGTCATCATGACCAATAGAACTGTCTGGAACTTTAAGATAACTCGCGTCATTTAAGTTCTTGTATGACAATGTAAACCTGCTCATAACTCCATTATACAAACAGTTTTACAGCCAATATAATGTAATAAAATAAGCTCTGCATGAAAAGGGATTCCCAACACAAAAGCACCGCAAATACACAACACAATGTAAATATGTGTACATATATAATATGATATCACATGTCCTCTGAAGTATGATAACATATGTATAAACGTTTTCGATAAGATGTATATGATGTAATATATATGTAGTATTGCTATTCATTTGATAAACCTTTTAATATGCATCACACATATTTTGCAAAAATCTGTCATTGCTCATGCTTTCATTTTAATAAAACATGTTAACCCAAATTTCCCCTTATTGTATGTTGATTCTTAATTTACCACTTTTAAAATGGACTATTACCCAGTATTTTTTTTTCGTACTTTATTGATGTTCCCCCTGCAATTATTTTATGTCCTGGGGCCATTTTCAAGTTCTTGTTTCATTGATGTAAATCCATGTCCTGTGGCAGGCTACTTACACATAGTAATTTAGTTTTAAACATATCTTGGGTGGCAGCGCATGTCGACCACCTACAAATATGTAGGCCTACCCCAAATTGTTCTATGGAACACTAGATGGCATTTCAATGTTGAAGCATGTACAGTCGAAGTTTACATACACCTTAGCCAAATACATTTAAACTCATTTTTCTCACAATTCCTGACATTTAATCCCAGTAAAAATCCCTGTCTTAGATCAGTTATTATCACCACTTTATTTTAAGAATGAAATGTCAATAATAGTTGAGAGTTATTTCAGCTTTTATTTTTTTTCATCCCATTCCTAGTGGGTCAGAAGTTTACATACACTCAATTAGTATTTGGTAGCATTGCCTTTAAATTGTTTCACTTGGGTCAAACGTTTTCGGGTAGCCTTCCACAAGCTTCCCACAATAAGTTGGGTGAATTTTGGCCCATTCCTCCTGACAGAGCTGGTTTAACTGAGTCAGGTTTGTAGGCCTCCTTGCTTGCAGACGCTTTCTCAGTTCGTCCCACAAATGTTCTATAGGATTGAGGTCAGGGCTTTGTGATGGCCATTCCAATACGCTTACTTTGTTGTCTTGAAGCCATTTTGCCACAACTTTGGAAGTATGCTTGGGGTCATTGTCCATTTGGAAGACCCATTTGCGACCAAGCTTCAACTTCCTGACTGTTGTCTTGAGATGTTGCTTTAATATATCCACATCACTTTTCTTCTTCATGGCGCCATCTATTTTGTGAAGTGCACTAGTCCCTCCTGCAGCAAAGCACCCCCACAACATGATGCTGCCACTCCCGTGCTTCACAGTTGGGATGGTATTCTTCGGCTTGCTAGCCTCCCTCTTTTTCCTCCAAACATAACGATGGTCATTATGGCCAAACAGTTCTATTTTTGTTTCATCACACCAGAGGACATTTCTCCAAAAAGTACAATCTTTGTCCCCATGTGCAGTTGCAATCCGTAGTCTGGCTTTTTTATGGCGGGTTTGGAGCAGTGGCTTCTTCAATGCTGAGCAGCTTTTCAGGTTATGTCGATATAGGACTCGTTTTTACTGTGGATATAGATACTTTTGTACCTGTTTCCTTCAGCATCTTCTCAAGGTCCTTTGCTTTGTTCTGGGATTGATTTGCACTTTTCATACCAAAGTGCGTTCATCTCTAGGAGACAGAACGTGTCTCCTTCCTGAGCGGTAAGATGACTGCGTGGTCCCCATGATGTTTATACTTGCGTACTATTGTTTGTAGAGATGAATGTGGTACCTTCAGGCATTTGGAAATTGCTCCCAAGGATGAACCAGACTTGTGGACGTCTACAATTTATTTTCTGAGGTCTTGGCTGATTTATTTGGATTTTCCCATGATGTCAAGCAAAGAGGCACTGAGTTTGAAGGTAGGTCTTGAAATACATCCACAGGTACACCTCCAATTGATTCAAATGATGTCAAATAGCCTATCAGAAGCTTCTAAATCCATGACATCATTTTCTGGGATGTTCCAAGCTGTTTAAATGCACAGTCAACTTAGTGTATGTAAACTTCTGACCCACTGGAAATGTGATACAGTGAATTATAAGTTGGAAAAATGACTTGTGTCATGCACAAAGTAGATGTCCTAACCAACTTTCCAAAACTATAGTTTGTTAACAAGAAACTGGTGGTGTAGTTGAAATCGAGTTTTAATGACTCCAACCTAAGTGTATGTAAACTTCTGACTTCAACTGTAGGTGAAGTAATCCCATATCGTATAGGCCTACACATACAATTATCAGATCCCACTAGTTATACAGTTGCACCAGATCAAGCAATCTTGAATAAATGAATATGCAGCGGGTAGCCTGGCAGTTAAGAGTGTTGGGCCAGTAACTGAAAGGTTGTTGGTTCAAAACCCTGAGCTGACTAGGTGTAAAATCTCTCAATGTGCCATTGAGCAAGACACTTAACCCTAATTGCTCATGTAAATCGCTCTGGATAAGAGCATCTACTAAATGACTAAAATGTAAATGAATGCTCAATTGCATCAAGCAGTCAACATTTTAAAAGGCATGAAAGTCATAAATAACCACAAATACATAGTAGATATGATGATATCGAAATCTTGAGAACATCAGCAAAGACCCCACAGATAACATCAGTGACGTGTAGCTCGTATGGGGCTTCCTCGACCGCGCAAATCGAATCAATCACTAGTCTACGCGACTCCGCCCATAAAATAATGAATGGACGGTACACGGGGATACCGGTAGGATATATTCGTGACATCAATGTTAGTCCGTTTTAACTTCAAATTAATAAATTGTCCTGAAGCATGCAAGAGGAAACGGGCGACATGGCCAGGCCTGTTGATCCAGGGCATTTCTCAACATGCGAAGCCCGGTTGGACAAGCACATTGCGGGACTTTGCAGTGTCGATTTCCAGGTAGCTGTGGTTCTTCCAGCCGGTGGCAGTGGAGAAAGAACGGGGATATTGACACCCAAACAGCTCTGCACGTTTCTCAACAGACTTCTGATAAGCTACACAATTCAAACTTTCGAGAGGTAACACTTGAAGTGTCGAATGTTTGCATGCAAATACATATCTGTCCCGTTTGGAATACTGTAGTTTTATGGTCCTGCCCCTTAACCTTGTCACTGCACAAGACAGTGGCCACATGTAAACAAACAATTTCACTGGGGTGCCAAGCTCTTTTATGTTATCGTTGAATAAATGTGAGGTTTTGTAATGTCTCAAATTATCCCATTCAAAAGATCTTTGCTGAATCCATCAGGTCACACATTACAATTTTGAGTCTTTCTACAACTTCCCAAAACTTTCTACAACGTCCAAAATAGCCTACTTGTTCTTTATACTACCATGTATTTTTGTTTCAATGTGACCATTTCATTTGAATTCGGTTGAAATAATGTATGCAAATAATTGCACCCGAATGTGTTATGTATGGTAATATAACAAGTCATGACACAAGTAATGAAACAAGTATACTCAACAAGAATGATATGTTCTAACCGCAGTGCGAAAGCTGTTGACTTATGACTAGACATACTGTTTCTTTGACAGAGTGCCATGGATCCAAAGCATCGTTGTGGTGGTTGCCAAGGAGAGCTTAGATTTGATGATGGACATTATCCACCGCTTCCACCACAGAAATGTCCTAGTGGTACATGGCGGATCTACTCGCCACAGATCTATATTCAATGGGGTCGGGCCCTCAGTGAGTGAGAGGGTGGTATGGCCCGCGTCAAACCAAAGGTGGTCATCATTCATGATGCAGTGCGTCCCTTTGTGGAAGAGGACTTCCTCTTGAAGATAACAATGGCTGCCAAAGAGCAAGGGGTTTGTACATATTCAAAGTCCTCTATCTCTTCCACCGCGACACAGTCAGTGGGGCACAGACGGACCGATTCATTGCTCTCAACTGTAGCCATGTGTACCTACTGTAAGCCATGACAAATGTAAACCACATTGGCTGATATTAGTGGCTAAGGAAGACACTGATATGTTTAGATGGTGATTCATATTTACATTTTACTAGCTGTGACATGATATTGTTGAAGGCTGGTCACAAAAGTGAGAAGTGAGAGCAGGAGCTCTTTGACATTGGGGCTGACTGTGTGTGTGTGTGTGTGTGTGTGTGTGTGTGTGTGTGTGTGTGTGTGTGTGTGTGTGTGTGTGTGTGTGTGTGTGTGTGTGTGTGTGTGACTGACTCTCAAAGCCGGCAGTCTGGTCTTCATTAACTTGCCAGTATCCCCGATCATGATTAAATGTCAGTCTCCTCCGAAGAGCATGAGATTAATTTTGATTTTAACAACATGTGTAACACACATAACACATGTTTGCTTTCATTCCATTTGCAAGTCATTTTGCCCCCATTACCTCATTGACCATACTTGTTCTTGGCACAATGGGGATTTTCATCCACAATCACGTCATGGTCACAAGAAAATATGATCTCAGGAATGTTGTTTAAAAAGCATTGTATGCACAAGCTGTTGTTTAGCTAGTATTTATTGTTGTTATCCAGCCATGGCTAGAACAATTGTGGTAAGCCTCAAGACACAATAGCATCGGAACCATTTGATACATTATGGATTGATGTGTGTATTTGCCATAAAGAATAAGGAAGAATGACATATTCTGTTCCGTTTATTATTTTGCAGGCTGCTGGGGCTATCCGACCTCTGGTTTCCACAGTGATTGCTACCACATTGGAGGGCTACCTGGACCATTCTCTGGAGAGAACCAAGTACAGAGCCAGTGAGATGACCCAGGGATTCATCTATGATGTCATCTACCAGGCTTATCAGAGGGTAGGTACTTCTAGGCAGCTCTTGTACACAAAACATTACTTGTAGTCTACCCAAGGTCCAGTTAATAAAAACTGGTAGCCCGATTTTGGGGCTATGTAAAAAATACATAGCCCCGTGAACCCAGCCTGATCTCACGAAAACTCACATTCTGTTTCAATTCAACAGAAAGTGAATGCATCAGTCAGTCTGTTTGACCTGGCTAAAAATGACTATGTTTACCGTGCACATTTGAATTAGGGATGTGACTGATATAAGAACCAACTATTGAATGATTTTCTTAAATGGAAATATGCCAACAAGGATGCACCTTGAAACAAAGTCCAAACCAAGCCTTGTACAGTAGTTAGTTTTCACGTTTAGATAATGATTTTGTGAAGTTGTCTCCACTTCCGGTCAGGGAAATAGAGAACCTTAGAGGTCTGCAAACCTTTTTCCAAATCGAGCACTAGTCATGTCCTGCAGGTTTTGAATGTTCTCTCTCAATGTCAAATAATTGCTTTAAAAGGTCCCTTGAATCACATAAAATGACAGTCTGAGAGAGATTTATGCTTAAGAAATAATTAATCCCAGCAATGCGACTAGATGACAAAAGACTTTATGATTCTCATACATCACACCAAGTCTTTACAGTCGTCCATTGTTCACCAGATGTGCTCGAACCTGCAGGGTTTCAAGCTGAAGAGATTGTGGTGTGGGTGCCATCATTTTCACTATGGCATGGTTATGTCTGGGAAAGAAATGACACATTAATATACTCTGGCACTGTGCAGCCTATCACTCCATCGAACAACAGAAAAAGACCTCTTGGCTTGGCAAAGGTAACTTAAAAATAACATTGAAGTAAAGTGGTTACTACAGGAAGAAACATCCAAGAATACTTGTGAAATAATAATGGAAAGAATTTCACCTTGGGGTGATATCTCACAAAACTAGAACAAAAAAACAACATGATTTGGGGGATTTTCACAGCATTTAATCATAGAAGGGTCCTTTGGAGGAATGTTTGTTGACATATATTTGACATTTTTGAAGTATAATTCACATGAAGCTTTACGTCTTGCTCTGTACTATGAGTAGTATTTTGATTTCAATTTTTCAGTATTTCAACAATTTTCTTGCAATTATTTATGAAAATGTAAAAAAATATATAAACATGAACTGTGTTTGGATTTGTTACTTGGAAAAACACTCTATTACATATAATCTATTACATTCTCTTTATTTTGATTTTTTTTTACGCCATCCATTCAGCACGAAGCTCCACTATATTGCCTATCAGATGAGCGAAGGTGTAGATTTTCCTTTGGTACTTTTTGCAGTAGTTTGGTCGATTTCATTAGACTTAAATACTTTAGGTCCTTGATGATAAGTAATCCCTTTGATTATATGCCTTTCATTTCAATGCATTATTATGTGTAGGATTGACCTGACATAGTTTGCATTTGCGCGGCGGTCAATGCGCCGGTTATTTGAATCTTGCGATCTGCATTTGAAGTCGGGTTTTGATTTGATAGCCGGTATTTAATGGCTTTAATATGTAGGCTATGTATCTTTTCGTAAAGCTGCCAGAATGTTTTTGGACGATATCCGTTTGATGTGTTAGATTTACCAATACATAATTTCGTTGTGATAAAAGGCACATTTTTGAATTGCATTCATCAGATTTTGATTGTTTATATGGAAATTGTGTTAGAACATATTCAATATTTATGTTTTATCGTAATGAGTATAAATGTCTCTTTCACACGTATTTGTGGAACAATTCCATATAGGGTGAGTATTGGTTAAATGGGACACAGACAAAAGTAGGACTCTTAAGCTTTGTAATAGATATATTTAAATATTCTACAATAACATAATCAACAATCAATACCCATCAAATACCTAAGTATTTGATGATAAACAATGGGTTCAATGGGTATGACATCATCATTGTGGGTGTGGCATCCCATGGACTAACAGAGGCATAATGGTAAGTAAAATGACAGTGTTCTGAGGTAAATCATGTTATAAAACATGAAGGAAGAATATTCACTGTCTAATTACAACATATTTTGTAACGGGATGTAATTGAGAATCAAAATGACTGTAAGTGGTTTTTGTACTACAGTACTCTCACCTTTTTAAAATATTACAATTTTGGCAGTTTCCCATTATTTTTACAACAATTATTTTACCAGGTAAGTTGACTGAGAACACATTGTCATTTACAGCAACGACCTGGGGAATAGTTACAGGGTATGAATGAGCCAATTGGAAGCCGGGGATAATTAGGTGGCCATGATGAGGTCCAGATTGGGAATTTAGCCAGAATGCCAAGGGTTAACACCCCTGCTCTTACGATGAGTGCCATGGGATCTTTAGTGACCACAGAGTGTCAGGACACCTGTTTAACGTCCCATCCAAAAGAAGGCACCCTACACAGGGCAATGTCCCCAATCACTGCCCTGGGGCAAGGGATATTTTTTGGGGGACCCGTGTAAAAAGTGCCTTGTACTGGCCCTCCAACAGCGCTTCCAGCATAATCTGGTCTCCCACCCAGGGACCAACCGGGACCAACTCTGTGTATCAGAGGCAAGCCAGCAGTGGGATTCAGGGTGGTATGCTGCTGCCAATTGCCTACTGTCAAACTGGGAGACACTGTTACTTTAAACACTCCCCAAGGTCATTTGAACGGAGAAATACCATTTTGAAATAGATGTTTCCTTAACAGATATCCATTTTCTTAATAGGATCAAATGTTCCATTTAATTTTCCTTAATTCTGCTATCGGCTAGCTTGATAGCGAAAGCTAGCATAGCTTCATTTTACTTGGAAAGATATCAACATTAAAAACCCTAGCTATCTATGTACATAACCATACAAGAATAGTGCCTTCAGAAAGTGTTCACACCCCTTGACCCTTTTCAAATGTTGTTGTGTCACTGGCCAAGACAATACCTCATATTGTCAAAGTGGAATAATGTTTTTTGAATTGTTTACAAATAAATAGAAAATAAAAAGCTGAAATGTCTTTTCAATAAGTATTAAACCCCTTTGTCATGGCAAGCCTAAATAAGTTCATAAGTAAAAATGTGAATAAAACATGGATTCACTCTGTGTGCAATAATAGTGTTTAACAATTTTCTGTAAGGTCCCTCAGTCGAGCAGTGAATTTCAAACACAGATTCAACCACCAAGACCACAGAGGTTTTCCAATGCCTTGCAAAGAAGGGAACCTATTGGAAGATGGGAAATTTTGTTATCAAAAGCAGACATTGAATATCCATCTGAGCATGGTGAAGTTATTAACTTACGCTTTGGAGGGTGTATCAATACGCCCAGTCACGACACAAATACTTCCTAGCTCCAAAACTCTATTTTTAGCCCAGTTTCTGGAGAGGAAGGAAACTGCTCAGGATTTCAACATCAGGCCAGTGGTGACTTTAAAACAGTTACATAGTGTAATGGTTGTGATAGGAGAAAACTTAGGATGGATCAACAACATTCTACATCTCTTCATTCAAAGACTCAATCATGGACACTCTTACTGACAGTTGTGGCTGCTTTGCATGATGTGTTGTCTCTACCCTCTTGCCTTTGTACTGTTGTCTGTACCCAATAATGTTTGTACCATGTTGTGCTGCTACCATGTTGTTGTCATGTGGTGTTGCTACCATGCTGTGTTGTCATGTGTTGCTGCCATGCTATGTTGTTGTCTTAGGTCTCTCTTTATGTAGTGTTGTGGTATCTTTTCTTGTTGTGATGTGTGTTTTGTCCTCTCTATATATATATATATATATATACACTGCTCAAAAAAATAAAGGGAACACTAAAATAACACATCCTAGATCTGAATGAATGAAATATTCTTATTAAATACTTTTTTCTTTACATAGTTGAATGTGCTGACAACAAAATCACACAAAAATTATCAATGGAAATCAAATTTGTCAACCCATGGAGGTCTGGATTTGGAGTCACACTCCAAATTAAAGTGGAAAACCACACTACAGGCTGATCCAACATTGATGTAATGTCCTTAAAACAAGTCAAAATGAGGCTCAGTAGTGTGTGTGGCTTCCACGTGCCTGTATGACCTCCCTACAACGCCTGGGCATGCTCCTGATGAGGTGGCGGATGGTCTCCTGAGGGATCTCCTCCCAGACCTGGACTAAAGCATCCGCCAACTCCTGGACAGTCTGTGGTGCAACGTGGCGTTGGTGGATGGAGCGAGACATGATGTCCCAGATGTGCTCAATTGGATTCAGGTCTGGGGAACGGGCGGGCAAGTCCATAGCATCAATGCCTTCCTCTTGCAGGAACTGCTGACACACTCCAGCCACATGAGGTCTAGCATTGTCTTGCATTAGGAGGAACCCAGGGCCAACCGCACCAGCATATGGTCTCACAAGGGGTCTGAGGATCTCATCTCGGTACCTAATGGCAGCCAGGCTACCTCTGGCGAGCACATGGAGGGCTGTGCGGCCCCCCAAAGAAATGCCACCCCACACCATGACTGACCCACCGCCAAACCGGTCATGCTGGAGGATGTTGCAGGCAGCAGAACGTCCTCCACGGCGTCTCCAGACTCTGTCACGTCTGTCACGTGCTCAGTGTGAACTTGCTTTCATCTGTGAAGAGCACAGGGCGCTAGTGGCGAATTTGCCAATCTTTGTGTTCTCTGGCAAATGCCAAACGTCCTGCACGGTGTTGGGCTGTAAGCCTCCTGATGTACTGGCCTGTCTCCTGGCAGCGCCTCCATGCTCTGGACACTACGCTGACAGACACAGCAAACCTTCTTGCCACAGCTCGCATTGATGTGCCATTCTGGATGAGCTGCACTACCTGAGCCACTTGTGTGGGTTGTAGACTCCGTCTCATGCTACCACTAGAGTGAAAGAACCGCCAGCATTCAAAAGTGACCAAAACATCAGCCAGGAAGCATAGGAACTGAGAAGTGGTCTGTGGTTACCACCAGCAGAACCACTCCTTTATTGGGGGTGTCTTGCTAATTGCCTATAATTTCCACCTGTTGTCTATTCTATTTGAACAACAGCATGTGAAATTTATTGTCAATCAGTGTTGCTTCCTAAGTGGACAGTTTGATTTCACAGAAGTGTGATTGACTTGGAGTTACATTGTGTTGTTTAAGTGTTCCCTTACTTTTTTTGAGCAGTGTGTATATATATATATTTTTATTTATTTTTTTATCCCAGCCCCCATCCCTACAGGAGGCCTTTCGCCTTTTGGTAGGTAGTCATTGTAAATAAGAATTTGTTTTTAACTGACTTTCCTAGTTAAATAAAGGTTTAAAAAAATCATTTAAATAATAATTGTAATTACTCCACAATACTAACCTAATTGACAGAGTGAAAATGAGGAAGCCTGTACAGAATAAAACATTTTCCAAAACATGCATCCTGTTTGAAACAAGGCACTAAATGAATGCTGAAAAAAATGTGGCAAAGCAAATCACTTTTTGTCCTGTATACAAAGTGTTATGTTTGGGGAAAATCCAATACAACATATTACTGAGTACCACTTTCTATATTTCCAAGCATAGTGGTGGCTGCATCATGTTATGGGTATACTTCTAATCTTTAAGGACTGGGGAGTTTTTCAGGTTAAAAAAGAAACGTAATGGAGCTTAGCACAGGCAAAATCCTGGAGGAAAATCTTGTTCAGTATACTTTCCACCAGACACTGGGAGATAAATTCACCTTTCAGCAGGACAGTAACCTAAAACACAAGGCCAAATCTACACTGGAGTTGCTTACCGAGAAGACAGTAAATGTTCTTGAGTGGCCCAGTTACAGTTTTGATTTAAATCTGCTTGAAAATAAATGGCAAGACTTGAAAATGGTTGTCTAGCTATGATCATCAACCAATTTGACAGAGCTTGAAGAATTTTGATAAGAATAATGGGCAAATGTTGCACAACCCAGGTGTCGAAAGCTCTTTAGAGACTAAGGCAGAAAGACTCACAGCTATAAGCTATTCCAAAGGGGATTCTAACGTGTTGACTCATGGGGTTGAGTACTTATCTAATCAAGATATATTAGTGCTTTATTTTTCATATTTTCTTGTTAGAATTAGAATGTTAGAATTTTTTCCCCACTTTGACATTGCAGAGTATTTCGTGTAGATCATTAATTATTAATGTTCCACAAAAATACCCAGTGTTTTTAATACATTTAATTTATCACGAATATATATTATTCATGTACCCTCTCAATGATCCTTCTTTACAATAAATAATTAAGTGTCCCACTTTGCCAATCAAGGTGGCCCAATTTGCCAGTATTGGATGCGTTACTTGAAAAAGTACTATTATAGTATTACAATATTTGAACACAGTAACTTGTTATAATATTCCATTACTGATACAAGTAATACATTACTGTAATGCGGTACTTTTGTAACGCATTACCCCCAACACTGAAAATGTTTTGATTTGCTATATTTTTTTATATATTGTTGAACAATATATACTCTGTGGGCATTTCAAAGTTCCAGAGTGGGATCTCTTCTACTGTTAAAGTTATGCTCCAATTTGTAAGCATTACAAACAGTGATTGTGAAAATCGATTCAAAACAGTTGCCCTCTGCTGGTGATTTGCAGGATGTGCAATGATACAAGTAAAATGAGGGCTGTGATTGGTTACATTGCCTACTTTGACAATTTCTCTGTATAAAATTGTCCATAACATCAAAACTAGCAGAGATCCCACTTTGGAACTTTGATATGCCTGTAGAGTATACTATATTCAAGAATATATGAAAACATTTGCCATATCGAAAAGGGTATGTTTTCAATATTCATACATTCATTTAAGAAAATCATTATTGAAATCAAAATGTTACTTATATTACAGAGCAAGTGGCAAAGCTTCATATGAAAAACATTTTTCTTTGTAGCACCTACAGATGAAACATTCTAACGTCTTAAAGGAGGCCTGGGTAAGACCATAATGTCACAAATGTTCCAACTTCAATTCATTATTTCTCAATTGTGCTTTATGATACAAATGTCAAATATGTCAATAATCCTTCCTCCAATGGACCCTTCTATGGATTAAATGTTGGGAAAATCTCCCAAATCATTTTTTATTTTTTTTAACCTAGATTCGTCAGGAATCACCCCTTTGACCAAAATCATAAATGTGTGGATTCTTATCTTAAAATGTAGGTTTATAAGTTTTACATTGTAAGATTTTCTGTCTATCACAAATCCGTCACTGCAAAAATTCACCATATTTATATTTCAACCAGCCCAGATACTTCAGAGCTCTGCTATTTGAACCTTGGGTCGATTTAGATGATGATGCCGATACCAGTGTTTTGAAGCCTTGACGAAGAGCCGAAGTACGGTTCCAATTGGAGCCCCATTTGTCTGCAGTTATTTTGGTTCCTGGCACCTACGAATTTTAGATTACCAGGGAGCCCTGTTGGTTTTGGCTTTGACTCTGAAAATGAGAGCACATTCACTATGCAAGTGAAGTGGAGTGTCAAGGCCAGTCAAGTAGCATTTCACTGATAATTAAGACAAATTTGTTGTGATGTAAGTGTATTTGTGAGAACCAGAGACTCTAGCGCGATGGGGAGTGCACCACCCCCTCTCCACTTGTGTCCATCGAAGTTGGGGAAGTGTAAGGTGTCTGTCAAGTTAGCACTGTAGGACATATTCTGCATGAGCCTCACATTTGTAGTTTGACATGCATTGAGCCTGGCAGAACTCTGGTCTGAAAAGACAAAGGGGAGACACGCTATCCTTGTCCCCAGTGCACGCCTTTGTACTGGGAGAGAATTCTACAGGTTCGATTACCACAGGACCCAGTCATATTTCTCATTCAGTTCCAGGGACCTGAGAAAAAGGCCCTCTCTTTTATAATCCTGATAAAATATTGCCCGCATATTATCTCAGGTAGCATGATTTAGCCTTTGATTTAGCCTTTGTAGTCCACACACAGTATCTTAAAAGCCATGAGCTCATCGCTTATATCACTTTTTCAATGCAATGCGATCTACAGCGCCGGCAATCTGATTCCAATGTGTTCTCACTGCACTGGGCCAAAGTGTTATGAACTCAACTTTCCTCTGAATTGGGGTGGCAGGTAGCCTAGCGGTTAAGAGCGTTGGGCCAATAACCGAAACGTCACTGGTTAGAATCCCCGAGCCGACTAGATGAAAAATCTGTTTAGATGTAACTATGGTTGATGTGAGTTTGTGAGCTATCCTCTTTTGTTTGTCCCCAGAAGACTTTCTCAACTCTGTTTATGAAATAGGAACTAACTCCGTTTGTTATGCATCGTCAACAATCCCACGTCTCTTGTGTCCTGTCCTCATAGTGCAGCGAGTCGGACTTTAAGTTTGGCACAGAGTGCCTTCATCTGGCGCTGCAGTACTGTGGCACCAATGCCAAGCCCATCGAGGGCCCGCCAACCCTGTGGAAGGTGAGCAAGCCTGGTACACTGGAACTCAGTTTGGGACAATATCTTTTAGCCTAAATTAGGCCATTGTCATAGCTCTAGCTGTATTCTTATTACTAGTTTGTTATACAGGGACAAGTACAGATGTGAATTTATACATTGTCTATTGTATCTAATACTACTTGATATGATGACTGAAAGTAAAGTTTTTTTAATGGTTTTTATAGCATTGAAATAAGCCATAGGGTAAGGCCTATGAATCTAAATATATTTGCACTAAAATGAACAATGCTTTTTAGAACAGGTTTGATGCTAACATGTTGTTAAACTAAGTTTATTTCTACTGTAGGTGACATACAAAGGAGATTTGGCTGCAGCAGAGTCCATTGTCAAAGGTATGTATCTGTATACATTTTTATACACAACTTTGTCATTGTACTGTTTTGTTTGTACTTTATCATCACTTTGTCATTGTACTGTTTTTAAGTGCAATATTTCCATGATTGTTGTTTATCTCGACAGTAAAACCACATACTTTATAGACCTAATGTACGTTAGCACTATTTTCTATACCACATAAATGACGTAAAGGCGTTTTGTCCTGTGTGAGACAATGCCAGGTCAGAATGGAATAGAGTGTAGATGAGAAATAGAATAGTCTTTTATTGTTCTCCCATGAAGATATTCTACCAAGTCTTGTTTTTAAGTTTGTCAGAAAGTAAGGGAGGGTGTTTGCAGTCTGTGATGTGAATGCCATCTATACAAGTCAGGGCAGGGTAGAGCCATCATGTTCTCTGCACAGTCAGGGAAACATCCATAAAGTCATCAGTCCTACTCTTTACCTCTGTATGCACCTGGGCCGTCCAACTGGATTATGACATATTGAGCATAGTAATTATACCAAGAGAGCTTTGTGTGTGAATGAATTCATTGTTAGTGTGTGTTGGGAGCATATGGAAGAATACATCTTCATTCATGTGTGTGCGTGTGTCTTTGGCACATCACTTCCCCACGTAAATCAAGTTGAATTGCGAGTGCTGCTGATTTCAATGAATTCTCGCTATGTTTAAAGATGATTATCATTGCTTAGTAATGGAGTTTTGCAGCAAAAGTGGCCAAAGTACACTTTCTTTTTCAGAGACTCTCTCCCAGTCGGCCTGTGTTGTCACAGGTGAGTCTGCACAGGCTACAGAGCTGGCCAACGCTCTGCAGAGGCGCATGAGCGCTTTGGACATGGTATGGTGATGATTATGACGATGATTACAATTACAATGTTTGTGAGATTTTACATGCGATCATCACATTGATGTTTCTTCCACCCCTCCGACAACACCCCTCTCCCAGACCATGTGAGCTCTGCTTGGGTGGGCCCCGGTTAGACTTGCCATCTGCTGTTAGACCTATAATGGAGCTTGTCTGAAGGCTTCCAAACCCTCCTCCCCCCCATCCCCCCTCTGCCTCTCCACCACTCCACCTCCCCGGCATGACGGAAAGCAGATGGCAGTCATATAGTTCATGCCATGGGAATTATCTGATTAATTGAGTGTTCAGCGATGACTCTTCACTACCGCCCATCATGTTGAAGGGCAACCAGTGTGCCCATACCGTCCCCGTATGACATATCTCCCGTTCATTCTCAGTCAGGGTGAAGGGGTCACAGGTTGCCATATCGTCCCCACAAATCACATTGCACTTCTCCATTCTCATGAATTATATAACAGACATCCCGGCCTCCTACCATACCGTCCCCACATCGCCGTCGAGTCTCTTCCTTCCTGCGTATATCGAAAAGTATATACATCCTCCCTCGGTAGTTGACAACAGAGGGGGGAAATGCATGGCGGATGAAGTGTGTTGGTGATACAGGGAGAGCACAGACACACCGACAGCTCATCCTCCTGTGAAGCAGTGCCAAGCCCTTCATCAGGCAGTACGCGTCAAACAGGCAGCGGATCTAGCTGTCGTGGTGCTAGGCAGACCCCGGAGACGTATGGGATCCTAGGAACCTAAGGCTTTGGCTCTGATTGGAACCATCGTTCCTTGCACACGGGTGCCCGGTGGGGTCGTGTTGCGGTGCACGCGTCTGGGACCAGATACATCCTTCCCAGGGGTTCGAGGGAGATGAAAGGAGAGGAAATGGAGGAGTTAGCTTTGTGATCAGTGCCATTAATGAATCTAATACAGGGGATAAGGGAGGTAGAGCCTGAGCTGGAGCTTGGAGGCGAGCACACAGTGTGGTGTGTGTGCAGGTGGAGGATTTGGCTGCGTGTGTGTTATTGTGGGGAGAATATGATTAGGGGATTCTCATAGCAGGATGAATATGGACGTGATCCCATAATCATAGTGGAAGATACAAAATAAACATGAAATTGTATTAATATGCAATATATTATAAACAATGTTCTTGTTAGCACTTTTATTTCTTGTTCTGTACATAATGTTGGTCAAATATTATTATTATTTTTTTGTTTTTTTGTTGTTGTTGTTGCCACAATAACCCCAGATCACTTGTCCTTTATCAGACATTCCCAGACCGTTCAAACAAACAGCTTTCTTCTCCATTCATCATTTTTGATTTAATAAGTAAACCTATTAGTGACACATTTATTTCAGTGTCTTGAAACAAAGGAATTGGAATTTTACCACAAAAACATAATTCTGACATTACAGTAGAGCTACCACTGAAACATCTGCATGTTTTTTTTATTTTAAATTTAGGCTCTGAGTCCATTTGTGTCGGAGCCCAATCTAATAGACATTAGTGTCATGATAGGAAGGGAGGATCTGATGAAGGGAGAACACCTCCATCCCCTCCTTATCTTTAACATTTTGAGCTTGGTATAAGATAGTATTTCATATTCACTCAAGATTAAGTACAATCTTGGAACACATGAATTATATCCCTCCTTTTTCAAAAATATGAACCTTGACCTACTAGATATTTAGTCATGGACACAGCCAGATAGAGGAACAGCTAGGTCGGGACAAAGCTCACTGAACTACACTTTGAGCACTATATTCAAATCATGTCTATCCTTTCTCTTTGTCTGAGTTTCTCGGCATTTCGAACAAGCAACTCATAGTTTGAAAAAGTAATAGGTAACACTTTATTTTATAGCCTGTTTTAAGCTGGGACTTGGTATTTCTAAGGTCTTTACTAGGAAACAATGTTGGTAACATCTTTCTGAATTGAAACTGAATTGAAACTCATAGTTTGGGGCAGTTCTCTTTTTTTTTCCTCTGGCAGCCTGGAACTTGATTTCTGCCTCGGTCACGGAATCTCTGGTGTGTCTTGTACTTGGTCCTTGACCTCCTGTCTCCTTGGCTCTCCCAGACAGACTTCTTGAACAAACATCCCATTCCAGAATTTCATGCCCAACTAACCTTGTTTAAATCATGTCAGAAAATATAATCTCGCAAATCTACATTTCTGACTGATGCTTTTCCCTCAGAACCCACAAGCAACTTATCTTTCTGGATCAAATAACCCTCCACATGTTTCCTGTAACCATTTCATATTTATAATTGTCGTTGTTATTCTAAACGGTTCAAAGTCAGTGACAAACACAGAGCGTGGATGTTTGTTTCTGTGTTTATTTCCTCTTGTGTATGAAATGTTGGACAGGACCAGGGAAGAATTACTGGGAAAACAGAAGAGATGAACATGAAATGGACACACTGACTGTAGCATGTTGTACAGCTTCATTTCATTTGTATTCAAGGGCTAAATTCGTTGAAAGAAACTCAGCTAAAATGTGGTTACAATTACAGTGAACAAAAATGCTTTTACTATTTTGGACTGTGCTGAATTTTGATTCGATTTACAGTGTAATGTCATTTAACTTGGCTCATCTGCAATTCTGTCCCCAGGCTTCTTTCTACGCTTTATCATTCTGCCAGCTCGGAGAGACAAAGAGAACCCAGCAGTGGTTCCTTGTCTCTTTCATTTGTTCTAATGAGCAATCCAGCCATGGAGAGAATTTAGCTTAAGATCAATGGGGTTCAACTCTAGTCCTGGAGCTACGTAATGTATGCTGGTTTTGTCCTTGCTTTCTAATCAGGGACTCATTTATTATTGGGTAACCAGGTGTGTGGACTGAGACTCTCCGGTTGAAATGAATTGATGAAGTGCCAGGGAGAAATTAATTCCTGCATGGAAAACCCTCTTGGACTGTAGTTGAGCTCCCCTGCATTCCAATATAATTTAACAGCACTAACTAACATCACAATTTGGTTTATTTGACATTTTAATAAAGTATTTCTGTAAAATTTTTCTTTGTGTCTTTCTTTGAGGAGGTGGATGTGATCTCAGACTTGATAAGGAGATGATCTCTGTCAAAAGAGTGGAACTTTATTTGAGTTTCTGTAAGTTCACACTTCAGGAGTTTAGGAAAACAGAATATAAGTAAGCCTGTTTAAACACTATGAAAATGCTTTATGTTATTGCCAAAATGTAAATTTTTTGCTGTTCAGATAGCCAACTCAACAATATTCCACTCTTTTCTGACAATTGCTTTTAATTTGTATCCATACGTGAACAGTTCTTGCTTGCCTGAAGTTGGAAAAACGCTGAGTGCGTTGGAGGAGGCAGACCGAGCACTCCTGCATCCAGTGGTCATTAGTTGGGTGAGTTGAGTTCACATGGGGATAAATGTGTGAATAGAGCCTCATACTGGTGATTGGGGACACTGCCCTGTGTAGGGTGGCGTCTTTCGGGTGGGACGTTAAACAGGTGTCCTGACTGAGGTCATTAAAGATCCCATGGCACTTGTCGTAAGAGTAGGGGTGTTAACCCCGGTGTCTTGGCTAAATTCCCAATCTGGCCCTCAAACCATCACGGTCACCTAATAATCCCCAGTTTACAATTGGCTCATTCATCCCCCTCCTCTCCCCTGTAACTATTCCCCAGGTCCTTGCTGTAAATGAGAACGTGTTCTCAGTCAACTTACCTGGTAAAATAACAGAAAAAAATATGAATTCACAGTTGCCTTACCAACACTCTTGTTCTGGTACTGGAAATTAGACTCTCTTCAGTTCTCTATGCTTGGGGCTCTTTGCCCCTTACTGTTCACTTTGCTTGTTGTGAATTGGCCCTGTTGCTTTAAGGATGGACTGTAAGCTTGCGAAGGCCATGGAACCCTCTGATGTTTGGGTATCCCAGTAGCAATCGCACACATTCAGAACAAGGTGAGTTAGCAGTGTTAACAGAGAACATTGTGTATATGGGTGTTGTCTGTGCTTAGTGGACTTAGTGGACGTTTATCATGGCTCAATCAGGTTTCCCACACTGTGAATGAACTTGTGTTGGGTGTTTTCTAAAGCACACGTCTGGCTCGGGCAAGCTCTAGTTTCCTCAAGGTACATGTACTACATGGCCAGCCAACCTTTTTCCACTTGTAAAATGTTCACTTTGCAGTCTACCTCTGGTCCCTCCGACAAAACGATGTTGCTGTTTAGAAACCCTATACCCCCCCCCCCCCCCCTGAGAGCAATTCACTCCTTTCACTTACCGTTTGGCTCGGTTCAGATGTCAATATCAACCACAGAGCAACATTAACTCATGACAGCTCAAGTAGAACCCCCCGCGATATAATCTAATTGGAACCCAAAATAAATATTTACGGTATGAAGGTCCTATTGGCTTTTTGTGATTTTACCTTTTCACCCCGGCAACAGCACAACTGCCAAAACAAAGTGAGGGGGAAAGAGGTACAGTGGGCTTGGGGAAGTTGCATTCTGTTTTTTCTCTAAGCAAGTCTTTACGTCTTCAAAACAACTCAGTTTTAATCATTGCAAATGCCATACAGGATAACTTGATTAAACCGCCTGCCTTGATTTGTGTTGTAAGGCCTTGTTAGGTCTTCAGTGAATCTCTGTGCATGCAAGTACTCACACACACACACACACACACAAACAGCTCCTGTCCGGTGGTGTGGAGCTAGGTTCCAGGCTGCATTAGGGTGGGAGCATCGCTCTCCACCACACCAGAGTAAATGCATCTGAGTTTTCCCCACAGCTCTTACTGTGGACCAGATGCCCTTTTTCCCAGGTAGAGAACCCTAGGACTCCCTAGATCCAGCACCTTATTAAAAATACATTTACTCCCGGCCTAAGTCGATTTCATGGCAGCTTAAGGATGTCCTACATTGAACATCAGCATCATGGGAAGGCTTAAATCCAAACAGAGTTAGCGAGGTGGGAGCTGAATTCAAAACAAGAGTTGCCTCACAGAGCGATCTCAGAATTTCCCCGTCTTAAGTGAGGACGCAAAATCAACAGTGAAGGATATCTGGGTGGCATTAGATGGCACACGTTGTTCTTTCTTGAGGACATAGTCCAGCGTTTCCCAAACTCGGTTCTCGAGAACCCAAGGGTTGCACATTTTGGTTTTTACCCTAACACTAAACAGCTGATTCAAATGATCAAAAGTGGATGATTAGTTGATTATTTGAATCAGCTGTGTAGTGCTAGGGCAATAAAACAAAATGTGCACCTCTTTGGGTCCAGAGGACCGAGTCTGGGAAACCCTGGCTTAGTCTGTATTATTAAACAATGACCTAGCAATCAGAGTGGGAGATAATCGAGTTTCACAGACAGAGTGCGTGGCAATCGATTCAGTATGTGCCTGGTAATGATCCCGTCTAGACTTAAGCCAAACTGGCACCTTCTACTGCACCAAAACAAATCAATAATAACACTTATTTGAATTAAAACAGATGTTGATTGATGACAAGTGACTTACTTTACTTATAGTCATATAATTATGTGTAATAGGTTTATAACAGATTAATTAACACATTTGACATTGAGCTTACAACACAAAAATCCAGTATAAGAAGACATAATTGGAGTGAATTCACCCTGTCGAGCGTCAGTCAACAGCCCAATTAGAAATAGACGTTTAGCAGCAGCAGCAGTGTAGACTCACATGCTTTCCCATCCCATGCATGACACACTAAGTGACTCATCAGTGCTGGTTTATGCTGTCTTAAGGTGGGCCCATCTATCTAAATAACACTGTGAGGCCTTTCCACCTGAACCAGAGGGATTACTACCCCCAGATTCCTATCCGACGTGTGTTTACCCCGAACACGACAACACACTCCTCTAACATCCCTCCACAAACAAGGACCTTTAAATAAACATGCTTGTTCAGTCGTCTTTCTTAGGAGTGTTTTGAACAATGTGCTTTAATTGATCCAATGGTTTAATCATCCTCTAAGACTCTGTAAGAGATTGTCATTATTGGCAGGAGATGCATGTCTGACTGGGTGTGGCGGGGCTTCTTTTGATAGGTGTATTTGAGCGTGTCGAAGGACGATTCGTCCGCCAGCGAGCCGATGGGAGGAGAGCCGGCGGCCATGATGGAGCCAAGCTCGGAAATATTTTAGTCTATGGTACCCAGCTTTATCACTCAAAGGTATGCCCCCTTGTTTTGTTTTTTATGTGTGTCTGGCCTTACGTTCCCCTGGATTTAGAGTCCCCCTGGAATGCACTTTTCAAAAAACCAAACAAAAGAGAACAAATGAGAACTGTGTAAGTCCTTGTTCCAGAGTCTTGTCTCCTCATGCATTTGGTCTTGAGGCTAATTGTGTTGTCTGTGTTAGATGTTGGATGTGTGTGTGTGTGCTTACATGTGTGGGTGGGTGTGTGGATGATTGGTGGGTGGAATATGACCTTTTAACCTTTCCACCCAGACACGGATGTTGTGTTTTGTTTTTAATAAAAGAAACATGCAGAGGATAAAGATGTCCTCCAAGTGTGAAAAAGCCATGTTACACTTACACACACATTGGTTCAAGTGTTTGCCCTACCGCATACATACCTCAGCTGTGTCTCATGGGAAGGCTCTGCTCTGGATGGTGTTTGAGGTTCCCCATTGGCCTGTCAAAAGTTCACTGCAGTTGTCAGGGTTGATGCGGTTGACGTGAAATGTGTTCCTGTCGGCATTTACATGATTATATGAATGTGAAACCCTCCTAACACTGGATTAGAGATGGCGGGATATGTGTTACTGAAGAGATTGGATTACTGCAGGCTAGTGGCTACGTTGCGCTCACCCACAACAGTAGGTCGCAACAGCTGGAAAGGATACAGAAAAGCCAGATGTTCTCACAATAGAAAAGCCCCCCCCCCCAAAAAAAAACAACAACAACATATAATGGTTGTAATCTTGTTTGTGCAACAATTGATATACATGCCAGTGAGCTTTGTGTTTGGACAGCTTCCATTTCTTGGCAGCAATAACACATCACAAACCAATGGCAGTACCGCACTGTTCGGGGCAGATCGAGAGAGGTCTCAACCATCTCTTTTGATTTGAGCCTTGTCAGCATTAGCTAGGAGGAATTCAACCTGAGTAATGAAGTGAAGAGGGCTTTCCATTTTTTGGAGTGTCGACGACATGCGGCCGTCAGTCTTTGACGTCAACGTGTCATCTAATTAAAACAAGGTGCTCTGTATTCTTTACGGGGAAGCGTGTGATGCACCTACTTCACATGTGAGTTTGATTGCGCTATCAGATGTTGGGTCTTTTGTCTGCAATTCCCAGCATGCCAGAGTCTTCCACTGACCTATGGAGAGTGATGCTCTTAATGAGTCATTCCTGTTCCAGTTTTATGAGAAAATGCTTATCCTTGTCAGATAGGGGAATAGCCGACTAAGACCTTGCATAAATCACTGTGATAGGTTTTCTGTTATAATGAGGATAATTCTTCCCAGATGGGCTTATTCATTCTTGTCAAAACTCCCTATTTCAGTCCTCCTGGCCTCCAGATATGTACAAATATATCTATGTTAATGGACATCCACAACTTAAACTCATTGCATCTGTGTTATTTCATTTTCATATCACCCAAATGGCTGGACAGTATTTAATGAATTGTAATTTAATACAATATCCCAAAGGTACTTAAAAGCCCTGTTCAATCAGACATTGTAACTCCGTGACTGGGAAACCTAACCAAGATTGCATGTAGAGTTCCTATACTGTACATGACATAGTGCAAAGAGCAAACCTTAGGTTACCATTGTGTGAAAACAGATTGAAATGTATCGACCTATGACTATGTTAGCCAAGCACTCACTGACACACATTGACACTGTAATTATAACAAAAATTGAAAGTCAGTGCTTGTTTTTTGTGTGTTTTTCTCTTCAAACGAAATGTTAAATAGCAATATTGTTTTTGGTATGCTAGAATTTCCATGTTGTTTAGAGATGGAATTCTTTAGTTAGTCATGTAGAGGGATTCTTGATGTTAGAACTTGATAAGGATCAGTAAACCCACTCTGGTAAATACCGTTTCAAATATCATATTGAAAACAGTTGTTCTTATTGTTGGAGACTCGTCTGATTTCCCCTTTGACATCTGTAAGTATAGATTTTGTCATGTTTCATTACCTCATATGCCAAGACATTTGGCCATTCTATGGGATTGCTGCAATAATTCCACTGTGGAGAACCTGGGGCGAAATCTCACCCAAGAATCTAATCGAATGTGAGGAGATTTGTTATTTTAAACCTTCACTGACTGGAATGAAACACATTATTTTACTAATGATATACAGTACCGGTCAAACGTTATAGAACTCCTACTCATTCAAGGGTTTTTCTTTATTTCTACTATTTTCTACATTGTAGAATAATAGTGAAGACATCACAACTATGAAATAACACATATGGAATCATGTAGTAACCAAAGAAGTGTTAAACAAATCATTAAATTTTTTTTTTTTTAAATATTCTTCAGATAGCCACCCTTAGCTTTGCACACTCTTGGCATTCTCTCAACCAGTTTCATCTGGAATGTTTTTCCAACAGTCTTGAAGGAGTTCCCACATGCTCAGCACTTGTTGGCTGCTTTTCCTTCACTCTGCGGACCGACTCATCACAAACCATCTCAATTTGGTTGAGGACGGGTCATCTGATGCAGCACTCCGTCACTCTCCTTCTTGGTAAAATAGCCCTTACACAGCCTGGAGGTGTGTTGGGTCATGTCCTGTTGAAAAACAAATGATAGTTCCACTAAGCCCAAACAAGATGGGACAGCGTATCACTGCAGAATGCTGTGGTAGCCATGCTGGTTAAGTGTGCCTTGAATTCTAAATAAATCACAGACAGTATCACCAGCAAAGCACCCCCACACCATAACACCACCTTCTCCATGCTTTACGGTGGAAAATACACGTGTGAAGATCATTCACTCACATCGAACCAAAAATCTAAAATTTGGACTCCAGACCAAAGGACAAATTTCCACCAGTCTAATGTCCATTGCTTGTGTTTCTTGGCCCAAGCAAGTCTCTTCTTCTTATTGGTGTCCTTTAGTAGTGGTTTCTTTGCAGCAATTCAACCACGAAGGCCTGATTCACACAGTCTGCTCTGAACAGTTGATGTTGAAATGTGTATGTTACTTAAACTCTGTGAAGCATTTATTTGGGCTGCAATTTCTGAGGTGCAGTTAACTCTAATTAACTTATTCTCTGCAGCAGAAGTAACTCTGGGTCTTCCATTCCTGTGGCGGTCCTCATGAGAGCCAGTTTCATCATAGTGCTTTTGCGACTGCACTTGAAGAAACTTTCTAAGTTCTTGAAATTTTCGATATTGACTGACCTTCATTTCTTAAAGTAATGATGGACTATCGTTTCTCTTTACTTATTTGAGCTGCTCTTGCCAATATGGACTCGGTCTCAAATGCATTATGAAGGAAAGAAATTCCACAAATTAACTTTTAAGAAAGCACACCTGTTAATTGAATTGCATTCCAGGTGACTACCTCATGAAGCTTGTTGAGAGAATTCCAAGAGTGTGCAAAGCTGTCATCAAGGCAAATCTGGTAGTGTAGATCTCCTAATGCAGCAAGAGGAAGTTGCAAGCAAAATTACCTGTTGGTGTCTGGTGATAGTGGAGTACATTTTCAGTATTGCACCATTGTATACTCGTATACTCTGCAACCTGAATGCAATGTAGTATATTTATCAGGACCAGTAATGGACTGGTTTAACTGACATCTTACTGGGAGACAATGTTTTGTTGTATTAGGAGACTATCTCTTTGATATTACATGCGGGCTCCCGCAGGGATCTATTATTTGCCCCTTGCATTTCTCCATAGTCTCCCCCACAAACTAAATGTTCTTGTTGTTTCAGGATTATTACTGGTTGGTTGTTTTTTCTCTGTTTTTGCTCAGTATTGACTTGGTCCTTAGAGGGGAAGAAGGATAAATATAATGTAGTCTATGTTAGGGCTGGGTGGTATACCGTATTTTTTTGGCAGGGACTGGTTTGTGTTTTTACTTTACCTTCTATAACGGTATTTGAATGTTTGGTTTGTTAAATGTGATACTCCGTGTGTAACGTCCATTTGTATAGTTTACTTCAGTCATCCCACCGCTCTCACTCTCCATGCCGCTTTCCACACAGACCTAGTCCCACCCTGTCACTCAAGGAGCACATTTGTTGTTGCTTGACCACGAGACGCTTTCGTTCTGTCTGCATAGTCAATGCAGCACATGCAACAATGATGTTGTTTCCACTTTGATCTTAATATAAATCCACAAGTGGTCTATTATTACAATATTAGTTTGTGTTTCTTACATCTGCCAACAGCTAGTTTGTATTTTCTTAGCAAGTTAAGCTAAATCGTGTTAGCCACTAATGCTAATCGCTAGTTAGGTGGCTAGCTAATAAAAGTACTGAGTCAGAGCAAATGTAGCTAGCTAATACAGTCTGATACCAGTGCTGGTGGAGGCCTAAATCAGCATGTTGTTTGTGCAACAGTATCTTCTAAATCAAAGAGGAATAGGCTAAGCATGAAATATGTTGGGTACATGAATAAAGATTTAATGTAGCCAAAGATTATTGGGTCCCCCAGGAAACACTGAACATCACTTTGGTTCCTACCCTTTCACAATAACTCTTCCGTGGTATTTTCATTTGCTGTCATGTCAAACAACACTGTATTCAAAGTGCACATTATTATTTATATTCTAACTATAGAATTAGAATAAACATTCTATTTCCATGATTCCAAAAGTTCACCCAAGTATTTTGATCTAATTCGCAATTGCAACATTTGGTTAAAATAAGGCCTGGTATTTTTGCCCATATCGTGGCAGTGTGGAAATGATCTCAAATGAGTGCAGGAAAGGCAGAAATTGATGGAAATGCAGGAAATTATTTTAGGTTGAAGTTGAATTGAACAGTATAAAACAATCAGACTGGAGAAAGACCCTTTGAAATCATGTAGAATATGTGTGTTGCCACCCTAGGATCACGCACTACTCTTAAAGCAAATTTAGGACTTTTATTAATCAAAAACGTCAAATACCGTCAAAAATGTGAAAAATACCATGATATGACATTTTGGCCATATCGCCCAGCCCTAGTCTGTGCATGAGTTAATGTGACCCCAAAATGACCTGCTTAACAGCATACAGCTCTTGTTCCTCCTTAAATGTTTTCACTTGGTCACTTGGTGTTAAATGAATGGTTGTTGTCAACCACAGTAAGTAGGGATGAACTTAATGGAGATAATTGAAATGCTTCTGTTATGTATCATACGGGGGAATACAAGACACACCCTGAAGTCTGTACAGGATTATTGTGATCTGAATGTCTGCGGTTTGAGATATATTTATCTACAGTAGAATGGATTGCCACATAAGTACACTTTTGCACATATTAATAGCAACTTTCGTAGTATTTTAGCTTTACAGATGAATAAATGCATGCCATTTTAAGTTTTTTTTAAATTATGAATTTCTTCATCTCCAACTCATTGGCCTTCAGAAAATGTATTTTTGGACCCAAAGTTGATCTACTGAAAGGAGCCATGACTGTGGTTTCATGTTATTCAAGGCAACACCCACAGCTGGAACGCAGCGTTGCAGAACCATTCCTGTTTACCTAAGGTAAAGATTTCTTCCAAGCTGAACAAATGGAGTCATGGACAATGAACTGCCGCCTTTGTGGAAAGATCTGTGATCAAAGCCCCTCCACAGACCTGTTGCGATGGTGTTATTCAACCTGACCAAAGATGCACACCTGACATGTGTGCCATGATGTGTGAACACTGAACACTCAGACCATTTAAGCTGTTGGCTGAAGTTGTCGGTGGTGAGAGTTGGGAGACGCTCTAGTGCAGTAAGCCAATCTTACGGTGTGAAAACTATGATCGTATCCCCTATCAATGGCTGCCGCGGCGATAGGAAGTGTCACCGGATCCCCCCCAGTCCAGGGTCCTGGCAACCTGTCACAGCATGAAAAGAGGGTTGTCACAGTGATATATGGGCGCTCTAATCCCTGCAGTGAGAGCCCTGATGTTTACCCTCCCCGCGTTTCCTTCTCCTCAAAGATCCCAGACCAGGAATACCTTAAACCTGAGAAGAGATTAGCCTCTTGAAAAGAAGAAAAAAAGAAAGAAAAACGAGAGTAAGAAAAAGAGAACGCTTTATAGTTCTATTCTCTTCCCTGTTTAGGTCCACCATCCGCATGGCAGGCAGGCGAAACTGTACACCCTTCTCATAGTCTTACCTGGACGTGCACCCTCGCCGAGGTCACGGGATCATGGGAGAGCAGGGACGACCACCGCCACTGCGGTCTCGGGCACGCTCCCAATCACTCTCAACCACAGCTCAGTAGTTTTCCTGGGCTAAGATGTCACGTGTATTTGTGTTAACTAAGATGGGTTATAGACCTTGAGTGGCGCACCCTTCAAGAGTACTTCCATATGGGGTGGCAGGTAGCCGATCTGATAAGGTGAAAAATCTGTCAATCTGCCCTTGAGCAAGGCACTTAATTGCTTCATACCCAAATTGCTCCAGGGTCGCCGTGAATAATGGCTGAACACTGGCCGTGACCCCACTCTATGAAGGTGTCTCAGGAGGAGTTGGGATATGCAAAAAACACATTTCCATTTTGAACCTCACACTGGTACAGGTTACCTACTTGTACATGCAGTGAAACAGGACAAACGTAAGCACTATTTTACCTTTGTTAGAAAAGGACCCACACGGACACGGTGAGAATACAAGGAATGATGTAAACTGGAATTAAAACAGTGATTCAAATACATGTGAATAGTTCGCTCTGTTGATTTGAAATCTGTCATGTACCAGGGTTTGGAAAAAGTGTACTGTATAATTTGAGGCACTGCATAGGAAAAGTGCACGGCTGAACGAACCATAGATAAAGTGAATCAAGTGCTTGCAAAAACTCAACCCCAATGTGAAAGCTGTTTTGTGTTACTTCAATAACATATCCGACAGCGCTGACAGATTTGGCCAGTGTTCTGTAGATCTTCTAATGGTTAGCATCAGATTTATGTTCCAATATGCAGCCGTTCATTCACACAGTATTTTCCCCTGTCATAAGCCTAATTAGTTCTCTTTGTTTTCTCATAATGATGCCTGTTACTGTTATGGTGGAGCCCTGTGGAAACCGAGATAAGAAACCCCCTGGTTGAGTCTCAAATAGCACCCTTTCCTCTATATAGTGCACTACTTTTGAACCAGGGCCCATAGGGCCTTGGGAAGATGTGGACCCAGGCGACTTGCAGGATATCAAGCTTGATCTTTTGTGCCCAGAGTGCACCAGATGTGTGTCGGTATGTGTGAAACTCAACCGCAGGAGTTTGGCTGCGGAGGACTTAGACATACCAAAAGCACTGTTTACTCAGCTTTGATTTGGTCGATTAAAAAGACCAGCAATGGGTTCTCTCACTCTGTGATAAGACTTGACTTAGACTCTACATGTCCCAATCGGGGAAACGGCATTCCAACTACGGGAACTATTACGAACAAAAGGATATTTTCTTATAGTGGATTAATACATTCCAGGTCTCTCTTAATTAGTTTGTAAACATATACTCAGGCAAAGAACCTCAAAGTGTATTCATATGTGAATTTATTTGACCGCTTTGTGTACTGTGACCACCCACAGTATTGACCACCCACAGCATTGACCACCCACAGTATTGACCACCCACAGTATTGGCGGGTAGAGTTAACACATCTTTATTTTTATTTAACCAGGTAGGCCAGTTGAGAACAAGTTCTCATTTACAACTACGACCTGGCCAAGATAAAGCAAAGCAGTGCGACAAAAACAACAACACCGAGTTACACACAAACATACAGTCAATAACATCATAGAAAAATCTGTATACAGTGTGTGCAAATAAAGTAATCAGTTAAGGCAATAAATAGGCCAATAGCGGCGAAGTAATTACAATTTAGCAATTTACACTTGAGTGATATATGTGCAGATGATGATGTGCCAGTAGAAATACTGGTGTGCAAAAGAGCAGAAAAACAAAAACAAATTTGGGGATGAGTTAGGTAGTTGGTTGGATGGATGGGCTATTTACAGATGGGCTGTGTGTAACGGCTGTCGTGGGAAGAAGGTGATGACCAAAGCGCAGCATGGTATGTGTTCATGATGATATTTATTTAAACTCAGAACACTAAACAAAATAACAAAGAGAAAGAAACGAAACCGAAACAGTTCTGTAAGGTGCAAAAGACACTAGACAGAAAATAAACACCCACGAAACACAAGTGGGAAAAGGCTACTACCTAAGTATGATTCTCAATCAGGGACAACTAACGACACCTGCCTCTGATTGAGAACCATACCAGGCCAAACGCAAAAACACAACATAGAAAACGGAACATAGACAACCTACCCAACTCACGCCCTGACCATACTAAAACAAAGACATAACAAAGGAACTAAGGTCAGAACGTGACACTGTGTACAGCTTCAGCGATCGGTAAGCTGCTCTGACAGCTGACGCTTAAAGTTAGTGAGGGAGATATAAGTCTCCAACTTTAGTGATTTTTGCAATTTGTTCCAGTCATTGGCAGCAGAGAACTGGAAGGAACGGCGGCCAAAGGAGGTGTTGGCTTTGGGGATGACCAGTGAGCTGAGATAAGGCGGAGCTATACCTAGCAAAGACTTATAGATGACCTGGAGCCAGTGGGTTTGGTGACGGGTATGTAGCGAGGACCAGCCAACGAGAGCATACAGGTCGCAGTGGTGGGTAGTATATGGGGCTTTGGTGACAAAACGGATGACACTGTGATAGACTGCATCCAATTTGCTGAGTAGAGTGTTGGAGGCTAATTTGTAAATGACATCGCAGAAATCAAGGATCGGTAGGATGGTCCGTTTTACAGGGGTAAATTTGACAGCATGAGTGAAGGAGGCTTTGTTGCGAAATAGGAAGCCGATTCTAGATTTAACTTTGGATTGGAGATGCTTAATGTGAGTCTGGAAGGAGAGTTTACAGTGTAGTCAGACACCTAGGTACTATAGTTTATAATGTTAGAAGAGACATGGCACTGGAAGGATTACGCTTTTGCTTTACAGGCTCTTTTTAAGGCTACTTTGAGTAGGGTTAACCCTTCAGATGTGTGCCGGTGTCTACATTGGGGGGAAAGGCATCACGGTGATATGGTATTGTGTGTTTTGAGATGTGGAAAATCCTCACAGTAAACCTTGAGTGTGATTACAATGTTAGAACATCATTACCTACAGATGTCTTTGAAGGTGATGATAATAGAATCTAATTCCATATGTTTAGATTTGATTTAGATCAGTAATGCGTCTGTCTCAAACACCTATTGGTATTTTTAGTGAAGTGTTTTGATATCAATTGCACGGCCCATTGCTTGCCCACTCAGTCTCACGCTCATCGTCTGGTAGGCCGCACGGCCTGCATATCCCCTTGTTGTTTAGTCTGTGAAATGCGGTTGTTTTGACAGAAGTGTAGAAACACATTGTTGCACCGGTGTTTGTATGCCTGGCTTATGGGAGATATGTCTGCGATTACATTCTACCTCCGTGTTTGGAGTGGAAGTGAGGACACTAAGCCGTGACCAGGATGTACTGTGTTTAAGTCCAGGGTGTGTCATGTCTGGGATGTCTGGGTGTGTCAGTGAGCAAAATACCAGTACCTGTCTTTGACCTGAGATGTCCTACGATACAGACCGTGTCATGTTTATCTGTAATGTGGGGACTTTCTACTATGATGAGGTGTGTGAGTGAGTGGAGTTTGGTATGTCCCAGTGTGTACATCCTCCCCATGTTTTCATGCCTCTGACTAAGAGTCAATGTCCTGGTTACTGTTAGACGTATGTCTGCCGGTGGGCCAAATTCAAGTCATCACTCACTAGAGCTTGTTGAAATAACACAGCATTCATTCTGAAAAGACCCTATGGAAACACAAACTTCCTTTATTTTCTTTGCTGAAATGCTCTGTGTCCCATTTTGACTGGGTTTGTTGTTTGATTAGTCAAAGGGAAGTCTATACATGCTGTAGTTGTCAGGATATTTTGGAAACTCACTTTGAAAGGGGTTTCTCACTGTACTGTGAGCGGTTTGTGCAACAACAATTGTCGTGTCAATGGGGTCTAAGAAGCAGCTATGTATCAATACAAGTGCGGTTTTCCTTGGCTGGAAAGTCTGAGGAGACTCACAAAAGTTCCACACAAATGGAGGAGGATAAATATCGGCACACTTAAGCATGCTCATGAAATACGTGTCATTTTCAAATGAAGTGCGGCAGAATGGGAAGGACAAGGTCATCCCAAATACAGATATTCGGGCACTTTGCCAAATTCAGCGCCTCACCCTAAAATCATTGACCAGCGACCTGTCACATTATCTCACTTCCAGACCCTTTGGCCCGAATCACTAATCCCAAGTCAATGCTTTAACTGTTGAGTTGGGTCCTCCTAACTTAGCATGGCCCAAGCAGTAGCCTTGTAGGCCGTACTTTGGATGAAGTTACCCCAAATGTTGGGTGTTACGTTTGGGCTCATATCAAGTCTCTGAACCGGACATTAACCAGACCTGCTATCCCCCTCTGTGTGTTTAGCCCCTAGCGACCGCCTCCCCCTAGAATGAGAGTGGAGGGGGCCGTAGGTCCTCAATACCCACAAAAGTACATGCTGGCAGAAGGCTGAAACACAATCCTTTTAAACCAGTGGGACTCCCCTCATAGGTCATTTGGGGAGAGCTTCTTATACTGCTTTTTCTTATTTCAGCTTACTATTTTAGGCGATAATAAACAAGTCGCACATTTTCGGCGTTTTTTTTTTAGCAAGGAGGGAGCCGCTCATGGAAGAGTTTGAAACTGCCCACAGAAACTGATACTGCCCTCGTGGCTAACGGTACAAGTATAGGAAAACAATTACAGTACGTCCAAACGGTATGGCTCAATAGGCCGCTTGGCCGATTTCTCCGCTGGGTAGTGTGATTCTAACAGGTCTTTGCAGTGCACTTGGCCCGGCGCTACTGAAAGCTTTTCCATGAGCTGTTTTTACTGAGGACTCCAGCTCCACTGGCAATCCATGAAGGGAACAGAAGTGGGAGCCCTCGGTAGCTAGTCCTCAGGGCTTGAGATCTCAAAATGACAGAGGCGTGCAAATTGTCACTGTTAAAACTCCTAATTGCTAAAAAAAACCAAAGCTTCAAAGAGTCCCTTCATGTGTGGCGGTGGACTGCTATACACAGCTCTGCTTCCATGATGGAAAGGTTGATCCCATCTGTGGCATTTAAAAGTAAAGTTAGCTAGTACGCAAAGGATTGCTTATTGTGTGGTCTGCTGATGTTTTCTCCTCTTTGAAAGACATATAGTTTTACTCCTGTCAAAATCCTCCTCTTAAACAGTATGCAAAAATAGACTCGGTAATGATTTGGAGTTCCATTCTGGAAACGTGTGGTTTCAGTTTGGAATAACAAGGCTAGTGTGTGCGTGCGAGAGAGCATTTGTGTTTATCCCATATGTCACTAACTTTTGATACCTATTCTAAGTTCATTTGTCGATGCACTTTGAAGTGAACACGTCCACGTAGGAAGGGCATGTATTAGGGACTAACATAGGAGATGTGGAGGACTGATGTAGAGGAGTAACTTTTCTATGCGTATAACTGTGTGTTCTGCTCTTGGATTACATATGGCATATGCTGTATGACTTGTGACACTTTTCCCATTAATATGTGCAAGTGATGGACTTTTGTCTGGGATATTTTCTAGATGAAAGGCCGTGATTAAATGATCAAATGGAATGATAAATGGAAAGTGAGGTTACCCGATGTCTAATATTGGTGAAATATATTCCATTATCAAAGTGTTCTGTGGTTTTAGTCTAGTGCTGCATTTGTCAAGCTCATTTGGGTTCATTTCATATTTCCTAGTTAATATGAAATGTCCCAATAATGGACATACCCTTGTTGTGAAAGCACCAGGTCTCAGATACATGTGTAGGGACATTTTTCATTGTATCCCACAACACAGGTGGGCACTATACCTAGTGTGTATACGTATTTATTGTCACACATATTTAGAGCAGGCATTTGACAAGCATTGATTACAATGCAATCATTACATTTATGCCGTTTCAGCCAATCAGCATCCAGAATCCAAACTACCTGTTTTATAATAATTTTACTCCAAGTCAGGTGTTTTTCTATTCCACATGTCTCAGCTCTCCTCTATGCCTCAGAGATACTGTAGGCCTCTTTGTGTGTGGTGTTGCACCACAACCAACTGTTTTCCCCATCCATATTAAACCTCTGGAAGACATGGTGAGACTGAGAGCCAATGGAAAACCACCTCGGCCCTAGAGGACATGTTATTGGGTCTGACTAGACTACTTGCTGTTAGAGACATGGAGAAATGAAAATCCCCCCTCGTTTCAGATTCCCTCTCTCACAGCAAGTGAATCAAATCACATGTTATTCGTCACATACTTCGTAAACAACAGGTGTCGACTAACAGTGAAATGCTTACTTACAGGCCCTTCCGAATAGAAACAGTGACACGAGGAATAAATACACAGTGAATAGCAATTATGAGTAAAAATAACATGGCTATATACAGGGACTACCTGTTGAGTGTGCGTGTGTGACTTGAGTGAATGTGTTTGTAACAATGGGCCAGATAGGGCCTCATTAGGGAGAGGGGTTTATGGATCCTGGAGCGCCAGCAGTGGAAAGAAGAGAAGAGGGGAGCACAGAACAGACAGAGACTCTGCCAATGACAGAAAAGTTTAGTGGGTGAGCTAGGGTCAGGAGAGGTACCCGCCATGTCTGTCAAGCTCATCCAGAGTCATTTGAGTGAGCTGCGGTTCCTTGAGTGAACTGACATTATTTATGCCTCGGTTTCCTCTTTCTGTCATCGGATAGGCCTACATTTCAATTTGAAACCATTTATACAGTGCATTCAGAAAGTATTCAGACCCCTTCACTTTTTCCACATGTTGTTACGTTACAGCCTTATTCTAAAATCACTGCACAGCTATTTTCAGGATTTTAGATCGGGTTCAAGTCCGGGCTCTTGCTCTGCCACTCAAGGACATTCAGAGACTTGTCCCGAAGCCACTGCTGCGTTGTCTTGGCTGTGTGTTTAGGGTTGTTGTGCTGTTGGAAGGTGAACCTTCGCCCCGTTCTGAGGTCCTGAGCCCTCTGGAGCAGGTTTTCATCAAGGATCTCTCTGTACTTTGCTCCATTCATCTTTCACTCGGGCTAGTCTAGTCTCCCAGTCCCTGTTGCTGAAAAACATCCCCACAGCATGATGCTTCCCCCACCATGCTTCACCGTAGGAATGGTGCCAGGTTTCCTCCAGACGTGACGCTTGGCATTCAGGCCAAAGGGTTAAATATTGGTTTCATCAGACCAGATAATTTTGTTTCTCATGGTCTTAGAGTCCTTTAGGTGCAAACTCCAAGCGGGTTGTCGTGCCTTTTACTGAGGAGTGGCTTTCGTCTAGCCATTCTAACATAAAGGCCTGATTGGCGGAGTGCTGCAGAGATGGTTCTCCTCCTGGAAGGTTTTCCCATCTCCACAGAGGAACTCTGGAACTCCGAGTGACCATTGGGCCAGGTTGACCATCGGGTTCCTGGTCACCTCCCTGACCAGGCCCTTGTCCGCCGATTGCTCAAGTTGGCAACATCCAGCGACAGTTGTGTCCACTCAAAGCTGCAGTGACTTCAAAGGGACTAAATTCTTGCACATGTACCAGAGAGCGACTAGTTGATTTAATAATGCGTTGTTATGAAGTATGATTCATATTTTAAAGGCATGTATTTTCCAAGTGGAAATAATTCAACGCAAAGGCTTAGACGGGGCTTAAAACGTTGATCCTCCTTGGTGATCTCCAGTCGCTTTCTCTCGATTCCTCTCTTTTGTTATTCCTTTCTTTTTTATTTTCCAGCAGTTAGGCTTGTCATGCTGCGCTCATAACCAAACAGACCTCGTTAAGGGGAGTGATCATTAGCTTGGTGGTTAGAAGGGCTGAGATTGTAGCTGTCTCAAATGAGCCCACGACACGGCCCTATACTCTTAAAGCTTTCCCAGACTTTCTCTTTGACAATGCACTTGGGTGGTAAATAATGGACTAATGAACATGTTCATCACATTTATCATCCTCATAGTTCACTAAATGCCTCAAACACATGGAACATTCTGGAATTGATTCCGTGTGATGAACTGATTGCCATGGCCTTTGTCAATAGGTTATTTTTCTGAATTAGATTGAAGGCAGTTTGAGAGAGAAAAAAAGAAAGAATGTATTGGTCATTACTTACGGTGAAAATAAAGGGGAAGAGTTGCAATCAGATTTCCTGGAATGCTTTGGTTTCTCGCAAAGCTTTGCCTCCCAGCCTCTGACAAACCAACGTGTATTTCTGTAATGGAGGAATATCCAGTCAACGTTAGGGTAAAAGAGTGTGTTTGCTGCCATATCCTGTTGACTGTTCACAGATGTATTGGCCCTCATCCTCATTGCCCAACCTGGTCTCAGAGCATTTCATATTATTCTGTATGTAATTCTGAGACACTCCATTTAGTATGTTATGTTTCATATGGTATGTATTAATTGGTAGATGTCCATCATCCATTTCGTATGGTATGTTACGAATTACAATTCCTATTATATATTACAAATTTTTCTAAATGTACAATAGGGGCGGCAGGGTAGCCAAGTGGTTAGAGCGTTGGACTAGTAACCGAAAGGTTGCAAGTTCATATCCCCGAGCTGACAAGGTACAAATCTGTCGTTCTGCCCCTGAACAGGCAGTTAACCCACTGTTCCTAGGCCGTCATTGAAAATAAGAATTTGTTCTTAACTGACTTGCCTAGTTAAATAAAGGTAAAATAAAAAATAGGTTAAGAATTTGCAAAACGTATGATATGTTACAAATTCTAACTAGGTGGCTACTGTAGCTACAGTGCCTTGCGAAAGTATTCGGCCCCCTTGAACTTTGCGACCTTTTGCCACATTTCAGGCTTCAAACATAAAGATATAAAACTTTATTTTTTTGTAAAGAATCAACAACAAGTGGGACACAATCATGAAGTGGAACGACATTTATTGGATATTTCAAACTTTTTTAACAAAACAAAAACTGAAAAATTGGGCGTGCAAAATTATTCAGCCCCTTTACTTTCAGTGCAGCAAACTCTCTCCAGAAGTTCAGTGAGGATCTCTGAATGATCCAATGTTGACCTAAATGACTAATGATGATAAATACAATCCACCTGTGTGTAATCAAGTCTCCGTATAAATGCACCTGCACTGTGATAGTCTCAGAGGTCCGTTAAAAGCGCAGAGAGCATCATGAAGAACAAGGAACACACCAGGCAGGTCCGAGATACTGTTGTGAAGAAGTTTAAATTTGGATACAAAAAGATTTCCCAAGCTTTAAACATCCCAAGGAGCACTGTGCAAGCGATAATATTGAAATGGAAGGAGTATCAGACCACTGCAAATCTACCAAGACCTGGCCGTCCCTCTAAACTTTCAGCTCATACAAGGAGAAGACTGATCAGAGATGCAGCCAAGAGGCCCATGATCACTCTGGATGAACTGCAGAGATCTACAGCTGAGGTGGGAGACTCTGTCCATAGGACAACAATCAGTCGTATATTGCACAAATCTGGCCTTTTATGGAAGAGTGGCAAGAAGAAAGCCATTTCTTAAAGATATCCATAAAAAGTGTTGTTTAAAGTTTGCCACAAGCCACCTGGGTGACACACCAAACATGTGGAAGAAGGTGCTCTGGTCAGATGAAACCAAAATTGAACTTTTTGGCAACAATGCAAAACGTTATGTTTGGCGTAAAAGCAACACAGCCCATCACCCTGAACACCCCATCCCCACTGTCAAACATGGTGGTGGCAGCATCATGGTTTGGGCCTGCTTTTCTTCAGCAGGGACAGGGAAGATGGTTACAATTTAATGGGAAGATGGAGGGAGCCAAATACAGGACCATTCTGGAAGAAAACCTGATGGAGTCTGCAAAAGACCTGAGACTGGGACGGAGATTTGTCTTCCAACAAGACAATGATCCAAAACATAAAGCAAAATTTACAATGGAATGGTTCAAAAATAAACATATCCAGGTGTTAGAATGGCCAAGTCAAAGTCCAGACCTGAATCCAATCGAGAATCTGTGGAAAGAACTGAAAACTGCTGTTCACAAATGCTCTCCATCCAACCTCACTGAGCTCGAGCTGTTTTGCAAGAGGAATGGGAAAAAATGTCAGTCTCTCGATGTGCAAAACTGATAGAGACATACCCCAAGCGACTTACAGCTGTTATCGCAGCAAAAGGTGGCGCTACAAAGTATTAACTTAAGGGGGCTGAATAATTTTGCACGCCCAATTTTTCAGTTTTTGATTTGTTAAAAAAGTTTGAAATATCCAATAAATGTCGTTCCACTTCATGATTGTGTCCCACTTGTTGTTGATTCTTCACAAAAAAATACAGTTTTATATATTTATGTTTGAAGCCTGAAATGTGGCAAAAGGTCGCAAAGTTCAAGGGGGCCGAATACTTTCGCAAGGCACTGTAGCTGGCTAACTTTGGATAGATTGGCTAGGGGTTAGGGTTAAGTTTAGGAGTTAGGTTAAAGGGTTAGGGGAAGGGTTAAAAGGGTTAAGGTTAGGGAAAGAATTAGCTAAAATGGTTAGGGGCAGGGTTAGCTAACATGCTTATTGGTTGCTAGGCATTCGCATTGTATCTCCAACATCCTCCCTGACCAACCACCCTACTTTAGCTTTTGCCTAAGTAACCATCTGTCTTATGTAACCATACCAAACGTAACATATCTTACGAATTTGAGTCCCACGGAATTACGTTTACTATGTCACATCTAGTCTATGATACCAGGCTGCATTGTCAAGTACTAGTAATTAAAGGGGTCCTTCAGGATTTGGGCAATGAAGCCCTTTGTCTACTTTCCCAGAGTCAGATCAACTCATGGATACCATTTTTATGTCTGCATACATTTTGATGGAAGTTGCCAACTAGCGTTAGCGCAATGACTGGTCGTCTATGGTAACTGCTAGTAGATACCATAGACCTCCAGTCATTGCGCTAACGCTAGTTAGAATTGGCGCGTGAAATTGCCTCCAACTTCCTTCATACTGGAAGCAGAGACATAAAAATGGTGTCCATGAGTTCAAGTGAGTTCAAGTAGATAACGTGCTTAATTGCCAAAATCCCGAAGTATCGCTTTAAGTAAAAGAACAATGACGTTGGTACATCTTAAAGAAAAACAGGAGAGACCTTTTTTTTTTCATTCCCTGAGCTTTTCTGATTTTCTTAAAACCAGGGCCAAATGTAAATAGAAAAACATAATAGGCAAACACAGGAAAAGCTGAAAGGAAATACTCCTGGAGCCTGCTCAAACCTACCATATTTTGACTCCATTATGACTTTGTGTTGCTTTAATCAATAGATTATTGCTGATCCGTCTAGCAGCAGTTGTAGCCTCGGATCCCCTCTTGGTGTGGAAAATGCTTGTCATCTGACTCCCCAACACTGGTTCTGATTAGGGAGTTACTCCAGGAGTTCTGCATCCCAGTGCTCAGTCACATTAACCACGGTCAGGCCTGATTCCACGCTCACTGCTCTGAACGCTCTCACACCTCACCACGTACATTCCCCTGCACCCCTACACGTCTTTTAGGTCTGGTCACTGATAACGTTTCATCTGAACAATACCCAGGAGGGGCTGAATTAGAAATGTTTCTATTATAATTTTACACAATGAAATCAAGCAGGAAACCAGTTACAGGTCATTCCACTGGGAGATGAGTGCAGACACTAACTCCTTGTGACTCTGAGGCTGTCCTTATATGGACAAGTAGCAATAGAATAAGCACTATAGGTTCACGAACGAGTAGTCACTCTAACAATCATTCAAATAAATTCAAACATGTGGAGAACGTAAGCATTTAATGACATCTCATTTCATCACAGTTTCCAATGCTTTGTGACTAGGCTGATATTCAAACCCATGAGGTCCAATGTGAAATTGACCAGGCTGAGTATAGAGTAGAGTACATGTCGAGAGATCCCCCTCAGATCTCAGATCAGTGGTGGAACAGGACGGCAGCGCCATAGTTTTCTAAACACTGCTGTGTCTGAAAGACAGAAACCAGCCCTGTCCCAATGCTGAGGCCTCATCAAGCAAGTACTAACCCAAACCGGGAGTCACTCACTGATGTCAGGAATGGAGAAGGGAGTGAAGGACGATTACAAAAGGCATTCGCAGCCTGGAAAAAACACACAAGGCTCAGAGGAATCACGAAAGCAAACGACCACAACAGTAGAGTCTGCCTTTAAAAGCAGTGGGACCCTAGCCTGTTTGATCAGAAACACACACACACGTCTGTAGTTGAATGTGTGGTTTGCTGTAGATCTGTCCAATATCATGCACTGTAAGCTGTAAAGAATGCCCTCACTCGGGCTTACGAGTGCAACGGGACCTGTGATTCAGAAACGCACATTTGAAAAAAATCATATAGAGGTTTAATTTCAAAGTTCTCCCATTTCAAATTGCTTCCGTCTGTTGATTGAACTCGCTATCGAATCACATGTGGGCAACGATAATTTCCCCACCCACCCTGCAAATGGTAATTCTTAACTAAATTCGATTTAGGAGAATTCAGATGTTTGTTTGGCTGATTTTATGGACATGCACTAGGCATTACAACACCGGAGAACGTGAGAAGGGCTTCTTTTCCTACCTACCTAGAGGTTATAGAAAAGAGCAGAAGCTCTGAACTATCCGTTCAGACCCCAGTCCTACCTACCTACAGGTTATAGAAAAGAGCAGAAGCTCTGAACTATCCGTTCAGACCCCAGTCCTACCTACCTACAGGTTATAGACAGAGCAGAAGCTCTGAACTATCCATTCAGACCCCAGTCCTACCTACCTACAGGTTATAGACAGAGCAGAAGCTCTGAACTATCCATTCAGACCCCAGTCCTACCTACCTACAGGTTATAGACAGAGCAGAAGCTCTGAACTATCCGTTCAGACCCCAGTCCTACCTACCTACAGGTTATAGACAGAGCAGAAGCTCTGAACTATCCGTTCAGACCCCAGTCCTACCTACCTACAGGTTATAGACAGAGCAGAAGCTCTGAACTATCCGTTCAGACCCCAGTCCTACCTACCTACAGGTTATAGACAGAGCAGAAGCTCTAAACTATCCATTCAGACCCCAGTCCTACCTACCTAGAGGTAATAGAAAATGATCTCTCTTAGTATTTCTCCACTGGTTTCCTGAAGGAGAAAGCCTCCACTTCTATGTCAAAGATAATAAAGCAAAAACACAATAGTAAATACTACAGTAATGTCCGCAAAAACTACAGTATACAACAGTTTGCAATAACACAACAGTAAATACTACTGTAAAACGCTACATGAATTACTATAGTATATACTACAGTTTTCTATTACTACAGTATTTATACTACAGTTAACTGTAAATACTACAGATTACTACAGTAAACACTACAGTAAAGTCTGCAAAAACACTACACTTAATACTATAGTATATATACCATTGTATACTATAGTTTTTTATGTGGAATGGTCTCTAGATCACTGGATAAAGGTGCTGCTGAATGGAGGAGAGGAGTTGACATTACTGTATACATGTGTGATTTTGTACTGCCATGTTTGAGTGGAGGTATAAAATGAGTGGCACATTGAAATTTTATTAAAATATTGCTTTCAATAAAAATGACTTTTCTTTTCGTTTTAGCCATCACATAAATTGTCTTTGTTTTGATTATGCTATGACCGCAACATTGTGGAGTTCGCAGACCACCTCGGACATCTCCCGTTGGTTTCAGTACTGTATTGACCATTTTGTAGAGAATGTCCCTATGGCATTACAATGACACAATCCCGACGGGTGCCTATTCCATTCAAACAGATACAGTAGCACAGACCTTACATCAGTGTTCCTGGTAAATATACAGATCGTGATAGGGACAAGTGTAATTGCTTTGTCTGAGACCCCACACATCAGTTGAGCCCATAATGAAGCAGCTTAGTCCTATTGAAGCTCCAGCTTCTTCACAGTAACTCCCTGGAGCTGCATGGACTATTCATACACAGTAAGAGGGACCCCAAGGCAATAGTCTATCATCCTACTGTAAGTCTTTAAGTGAGGCATAGTACAAAGGTATACAGAACCCAGGTTAGTAGTGTAACTTTGTTTACCCCTCCTCTCAGTCAGCCATCGCTCACACCTGTGTGTGTGTGTGTATGTGTGTGTGTGTGTGTGTGTGTGTGTGAACGAGTAGGCTACACATTGGCTACAGTATGTGTGTGTGCTTGTGAGAATGTGTGTGTGTGTTGTAAGTGTGCTTGTGATAACATGTGTGTTTGTGAAAGAGAGAGAATCCCAGTGAGAGAACAAGGATTCCCTCAGGTTAATGTTTTTCTCACAGGAGTGGAAGAAAGTCTCAACATCAAAGGGCTTTTTACTCTTGATCCCGGCACATTCCACAGCAACCGTACCGAGGTGGAGAGCGATTGGTTTTGTTGTTGCTTTGTATATGCCATTTACACTTCCAGGGCGGATCCGATTTCCAACATTTTACATCCTCCAAAATGTAGTGGAATGCCAACTGTTGATGGAAGCTGCCTCAGGGATAGTCAGGATCACGCCACTTTGCATGCTTCTAGACATGAGAGGGAATGTCTTGTTAAAAAAATATGTATTTACTTTGTTTCAGAGGGAAGGTTTTATCATAATATGATGACTTGTCTTTGTGTTCAAACATTTTCTATATGTGATTTGCTTGTCTTTCAGTTCATTAGTTGATTGTCTGCGGACTAGACACTAATCAGAAAAATTGGTACTCAGATTTACATTATCGTTCATCTTTGACAATATAGGGACACCTGGTGGATGATCATGGTACAGCATGAGCTCTTTAGAGTTGTAGTTTGTTCATTCTCCACAAGGGACTCTCATTGAGCTCACTTCCATGGTGGTATTTGCTGTAGCAGCGCTTCCCAACCCTCGTCCTAGAATACCCCCAACAGAACACATTTTCATTGTAGCCCATGACAAATGCACCTCACTCAACTCATTGAAGCTTGATGATTAGTTGACAAGTTGAATCAGGTGTGCTTGTCCAGGGTTACAATAAAAATGTGTTCTGTTCTCATCGCGCTCTAGTGACTCCTTGTGGCGGGCTGGGTGGCTGCAGGCTGACCTCTGTCGTCAGTTAAACGTTGTTTCCTCCGACACATTGGTGCAGCTGGGTTCCGGGCAGGTGTTAAGAAGCACGTCTTGGTGGGTCATGTTTCGGAGGATGCATGACTACATATTCGCCTCTTCTGAGCCTGTAGGGGAGTTGCAGCGATAAGACAAGTTCGTAATCACAAAATTGGGGAGAAAAAGGGGGTTAAAAATAAAATAATACAAAGTGTACTGTTGGGGGTACTGGAGGAACAGGGTTGGAAAACACTGCTGTAGCACACCGTGATCTGAAGAGTCACGATACATTTAGCGTAAAACAGTTGTACAGGCAAATAACATATTTTTCTTTTGTAAAAGAGGTGTGATCACTGATCTTTATCTCTTTGTTAACAAAATATATTAAGTCTATCAAAAGTGTGCAAGTTTGAACATGTGTTATTTGGAAATCAGTTTTTTGGGATCTAGACACCTTGGCTTACCCTCTCCCTCCTTTAGCCTCATGGTTCCAGTCTCAGGGTTGGGGAGTAACAGATTAGGCCTAATGAAATCCATAGGCCTAATGGACTCATGTTCAAACTTGCACACCTTTGATAGACTTAAAGGGGCAATCTGTAGTTTCTACATCTATTTTTGGACTTATAAATTATATATACAGTACCAGTCAAAAGTTTGGACACACCGTACTAAGTTTGGACACACCCACCTATTCAAGGATTTTTCTTTAGTTTGACTATTTTCTACATTGTAGAATAATAGTGAAGACATCAAAACTATGAAATAACGCAAGGAATCATGTAGTAACCAAAAAAGTGTTAAACAGTGTTATATTTTAGATTCTTCAAAGTAGCCACTTTTTGCCTTGATGACAGCTTTGCACACTTTTGGCCATACATGCCATTCTATGAGCGCAGCATTTATATTTCAACTCAACTCAATGAGCCAAATCAGTCCTCTGTGACAACAAAATCATAAACAACAGAGTAGGGCCGGCTAATAAGTCCTTCGTTTTGGGGTCATGCTCAGGGAAAACAATTTGGCTAATCTATACTTCCATTTTTCCAAGTCCTATTCTTGAAGATCAAGGGGTATGACATTTATTGCATTGACTGGAATTCTGATAGACTTTGGTTTTTAATGTAAAGATATCATTTAATGGTATTATTATATGGAGTAGAAAGCAATGGATTAGAAGAAGCCTACATAACCAATCCATAATGTAAAATTTAGCATACATGTATGGCCAGCTATATAAACTTTAACATGGATTTATCCTGCAATAGATGTCTTTCAATTGGTAACATACATTTTTGTCTTCTTCTAATGCCTCTTAAGGGGAAGTAATCTAAACGTAATGGAATGTAATCAGATTACGTTACTGAGTTTGGGTAATCCAAAAATAATGTTACTGATTACAATTTTAGACTTGTCACTTGTAACGGATTACATTTAGAAAGTAACCTACGCAACCCTGCTCATGGTCTACCAGAGTCAGTCTGACTGAAATCACTGTCATAGACATTTGTTATGTCTGAGCAGAGTTTTACTCTAGCCAGATATGGAGACCATGGCCACCACATCGCAGAGCTAGGCCAATTTTTCACCATTATTCACTGTTTTACAGAGCTGAATAGGAGAACTAACACAGTTCCAACTAAATGGGGGTCTGTAGATCTGCCAGGCCCAGACAGCCAGTCATCATCACCCTCACCAGACAGGTTTGATTATGGCCTTGGCGCTTCCCTGGAGGCCCTGAGGGGTGCACTCGCGCGCGTGCGTGTGTGCTTGCGTGTGAGAAAGAGTGTGTGTGTGAGTTTGTGTGTGAGTGTTAAGAGTTTCCTCTAAACTAAGATCACTACTTGGATCACTTAGTTTAGGAACTCTGGGCCAAAGGGTCCCTTAGAACACAAAGCAGCAGAGAATACACCCACAGACCACAAGAAAACCGTTCTTCCTGGATACTGAAAAACAAATATATCAAGGGGAAATAGAGCAGTCAAAGTGTAGAGGATACCGTATACAGACGGGATGCACAGGTCAGGGTGTGTAGGAGATGTGGTGCCAAGTACAACAGTGTTATTTACAGTCAGGAGGTGAGGTATTTAGTGAGCTGAACCCAGGTCAGTTCTTTTGAGTGCCTCTTATGATGTCATTGCAAATCTAGATCGTCACTAAAGCTATTATGAGAGGTACAAAGCATAGCTACGGGAAGTAGGGGTGCTGAGGGTGCTGAAAAATCAGAATAAAAAAAATATATTAATAAAATATACTAGTTCTGTATTAGCGAACCAATATAACCATCAAGATACACCACAAATTCAGCAGGGTCAGCAGTTTTGCATGCATCAATACTGCCTTCTAGTGGAGTGAAGTGTGTGAATTATAATCGAGGAGATTGAGGTAGTTCTTTCGATTGGTTATAATGACAGCAATCACCAGCCCTTAGGCCAACCAATGCATAACAGTATCTGTCATCCTTCAGTACCAGTGCATGGTTGTTGTCTCCGGGTCGGTTTTATACACACAAGGACCACAGTTATGGGATCAACTATATTGGTGTATAAAAGACTGACATGGAGGGTTACATTTCCCAGCATACAACACATACATCAAAATCAACCAGATAAAGGAGAAAATGATTGAGGTGAGATGAACTGAGTACTGAGGATGTAAATGGTTCACACAAACAGCAGACAGAGTAACACAGTTTACAGTGGGTAAAACGCTCCAGTTTTGTCTTATGCTCATTTGCAACTAGAGAGAATATTTTGAACATAGATGTAAGAAGAGATACAGAGAATTGCGACGTGGGTGAGGGAAGGAGACGCTCACACACACTACATCTGGAATGTAGACATTCACACCCTATTGACCATTACCTTTCACACATACAGCCATGTGTTTTATAGCTACACACACATCCGGTGTGCTCACCATGCTCTCAGCCCTCTACAAATATTGCACTTAAGCCACTCTTCCTCCAACACCTCCTCAAAACGTTCCTTTCCACTTCTCACTTCTCCAAATTCTGTGGGATAACACTCCTTTGTCTCACCCCTCTCTGTGTTGCTCTCTAAATAAATGTTGAATAATATTTTTCTTCAGTGATTTTTCTGTCCCTTTTAAAGCATTGTCCTTTCCTTCCCTCACTCACTCCCCCCTTCCCTCACTCCCTCCATCCCTCACGCTATCCCTTAAGTCCTATATGGCCTCTGCTTTTCACCACATAAATTCATTCCACATTCTCTCTCGCAGAGCTGTCACTGGTCCACACATGCAGTGAGCTTTATAGATGAGAATCAGCAGGGTATCAGCTCTCTGATGGGCTCCTATGAAACTGGAGGAAACAGAGACTCAGGCAGACGGTGTTGAAGTTCTGTCTGACATCAGCCCCAGTTCTGGCCTGTCCCATTCCCCACTGTGCTCAACACACATGGCCTTGGGTAGGTCCAGGAGTTTTACCTGACCACATGACATGACCAGGAAAGATTCTTGGCCCTAGTTATAGCCTGGCCTCAATGGAGGCTGCTGAGGGGAGGACGGCTCATAATAATGGCTGGAATGCAGTGAATGGAATGGTATCAACCACATGGAAACCATTTGTTTGGTGTATCTGATACCATTACACCTACTCCGCTCCAGCCATTACCACGAACACATCCTCCCCAATTAAGGTGCCACCAACCTCCTGTGCCCTGCTTGCATGTCCCATCCCCCACTATGTTCAATTCACATGGCCATGTGTGTAAAGCCAGGTGTGAACTGACAAAGAACGTTTCTGGACCCCAGTTACAACCTAAACCAGTGTTTCCCAGACTTCTCCTTGAGTACCCCATGGCAGTTTCACTTATTTGATTTATTCCAGTAATAACACACCTGATTTAAATAGTAAGCCCATCATTAGCTGAAGTAGGTGTGCTATTGCTGGATCACGTCAAACATGTGGAACTAGCTTGGGGTACTCGAGGAGAGGTTTGGGAAACAAACCTGACCCAAACACATCCAAAAGACTCCATCAGCAGGAACGATGTCCAAATCCAGCCGACATAGCAGCCCCATGCCGAGATCCTAGGGTGGGCTTGGTTAAGTAGGACAAAGTGGTCTAAATTGGGCTCTGTGATTATCCGCCACTACGATTACCTTGGCAGGCCGGCCCTATCGCTCATCATGGCTGATTATTTGTATTTGGAAGGGTAGAAGTGCTCTGCCGTAGGTGGAGAGTGTGAGTTGTGTGTGGATGGGGATGTGGTGATGAACTTTACAAATGGGGATGTCCCTCTTATGTAAACTAAACAGCTGAGAAACCAAACAGAGGGAAGAGGTCTAGGAGTTAGACTGGGATTAGGATGGAGCTCTACAGTTATTTCACTCTAGTGTGCTGTGTGTCATGGTCTCCAGACTAAACCACTCAGTTACAAATGGTCTTGCAGTAACTGCTATTCATACATATGGGGTAGTAAGGAGGGTCTAATTGGACTGAATGTCTGGTAAAGTACATCACTTTGAAACGATTACATTTTTTACTGAATCCCATTTTGATGTGCGGTGTGATCTGTGCAATGATGTGTGTGGGTGTGGGGGGAGACAGAAAGAGAGATCAGGGACGGAGAGAGAAAGAGAGAGCTGTTAGTTGGAAGCAGCTGTGGACCTGGCATTGGTTTTACCTGTGAGCTTTCTTTCACGGCAGGAACTCCATCGCTCTGACGGCCATGTTGCAATTCTGAATGCAATACAGAGGATGGAATATCAACATATTTCAAGGTATTTTCCCTCCTCCGCCGGAGGAAGCAGTCATATTTGTTTCTTTCCTCCTCAACTCCTTGGATGCCTCTCAATCGAGGACACCTTCAGTGAGTGTCGAGTTGACACACACACCTACGCAAACTCCCAGTCACACTTTTAATTCCCATTTGTACAGAACTGAAAACACGAGAGCAGAACATGCCTCAGGGCCTGAGCATATTCCAATTGCAGTGTTGTGAAAGATTGCAACCATTCCCCAGATGAAACCCTCAAGTCTAAAGCAACGCACTTTGTTATCATAGCATAGCATCATGATTTGAATTGTTTTGGGAAGAAATGACTAGTAACACACAGCTTCAGCCATCCACCCAGCCACCACGCTGTGCAGCGGAACGTCTTCGAAGAGCTCCTCTCTCAGTAGTCTACATGGAAAACACTCTCCCTTTGGCAGCTTCCAGCGTCTCCCCGAAATGATTTACGACTCCGAATCAGTCGTACTGTTCACTTCCCCTGAGGGGAGTCTCCAGACGACGCTCTGACTTTCCTTCTGCTGTCACGTCCCATTTAGATAGACAGCTCTGGGGTGGATGTGTCTCACTGCGGGAATGTTTTGTATCATTTAAACCCACAAGAGTTACCAATGAATCAACTTTTTTTTTTTTTCAGCAGTTGAAGATCCATTGATATTTATTATCTTTTCTATCTAGCTTTTGGATAATGTATTTGAGCAATTTCGAGATATATATTAGAGCCATGACTTCTCAGGCTTGTTCTAGGAGTTTGGCCCCTGCTATATGCAATGTATCATTCCATAATGACTCCATGTTGTTTTTTTTGCTGGGTAGACAACTTCAGATAATTCCAAAACTTGCGCAAGACGAGAGTTCCAGCGGCTGTACTTCTGAGACTTCATTACGCATCCGGACCGACTGCCTCTTTTCTCCTCTTTCCCTTTCCCTCTTTCCTCTTTCCCTTATTCCTTACGAATGAAGTCTGGGCCTCTGAGTAGCAGCGCCATGCTCGAGTGAAATTTATTGATCTGCAACAGTCCCTGCGCATCTAATTGGCTGTTTTGGAGTTAACCCGGGTAGTGATGGTTCTCTCAGCTGTGGCCCAAATGTCTTCCGGCCACAGCAGCGCAGCCTGTGGTGCTTTTGGTCTGGGTGTGCACTTTTCATAGAACCCGGCCGTAAATCTCAATTGCTCTCGCACTTTTAACATCTCCATTACCCTGGCTGTTTTGTCAGCACACCATTGGGTGTAACAGAATCCTGTCTAACCGACATTTAAGTCATTTCCTACCCTTAAGGCCAGATATTACGGTGAGGCGGCCAGCGAAGGTACTGTAGCGGGTTGGCAGATTGGAGGATGGAGCCCAGGCAGCAGAATGGCAAAATGGGGACCCGGTTATAATCTAATTAAAGAGAGAGAGAGGGAAAGAGGCCCCAGAGGCACACAGGGCTGGCCAGCGCCAGGAGTGTTCCCCCAAACTGCACCGCAAAATACAATGTGGTAATGTCTCGAGGCCTAATTCTTCCGGAGGAGAGAAAAAAGGACCCTTTCCTGCTGCAGATGCTGACGGCCACATCCCACGCTCTGACATCAGAGATGGAGAGAGACAGAGAGAGAGAGAGAGAGAGACACAGCGAGAGAGAGAGAGAGAGAGAGAGAGAGAGAGAGAGACACAGCGAGACACAGAGAGAGAGAGAGAGAGAGAGAGAGAGAGGAGAGACAGAGGGAAAGAGAGAGAGAGACAGAGGGAGGGAAAGAGAGAGGGAGGGAAAGAGAGAGAGAGAGAAGGAAGAGAAACAGAGGGAGAGTGAAATAGGGAGAGAGAAAAAGGACAGAAATAGAGGGAGAGGGACCAGAGATGATTTATGCCCCGCTGTGCAGACACCAAAATAAATCTGGGGACTTACACAGACAGGCTGGCCATAAAGAACAGGATCATTTCAGACGTTTTCATTTTTTAAACCCCAAATGAGCTAACTTCTCCTCCGTCGACGTCAAAGCTAAGGGTTTGTTTTATGTCACTAGAGACATTATTATATGATATTGTTTCCATTCTGGGGGGGGGGGGACTTACTCTATAGTTGGATGATATATGGGGCTCCTTACTCTCCTGGAGCTCATCTGGGGAGCTCCACAGTTAATTATGAGGTCTGCCGTCGTGAGAACTTTGTTAACAGTGTGTGGGCAGGCTTGTTAAAAATGCTACTAATTTGAGGGGTAGAAGTTATCGCATCACGCCTCTCTTTGCCATCAGATTACATTAGCCCGCGGGTTATATGTCAGTTGCCACACACGCACACACACACATACACATTTGCACGTACACACACATGCGTCTACACATGCACGTGTGCACACATGCTAAGACTCACACACATTTGCATGCAGGTCTGCATACACACACATGGACTTCCAGGTGGCAAAGGGCTATGATACACTTCACTCATTCAGTTCACGCCGAGATCAATTTCACTGTGGCGATTCCACTTGCATGTGTTTGGTGTGCACCTTTTAGAAGGGAGAGGGATCAGTTTCAGTCACTGCTAGAAACGCCAGCTTCCTCCCCTCTCCTTTAAGTGGACCTGATGTTGACTGTTAAAAGGACCGTGAACTGTGACCTTTGATAGCTGCAGTGAACAAAGGATTGGGGTCAATTCCATTTCATGAATTGTGTTTTCTATGTGTATATTGAATATCAATTCAAGAGGTGAATTGGCTGAATTAGAAATGGAATTGACCCCAACCCTGCATAAATAAGCATAAATGTCCATTGAAAATTAGTCATATTTGTGAAGTAAAGTATCAACACAGCCTTTCAGTACACACAGAGGGTGGCCTATGAGACTCCCTCTCCAGTTGACCCAAACCTTGCCCCCTCCTCACCTTTCCTACATTTCTGATTAATTTCCCCTCATGTGATTAAAGCCACCAGATGCTCTGGCAAAACTTGCAAATGGCCAAACCCATAAACTCACAGCTCTATTTCTCCAACAGCTCTTTCTTGTGGAGAGCGCCAAGAGTGTCAGCCGGCATGTCCCTTCAGCACGGGATGCCACAAATACGAATTTTGAACAGAGTGTTTACAGTAGAATGCTACACTGATGTGATCTAGATGTATTTCCTGTTTACTCTACCAGCGCTGCTGGAGCATTTGTTAGTCAGAATTCTGATCATATTGATTATCACATGCCACCGCAAAATGGAGCCCACATGTAAACCGCTGGAGCAGTGTGTGTGTGTGTGTACCAGCCACTGTGTGAAAACCAAGGTTTGTGTGTGTTCAAGACTGTGTGTTTGCATGTACGAGTCTGTGTGTGTATTCCAGCCTGTGTGCGTACTGTGTTTGCCTGCTGTGTGTTCTGACTCCAACCCTCTGTGTAGTGCAATTAGCACGTCGTAATCAGCTCTATAAAATGGCAATCTGGTTTAAGGTAAACAGATGGGGTTGTATGATACAGTCGATTAAGAAAGAAAATGGTGCTTGGTGCAGTGTTTGATCAGCAGGCCCTCAGCAGAACAGTTATTTACACGACTTACCACAACTATGGCAGTGTCGCTCAGTGTTAGGCATTTTTAATACCAGGAGGCAATCTTTTAATAAGGTTTATTTATTGAGGAGAAAGGGAAATGACGTGTTGATTGCTGAACAACAAGACTGACGTGCGTGAAGATGAGTGATGTGTGAGAATGTTCCTGTAAATGCTTGGTGTTCTTTCATCTTGAATTGAGAGATGTGTGTTACCTCAATAACTACACTGGGGGACATTGTACCTGTGGGAAAGGTAGTTCCATGTCTGTCAAAGTGTTTAGAGGATGTCAAAGCTCATGCTTTGTAAAAATACCATAAATATACAATGTATACGTTGTATAAATACATATATTCAAATGGTGCTGAAGTTGAAGTTAAAGCAGTTACTAGTGACGTTGAGACATTATGTATAAAAGCCTTATAGGCCTAAAGGAGCTAACAAGTGTAGGGGGACAGATATAAACATCACAACCCACAGTCCGTCTTCATACTTGCCAACAGTGATGACTGAATTAGGGGGATTTTTTCCCACTTGATCTGGGACTTCTCTGGCAATGCATGGTGCTTTGGTGCGTCAGTGTGGGTCATTCAATATCAACAACTATAATTAGTAAACGTAAACAGCTGGGGGAAGACACTGAGGAAGCACTGAATCAAAACTAGTCGAAGGAGAGGAGTTTATTTCTTCAAAGAGGTGTGAGGAATTTGTTAAGACAATGTGTGATTCAGGAACAGTCAGCGACAGGGCCGGCTCTATGCATAAGCAACATATGCGATCGCTTAGGGACCCCGGCCACTAGAGGGCCCTTGACTCAACTTACTGTTGACAGTTAGAATTGTAGAACACACGAGGTGCAAGTTTGAAATTTGGTTGTGCTTCAGCAGTTTTTCTCCTATTTTTTCAGTCATTAGTCTCAGCGGGGACATCAATAACCGGATGTTCCAGTTTTCAGGGGAAATGGAAGAGAGAGCTTGAGTGAGAGTGACTAACAAAATCAATGGGGGCCCCCTGGAGGTCAGGACCCCTTGGCACGTGCCCGGTCATATTCGGCCATGATTACTACAACGTTTTTGTACATTAAAAAGGAGTGACTCCATCTTAACTCCTCCTCCGCATTTACTGGATTGGTTGAACAGTGCAGAAGAGAACCTCCCCCTACAGTTTTTGACCATACATAATGTGGGGGGGGTCTAGTTTCAGGCATTTATTTTACGCCTGCTACGTCAGGTTAGTCTGTCACTTACAGTCACTCAATTAGCCATGTCAGCTAACAATTTTTAGAATGGTAAGTTAGTCTAGCCAGTTAGTGTAGCATGCAGGGCACGTTTCCAGGGGCACTGACCTCCAGGGGGCCCCACTCTCACTCAGATATCATTAACATGGCATACATAAGTCATGGCAAAATGTGTAGAACTGCACAAAACTTGCTTTAAAATTGCAAAAATGTCTCACTGCCTCCCTGGCAAAATGAGTAGAATTATATGAAATTTGTCAAAACATTATATTATCATTTCTATCCGCACCATGGCAAAATGTGTAGAATTGCATTAAATGTACTTTAAAACGAAAAGTTATCTTGCCGCGTACATAGATAATCACTTAGGGCCTCTAAAAGGCTAGAGCCAACCCTGGTCAGGGATATACTAACCAGAAAAGTTTTGAAAACATTTTCACATTTATGAACTAAATGTTTTTTATTCATTGCTTACAGTATGAATGATTGATTTACCACTGTTTTCTAATAGCCCCATACAAACAATTAATGGAGAACTAATGTGGGTATTAATTCATAGGTAAACAAACTAGGTAGGCTACAATGTTTTTACATTTTGCAGAGGAGAAACACACTTTTGAAAGAATAGTCTCAAATACAATACTGTCCCATCCCACGCTTCTTCCTGAGTGAAGTTGTTCTGTCCTCTCTCCCAGATTGACAACATCCCTATTGTTTCCTATTGGATGACTAATAGCTGCAGCTTTCACGCTACAGGGAGTTTTCAATTCCTTCTTGAGTCTGTCCAACTCCCCCACTCATTTTCTTTAAATCGGCACACCCTATCTTTCTGTTCCAGCTTCTTACTTCCTGCACTCTCCATCTCTCTTTACTTATACTTTTGTTTTCTCTCTCTCTCTCCTTCCTCAGTGTCAATTTTCCATCACAGACTTGCTGTGACATTGGTTCCTTCGCAGGTCTCCCTCAGTGCTTCTGTTTGTGCAGATGGATTATGTGTCACAGGAAGTCCCTCCCCCTCCTTCTTCTTATAATCAAGCCCCAGGGAGGTCTGGAAATCCCTGGAACTGATGCTGTTCTCCTTCCCGTACAAACCTCCTCCTCCCCTTCACTCTTCAGTCCCAACGAGCTAGCCCGATTCAACCCCCAACCTACCTCCCAGCTCCTGCACACTGCACTGTCACCTGATGACTACAAACAAAAGACAGGATATAGGTCCATGTCTTACTGTACATTTCTCTTCAACAGATGTCATGGGGATGCATTTGATTTTTACATGGTGAATGACATGCCCATCTATTCAATCCCATGTATTTCATGTTCAACTAATACATAAAGAGTAAAACATGTTTGATTTCCACGGTTAATTAAGTTACTGTGTGATCTAAAGGATTCGGATAGACGCAGGACAAGAATGTGTTTTCTCAAACACCAAATCACAAAACAATAAAACATCAGAGTCTTTTACAATCTGAGACTGTGCTGGACGATTTCCAAACGAGCCTCCATAACATCACCTATGCTCTTTATTACGCCAGTAGTTCTCAAACCGCTGCTCGGGGACCCCCTGGCGTATCACAATTCTGTCGCAGCTCTGAACTAGCTCACTTGAATCCCCTATTCAAGGGATTCATGTTTGTTGACAAGTTGAGTCAGGTGTGCTAGCTGCAGAATAGATTAAATACATGGAACGACTGGGGGTCCCCGAGGAGAGGTTTGAGTACCACTGCTCTAAGCCCTCACTATCAGCGTTGGTGTCTGAAATGAAATCGCCCCTCTTACAGTATGTCTCAATATCCTCCTATTGTCCTAGACGGCTGGTCATGCGTCATCTCCACACCGCGTGGACTCAGTAAACGGGTGAAGCCAGCTACTAGATACTCCTGATTGGGAAGACATGGGATTGTTCTGGAGGAAAGAAGGGAAATGCTTGGGAACTCCACTTCCCAGCTTGAGAGGAGACAGAGAGGATAATGGCTCCCCGGGGACCAGCCAATGACCTCACTGAGTGCAAAATATGCGAAGGTCACAGAGTTCCTATTGGCCCGCTGCTAAATCTGACTGACACCGGGCAGCAATAACCCTTGACTTCAGTACTGCTCTGCACACACTAATAATAGATGAATAAATGTCAAGAAAATATGTCTGAACTTTAAAAAAATAAATAACTTGGCAACATGGTCTCATCAGATTATGTGAGAATATGGATATTTAACCATTGAAATTATGTCACTTTCAGCTTCATGGGTGACATACTACAGTATGGTTAATACAGTATGTCAACATTCTTAAATAATTCTAACGACAATCTGTAGTTGTAGCCATTCTTTTCAAATGTTTTGGAGTCATCAATCTAATGATTGCTGGTAAGGGATGGGTAAAAAAAACTTTGATACGTTCCCATCTGGTACGTTGTACAGTATATGATAATTACCATAAATAAAACTATAATGATGATTGTGATTACCATCTCTGATTGCTATTAGTATCGTGTTCCCCTTATTATGCTTGTGTAATGTAAGTGAGATCAGCATAACCCCATCGGCACCAGAGGTCAAGTATGCGTTAGCATTACTCATAGCTATAGGTCAGTTGGGATCACTTGAAGCATGACTGTAGCTATTCCCCCCTACCCCCTCCCCAACACTTACCAGTAGAGGTCAGCGTTCACATAGCATAGCATACCACCCCACCATGAGAGAGTTGAGAGTCCCAGGCCATGGTATTGTTTAAACCACTTGGAAACACCTTCACCGATCACTAACAATTCAATGAATTTTGATAGTTGCATTGGACCTGCCACTGACAGGGTGGTATGGTATGGCAACGCCCTGAGAGCAGATCAATGGTGGAAGATGGAGAGCTAGAATAATGTGCTAGGTCGAGCTAATGAGGTTCGACAAACACTTTGACACGTTGAGTGTTAGTCAGAGCTTTGAGTCCGTGACTAGCGGGAGAATCTAGCGCTCTGGGAATATGCCAGAGACCCCCAGGAACCTAAAGAGAGAAGGAAGCCGTTAAATCACAAAACGTTGACCTCACTCTTCGGAATTATTTGTTTTGTTGGAACAGCATGTTGTACTGGACGATCAGAGGGATGCTGAAGTAATGGAAGTGGCCCAATGCTGTTTCCAAGCTGCTGGAGTGAATGAGATTTGTGGGGGTCAGTAACAAATTGTGAAAAAAGCCAAGGGTGAGGCAATCGCAAAAACACTAAGGCCTAATGGCACTGAAGGCATCATTCACAGATTGGAGTCTGGACCAACTCAATGCCTTCTGGCACCCATTCACATCTGAAGTATGACGCCTTCCATGGCTCACTAAGTGTGGGGGGCAACATGGTGGAGGGCATTTACAAATGTAGCTAGGAGGAAAGTGGCTTTGCGCTGTAGTAATGCGTATGGAACCCGCCAACCTGTGACTTTGGGTGTTGGTGTTTCTTTTTCATTTTTTTTTCATTTCACCTTTATTTAACTAGGTAGGCCAGTTGAGAACAAGTTCTCATTTACAACTGTAACCTGGCCAAGATAAAGCAAAGCAGTTCGACACATACAGCAACACAGATTTATACATGGAATAAACAAACATACAGTCAATAATACAGTACAACAAGTCTATTTCTCAGTGTGTGCAAATGAGGTAGGATACTAGGTTGTACTAGGTCCAGATCTAAATGGAGTTTTAGTGGGTGACCCTGAGCTGTTTGAGGTGTGGTCTGCCTGGTGCTAGGCTCTGCTCAGTACCACACGAGTCTGCAGCCGTGCAGCCAGCCGGGCTCTGTCGCCCTGTTCTGAGAACCTAGCAGGACCATCACGCTATCCACAGCTCCAAGCAGCACCATAGATGGTGATGTCACCCCTGCTGTCTATAATTGTTCAATCGATAGACAATGGCCACCTCACTATTACCGCCTTCATTTCTCAGTAGTACAGGGATATAGGCATGAATCAGAATTTGTTAGCTGAATTTTGATTTCCATGCATTTTAGATGTTAATTATAGCTTCTGAAAAACGATATGAATTCAACTAAAACCAGAATCTCTAGCAGATAGAGAGGTAAGCTACAATGAATTTGTATAAAAATAAAAAAAACAGAAGATTTATTGGATTTATTAAGCGATCATTATCTTGGTGGCAGGTTTAAAAATCCTAGTCATCATAGTTATCATAGTCATCATAGTTATCATAGTCATCATAGTTATCATAGTCATCATAGTTATCATAGTCATCATAGTCATCATAGTTATCATAGTCATCATAGTCATCATAGTTATCATAGTTATCATAGTTATCATGGTCATCATAGTCAACATAGTCATAATAGTTATCAAAGTAATCATAGTTATCATAGTCACCATAGTTATCAAAGTCATCATAGTTATCATAGTCATCATACTCATCATAGTCAACATAGTCATCATAGTTATCATAGTCATCCTAGTTATCAAAGTCATCATAGTTATCATAGTCATCCTAGTTATCAAAGTTATCATAGTTATCATAGTCATCATAGTTATCATAATCATCATAGTCATCACAGCTATCATAGTCATCATAGTTATCATAGTAATCATAGTCATCATAGTCATCATAGTTATCATAGTTATCATGGTCATCATAGTCAACATAGTCATAATAGTTATCATAGTTATCAAAGTCATCATAGTTATCATAGTCACCATAGTTATCAAAGTCATCATAGTTATCATAGTCATCATGCTCATCATAGTCAACATAGTCATCATAGTTATCATAGTCATCCTAGTTATCAAAGTCATCATAGTTATCATAGTCATCATAGTCATCCTAGTTATCAAAGTTATCATAGTCATCATAGTTATCATAGTCATCATAGTTATCATAGTCATCATAGGTATCATAGTCATCATAGTCATCACAGCTATCATAGTCATCATAGTTATCATAATCATCATAGTTATCATAGTTATCAAAGTCATCATATTTATCATAGTCATCATAGTTATCATAGTCATCATAGTTATCATAGTCATCACAGCTATCACAGTCGTCATAGTTATCATAATCATCATAGTTATCATAGTTATCAAAGGTATCATAGTCAACACAGTTATCATAGTTATCACAGTTATCATAGTCGTCATAGTTATCATAGTTATCATAGTCATAATTGTCAACATAGTCATCATAGTCATCACAGCTATCACAGTCATCATAGTTATCATAGTCATCATAGTCATCACAGCTATCACAGTCATCATAGTTATCATAGTCAACATAGTCATCATAGTTATCATAGTTATCATAGTCATCATAGTCATCATAGTTATCATAGTCATAATCGTCAACATAGTCATCATTCAGTTTCTAACAGGATACATGTCTATTGAATTCCTAACAAGATATGAGATCAAATGTATTTACACAATGCAATCAAAAGTAATAAAACAAAGCTATGTTACATTTCATTACATTTTATCCAGAGCCACCTTCATTCAGTATATTTGGCAGTTCATATTTACAGCATGATAGATATTACCTTAACTATGCAAGGTCATTCAGTAATAAACATTAGCTTTATTGTACAGTACTTACTCAAAAGAGAAAATATACAGCATATTCAAGTGCAACCAACATCCCACAAAATTCAACAAGAACATTGCAATCCTATTCAACATATCAGTGTACACTGAGTGTACAAAACATTAGGAACACTTGCTCTTTCCATGACATATCAGGTGAATCCAGGTGAAAGCTAGGATTCCTTATTGACATCACTTGTTAAATCCAATTCAATCAGTGTGGATGAAGGGGAGGAAACAGGTTAAAGAAGGATTTTCAAGCCTTGAGACAACTGAGACATGGATTGTGTATGTATGTGTGTCATTCAGAGGGTGAATGAGCAAGACAAAAGATTTAAGTGCCTTTGAACGGGGTATGGTAATCGGTGGCAGGCGTACCTGAGTGTGTCAAGAACTGCAACACTGCTGAGTTTTTAATGCTCAACAGTTTCCCATATTTGTCAAGAATGGTCCACCACCCAAAGGACATCCAGACAACTTTACACAACTGTGGGAAGCATTGGAGTCAACATGGGCCAGAATCCCTATGGAACGCTTTCAACACCTTGTAGAGTCCATGCCCTGACGAATTGAGGCTGTTCTGAGGGCAAAAGGAAAGAGTTCCTAATGTTTTTTACACTCAGTGTATGCTGAAAAACAACAGCAGCTTCAAAATACTGCATAAATAAGTTCATAGATAAGATAGTAATGTAAAACAAAGTCTGACTCTATATTTATAAGGCATAGATGACAAGATAGGTTTTGGATAAGTACTTGGTTTGAATTAACTGATACCTCTTTTTATTTTAATGATATACACAAAATGCTGAGTGTAAAGAGACAACAGTTAGTGCCTAACAGCACCATATATTAAGTACATCGGTTTCATGTCCGCAAGTATTTTACTAAATCTAAAGCTGAAATTCAAAGTCAAATAAGCAGTGATTAACATTTCCCTGCCACAGTCACCGGGATTGTCCCCACACAACCATTTCAACAGGACAAGCTTTTAAATGCCAAACTTTATTGTGAGGAATAATATAGGATTTTTTTTACGGTCAAGAAAGGAATGCATTTCCTTTGTATTTTAAATGATCTTGTCTTTGGGTTTTAGAAAAATTCTATATAAAGCATATGTATGGTGTAGCTAAATTATGTTCAAGTAAATATTTTACTACCAGTTGTTTTGTGAAGTAGGATATGAAAAAGCTTGGTGTTTAAACACTACAGTAGAGACCATGTGAAAAACAAGATTTAGATAAGAATTATATTAAGTTGGATTCAATTAATTTTACACACTAAATAATGTATTTTATTGCTGTCGAATAATTTATTAAATTAAGTAATTAACAACCTCATTAATATTCAATTCGCCTATGGACGTGAAAGAAACATAATTTCATCCATCTAATAATTATGGTTGTGTATAAATTGCAGTCCCTCCTAATCAGTTCTTACATATGGATGATATGACAAATCAGGTTTGAAAAATCACAATAAGTGTTTTCTCATTAAAACGTATCCAACTTGCCACGAATGAGAAAACAACTGTCAATATACGCCCTTTATATTTCTCGCCCGATATTTATATTCATGTATTCATTTGACATGTGTTGGATTACTGCTTGTTGTATTAACAAACATACAAGTGTGAGCCTGCTTGTGCTTAATGCTTCATATTCCAAGGTTTAAACCAGATTACATATGTTTATATTTATGCATCCTGATTGAAAGTTTTTATTCTGTATTATCAAAAACTCTTTCAGAAAAAACTCTTTCTGACTAAAGCACTACATTAAAACTCAGCTAAGTAAGAGGCAGGTGATCAAGTGAAAAGAAAGAGCTCATGGTGATAGCCGGGGCCTCCGTTACACATTCGATTTTTCATCTAATGTTAAGAACAAACACATAATTATTCTTCAGTCAAATACATTTAACTTTAAATATTCAGTTAGTATGGTCAGTTATACCCAAACACTAAATTGCCACATAAATTTGTATGCAAGACAAAACAGACACCAAAAAAACTGCAAAAGGATTTGACAAAAGCTTTTTTTTTTTTGTACACTTCTTCTACGTATTAGACTTTGGGAACCCATCAGATCTACAGTCAGACCAAGGTCTTCATTTAATTTTTCTGTCCGTTAATCCCCAGCGGGGGAAATTTGATTGCACCAGCCAGTACATACAACACCAATAACTACACAATAAATACACACAGACTGAAAGCACTATACTATAATTTCATTGTGTTTTTGTTGTTGTTGTTACACATCATCCTCTGTCTATAACCACATTGTTCGGACGTATTGGGCCTCTCTGACTGACAGGGACAGGTTGGATGAGTAGCAGCAGGTCTCTATCTAATGTCTACAGCGCTGTGCCATCCTGGCCTTGCTCTATCTGCCCTGTCACGGCTAAAGCCTCATTAAACACACTCCAAATTGGTGCCATTTTCCCGGCTTAATCTGTAACATCACTGACCCGGGGCTCCTAGTCACAGCAGAAAATCTGTGGATTACCCATCACCCCATCACCATCCCCACCTGTGGGGGTTTTGACTCATATCACGGCGGCTCGAGCAACACACCACACGAGGGGCAACAAGAGTAGAATTCACTGAGACACTCTCGCCATAGGGTACTAATGCTGTGAACAGAATGTCCAGAGAGTGAAACCACATGTATTAACACCCGAAGAAGAGCTGAATAAACATCTAGCTTTCATACACTGCTATTAGCCTTCATTTGAAAGATGAACAGTAGAAGGTTCAAGCTCACCTAAGGAGTTTGTGGACACGGTGCTGCTCCCTTCGAAAGGCACGGTAGGAATGGGGAGAACGATAGCGCCCAAGTTACAGCCTGCCCCCTCTCTATCTGCTAAAGTCATTTTCTCTCAAAGTGTAATTAATTTCCTTGCTCAGGCAGGCCTGCATACATGTGGCACAGCCGGCTGCAGTAGCGTAGTCTCTGAAGCTCTGGTGTGTGTAGTACTGACCATGATGCCGAAGCAATAAGCATTAGCCGTACATCAGGTGAACACATGCAGCTATTGGAATATCTTGATTGATCGAAAAAGGTTGGATTGTTTTATTTTGCTAATTTAATAGTCTAACGCCATTTGATCTGTTAATTTGTCATTTGTAAATTCTTGAGCCACTTATAATTTCTGATTCTTGCGGTGAGATTTGAATGTATTGATCTAATTTGGAATATAACGGTATAATGTTTTGTGTGTAGGCAAATCATTATTTGTTTAAAAAAATTGCACACAAAATTTCAAAAGTTGTACAGCAAATTGTTGACATTATCAAAATTAGACATAAATCTGATTGTAGGCTTATTTGTGTTTTATCACCCCTTCCTGCTGCTAAATTTAAATAATCAATGATTGGATTCAGCTTTCATCCTATGCAATTTAATCTGTTAGATATATGTTAGATACAACAAACTATTATAGAGCTAAAAAAAAGTTTTGTATATATCTGATTATGACAAATTTAATACTTTTAATACTTCTGTCTGAATGAAATAGGACATAAGAAAAGAGAAATACCTTCTCCTCTAGGTATTTTCATGCTTTATAAACTCCTACTGGTCATATTATACTCTATAGTATATAGTAGGATCATCATCGCCTCTGTAAAGATAATATAGGATATTTATATTTAGCTATTATTTAAAAGCTAATGTTTATATATGTATACATACAGTACCAGTCAAAAGTTTGGACACACCTACTCATTCAAGAGTTTTTCTTTATTTAATTACTATTTTCAACATTGTAGAGCAATAGTGAAGACATCAAAACTAGGAAATAACACATAACACCAAAAAGTGTTAAACAAATCAAAATATATTTTAGATTTGAGATTCTTCCAAGTAGTCACCCTTTGCCTTGATGACAGCTTTGCATTCTCTCAACCAGCTTCATGAGATAGTTACCTGGAATAGTTTTCCAACAGTCTTGAAAGAGTTCGCACATATGCTGAGCACTTGTTGGCTGCTTTTACTCTGCGGTCCAACTCATCCCAAACCATCTCAATTGGGTTGAGGTCATGTGATTGTGGAGGCCAGGTCATCTGATGCAGCACTCCATCACTCTCCTTCTTGGTCAAATAGCTCGTACACTGCATGGAGGTGTGTTTTGGGTCATTGTCCTGTTGAAAAACAAATGAGACTCCCACTAAGTGCAAACCAGATGGGATAGCGTATTGCTGCAGAATGCTGTGGTAGCCATGCTGGTTAAGTGTGCCTTGAATTCTAAATAAATCACTGACAGTGTCACCAGAAAAGCACCCCCACACCTCCTCCTCCTTGCTTCACAGTGTAAAACACACATGCGGAGATCATCTGTTCAACTACTCATCAGACCAAAGGACAGATTTCCACCGGTCTAATGTCCATTGCTCGTGTTTCTTCACCCAAGTAAGTCTCTTCTTATTATTGGTGTCCTTTAGTAGTGGTTTCTTTCGAGCAATTAGACCATGAAGGCCTGAATCACGCAGTCTCCTCTGAACAGTTCATGTTGAGATGTGTCTGTTACTTGAACTCTGTGAAGCATTTATTTGGACTGCAATTTCTGAGGCTGGTAACTCTAATGAACTTATCCTTTGCCTCAGAGGTAACTCTGGGTCTTCCTTTCCTGTGGCAGTCCTCATGAGAGCCAGTTTCATCATAGCCCTTGATGGTTTTTGAGACTGCACTTGAAAAAATGTTCAAAGTTCCTGAAATGTTCTAGATTGACTGACCTTCATGTCTTAAAGTAATGATGGACTGTTGTTTCTCTTTGCTTATTTGAGCTGTTCTTTTACCAAATAAGGCTATATTCTGTATACCACCCCTACCTTGTCACAACACAACTGATTGGCTCAAAAATGTACTTTCTACAAGGCACACCTGTTAATTGAAATGCATTCCAGGTGACTTCCTCATGAAGCTGGTTGAGAAAATGCCAAGAGAGTGCAAAGCTGTCATCAAGGCAAAGGTTGGCTACCTTGAAGAACCTCAAATATAAAGTATATTTTGATTTGTTTAGCAGTTTTTTGCTTACAACTTGATTCTATGTATTATTTAATCGTTTTTTTTCTCAAATCTCAAACATATTTTAATTTTTTTAACAGTTTTTTGGTTAATACTTGATTCCATGTATTATTTCATAGTTCTTTTCTCAAATATCAAATATATTTTGATTTTCTAAACACTTTTTTCGTAACTACATGTTTCCATATGTGTTATTTCATAGTTTTGATGTCTTCACTATTATTCTACAATGAAGAAAAGAGTAAAAATAAAGAAAAACCTTTGGATGAGTAGGTGTGTCCAAACTTTTGACCGGTACTGTATATATATATATATATATATATATATATATATATTATGTGGTAAAACGTTTTTTGGTGTATACCAACTACGCATACAGAGGTATACTAGTATGAGATGGCTTTGCAAAGGAAACAAAGCAACACGTGTTTTAACAAAACTAACCTCACAACGATATCAACAAAGGTAAGACAATACATATCGAGCTATCCCTGGACACCCACCCCCTATCTCATGTCTGTTTACATATTTACATCCCATCTCTTATGGTGAGTATGAAATGGTACAACCCTATCACATAACACCATCATCATCTTAAACATTATGGATTATTTTTCTAAGAAGAAAAGGGGCCACCAGGAGACAGACAGCGAAAGTCGAAAAAATAAATGGCCTTCTTTCCTGAGACACCAGCCATTTTAATAGAGCTGATTTATTGTGCCGTGCTTTTTGGAGGGCGATCATATGCATGTGGTCAGTAGTACGCAGTCTGTGACCCAGCCTCCCTCTCACGTTACAGCCTATTTATAACGTTCCCTCTGCCGGCTCCCCTCTTACTGCAGTTCTTTGGAACCACCTTCCCCTCCACTCCACAGGTCTCCAGTCTCCTCTCTCTCCTGTCATCTGAGAATCTCTCCGGCAGCTTATCTAGGGTTCACTGTTTATCCTGCGCAGCCTGGCAACTGTCCGCATGCCCAGGATTATTACTGGAGCCCCCTTTCAACACACACACGGACATACACACAACTTTTTTATCGAACTCTTATCAAGAGGACGAATTTGGGGTGAGCTAAGGAAAGAGCACAAGTTGTGGATTTTGGATATTCTGTGTTTTGTTTGACCCTTTTTTTAAATATATATATATATATATTTTTTTTTTACTTAGTTGGCTTACTTTTTTGTTACCTTTCATTTTTTGTCCCCCTCCTTATCTTTCTGGAGGGCTGTGTGTTTGCATACGATGGATCACACACTCTTTGGCTGCCTCCGCAGCCCCCATGCCACTGTGCAGGCCCTGCACCCTGCCTTCACCCAGTCTCCGCTGACTCTCCACGGACGCACGGACCACGTCTCCTACCCTGACCTGGCCACTTCCACCGCCACCTCCTCTCCTTCGGCCTGCATCATCTCCGGCTATCCCGGTGACGAGGGCCTGTTCGGCGGGCATCACCACCATCACCGTGGGCATCACCCGGCACAGCAACAGCAGCATCACCCGCCTCAGCACCAGGCTGGCTGGCACATTCCACAGATGCCCTCTCCTGGCAATGCGAGCTCCCGCCACAACCTCTGCCACCCCCACCCCCACTCTCACTCGGCCCAAGACAGTGCCCTCGCACCCCCAGACCTAGGCACCCCTGGCAGGAACAGTCTCTGTGTCAGCACCCCCAACCTGGGCAGCAGCACCCCCACGGGGGCCAATTGTGTGCCTGCAGACTTTGGAAGACAGACACTGTCACCTGCTGAGGCAGAGAAGAGAAATGGCAAGAGGAAAAGTGACAGCTCAGGTAAGACCAGAGGAAAGATCAACTTTTGGGTTGACATTTATTTTTATTTGTCTTTTTTCTTCCTTATTTTGTGAGCCGCATGTAAAAATGGGTTGAGTATAATGTTGCACAACTTAAATGGGAAACTAAAGCTACATATCTTCATCTTATTCATAAGTTGTCATACATTTGAAATACTAAACATGATATAATACACTTGCAGAGCATTTATTCAAGATGGGTATAACTTAGCTGTACCTTAATGGTGTGGTTTCAAGAACGCCATAATCACTCAGACTTCTAAGGCTTTCCGTGGAGATGGATTGAGGGAAGTTTATGTTTCACTGACAGAAAATGCGCTATTATATTGTCTGAAGAGAGGTTTGTAGATGTTGGCTGACATGAACAGGGGCAATTACAGTATGTTGACTAAAGGGGAGAGCAAAGGCCAGACGATAACTCTGTGTTGGGCATTAGACTTCTGGCATGTTTTGGGCTAAATCCCATCGGTTTCATTTCGACACATTTTTAGGGGGCAGAAAATGAGGCTCACTGTAAAATATTAATGTCATGGATTGTAAAAGACTACACCAGTGCTTCGAATGACAATAAACACCCGAGAAGATTTAGGCTTTTCTTACTATGGAGTGCGCTTAGTTCCAGGATTATTGTTGATGCAGTCATTTTTATAAATTGCACTGACTAAAAGAGACGTTGAATCAATAAATATATTCAATTGAACAATTTAAGTTACAGTGGCATTATGTATACCATTTGATATACAGTTTAATAGATTTGTTTCAATGTTAATAGTCTTTAAATAAAAAAAATGTCTTTAAAAAAACATAACTTTCAAACGTCCAGAAAAACATACTCTCTATTTCCTACCAGTTTGTTCAATGGTCCTAAAAAATGTATGAACTATACAACCAACCTTACACATTTTTACTGCTAATGTTTTCGTGCTTCGCGACTAAACATTTCAAATGAAGATCACTTTGTCAATCACTATTGAGCAGTTATTAATATACAACGTAAAAAAATAAGCTTTTCCAGCATTACAACAACGCATGTGAAATTATGGTCTAATTGCATTGATAAGGTTTGGAATAATGAGTTACTTACCTCAAGTAGATACTGTACAGTCGTGACTTTCATAATCATTGAGATTTTCTACATTTGTGAAAAGGACCGTGGACTTTATACACAGCAAGTGTAGAAATATCGACAAAATATAAACAATACAAATATGGTAATTTATTACATTAACTTAACTGGAACATACATTTCTACATTATTACATAGCCTACGTAGCAGTGCCTTTATAACTCTGAATATACCAATATCTCTTTAATATATCAACTTTTTACTATTCAACCTTTCTAATCAATATTAGGCACTTAATTGTAACACTGTAAGTGTTAAAGTGTTTTTTTAAAGGGAAGATTTTGTTGTCAACGTATTAGTAGGGACGGATCTGATTCCCATGGAAAGTGTGTCTGCCGTTATACCGGGTCACTGGAATGTCATCCTGCAGCACTGGGCCTGGACGGACCTCTGTCTGTTTCAACACCCTCCGTTTGGGTCACCTGGCTGTGCTTCTGTACACACCACTTGAATACGTGATTGATATTTCCCTATGTGGTCAGTGCCCTGTTTCGCTTGACTCACACAGGATACTATTTGCCACTTTAGTCATGGATCCCTTCTGACACATGACTCATTCAAACAGACGATGAAACATTTTCACAAAATCACAGGGACTTAAACTACTTAAGTGGGCAATTAAATGTGTATTCTTTCTGTTTGAAATGAATGGACAGCATAGAGACAGACGGCGTATAAAATAGGTTTCCTTATCATTTTTCAGAGGCTTATAACAATCCTATTTTTTTTAAAGTAGTTACCAAAATAAGGACTCATGGTATTTGGATGTAGAGGAATATCAAAAAGATGCATAGAAATGATTAACACACCTGACTATGCAAATCGTTGTACAAGTAGCAGCACCACGCTGAAATTGCCAGAGAAACGACAGAAAGTTACTAAACTAACAGAGCGCAACTTCGAAGGCAGTCACTACTATTTATAATACTGCTCTTGTTTTGACCATACTAACCTCTCATATATTCACACATTTAGAACTCCATCCTCTATTTCCTGTTTTCCTTGGTCAAATCATTTGGAAACTAACACTTGGCCCCCAAGCTCCATTTCAATTCCCTAGTTCCAATGGTTATTGCAGCCTCATTACGTGGGCCTTACATTCTCTTCACGCTAACACCAATCATGCTGATTATTGAGCGTAGTTAGCTTATCCAATCAGCTGTCCAAATAGCACCGTGTTGCCAATTCGATGAGATAGCCCTGATTGGGTTTCACCATCTGGATTGAAACCTGAGTAAAATCAGCCTGTGAAACTTTACATTAGATACGAAAACAATAATAAAACACTTGAAACCAGATTTCCATGCAAAACATTCTCCTGGTCAATAAATACAAATAATTTAGTTTGATTTTTTTCCCTAAAGGTGGATTGCAGGGTATGCACTGTCACGTGATGAGTGGTCCGGCTGGTATTTGGGTGTCTGGTTTCCGTGAAACCTGCTAATTTTAAGGGTCCCACCTGGAGGGAATATGGCCGTGCCGTTTGGTGTAACCTGGGCTGGCCTCTTGGGGTATACTGGAGCTCTGAGGGAGCTAGGGGTTAACCTGGCAGATTTGAATGTTTGGGAACACTTTAGCCCGCAGGTATAGTGCTTTATACATTATGTTATGCACATCGACATAATGTCTTACAATAAGGCTTATAATGTTCCATATCACTATGACTCAACGTTTTTACTGACTCAAAAATGGCTGTTTTTTTGTTGTCAGGATCATTATATAATTATACGACATTGGTAGAGGGTCATCATACATGCTCATGTCAAGTCTCCTACTGTGTATTATAGGTGAATTATAATGCAGTATACATGTAGGCTTTAAGTAAAGTGTAACCAAAACATATTTGGAAAGTGCTAATAGATTTCAAACATGAAGTAATTGTAATTGCTTGAGTCCTGTTTTGTTATTGTGGAGTGTATTTTTGAGTGCTGCCGTAGCAAGTGGGACTCAGGGACTAACTCGGGCATGGCTTTGCCATTTTCGTTATTGATGCTGAGGTTATTTTTGGTAGATCTTGCATTACAATATTCTATGTCACAGTGAAATTGTGTTTTCCCTAGATAAGAATCCTCAACAAAATCTACAAAATGATTGGCCAATGAACTGAAAATGTCACACCGAAAGGAGTGAAAAGTATAACCATTTCATTTTGAAGTCTCTCTGTCAGAAACGTCGGCATGGACACCAACATTATTTTTGAAAGGGTTCCCTGATCTGGCTTCAGACCATTTGGGAGCCCTAAAACTACCCAGTGTCTGGGCTCTGTGTTGTCCTCCCATTATTCCCTTTTGTGTGGAGAGATGAAAGTTCCAGCAAGGACCGAATTGTCTAATTGTGTCGTAAAACCTTGGGACTCTTTTTAAATCGGCTTTGCGCTGGTCTCCAGCAGCTGGCCATGTTATTCTTTATTCTTACACAATGGCTGTGTTTACCAGAGAGTAAATACATCTAAGAGGTATGTTTGAATGAGGCCTGCTCCCTGGCACACCGACAGTTGGTCAACCCTGGTGAAATTACAGACATGTTGAGACATTTTCTATTCACCATACAATGATGCACAGAATTTCAGCTACTTTACCACACTGTAAGGAAAGTCTTATACTTAATGTTGGAATAACTAGATTATATATTTGCAGTGTATTCCTGTCATGGATGCCAGTTGCGCACTATGACATATCACCACGTGCTTGGAATTTTCCTTTCCTTTTTCCCACAATATCAATGATGAATGGCTTTTTGCAAACAAAAGTTGTATAATTTTCCATTCTTCTATATTTTCTACGACACGAAAAGAAGAGTAAAGAAGAGTAAGAGAAAGAAAGCTTTTTTCTGTGAGAAAATATTTTGAAAGAGACACTCTTTCAGTAAGAACTTCTCTGAGTGTCTCCAGTGACGTGGCAAAGTGGGGTGCCTGGTCTGGTCCGGGCCTGTAAACTCCCAGCCTATTTACAGTTTAGATTTGGGACCGCCTGTTGGGATTAACGCGACTGCAGAACAGAACCGCAGATGAATTAGCATGCAATCGCTGTTGCCTTGAAGTGCAATGTGCAACTGAAGCATATCCAAAAGGCCTAACCACAAAGTCTGGTCACAATAGGAAAGTTTGGGAACCAAATTAACAAAACATGTTCCTTCTGAGAAACAGTGAAAAATTAAAATTTAACAATATCTTCTCCTGAGGTTGAAACAAAATGGCAATGACAAGTAGATTTTTAATCCACATAGGTTGTACAAATAAATCCTTTAAGTCTCAATAAAACTATTTCCTCCCATCACTCCAGTTAATCAACAGGTGGTAGACTTGCATATCTTTGCAAAAAAGGGACCTGCATTGCTTCATGTTCATCTGGGGAATCGTAACAGTTTGTCCTTATGTGTATGAGATCATAATCATAGGTCAAAACCAGACTGACATACGTTCGTGCTACTCTCCCTGTATTCCATCTCATAGTCTAGCCATTCTCAGTAAGTTAAAAAGTTTGACAACATTGTTCAAAATTAAACACCAAATCTAAATGAGAGATTGGAAAAATATGCTTATAAAATTGAGGTAAATAAACTGAGGAAATATAGTTTCACAAATCCTGCAGAGCTGTTTCGTTCCATATTAAAACTACAAGGGTAGCAGCCGATTCCATTAACAGTAAGACAAATGAACTCCACATTGTAAAGAGTAAGAGCCAGCCCACTGTGTGTGTGAGAGCACAGCTGCTAGAAACAGGCACATGTGTAGACGCTTCTGGGTCCTCCCAGCCACTTACAGTGTGCATAAACAATGCCGCAACGATAAAAGGTGATTGGCAGCTCCCATTGTTTCCCATACCTGACTCCTTCCCTCCTCTGCCTGTATTTGTGTCTCTGGCTCACACCTGCCATATAGTACTCTTTTTATCATTATTTTCTTTGAGTATAAATCTCCCTGACTGGAAAGAAAAAATGAGTGCCGTGTTTGATTTCAGAGTCCCAAGACGGGAATTACAAGTCAGATGTGAGCAGCAAACCCAGGAAGGAGCGGACGGCGTTCACCAAAGAGCAAATCCGTGAGCTGGAGGCCGAGTTCGCCCATCACAACTATCTGACGAGACTGAGGCGCTACGAGATAGCAGTCAACCTCGATCTCACAGAGAGACAAGTATGTAATGTCACCACTCTAACCTCATTCTCCCACTTATCCTTTTGGGTTCAAACATATTGACCCCATAACGCATGAATGCCGGGTGGTGGGAAAAGTCTGCCTCAGTCAGACCATACAGAGGTTTTCGGAGATACAATGTTTTCCTAACTTTACAACTTCTGGTTTGCGTGCTGTTGTGCTCCAGCTGTGACTGTGAAGAGGGACTATCATATTCCAGATATTTGCGTCTATTCTTTCAGTCAGCCTACAGTCAAGTAATGGAGACAGGCACAAAAGCAGGAGGTGCTGTCTAGCAAGTCACTTCCTGTTTCCCCCAGCTAGGACAAATTAGTCTCAGAGCGCAGGCAGAGGGGCCGCTGTAAACACAGTCCCATGAAATAAATAATGGAAGACAAATTGCGGGGAAGGAAACATCGTACAGTGTTCTGTAACACCTATTTGGGGTGTCAGAGAGAAGCGATATGTCACATGTGGCATACATCTGGCTGTAGGTAGTTTGTTATATACAGTAGGGATTAAATGGATAGAACAGACTGATTCCTGACAGTATATGTTTCTTACGTAACATCGGAGACTCAAAACCTTCAACCTTAAGTTTTCGATTTTCGACAAAGTGCTTCAATGTAACACTTCGAAAGGTCATTTCAAATGCCCAAATATACAAATAAACTAAGATAAAAAAATATTATGCCTACCATCTAAACATTAATGTAACATTAAATAATGGCCACACGTTACATTACATCACCCTTACCACAGTGAATACCATTGGGTTATTCCATGAAGTATTTATGTAATTACCCCATAACAGCCTAGTAATTATGTACCGTTTTGGAGCACTTATATTGCGCTTAGAACATCCAATATTTTTCTTATGTCAATTTCAAATTCATAACCAACTCTTAGAGAACATGAACCGACCTGCTATACCAGAGAGTCAACATGACCCCTAAAGCATAACATGACTCGGACAGGCCTGTGTCTTACCTTCAGTAACATGGAAACTCGTATCTTGTAACAAAACAAAACCACCCATACAAACCAGTCATAATAATAACATTATAAGTAATTGAGTCATTAGCCCACTGATGATAGCATTAGGTGAAATGACATGGACTGTACAGTACTGTACAGCCTTGCCTTACTGCACTATCAATAACAGGAGTGAAAAGTGCAAGCTTGCAGATGTATTTTAAGGATGATCCACTTACAGTAATGACAGAAGGAAATCTGGGTGGCCGGGGTTGGAACTCTACCCGTCAGCCTGATAGGGATTTTATAACTATGAAGCTCAATTTTGGTCGATGAACTAAAAATGCCTTGATAGGTGATATATCACAAACGTGTACAGTACCAGTCAAAAGTTTGGAAACACCTACTCATTCCAGGGTTTTTCTTTATGTTGACTATTTTCTACATTGTAAAATAATAGTGAAAATATCAAAACTATGAAATAACACATGTGCAATCATGTAGTAACCAAAACAGTGTTAAACAAATCTAAACATATTTTATATTTTAGATTCGTCAAAGTAGCCACCCTTTGCCTTGATGACAGCTTTGCACACTCTTGGCATTCTCTCAACCAGCTTCACCTGGAATTATTTTCAAACAGTCTTGAAGGAGTTCCCATATATGCTGAGCATTTGTTGGCTACTTTTCCTTCACTCTGCAGTACAACTCATCAGTAATATTCTACAAATTTGAAAATAGTAAAAATAAAGAAAAGCCCTTGAATGAGTAGGTGTGTCCAAACTTTTGATATACTTGATTTGATATAATATACTGGTACTGTATATTAGGTAACATAGCAACAAAATAGCAACAAAATAGAAACAAAATGCATGCATCCCCATTGAGCTATAGGCTGTATTCAGGTGGCAAAGGCTTTGAAGGCGTGCTTGTGCAGGTGTGCCACAGCTCACACGTGCCCTTCTGACGTGCTATCATATGGGCCGAAAAAATATCCATCACCACCACTGATGTGATCGTCAGCATGGCATGTATTGATGAAGGTTTAAGACACACATTGGGTGTAAAATCAAGTGACTTCCTGCCCATGTGACCCAGCTAGGCCCCACAGCATGACATCCCTCAAAGTAAACCATCCAAACTAGAGGTCGACCGATTATGATTTTTCAACGCCGATACCGATACCGATTATTGGAGGACCAAAAAAGCTGATGCCGATTAATACATTTTAAATTTATTTGTAATAATGACAATTACAACAATACTGAATGAACACTTATTTTAACTTAATATAATACATCAATAGAATCAATTTAGCCTCAAGTAAATAATGAAACATGTTCAATTTGGTTTAAATAATGCAAAAACAAAGTGTTGGAGAAGAAAGTAAAAGTGCAATATGTGCTATGGAAGAAAGCTAACGTTTCAGTTCCTTGCTCAGAACATGAGAACATATGAACATATGAGTCTTCAATATTCCCAGGTAAGAAGTTTTAGGTTGTAGTTATTATAGGAATTATAGGACTATTTCCCTCTATACCATGTTTATGTGCCTGCTTCTGTCTACCACCTCTCAGTCAGATACTTAGATACTTGTATGCTCAGTCAGATTATATGCAACGCAGGACACGCTAGATAATATCTAGTAATATCATCAACCATATGTAGTTAACTAGTGATTATGATTGATTGTTTTTTATAAGATAAGTTTAATGCTAGCTAGCAACTTACCTTGGCTTACTGCATTCGCGTAACAGGCAGTCTCCTTGTGGAGTGCAACGAGAGAGAGCCAGGTCGTTTTTGCATTGGACTAGTCTGTAAGGTTGCAAGATTGGATCCCCCGAGCTGACAAGGTGAAAATCTATGGTTCTGCCCCTGAACGAGGCAGTTAACCCACCGTTCCTAGGCCATCATTGAAAACAAGAATGTGTTCTTAACCGATGTGCCTAGTTAAATAAAGGTATAAAATAAAAAATAAAAAAATAAAAAATACCGATTTCCGATTGTTATGAAAACTTGACATTGGCCGATTAATCGGTCAACATCTAATCCAAACGCAAGGAGAGAAAGAGAGACTCATCCAGAACCCAGTCAGTGTTGACTTTCACGTCTACTCGGACCCGATCCTCTACGTAAACCCTTTTAAGCAACAGCCTAATCATCATTTTGGGATACGTAAATACTGGAGGCGTTGTCGAGTCAGGGAAAAGAGGACTCAGCGTCTTGATGCCAAGGAATGTGACAATACATCAGCACATAATCCCTGCTGGAGTATAGAAATAGCTGCCAAACCTTTACAGCAGCGCCTGTATCAAGTGTCAGGCTTACCATTTGATCAATATCCAGGTCTTTTAATAGTCTTTTAATAGGACTCTACTCAGTATTCGTAACAGTCTCCAGCTATGCAAAATGTACCCCCCCCCCCACTCCCACCCCTCCGCCATTTTGCTGTTCTTTTTAGAATAACTCAGCTTGTCTTTTGTGGTTGTTCCACAGGTAAAGGTGTGGTTCCAGAACAGGAGGATGAAGTGGAAACGAGTAAAAGGAGGTCAACAGGGGGCTGTAGCGAGGGAAAAGGAACTGGTGAACGTGAAAAAGGGGACATTGCTGCCGTCTGAATTCTCCAGCATAGCGGCTCTTCATCACTCCACAGACTCCCTGGCCAATGAGGACAGTCACGAAAGCGACAAGAGTTCTGAGCATGCTCACTTATGATGCACAGCAGCAGGCCACTCCTACGCAAAGTGGGTTCAGACTCACATCTCAGGAACGTCCTTAAAAGGACATGTTATCTGGTCGTCATTAGCAAAGTTTAACGATGCTAAACAAATGTGTACAAATGTACAAAGAAATTACGTGTGTTACTTGATCTAAGAAGATACATGTTAGGACGTTGGTTAAACCAAACTAAGATCACCAATACGTTTCAAGAACTGCAAACCCAAAGCAGGAATATGAGATATTGCAAAAGGTCAATGCACATTAAGCATACGTTACGAACGTGCCTGCACTCAACACTGCTCTTGGAAGCAGAACATATTCTTTGAATATTAGGACAGATTCAGAATTGGCCGAATTGTTATGAACATTCCATGTTGTGTGTCTTACATTGAAAAAGGGGCAAGTTCATGCTTTTGATTTGCACTGTTGAACACTTGCCTCAATTGGTTTCTACTGTTTGTCATAAAAATTGCGATGTAATCAAATTATTATCAAGTGTGCAGGAGAATCAAATTTGCTCAGCTAATATACAGTATACTCTGAACTTAATTATCTGTCATTTTCTTACCTTCGCTCTAGCAATAATTTCTAATACACACTATACCACTCACACAGTAATAAACATTTCTGATGTTTCTTAGTGATCATTTTCTTCTGCCTGACTGGTATTTGTAAACAAAACTGACTGAATATTGCACGAACAGAGGTTCTCCTGAAATGCTTCTCAGATTGAATTCACGTTGGGTTGAATAACTTTATGATGCCTCCCATCCACAGGAATCCAGGGTAATGTAGGACTATGCTGTGAACTGAGATGACATGAATTAAACATTAGCCAACGTGTAGAGAGCTGTTGATGGGGTGCATGCCTAATTCACCTTTTCCTCAAGGCAGAGTCGGGACTTAGGACGTTTGCCAAAGCCCCACAGGAGAACCTGCGAAAGGATCATATTCTATTACAAAATCACAGAATAATTTCAAGACTTGATCTCCTTTTCACCACAATGTGAGTGTGCATTCTAATTTGGAGCTAGAACAATATTTTGGAGACTGTGAACCTTTTAGTGCAAGATAGCAATAAAGTGCAGTTTTACCAAAAGCTAACTGTGTGGTAAACATGATGAAACAGTGTGTATAAATTATAATCATACTGTACCCATCAAAGGCACAGTGCAGTCAAAATTATGTTTTACTTTGTTTTCTATCATATTGTACAACAGCTGATGAAACTAACACTGTAAAAGTGTGAAGAAATTTGATCAGTGTTATTTCCTGATAGTAGCTGGTTGAAAATACAATCTACACAGACTTTCTAATCAGCAGGTTTACATGGGCAGGATTTTAGGTTTGCCTGGTGACATCACCAGGCAGTACGTTAATAGACCAATAGCAAAGAGCATCCCAAACCTTTCCCAATAACAGCTATTTTTCAGTTTTCCCCTCCACACTCAGACCAGACAGTTCTCAGACAGACCAGACCACTCCCAGACAGTTCTAGCAAAATACTACTTTTTTAAACTAAAAAGCTACTTAATTGTTACCCAGAAATGATTAGATATTTTGATTAAAAAAACGGCTGCATTGGACGCTTAAATTAAATGCGCAATCACCCATGCAATAATTTTTTTCCAATTAGGATTTCTAAAACTGATAACTGCTCCCAGTTGGTACACCAAATGTCACCCATCTCTCCATTATCTTCTTTATGCGCAGTTCATTATTTAATGCTCTCTGCCTTCTTTTTCATGTCAGGTGATGCAACATTCTCCTTTTCGAAAATGCCTCTCCTCTCCATCAAGATTAAAAAAAAACATATTTTAACATCAATTAATAGGCTAATTACATTTCATGTGAACTAATAGGGCTTCGCTATTAGATACCAAACAATTATCCATGACCTGCAAATCAATGGAACGTAAGAGTAAAGACAGACCACAGACAGAATGGTCTGACAATGTCATAGCTGGTTCGTTCATAATATATATGAAAGACCACCAGACTTATTTGTTGTTATCTTTTCATTTATGGAATTGATACGATGGTAAGATGTAATGGCAGCTGAAGGCATTGTCAGTCCTGAGACAAAACAACCAACCCCGCACCTGACCTATGATCCACTTACTTTATCCCGCCTCTGGAGAGTGAAATAAAACGACACAGTTATCTCGCAGTTCAAATGACGTTTGATGACTGTGCGAGTATCACCCGGTAGTTAAAATTCCCCAGAGGATCGGTTTAGCATCACCTTGGGTAGGGGGATTGACGGATTGAAGGTGCATACAATGGCGCAATTCATGGATGTCGTCTCATTGACCAAGGGAATTCGGTCCATGTTTTACATTGTCACACCGAACGAATCATCATTTGAAAATGTGGAGGATGTCCCGCCATATGTTCAACAGGTGAGTGAGTTCGTTGAAAACGCTGGAGCGCTTTGATGTGTTTTATGTTTGTTGTTGTTGTTGATAATCGATATTGTGCCGCTCATGCTAGGAGTGACACACTTGACATGTCTAAACATAGCGAAATAAAGTCTGCACACTTAGTTTGAATGATATCATATATGCTACGGTATATTCATACATCTTCACAGAGATGGTCACAAACAACTCACAAACCCTGTAGGAACTGTCAGGGAAGTGGTGCTATAGGGTGACAAAGTCGCTACACTGGTTTCTGCAGTAGCCTAGTTGAGCCTGTAATCTCTTCATTTCACAGAGCTATTGCATAACATTGTATAAATGATACAAACACTTTAGAAGTTTATTTGCTGTTATTGTTTATGTCATATATGGACTTGGGTTTTGGCTGTATGGTTCATATTTTCACATGATATGATATTAGTACATTTATTTTCAAATTCTCTAACAAATCCTTAGTTTTAGACAAACAATATGTATTTGCTCATGAGTGTGAGGAGGTGTGCCCTTTTCAGTCCAACGGGGGAATGTCTGTTAAATATTGTTGAATTTTAGGACCACTTTTGACTCAAGAGCACCCAGTGCAAAATAACAGAACAGACCAATACTTTTTAATGGGACATCTGGATGATAAAGGTTTAACGAAATCTTAAAATCAGCACGGTTGTTATTTGGGGGATAAAAGCTCACATTTTAACAGGCTTCTATAAAGCCATATGAATAGAGAGAAAAAACAATTACCCAAACAGCAGGACTCCTCAGTGTCTTAATCCTGCTCCAAACAAACTGTAATGAAACAACCTAATTTACTACAGTATTGTTACAGAGTCTAATGTGATGTTTGCATGGGTGTGTCGCTCTTGTTTCGGTGCTGGTTGTTGTTTGTGAGGTAGTCATCACTCCGTGCACTAGTCTGTTTTGGTTGACTGCATGTACAGGTGTAGGATCTTAATTTGATCACCATGTTGCAGGAGAACTTTCATGCAATGCAGGAAATGTAAAACTGGCAGTGTATATGAGACTTAAAAAGGCTTCTGAAGTTTATAAATTTCCACTTTGAAATTTCATTCTTGATTTTCCCTTATGAAAAATGTATCAAACCCTACAAAAATGGGCATTAATTATAATCCACATTCCCTGTTTCTGCAGGATTATTTTCCCGCTGTAAGCAAACTAGCTCACCTGTAACCGTCTTGCTTCCATCCCGTTCCTTGTCCCAATCTGGGCTCAAACTCAGGACCCTCTGATCACATTGACAAATGTCACCCACAAAGCATCATTACTTGTCCCTCTACAAAAGCCGCTGGTCTGTTGAACCCCAGTATAGCGTGATTATCATCATAGCATAAATAAAAACACTGCATCAACATTGCTTGTCCGATTGAATTCCTGCCATAGTTGAATTGGTTATGCAACAAGATACACTCTACCTGTTACTTTAGGACAAAGTGGACATACTCTCATAAGAGAGTGTACAGGGTTAGTGTCTTCCCCCTCACAAACTCGTGGCTAACTTCACTCATCTACAACCGGACAAAAATGGCCCCATTTGGGATAATACCAACATCTGTTGCACAAATGTCATTTGCCTTGCAAGATCGAAGACCAAAAACAGAGATTTATATACAACTCCCTTGACAATTTTCACAAGCCCAAAGTATGTTACAGCCTTCATAGGACTTGTTTTCATTTGTCCTGTTGTTTGGAGGAAAATGCCACACAGAGTAAACACAGTGATTGTGAAGGTCAAACACACACGTGAAGAAGGATTTTTAAAAAGTCCAAAACAACCCATTCCCTCGGCATCCTCTTTTTCACAGTGCATGAGAACCTGAATTCCATCCCAACTAAAGTGGAAAGCTGTCAAGAACACAGCCCTGACGAGGTAAAACAATACCGTAGACATGAGAAAAAGAGGGTGTGTTCAAGCCAGAATCCAAAATGATAATCTCTCTCTCAGTCAGTGGGTTTGGAGAGAGAGTGCTTGCGCTCTGAGCCCATTTGTTAGATCTAGTCCGTCAGTCCTCTGCCAGATGTTGGAGTGTAGCGTGTGATCGTCGGTCCCTCGTGGTCCTCCAGCTCGCCCCAACACACACACACACACACACACACACACACACACACACACACACACGCATCCTATTCCACCCCCAGGTCTACACCTCGCGATCCACATTCCACACACACTCCCTGGGTGCAGTCATGTGACCAGATGAAGGTTTAAGTGACCAGGTCAGGTCAATCACAGGAGTGACATGGTCAGTACCTCTCATTCTGTTCTTACATACTCCACGCCTACGTAATACCTAATGCAGCAGATACTGTATGTAGCGTACTTATATAATGGAATAGAATAGAATAACGCTATTCAAAAGGGCCCTAATCGGATGACAAAATATTAACTTGTGTTTATATAGCTTTTTTTTGTTTGTTTTCTCTTTTGTTACATGAACATACTATATACATATTAAAGACATGGTCCACTTGTTTACATGACTTATATATGGATGGATAATTATTCAGACACATCAGGTATACATGTTTTCAGTCTGAACTGTCATGTGATGTAACGGGACCTATTGAAATGAAAGGTTCCTCCAAATATTATTTGTATGGGTTGTTCGAGTGTTTTCCTCTCCACTGGAAGCTGAAATAAATCCTCAGAGAGAGATGATATGTGACTACCCCTGTGTTGCTTCACCATAGAGCCATCAGGGAAACATCATGCATCACAAGACATGAAAGCCCTTTTTACCACATGTCCTCTTGTTCATTTTCCAAGTCAAACATGTGAGGTTACTGTAAGCGTTCAAGGAAACACAAGACATAAAAGAGGTGCAGTTTTCATTGTGCTTGGACTGTTGATTTCGTATTTGTTCTGCTTTGCTTGTGACTACAGGCCACCCCGTTCTTTATGGGCTTGATGGTTGTCGAGCTGGTGGTGAGCCTGCTGAAGGATGGAACCCCATTGGCCTGCGTCAGTGATGTCGTCACCTCAGTGTCAGCTGGTATCATTTCCAGAATGCCCACGTGAGTAAACTCTAACTTTCTGTTATGTTTAGAGAATTCCTATAGGGAAGCTTAAGCCTTGTGCTAAACTAAAAAATAATGATCAATGGAGACTCTCCATAGAAGTAGCTTTTTAGTCCAGGATTTGGCTTAATTTGTGTCCAGGAAACTGGCTCATTGAGTTCTATAGACAAGTAATAACAGCAGTGCATCTCTTATGATAATGTATGGCTGTATATGTACCATTATTTTTTGTATACTGTAAGATCCTCTAACTTTGCACCTGAAATGTATTGTGGAGAATCTGTGTGCCAATCTAAATACATTTGTCCTTTTTTCCACCAGGCTATTTGCAAGAGGTTTTGAAATAACGACTTACATCTACGTGTGGGACAACTTGCGTCTCCTGGAGCTACCCTGGGACTCTGCCTGGACATGGTGGCTGGCTTTCCTAGTGGTGGACTTCAGCTACTACTGGGTCCATCGCTTTGCTCACGGTATGGCCATCAGTCTGGGTTAGATCCTGACCTGGGTCAAATCCATACAGTATGTCAAATACTTGAGGTGCACTTGATTTAGCTTGCCAGGTACAATGGAACCAATGAGAAGCAAGGGTCGACACTTTACTCGATGAGGGTTATACGTAAGACATTCACCACAGTCATAACAGTCCTAGATTTGTTATGACTGGTTTCATAAAGGTGTTATGAATGCCTTATGTACACCCCCTTCAATTACAGTGTTACCGAAACAAGCTGGTCAAGCTAAATGAAACACACATATTTAAAAGTACTGGGAAGTAGTTGTACTTGTATTTTTGGGTAAATATTGTATGGTATGCAAGGTTTGATCAAATATTAAATCTCGTCTCATAATGAAATAGCAAATAGTCTTGCATGTATTTCAATTCTACATTGAATTATTCGTAACAAAATGTTTTGTCTTTACTGATCTCTCTATCGATGCAGCGTGATTCTATAATGCCCACATCTTTTTTTCTTTTTGAGAGGAAGCAATTATTTGTGAGTTACGTCCAGATGTTTTTGAACTGACCAGATGTGAGAGGCTGTGATCTCTTGAGACATGGTGTCTTACCTGGCACTTCATAGGGAGAAAGCTGTAAGTAGTGATGGCTCAATAGCAGCACGGTTCTGGAGCTGCACTAAAGAAGCCCTCTAAATCTTCTCCCCGTGTAGGGCTGTCTGTAACATCCTGGGATCTCAGCCCTTATCACTTAATCTGCAGTTTGTACTGGACAATGATAATCTTAGCACCCAGAACAAAATCTCACATGTCCCACTGGACACAGATGTCAAATCAACGTCTATTCCACAATGGTTTAATGTCATTTCAGTGAAATGACATGGAAACAACGTTGATTCAACCAGTGTTGAATGACAATGCAGTAATAAAAATGTTTTTCTCAACTTGCTTGGCAGCAGCAACATTGTGTTTGTGTGCTAAATTGTAGCTCTATTTATGTCAGAGGCACATCAAAGCCTGCTCCAGATCTTTCTCTATTTCAAATATGTCTGGCTTAAAGTCCAGATTGTCCCTGTGTTGACATTTGAGTCATGGGTAAATATAAACTGTGTTTTTGAAGGTGGGTAAGACACCTACCAACTGTATTGTATGATAGAAAATGACCCCTGCCAGTGCCAACCTGCCTGATTGAGTGGTCTGCCTGGCTATAAAACATGTAAACAAACCTCCCACGGAGGTTTATTATCCTCAATGGAAGGTCGTTAACCTTAGCTAAGCAGGTTTTTATTGTGGCATATGAAGGTAGATGACACTCTTCTCAGGCTAAGTGGATTGTAGCGATAGGTTACATAAATATCAGCCGCAATTCTGCCTATTTTACCTTATTTGTATAGTCACCATGGCGATTGATCTCAATAGCATTTCACTAGTCCTGAATTAGAATTTGTACAGTATATTGTAATGAAGTGCTTGTGTATGTCATTCTCTCATTCTCTCCATTGTTTAAAACAATTATTCATACAATATTATATAGCTCTGGTTTATGTGGTCAGATTTTATTTTTGAAGTGTGGTATGATATTTATGTCTCAAAACATTCCACTTACTTTCATTTCCTCCACTCCAGCTTTGACTTTGTATGGAACTTAGTGGGGTCACAGCTCATTCTCTGGTGCCTGGCACTGCACTCAGTGCCAGGCACTCAGGATAGAAGGACAGAAGCTTTTCCCCTTCGCTACCAGAGGGAGCTTCCTCTCTCACCGCAGGACAGGCCAGACCCAGTCTTCATTCACTCTTCATTCTGGCCCGGTGAGGTCATCTTGGTTAACCAGTTGTTGACCTCCTGGCCTACTCCAGGGTAGAGTTTGACCAATGCAAAGTTCTCATTTCCGTATTGGTTGTTGTCTGTGTAAGTGAATGTCTACAGTATATAAGGCAGTAGACATGTATCTGTGTTTAGTTGTAATAGTCACTAAGAGACACGGATACTTTAGCTCTTGTAATTCCAGTATGAAAGTATGAAAGCTAACAATGTGTATCTAAATTTAATTTCACGACTTTCCTCTATTTTACAATGTTCTGGTATGACACATCAAACAGTTTAAATCGTAAATGTCTGCATCAATTGAGCATGTGAAAATGTATCTGCAATTCTATTCTGTCAAAACATATGACCTATAAATCTCAATACTGTGTTAAAAGTGAAATTACAATAGAAAGCTGTGAAGAGGGCAGAGTGAAATCCTCCATTGGGAAATGTGAATCCTAATTAGTAGAACTGTAAAATACCAATGTGGATTTGAACAGTTTTATGGCCATTTCATAGTTCCCCTCATGTCACTTGAAAGGACAGTCTCATTATAATTGAATGGAAAGAGCTTTGAAAGTAAAAAGCCGGCCACTCTTCACTGATGCCGTCTTTATTGAGAAGACATTACTTGCCCTTGCTCTGGGCAGCCAGTTAGCTCTTGGGGATAGGGACCAGATAACAAAATGGCCATAGTCTCCAGGCATTTAAGGTTAGAGGCCCTCTTAAAACTGTCTGTAGGCATTCTTTATGACAGAGTTAATACAGAGTAAAGTGAATGGCAAAATAAAGCACAATTAACATTTAATATATTTTATTCAATCCGCTAGTCAAATCTTGGTTAAGGTTCAATGAGAGGCACTGTCACAGGGGAGCTACCAGTTGGTGTGTCGCGAAAACAGTAGGTTTTTAGCTGCTAAAACGCATACAGTAGTTTTTGCCGGCGTGAGCAGAGAGTAAGCCACTTTCTCAAGTGTTCTCGGGCATTGAATAATCCACAAATATAACCTTAGAACCATTCATAGTACTCCCAGTCCCCGTCTCACCACTATTTCCTCACTGTGCTCTGCCTTTCTGTTAGGTAGTTCTGCATTTCTTACCCGGTGTCATTTTCCAGTCACCACCTCTGTTTTCTCAGTAAGTCTATGCTGGCATGTATCTCTGCCAGTAGTCCTGCCAGTGCAATCTGTTATTACTCTAACTTTGTTCTAACAGCAAGGCCTCTCTCCTCATCAGCAGACTGGCAGACCATTGAAAATATATTATTTAAGGATGCTTGCATCCTTTGTATGCTGACTCACTTCTAGAAATATCTTCTAAGGTAAGCTGCATAGGGAAGCATGTACTGTACCGTGTTTTGTTTTTCATTTGACCTCTCCCAATGTGATGACATTTGCTTATTATTGATTGTCTTTCACAGTCTTCTTTCCACCCGAGAAATTGTACAGTCCAAAGGCAGTTATGTTCAGAAGGCAATATGCTTTTTGGTGGTACAGAGTTGAAACGGGACGTTTTTTTTGGAGGACTTGACTTGTTGACAGTCCTGTTGATTCTGTTTATTCTCCTCTAACCTACAGATATAGGATCTTAATTTGATCACTCTTTTGTTACTGACAATTTTCAGAGATTTGTGTGATTTACATACATTCACTGAAAACCCACACTAACACATGGTTATTTTAACAGTATTGCACTTTTCATGTAGCCTAATTTTGGCCAACTAATAGCCTAACCACCCATCAAGCAACATTATGGACTAAACATTCAAATCCTGTTGCTGTGGGATTATAGGGAAAATTAAAATCCTACATCTGTATAAATCACACTAATAGCTAGTATCATCCCAGAACACATCTGTATCCAGCCAGCTTTCCTAAACCACAGATCAGAACCACAGGTCTCCCTCACATTGGTTCTACGTGAGATCATGGATATAGAGGAGTTTCACCACACCAGCTTTCGTCTGTGTACATCACCAGCTCATTCATATCAAAATATGTCCCCATCGGAAGATCTGTTTGCTCTGTTCTCATCCATTAGTAGCTACAGTAGTATTAACACATACTCATGTTACTGTACAGGGACAATTGGTACAGTACTCCAAGTATGCTGTAAAAAAAAAAAGCAGTTTAATTCCTATTTACCTGTCACATTAGTCGCCATTATATGGGGGTAATATTACTGTAAATATAAAAAATCTTCCTCCACATCAGTTCTTTCTCATAAAAAAAAGCCACAACTCATAGTCTACACTGTACTGATGACATCCTTCACCTGAGATAATGTTTTCTAGTGTGTTGCACCTGGGTGCCTGCGTTTCACTCTCTATAGCATCCTGTGGTGTGTGTGTGTGCATGCGTGTGTGTGCGAGTGTGTGTCTGGCCGGGCTGTCCTCTCTCTACAGTACCATAGCCTAGCCCTACGGCCAGCAGCAGTTGTCAAGACAAACAGATCTGGTCGTCGCTGCGCTGTACCGGGGCTGGGGTGGCTGGGGCTGGGGTTGCTGGGGCTGGGGCCTCCCTGAGGAGGCTCTGCTGATCTGAATGTTATTGTTTTAAAATGAGCTCCTTTTGGCCGTGCTGCGGGGCGGGGGTTAACCTCCTGGTGGCCAGGGCTTCATAACTATTCTCTGTGACTGGAAGTTCCTGGCCCGGCGCAGGTTGGAGGGTTGGAGCGCGTACAAAAGAACCAAACCCGGTCGGTCAGGATGTGGGCCGTGCTACAAGAGACCCGGGCTGCTAGCACCTCTGGGACCCAGGGATAATATCAACAATGGCTAGCAGGCCACGAAGCTCAGCTCAGCTCAGCTCAGCTCACTGATTGAGAGTGCGTGTGTGTGTGTGTGTGGGATTAGTGTTTTAGTGGGATACCTATGAAAACAGAGCTTGGACACGTTGGTGATCAGGTGTAAATAATGTACTGTATGTATACAATAAACATTTTCATTAATATGTCGTTTCTTTAGCAAGATTAGTTTGGATTTAGATTAATAGACTTATGTTGCAGTGGCACTAAGACATGAATTACAGGTTATGAATCTTGACATAGAGTCATAGAGTCACTCACAAGTCACTGTTGATTGGGAGAAAATTAAGTAAGTATTCCTCGGAATTTAGAATTCTCTTTAAGTGGGCCTGACTTAGTGTGTGTGTGTGTGTGTGTGTGCGTGCGACTGGGGATTGAGGACAGCATGAAGTATTGCAGTGACGGGGGAGCCAGTCGGCTGTCCCAGGGTAGGGGTTATTGTGTTATAGTTGGCTCTTCATGTAAGGACCTCCAATCCAAACACTGAAGGCCCTTTACAGGCCATTACGAACATGATTGACAGGGCACTCAACCACTCGGTGGACTGCCGATCAAAGACAAAACATTATGCCAAGGTCTGGTCACGGAGGGTGGCAATTCAAGCAGTCGATTATTATTGCTTTAAAATAGTCTGTGTTCTATTGATAGGCTATAACAGATGTCCCACTATAGCTGTAGGTGACCTTATTATCTTGCTGTAGGTTGATAAACTAAAGGGGGAAAAAATAAAAAATATATGTTTTATTGTCACCTTCTGGATAGGTGCAGTGAAATGTGTTGTTTTACAGGGTCAGCCATAGTAGTACAGCGCCCCTGGAGAAAATTAGAGTTCAGTGCCTTGCTCAAGGGCACATCGACAGATATTTCCCCTTGTCGGCTCAGTTATTCAAACCAGCGACCTTTCATTTACTGGTCCAGTGCTATTATTAATACATTACTTAGTAATCACCTGTTGTTGCATCTTTCTGGAATTACACAATGTTTAAATGGGACCTTGGATTGCAGTACTCTGTGTTTATGACATATCTTACATAAGCACAGTCCCTGGAACTGTAGTTACAGGTTAAATATGATCTTGTTTGATCGAAGTCCAACTCGCTATCACCTAGAGCTGGGCAATATGGACTAAAATCCATATTGCGATAATTTGCCTGAACAATAAATAGAATGATACGTATATAACAATGTGCACTGCATTCGTTTTTTGTATTGTCCTTTAAACTACTAGTTTGATGGTTCAATTGTACCATTAACAATCACCAATAGCAAACTTATTTCATTTCACATTTCTCTAGCCTAGGCTACTTATCGTTATGAACGACATCAGCAAAAACATTTGTGGTTTATCGTCCCAACTCTACTCTCACCTCAGTCCACACACCTGTGGGACCTGAAGCCATATGATGCACATTACAACACGTTAGTGGCACGTGTTCATTTGAGTAGAGTGTAAATGTCTGATCTTAACCCACTACCATTCAAACCAAACCTACAGAGATTCTTCCCTGAAAAATACAGACCTGACCATGTTATTATTATTTTCATTGACTGTCTCTGTTCCGTTTTGCATATTAGCGCGTCATTATCTACTTATCACTGATATTCAAAAAAGGTGCAAAGCCCTACTTGAGGATGTGCAGTCCTCAGCGTTTCTGCTCTTGGTGGGAAAGGTTCTCTGTGGCATTCGTTCTCATTATTAAAGGAGTTCTCTCCTGAATAGGGCCTGCCAAACTATGCGATGTCCTGCTGAGTCGCAGGATGAGGACATGGCTTGCAACGAAGCCTAGCAGTTCATACTTCCTACTAGTGACACCCAGCATTAATCTTAGCCCGCTCCGGCCCCCCAAACCAAAAAAAAGGGGGCTAGCAAAATTCGAACAATGGCTGGATTATAACTTCTTCTGTGTGTTTAACAGTTGATCTAGTTCCTCCACGGGCTCTGACAGGAAGAAGGGTAAAAGCACACGTAAACGACTGGAGTTATTACACATGTCGATTACTCTTTTTCTCTCCTTCTCATTCCTCTTTACCCTCCTGTTAGATTTATAGTGGGACTACAGATTGAATTCTGTTCTGGAGAGTCGGGAAATGAAGTTTGAAATCCAGTCCAGTAATGTCATTGAACTTTTCAACCAAAATTGTACTCTCGCTGTTTTAACCATCTGTCCTCCCACACTGGTTGATAGCTTGTTGACGTTACAGAGGTGTCGAGTACTGGCAGGCAGTTTTTCTCTAAGAGGTGAGAGGGCTCTCCCTGTCTCCTAGGCTTTGGGAGTTCCTCATAGACAAGGCTTGCTGATTTTGATGGTTAGTCCACAGCTTCTTGGACGTTTCATTTTTGGCGTTCGAGGACCGATCATGGCATTCCTTTCACAGACACCTACTGTACACACCTTCACACACGCTTTCTACACGGTGTGTTTGTTCAGGTGGCGTCTCTCGACCCGTTGGGTTTTATGGCTCTCTGTTTCGATAGGATTCACAAGTTTATTAAATACTGATAGAGCCATACAGTACCTTCAAGATGTCTCTTTTAGAATGAACTCTCGTAATAGAACAGAAGGAGAGCTAGCCCAGTGAGAATCTGCTCATCGTACGCATGACTATATTTAGCAGGCAAAAAAAAATGTGCCTCCCTACATTTTCAAAACTCAGCTTTGTTGTCAACTTTAATTAGAGTTGAATTAGTCGTTTGTGTTATCATTTATCGTGTAATCATAGCACAATTGCACATCAGGGCTACCACATGGGATTTTAATGGGCATTGAGTAACTTTCACTGCTTTTAATGAAAAGTATACGTTACTATAGATAGCCTATATGGGGGCTTTGTGGTCCAGACTTAGCAAAGGTTCCTCTACTCCCATGTAGATGAAGCCAAAGCGTTTGAGGGGTGCCACTGCCAAAGAGCACAGAGAAATGGGTGGTCCGGAAACAGCTCGGAGATCCAGTGAAACTTAACAAGCGTGTTGCTTTGGATGTTAAAATGAAGTGTAATAGTAATATTAATGTAGCAAGTATCACAACACAGCAGAGGAATGTAAACTGCAGCACGGGGACATGGCTGGATGGTCAACAGCTGTAGACGAATGCTTTTATATCCTCGTTGTCATAATATCGTAATGTCCTCCTATGGTTTGCTAGATTCTTGTTTTGCTCTATTTTCTAAAGACTGGCAATGAGTGTTGTTAGTTGTTTTAAAAATGAGGGTTGCTAATACTTTTTTATTCAATTCAATTATGCAATTCATTCCATTCATGAATTCAATTTCTTCATTTTTTTTATTCAATAAATTCAAAGTGTGTGCAAGCGGAGTGCAAGCGATGACATGCGTGTGTCAAAATGCAACTTTTTGTGCGATTTCTACATAGTGCACCTTTAATCCTGTACAGTACTGTTTGCACTTTGCAATTGCTCCTCATGGTCATTAACAGATTAAAAGCAGGTCACTTTGTAACAGTATGAGATTAAAAGATTTAATTGTTAGACAGTGTTACAGTATGTGATGCCCTGTCTATCTGTTGCTAACTCTGTGTGTTTGTGTGCGTGTGTGTGTGTGTGCGCGCGCACATGTGTTCCCACGACAGAGTTGAACTTCCTGTGGGCTGCCCACCAGGTCCACCACAGCTCAGAGTACTACAACCTTTCCACAGCCCTCAGACAATCCCTCACACAGCAGTTCTCATCATGGGTAAGAGCCCTACTTAACCACTGGAAAAAATATGCTATTTTATTCTATTGTATTGTGAACAACATACTTTTGTGTGATGCTGGAGATGGCAGAATTTGATAAAGAAAATCAGGTTTTATTGTCACACACCGGATAGATGCAGTGAAATGTGTTGTTTTACAGGGTCAGCCATAGTGAAAATTAGGGTTAAGTGCCTTGCTCAAGGACACACCGACCGATTTTTCACCTTGACGACTCGGGTATTCGAACCAGCGACCTTTCGGTTACTGGCCCAGCGCTCTAAACGCTGGGCTGCCTGCCGCATTAGAAATGCAGATAAGTCCAACATTTGCTCCTTCACCACAATGAATGCTGTGTTATGCACGAAGTATGGTATACTGTTCTTTATCCATAGTCATAGAGTACGTTTACATGTACACTAATAATTTGATATTAAACTGATTAACTGATTATGGCAGTAGGCTGAGTTTGACATGACTCTGCTTGCCTTAATCGGCGTACGGTAATAAGTATACGCAATCTTTTGAATTATTAGGACATGTAAACACCTTAATCGTAGTTCTAGTGGTGTATTTGAAATGCGCATGTGCTAGCACCAGCCAAGCATGCCTCCCTCTTTAGAGCGAGTGAAGTGTATTCAGAACAACTGAAAGTATGCATCTTTGAAGTAGTTTCACATACAAACTTTATATGTCCGAAGTCAGAATCAAATAGGCTTCTCAAAAATAACATTGTCACTGCGGTAGAATATTTATTTTGATTGGTGATTTCGGATGTGTCCATGTAAACAGGATTATTAGGGAAATTGTTTTTCTTGCAAAGCATCTAAATGATTAAATGGAACTATTATATTAATCTGACTATCCACAATGATCATCTTTTTGCGTCCTTTTAACGATATTCATTGTGTCTGTCCTCAGGTGTTCTATCTCCCCATGGCGTTGGCAGTACCACCCTCTGTGTTTGCTGTTCACATCCAATTCAACCTGCTCTACCAGTTCTGGATCCACACTGAGGTAGATGCAGCCCACAGTACCACCCAGTCTCAGGTTACCATTATCTCTCCTCATTTCGGCCCATTTGCTTATTTTCATGCCTAGTGAATGCGTCCCTGTTTAATGATGATTATTCATGTAGTCAATATTCTACAAGATTCATTATGCATATTTCCCAATTACTGTTTACTGTGTAAACTGTAAAATAATTCAGAGATAAAGCTACTTTGACTGAAAGTTATCTCACTCTAGTCCCTATACTAACTGCTGTTAAGGGGAGCTCAAGTCAAACCTGTGTTTAATAAAAAATAATGAGATTTTATGAAATAGTCCAAACAGAAGCAAGACCAGTCGTTCTCCTTTAAAGTGATTGGTAGTAGCATTTTTACAATCCGCAATCGTTATCGGAATGAATGGAGTTGGAATCACTTCCATCTTTTAGTACACTATTAGTGAAAACAGTAATAAAATCACCATATTCTGAGGGGTATAATTTATGATTTCTTTATATACTTTTTTGATGTTGAATAATTTATTGGCACACGATTCCCAGACCTGATCTGGGAATGAAAACGTTTGAGTGAAGCTGCAAAAAACGTTTTCATTCAAGATGAAACTCTGGCTGTTGCCAGACCACTCATTACATGGAAATAATGAATCATTTAAACATCATTTCCCAGACTGACTGTACGATCAGGGGTAGACTTTAACATCAAAATGTCTGTCAAAGTTGCACCCAAAGAAAAATCAGATTCTTCTGAAATATGTGCCTTATGGCATGATCTGTAATGATTTTCTGTGTGTGTGTGTGTGTGTGTGTCTGCCTTATAGAGTGACGGAGATATTGTTTTGGAATGCTTGTACATGCATTCGTTTGTTTGTCTGGAAGGAAGTGTGTGCGTTCATATTAGCTAGTAGCTACTATTACAAGCATGCCTGTATGCATATGTGTGTGTTCAAGTGTATGTAAGAGCATTATCAACAGTGTCAACTGCTTTTTGGTCTTGGCACCGCTCTCCATCCTAGTGTTGCTTTTACTTCCATTTTATAAATATTCTTCCCTCCATCTGGGAATTTGGCCACGTCACGATTTCTGTCATTAGACCGAACTCATCAAATAAGAAGATGCGTTAGTCTAATAAATAAGGGTTCTAGCCAGATACATTTAGTTGCTACTGTATGTTAACCAAAATGCTCCAAAATACCCAAGGAGTGCACTACCAGTTAAAACATACATTTGCGAGAAAATTTTTTGAATTATTTTTTGTTTAATGTATGTACATTCTCTGTCTTTCAGGTGATCAGAGATTTGGGACCTCTGGAGTGGATCCTAAACACCCCCAGTCACCACAGAGTTCACCACGGTAAGAAAGAAAGCCTCTTCTTCTCTCTCAAACACACACATTTCTTACCATATTTGACGTGAGCTGATCAGTGTAGTATTGGCGAAAAAAGAAAAATGATGTGTCGCATTTCATTGGCAGGGCGAAATGAATATTGCATTGATAAGAATTACGGGGGAGCTCTGATAATATGGGACAGACTATTCGGTAAGTAAAGGTTCACAGGGTGATTGCTTGTTGTAATATGGCATTGTCATTATAACTACATTCTCTTGTTTTGATTGATCAGGTACCTTTGCTCCAGAGGGCAATAAAGTTGTCTATGGTCTCGTACACAAAATAAACACATTTGAGATCTTCCATATTCAGGTTAGTCCCAAGAGAAAATACAAAATACAAGATCATTTTCTTATTTGCTGCGTTTTATTTTGCACACTGTAAGATATAAACTACTAGACTATAAAATGCATATACCAGCTATCAAAGAGCAAATTGTCATAGTGTTTAGACTGAGCTGACGCTGCATGCAAACTGTCTGATTGTCCCTGTATTACATCAGTGGAATCAAACCATTTGTAGAGCAGTTACTCTCAATCAGTATATACGAGTAAATGTTACCACTGGGACAGCCATGCTGTAACCATAACATTATTGCGCAACTTTAAACAAACCTCCCAGCAGAGGTGAAAGAATCCAATAAAATGAAATACTAGAAGTTGTGTTTGATTATTTTCACTGCCCTTACCGCTGGCAACCTACCGCATGAGCAATGCCTCCCAAATGGAGGGACATTCTCCACACAGTATTAATTAACGCACAGATTAGCATTGACAACCATGAATATGTAGTAATATCAGGGCTTTTATAGTAAAACTGCTTATGTTATATAATGTGACTGTAATGTGATGGTATATCTTTTATATATTTCCCTTTAGTTCCATTACTATAAATACTTGTGGAGGAGGTTCAACAGATACAAGAAAATCTTCAATAAATTTGGCGTCCTCTGGAAAGGACCCAGTTGGAAACCTGGCAAACCAAGGCTGGGGGATCACGCAGAGGTGCCCGAGGTACTGCCACGTTCAAAATGAAGTCATGTTTTGTCATTAGAGGGAGAGAGAAAACGAGAGAGCGATAGTGAGAGAGGGTGTGTAAGACGTGTGGAATTATGGAGAGACAGAGAGTGTGAAGAGGGAGTTGAAGACAGTGTTCTAGCATTTTTGGTGTATCTGCATTCTCAAAAGGGACACATTTGACACTTTCATACTTCATTACCTATCACTATGACGTAAAGAAGAGAAAAGGGTGTGTGTGTGTGTGTGTGTGTGTGTTACTATAGTGCCAATCAGGAGCACCAGCGGTTGGCTTTGAAATAGCGCTGATGGTGGCACATATTTAGGCCCTTCACACTTAAAAAAAACTCCACCCCTCGACTTTATGATTAAATTGGCCCCTAAACTCTTGCATGGTGATTCTAAACATGTGGAGGGTGCTGGAATTTGCCTGAAATATCTTGAAAGGCTTGCCATTGTAGGCCTAGACGAGTGCGTTGATATTTTCTAAAGGGAGAGTGAGAGAGAGAGAGTGAGAGAGAGAGAGTCAGGGTCGAATGTGTTGGCTTTTGAGGCTAAGCAGAGCTGTGGGCTGGAACACCTACAAGGGTAGTGAAGTGAAGGAAACTCACTCACCCAAGACCCCTGGAAAACCCCTGCAAGAAACCTGTACCAACCTGTAGTTCTCTACAATTTGGTGTTTTAAACAAAGTTTTAAAGTACATACAGTATAGATGTTCTGTAGTGAATCATTTCAAAGTATCTTATTATGTGCGTAAAGATAAGCCATATTAAAAAATCGCATCATTTAGGAATCATGTTATATTGTCTCATCTTTTGTGTAGCTGTATTAAATTGCTGTTTTAATCTTTTTTTATTATGTCATTGATAGGTTACTGGAGAAGAGCTGCCATTCAATCCCAGTTGGCCTCTGGCTCTGAAAGTCTATGTCTGCATACATGGTCTAATGTTGTTGGGTGTTTACCAGGATCTGTTTGAGTCAAGGCTGGTATGTATTGTCAATCCCAAGAGTTTTTTGAAATGTGTTTTACCTTTATTTAACTAGGCAAGTCAGTTAAGAACAAATTCTTATTTTACAATGACGGCCTAGGAACAGTGGGTTAACTGCCTTGTTCAGGGGCAGAATGACAGATTTGTACCTTGTCAGCTCGGGGATTCAATCTTGCAACCTTTCGGTTTCTAGTCCAACACTCTAACCACAAGGCTACGCTGCCGCACCAAGTTACCAGTCATAGATAATCAACTGGGATTGAAAACACATGGGCTCTATCTTATTTTAGCCATTTTAAATAATGTCATTTTCATTTTCTCTGAAGGAAAGAAGTCACAAACATTCTGTTTATTTTAGCTTATGACATTCTTCATTGGGTTGTTTTTCTACAGTATTTACCCAGAAAAATAGTGACTCGGCTACCATCAAGTCAGAATGACTCACTGTCAGTCCTCTTTAAAATAACCTTTGTCTATTATTTTCCACTCTCAGAGCCAAAAATCCCCCCCCCCCCCCCTCTTTAAAAAAAAATTCAAGTCAGGTTCCTCAGTAGTTATCTTTGGACTGCTTTTTTCCCCAGGCATAGTTTTGGTTAGCCAAAATGTGCTGTCCCACCCAGCCCTTCAAACTGAGACAAAATGGCCTGTCTTCATGTGATTCCTACCTCCATGTTGTTCCCTTAGTTGTGGTCCTCCCTCCACATAGGCCCACAATCAAAGAGTTCCCTCCTCTTATTGGCCACCAGCGCATGAAACAGCAGCATAGCAGCTGGTGGTCTAACAGTGAACACAAACGCCTTAATTGCCAAGTCAACCATTTCCCAACCATTTCCCAACCTAAATAGCCTTTAGGATGCTGTATTCAGAATTTCCAGGGAAAATAACAAAGTTAGGACCTTGGCCTGGCAATAACTCATGTCCATGTATGTATGTATACCTCCCTGTTCACTAGGGACTAGGAACGTATTTACCGTGACTATTGATGATGCAGTGTAGCACAATTTATGGTCTTAGTGTTAATTCAAAGATATTAAAACATTTCAAACAAATGAACTTAGCCTTCCAGCGCCGACAGAGATGGCCGCCTCGCTTCGCGTTCCTAGGAAACTATGCAGTTTTTTGTTTTTTTACGTGTTATTTCTTACATTGGTACCCCAGGTCATCTTAGGTTTCATTACATACAGTCGAGAAGAACTACTGAATATAAGAGCAGCGTCAACTCACCATCAGTACGACCAAAAATATGAGTTTCGCGAAGCGGATCCTGTGTTCTGCCTTTCACCCAGGACAACGGAATGGATCCCAGCCGGCGACCCAAAAAACGACTTCGTAAAAGGGGGAAACGAAGCAGTCTTCTGGTCAGACTCCGGAGACGGGCACATTGTGCACCACTCCCTAGCATACTTCTCGCCAATGTCCAGTCTCTTGACAACAAGGTTGATGAAATCCGAGCATGGGTAGCATTCCAGAGGGACATCAGAGACTGTAACGTTCTTTGCTTCACGGAAACATGGCTCACTGGAGAGACGCTATCGGAGTCGGTGCAGCCAGCTGGTTTCTCCACGCATCGCGCCGACAGAAACAAACATCTTTCTGGTAAGAAGAGGGGCGCTTCATGGTTAACGAGACGTGGTGTGGTTACAACAACATCCAGAAACTCAAGTCCTTCTGTTCACCTGATTTAGAATTCCTCACAATCAAATGTCGACCGCATTATCTATCAAGGGAATTCTCTTCGATTATAATCACAGCCGTATATATTCCCCCCCAAGCAGACACATCGATGGCTCTGAACAAACTTTATTTGACTCTTTGCAAACTGGAATCCATATATCCTGAGGCTGCATTCATTGTAGCTGGGGATTTTAACAAGGCTAATCTGAAAACAAGACTCCCTAAATTGTATCAGCATATCGATTGCTGATCGAGGTCTGTTCAACGCTGGTCCGACCAATCTGATTCCACACTCCAAGACTGCTTCCATCACGTGGACTGGGATATGTTTCGTATTGCATCAAACATCAACATTGACGAATACGCTGATTCGGTGAGCGAGTTCATTAGAACGTGCGTTGAAGATTCCCAAACCAGAAACCGTGGATTGATGGCAGCATTCGCGTGAAACTGAAAGCGCGAACCACTGCTTTTAATCAGGGCAAGGTGACCCGAAACATGACCGAATACAAACAGTGTAGCTATTCCCTCCGCAAGGCAATCAAACAAGCTAAGCGTCAGTATAGAGACAAAGTAGAATCTCAATTCAACGGCTCAGACACAAGAGGTATGTGGCAGGGTCTACAGTCAATCACGGATTACAAAAAGAAAACCAGCCCCGTCACGGACCAGGATGTCTTGCTCCCAGGCAGACTAAATAACTTTTTTGCCCGCTTTGAGGACAATACAGTGCCACTGACACGGCCCTCAACCAAAACATGCAGACTCTCCTTCACTGCAGCCGTCGTGAGGAAAACATTTAAACGTGTTAACCCTCGCAAGGCTGCAGGCCCAGACGGAATCCCCAGCCGCGCCCTCAGAGCATGCGCAGACCAGCTGGCTGATGTGTTTACGGACATATTCAATCAATCCCTATCCCAGTCTGTTGTTCCCACATGCTTCAAGAGGGCCACCATTGTTCCTGTTCCCAAGAAAGCTAAGGTAACTGAGCTAAACGACTACCGCCCAGTAGCACTCACTTCCATCATCATGAAGTGCTTTGAGAGACTAGTCAAGGACCATATCACCTCCACCCTACCTGACACCCTAGACCCACTCCAATTTGCTTACCGCCCAAATAGGTCCACAGACGATGCAATCTCAACCACACTGCACACTGCCCTAACCCATCTGGACAAGAGGAATACCTATGTGAGAATGCTGTTCATCGACTACAGCTCAGCATTTAACACCATAGTGCCCTCCAAGCTCGTCATCAAGCTCGGGACCCTGTGCAACTGGGTACTGGACTTCCTCACCCCCCAGGTGGTGAGGGTAGGCAACAACATCTCCACCCCGCTGATCCTCAACAGCCCTCTCCTGTACTCCCTGTTCACCCACGACTGCGTGGCCACGCACGCCTCCAACTCAATCATCAAGTTTGCGGACGACACAACAGTGGTAGGCTTGATTACCAACAACGACGAGACGGCCTACAGGGAGGAGGTGAGGGCTCTGGGAGGAGTGTGGTGTCAAGAAAATAACCTCACACTCAACGTCAACAAAACTAAGGAGATGATTGTGGACTTCAGGAAACAGCAGAAGGAACACCCCCTTATCCACATTGATGGAACAGTAGTGGAGAGGGTAGTAAGTTTTAAGTTCCTCGGCATACACATCACAGACAAACTGAATTGGTCCACCCACACAGACAGCACCGTGAAGAAGGCGCAGCAGCGCCTCTTCAACCTCAGGAGGCTGAAGAAATTTGGCTTGTCACCAAAAGCACTCACAAACTTCTACAGATGCACAATCGAGAGCATCCTGTCAGGCTGTATCACCGCCTGGTACGGCAACTGCTTCGCCCACAACTGTAAGGCTCTCCAGAGGGTAGTGAGGTCTGCACAACGCATCACCGGGGGCAAACTACCTGCCCTCCAGGACACCTACACCACCCGATGTCACAGGAAGGCCATCAAGATCATCAAGGACAACAACCACCCGAGCCACTGCCTGTTCACCCCGCTATCATCCAGAAGGCGAGGTCAGTACAGGTGCATCAAAGCTGGGACCGAGAGACTGAAAAACAGCTTCTATCTCAAGGCCATCAGACTGTTAAACAGCCACCACTAACATTGAGTGGCTGCTGCCAACACACTGACTCAACTCCAGCCACTTTAATAATGGGAATTGATGGGAAATGATGTAAAATATATCACTAGCCACTTTAAACAATGCTACCTAATATAATGTTTACATACCCTACATTATTCATCTCATATGTATACGTATATACTGTACTCTATATCATCTACTGCATCTTTATGTAATACATGTATCACTAGCCACTTTAACTATGCCACTTTGTTTACATACTCATCTCATATGTATATACTGTACTCAATACCATCTACTCTATCTTGCCTATGCCGCTCTGTACCATCACTCATTCATATATCTTTGTGTACATATTCTTTATCCCCTTACACTTGTGTCTATAAGGTAGTAGTTTTGGAATTGTTAGCTAGATTACTGGTTATTACTGCATTGTTGGAACTAGAAGCACAAGCATTTCGCTACACTCGCATTAACATCTGCTAACCATGTGTATGTGACAAATACATTTGATTTGATTTGATTTAATTACACCATGGGTATAGATGCACAGCCCTCGTGTCGCTACAAGATGCACGGCCCTCGTGTCGCTACAAGATGCACGGCCCTCGTGTCGCTACAAGATGCACGGCCCTCGTGTCGCTACAAGATGCACGGCCCTCGTGTCGCTACAAGATGCAAGGCCCTCGTGTCGCTACAAGATGCACGGCCCTCGTGTCGCTACAAGATGCACGGCCCTCGTGTCGCTACAAGATGCACGGCCCTCGTGTCGCTACAAGATGCACGGCCCTCGTGTCGCTACAAGATGCACGGCCCTCGTGTCGCTACAAGATGCACGGCCCTCGTGTCGCTACAAGATGCACGGCCCTCGTGTCGCTACAAGATGCACTGCCCTCGTGTCGCTACAAGATGCACGGCCCTCGTGTCGCTACAAGTTTATTTCAGGTTGGGTAATTTTACGATGAGAACAGACAGGTAAATTGACCAAGTCGAAATGCTAATTCCTCAACTCAGAATCCAACCAATCTCTTGTCCTGAAAATAATAATGGTAGTGATGATAACCATAATAATAACGAGTTCATCTCCAGGTCTCTGGGGATATAGAAAGAATAACATTATCAGTCCAGTGCTGGAGTCACTGAAGCACCAACAGATGGTGAATTTCATTTATTTTCACTCAGTGTTATCGTTGAAATATGATATGGGACAAAATCAAAAATGTGCGCACTGAGCCGGCATGAAAATCCAATCATTTAAGTTGTGTCTAGGGTCCATTCCCCCAGGGTAGAGATAGCCAAAGTAAAGATCATGTAACCTCACTGACCTGCTTTGTCTCCTGGGTAACAGTACCAGTGGGTACAAGACAGCATAATAACCTAATAAAATGTAATAAATAAATCAAATACAATGACCAAATAATACAATGCTGAATAGATTGGTAATTAGCTTACAATAACTGTGTAGTTACTGTATTACTGCCAATTTAGACCTCGCCTTAAGCGTTACTGACTCTAGTGATGGTTAACTGTGTGTCTTTGGAATCTATGTAATGGAAACGTTTTAGTATAGTTGATTCATAACCTCTTATTTGTCCCAATTGATAACATACAGTTGCGCCCCGCCTATACGTTCCCACGTGTGGGTTAGGGGAATATGGGGTATAACGATTATAGGGCCTGTACCATATAAACATTAAGAAATACTACTTTATTGCTTCCTGTTGATATGTTGATGCCATATATGGCCTGTTGGGAATGTACATTGTTGTGTATGCACTGCATGGAAGGAGACCAGTGAGGCTTGCATGTCAGGGCCTCTGGGTGGAGTGTTGAAGATCCAACCCCTGCTCTGGCAGACCAATCGAGTCCCTTAGGAGAGGCTAGTCTTACAGCTGTCTTTTAGGTTAGGCCATGCATTTTCGCCACTGATGTATCCATCCACAGGTTGGGGTTGTGTGCGAATAAAACGCAAACAGCTCACCAAGGTCAATGTCAATGTGTACAGTATAGGACTAGTGTTCTTCATAGTGTTTGCTTTGGCTTGATGTGTAGCGGTACTGAGAGCTATGCACCGCAACGTCTTCCACTCTGGTCAAGTCCCTTAGCGGGACTCAACAGACATGGTCAGAGGTAATATCCCTATTATATTGAGCGTGAGAAAGGGAAAGGGGATACCTAGTCAGTTACACAACTTTAATGACTTCAACCGAAACGTGTCTTCCGCATTCCACCCAACCCTTCTGAATCAGAGAAGTGCTGGGGCTGCTTTAATTGTGTGAGTCACATTTACTGGCAAGGACCTAGATGTAATATAAATGCTTACTGTGTATAGATGTGTAGTTTGGGCTATTAAAAGGGACATGGTTCATGACTTCACTCGTAGTCAAATCTCCTGTGCCCATAATTCACCATACAGATGCAGGATCTTAATTTGATCCAGTTTGCTTCAACAGAAAAAGAATCCTTCAGCAAGAGGAAACGTGAATTATTATGTTGATTATAATTTATGGACATTTTTGTAGGGGTTGATACATTTTTTTGTAAGGGAAAAACAAGTCTGAAATTTCAACAAGGAAAGACAAACATCAGAAGCCTTTTTAAACCTGAAATACACTTTTAAGTTCTGTATATCCCGCATTGCATGAAAGTTCTCCTGCCACAGGGTTTTCAAATTAAGATCCTACATCTGTACTTGATGTTTATTGTATTTTTCCCATAACTTTTTCTCATGATAAGCATTATTTGTGTGTTTATGTTATAGATGCTATCCCAGCTGACTGTTCTGATGATGACTGGCTACATTCTACTCAGTCTGACCTCCATTGGTTTCATCATTGACCAACGGTACTGTACTGTACCTTCACATATCACTGTTACTGTACTGTTATCCATCACTGTAAATAGCTTGGAATTTGCACACACAGATTGGTCCACTTCAAGGTTATGTGGGCCAACCCAATTTAAGTCTAACAATTTAGAAAATTTATATGGAAAACACTTCAATAATGACTGATCAATAGATTCTCTCATATCTATTGGATTTCAATACCATGACTGAATTGACTTGAATCAAATGAGTCGAAATGCCACTTCAACCAGTTCCTTATTGGCGGTTGTTACGTTCTTTCCCTATGCAGGCCAACGGCACCCATGTTGGAGTTGCTGCGCTGTGTTCTGATGATGATGCTGCTGCGATATGGCTACATGACTGCACCACTGTTTGTGCCCATTGAGGTAGGAGACTGACCATGCTGCTACTACAAACCATTTTTAGAAACCCCTTTTGGAGAATGATACGATGTGCTAATCTATCATTTATGCCCTCGTCTGAGGGCATAGAGGTGTGATAACGGTATCCTACTGTAATGGAAATCTAGAGATATAAGTAGGCATTTATCCACACCATTTCATTGTCCCAAACATTTTACTAGAAAATACAGACATACTGTACGTGACAAGGAGACCGAAACATACTTTCAGAGGTAACAATTAGTGTAATACAACCCTATTAACCAATCAATAAGAATGTTGTTTTTAACGACGACCATGTCAAAGAGTGTCAGAAAGTAGTGCAACTAGCAGAATGCCCTCCAGGCGATGAAGGGATGCGTGGGGCGTGGTGTGTGGGGGGAGTTGCCACTTTGATGATGAGCGGAGTCGACAGCCAGTCTTTAGGGGCCATTAGGCCTAGTTAGAGCATTGGCCCTTCCTGTAGCCAGCCATGCTCTGTGGATGAAGCTGCACTGTGTTTAGGTGTAACAGTAGGCCAATACTTAGTGTGTGTCCCTGTATGTGTCCAGTGTTCCTCATTGTGTTTGTGCGCGTGCGTTAGCGTGTGTGTGTGTGTGTGTGAGAGAGAGAGAGACTACGTGTGTGTGTGAACCGTCCGTCACTGGCCCCACATTTACCTGCGATGTATGACACTTGCGGTGGAGTTCTAGATCATGGCTGACCTTTCATTACTGGCCACTCTCTCTCTCTCTCTCTCTCTCTCTCTCTCTCTCTCTCTCTCTCTCTCTCTCTCTCTCTCTCTCTCACACTCTCTCACACTCTCACACCCTCTCTCGCTCTCACTCCCTTGTTCCCTGCCATCCCAGGCAGTGCGAACTGCAACACTTCTGGAACCAATTAGTCTAGTCTGCCGCTAACCAAAGCTGGCTGATGAGATTCGCACGTGAGCACTGCGGCTGAATCGCTACTTTTATTGCGTGACTCCACATCTGCACACTCAGGTGTTCAAAAAGGAGACTGGAGTTTTTTCCCCAGACCCATTTTTTTTCAAGATGATAAAAACAAATAAAAAAAGTTGAAAAAGGTTTTCATTGTGACTTATTCACTACATGCTACATGGCAGTACTTTCTCCATGACATCTTTGTTTTATGTACTCTTTCTGCGAATGAGTCATTAGGTCCTATTCAATGTCTCAGTATTTCAGTTGGAGCGTAATAAATGTCGCCTATGCAAGTGGTGCCCATTGAAAAGCATTACCATTTTCATGAAACGTTTCCTGACTTTGTACCTCGTTCCCCATTACTACAAGTGAGGCAGCAAAAAAAAATGAGGTACAGTAATGATATATTGTCCTGACGTGTGAGGTGAACGGCCAACTCAGTTGCTGGCGGGAGGCGTTTTGAAGTCGCGCCGATCAATTAACGCTGGGGACTGAAAGTAATCACTCATTCGATTCCACTATTAAAAAAGAACTACAAAAAAATAGGTTGAGTTGAAGCACTTAAAGCCCACTGGCGTGATATACAGCACCCTTAAAGCTCACTGTGGTATTTATAGTGGCTCTGGAGATTTCCCTTGTAAAGCTGCAGGCTTGACCTGTAAACCAAGGCTGGGGTACCTCTCACCCTCCCTTCCCCACCCACACCCACTGTCTGAGTGGCACACATGGAGCCAGGCTGTATTAGGTAGAATGGTGGTGTGTGGGCGGGCGTAAAGTGTGTGTGTGTGAGAGAGAATATATATGTGTGTGTGTGTGTGGTGTGTGTGTATATACACTACCGTTCAAAAGTTTGGGGTCACTTAGAAATGTCCTTGTTTTTGAAAGAAAAGCAAAAATAATGTGTCAATTAAAATAACATCAAATTGATCAGAAATACCGTGTAGACATTGTTAATGTTGTAAATGACTATTGTGGCTGGAAACGGCAGATTTGCTAATGGAATATCTAAATAGGCGTACAGAGGCCCATTGTCAGCAACCATCACTTCTGTGTTCCAATGGCACGTTGTGTTAGCTAATCCAAGTTTATCATTTTAAAAGGCTTAATTGATCATTAGAAAACCCATTTGCAATTATGTTAGCACAGCTGAAAACTGTTGTTCTGATTAAAGAAGCAATAAAACTGGCCTTCTTTAGCCTTTATAATAAAAGCTGAAATAAATCATTCTCTCTACTCTTATCCTGACATTTCACATTCTTAAAATAAAGTGGTGATCCTAACTGACCTAAGGCAGGGCATTTGTACTAGGACTAAATTGTGAAAACTGAGTTTAAATGTATTTCGCTGAGGTGTATGTAAACTTCAGACTTCAACTGTATTTATATTTTTATTTACTGTTTGTGTTTGTGTGTGTATATAAATGTGTGTATGTGTGTGTGTGAGAGAGAGAATATATATGTGTGTGTGTGTTTATATGTATGTGTGTGTGTGTGTATGCGTGTGCCTGCAAGCTTGCGTGTGTGTGTATGTGCGTGTGTATGCCCGGTGAGGTACACCGCATGTGTGTGTGTTTGTGCGTACATGTATCCGTGTGTGGTTATGATTAGGGGCTGAGCATTGAGACTTGGGAGGACTGGCCTGTAATGATGTAACATATGTTTTTTAGGCTCATGGTCTGTCTGCCTGAAGGCCTGAAAGTGTAAGGGAATGTGCTGTAGAGCCAGGTTGGACTCACAGTCATTAAGGAGCTCCTCTCCCAACAGGTTAACCCCCTGACTAGTGAAGTCATAGCAATTTAAGAGAGCTAATAAAAATACACCTGTTCTCCCGTGGACCAGTGCATTGGAGATGGAACCTCTGATGGGCTCTTCTCAGCCCTGCTGTGAGAATGATGAGTCACTTTGTATTCAAAATGAGTCACTCACTGCACTATCAATGAGAAAAAGGTTGATGTCTGTAGTCGGATTCAGTATCATGAGCAGGCTACTTTGCCAATGAGGGTCTGTTTGCAGTTGGCACTTTTCGCTGTGAGCAGGGCTCATATAACAGTATATAACTGAATCCACAAGTATGCCAGAAATCGTCATAACTTATTCATTCATCATATTTGATCTCCTCCTCTATTTTGTGTAACACTTATTTAGATTTTCTCAATATTTTTGAGGGGGGAATTTTTTTCTCCATTGAGTCAGAACAATATTATCAAGTTCACGTGAACACCAAAGCTCACCTCAGCTTATGGCAGCTCTTATCTAGCCCAACACCTGACCCATCTACAAAAACAACATGTCCCATAAACCCATAGTTCCACCCATTGTTGACACCCCAACCCTGAATGAAAAGATAAGACAGCAATCAGTGAAAATCCACTGTTATCTGAGAGATCTGTTTCCACTAGCTAATTTTCAGGTGTGAGAGGTTAGCGTTAGAGCCCTTTGAGAGAGAATGCCTGGTAGCAGAAACACACTGAAACGCCTGAGGTTAAGGGATCATTTGGGGCTATGGAAAGTCTGAGAGAATGACATCATCTGAATGCTCCCAGGGATGGAAAACAAATCTCCTCTTTGGCAAAAATGAAGGGATTTGAAAGAAGTGTGGGCTAATAGTGTTTTCTCCAAGTAAACAGTCCAAACTACTGCCTGTGTGAAATAGTATCCGTCAATGTGCTGGGGTTCACGTCACTCAACAGTAAGAAATGGTTTATATGTGTTGTCAAGGCTCATGCCAGGTAAGGCCATGGATTGCTTGTTTTTTGTGTTAATTCCTGCAAGCCATTTCTGAGTAGGAGTGCTGATCTAAGGATCAGGCGCCCCGTCCATATAATATTATTAATTATGAGCTAAAGGCAAAACTGATCCTAGATCAGCACTCTTGCTCTAAGACACTTTATGAATAATGACTTGATATCCTCAAAAGCCAAAGCACACCATAATGGTTGTCTTAGGAGTTTAAATAATTAATTGACCCTTAATCGTAAATGATTCATCAATGAAATACAAAACCATTACCAATAATATACAACATGACTAGATGTCAAATTTACAATCCAAGGAAGCACTTATGTACTTATGTACTTACAGACTCATACGCCATTTCTCCTTGAAATCCAGCTGTTGTCTCACTGGTCCAAATTCCATGTAATCAGATTCCATGCCGCAACAACAACGCTCTCAAAACAAGTTCTGTATGTATTAGTCACAATATAATAACTGAAGCCATAGATACAGACAGACACTGGGGATAGAAAAAAAGGTGCTGTTTAGAACCTAAAAGGTTTCTTCGGCTGTCCCCATAGGAGCACCCTTTAAAGAACCCTTTTTGGTTTCAGGTTGAATCCTATTTGGTTCCGGCTAGAACCCTTTCCCCAGAGGGTTTTTACATGGAACCCAGAATAGCTCTACCTGGAACTAAAAAGGGTTCTCCTGTGGGGATAGCCAAAGACCCTTTTGGAACCCTTTTTTCTAAGTGTAGAGATCCTTGCTCACAGTGAATCATATAATGCAAGGCAATCTTTGTTGCAGGGGAGCTTAGTATTTTACTTGCTATATTGTATTTACTTTGCCATCATGGCCTTTTTTGCCTTTACCTCCCTTCTCACCTCACATTGTATATAGACTTGTTTATACTGCATTATTGACTGTATGTTTGTTTTTACTCCATGTGTAACTCTGTGTCGTTTTATCTGTCGAACTGCTTTGCTTTATCTTGGCCAGGTCGCAATTGTAAATGAGAACTTGTTCTCAACTTGCCTACCTGGTTAAATAAAGGTAAAATAATTTTTTTTTTTTTTAAATCCCTCCCAAAAAGAAACAGAAACACAGACATGCACACCCACAAACACACGCACACCCACAAACACACATACTCACTTTCTAATCTAACCAATGTAATAACATGTACAGTGAGCTCCAACAATATTGGGACAGTGACAATTTTTTAAATTATTTTGACTCTGTACTCCAGCACTTTGGAATTGAGAATGTTAGAGATGCACAAATATCATACCCCGAAGACATGCTAACCTCTCACCATTACAATAACAGAGGAGGTCAGCATTTTATATCACACTCACAAGGCATGCTAACCTCTCACCATTACAATAACAGGGGAGGTTAGCATTTTATATCACACTCCCAAGACATGCTAACCTCTCACCATTACAATAACAGGGGAGGTTAGCATTTTATATCACACTCCCAAGACATGCTAACCTCTCACCATTACAATAACAGGGGAGGTTAGCATTTCTGGGGGGGTATATTTGTCCATCTGTAACTTTCTCCTTATGTTGTTCTTGGGAATTCGTCACAGATGTTTTGTCATTTACTCATGAGGAGGTAGATGAGGAAAAATAGGATGACGAGGAGTAAAGGAGGACCACAAACCCCTACGCTAATCTGTCATGCAATTCCAACCCCAGTACTAAATCAAATCAAATGTTATTTGTCACATGAGCCGAATAGAACAGGTGTAGACCTTACAGTGAAATGCTTACTTACAAGTTCTTAACCAACTATGCAGTTTTAAGAAAAATAAGTGTAAGGTAAAAAATAGATAAGTAAGAAATAGTCTGCATAGCCATTTGATTCGCTGTTCAGGAGTCTTATGGCTTGGGGGTAGAAGCTGTTAAGAAGCCTTTTGGACCTAGACTTGGCGTTCCGGTACCGCTTGCCATGCGGTAGCAGAGAGAACAGTCTATGACTAGGGTGGCTGGAGTCTTTGACAATTTTTAGGGCCTTGCTCTGACACTGCCTGGTATAGAGGTCCTGGATGGCAGGAATCTTGGCCCTAGTGATGTACTGGGCCATACGCACTACCTTCTGTAGTGCCTTGCGGTCGGAGGCCGAGCAGTTGCCATACCAGACAGTAATGCAACCAGTGGTGCAGCTGTAGAACTTTCTGAGGACCCATGCCAAATATGTTCAGTCTCCTGAGGGGGAATAGGCTTTGTCGTTCCCTCTTCACGACTGTCTTGGTGTGTTAGGACCATGCTAGATTGTTGGTGATATGGACACCAAGCAACCTGCTCCATTACAGTCCCATTGATGAGAATGGGGACTTGCTCGGTCCTCCTTTTCCTGTAGTCCACAATCATCTCCTTTGTCTTGATCACGTTGAGGGAGAGGTTGTTATCATGGCACCACACGGCCAGGTCTCTGACCTCCTCCCTATAGGCTGTCTCATCGTTGTCGGTTGTTGTGTCTGTGACTATCATTAATGTGATGACATGCTATTTTATCAAATTGATACCTAACATTTAATTGATTACGTGATTTAATTAAATCATGCAACAATTAACTCATTAATAACCTGGGGCACCACGAGAAGTTTATTTAAGGATTTCCGTCTTCCGAATTAAAAAATCTCTTACATTTCAGTCATCAATCAGTCATGAATTATTCTTTACCTTCTATCAGTCTCATCTGAACTTCGTAAAATTCTTGGTTATCTGCACGAACCCTAGTTTCCATAATGAATCAGCAATATACAAATTGTCTTAATTATTTATTTACTAACTAAATAATCATGGAAATACATCACAAACAAACAGTAGATATTGGTTACTAACAATGACAGAAAAGTCCCTAGTGGGCTAAACCAGTATGACGGCTTGGTAGTCAAAGGAAAGGGGTGGGGACTGAGAGAGCGGGAAAGACAAAATGGATTCACTACACACAGTCTATAATTATATTCATTGAAATGCTAATCCTTTGCACGTGAACGTCCGCTCATTCGAGAATAATTGCAATGTGTATATATATTTACGCCCGTATGTTGTTGTTGTCTTGTCTGTTGGAATCCTCAATCGTCCTGTAGGGATCATCAGAGTCTCTGGTTAAGTTTCCCAGAAGTCACAATGTCTTTCAGGGTTGTAAGTGGTTAGGATGGATACTTCAGAGTATCATTCAGAAATTTTATCATGGAATAGATGCTTTGGCTGTTGTCGGTATTCTTGTTCTAGACTTATGTAACTTCTAGCTCCAGACTAGTATTTATACGTCTAAGATTTGCTCGTATTCTGTAGTGATCGATAGTCTCAGAGTTGAACCATTTCCAGCCGTGTAGCCAATGCTCCACGTGGTATGGTCTTGTCCTTTGGTAGAGTTGTAGTGCCAACTATTTAAACATGTTGTGTCAGCTGCATGTTTTCTAGTCTGATGTGAATTTCTGATCCTCCTCCCAGGGCACGTCATGATACGGTGATCAGGCCTACCACTGTTGTGTCGTCGGCAAACTTAATGATGGTGTTGGAGTCCTGCCTGGCTATGCAGTCATGGGTGAACAGGGAGTACAGGAGTGGACTGAGCATGCACCCCTGAGGGGCACCCTTGTTGAGGGTCAGCATGACAAATGTGTTGTTACCTACCCTTACCACTGAAAATGTCAGTGAAGACACTTGCCAGTTGGTCATCGCATGCTCGGAGTGGTAATCCGTCTGGCCCTGTGGCCTAGTGAATGTTGACCTGTTTAAAGGTCTTACTCACATCAGCTACGGAGAGCATGATCACACAGTCGTCCGGAACAGCTGATGCTCTCTTGCGTGCTTCAGTGTTGCTTGCCAGTAATTTAGCTTGTCTGGTAGGCTCGTGTCACTGGGCAGCTCACGGCTGTGCTTCCCTTTGTAGTCTGTAATAGTGTGCTAGCCCTACCACATCCGACGAGCATCGGAGCCGGTGTAGTATGATTCAATCTTAGTCCTGTATTGATGCTTTGCGTTTTTTTAGGTTCGTCTGAGGGCATAGCAGGATTTCTTATAAGCATCCGGGTTAGAGTTCCGCTCCTTGAAAGCGGCAGCTCTTCCCTATAGCTCAGTGGGGATGTTGCTGTAATCCATGGCTTCTGGTTGGGGTATGTACATACGGTCACTGTGGAGATGACGTCATCGATTTTATTGATGAAGCCAGTGACTGATGTGGTATACTCCTCAATGCCACCGGAAGAATTGTAACCTTTATTGTAACCTAAAATTGTAATCTACAAATTCTTATTTACAATGACGGCCTACCCCGGCCAAACCCTAACTCAGACGACGCTGGGCCAATTGTGCGCCGCCCTATGGGACTCCCAATCACGGCCAGTTGTGATACAACCTGGAATCGAACCAGGTTCTGTAATGATGCCTCTAGCATTCTAGAATCCCGGAACATATGCCAGTGTGTGCTGGTAAAACAGTCCTGTAGCTTAGCATCTGACCTCTTCTTTATTGACCGAGTCACTGGCCTCTTCTTTATTGACCGAGTCACTGGTGATTCCTGCTTTATTTTTTGCTTGTAAGCAGGAATCAGGAGGATAGAGTTATGGTCAGATTTGCCAAATGTAGGGCGGGGGAGAGCTTTGTATGTACGCATCTCTGTGTGTGGAGTAAAGGTGGTCTAGAGTTATTTTTCCTCTGGTTGCACATTTAACATGCTGATAGAAATGAGGTAAAACGGATTTAAGTTTCCATGCATTAAAGTCCCCGGCCACTACTAGCCACTAGCCAGGATGGTTGAATGTGATCATGCTCCAGGTTCCTACAGTACAATACGCTAACAGAGTAGAGGATGAGAGGGAGGAGAAGACAGAGGTGGAGGTGGAGCGAAAGAAGGGAAGGAGGGAGGGAAGGATTGTTCTCTCTCTCTCTTACAAGCCCCTGGGGTTCCATCCATCTTCGCCCTTCTCTGTGGAATCCCATTGAACTGATTTACAGAACGTCCGCTGAGACTCTAGTTCTAGGGCTTTGCCTTGGCCTGATTGCTCCATCAAAGCACACCGGGCTTGATTTTGCAAGGCAGAAGTCTCCCCCTCTTTCCCTCTCTCTCTTTCTCGCTCCTTTGTTTTTTCATCTCTGGACCCGCTCCCGTTGCGCCGCGGCTGCCAACTTTCCGCCTGCGCTCTCCGGAGTGGGCCGCCTCAACGCTGGAGCCACCCAGAGCATTATGGGTATTAGTAAGATCGAGACTTTCATGGCTGAGGCTTACAATGTGTATCCCAAATGGCATCCTATTCCCTATAAAGTGCACTACTTTTGACCAGAGCCCTATGGCCTTATGCTCAAAAGTAGTGCACTATAAAGGAAACAGGGTGCCATTAGAGACATGACCCTAAACCTCCATGGCTGAGGCTTTAGAATGTGCCAAGCCTATGGCTTTTGCAGTAATGACAGTGTAATAGTGTGTAGACACACAGCCAGGAGGTCGGGATGGTGAATTATCCTTCACTTTCGCTGACCCCAGAACAGTAGAAAGGGGAAAGGCCTCATGGACCAAATAGGTTTGTAGTGACCTTGGATCTGTCCTCTGACATCCTTGGAGAAAATAGTGCTGATAAGAGTGGAAAGAGTAGACTGAGACACTGAAGGAGTCCATTTGTGACTTAATCATGACTATTTTGCTACATTACTACTGCACAAGCTATATGTGTGTTACGTGGGTGTCTGCGCATGCGTACATACGTGCATTTGTGTGTGTGTGTCCGTTTATCTGTGTTTCTGTATGTGTGTGTTGGAGAGTGTTTCCCATGGCTCTTGTACAGTTGTTAAGCACCAGACAGAGTAGCCTCTCTGGAGAGACATTAACCTGCTCAGCATCTCTCTGTTGACTGGGTTCAAAGACAGGAGTCAAGTGTGTCTGCTTATACTGAAGAGGGAGGAACTAGACCCAGCAGGAGAGGAGCATGTGTGTGTTTGCTTCATATATGTCCATGTGCCTACCTTCGAGCATGTGTGTGTATTTGAGTGCATGTACAGGACATTCGGGAATGTATTCAGACCCCTTGAGTTTTTCCCAAAAAAATGAAGTTACAGACTTATTCTAATATAGACTAAATCGTTTCCCCCCCCATCAATCTACACACAATACCCCGTAATGACAAAGCAAAAACAGTTAGTTTTTTTTAGCAAATTTAATAAAAAATGTAAACTGAAACATCACGTTTACATAACTATTCAGACCATTTACTAAATACTTTGTTGAAGCACCTTTGACAGCGATTACAGCCTTGAGTCTTCTTTGGTATGATGCTACAAGCTTGGCACACCTGTACTGTATTGGTTACCCAGACTATTTGCACCCCCCCCCCCCCCCCTTTGGTACTCTTCCCCAGATCTGTGCCTTGACAAAATCCTGTCTCGGAGCTCTACAGACAATTCCTTCACCCTCATGGCTTGGTTTTTGCTCTGACATGCACTGTCAACAATGGGACCTTATATAGACAGGCGTGTGCCTTTCCAAATCATGGCCAATCAATTTAATTTACCACAGGTGGACTCAAATCAAGTTGTAGAAACTTCTCAAGGATGATCAATGGAAACAGGATCTCAAGGCAAAAGGTCTGAATATTTATGTAAATAAAGTATTTCTCTTTTTTATATTTCATGCATTTATGCTTTGTCATTGTGGGGTATTGTGTGTAGATTGATGAGGGAAATGTGTTTTAATACATTTAAGAATAAGGCTGTAATGTAAAAAAATGTGGAAAAAGTCAAGGGGTCTGAGTACCTTCTGAATGCACTGCATGCATGCATGCATACAAACCTACACCTGCGTGTGTGTGCACTCATGTGTATCCCTGCCTGCGAATGAGGGAGTATGTGTTTGTGTCTAAGAATTTCCTAGCCCTGTTATGCAGATGTTTGAGTATTGCATCTCTCTCTCTCTCCCTCCCTCTCTCTCCTAATGTGTACTGTAGGCAGGCAGGCTAGCCATATGGACGGGAGGGGAGCTCTGGAAACATCCCATTACAAGTCATATATCACACTCCTGACAGCACCCATTTTGCGCTGTTTTCATTTCAATCATGAGTGCAGCTGCATGGGAGAACTCAGGGCGCCACCATGTTAACCCCCTACTGCCCAGGACTGCTACAGGTACCCCAATGTAGGGAGGTTGGGAGTCAAAGGTATGAGAGGAAAGGCTACCCTCTCACCTGGTGGCAGCTTTCTTGACTATTCAATATATCACTTTATTTATCACATGATGGCCGAATAGTCAATGCAGTCTCGACATTACTGTAGAAGTGTATCCTCCTTGGTCAGAAACAGATCTTGATTTGGACCCAAGAAAACAGAAACTACTCAGAAATTAAGATCTACCACATGCATTTCTATTTGTCCTGCTCTGAGCCCATTTGTTTGACTCATTGGTGCTCTAACGAACTACCCTCTCTTGAAATCAAAACAAAGTGAGTGAGAGTGGATTTGTTGAGATTCCTACTTGGTGAACCAGTGTTCTCTGTTCGTAGTGCTTATTTGCAGACGATCAAACCCCCGCTTCCGCATGTAATCTATCCCACATGCAGTATTTTCCCAGAGAAGTCTATTAAAATGTAGCTTACAGGCCAACAGAGAGATGGGAGTAGAACCAATACTGTACTCCCGGTCGATCCAACAGACAGCTCGGCCTGTTATGTGATTTGTGGGGTACTCCTGAGGCCTTGCTTCACTTTCGATCCCAATCCATCTCCGGGATGGGTACAGCTCACATCACAACGTCATGTCTCTGTAAAGTGCTGCAGTGTAAAAAGGTATGTCCGCCCTAGACGTTGAGGCTTTGGTCTCAGGCCCAGGTTGCCTCCCTCTCCTTTTCTCTTTTCTTCAACCCCCCCTCCTCCTTCCTTCCTTCCTTCCTTCCTTCCCTCCCTCCCTCCGTCCTCTCCTTCCCTCCCTCCGTCCTCTCCTTCCCTCAGTGGGGAACCTGTTGCCAGGACAGGTAGTGAGGGGCGGAAAAGCAGGGGGACATTCCAGGCCCTGTTGTGCTCTCTCATTCCCTCCCACTCTCCCTCTCGGAGGAAAACAGCTGTGGCGTCCAGAGGAAACGCTGCTTTTTTCCCATCAGGCCGTTGCCTGTGATGGACAGGGGCCTGGTTTGGCTTGCTCTGCGAGGTAGGATGCAGTTTATGGGCCAGATCACAGAGGGAAAGGGGGTCGGGGGAGGAGGGACAGGCGCAACAGGACAGCTTTTGGCAGAATGTTCTGGCATATTCCCCCGTGGCGTTCGACTTCTTGACCCCAACATGAGAGCATCATGGGAGATGATTTTGCCCTACTCCTTAACCTTTGCCGTTCCTTATATGTCCCGTGCTAATATGTCTGGCTCACAGTTCTTCTGTGTCTTCTTTCAATCATGTATTAAGTGAAAGATGAGGCTGTGTTATTATTCTCCTTTATCAATTGTGGGGCAGATATAATATCGATCGATCCTTCCTTACTATCCTATGTATCTAGATCTGTCAGTCTGACCATCATGGCCAGTGTACATGAATGAATGCATACAATGGTACACCAAAAATGAGGGTAAGAGAATGAAGCAAATAAAATCTACTTTGAAGCAATCCAGAGTATTTTGGAAACATACGTTTAAAAAATGAATGTTTGTTTGGGGTAAGTGCTCACGAACAGCATCTAGTCCCAACAAGATCTAGGTGTAAAATGAGTCAGTCAGTACTCACAGACACCTAATAAAGTAAAGAACACATTGGCCTAATGCCTCTCTCTCTCTCTCCCTCTCTCTCTTTCTGTAGGCCTTTGTCTCCATCTCCCTGCTGTACTGGGGCCTGCAGACATTCAGCCAATTGATTGCAGTCAAGAAGAAGACAACATGAGATTGTCAGGTCCCATTGGCTTACTGTACCTGGCTCCATCAAATGTTTGAAGGACTTTAGCCATGACTTTAGGTAGCCACACTTTCCCACATATTAACCAACATACAAGCTTCTATGAATCAAATAATATATATAATGTGCATGTCTTGCCTCATAATAATATTTGTTAATGTTTTTAATCGGACAAGCATAGTGTGTATGAATGGACATAGGCACTATACCTTTATGGCCATGTTTAGTGTTTCTACGTTTCTTATGGAAGGTAGCTTTTCTGATTTTGTTCAAATTGTACTGTTATATGGTGCTATTCAGTGATTGATTGATGACAATCAATGGAATACATTCCTGTTTAGTGAGCCATTGAGAATATTATGAATGACTTTTAAAACTGTCTTCACCTACACCTTTACCTGTACAACAAATACCTCCTAAAACTGCAGGGTAACTTTTCCTAGGATCCCTTTTTTCATGAAATGTAATACTTCTTAACTCTATATTTTTCTGTTCAATTTTTGACTAAACAGTTTTCTGTTACCAGTCTCACTCATCATTTTAGCTGGTCTGTAGGCCAGCAGTACAGCATGCTCGACTAAATTAGACAAGTTTCAGAAAAAAACAATGTATTAGATATTCATGTATTTTTTATAACTAAAACTGTGATTCATTCGTATTAGGGTATCTAAATAAGTAACACTATAGAAGCATTCTCTACTTCACTACCATGGGCTGGAAAATAGTTTCAGGATTCTGCACCAGGTGGCACTATTGTTGCCTTAAGACTGCGTTCATTTTATAGATAAGGTTGCCCCTAGATTCTGATCTTGGGCCAGCTTTGTATTTCCCCAAATAATAGTTAAGGTATGGATTGGAGGAGGAAGATCTGTACCTGGTGTTGCCTAATACAGGTAACTGACAAAATAATAGAAACGCTTGAGTAAACAAGGGATTCAAAGTATATTGAAAACAGGTACTTCCACACAGGTATGTTTCCTGAGTTAATTAAGCAATTAACATCCCATCATGCTTAGGGTCTTGTATAAAAAAAGCTGGGCTGCCCATTATTTTGGCTTCCATGCCCATGCCCCCATAGGATGACAATGCCCCTATCCACAGGGCAAGAGTGGTCACTGGAGCGGTTGTGGGGGCGATACCAGAGAGAGTGTTTTCCACCACCATCAACAAAACACCAAATGATGGAATTTCTCATGGAAGAATGGTGTCGCATCCCTCCAACAGAGTTCCAGAATATATGCCAAGGTGCATTGAAGGTGTTCTGGCTCGTGGTGGCCCAACGCCCTATTAAGGCACTTCATGTTGGTGTTTCCTTTACTTTGATAGTTACCTGTACATCACACTGTGGGCAGCTGGCCTGGTCATAGAATAAAAACTAAAAGAAAACTGTAGGTAGCCTACCCAATAGAAGCCTAGTCGAACTGCAGAAACACGTGAGTAGACTCGTAGGCCTACAGTACATATCTCTGGTGCCTGTTATTCAATGTCCAATGAGCTGTTCACTTACTTACCATTGGGCATACGGTATCGGAGTATGAGGTCTGATACCTACAGGCTCATAGACAGTTTCTACCTACAAGCCATCAGACTGCTGAACACTTGAACTGGACTGGCCACCTGCTCTGATTCTCCTCACCTTAGCACACGTACACCCACACAGACATACACTTTTGTGTACGAAACATTTAGAAAACACCTGCTGCTTCGATGGCATAGACTGACCAGGTCAATCCAGGTGAAAGCTATGATCCCTTATTGATGTCACTTGTTAAATCCACTTCAATCAGTTTCTATAAGGGGAGGCAATAGGTTCAAGAAATATATTTTAGCCTTGAGACAGTTGAGACCTGGATTGTGTATGTGAGCCATTCAGAGGGTGAATGGGCAAGACAAAATATGTAAGTGCCTTTGAATAGGCTATGGTAGTAGGTGCCAAAAACTGCAACGCTGCTGGGGTTGTATCAAGAATGGTCCACCACCCGAAGGACATCCAGCCAACTTGACACAACTGTGGGAAGCATTGGAGTCAACATGGATCAGCATCCCTGTCAAACACTTTTGAGACCTTGTGGGTTGGGGTGGAGGAGGGGTGGGGGCAATTCAATATTACGAAGGTGTTCCTAATGTTTGGTATAGTATATTCAGTGTACATATATCCACACAGACACACACATATACATTCATGCTATACACACATCACAACCGCTGCTACCAGACACTTACTATGACTGCTGAATACTGCACAATTTAAACACTTTCCCCCCCTTCTCCAAAACACCTGTAAATATTGGACTATACATTGTGCCTTCCTGTATTATACTTATGCAACAACAACAAAAATATTCTACTGAGCCATTTAACATATTCTTATATTTTATTATTTCTTATTGTTGCGTTGTTGCGTTCGTATCCCGTACATACGACTAATGCCACTTGAAACAATGTCTCTGGTTGGTAAAGAAGTGTATCAGAGCCACTAGAATCAGCAGCTGAGCCCTGGTCCCCTGATGCTACTGTTTGTTCTGTTGTTGTTGTGTGAAAACACTGTGAATTATTCCAAAACATACAGGATAGTAAACCCGTCAGATGGCTTCTGTCTCACATATTCCCTCAGCACTGTTTGATATTGCACGGTCGCATTTCAAAATGCCAGTATGTTACACAGCATATGCCAAATAAAGCTAAATAAAAGATGTGTTCAACTCAGTCAGTAGTATTTACTGCAGGTTGTTTTGGTGTAGGAAAGGATATTACATGCACTGTTATTTGGAGATACACAGTTAATAGGATTTTGCCTCTTACCTGGAAGGTAGGCTAGGCCTAGCCTAAGATGTACAGTGTATGCAAAGCCTACTTCCTTTTTACCTCCAAGGACTTTATTTGCCCTGTGTTTTGGTTGGTCATGTTTCTTGACCTGGATTTTAACCTTCATTTGAAGTCTTTTCCAGAAATGATCATTACACAGAAAATGTCAGCAAAAGTCATAGGATGGTGTTGGACCATCTGATCCAGGTCATGTGACATGATCAACCAAAACACAGGGCCCTTGACTTATGTTCAGAGGTAAACTGTCTCTGGCAGCCAAAACAGCCAAATGCTACATCTAAATGTGAATTGATTCTCATTGAGATACGGTTCTAGAAACATAAAGCCCTTTACTTTCATATCAAATCAAAATCATTTCACAAATGCAAAATATATAGTTACTGTATACGTTTAACACTGTTTAACAGTATTTTTCAGTTACAAAACTTTTCCGACGTCCTTCCATTACACACAGGTGTTCAGAGACGCTAGATATCTCTTAAGAACAGCTGGTCGTCTCTGCTTTTGTTAACAAGTGCTGTAACATGGACATATGGCCATGTGTGGACCTAACCATATAAAGGTGTGCAATAATTTAACATTTCGTTTTTTGAAAATGATTTCTCGTCGATATGAAAGTATCAACATTTGGACAGAGCATTTGGGCAGCGTCAGACCTCTCCCCCTCCAGCATATAGGTACTTGAAACAACCACATAGGCACGGAGGGGCTGGGCCCACCCAATCAGATTGAGCAAAAAAAAAAAAAAAAAAAAGACATAATATTTTTTTCATGCTCTACTTGTCAGTGTTCCAAATGGGACATTATTTTTCGTTTTACCTAAACATGCGGGTCAGGGTAGGGGACGGGGTTAAGGATAAGGTTTAGGGTAAGGTTGTCTCAAGGATCTCTCTTAGCATCTACCGTTTGAACACATTTTACCCACAATGCATTTTGCTTTGGAACATGCCATTAGCCTAATGTTCCCCAATTACCATCTTCCCACAAAGCCGGCTTGCCTGTCACAATCTCTGACCAGAAAACATGAAGGACCTCTCTCTATAATTAAGCTGGAAAACAATTAAGCATTAACATTACTTCAGCTTAACTATGTGTGTTTTAATTGATAAACATGATCCGTTTTGGTAGCAACATTAAATCATAAAATGCATGAACAGGAAGGGTAACCTATTTGTACTGGGGGACTTGCAGAATGTAGTTTGGCAACAATCCTATTGCCGGCGTTCCGACCACAAACATACATTTCTTCTCTTTTCACAGGGGATCAACAATATGCAACCTTGGGAAAATATCGGACATTTTTATTTTTTTTTATTTTTTATTTTTTTATTTCACCTTTATTTAACCAGGTAGGCTAGTTGAGAACAAGTTCTCATTTGCAACTGCGACCTGGCCAAGATAAAGCATAGCAGTGTGAGCAGACAACAAAGAGTTACACATTGAGTAAACAATTAACAAGTCAATAACGCAGTAGAAAAAAAGGGAGTCTATATACATTGTGTGCAAAAGGCATGAGGAGGTAGGCGAATAATTACAATTTTGCAGATTAACACTGGAGTGATAAATGATCAGATGGTCATGTACAGGTAGAGATATTGGTGTGCAAAAGAGCAGAAAAGTAAATAAATAAAAACAGTATGGGGATGAGGTAGGTGAAAATGGGTGGCTATTTACCAATAGACTATGTACAGCTGCAGCGATCGGTTAGCTGCTCAGATAGCAGATGTTTGAAGTTGGTGAGGGAGGTAAAAGTCTCCAACTTCAGCGATTTTTGCAATTCGTTCCAGTCACAGGCAGCAGAGTACTGGAACGAAAGGCGGCCAAATGAGGTGTTGGCTTTAGGGATGATGAGTGAGATACACCTGCTGGAGCGCATGCTACGGATGGGTGTTGCCATCGTGACCAGTGAACTGAGATAAGGCGGAGCTTTACCTAGCATGGACTTGTAGATGACCTGGAGCCAGTGGGTCTGGCGACGAATATGTAGCGAGGGCCAGCCGACTTGTATAATGTACCTTAATGTATAAGGTACATTATACAATAAGTCAATGCCTTTCTCATATCCAATGAACAGTTTTAATAAATGGCTCATTTATCAGAAATCCTCAGTTGAAACAAAAGCAAAGAGCGCTCCCCCGCCCCTGTAAAAAAACGTAGGGATGGGTCTGAAGTTGCCAGAATTCTGACCTGAGGGTCGCAGGAAGTAGGCCTACATTTTTCCCTACAGATCAGAAAGCTTGGCTGCAAAAATTGTATTTTTTTTCTTAGATTTTTTCAATTTAGTCTTATTTATTTGTTATTTTTTTTGTACCTTTATTTAACCAGGTAAAACCCATTGAGGTTAAAAACCTATTTTGTGAGGGTGACCTGGCAAGAAGGCAAAACAGGGAAATAGCAGCGTGTCCATAAAACATTACAGAAAAATACAGAATACAGACAAAAGACAAAGTGTCACAAGTTAAAGATACAATTGAAGATTAGAAACAACTGCAGTTTTCACAAACAGTGTTGTCGATCAGAGTCTTAAAAACAGGCAAAGACACTAACTCCCCTAACTTTAAACTTCTGAAGCATGTTCCAGAGCTGGGACTGGATATGGCTCGAGAACATACCTCAATCCAGGGATGCAAGATGTCGCTGTACTGCTACTTATCCCAGTTGACAAATTTAGATGATTTAAATACTGTTCGTTTTTTAATTCAACTGCATTTTTCGTTCTCATGCTACGTAGCAGAAGCCACAGCAGCCATTTTGGAATGGCATGTAGAATGAATGCATTAAACAAAAAAGGATAGTCAGCAAATCAGGCAGCAGAAATGTAACCATCCGAGATATCAAAAGGACTGACCATCCATGATATCAAAAGGACTGACCATCCATGATATCAAAAGGACTGACCATCCATGATATCAAAAGGACTGACCATCCATGATATCAAAAGGACTGACCATCCATGATATCAAAAGGACTGACCATCCATGATATCAAAAGGATAGTTTTAAGGCCAAATGGTGTTTTGTTTACATTTACAAACATTGGAGTAAAATAAGCTTATAGTTTGGGTTCTGATGGGGTACAATTATTGAACTAAACTCATGAAGCATTTCTAAGTTATATTCTTCAAGAATTAATTGGTACATATAATTAATTTATTAGTCCAAAAGTTGCATAACCGGTGTCAGTGTGCTGGCTTAGCATGTAGAGCTTCCTCCCTGAACTTGAACCAGGGTCCTCTAACTCGCCAACACACATGACCACCCGCTTGACAAAGTACGAGTCGTTTGCGCTATAACAAAGCTCGCTGTGGAGTGATGTTACGATAGGCTCTTAACTCTGTTGCAGTAGCGTAACCTTTAAATGAGTAGGTCACAAGCTCTGTGACACCGATCAATGTCTCTTTAAGATAGAAATGAAGCTACAACCATAGGCTTCAGAATCCCATTTGACAGGATTACTTCTCCAACTCACTCCACCTATCATCACTTCATGAGACGAGCCAAAGCATGCCGTCTCATTTCTACGAATTTCTCACCATTCGGAGGCTCTATTGGGAAATAAAGGCATACAAATGCCAGGCTCAATGTTTGAATATAATGTGTCACAATGAGTCTAGTAGAAGTGTTGCAATTTGTTCTACGTTTTGTACAGAGCGTGTAGGCTACATACTGTACATTTGCGAGGCTGTTGGTTATGCTGCTTCTAGATGTGTACTGTTTGACTTTAAATGTCAATTAAGCCTGTTGTCTGTGTATCGGTCTATCATGTATATCTGAAATAGAATCCTAACCATAGGTAGTAGAATTGGGCTTGTTGCATCTCTACACGAAGCATTGTTAGTTATACGGGTGTGGGAGAATTCTCCCCCTGGGTTTACCCTAATGAAAAAGGAAAGACAATAAGAATAAGCTCTCACAAGGCATGTCAGTTGTCACACGCTTATGATCGAAATTTACAAAAGCCTTTTCTCTGACTAAAGAAAACATTGTTTCCTCTCCATCTCAGTCTAAAACGATCCAAACAGCTCCACAATAGCATCCAACAAATGAAGGTCTTTCACAGGCCCCCGTTTATCACTCTCAGACAGAATTAGAGGGCGAGTAAAGCATCTCTGCATCTTCCACGGGGAACACCAAGCCTTCAACACAAGATCTCAGCTGTGACATTCTGCTCAAGCCGTTTTCTAACTCAGATATGTTGTTCTAACCAGGGTAGCCTAGTGGTCAGATCGTTGGACAAGTAACCAAAAGGTTGCAAGATTGAATCCCCGAGCTGAAAAGATACAAATCTTCCCTTCTGCCTCTGAACAAGGCAGTTAACCCACTGTTCCTAGGCAGTCATTGAAAATAATAATTTGTTCTTAACTGAATTGCCTAGTTAAATAAATATAAAAATGTGTTTTTCATCACCTTCTTGTGAATTTGTAACAGACAGATTGTCACGCCTTGGTCGTAGTATATTATGTTTGTCTTCATTTATTTGGTCAGGCCAGGGTGTGACATGGGTTTTTGTGGTGCGTTTTTGTCTTAGGGTTTTGTGGGGTGTCTAGCATAGTCTATGGCTGCCTGAGGCGGTTCTCAATCAGAGTCAGGTGATTCTCGTTGTCTCTGATTGGGAACCATATTTAGGTAGCCTGGGTTTCACTGTGTGTTTGTGGGTGATTGTTCCTGTCTCTGTGTTAGTTGTCACAAGATAGGCTGTATAGGTTTTCGCATCACGTTTTGTATTTGTTTGTTTGTTCTTCTTCTTCATTAAAGAACATGAGTAACCACCACACTGCATTTTGGTCCGCTCCTCTTTCAACAGACGAACGCCGTTACACAGATATCAATAAGAATGCATAGACACGAATACTGTTTACTGTCATAGTATCTTCCAAGACTGAAAGCTTCTACGTCGGAACGCTTGATTCAATCTATTGGTCTATTCTTGTCCTAAACGTCCCCCACTGAACAATACTCCAGGATGAATTCTGAGTAAACGTCTATAGTATGGACAAGAATGGCACAGTGGATTGTAATATACACTATATAAACAAAAGTATGTGGACACCCCTTCAAATTAGTGGATCTGTCTATTTCAGCCACACTTATTGCTGACAGGTGTATAAAATTGAGCACACAGCCGTGTAATCTCCATAGACAAACATAGGCAGTAGAATGGCCCTTACTGGAGAGCTCAGTGACTTTTAACGTGGCACCATCATAGGATGCCATCTTTCCAACAAGTCAAATAATTGCCCTGCTAGAGCTGCCCCGGTCAACTGTAAGTGCGGTTATTGTGAAGTGGAAATGTCTAAGAGCAACAACGGCTCAGCCGCGAAGTGGTAGGCCACACAAACTCACAAAATGGGACCGCCAAGTGCTGAAGCGCGTAGAGTGTAAAAATCGTCTGTCCTCGGTTGCAACACTCACTACCAAGTTCCAAACTGCCTCTGGAAGCAACGTCAGCACAATAACTGTTTGTCAGGACCTTCATGAAATAAGTTTCCATGGTTGAGAAGCTGCACTAAAGTCTAAGATCACCATGCACAATGCCAAGCGTCGGCTGGAGTGGTGTAAAGCACTCTGCCATTGGACTCTGGAGCAGTGGAAACACATTCTCTGGAGTAATGAATCAAGCTTCACCATCTGGCAGTCCGACAGACTAAACTGGGTTTGGCGGATGCTAGGAGAATGCTACCTGCCTGAATGCATAGTGCCAACTGTAAGGTTTGATGGAGGAAGAATAATGGTCTAGGGCTTTTTTTCATGTTCCGGGCTACCCCATTCGTTCCAGTGAATGGAAAGTTTAATGCTACAGCATACAATGACATTCTAGATGATTCTGTGCTTTGTGGCAACAGTTTGGGGAAAGCCCTTTCCTGTTTCAGCATGCACAAATCAAGGTCCATACAGAAATGGTTTGTCGAGATCAGTGTGGGAGAACTCGACTGGCCTGCACAGAGCCCTGACCTCAACCCCATTGAACACCTTTAGGATGAATTGGAATGCCAACTGTGTACTCCCAACATAAATGCCTGACCTCACTAATGCTCTTGTGGCTGAATGGAAGCAAGTTCCTGCAGCAATGTTCCAACATGTAGTGGAAAGCCTTCCCAGAAGACTGGAGGCTGTTATAGCAGCAAAGGGGGGACCAACTCCATATAACTGCCCTTGACTTTGGAATGAGATGTTCGACGAGCAGGTGTCCACAAACTTTTCGTCATGTAGTGTTCTGTGGCATAAAACCTCTTATGGCTGCAGGGGCTGTAATGAGTAGCTTGGATCAGAAGTGCCCAGAGTAAACGGCCTGCTCCTCAGTCCCAGTTGCAAATATATGCATATTATTATTAGTATTGGATATAAAACACTCCGAAGTTTCTAAAACTGTTTGAATGATGTCTGTGAGTATAAGAGAACTCATATGGCAGGCAAAAACCTGAGAAGAAATCCAAACAGGAAGTGAGAAATCTGAGGTTGGTCGATTTTCAACCCAGCCCCTATTGAATTCACAGTGGGATATGGATGAAGTTGCACTTCCTATGGCTTCCACTGGATGTAAACTATCTTTAGAAACTTGAATGAGGCTTCTACTGGGTTGTGGGGCTGAATGGGAGCTGAATGAGCCAGGTGTCTGGCAGAGAGCCAAGGGCTGGTCACTTGCAATTCACATGATAGCGACCTGCGTTCCATGGCTTCTCTACAGACAAAGGAATTCTCCAGTTGGAACTTTATTGAAGATTTATGATAACAACACCCTAATGATTGATTCTATACTTAGTTTGACAAGTTTCTTCGACCTGTAATATAACTTTTTGAAGTTTTTGTCCGACGTTCGGATGGACCTGCACGAGTGATTGGATTTGTGTACTAAACAAAAGTAGCTACTTGGACATAAATAATGGACATTATCGACCAAATCAAGCATTTATTGTGTAACTGGTGTTCCTGGGAGTGTATTCTGATGAAGATCATCAAAGGTAAGGGAATATTTATAATGTGATTTCTGATTTCTGTTGACTCCAACATGGCGGATCATTTTATTTATTTTCTGAGCGCCGTCTCAGATTATTGCATGGTTTGCTTTTTCCGTAAAATCTTTTTGAAATCTGACGCAGCGGTTGCATTAAGGAGAGGTATATCTATAATTCCATGTGTATAACTTGTATGTTCATCCACATTTATGTTGAGTATTTATGTTGAATTGATGTGGCTATGCAAAATCACTGGATGTTTTTGGAACTAGCGCCAATGTAAACTCAGATTTTTTTATATAAATATGAACTTTATCAAACAAAACATACATGTATTGTGTAACATGAAGTTCTATGAGTGTCATCTGATGAAGATCATCAAAGGTTAGTGATTAATTTTATCTCTATTTGTGCTTTTTGTGACACCTCTCTTTGGCTGGAAAAATTGCTGGGTTTTCTGTGAGTTGGTGGTCACCTAACATAATCGTTTGTGGTGCTTTCGCTGTAAAGCCTATTTGAAATCGGACACTGTGGTGGGATTAACAACAAGATTACCTTTAAAACGGTATACGATACATGTATGTTTGAGGAATTTTAATGATGAGATTTCTGTTGTTTTGAATTTGGCGTCCTGCACATTCACTGGCTGTTGTCATATCATCCCATTAACGGGATTGCAGCCCTAAGAAGTTTTAATCTCCCCTCCATTTTTTCCCTGCTCTCAGCATTAGGAGATGATTTACAGACACTGCATTTTCTTCCTACATCACTGGCTCAGTATGAAGATAAATTATGCCAGTGTGATATCATCAAAGCACTTGCGTGAGTCTAAGAGTGTTCCGCTCAGTCGACCAACACTAACTCACGTTAGCAGTCAGCTGAAACACAATGTGGCATTCCCCTGTGCAATGCATTTCAGTATCTCTCACCTCTGACATGTCAGTAATTGCAACCTGGACCATATATAGCCATATAGTAAGAAACTAAAACAACGTTTGGGGATATGATATAATTATGGATATCTAATAGATGTGTTTTTCTGGGGTTTTCTTCTTCTACGGCACCAGCCAGCAGATGGACAGAGCAAATGTGATTTTTCTTCTCCCGCTGCCATAAATGTTCTAGTGACTCATGTTATGGTTATAGCCTTGTGCTACCAACTGTCAGCATGGCACTGGAAGGAGTAGTACACGTACCACACACACACACACACACACACACACACACACACACACACACACACACACACACACACACACACACACACACACACACACACACACACACACACACACACACACGCACACACATTCAATCGGACACATTGATCAGACAAAGCTCCACTACCCCATCCCATCCATCTTCAATCTCTCCAAACCATAACGCTGTCTTGTCTTGTGCTCTTGTGCCCTGTTTTATACTGTAGAATTGAGTGATGGATGGACAGATGGAGAAGTTGAGAGAATATAGATGCCCATTTAGAACGAGTGATGACATGAGGTCAGTGTGGAGGAGGTCTGTGGAGAACAACTGTCAATCCCTTCAAAGTTCATGCTCCCATGCACCTCTCTGTGGGCATATACACAATGAGAGGCCCAACTGTCTAATAGGTAACTATCAAAACAGACCGCCAGCCACTAGGGACCCGTATTGTAGTTGCTGGAGTATACTGGGGATGGAACTTATGTAATATCCTATTATTATACACAGCCAGCCAGCCATACTAGATCGCCAATCAGCGGTCTACTCACATGAATATGTTTAATGACCGGTATACGCCCACACCATTCTGTTTGTTGGAGTACGCCTACACCATTTTTAATGGTATGTTTATTTGAACAGTGAGAGACAGAATAACAACAAAAAAATCCAGAGAAACCCATGTCAAAAATGTTATAAATTGATTTGCATTTTAATGGGGGAAAGAAGTATTTGACCCCTCTCAATCAGAAAGATTTCTGTCTCTCAGATGTCTTTTATACAGGTAACGAGCCGAGATTAGGAGCACACTCTTAAAGGGAGTGCTCCTAATCTCAGTTTGTTACCTGTATAAAAGACACCTGTCCACAGAAGCAATCAATCAATCAGATTCCAAACTCTCCACCATGGCCAAGACCAAAGAGCTCTCCAAGGATGTCAGGGAAAAGATTGTAGACCTACATAAGGCTGGAATGGGCTACAAGACCATCGCCAAGCAGCTTGGTGAGAAGGTGACAACAGTTGGTGCGATTATTCGCAAATGGAAGAAACACAAAAGAACTGTCAATCTCCCTCAGCCTGGGGCTCCATGCAAGATCTCACCTCATGGAGTTGCAATGATCATGAGAACGGTGAAGCTCTGAAAGAGCTTCAAAATCTGAATCCCTACAAATCAGCCGGGCTAGACAATCTGGACCCTTTCTTTCTAAAATTATCTGCCAAAATTGTTGCAACCCCTATTACTAGCCTGTTCAACCTCTCTTTCGTGTCGTCTGAGATCCCAAAGATTGGAAAGCAGCTGCGGTCAACCCCCCTCTTCAAAGGGGGGGGGGGCACTCTTGACCCAAACTGCTACAGAACTATATCTATCCTACCCTGCCTTTCTAAGGTATTTATAAGCCAAGTCAACAAACAGATTACCGACCATTTCAAATCCCACCGCACCTTCTCCGCTATGCAATCTGGTTTCAGAGCTGGTCATGGGTGCACCTCAGCCACGCCCAAGATCCTAAACGATATCTTAACCGCCATCGATAAGAAACAATACTGTGCAGCCGTATTCATTGACCTGGCCAAGGCTTTCGACTCTGTCAATCACCACATCCTCTTCGGCAGACTCGATAGCCTTGGTTTCTCAAATGATTGCCTCGCCTGGTTCACCAACTACTTCCCTGATAGAGTTCAGTGTATCAAATCGGAGGGCCTGTTGTCCGGTTCTCTGGCAGTCTCTATGGGGGTGCCACAGGGTTCAATTCTTGGGCTGACTCTCTTCTCTGTATTCCTCAATGATGTCGCTCTTGCTGCTGTTGAGTCTCTAATCCACCTCTACGCAGACAACACCATTCTGTATACTTCTGGCCCTTCTTTGGAGACTGTGTTAACAACCCTCCAGACGAGCTTCAATGCCATACAACTCTCCTTCCGTGGCCTCCAACTGCTCTTAAATACAAGTTAAACTAAATGCATGCTCTTCAACTGATCTCTGCCTGCACCTGCCCGCCCGTCCAGCATCACTACTCTAGACGGTTCTGACTTAGAAAATGTGGACAACTACAAATACCTAGGTGTATGGTTAGACAGTAAACTCTCCTTCCAGACTCACATCAAACATCTCCAATCCGAAGTTAAATCTAGAATTGGCTTCCTATTTCGCAACAAAGCATCCTTCACTCATGCTGCCAAACATACCCTTGTAAAACTGACCATCCTACCGATCCTCCACTTCGGGGATGTCATTTACAAAATAGCCTCCAATACCCTACTCAATATATTGGATGCAGTCTATCACAGTGCCATCCGTTTTGTCACCAAAGCCCCATATACTACACACCACTGCAACCTGTACGCTCTTGTTGGCTGGCCCTTGCTTCATACTCGTCGCCAAACCCACTGGCTCCAGGTCATCTACAAGACCCTGCTAGTTAAAGTCCCCCCTTATCTCAGCTCGCTGGTCACCATAGCAGCACCCACCTGTGGCACGCGCTCCAGAAGGTATATTTCTCTGGACACCCCCAAAACCAATTATTTCTTTGGCCGCCTCTCCTTCCAGTTCTCTGCTGCCAATGACTGGAACGAACTACAACATCTCTGAAACTGGAAACATTATCTCCCTCACTAGCTTTAAGCACCAGCTGTCAGAGCAGCACACAGATTACTGCACCTGTACATAGCCCATCTATAATTTAGCCCAAACAACTACCTCTCCCCTACTGTATTTATTTATTTATTGTGCTCCATTGCACCCCATTATTTCTATTTCTACTTTGCACATTCTTCCACTGCAAATCTACCATTCCAGTGTTTTACTTGCTATATTGTATTTACTTCGCCACCATGGCCTTTTTTTGCCTTTACCTCCCTTATCTCATCTCATTTGCTTACATCGTATATAGACTTATTTCTCTACTATAGTATTGACTGTATGTTTGTTTTACTCCATGTGTAACTCTGTGTTGTTGTACCTATCGAACTGCTTTGCTTTATCTTGGCCAGGTCGCAATTGTAAATGAGAACTTGTTCTCAACTTGCCTACCTGGTTAAATAAAGGTGAAAAAAAAAATATACAAAATAAAAATATCCAGTTGAAGTCAGACGTCTACATACAGTTTAGTCAAATATATTTAATCTCTGTTTTTCACAATTCCTGACATGTAATCCTAGTAAAACTCCCATGTCTTAGGTCAGTTACAATCACTACTTTATTCTAAGAATGTGAAATGTCAGAACAATAGAAGAGAGAATGATTTATTTCAGATTTGATTTCTTTCATCACATTCTCAGTGGGTTAGAAGTTTACATACACTCAATTAGTATTTGGTAGCATTGCCTTTAAATTGTTTAACTTGGGTCAGATGTTTCGGGTACCCTTCTACAACCTTCCCACAATAAGTTGGGTGAATTTTGGCCCATTCCTCCTGACAAAGCTGGTGTAACTGAATCAGGTTTTTAGGCCTCTTTGCTCGCACACGCTTTTTCAGTTCTGCCCACAAAGTTTCTATAGGATTGAGGTCAGGGCTTTGTGATGGCCACTCCAATACCTTGACTTTATTGTCTAAAAGCCATTTTGCCACAACTTTGGAAGTATGCTTGGGGTCATTGTCAATTTGGAAGAACCATTTGCGACCAAGTTTTAACTTCCTGACTGATGTCATGAGATGTTGCTTCAATATATCTACATCACTTCATCCCTCATGATGCCATCTATTTTGTGAAGAGCAGCAGTCCCTCCTGCAGCAAAGCACCCCCACAATATGATGCTGCCACCCCTGTGCTACACAGTTCTTCAGTGGTGTTCTTCAGATTGCAAGCCTCCCCCTTTTTCCAAAAAGTGCGATCTTTGTCCCCATGTGCAGTTGCAAACCGTAGTCTGGCTTTTTATGGTGGGTTTGGAGCAGCGGCTTCTTCCTTGCTGAGAAGCCTTTCAGGTTATGTTGATATAGGAATTGTTTTACTGTGGATATAGATACTTTTGTACCTGTTTCCTCCAGCATCTTCACAAGGTCCTTTGCTTTGTTCTGGGATTGATTTGCACTTTTTGCACCAAAGTAGGTTCATCTCTAGGAGACCGAACGCGTCTCCTTCCTGAGCGGTATGACGGCTGCGTGGTCCCATGGTGTTTTTACTTGCGCACTATTGTTTGTACAGATGAACGTGGTACCTTCAGGCGTTTGGAAACTGCTCCCAAGGATGAATATTTTTTTTCTGAGGTCTTGGCTGATTTCTTTTGATCTTCCCATGATGTCAAGCAAAGAGGCACTGAGTTTGAAGGTAGGCCTTGAAATACATCCACAGGTACACCTCCAATTGACTCAAATGATGTCAATTAGCCTATCACAAGCTTCTAAAGCCATGACATAATTTTCTGGAATTTTCCAAGCTGTTTAAAGGCACAGTCAACTTAGTGTTTGTAAACTTTTGACCCACTGGAATTGTGATACAGTGAATTATAAGTGAAATAATCTGTCTGTAAACAATTGTTGGAAAAATTACCTGTGTCATGCACAAAGTAGATGTCCTAACTGACTTGCCAAAACTATAGTTTGTTAACAAGAAATTTGTGGAGTGGTTGAAAAACAAGTTTTAATGACTCCAACCTAAATGTATGTCAACTTCCGACTTCAATTGTATAGTTTATAGCTTTATCATATTGCTCTATATTTGCTAAGTAATATTATTTGATTACTAAGCCCACAGGCTAAAGCCTCATCTGTGTGGTGGATGATCTACGGAAGACAAAAGTCAATTATAGTGATGCTAAGATCAATAACGTTTGTGTCAGGAAGTGGAATGACGTAGGTCTAGTCTATGCCCTCGCTCATACTTTGCTTGAGTGAGTATTCATCACCACGGCGACTGACTGTTTTCATTCATAGTAGGGATGACGTAAGCATGGCACAACAGGCAGACAATCTGACTCATCTAGCTACTGCATTTTGATCGTATGCAATTCTATTAGCATTTACGTAGTGGGGCTTTCATGTCGTTCAGCCGCCATTGTTTTGGTCTGCGTCACTGGATCCATCCATAACATGGATGGGTGATGCGTGTGCTTGGATGCTCCCTCCAAAAATAAGCCAGCCACTACCACCCTACTAAACTCAGCAAAAAAAGAAATGTCCCTTTTTCAGGACCCTGTCTCAGAGATAATTGATAAAAATCTAAATAACGTCACAGATCTTCATTGTAAAGGGTTTCCCATGCTTGTTCAATGACCCATAAACAATTAATGAACATGCACCTGTGGAACGGTCGTTAAGACACTAACAGCTTACAGATGGTAGGCAATTATGGTCACAGTTATGAAAATTTAGGACACTAAAGAAGCCTTTCTACTGACTCTGAAAAACACCAAAAGAAAGATGCCCGGGGTCCCTGCTCATCTGTGTGAACGTGCCTTAGGAATGCTGCAAGGAGGCATGAGGACTGCAGATGTGGCCAGGGCAATAAATTGCAATGTCCGTACTGTGAGACACCTAAGACAGCGCTACAGGGAGACTGGACGAACAGCTGATCATCCTCACAGTGGCAGACCACATGTAACAACACCTGCACAGGATCGGTCCATCCAAACATCACACCTGCGGGACAGGTACAGGATCGCAACAACTGCCCAAGTTACACCAGGAACGCACAATCCCTCCATCAGAGCTCAGACTGTCCGCAATAGGCTGAGGGAGGCTGGACTGAGGGCTTGTAGGCCTGTTGTGCTGCAAGTCCTCACCAGACATCACTGGCAACAACGTCGCCTATGGGCACAAACCCACCGTCGCTGGACCAGACAGGACTGGCAAAAAGTGCTCTTCCCCGACGAGCCACGGTTTTGTCTCACCAGGGGTGATGGTCGGATTTGCGTTTATCGTCGAAGGAATGAGAGTTACACCGAAGCCTGTACTCTGGAGCGGGATCGATTTGGAGGTGGAGGGTCTGAGCTTGAACTGAGCTTGTTGTCATTGCAGGCAATCTCAATGCTGTGCGTTACAGCGAAGACATCCTCCTCCCTCATGTGGTACCCTTCTTGCAGACTCATCCTGACATGACCCTCCAGCATGACAATGCCATCAGCCGTACTGCTCGTTCTCTGCATGATTTCCTGCAAGACAGGAATGTCAGTGTTCTGCCATGGGCAGCGTGGAGCCTGGATCTCAATCCCATTGAGCACGTCTCGGACCTGTTGGATCGGAAGGTGAGGGCTAGGGCCATTCCCCCCAGAAATGTCTGGGAACTTGCTGGTGCCTTGGTGGAAGAGTGGGGTAACATCCCACAGCAAGAACTGGCAAATCTGGTGCAGTCCATGAGGAGGAGATGCACTGCAGTACTTAATGCAGCTGGTGGCCACACCAGATACTGACTGTGACTTTTGATTTTGACCCCCTCTTTGTTTCCTGGACACATTATTTAATTTATTTTAGTTGTCTGGAACTTGTTGAATCATGTTATGTTCATACAAATATTTACACATGTTAAGTTTGCTGAAATATATGCAGTTGACAGTGAGAGGACATTTATTTTTTTGCTGAGTTTATATACACTAATTGCACATGGTATGGGTTAGCACTGACATACCCTGTATAGTAAATCCATATTCAAATTGAAACCTGGAGTGGAATATGACAAGTACATGTTCTTTATTGCTGATAAAATGTGATAAACAACTGCTAGGGAATGGTATGTTCTCTACGTCAATGTGATGCGTATTCTCCCAACCACCGACTGTCACATGGGAGAAAATGTCAATACCTAGATTGGAGCCAGGCCCACTGGCAAACAACACAAATACCCTTGGCCTCGGTCGGCTAAAGACTGAGAGAGAGCCTGTAGGTGTTTCTGAAAACATAAACGGTATTGGCAGATTTGGCACATTGGTCAATGATTTCGCCTCTATTTTCACTCATCGTTTCAGGGATCTGATATTCAATTCAATACACTGCGACCTTCGTGTCAAATGAGACAACCATTATTTGGAAGGTTGTGTGAAAGGTGTGGGGGCGATAGATAGCTGACTACGTGTAATCCGGGACTGTTAAATGAATTGGTGGGTATTAGCTTTGGTCCAAATAGCAGAGTAGACTGCTGGGAGGCACAGTGTGTTTTGTCCGACATGTTCTCTCTTTTGTAAGGCTGGTATATAACAGCAGCAAGTTGTTCATTCTGTATGAGTAGAAATAATGTCGCTGCTTTTCAGCAATAGCTATTATTGTATTCATATGTTGTGTGCTTCTTTGGTGAATATGTGTCGTCAAACTATAATATATTGTAGCCCTCCAGTCTTTTCCTTTTGCATTTCAGCTACAGCCATAGAAAACATGTACTGTATTTGAAGTATCTAAAATGTCAAGGGCCCTGCCTATCCTTTTTCCTATTGATTCTGAATGTAATTGGCCTTGGGCTGCTGTTAAATAGCCCTCCACAGCTGCAGCACCACAGTGATGAGAGAATATTACTCCTGATTCATGTCTGTTGAACACGACACCCCCTCCCCTAGACCCCCGGCCCCTGCCCCTTTCACATCCCATCAGTTCAATCAAGAGGTATTCCCACAGGTCGCCGCGGTTACCACCTGCCTGCTGAATACTAATGGTGATACGCGCCACGGCAACGGGAGAGAGAGACCGGAAGAAAGAAAGTGAGGGAGAGGGAAAGCGTGAGAGAGCGATAGAGAGAGTGGGAGAGAGCGTGAGGAAGAGAGAGAAAGAGAGAGAGAGGGAGAGAGTGAGAGAGAGAGAGAGAGAGAGAGCGGGAGCTCAGGACATCAGCCTCACCAGGGAATAGGGGAGCAGAAAGAGGAGGAGAAGAGGGATAAGGGTGACGTAAGCAGTGAGTATGAGAACTGATTATCATTGCGGACAAGCGGTAGATCGTTCTGTGCTTTTTATCACTCTCTCCCTCTCTTTCTCACACACACACACACACTCACACACACTCCCCCTTTTTCTATTGGAGTTTCTATCCTCTAGTACTGACTGCTTCTAAAAAACACACACTTACACACACAAACACACACGAACACAGCCACACACGGATAATCTTACACACACAGCAGAGAGGGGGGGGGTCTAACACACACACACACACATACACACACACACACACACACACACACACACACACCATCTGATGACAAACCCTCTACGCTCTCCTCCAGTACATTCAGCAAGGATGTGAGTGAGGGTGTGTATTTGTATGTGAGCGTGTGAGAAAGAGCAAGATGCGTGTGTGTGAGAGTGTGTAAGCGTCATCTGTTAAACATCTGTCTGGAAGACTACTCCCTGCTCCCGGCAGTTTGCCTTGGCTATCCAGCAGGTGAGTATCATCTTGATACTGCACTCTATTGTTTGTTCGTTCATTGACTGTATGTGAGTGTGTATATAGTGTGTGTGTGTGTGTATGTGTAATGTAGTGGGTGTATTTGTTCATGTGTAGTGTCGTCTACTCTCTAGTTGTATCGCTGCTGTCACTTGCAGTAGAATCCTCTACCGGGGGTGGTATTACTGATGAATTCATTGATAGATACAGAGCTTAAGAGAGAGGAGGACAGCAACAGTGTTTGATAACCTACTGTTGCACCACTGGAAATGAATCAAGCCTATCAGTATCACAGTGCTGCTACGATAGATACTGTACACTGCTCGTGTAATTAGACTCGCAGCATTGAGAAATATGCTAAAGGTTTGAAATACTGCTGTGCTAATGTCGTTGCAGTTCTATGGACATTATGATGAGGATATGTACATTATACTGTATGTATACCAATGGAGGCTGGTGGGAGGAGCTATAGGAGGACGGGCTCATTGTAATGGGATGGAATGGACTAAATGGAAGGGAGTCAAACATGGTTTCCATATGTTTTATGTGTTTGATACCGTTCCATTTATTCCATTCCAGTCATTACGTTGAGCCCGTCCTCCTATAGCTCCTCCCACCAGCCTCCAGTGATGTAAACGGATTATAAACAATAGAGAATGAGAATCATTTTGAGAATTTTTCTTTTCTGTGTATCTAACACTTATATATGGAATGGATTGTAAATGTGAATTACAAGACAAATATAACAACTAGTATTTATTATAGCAATAAGTATAAGTCCTAGAGAGGGATTGCAGAGTTGCGATATGTATTTGTCACATAAGCAATAGATCGAAGATTATGGGAGGGAGTACAATGCCTATAGTGATTCGATTGACTACTGTGATTTTTTGCAGTCTAAATAGCATAATAATGCATACATGGCACCACATTATAGTCTATTTAGTCACAGATGCTGAATGTATTTCAGAGATATACGGTATATTCTTCTTCAATCATCTGTCTATACTGTACAATTGCATCGATAATGTATATAGAGTGCATTCGGAAAGTATTCAGACCCCTTTACTTTTTCCACATTTTGTTACGCTACAGCCTTATTCTAAAATTGATTAAATCGTTTTTTCCCCTCATAAATCTACACACAATAACCCATAAGGACAAAGCTAAAATATATTTTTGGAAATTTTTGCACATTTATAAAAAAATTAAATTAAATTACATATCACAGTATTCAGACCCTTTACTCAGTACTTTGTTGAAGCAAAGCTATCATTCGCTATCATCCAGAAGGCGAGGTCAGTACAGGTGCGTAAAAGCTGGGACCGAGAGACTGAAAAACAGATTCTATCTCAAGGCCATCAGACTGCTAAACAGCCATCACTAGCACAGAGAGGCTGCTGCCTATAGGCATAGACTAGAAATCACTGGCCACTTTAAGGAATGGAACACTAGGCACTTTAATAATGTTTACATATCTGGCATTACTCATCTCATATGTATATACGGTATTCTGTACTATTCTACGACATCTTATTCACTTAATAATGTTTACATATCTTGCATTACTCATCTCATATATATATACTGTATTCTATACTATTCACGGTATCTTAGTCACTTAATGTTTACATTTCTGGCATTACTCATCTCATATGTATATATTGTTTTCTATACTATTCACGGTATCTTAGTCACTTAATGTTTACATTTCTGACATTACTCATCTCATATGTATATACTGTTTTCTATACTATTCTACTGTATCTTAGTCCGTTCCGCTCTGACATCGCTCGTCCATACTGTATGTGCAGACACACACATGCACTCATACTAGTACACTAATGGATGATTCCATGCCAGCTCTTTCATTAGGAAATTGTTGTGAACTGAGGTGGTAAAGTACTGTTACATGCACTTGTTGCTGTGAGGTTTTATAATTGGTCAGAGGGAATTGGGTCAAAAAGGAAGGAAGCTGGCTCTGAGACTAACACAGGTACATTAAGAGAGCAGGGGGAGTGGAATATTCAGCTTCAGTAGTCCACAGAACACAATACTCTAGGCTATATACTGTAGTAACCGACTACCCCAAAACACTCATGCACACACACACACACACACACACACACACACACACACACACACACACACACACACACACACACACACACACACACACACACACACACACACACACACACACACACACACACACACACACACACACATACACATTATTTATTTCTCTTTACATGAATGTGTAATGCTTTTTGAACCCTTCTCAGTAGTTAAAGTAGTTACAATGCAGAACGGATTAAGTTTACAGTCAGCATATCCTGTTTTTTTTGTCAACCCATTGAGTGTGTGTGTGTGTGTGTGTGTTGGTGGGGGGAGGCTCTACAGCAAAGGAAAAGTGGCATAACATCCCCTCTTTTCTGACACTGTCCAATCTTCTGTCACCATGGCATTGTCCATAATCAGTGATGCCAGCTGTCTGTCCCCTGGCAGCCGGCCCATCATTCTGTTGTTGTCAACAGGACATGCAGCAGTCCTGGACAATCATAACTTAAACTCCTACATGTCCCTTATACTGTCTGTCATAAATGCTTCTTTACACATAAACTAAATGTTGTCTTAGGTACAGCTGTAGGATCTTAATTTGAGACAGTTTGCTAAAGCAGGCAACAGGAAATGTGAATTATTATGTGGATTATAATTAATGGACATTTTTGTAGGGGTTGATATATTTCTTGTAAGGGAAAACAAAGTCTGAAATTTCAGCATTTCTAAACCTCAAATACACGACATGTTTTAAATGTCCTGCATTGCAGGAAAGTTCTCCTGCAACAGTGTGATCAAATTAAGATCCTACATCTGTAAGTAAGAAATATGTCAAATAATGCAGTGAGTTGGTGAGTTCATCTTGGACATTGACATGCCAGTTAGCAAATTACTAGCTAGCTATAGCACATAGTGCTGGATAGTACAAGGTAGCATTAGCTTGGCTGTGAGCCATACTAAGATTAATGTACTTGTCTGATGTAATACTTATGGTTGCATGAAAAATGCATTGATTAGGGGATTCAGTAATTATTATGAATCTAACAAGTCCCTAGCCTCAGTCTCTAATTGAGTGACAGACTGACTGATGTACTTTTTGGTTACAGATGGACATAAGCATTTCTTGGTTTCTCCTAAACTATACTATACTATACTATAGTATACTATAATATTGTACTACACTATAGCAATGTAATGATGTGAGGATCAATATTCAATAAATGTATGCAATTTTATGACCAGTGATGATGGAATGAATGTCAGAACCCAAACCAGATATCTTTCTGCTAACAGCCTGCCACAAAAGACTATAATGAAAGAGGCTTAACAACTTTTTCTATGTTCTGTTCCAGAGAGTGGACTGTGGGCTGATAGTTTCGGGATGTGAGCGAGAAGAGGACTCATCACAATGACCAACCAGGACAAGTGGGTCACTCTGACCCCAGCTGAATTCTCCCTTCTGCAGGAGTACGCTCAATGTAAGTCTGTGTCTCTGACAGTGGGTGTGAGTGTGTGAGCGTTTGTGTGTGTGTGTGTGTGTGTGTGTGCGCGCATGCGTGTGTGTGTGCGTGCGCGTGTGTGTGTGTGTGCACGTGTACACCGTCACTTTATGCTCGCAATCAAGTTTAAACTTCATTGAAAATGTAATCTAGTCAGGTATAAAATGTGACACTGGATTAGTAAACTACTGTAGATCCCATCTCAGGAGCATGTCCTGATCCACCTCACACAGAGAGAGATTTTACCTACTGCTTGACTACGGCAGGATAACAGAGCCCAGTTACTGTAATGGTGACTGCATAAGAGCAGAGCAGAGAATGTCTCCATGCACTGGCACTGCGTTATGAAACCCAGCTTAATCCAACTTGATTTGGTGTAAAGCTCAAACAGTACAAAACCCCCTCTTTCTCTGATGACTTGGAATCATCCATATGTCTGTAATCTGTTAGTGGATCCCCTTGCTGATTTTGCAGAAAAACCAGCTCAAGCAGTACATCTGTCTGGTGCTCTGGTGCTGTTTATGATAAAACATGATCAATCATAACACAAAAGCATCCCCTGCAGGCCAAAGAGAGTTATGAACGTCTTGAAGTTATTTTCAAGAACGCTACTGCAAGTATTCAGGGTTTCGTAAATGACTAATTTGACTGTGCATGTTTTGAGATAGATGGTTTTTCTTGCCTTCAGTGGGAATAGTGAGATATACTGAAACGTTTCTTGCATTGGTTGTTTCCAGGATTACAATTAGGTTTAGTGTCATTATTATTTTCTATATTTATTATATTTTGGTTTTAAAATGTGTTTTTCGGAAAAGGAAGGATTTCAAAAGACTTCCCACATCTCTACAACAATAAGAACTTCATCCCAGTGTGTCACGCCCTGACCATAGAGAGCCCTTGTTTCTCTATGGTGTAGTAGGTCAGGGCGTGACTGGGGGTATTCTAGTTTATTATTTCTATGGGGTGTACTAGTTTATTTTTCTATGTTGGTGATTTGTATGATTTCCAATTAGAGGCAACTGGTAATCGTTGTCTCTAAATGGGGATCATATTTAGGTAGCATTTTTCCCCCAAATTCCCATTTGTGGGATATTATTTTGTGTTTTGTGCATGTGCACGTTTATTTGAATTTTTTTTTCTTTTTTTTTTTCAAAGTTTCACTTTATAATAAATATGTGGAACTCTACATCCGCTGCGCCTTGGTCCGTCTCTCCTCACGTACGGTGTGTTAGAGAAGACTAAAACAACAGAGCTAATTTGAGCAGCAATAAGGACCATAAATCTATATAGCATCTTAACTGGAGGTATTTTATTAGATATTCACAGACGTCTGTCCAAATCTAAATAATGAGTGTTTTTTGCTTGAGATCTCTTCTGCAGGCAAAGGGTTTCACTTGGCCATGACATCTCTCTCGTTAACTGCTCTAAGCGTCTTGACAACATTGTTCCGCTGACTGTAAGCAGCCCTCCAGCATATCTTTACTGTCTCTGATTGGGATTGATTTTTCTTCTTCTGCAATGTTTACCAGGGGCGCAACTTTTGTTTTAGAAGTGTGTGGGGGGGGGGGGGGGGGGGGGGGGCATAAAATCAGATTTAATATTGCAGTTAGATTGTGGCTTCCATCAATGTAATTGCCTGCATCATTTCCGATCTTTCCAATTTTTTTGTAAATATTTTCCATAAATGTATATATATATTTACTAAAAAAATATATGGGGATTGGAAATGATGCAGACAATTACATTGATGGAAACTACAATATATCTGCAATATTAAAGCTGATCTACCACCTAAAAAACTATAATGTTGAAAGTCTGAGAAGAGACAGGGTACGGGAACGGGGGTAAATGAGAAAGCGTGAGGGACAGTATGTGATAGAGAGATTTGGATAATCGTGTTTCAAATTGGCTCACAGCTAGTCATTATGCTCCCTGTGCAGCGAAAGGTTATAAAATATCCCATTCTCCGAGGTGCAACAATGGACCTTCTGCTGTTTCCACCTCTTCCTCCCTCCTTTTCAGTCCCTCCAGCTCACTTTAGCCCCCTCTCTTCTCATTAAAAGGTGAAATTAGCTCTATTGCACACTTTCCTCACTTCACATACTGCATGAGCACCAATACTCTACAGTCTACTTCACTGCAGTTATGATTTCATAATCAGAGACGATTATTAGAATGGATTTTTTTGCTCAGTGACATTGCGGTGTGTATTTTTCCAGGTGTTGTGTAAAATAACATTGATGTGACATGTATTTTGGCCTAAAGTAACCTACGCTGGTCACCATAGCAGCACGCGCTCCAGCAGGTATATCTCTCTGGTCACCCCCAAAGCCAATTCCTCCTTTGGCCGCCTTTCCTTCCAGTTTTCTGCTGCCAATGACTGGAATGAACTACAAAAATCTCTGAAACTGGAAACACTTATCTCCCTCACTAGCTTTAAGCACCAGCTGTCAGAGCAGCTCCCAGATTACTGCACCTGTACATAGCCCATCTATAATTTAGCCCAAACAACTACCTCTTCCCCTACTGTATTTATTTATTTATTTTGCTCCTTTGCACCCCATTATTTCTATTTCTACTTTGCATATTCTTCCACTGCAAATCTACCATTCCAGTGTTTTATTTGCTATATTGTATTTACTTCGCCACCATGGCCTTTTTTTGTTGCCTTTACCTCCCTTATCTCACCTAATTTGCTCACATTGTATATCAACTTATTTTTGTACTGTATTATTGACTGTATGTTTGTTTAACTCCATGTGTAACTCTGTGTTGTTGTATGTGTCAAACTGCTTTGCTTTATCTTGGCCAGGTCGCAATTGTAAATGAGAACTTGTTCTCAACTTGCCTACCTGGTTAAATAAAAGTGAAATAAAAAAAATAAAAAAAATGTCCTTTTAAGTGTTAGCATTAGGATGACAACTTGACAGTTTTTTGACCATGTAGAGGAGTGATAAGAAAGTTAATACTTTATAACTTATTTTTGGTGGGTTTATCACACAGGCACCCAGGCACACATTTCATGGTTTCACGTGGTCATCCTTCCAAATCTAGTCTTGTTGCTCCAGAAGCTACAATGAATGAAATTAATTATTTTCGTGTCCAATCGCCAATTGGCAACCCATCCCTTAATGGATTAATTGACACATAAACAAACATTACAGTAATTCACTGTGGTAATTAAATGTTAATTCTGCATCTGGCGTTCTCCGTATGCGCATCACATAAAGAATGAAAAAAAGTACATTAATAAATAATAGTAAATAAGGTAATCCAAACAATAATTATATCCATAAAGCAGTAAAATAATATACAATAATATACAATCATACATACATACATACTTACATACATACACACTGCATATATGCCTACACACATACATACACACATACATACAGTTGAAGTCTGAAGTTTACATACACCTCAGTCAAGTACATTTAAACTCAGTTTTTCACAATTCCTGACATTTAATCCTAGTAAAAATGTCCTGTCTCAGGTCAGTTAGGATCACCACTTTTTTTAAAGAATGAGAAATGTCAGAATAACAGTAGAGAGAATGATTTATTTCAGCTTGTATTTCTTTCATCACATTCCCAGTGGGTCAGAAGTTTACATACGCTGAATTAGTATTTGGTAGCATTGCCTTTAAATTGTTTCACTTGGGTCAAACGTTTCGGGTAGCCTTCCACAAGCTACCACAATAAGTTGGGTGAATTTTGAACCATTTCTCCTGACAGAGCTGGTGTAACTGAGTCAGGTTTGTAGGCCACCTTGCTCACACACGCTTTTTCAGTTCTGCCCACAAAGTTTCTATAGGGATGAGGTCAGGGCTTTGTGATGGCCACTCCAATACCTTGACTTTGTTGTCTTTAAGCCATTTTGCTACAACTTTGGAAGTATGCTTGTGGTCATTCTCCATTTGGAAGACCCATTTGCGACCAAGCTTTAACTTGGTGTCTTGAGATGTTACTTAAATATATCAACATAATATTCCTCCCTCATGACACCATCTATTTTGTGAAGTGCACCAGTCCCTCCTGCAGCAAAGCACCCCCACAACATGATGCTGCCACCCCTGTGCTTCACGGTTGGGATGGTGTTCTTCGGCTTGCAAGCCTCCCCCTTTTTCCTCCAACCATAACGATGGTCATTATGGCCAAACAGTTCTATTTTTTGTTTCATCAGACCAGAGGACATTTCTCCAAAAAATACAATGTTTGTCCCCATGTGCAGTTGCAAACCGTAGTCTGGCTTTTTTATTGCGGTTTTGGAGCAGCGGCTTCTTCCTTGCTGGGCGGCCTTTCAGGTTATGTCGATATAGGACTCGTTTTACTGTGGATATAGATACTTTTGTAACTGTTTCCTCCAGCATCTTCACAAGGTCCTTTGCTGTTGTTCTGGGATTGATTTGCACTTTTCGCACCAAAGTACGTTCATCTCTAGGAGACAGAACGCGTCTCCTTCCTCAGCGGTATGACGGCTGCATGGTCCCATGGTGTTTATACTTGCGTATTGTTGTTTGTACAGATGAACGTGGTACATTCAGGCGTTTGGAAATTGCTCCCAAGGATGAACCAGACTTGTGAAGGTCTGCAATTTGTTTCTGAGGTCTTGGCTGATATCAATTGATTTTCCCATGATGTCAAGCAAAGAGGCACTGAGTTTGAAGGTAGGCTTTGAAATACATCCACAGGTACACCTCCAATTGACTCAAATTATGTAAATTAGTCTATCAGAAGCTTCTAAAGCCATGACATCATTTTCTGGAATTTCCCAAGCTGTTTAAAGGCACAGTCAATTTAGTGATGTAAACTTCTAACCCACTGGAATTGTGATACAGTGAGTTATAAGTGAAATATTCTGTCTGTAAACAATTGTTGGAAATATTACTTGTGTCATCCACAAAGTAGATCTCCTAACCGACTTGCCAAAACTGTAGTTTGTTAACAAGACATTTGTGGAGTGGTTGAAAAACGAGTTTTAATTATTCCAACCTATGTGTATGTAAACTTCCGACTTCAAATGTACATACCATATTCAGACAAATAAATGCAGAAAAAAAAGAAACAGAAGTCCCGTGAACCCAGTCTGACACAACGAGAAGATTCATACGGTAGACAAGACTATACACAATCAATATACACACACCATTAACCACTACAAATAACATAATGGAAGAGCTAGAATAATATAATAAAACAATGTCTACACCAGGGGCCCAAATGGACCAGTCCTGCCAGGACACTCCTGGGACTAAACTCCCATAGTTTGAAAATACAGGAAGAGATCTTGACAGGAACCAGACCAAACGGACCAGGCAGAGGAGTCTAACCTGCTACCCGTTCCAGAGTCTGGTGATTCCCCCTGGGATATCGATGCGGTCTGGTGGGTGTCAGATGTGATTTCTCTAGAGCTGTAGCCTGAACCTTTTTTATAGAGACAATTAGATGAGTTCCCGCAGTAGGATCTCCCTTCACGGACATAATGATATCATTTGCTATTTAATGGGAAGCATTTATGGTTATAACATGTGCTGAATGTTTTTCTTTTAGACTCGACCAAGAAGCTGAAAGATGTGCTGCAGGAGTTCCATGGAGACGGAGTGTTGGCGAAATATAACCCAGAGGAGGTAGTCTTTCTTCCCATAAGACACTGTTCTGACTGTTCTGGTAGTGATGTGGCATCATTAGCATTGCATGAACCATTGCAGAACTACTTTGAGGCTTCTTTGTAATGTAGACCAGTACCATCACTTCAGACTTGCTACCAATTCTTGGTCATTTTGATGTCAACAACATTCAACAATGTTATCGGTCTATATTCACCTCAAACCAATATCTTTGTTAGTTTTGGCATTTGACATTAAGAGCCACTACTTACTTTGGTTATGGAGGGGATGCTGAAAATGTCACACCAGCTTTTCAGGATATGAGTAACTGACTTTTTAAAAGTTAGATTTATTGAGATGCCTAATGTCTTTATTCAATGCTGCATAGAAGCAAGACATACTCAATCAGGTAATGTAATTCCTTGTTCTCCCAGGCATGATATGGTAATGATATGGTTATTAAATCTTCCACTATGGGAATTATACCAACCAGGATCATGTTCTGTTTCTTGTTTCAGGAGATTGACTTTGAAGGCTTCAAGGTCTTCATGCAGACGTTTCTGGAGAGCGAGCTGGCAGAGGAGTTCTGTCAACACCTCTTCTTATCATTCAGTAACAAGGGACCAAAACCCAGCCCCACTTCCCTAGACAAGCCCAGAGTTACTGGTAAGACCCTGCACTTCAGCTATAACCTTCAGATGATGTCCTTAAGGGGCCAACTAGCTTTTATATTGTCTGTGTGCGCTGTTACTGAATTTTTAAAGCTACTTTGCCAGAAAGACCACCGCACCTTCACTTCAGACACAAACAAAGGAACAGATCAAGAAGGCATAGAAACTATGACCTCAGCAGCAGACAAACAATCTCTCTAACACCAAATAAAAGACTAAAGTTGTTTAGGTCTGCTTTAGTTTTTACTCCTACCACAAAGAGCCACTGGGTGATACTGTTGTAATTGGTTCAGTATTGTTAATTCTGTCGTCAGACCACCCCAGATTGCCTTGTTGTCGTGGACTGTAGCTTACAGGCAAGTCATTGAGTGCAGCGTTTGTAGCATCAGCTTGTTCTTTTTCACAAAATGTGTTCTGAGGTACTAACTACAATCTTCACAAACTAAAACTGTGCTGTCTAGTCAACATTTACTACCGTAATATTGGCAAAAACTACACCTATATAACATCTGCAATCAATTTCACAACATGAATTTCGATTTATTGGTAGACAGTTTGAAAGACAGTTTGAGGTTGACATTAGAGGCATAAGCTCAGCAGTGATCATAACCAGCCTACATTTTGACCTTCTTCTCTGGCCTTCTTCTCTCTGCAGGCCTCAAGTTGATCAAAGGGAACTCGACCCCTCTGAAGGTGCCCCCTCTACCCAGGACTCTGCCCAGACCTCTAGGCACGGTTCAACTGAAGGACATCGTCTGCTACCTCTCACTGCTGGAGGGTGGCCGACCCGAGGACAAACTGGAGTGTGAGGACTCATTATTATTTTTCCTCTGAAAGGGGAATATACTGGAGCTCCTTTGGCTATAATGTTATTTTGGGGTTTACCCATGAGAAAAATGACATTTGTGTACCGTAAATACAAACACTCATAGCCAAACAAGTTAGAGCTTCGTCCCAATACACTGCTCTATATTTCCCATTACCTAAGCAGGAGCAGCAGGTTACCCCTTTCGCTGTAGTCTACTTGAATCATTATGTTTACTGAAAGCCCTTATTAGCGTTGCCATGGTATCTCTTTATTCCACTTAAACTTTAGATGTGTACTTATTTATTTATGATATTATATTAGATAATTGAACATCAGACTTTTTATGTGTTCTTATAATTCTCATCCAACTGCTGAATAATTGAAGAGCAGAGCCGTTCATTAAAAATTAAGTGTGTTAATAATTTAGGAGGTCTGGTCCAGGGAGCACATTGGTTTAGCCTTGGATGTTACAGTATCTCTCCTTGCAGAGAGAATCCCACTCTGCCCAACCTACATCTCCTTCTGTCTGGCCTCACTGATGTCTTGGGGTGCTAACAGGGCCCTCTGCTGGTTCTTCTAAGAATGACTGGTTTCAATTTACACTTACAGTACATTCACTTTAGCTGCTATATCTGTAGGTCTACATAGGTTGTGCAAAGTCAGGGAATGCATGGCAAAAAGAGAAACATCTAAAAAGTGAGTATTGATCATCATCAGTAGCAAGCTAAATTCCCTTGGTTCTGTATGACTGAGGAAATATACCCTATGTCACTACAGTGGATTCAGTAAAAGTTACTGCAACTAGTATTAGTTCAGCTTTGAAGAGCAGGTGAGGACAACGACAAATAACAGTCTTTATACTGTAGGTTCATATGGTTACACAACTTAGCTCTATGCTTTTTTTGAGTGACTTCACTGCATGCTATTCCTCCCATCTCTCTATACACCATCACCTTCCTGTGGCCACGTTGGATTACCACCACAAACACCTTCCCAGCTCCAGCAGAGTTCCCAATCCTCCAGGCATCTACCTCACTTCCCCTTCCTCCTGACCGCACCACAGCAGGAAGCTGTCAATTAGCTCCTAATTAGTGTCTGACAAACAGCAGTTTGACGTCAACCCCATATGAAATTAACAACCCCCCTCTTCGAGTCCTTAGTGAATTCACCGGCTCACCCTCCTCAAGTCAGCTGGGTTTGTCACGAGCCGCACCACTACTGATATTGGGGGAGGGGGTAGCTTCATGCTGAGACTGGGCTAAAAACACTTTCCCACGTATTGGAAACAGCCATTAGTATGTAAATTACTTAGGGCAGAGGAGAGTGTTGTCATGATTATATTACTATAGTGATATGGTGTGTGTGTGTGTGTGTGTGTGTGTGTGTGTGTGTGTGTGCGCGTATCTCTGTCAGTCACACTTGTATTGGAGAACAATCACTGTTCTGGTGAGGTAGCTGTCTGTTTCCATGGTGATGGTGTTGAGTGGTGGCTGGGGGCTAGTGGAGGAACCAATCAGACTTCAACACTGAGATGCTAAGAATACTTTTATGTGGAGAAACATTGCTTTGAATTGATGGGAGCTGATTGTACCCTTAAAAAATAAAGGAAGTTTTAGTTCTTTAACATAGTAAAGTGCATCCGTGAAACTAAATTGGTCGTAAAAATGTGTCTCAATGACATCTATTGCCTCTAAAACACCAATTGAAACTCATAAATGTTTGATCTCTTTCTCCACAGTTATGTTTCGTCTCTATGATACTGATGGGAATGGGTCTCTGGATAGTTCGGTAATAATTTTTCCTTCTTCATATCTTTTCAAAAATATGCCAAACAAATTATTTGAACACAGCCTTACATGAAACATCATCTTTGTTATTTGCTAAAGTCTAATACCAGAGCCATGTTTGCTTCTGTCCTATACATGCCATGTTATTTACTGTACTGAAAAACGATTGGTGCTGCAACCATGAACTCAAGGGTAGATTTAACATAGTAAATGTAAATCCGTGACACTCCAATTAGAATGATATGTTAAGTATGGTATGGTACGTATTAATTTGTGGATGTATGTCATCCATTTCGCATGATATGTTACACATTTGCAATACGTGTGATATGTTACGAATTCCAATTTGTTGTGGCTAACATTAGCTAGGTGGCTACCATTAGCTAGGCTAGGGGTTAGGGTAAGGTGACCAGATTTCTGAAATAAAAACCGGGGACATTTCCAGTTTGACAGTCAAACGTTATTATCTATGAAATGAAGAAGGGGGACAATTCCGGTTTCATGTATTTAGTCTAACAGGCACACTGTGATAGAGAAAACAACTATACTACAGAAACACTACAGACAAGACAGAACTGATCTGAACAGCCATTCAGTGGTCCTGGTAGTCTGGGTAGAATAAGAGCAGAAGAGAACATGAGCAAAATAGAAAAAACAGACAATAGTATACAGTGCCTTGCGAAAGTATTCGGCCCCCTTGAACTTTGCGACCTTTTGCCACATTTCAGGCTTCAAACGTAAAGATATAAAACTGCATTTTTTTTGTGAAGAATCAAACACAAGTGGGACACAATCATGAAGTGGAACGACATTTATTGGATATTTCAAACTTTTTTAACAATTCAAAAACTGAAAAATTGGGCGTGCAAAATTATTCAGCCCCTTTACTTTCAGTGCAGCAAACTCTGTCCAGAAGTTCGGTGAGGATCTCTGAATGATCCAATGTTGACCTAAATGACTAATGATGATAAATTAAATCCACCTGTGTGTAATCAAGTCTCCGTATAAATGCACCTGGACTGTGATAGTCTCAGAGGTCCGTTAAAAGCGCAGAGAGCATCATGAAGAACAAGGAACACAGCAGGCAGGTCCGAGATACTGTTGTGAAGAAGTTTAAAGCTGGATTTGGATACAAAAAGATTTCCCAAGCTTTAAACATCCCAAGGAGCACTGTGCAAACGATAATATTGAAATGGAAGGAGTATCAGACCACTGCAAATCTACCAAGACCTGGCCGTCCCTCTAAACTTTCAGCTCATAAAAGGAGAAGACTGATCAGAGATGCAGCCAAGAGGCCCATGATCACTCTGGATGAACTGCAGAGATCTACAGCTGAGGTGGGAGACTCTGTCCATAGGACAACAATCAGTCGTATATTACACAAATCTGGCCTTTATGGAAGAGTGGCAAGAAGAAAGCCATTTCTTAAAGATATCCATAAAAAGTGTCATTTAAAGTTTGCCACAAGCCACCTGGGAGACACACTAAACATGTGGAAGAAGGTGCTCTGGTCAGATGAAACCAAAATTGAACTTTTTGGCAACAATGCAAAACGTTATGTTTGGCGTAAAAGCAACACAGCTCATCACCCTGAACACACTATCCCCACTGTCAAACATGGTGGTGGCAGCATCATGGTTTGGGCCTGCTTTTCTTCAGCAGGGACAGGGAAGATGGTTAAAATGGATGGGAAGATGGAGGGAGCCAAATACAGGACCATTCTGGAAGAAAACCTGATGGAGTCTGCAAAAGACCTGAGACTGGGACGGAGATTTGTCTTCCAACAAGACAATGATCCAAAACATAAAGCAAAATCTACAATGGAATGGTTCAAAAATAAACATATCCAGGTGTTAGAATGGCCAAGTCAAAGTCCAGACCTGAATCCAATCGAGAATCTGTGGAAAGAACTGAAAACTGCTGTTCACAAATGCTCTCCATCCAACCTGACTGAGCTCGAGCTGTTTTGCAAGGAGGAATGGGAAAAAATTTCAGTCTCTCGATGTGCAAAACTGATAGAGACATACCCCAAGCGACTTACAGCTGTAATCGCAGCAAAAGGTGGCGCTACAAAGTATTAACTTAAGGGGGCTGAATAATTTTGCAGTTTTTGATTTGTTAAAGTTTGAAATATCCAATAAATGTCGTTCCACTTCATGATTGTGTCCCACTTGTTGTTGATTCTTCACAAAAAAATGCAGTTTTATATCTTTGTTTGAAGCCTGAAATGTGGCAAAAGGTCGCAAAGTTCAAGGGGGCCGAATACTTTCGCAAGGCACTGTATGTGAAATACTTAACATAATAAAGAAATAAGATGATGATGAGATTGGTTACTACATAATATACTTATACCAACCTAATCTGTATATTTCTCAGAAGAAGGTATTTTCTTCAGGATTGCTCTGTTTTTGTCCAGCTTCTCCATGAACTCCTGGCGCAGGGGAGGTTGAAGTTTGTCTTCACAATAAGCATGGCCTTGATGGTAGGAACAGTGAACCTATTTCTTGCTGCTGTCCATATATCATTCATTTGGGAGAACACTCTCTCGACTGGTGCATTACTTCCAGGTAAGCACATGACAACAGACGCTAATCAGCCAGGTTAGTGTGTGGGATGTCATTCTCTTTGAAGTGGGTAACCACCGTGCTCCATCTCTGACTAAGCAGTGTCTCAAGATGTTTTCCATTCTTCAAGCGATCCCCCCTTTATGATCTCTTGCAGGCCAGTAACCTCGTCAAACAATGCATCCGCATTGATGGTCACATTGGGGCATTTTTCTTGCAGTGTGCCTGCTGCCTTCTGGATGTCTTCATGCTGAGGTTGCCTTTTTAAAAGGAGATAATGTAAATCTTTTAGATGATCTGTGTGCTTTCCCCAATGCTTGCAAGTAGTTCACAGCCGTAGTGAAGAACGATTGGGATGTTTTGGGAAAGCTCTCCTTAGACATTGCTTAATTTTCCTCTAGCTCTCTCAGAAGTCCTCTGACCAAAACTGGAATGAAGTTGTCATCACGACTTGCAGTCAATTTTGCCTCAACGTTTCTCAGATTTGCAGCTGACTCCACAGCACTTTGCTTGGCCTCCAAGCATCTTGATCGTGTCACTGAATACTGTCAGGTTTCCATTTCAATGGCACATACATTTTCAGCACTCTTTCTAGAGCAGGGAGCATGGACAGCCAGCGAACATTGCTGTGTCCTAAAATGTTATGGTACTCCTGGCCAACAATCTCACAAATGCTCTTCAGTCTTTCTACTCTGACGGTGAAAATATCCAAATATCTTTGTGAGCAGGTACTCAACCACAAGGGGAATCATATCCAAAGCTGTTCTGGCCGTGTTATGAATGATGTGGGCAGGACAACCTAAGCCAATCACGTCCCGCTGCAGAGCATTTTTAACTTTGGTGTGGACATTGACCCTCCCCAGCCTATTCAGTCCTCCAAAGTTGGTATTTGTGTTGTCGGCAGAGAATGCCAACAACTTTGTTTTCCAGGTAAAATTTTGGGATGACCACCAGGGAGCTCAGCTGCAATCTCCTCTGCTTTTTTTCCCTTTCAATTCAACAAAATCAAGCAGTTTTGTTTCCACAGATGTGCTTCCATCATATACAGTGCCTTGCGAAAGTATTCGCCCCCCTTGAACTTTGCGACCTTTTGCCACATTTCAGGCTTCAAACATAAAGATATAAAACTGTATTTTTTTGTGAAGAATCAACAACAAGTGGGACACAATCATGAAGTGGAACGACATTGGATATTTCAAACTTGTTTAACAAATCAAAAACTGAAATTGAGCGTGCAAAATTATTCAGCCCCCTTAAGTTAATACTTTGTAGCACCACCTTTTGCTGCGATTACAGCTGTAAGTCGCTTGGGGTATGTCTCTATCAGTTTTGCACATCGAGAGACTGAAATGTTTTCCCATTCCTCCTTGCAAAACAGCTCGAGCTCAGTGAGGTTGGATGGAGAGCATTTGTGAACAGCAGTTTTCAGTTCTTTCCACAGATTCTCGATTGGATTCAGGTCTGGACTTTGACTTGGCCATTCTAACACCTGGATATGTTTATTTTTGAACCATTCCATTGTAGATTTTGCTTTATGTTTTGGATCATTGTCTTGTTGGAAGATAAATCTCCGTCCCAGTCTCAGGTCTTTTGCAGACTCCATCAGGTTTTCTTCCAGAATGGTCCTGTATTTGGCTCCATCCATCTTCCCATCAATTTTAACCATCTTCCCTGTCCCTGCTGAAGAAAAGCAGGCCCAAACCATGATGCTGCCACCACCATGTTTGACAGTGGAGATGGTGTGTTCAGGGTGATGAGCTGTGTTGCTTTTACGCCAAACATAACGTTTTGCATTGTTGCCAAAAAGTTCAATTTTGGTTTCATCTGACCAGAGCACCTTCTTCCACATGTTTGGTGTGTCTCCCAGGTGGCTTGTGGCAAACTTTAAACGACACTTTTTATGGATATCTTTAAGAAATGGCTTTCTTCTTGCCACTCTTCCATAAAGGCCAGATTTGTGCAATATACGACTGATTGTTGTCCTATGGACAGAGTCTCCCACCTCAGCTGTAGATCTCTGCAGTTCATCCAGAGTGATCATGGGCCTCTTGGCTGCATCTCTGATCAGTCTTCTCCTTGTATGAGCTGAAAGTTTAGAGGGACGGCCAGGTCTTGGTAGATTTGCAGTGATCTGATACTCCTTCCATTTCAATATTATCGCTTGCACAGTGCTCCTTGGGATGTTTAAAGCTTGGGAAATCTTTTTGTATCCAAATCCGGCTTTAAACTTCTTCACAACACTATCTCGGACCTGCCTGGTGTGTTCCTTGTTCTTCATGATGCTCTCTGCGCTTTTAACGGACCTCTGAGACTATCACAGTGCAGGTGCATTTATACGGAGACTTGATTACACACAGGTGGATTGTATTAATCATCATTAGTCATTTAGGTCAACATTGGATCATTCAGAGATCCTCACTGAACTTCTGGAGAGAGTTTGCTGCACTGAAAGTAAAGGGGCTGAATAATTTTGCACGATCCAATTTTTCAGTTTTTGATTTGTTAAAAAAGTTTGAAATATCCAATAAATGTCGTTCCACTTCATGATTGTGTCCCACTTGTTGTTGATTCTTCACAAAAAAATACAGTTTTATATCTTTATGTTTGAAGCTTGAAATGTGGCAAAAGGTCGCAAAGTTCAAGGGGGCCGAATACTTTCGCAAGGCACTGTATCTTACAATATCTGACTACTATTAGCAGCAACTTTACATGTCCATGATTGGACACATCAATGGACAGGGACACAAATTCAACCTGGTCTAGGTCCTGTGTTACCAAAGTAGTTGCCCATGTTGCTAACACGTTACTCACTATGGCGTCACATTGTGTCCTAGCACATGTGAACTTTGGCTCATAAATCTTCCGTGTGAGTTGTGCTGTGCAGTCCATAGATCTGTAACTATGATTGTGTCGCATAGTGTGGTATGCAAAGACACCCCCCTGCGCAGCTAAATCATATTCTTCTTGGGAAGGTTCTACCTTCTTGAAGAATGTGGTGACAGAGGGCATACCAACACGGGCAATCAGAGAGGCTTTATGCTTTTTCTTCTGAATGGACATTTTGGATGGCAAGGGTTGCTACACATGGGAGGAGATCCTGGCTGGAAGCGATTGCCTCCCATGGGAACGGGTGGAGGCAGCCAGGAGAGCGGAGGAAGCCAGTAATGGGAGCCAGCGCTTCGAGGGAACACTGCTGGGAAGGAGGCCCGAGAGGCAGCCCCAAAAATGTATTGGGGGAGGCACACGGGGAGTGTGGCGAAGTCAGGTAGGAGACCTGCGCCAACTTCCCGTGCTTACCGTGGAGAGAGAGGGCGTAGTACTGGTCAGGCACCTTGTTATGCGGTGGAGCGCACGGTGTCCCCAGTACGCGTGCTTAGCCCGGTGCGCTAAATCCCAGCTCCCCGTATCGGCCGGGCTAGAGTGGGCATCGAGCCAGGTGCCATGAAGCCGGCTCTACGCATCTGGTCTCCAGTGCATCTCCTCGGGCCGGCGTACATGGCACCAGCTTTACGAATGGTGTCCCCGGTTCGCCAGCACAGCCCAGCGCGGGCTATTCCACCTCGCCGCACTGGCCTGGCTACGGGGAGCATTCAACCAGGTAAGGTTGGGCAGGCTCGGTGCTCAAGAGCTCCAGGGCGCCTTCACGGTCCGGTCTATCCTGTGCCACCTCCACGCACCAGCCCGCCGGTGGCAGCCCCCCGCACCAGGCTGTCTCTCCGTCTCCTTCTTACAGGTCCTCCTGCCTGTCCAGCGCCGCCAGAGCCTTCCTCCTCTCCAGCGCCGCCAGAGTCTCCCGTCTGTCCTGAGCCGCCAGAGTCTCCCGTCTGTCCTGAGCCGCCAGAGTCTCCCGTCTGTCCTGAGCCGCCAGAGTCTCCCGTCTGTCCTGAGCCGCCAGAGTCTCCCGTCTGTCCTGAGCCGCCAGAGTCTCCCGTCTGTCCTGAGCCGCCAGAGCCGTCAGTCAGCCAGGCGATGCTGGAATCGCCCTTCATTCCGGAGCTGCCGGAGTCTCCCGCCTGTCCGGCGCTGCCGGAATCTCCCGTCCATTCGGGACTTGTGGCGTGGGTCCCCAGTCCAAGGTCGGCGGCGAGGGTCGCCACTCTAAAGAGGCCATGGAGGCGGGCTAAGAAGCGCAAAAAAACTATGGTGAAGTGGGGTCCATGTCCCGCGCCAGAGCCGCCACCGCGGACAGATGCCCTCCCAGACCCTATAGGTTCAGGTTTTGCGGTCCGCACCTTTGGGGGGGGGGGGGGTACTGTCACGTTCTGACCTCAGTTCCTTTGTTTTTGTCTTTGTTTTAGTATGGTCAGGGCGTGAGTTGGGGTGGGCAGTCTATGTTTGTTTTTCTATGTTGGTATTTGAATTCGGCCTAGTATGGTTCTCAGAGGCAGCTGTCAATTGTTGTCCCTGATTGAGAATCATACTTAGGTAGCCTGGGTTTCACTTTTGGTTTGTGGGTGTTTGTTTCCATGTGAGTGTTTGGGCCACACGGTACTGTTTCATTTTGTTCACATCGTTTATTGTTATGTTCCAGTGTTCAGTTTGTTTATTAAAAAGACATGAACACTTACCACGCTGCACCTTGGTCCTCCTCTCTATCTCCAGACGACAGCCATTACATCTGTATAATAAACTGTGACATTATAACATCACTAGGTAGTATCTCAAACGATTGTAACTCACCTGGCTTGAAAAGACGTTTGTGGTGATGTTGTGGATTCATATGACACTTGCTAGTTTCTGGCCAAGTTTTCCACAGGAGTTTTCTCTATTACTAGCGCTAGCAAGTAGAAGACGAAGAGTGAATAAAGCTGCTATAGCGAGCAGGGGTTAAGGTTAGAGTTAGCATTAGGGTTAAGAGTTTGGTTAAGGTTAGTGTTAGGGGAAGGGTTAGCTAACATGCTTGTAGTTGCAAAGTAGCTAACAAGTAGTAAGTTGTTGTAAATTTGCTGATTAGCTAAAATGCTAAAGTTGTCTGTGATGAGATTCTAACACGCAATCCTTTTGGGTTGCAAGACGTTCGGGTTATAAGTCTACCCATCCAACCCGACCAACCACCCTGCTTTCGTTTTTGCCTTAAGTAACCCTGTGTCTTATGTAACTATACCAAGCATAACATATCATACTAATTTGAGTGTCCCAGATTTATTTTACTATGTTACGTCTAGTCTATGAGACCATGCTGGGTACAATGGTACATGATAGCTACCTAATGTTCTATAAATACAATTCTGCAGTAGAGGACCTTCTGGAAATCTGAATCTTACCTTTATCTCATTCTAACCATGACACTGACACATGGAAATGTAGAATATCTTGTACAATATAATCTAAAGTAACATTACACAAGCCCTCTAAAAAGCTTGGGCTTGTTACGGAGGAGCAGGCGGGTAAATGTCTCATGTTCATTGCTCTGGTCTGCATGTGATGACTCTCCACTACATGATAATTGCCCTCCCGTAGGGCAACCATTGTAATTAAGTCATCAAGCCTGTATCAGTTTTCAAGCTGCTTTTGTTGTGCATTGTACAACTCTCCTTTGGAGAGAGAAGATTGTACCAACTGACCAACTGACATGCTGTTCATCAGTCTAAAACCATCAATTGAAGAATGGCTATTGTATCATAGGTATATTTTGATGCAAGATTGGTTTTCCACTTCTAGGAACTGGAGCACATCATCTCTCAAATGATGCATGTTGCTGAGTACTTGGAATGGGATGTGACAGAACTGAAGCCGGTAAAATACTTTTTTTTTTCATAAACATTTAATATACTGCAGATCCATAGACATAAAGCTCTAGGGCCCGCAAGTTTCAGTTATATGAATAACAATAAAATACTGTAACTTTGTATAGCTTGAATGAGGGTGTCATATATAATCTGTGTTGACCGATCCCACTGTACTGTCTCTGATTGGTTGTGAGTAGATTCTGCAGGAGATGATGCAGGAGATTGACTATGACCATGACGGCACAGTGTCTCTGGAGGAGTGGATCCAGGGAGGCAGCACGACCATCCCCCTGCTGGTACTACTGGGCCTAGAGACGGTGAGTAGTCACGAATGTGTTACCTTAACATCATCACTGTTTTTACTTTCAATGGCAAATTTTCTAGACCGGAGCCAAAGCGATTGTCTATGTATGGCTCTGAAGTATCCAGTTCTGGTCCTGGATGGCCGGATTTAGTTAAAGCTCAGTTAAAGGCCCAATGCAGCCATTTTTATATCAATATCATCTGGGTAACAATTTTCTGGTCCTGGATGGCCAGAGTGTATGCAGGACTGCAAGTACCTCTCAAGCAAGAATTTTGCTAAAATGTTTCAGAATGTTAACATGAGGTGAAAACAAACGTCTTTTTTGAAGCAAGTTGCACTTTTTTAAAGGCACCGGATTGGTGGAACGACCCAACTATCAGGAAATAACACAGAAACAAATCTGACCTTTACAGTGTTATTTTCATCAGCTGTTGTATAATATGATACAAAACACAGACAAAACATCATTTTGACTGCACTGGGCCTTTAAACCCTCTGTAGCCTGATTCACACTACCAGGCCAAACCGAGCCAAAGCCAGCTGTATTAGGCCAGCCTGGTTCCTCGTCCACCATAGTTGCTGGAACCGTGCTGGAAAGGACAATGTGGGAAAAAAATATTTGAGCCAGCACAGCATGGTTGGGGTGGGCCCTATTGTGTGAATCAGGTACAAGGCCTGGACATTCCCATCACCGCCTAACTACTCAATAGCTTCGTCAGATGGCACCACTGATGTCCTAGCTCTCTTTGTCCACTAGATGGAGTCATCTTTTCAGTTTTTTGCTGCCTTGTCTTCAATGATCTTGAACAAGCCGTCACTTATCACAATGCTAATGAGACAGTCTCTTACAGTGTCGTCAGACTGTCATTTTGCTGTGATTGACATAATAGATGACATGATTAATGACACAGGATTAAAGGAAAGAACCCAGGCAATCCTCCCCACTAAAGTTGATGGCTTTGGAGAACAGTAAAAAACGAGCAAAACCTTTCACATGGGCCACATTCAGTTGCCAAACGTTGTCAAACGCTGCAGATCAAAATGCCACGAATAGAGACGATGTGATTCCTTATTGTACATGTCAGAGAGGCATGTTTGTTTTACATGGCCTATTTATATCTGCCATATAACAAATGACCCAATTATCAACCAGTCAATAATTAACCAATCAATCAATCAAACCAATCAATCATCTTCCCTTTAGAATGTGAAAGACGATGGGCAGCATGTGTGGAGACTGAAGCACTTCAACAAGCCAGCCTACTGTAACCTGTGTCTGAACATGCTTATAGGTCTGGGCAAGCAAGGGCTGTGCTGCTCATGTGAGTATGGTAACAGTAACTGTTGTTTCCCTCATGTCTACTCTCATTTTTGTCATTCCATGCACTTTTTCATCATTAAGAAGGCATTTTTGTGATCCAAATCGCCGCCTGAAAATGTGAATCTCCAACCTCAATTTAATGTTTGCTATTTTTTACTTGTTTTTGTGATTTTTTTGTTGTTGTCAAAATGTGTGTTCCTCCTCTCCCAGTCTGCAAGTACACTGTCCATGAGCGCTGTGTGGCCCGTGCTCCTCTGTCGTGCATCAAAACCTACGTGAAGAGCAAGAAAAACATAGAGGTGCATCCAATTGGAGTGTTTACTAATCGGCACGCTCGGATCAGCGATGCTCCACGGAGCTTAGATCCAGGGCTCCTTCCCCACTAATGGAATTAAACAAGTCATTCTGATATTAAGCATAGCTAATTACAATATTTAGTCTGGTTTAAATACATGCCCAATACACAAACAACATTGTTACATTTTTCTTTACTATTATGGATATCTCACTTGTTTTCTGTTCTGCTTCCCTCCTCTGTTTCTCTCTGTTTCTCGCTCCACAGGTGATGCACCATTTCTGGGTGGAGGGAAACTGCCCGACCAAGTGTGACAAGTGTCACAAAACCATTAAGTGTTACCAGGGTCTGACTGGGCTTCACTGTGTGTGGTGCCAAATCACGGTACACCCCCCCCCCCCCCACCCCCCAGGAGAATCAGCCACCTCCTCATTATTTTCCACTGTATCTTGCTGTTTATGATTTATTTTCTGCACCTTTTATCCGAGTCCTCTCACTTTACCAATTTACACCAAGTAAGAGTTATTTCCAGTATTCTGCTAATGGAAAATAAACCACAGTTAAAATGTGTTTTGATATCAGTCTTTTTTAAATAAACCCAATGTTGGGAGTTGTGTTTTTGTAAATTACACAACATGCTCTTGCTTTTTACTCAACAGCACTTGGCGTTTAGCTAAAAACAATTCTACATAGCTGATACAAACTGAACGTTATATTTTATTGCCCCCATACATTTTAAAGGAACTGAACTCTAATATCAAATTACAAATGACAATCAAATGAAAGGTAACATTGAATAATATGTTATGATCTTGAATGTCACCCTGATACTAATATGGTTGTAATTGATTCCCCTCATCCAGCTTCATAATAAGTGTGCCTCCCATGTGAAACCTGAGTGTGACTGTGGACCACTGAAGGACCATGTCCTGCCCCCCAACACAATCTGTCCTGTTATACTGGTGAATTTAACTTTCAACATGATACCATATTCTGCTTATATACAAATTTACCACAGGATAGCTTTATCATACGTAGATCACAGTTTCCCATATTTTTGATAACGTGCATTAGATTATTTTCAAGATGTCTGTGCACTTTGACCCCCAGGAAAGACAGTCTATGGTGAGGAAAGATTCCAGATCCAGCCAATCAGGGGGCAGAGGGAAGATGCAGAGAGCCAACTCAGTCACAGTGGATGGCCAAGGACTACAGGTGACAATCCAAACATTTTTCTTTTTCTTCTATAGAAACACCAGGATAACATTTAGTAGAATTTAGTGAAAAATGTGTACTTTAAATTGAAATTTCAAATCTAACCACAATTTAGACTTTGATGAGCGCAGGATAATATAAAATTACTCTGTTAGGATTAATATGAGATTAGTTTCTACTGGTGAACAAAACAAGAATCGGCTCCATCCAAATCCTCCCTAATATCTAACAGACAGACAACCGGTGACAATCAACCTGAATCATCTCCCCGCCACATCCATCTCTGCCCTCTCCGGCTAACCAGCATAATAATCAGGATTATTATTTATAATTAGAGGAAGTAATGGATCACTCCTGGCTGGACAGGGAGCTCATTAATCCACCGCTCGGCCTGCTGGGATAGCAGACGGAGAGTTAAGAGCTTCATCTGTGTCAGGGAGCTGCACGGGCGCACTGTCACCGCCGCCCGCCACTGAGCGGCAGGAAGGCCAACTCGTAGGCTACAGCCTGCGATTAGGGCTTGTTTTGTTTATGCCTCGCTTCAGCCCTGGCTGCCTCCTCTGTGGTAGAGGCCTACTGCTTCTCTCTAGCCACTGCTCTACCAGAGGTAGCGATAGAGGGGCTTGTCTCTAAGGATAGCCCCCGTGTCACTCAAGACTCAAACTGCTTCTCCCAATCAGGAGATGGTGATGGTTATAACTTGAATTAGGAGGGGTATTGTTCAGTTGATTTCCTGGGATTTTGTTGGGTTTTGTCTGTGGTTCACATGAGAAATGTTTGAACTTTTAATTGTCGATACCAGTAACTAGAATATATATAAATATACATATTTTTTATTCACAGTTTATAATAATGATTTTACGCTATACTTTAACATAAGATCAGCCTACTACATTATAAGCAATTGGACTGAAATCGCTTTCTGTTTTGATATATTTTCCTATAGATCACAACAATAGAGGGAACTCATCCTCTGCTCGTGTTTGTGAATCCAAAGAGTGGAGGGAAGCAGGGCGACAGGTAAGCACACTCTCTCCCCACGCTCTACATCTCTGTAAAAAGCCATTCTCAGAACTGCTCTTCAATCAAAGAGCTGCGTAGCCCGGCTGCACACGGAGTGCTCAAGGCTTAGTTAGTCAAATAGAAACACAATAACATGTACCTACGGACTCCTGCCTGGTTCAGCAGAGGTTCTTAGATGGCGCTGTCGTTGACTGTCACATCCCTGGTGGTCAGTGTATAGGTTAGACCTCCTTCTTTAAACCAGGGCCTAATTGGGTTATTACTGAACATATTCATTCTACTCCTTATTACTCCAGTCCTCATTTGTTTAAATGATGAGATCAAAATGTGACTTCAGCCAGTTGATATAATGAAATGAAAATGAATTAGTCTTTCTAATGACTTCTTCCTATAGCCCTCCCAGTTGCTGACAATGACACTGGGATAGGGCATTGGAGCTGTCAATCATACTGTAGCAAAACGGCATACAGACAATGTACAGGGGTTCAGTTGATCACATTTCAGTTAAGTGTTTGCATTTGGACTTTTCTTCACAATCCAGATGTTCTGTGGTAGCTGTAAGGGGGAGATGTTTCATTAGGTTTCTGTGGGTCAACTCAACACTGTATTGCTGGTTGTCACAATTTCATCCTCTTCTTTCTTCCTTTCCTTGTCTCTCCTCTCCTCTCCTCCAGGATCTACAGAAAATTCCAGTACCTCTTAAACCCTCGGCAGGTATACAACCTGGCCAAGAACGGACCCATGCCTGGGTAAGTTCTGCTCTAATCATCTCACACAGACTCCGCAACATCACCTAAAGTGCACAGAACACTCTACAGTCATGATTCAACTATCATTATTATCCTCAAGTTACATGTGGAATCAGAGTGGTGGATGAGCGACTGTTTACAAAGCCCTAATGTATTCCGCTGTTGCCCAGTCATAATATCCAACATCTCATGCAAGGGAGGTCTCTCAATTTGAGCCTCTCACTCAATCAGGATTCATATGCAGACGTGATTGAAAGGTGAGATCAGAGATCACAAGCAGTGAGACAACAACACTGTGCTTGAGTCTAGTAGTGGTTACAGTGGGTGGCAATAGCGATATATTGTGAGTGACGCGAGGCATGTTGATGTGTGATCACGCATACCGCTGTAGGCTGCACAGGCATGGGTCTGGGGTTGTTGGACTATCCGTGTCTATGGTTAAGAAGATGAGCAGGTCATGTTGATGCACAAGGTTCCGCCCCTTTTGTTTTAGACACATGACTTTGGGAGCATTCTGAAATGCAGGAACACGTCACTGCCGTGCTCTAATGTTGCTTGATTTTGATTAGGTTTTGAAAGCAGAATGTAAGTGGTTTGCGAAGAGGAAAAACTTTTGTAGACGGTTTAGTTTGTGCTCATAATTACAGTGGCCCAGAGGGGCAAAACAATGGCTTTACTCCATAGATCTATCTTACTCAGTCGTAAGATTTGAAATTGACCTTGTCGGCCATATTGTGTCTTCGCTGTTGATTCTCTGTGTTTGGAGCTTTGTTGGCTGGGAAGACCATGTTTATTGACGAGGCTCTTAGAGACGTGTTGCACTCAGAAGAAGCCTCTCTCTATCTTTAGCTGGGAACATTCCAGATGACCTTGCCCGGCTGTAACCTTGTTAATATTTGGTGAAGTGTATGTAATGCGGTTGGCATTAACAAGGTGACTGGTCACCGTGGCCACTAGCAGGCTGAGGCAGTTGCACACACTGCTGTCAATTAGCACTAGCGCTAACGCAATTAGCCCAAATTAAGTGTTTGTTTCTTGGTATTTAAATATCTCCAAAGTTGCCTTTCATGTTCGCGGCCGTCTGTTTTGCACCTAATACGGTTTGCAGTCCCAGTTGGAGAGTAATTGAGCGAATAATTTATCCGCCATATGAGGTTTGGAGGCTCCCTCATTCAGTTAGGGCTTTGTTATTGTGAAGGAACGGAAGAAGTTGGACTGAACATTGGCCATCTTGATCCGATTAGCCTCTGAACAGACTAGCTGGCTGAAGGAATAATTGTCAATGTGATCTGTGTTATTTTGTGAGATTATAGGGGCCTTTGCAGAGCCGCTCCAGTGCATCAGAGTTACAGTATAGATGTGAGATAAAATAGGGATAAGTATGGAGATCAAACACTTCCAGTACATTTGAATAAGATAGCCTTGAGTTCAATTTACTATTGGACAAAATAGTACATTCTTTCAGGGCAGAATGTCAAAAGATTTTAATGAATTTATAGTAGATAAAGAAAATATTATGTTTCTCTCTGAAAGGGGAATTATTTCATGCATTACATGAATGGTATTGTGTATATGATTTTTTTGGTTGTGTTCAAGGTTGAATTTCTTCCGAGAGGTCCCAGATTTCAGAGTGTTAGCTTGTGGTGGGGATGGGACAGTCGGTTGGATTCTGGATTTCATAGGTGAGTGTGCACTTCCACTTCCACACCAGTGTTACACTGGTGAACACATCCTGGTATACACTAGTGAGTATACTAGTGGGATGAATGGAACTAGCCCTAAGTATGAATTTGGTCCTCACAATTTCATAATAAAAATTGTATTTACATTGTAAATATAACACCTTTTGCATTATAACAGTTTTCCCCTTAACATTTCATTGTGCTCTCTTCAAAACCTTGTGCTGTACTGTAAAATCTGTTGTGTGTGTTGATTATTAGAATGTTGTATTACTTTGCTGAAATAAACAGTGCTCTCGTTATTTTGCAAGAAATCATCAAATATACTTTTATGATTTGTATATAAATATTTTCATTACGTCCAAGCCTGCGTATTCAAGGGAGGTAAAATAGGGTGATTATGTGAGTTCAAAATCGGCATATTAGTCGCCATTTGAGAAACAGCCTGCCTGAAGTCAATTTTTTCTCGAAGACATATTCCTTGTTCTGCCTTTAAAAATTGCCTCAATTTTTTATCAATCAAAACAAAGAGAAGTAATAACATGGACAGAATGAATGCTACAGTACTCCAGAAATAGCCTGTGAGACTGGACATTCACGTCGAGTCAAGGTCTATCTGTTGTTGCACAGATTTTAGATTTGAGTGATGGTCAGATAACCGTGCTGCACTGACTGAGATTTGTTTTTTTTTACTCCGAGACCAGGGCAAATCAAAGTGAAATCAAATCAAATAAAGATACAGTATATTAAAGTGGATTCGTGTTCAGTTTTGTTGTTGTGGTCAGAATGTGGGGGTGTGGTCCTCTGTAGCTCAGTTGGTAGAGCATGGAGCTTGCAACGCCACGATAGTAGGTTTGATTCCCAGGACCACCCATACGTAAAATGCTTTATTTAACTAGGCAAGTCAGTTAAGAACAAATTCTTATTTACAATGACCGGCCTACCCCGGCCAAACCCGGACGACGCTGGGCCAATTGTGCGCCGCCCTATGGGACTCCCAATCACGGTCGGTTGTGATACAGCCTGGAATCGAACCAGGATCTGTAGTGAGACTCTAGCACTGAGAGGTGATGCCTTAGACTGCTGCGCCACTCGGGAGCCCTGCTTGACTGTAAGTTGCTCTGGATAAAAGTGTCTGATAAATGGCATAGTAGTAATACTAAAGTAGGATGTTTTTGTTGTACCTCTTGTGTAGATAAGGCCAATCTGGACAGGAACCCCCCTGTGTGTGTACTTCCCCTTGGAACAGGAAATGACCTGGCAAGGTGTCTGCGATGGGGAGGAGGTATGTTTAGCAATTTAATGACCCAAAGTGTGCCAAAAATGTTTAATGAATTATATTATTCCTCTTAAATGAAGGAAACATAAATGTGTGTACTCTAATTACATGATTCATGATATTGAATTTAGATTTGACTACATTTTATTTTGTCTATGTTTTCATGTAGGAATAAATCAGTATAAATAAATAGTTAGAATAGCTAAAAGTTCTGAGAATAATGTTATATTAAAATACTTATGGCCTATACTATAATGTGTTTTCGCTTATGTTCTGAGGTATTATCTACGACATAAGCTAACCTACGTTGTTTCTGTGTTAGGTTATGAGGGAGAGAGCATTCTGAACATCCTGAGGGACATAGAGAACAGCTCTGAGGTGATGTTGGACCGCTGGAAGATTGACGTCACACCCACAGACAAAGAAGAGAGGGGAGACCCTGTGCCTTACAGCATCGTCAACAACTATTTCTCCATTGGGGTGGTGAGTTGCCTACACTAATATACAGAGCATTTGTCACATTAAAGGCATAGTTAAGCGGTTTGAAAAATGTGTTTCCTAATACTAGAAAATCTTGGCAGTGGCTGTTTGAACAAATGAACGTGTGGATTGCAGTCGCTCCATGTCCATAGATGGCTTTCAAGATAAGTAAACACATATGTAAATATCTAAAACGTATCCCTTTGAGCAAGAACAGTGGGTCTACAAACTGGACTAGTCAATAGGAGAGGGGCCATGTTAGATCTAAGGCTCTCACCTAAAACAACAAGGCTGACAACTTCATGCTTATCGTGAATCATCCATTTCAATCGAATAATCTATATAAAGTCCTCAATTGGATAACACTGTTTACCGAATTGAAAGCAGCAACGTAATCATATGTTCTTCTGAGTAATCTTACTCATTTTGATCAAATGCTAGTTAATAAGCCTTTATTGAGATGTGCCTAAACTTAAACCACCTCTGGTTGAAGAATATGTAGTATGTTGTGCATCTGCGTGGTGTTACGCACCTTTAAACTCGTCTACAGCAGAGTCAGGCCCATCTCTGTCCATCTTCAACATAATGACACTGATTACACCCTGCTCATGTGGGTCATTACTGATAAATGTCAGGGGAAATATGGTAATTGACATTTGCAGGTTGGGAGACGCCGGCATCTTGGTGTTGTGACATTCGAACATGACGGGGAAATGAGTGATGCATGTCCTTACAAATGTTAGTCAAATAAATGCCTTGGCTTTGTCCCGTTTTGACGAAGGTAGGTCCACTTAACAGACGAAGGGGTCGTAAGCATTGGAATAAATAAAGATCATTTCTCTCATAATTCCTCAATATTCATCATGGCTTGAGGCAAAACATGTTTTCGGAATGCATATACAGATATTGCAATACCCTTCTACCAAACAACAGTAGTAGCCTTAGCAGAAGTATTACTTTAAGCCATTGCAAACAATCGTCTTCGTTGTTATTACACTATTTTCATGGCCTTCTAACAGTGGGATTAATATCTAACGAACGTGTTGACAAATGAAGTTGTTCGCCCGGGATTAGGAAGATTCTGAGCTCTCGATGGAATTGAGTGTGATATAGTTTGTGTCACATTTCACATCAAATTTTGCTTTCCGTTGGGGGAAAAAAAAACACAGAATACAATAAAGATTACAAAACAAGTCAAGCTAATAATTACCTCAGAGATTATGCAGATGAAGAAAAATTGTTTCTGTAATGACATTTCTGTAGAGTCAAACTCGGAGGATCAGTAGTAACCAAAAGGGTTCACTATGTCGAGCCACAGAAAAGTGTAATCATAAGCATCTTATTCTTGGATTTCAAACATTTTATGTACAGTGTGCAAATTCTTTTCATCTTAACAATTCTAAGCATTGCGTCACAGGTTGGCATTTATTGGCATTATTGCATTGGAGGCAGCTCTGCAGAACGGTTACTGGCTGGCACAGCCACAAAGTCATAATATCTGATTTTAAACCTAACCTTAAATTAAGACAAAAAATATCATTTTTGTTGTCCTGAATTTTTACAATATAGCCAATTTTGACTTTGCAGCTAGTGGAAATTGCTAATTTCTGTCTCCAGGGCAAGATTATGACAATAAGCATCAACCTGCCATTGCATCAGGCGTTAAAGGTGGCTAGGGCATTGCACAAACCGAAAGGCGTCTGTTTGAACTTGTACAAGCCCAGGGGTCGGTGAATGAATGGGTAAAAGTGTTGGATGGGGAGAGTATATTTCAAAACGTACCATTCCTGTCAAACTTCACAAAGTACTAGGATCACCTACAACTTCCTCTTCCATTTTTACAAGATTTACACCAAACTCAAGTCATAAAGTCTTCCCAATAGACCATCATCCGACCACATCGTCAACTATTGTAGCACACCTCCTGTTCCTATCCTTCCAATCCAGCCATTCCGTCCAGTTGAATGGAATTAATGGCGCCATCCCTTTATGAGGACGTTAAAGTGACATGAAGTGTAATGATCTCAATCAGGGCTTAGTGTGCTGAGGGGACAGACCTAATCACAGAGGAGGTCCTAAGATGATGCAGTCAGTTCGTCTAATGACCCAGGCTCACATGTCAAAGTCATTACTCTCTCGGTGAAGGAGAGTCATCAGCTGCCTGAGCACCACTCATAATTGGACTAAACTTTGAGCTATGAGGGCATATTACATTACACATGTACTGTATTAATTTGGGTGCCAGAGTTTTACAATGGTAATTATTTGAAGGCGGCCCCAAGATGAGTGAGAGAGAGACTTCATTGTCCGACTGCTGTTTGGGGATTGAGGTTGAAGATGTTTGTATCATCAGTTCAGATGATCTACTGTTAATGTCCTCTTAATGTACATATGAACTTGCTCTACATTACATTGGCCCTAAGTGACAAAGTAGCTTTAGTGGAATGTAGTTGCAGTAGCAGTCCATCTAGTTACAGTTCGAGACTGACGGGAACTTCTACAGGAAGTTTAGGAACTTCTACAGGCGCACCATTGAGAGCACTCTGTGGGGTTGTATCACCTCCTGGAACTGCACCGTCCGGGACTGCAGGGCTTTCCAGAGGGTGCTGGCATCTAGAGCACCTGGTGTCACAGGAAGGCCAAGAAGATCATCGAGTACCCTAGCCACCCGAGCCACGGCCTGTTCACCCCGCCACAATCTGGAGACAGTACAAGTGCATCAAAGCTGGGACAGAGAAACAGCTTCTATCTTCAGGCCATCAGACTGTTAATACTAGCTGGCCTCTGCCCAGTGCCCTGCCCTGAACTTTAGTCACTGTTACTACCCGGCTAACACCCAGTACTCAAGACTGCTGCCCTATGTACATAGTCAGTGATAACTGGTCACTTTAATAATGTTTACATACTGTTTTATCTACTTCTTATGTATATACTGTATTCTAGGCACGTCCTATATAACTACTACTGTACACACATTTTCCATTCATATACTGTCCATAATGTCTGTACACACCAATGTCTATACACACCGGACTCTAACATTGCTCATTCTAATATTTCTATATTTCTTAATTCCTTTATTTGTATTTTTGGGATTAGCGTGTATTGTTTTGCACTGCTGGAGCTAGGAACATAAGTGTTTCGCTACACCCGTGATAACATCTGCATAATATGTGTATGCGACCAATCAAATTTGCTTTGATTTGATTCAACATACCGTATACAGGGTAATAGTGTACCTTCTTCAATTTGGAGGTTACTTGAAGTGGATCCTCCCTGGTTTCTGAGCTGCAGTATATTTTCAAACAACTCCTCCTTCCTTTCGCTCTCTCGTTTTCAGTTATTGTCCTGTTTGTAAGAAAATCAAGTTCCAATCTTTCAGATATATCCATCATCTCACCTCTTCTGGCTCATGTTGAAGATAAATAGAGTCTGCGGGGATCTTGGAAATTCTTTGGTCTTTATTTAACAGCGTCTTGAAAAGACATCAAGAAAACGGCATTGATTTTTTTGGTTTCTCCTACATGTTGTACTGAGAGCTAGCAGGGGGTCCTCTCTGTGGCTGGCGTTTCAATAGAGCCCCTCAACATGGAGCGGGTCAAAACAGATTGCTCAAGTGGGGGGGATAGGAACAAACCCTAAAAGTTTCCTGAAGTTTTCCCCCCTTTTTGTGGTTGATGACTGTTCGTCAGTTGTTGTTTTTATTTGGCAATCATCGTGACTCACAAAGACCATGGTCAATTCTGGCCCAGGGGTAGTATACTTTTTGGTAGCATTTCATAGAACACACAGATTTTTCAACAAACATGCACAGATTTACTTACTCCTTAGATTCTCTTGATTAATAGAGTAGTTGTCAATCTCACAGTCTGTCATTCTCATCACACATGCCTACATGCAAACACACACACTCACACCCAACACTGCCAGTGAGTCTACCAATGTGGTAGACTTCTAGCCCCGGGTCAGAGAAAGAGAGAGAGAGAGAGAGAGAGAGTGAGAGAGAGAGTAAGAGAGAGAGAGAGAGAGAGAGAGAGAACAAGTTGGTTGCCAGGGGAGCCGGCAGCATCCTGTACGTTGGGAGCTGTGATTACGAGCAATGTGTGTTTAATTAATTAGCCTGTGTGGAAAGACGGCGTGCTGTTCGTCAAGCTCTCTGTCAATACCCTCATCCCTGGCTCAAACCTCAACTACCGCCCGCCTTCCAGTTGGCCAGGAATTCAAAAACACCCTGGTTCTGTTTAGGCATATCAATATGCATCGGGCATATGTGTCGTTTTTTGGGTGCAATAGAAAGTTGGCTGAGATGCTTATCAGCAGAGGGGAAGAAGTTGACTTTAATTGGTGTTAAAAAGCCATCGTATTGATTTTAGTACCAACATCTTGCCTGTATTTTGTGACATCTTTATGTCTCATCAATTAATTAATTGAAATAACAATATCCCAAATAGAAATCTAAACTATTTTGGTTGTGTAGCTTATTTCAAAATGGAAATATTTATATAGGTTTATACCCATAATATACAGTACCAGTCAAATGTTTGGACACGCCTACTCATTCCAGGGTTTTTCTTTATTTTTACTATTTTCTACATTGTAGAATAATAGTCAAAACTATGAAATAACACATATGGAATCATGTAGCAACCAAAAAAGTGGAAAAATGGAATGAGTAGGTGTGTTCATTGGTGTCCATTGGTTAATAGGCCTTTTCCACTGTATAAACGAGTATCAAAATAAAAGTCATTGCTGAATCCATGTTATTTTCTCTCCCTTATTTTAGGATGCTTCCATTGCACATCGGTTCCACATGATGAGGGAGAGACACCCTGAACGCTTTAACAGCAGGTATGTGTTGTTGGGTTTTAACCAACACTTCACCAACACTGCATGTTAACTCCCCCCCCCCCCCCCCCCCCCCCCCCCCCCCCCTGTTGACTGTCAGCACCCGTGAAGCTGCCACTTCTAACTGGTATGTGGTTAGCACTGGTATTTCCTCCCCCCCCCTCTCTCCTCATACTTTAGCCCATCTCTTACTGAATTTATTTTGTTTACTACAAATATATGTACGAGTCGAGATAATTTTGCATTGGTACAAGGGGGACTTTTAGATTGTTTGATTGGTCAATGTATACAGTGGGTTCTGTCAAAGTATATAGTTCAAACATACTAGGGATGGTTCTGAAGTTTAACATTCATTTAGCAATATGGGGAAAAAAAGTGGCATTCAACATCTGGTAGTGTGACATCTATGAACAGAAATACTCACCAAGTCAGAAAGCTCTAAAAACATGGCCAGAACCCTCATTGCAATAGACTCTTCTTATTCTTCTTCTTTTTTCAGTAGTCACTTGATACAGTAAATGGACTTGTCTCATATTTAGCATCTGTGATTACCTTAAATAGATGTGTTCACCTTTGGAGATGAACAAATGTGGCATCTATGTTCCCATCAATATTTAACACGACCAATACATCTCCACTAGCAGTAGGGAGTAATGGCGTGGGTAATTGAATTTGCTTGGGTAGTTTGACATCATGCGTGTGTCGGAGTGATGACACACAGTCTCCTAATAATCCCATTTGTACTCATTTATCATGTTTACTCTTGACTTTAGTTCAACATACAGCAAACTATTATCCAAAGGTTCGTTTGGGCTACGTGATCTGCAAGGGTTGCTGCAGTGCAAAGAGATATATGTGAGAGAACTCAAATGTTCCTTACATTGCAGTTTGTGTTTTTACTGAACAGTATGTGTGTTTTAGGCATATTCTAATGCTACTGTTGCCATACATTGAAGGTACAGGTTTAGCCACACTGTATATTTTTTAATCATTAGGTTAAATCTCCATTCCCAAACTGTTCAGTAACACGATATGGATGTACATATTAATACACAGGACAAAAAGAATGTATACAAAGACATCAAATATATTGTTTTATACCATTTTAAGCCCATGTGAAAAATGATTGAGATATTTAAAGAAAATTATACCATCTGTTATTTGAATTCAATGAATAATTTACAGGAGGGAATGGGTTTAGGATCTCTCTATTACACACTATCCTTGCCAATTGAATAATGCATGATTATAGTTTTTCAAGGTAGCGTATATTTTGTTGGATTTGTCCAAGGGGCTCATGTCCATTGCAAGTAGAATGCAACTTATCATGGAGCCATTTCCTTCCGAGTGTATGAACAGTGTTCAATAGCAAGTGTAAGGCAGAGAACACTGTCTGTACAGGATAGAACATTTGGGCCTGTGTAAAGCCAACACCAAGACACATGAAAGTGCACAGCAGTCTTAACTCAAAAACACAGCCTGACACACATTCCCACATGTCACAGTTGAACTGCACATCACTGGCTCTTCCAAATCAGATATATTCACCATCTCTCAGTTACTGTATTAGAGTCTTTCAGCAGCCATCAGGCCTGGCACCGGAGGCTGCTACTAAGTTACAATGAGTGGAAGAAGCATTCCCCACTCCACCCCCCCCCCATCGAAATCACAACCGACTCTGCACTCCTTTCCTCATTTATTTCTCTGTCTTTCTCTCTTTCTTCAGAGCATGTCAATTTCATTTGTCGTCGGGTTGACCTTAAAGAAGACATACATATTTGATCAGGTTTAATTAGCAACAAAATAATGGCATATTGTTTTTTAAATTATGGAATGAGGGGATTTGGTTGATGAATGTAATGAATGCTGGGGCCGGGCCGGGGGTGACTCCCTCTCTGTTTTGGCACCTCTGGGCGATTATGAGGGAGAATGTGTGAAGATTTGACACGTCGGCAGATAGATTCATTTACTGACTGCAGCCTGACCAAGAGGTGATAATGAGGTTGAGGATTAAAAGTAAGACAATCAGTCGACCCGTGACGACGCCACACACTACCTCCCTCTGCCTAGTTCAAACATACTGCTCCTTTTTCCTCTCTCTTGTTACTGATCTCCCATGTAATTACACACTAATCTCTGCCTCAGCAAGAGAGAGAGAAAGTAAGGGGGGGGGGGGAAGAGAGAGATGGAGAGGAAGAAAAATACACGATTATAGCGAGATAGACTTTGTCGTCGTCTTTGCCTTTGTACCCTCAAAAGCAGTTACACTTTCAGCCAATTTCAATAATCTGTTAGCAACAGTTCAATGGCCACCGACACGGGTCTGTGTTCTAAGCCTGAGGTATTGTATATGATGTATGGCAGTCTATTACTATTACTACTACTGTCTTAAGCACTGGTTCTATTACCACTCTCCCTTATGTAGCCTGTGGCTGTTCTGTTGAACCATTCCGGCGTTAACCTTTCCTGGAGGCACAGGGAAGCCCAGGCATGGAGCGCTCTTTAGCATAATGAGTGTGTTCATCAAAGCCTGCCGTGTGTGCAGGGCCCACTGGATCCACTCGCACACTGCCACACACACTCCCAAACCGCTTCCCCGCAGGGCCCCTGTGGACCCGGGCAGAGGCCGCCCTCGGACCTCATTTGAGGATGAAATCGTTTGTCTGACCAGGATGTCATCTATAATTAATGGCCACTTGTGAGTGTAATTTAGAGAGATCTCACCTGTGGCCCTGTCCCCAGCCCAGCGTGAATGTACACACAGTCACACACATGCGCATACGCAGGCAAGTGAGCGCATACATATACTGTACACACAAAGATAAACAAACGCACACACTCACTAATGCATGGACATACACACACACACACACACAACCGTATCCTATATAAACATAGTTTCACACTTGTCTGGACCTCAGAAGTGAGCCACCAGTCTTCTTCAGTAAATTCCATAAACTCTAATTCAAACTGGTTGGTATGTAATATTTCATATGATACTTCTATACAGGCTTAGAAAGAAAAGGTGTAGATCCATTTTGGGTTCCAGATATCACCTTTTGGGGTTCCATTTCGAACCGTTTCCATAGAGGGTGATACATGGAACCAAAATGGATTCTGCCTAGAACCATAAAGGGTTCTCCTATAGGGACATCCATTGAACCCTTTTGTTCTAAGATTGTAGATGAAAGCCCTATAGTAGTCTCAATGCCCTCTGATTTCTCACATTGTAGCAACAGCTCTTACTGTCCAAGACCCCAACCACATATTGACTCCCCATCACTCCTCCAAAAGTCTCCTAGTCCCTGTTGTGTCCCCCATCCTCTGTCGAGCCCCCATAGCCCCTGCAGAGCCACCAGATGGCTACACGGTTTCCTTCTCACACCTTCCCACCAGCAGTATGTTCACGTCTAGGGTGAGAGATAACAGACAGAAAATAATGTACATTAAATAGATAGTTTTTAGATTTTATGTGTCTGATTATTGTAGTCCCTATGTTATAACAATTGATAGGACCATATCCCTTACAAGCCATTCTGTTACTTCAGTATATTTATTGTGATGAATCTAGGATTATTTGTATTTTGATATTGGACAAAAAAAACAAGACCCCTCTTTATAAACTCAGCAAAAAAAGTAACATCCCTTTTTCAGGACTGTCTTTCAAAGATAATTTCGTAAAAATCCAAATAACTTCATAGATCTTCATTGTAAAGGGTTTAAACACTGTTTCCCATGCTTGTTCAATGACCCATAAACAATTAATGAACATGCACCTGTGGAACGGTCGTTAAGACACTAACAGCTTACAGACGGTAGGCAATTAAGGTCACAGTTATGAAAACTTAGGACACTAAAGAGGCCTTTCTACTGACTCTGAAAAACACCAAAAGAAAGATGCCCAGGGTCCTTGCTCATCTGCGTGAACGTGCCTTAGGCATGCTGCAAGGAGGCATGAGGACTGCAGATGTGGCCAGGGCAATAAATTGCAATGTCCGTACTATTAGATGCCTAAGACAGCTGATCGTCCTTGCAGTGGCAGACCACATGTAACAACACCTGCCCAGGATCGGTACATCCGAACATCACACCTTCAGGACAGTTACAGGATGGCAACAACATCTGCCCGAGTTACACCAGGAATGCACAATCCCTCATCAGTGCTCAGACTGTCCTCAATAGGCTGAGAGAGGCTGGACTGAGGGCTTGTACGCCTGTTGTAAGGCAGGTCCTCACCAGACATCACCGGCAACAACATCACCTATGGGCACAAACCCACCGTCGCTGGACCAGACAGGACTGGCAAAAAGTGCTCTTCACTGACGAGTCACGGTTTTGTCTCACCAGGGGTGATGGTCGGATTTGCGTTTATCGACGAAGGAATGAGCTTTACACCGAGGCCTGTACTCTGGAGCGGGATCGATTTGGAGGTGGAGGGTCCGTCATGGTCTGGGGCGGTGTGTCACAGCATCTTCGGACTGAGCTTGTTGTCATTGCAGGCAATCTCAATGCTGTGCGTTACAGGGAAGACATCCTCCTCCCTCATGTGGTACCCTTCTTGCAGACTCATCCTGACATGACCCTCCAGCATGACAATGCCATCAGCCATACTGCTCGTTCTGTGCGTGATTTCCTGCAAGACAGGAATGTCAGTGTTCTGCCATGGCCAGCAAAGAGCCTGGATCTCAATCCCATTGAGCACGTCTGGGACCTGTTGGATCAAAGGGTGAGTGCTCGGGCCAATCTCCCCAGAAATGTCCTGGAGCTTGCAGGTGCCTTGATGGAAGAGTGGGGTAACATCTCACAGCAAGTCACTGGCAAATCTGGTGCAGTCCATGAGGAGAAGATGCACTGCAGTACTTAATGCAGCTGGTGGCCACACCAGATACTGACTGTTGCTTTTAATTTTGATCCCCCCTTTTTTCAGGGACACATTATTCAATTTCTGTTAGTCACATTTCTGTGGAACTTGTTCAGTTTATGTCTCAGTTGTTATGTTCATACAAATATTTACATATGTTAAGTTTGCTGAAAATAAACGCAGTTGACAGTGAGAGGACTTTTCTTTTTTTTGCTGAGTTTAGTATGAGCTGAGCTTTGCAACAGAAAAGTTCCAATGACAAGGACAATTTTTTAAACTCAGATAAAATGATTAGAGCTATCCCAGCAAACCGGGAACATTCCCAGAACATTAGCTAAGATTCCCATTAAGTTCTAGTTAGGGTTTTATTAACATTATGATGATAACATCCCAAAAACATGAAAATAATGTTTTTGATAACAACATTTAATTAAATGGATGAAATGAAATGCTCTGTGTCTATATCACTTTGTAGTTGGCCAACAATACAATCTTCAAATGCAAATTGCCATTAAATCTATAGGGAAACATAATTGGGATGTATTCCAATCTGCTTTCTTATGCTTCAAGGAACTAGAAATATGTATGCTGAGAATGTTGTGATAATATTAGGTAAAACTTTAATATAACATTTTCTAAATGTTCTTGACATTTTCTGAGGGCTGCCAAGACAATGTTGGTCTGGAGACGAAAGAAACTCACAGCTGTTTAGGCGAGGTGCTGGCTAGCGGAGTAGAACACCTGTTTAGGCAAGGTGCTGGCTAGCGGAGTAGAACACCTGTTTAGGCGAGGTGCTGGCTAGCGGAGTAGAACACCTGTTTAGGCGAGGTGCTGGCTAGCGGAGTAGAACACCTGTTTAGGCGAGGTGCTGGCTAGCGGAGTAGAACACCTGTTTAGGCGAGGTGCTGGCTAGCGGAGTAGAACACCTGTTTAGGCGAGGTGCTGGCTAGCGGAGTAGAACACTTGAAAAAGATAAGGCGAGCCGCACACTCTAGGAGTTCAGATGCAAAAATGTAATAACCAATGTTTCGAAAGACAAGCTGTCTTCATCAGGGTACCTCCAAGACCAGGTCAAATATATCTTGTGTGAACATCAATGGAATAGTATGCTAAACCTAAAACAAATAAAAGTAATAAAAACAGACTCATTTGCAAATTGTGGAACATTGTGGTTATGTTCTATGCAGCCTTCCAGCCAATGTTCTGGAAACCTTTAAAAAAATGGACCAGGTGTTTTGTCAACATTCTTAAAACATTAAGGGAATGTCGTGTCCAACCTAACTTGGACACGACAAACATTGTATAAACGTCATCACAACTGATCATATATTGTACCCACACTGTTCCCATAACCAAATTAAATGTTCTGGGAACCTTTAAAGAACTCGCACGCTGTTCTGTCAACATTCTTGCAACACCAATGGAACGTTTTGTGCACCCTGAGACAAACATTATTTGAATGTCAGCACAACTGCACAGTTTTAGTGTTTTGGGAACCTTGTGATATCCCCACAATGTTCCGCAATTTAATGAAACATTCTGGGAACCTTTAAAGAACAGGCTAAATGCGTTCTGGGAACGATCTTGCAACATCAGGCGAATGTTTCATACAAACATTGTATAATCATCAAGACTGAACCGTTTTTGTGTTATGAGAACAATTTTAGTTTGCTGGGATGATACTGATATTATAAATACACCCAGGGATACTTTTCTTGTAGTTCAAACCCATTGTACTGTTTTATTTGGAATATCTCTTTAAGAAAGGGGAGACAACACAACACAGGCCATTTTTCAAGCTGCCAGTCAGAGTTGTAGCACTTGGGGCGGTGTCATGTTAAACAAAACAGTGCATTGATGCAATGCACAAAGACTTGGTTATGTCAATGTGATATTTATCACCTCTGATCAAAAATAAATTAGTGTGAAAATAAGGTCATAGATCACGGGGGCTTAGATTAAGTGTCAGAGGGAAAAATCAATGGCTCTGTGCCTCATGCTAACAGTGGACAGTAGAAAGAGCATTAAAGAGTATTACAAGGTGCTGTGGCCTGGGGATAGCCTCTGCATGCTACACTGAAGCCTGTTTGCCTTTTGACACTTTTTAATACAGTGACGAGACAGGGGTTTATAAAGTAGATGAGTTGACTGATGAGGGGAGAACAGGGGCATAATACTGTGTTAAGTCTGCGCAGGGAGCTGCTTGCTTCAGTGGTTGGTGAAACCTGAGACAGTGTTGTCTTTTGACATTGCAGTTGTAGCTACAAATTGTCTCTCATGCACTCAGTGGTGGAAAAAGTACCTTTCTTTGTTTATCTGATCTTCAAAATGAATTTACATTTGCGATATATTATAAGTTATGATATTATGGACACACTCTGGTTAATGAAACCCCTTTATATTCACTTTTATTGCAAAGTCAAACCTCTTGACCCACATTAAAAGTATCAGCCTGTTCAGACGATCATTTTCAGTTGATTCTCCATTGATCCTCAATGGTCATCTCATTGGAGCTTCTCCCTGTTCCAGCTGTGTTTCAGATCATAGTGCTGAGCGCCAGTCTATCAGCACATAAAGGATGGGAATCCGATGGGGCCAATGGGATGCTCCTAATTATCTAATGAACAGGGAGATAAGGCTGTGATTTGTTGCCATGGCTCTCTTGTTAGGTTAAGTGGAGGGAATCGACAGGACAGTCAGATGTCGACTCTATCAATTCCATTTATTCCCATGTTTAACTACTACACAAAGTTGTAGACGCCAAAGTGCTGCGTTTTGGTTTTGGTTATATTGTACTGTAAAGAAGTCCATGTGTAGTAGTATATGTTGATTTTGACTATCTATTCCCTTGTTTAGCTACATTCAGTAGACTTGGGGACGACAAAGTGCTGCGTTTTGGTTTTGGTTACAGTAAAATATAACCTTGATATAGTACTATAATTGTGAATTTGCTGTAACAACTACTGTATGTTTTTACAAGTGTTTTAGACATCCTAAGTGGAGGGAACAAACATGTCAGCTATCTATTCCCATTTTTAACTACTACAAAGTCGACTTGAGACTCTCTAGAAAGAGCCGTGTCTGGTTTTGGTTATATTGTACTGCATGTGCTGTGTATACTGCATGTGCTGTGTGTACTGTATGTGCTGTGTTTTAGACATACTGTATTACGCTTATTAAGCCTATTACTGTGAAGATATGGGGTGCACTGTACAAAAAGGTAGTGCACGTCAGAGGAGATAAATAGCCTCTTGAGTTTGCCTCTCATGTAAACAGAGAGAAACTTTCCGCCTGGCAACCAAATAATACAGCTGCTTGGAGACCTGGGTAGTTCCCCTGTGTCTTAGAGGACGCAGTGCTTCAGATGTGCAAGGGCCTCTTGAAAATAACAAAAACAAACCCCCCAAAAAAATATTTGTCCAACAGCTCACTGCAGGTGTAAAGACTGCACATCGTTTAGTTTCAGTCACACCCCAAGTTGCTTTGTTTTTGAATAGACTCGTGAATAGGCCACCGCATTTGTTTGCTTGCAAATTATGCTCACGTCTGTATTTGTGTTTTGTCTACAACAGGAGTGTGTTTTCGTTCTCGGCTGTCACAGACACGTTTCTCAAGAGAAGGAACCAGACCTGGGTTAAAATAGGGGGGGGGGGGGGGGGGGGGAGTTGTGCACTTTTGGGACTTTTCTATTAGTACATTTCAACAGGCAAGTTCAATCAAGCACAATTTTTGTATTTTAAATTATTTCAAATCATATTTGAACCTAGGTCTGCTAAGCACACAGATTTATGGTGAGGTTTGCACATGGAGCCCAGGGCAGCTGTTGGAAGTCATGTTAGAGAGATGCTAGATGTGTTATTGTGTACTAGGCCCTCTCAGCATGCCCCATGTCTCCCTCCACTGTCTCTCTCTCTCTTTCGCTCTCTCTTTTGCTCTCCCTTTCTCTCCTTACTCCTCTCTTCCCGCACCTATTGACCATCTTGCACATTATAAATCAACATCGAGCCGGGCTATCCTGCAAGTGGCTAATGAAAGCTAATTTATAAAGCGGCTAAATGGTCCTGACAAAACTCCTAATGAGGAAATCAATAATTTAGTGATTGTTACTTTGCTTACACTAATACATCCCGCTAGTAAGGCTTTGATTCCTAGCGAAAAGAAGGCCATTTTTTATTGCATTCAGTTCTGCATGTCAGCACTGTTGTAAGGTTGTTTTTCTCTCCATGATGATAAATCATCTGTTGCGGTCTCTGGCTAAATTAACCAATGGCTGTGAGGTGTGCTTTCAAAGAAATCTCGAAAGAAAGTCAAGCATTTCGCTATAAAGAGACATTGGTGCTCATAAACTTTCTCGATATGGATGTGATGTGATGCTATGAATGTTAGAGCAGCATTCAGTCCACAATCAAATTCAATCAGATGTTATTGGTCAAATACACATGGATAGCAGATGTTATTGCGAGTGTAGCAATGCTTGTGCTTCTAGTTCCGACAGTGAAGCAATATCTAACAAGTAATATCTAACAATTCCACAACAACTACCTAATGGAATAAGGAATGGAATGGAATGAGAATATATACAGTTGAAGTTGGAAGTTTACATACACCTTAGCCAAATACATTTAAATTCAGTTTTTCACAATTCCTATTTAATCCTAGTAAAAATACTCTGTCTTAGGTCTGTTAGGATCACCACTTTATTTTAAGAATGTGAAATGTCAGAATAATACTAGAGAGTGGTTTATTTCAGCTTTTATTTCTTTCATCACATTCCCAGTGGGTCAGACATTTACATACACTCAATTAGTATTTGGTAGCATTGCTTTAAATTGTTTCACTTGGGTCAAACATTTCGGGTAGCCTTCCACAAGCTTCCCACAATAAGTTGGGTGAATTTTGCCACATTCCTCGTGACTGAGCTGGTGTAACTGAGTCAGGTTTGTAGGCCACCTTGCTCGTGCACGCTTTTTCAGTTCTGCCCACAAATGTTCTATAGGATTGAGGTCAGGGCTTTGTGACGGCCACTCCAATACCTTGCCTTTGTTGTACTTAAGACATTTTGACACAACTTTGGAAGTATGCTTGGGGTCATTGTCCATTTGGAAAACCCATTTGTGACCAAGCTTTAACTTCCTGACTGATGTCTTCAATATATCCAATTTTCCTACCTCATGATGCCACCTATTTTGTGAAGTGCACCAGTCCCTCCTGCAGCAAAGCACCCCCACAACATGATGTAGCCACCCCCGTGCTTCACGGTTGGGATGGTGTTCTTCGGCTTGCAAGCTTACCCCTTTTTCCTCCAAACAGAACGATGGTTATTATGGCCAAACAGTTCTATTTTTGTTTCATCCGACCAGAGGCCATTCCTCCAAAAAGTACGATCTTTGTCCCCATGTGCATTTGCAAACCGTAGTCTGGCTTTTTTATGGCGGTTTTGGAGCAGTGGCTTCTTCCTTGCTGAGCAGCCTTTCAGGTTATGTTGATATAGGAATTATTTTACTGTGGATATAGATACTTTTGTATTCGTTGAAAAACGAGTTTTAATGACTCCTACCTAAGTGTATGTAAACTTCCGACTTCAACTGTAAATATATGGATGAGCAATGACAGAGCGACATGGGCTAAGATGCAATAGATAGTATAGAATACAGTATATACATTTGAGATGAGTAATGCAAGATATGTAAACATTATTAAAGTGGCATTATTAAAGTGACTAGTGTTCCATTTATTGAAGTGGCCAATGATTTCAAGTCTGTATGTAGGCAGCAGCCTCTCTGTGCTAGTGATGGCTGTTTAACAGTCTGATGGCCTTGAGATAGAAGCTGTTTTTCAGTCTCTCGGTCCCAGCTTTGACGCACCTGTACTGACCTTGCCTTCTGGATGGTAGCGGCGTGAACAGGCCGTGGCTCGGGTGGTTGTTGTCCTTGATGATCTTTTTGGCTTTCCTGTGACATCGGGTGATGTAGGGATCCTGGAGGGCAGGTATTGTGCCCCAGGTGATGCGTTGTGTAGACCACACAACCCTCTGGAGAGCCCTGCGGTTGTGGGTGGTGCAGTTGCCGTAACAGACGGTGATACAGCCCGACAGGATGCTGTCAATTGTGCATCTGTAAAAATTTGTGAGGTTTTTAGGTGACAAGCCAAATTTCTTCAGCCTCCTGAGGTTGATTAATGCCTCATTAAATTCACTTATTAAACTTAACTCCAATGTGTACTACATGTACAGTACAGAATCCACAAAGAGTAGCTAATATTCCTCAGACTGCTCCATCTGTTTTTGCCATGGGAAGGAGGTTTGAACATCTTTCTAAGCACATCTTGATAGATATCTTCTTTCCCCACTTAATTCTTGCTCAAAGGGGGATGAGCTGTGAGTTATTATGAATCTTTCAAGGCTCACTAACTCTATGGGCAGAGTGCAATAAGTTGAGACAAGTAATCTTTGCTGGCCAAACTGTGGCTACCAGAGCGTTTAGTAATATTGATTCACCTTGTAGGCCTTTTAAGCCTGGAGAGTCTATAAAAATCCCGTCTTCATAGAGATTTTTATTCTCTGTTCTGTATGTTCATTTCCCTTTGTGTATTAGGCCTACAGTTATCCATTCTCACTCAGCGGTCCACGTGGAGTATTTCAGAGTTTCTATTTGCTTTGTTTTACAGCTTGCTCTGTCTTAAGATGTAGCCTACATTCTGCACCAATCTTCAGATTAACATCTGGGACAGTATTCATAAAGCATCTCAGAGTAGGAGTGTTGGTCTAGGATCAGTTTGACCTTTTGTATTGTAATGAATGGACAGCGGGGACCAGATCCTAGATCTGCACTCCTGCTCTGAGACGCTTAATAAATACAAGCCGGCTCAGTAAAGTAAAAGCATACAGCTCTATACAGAGTATCACTCTGTTATAAAGACAGATGGTGACTCTAACTAGCAGGGTCATTGATCATCAGGCTTAGCTCTGGGATCATGTGTCCCTAGGAACCAGGAGCAGCACCCCAGTCCTCAGTTAATTGAAGGGCCAGTCAGATTACCCTCTCTCACCCCTTGCTGTGTTTTAATGCAAGGTACCCACCCCACATACGCTAGTGGTTAATCGGCTTTACGTTAGTCTTTGGGCTTCTACGTGTGTGAGACATTATGATTAATGAGTGACGTTGTATGTTTTTGGGGATTGGATTTTGTGAATATGTTTAAAATCCAATATCAGATGGTATTCACGGTAACGGGTTATAAGGCAGCAGGTAGCCTAGCGGTTAGAGTGCTGGCCCAGTAACCGGAAGGTTGATGATTTGAATACCCAAGCCAACAAGGTGAAAACATTGTTGATGTGCCCTTGAGCAGGCCTTTAACCCTAATTTGCTCCATGGGCGCCGTACTACTATGGCTGACCCTGTAAAACAACAGATTTCACTGCACCTCTCCTGTGTATATGACGATAAAACTTTTTTTATTATTAGATATTTTTTTGTTGATAAACAATGGTGGAGAATACATCGAAGTCAATTCTGAAAAGTCTGAAATAAATACATTTCTGACAAACTACATGAATCAATGCTATTATAGACAGAGAGCTATTCCATAAAACCCAGAATAACTAAAAGCGAGAAATTGCGAGGAGAGAGAGGAAAATCACTTCAGCCACTTTTTGTATTGCTGACTGTATGGCAGTAGATTTTGATGTGGGGAGAGATAGATTTTTGTTTCCTCCTAAGTCCCCTTACACTTCTTGTTGTCTTGTTTTTCAGAACAAAGAATAAGCTGTGGTACTTTGAGTTTGGCACTTCTGAGACCTTCTCGGCCACATGCAAGAAGCTCCACGACTTTCTGGAGGTTGAGGTAAATACAACTGCCTGCTTTCAATTTTGGGAGATTGGGACTGAGTATTTTTATGCCATTTAATCCTATGACTTGTCACCTTTTAATTGCACTACTGTGTAATGAATATGTGATAATTCAACATAAACTACTCGTACTGTTCTCTGCAACAATAACACATACTGTTAACATGCAAAATGAAGTCTTTGAAAGCAGACACGATGCAGTGAGAACAAGAAGCAAAAAGTAAAGCACCTAGGTACAATCTCCCTGGGAGAAAGAATAATACCTCTAATCTAGTGCACACCATTTTAAGACACTGAGCACCAGCCACCTCCTGATCCACAAATAGCCTTCCATTTGTACCAATTTCAGTCTTGAAGTGTTGAGGAGGGAGGGAGGCCTCCCCTCTACCCCTCCCACTCCCCTAACGGATACTCAGCCCAACACACAGGTAATTATCCCGGCACGGCCCTGCTGTGTGTGATATTGAGGGATAATGAAGGTGGTGTCTATCTGATCCATCTCCCCCTCCTCAGAGCCATCAGCGGTGGTAGAGGTCTTCATTAATTAGCCGTGGATGGCTACTTAGTATGGTACTGAAGGGGAGCAGGTTCGGTGTGGAATACATGCCATGTATAAAACTCTACTGAGAGAGAGGACAGAGAAGTGGCCTTTTATTACACAGCTGGCAACTGAGGGTATTCCTAATATGGATGCCGTACTGGTATAAGGTTGTTAGGAGTCATGGCTGGTGGCAGGTCCCCTTCTGGTGGACATTTACAGCTTGTCAAAGATCAAATGGCTTCGACATAAACTGTTAATCATCACTCAGCAGTGAACGCTGTCAGATGAGCGTGGTAAAGTTTTGAAAACACCTAACTGAGAAGATCTGGCTCAAGCAAAATTAGCATGATCTACTTAACATTATTTTATTGCTACACAAATGTTTCAAGAGGAACACTTTGATTATTGATATGATGTAATCACTCTCTCTCTTGCTCCCTCCATTTTGCCTCTCTCTCTCTCTCTCTCGCTTTCTTTCCTGACCCTTGTCCTTTGTAAAGTGCGATGGCATCACTTTGGACCTAGACAGCATCTCTTTGGAAGGCATCGCCATTTTAAACATTCCCAGCATGCATGGCGGCTCCAACCTGTGGGGTGAGAGCAGGAAAAGGCGGAGCAACCGCCGGGGAGGGAAGAAGACCCAGGATAAGAGGACAACAGTGCTGGACCCCAAAGAGCTTCAATTTGCTGTCCAAGGTAGCTATCGTAATGATGCATACTGGTGAATTTGAAATGTATTTATTGCAATTCCAACTTTGAGGAAACATTGTTCACATTGTCACATTTATTTTACATGGGGTATTTTACATAGGTCCTTTAAGGTCTTTTAAAACGTCAAAGGCTTGCTCACATTCAGGTATGCCTCTTACAGATCAGTACTACAACCAAACATACACCGGATAACAGGCTTCAATGGCTGATCGGCTGCCATTTTGTGTATAGTTTTGTTAGCATAGAAGACCCTTTCTCCTAATAACCTGTGACACTAAGAGGCAAGACCTTGTCCAAGCTCACATTAGACCGATCAGAGACAAACTTTGGGACAAAGTTTTCCCTGGCGCTGGTATGAATATTTCACCAATGACAAGTTGAATTACAGTGCTTAGATTTGGTTTGGGATGAAGGGGTGCGGTTTAATGTCACTGTTTCGCACTGTCACTTGACTGGTAATGGCTTGTGTCGGTGGAAGTGGACAACCCGGCTTAATAGGAGCAGACTGAGGGAGCTCAGTGTCAATTCTGCTGCCTTTATGGGCACTGAATACAGAAATATGTCAGATGGGAAGCCCATCAAGGAGAATCTATGAATTAACACATATTATTGTTTAGGAGGAGTTAAGGTCAGCCGGTAAACTGGTGAACTGTCTACTCATGTCTAGTTTGCGGATGATCACCTTTAGTCACTGGTTAAGTTCCTGTAAACACGCATTTATCACCTTCTTAGGCAATACTATGTAGAGGGTTGTCCTCACATGGAGCAGCATAATGTAGGGAAGTGTAATTCACAGTGGACTAGGGCTACCGCTTACACCTTGATCACAGCGACAGCGTCATTGCGTTTTGGTACACCAGAAGTACATTCATTTCCAACGGAACGCTGCGTTTGCTTTGCAGCATCCCATTGCAGAGGCAGTTGCAGTGAGTTCTGTGAGGTGCATGCTTTGGAGTTATCAAACATATCATCAAATTGTATGCGTAGACCGCTTGACAGAAATGGGGAGTGTTAAACTTTTGTTGCACGCATGTCCAGATGATGCTACGTACCATTGTGCGCAATGATGCTGTAGCTGTGATCAAGGTGTTTGTATTAGAAGGTGTACAGTATTTTATTGCAAGGGAATTGGATCTTAATTTGACCAGAATTGTTGTAGCAAAATAATAGATTTAAACGCTTAGTCCATAATGTTGCTTGATTGGTGGTTAGGCTGTTAGTTGGACAAAAGTATGCCACATGAAAAGTGCTATACTGTTAATACAACCGTGTTTTAGTGCGGGTTTTCAGTGAATTTATGTAAATCACTAAACTAATCTGCCTTTCCTGCCCCGCAGGAAGATTCTCAGCAACAAAAGAGTGATCAAATTAAGATTCTACATCCGTAGAATGTGGTAGTATTTTGCTGGTGTATTATGTCCAGGCTTGATTAGATCATAGATCAACCAAATCCAGATACATACAGTGCATAGTGAAAGTCAAATCACACAAGACTGGGTATGTGACAATTTTTCATTGTCAAATGTGCAATCATACCAAGGATGTTTTCATGAATTAGTACCACTGTGATGTACACTGCACTGTATAATAGGCAACCCATTGACTACATACTCTGGAATGTATCCTCCTTAGTTAAAATCAAAGTACCAAATCCATTATCTGCCTGTGTGCTTCACCAGCAGTGAAGTATCGAGGAGATTCCCCCTGCTCTTTAATTTCAGTCAATACGAGTCAAGCACTGATGAATGCACCCATTTGGATCATGCATGTTCTTTCTAATAACCTAGGGCATCATCCATTTCACTGAGTTCTACTCTTATAGACTGGGAGAGAGGCAATGGACAGAGCCTTAGAAATGACAGCTTTGGCAAGGGGGGTTAAGATGGTAGTGGTGGTCGGAGATGATCAATTAACACCCCATCGATACACTACAGTAGTCCCTCCCTTCCCTTCCATTAATTCATCCAAAAATCATTTGATTTGGTGCAAATAATTTTGTTTTGTTTTATCCTAACCCTCAGCCTGAACCTGAAAAGGCACTTAGTGGCCAGTGAGTGAGTGCTGGTTGCTGGTTGCCCTTGCTAAAGGTGTGCTCAAGATGAGAGGCCCAACTTGTCAGATCAGAGAATGGAGTATTAGAGGGGACAATAAACACCGAGTGCATTAGCCTGGGGGGCTGTGGTGGGGCTGTGGTGGGGCTGGGGGGCTGTGGTGGGGCTGGGGGGCTGTGGTGGGGCTGGGGGCTGTGGTGGGGCTGGGGGTCGTGGGGGCTGGGGGCTGTACACGTACCCAGAGCATAGAGTGCGAAGTGTGGATCAAACTGGGGGGAAAAACGACTGACCTTTCTGGAGCTGTTAAGTCATCCCGCTGTTGACGCCAGGAGACAAGCCCCTCAGGTGGAAGGGAATGGCTATGGGTGAATTATTTAGAACGGGGACAGAGGGGAGTGGCAATGGGGGGAGGGGGGGACTGATTCCCTGAGACATGTACCATGGAGATTCTAAAGGTGGTCTCAACGTCATTCACCCACTCCCTCTCTGTCACTCTGCATGTTGTCAGTGGAGTAGAGACTGCCCTGGACAGGTATTTGACAATGACAAGGATGTTGGGACTAATCGTGCACTGTGACAACTCGATTATGAGGCGTGGGCTGCCTAATATAAGACTTGGCTGTGTGTGTAAGCCACTGTAACATCTCTGTGACTCAGTCTTGTCTTCTATCTGAGATAAGTCATGTCGATGTGCGATCAGGAACGATTTGGTCTTTATTTGGTCCCCTCTTTTAAAACAGATTGTTTTGAAACCACTATGAGTGTAAAACTACATTTGTATTATTTGTATGACTGTATTTTCCATTTATCTACAAGGACAAGTTTTAGTGCAAGCGATTAACCAAAATCAAGACCACGTTAACCACATGAGAGAGAAATGTACACAACACTACTACGAGTGATAGAGATAGAGACAGTTTGTGAAAGTATGCCTTATCTATTTTGAAGAACTCGTCAAATGATTTCTTCAGACAGCTCTGCAGCATACTTAGGCAGGCTAGCCTAGCTAAACAAGATGACTACAGACAGTACAGTATGGCTTCTACTGCCAGAGCAGAGATGAGATGAGATGAGATGACTTTAAGGAATGAAAAATAATAAAGCCATCAAATAAAAATTAAGTAATATACACAACTGAAATGTTGTATTATTTCATAGTAAATTTCTATGTTTCTAATGATGTCTACCCAGTCTGAACCAGACAGAGGCAATATTTTCAATGTTTTGGCGATTTTATTATCACTATTTCACTACTACTTTTGGCTTTGGAATTTCCATTAAAAAGCTCTAAGATCGGGGCCTCCCGGGTGGCGCAGTGGTTAAGGGCACTGTACTGCAGGGCCAGCTGTGCCACCAGAGACCCTGGGTTTGCACCCAGGCTCTGTCGTAACCGGCCGCGACCGGGAGGTCCGTGGGGCGACGCACAATTGGCCTAGTGTCGTCCGGGTGAGGGAGGGCTTGGCCGGTAGGGATATCCTTGTCTCATCGATCACCAGTGACTCCTATGGCGGGCCGGGTGCAGTGCGCGCTAACCAAGGTTGCCAGGTGCATGGTGTTTCCTCCGACATATTGGTGCAGCTGGCTTCCGGCTTGGATGCGCGCTGTGTTAAGAAGCAGTGCGGCTTGGTTGGGTTGTGTATCGGAGGACGCATGACTTTCAACCTTCGTCTCTCCCGAGCCCGTACGGGAGTTGTAGCGATGAGACAAGATAGTAGCCACTAAACAATTGGATACCACGAAAATGGGGAGAAAAAGGGGTAAAGAAAACAACAACATCTAAACCAATAATTTTTTTGTAATGCATGGTGCCAAAACGTTCAACCGAAACTGAACCAACCACAAAAATCACTAATCGCTCAACACCAACAAGTTTTTATTTCTGCAAGATCTATGTTTCCACTTCACCCTCCACCTTTTGCCCAACTAAACACTGCATGATGAGTGGATGACGGTCTTCTCTCAGAGCGCTTGATGATATGTTCCAAAACCTCTCCGCTATGACCAACTCTCAACCAATAACACTTGACCAGAATGTAGTAGACAGATAAGTGAGAGCAGAGCCATATATTTACATGGCTCTGAGTTAGAGAAACCTCTCCGGAAGTGCTGGTGTCACTAGTGTTGCCCTTTAAAAAAAAATTCGCTTGACAAGAAGAAAGAAAAATACATCTTTAATCGGTCTCTCTCGTCTGACACGTGCAACCAGTGCCTCTGAGCTCACCCTTTTCAAATCTGGGGAAACTGGAGTCTGTTCTTTCTTCCATGACTATAGACTACAGACCAGGCTATAGTTATGCATCCATCACTATTATTAAACGGGCACTGCACTGGTTGTAACAGTCAGATAGTATTATACAGGCATTCATTCATCCTTAAGTGTCACCTTTGCCTCAATCTAAGTAACGTAATAAGAAAATCCCCATCAAAATCTGTCAGTTTAAGCTAGAGCTATCAGTTTATTTTGCATGGGCTGTGTCTCAATCCACCTGATCTGCCTCATCCACCTCATCTGTCGGCCTTGGAAGGTGGCAGAGCTACAGCAGTGTTTGTCAGACCATGAGACATCCCGAAAATCGGTCTTCTCAAGAAAACATCTGTAGTGTCCCGAACAGTTTGGACTACAAACTAATATAAGGGAGTCTCTCGCGACCGCAATGTTCTCCATTATGCTCTACGACCTCCACAAGTGTCACGGGACTCATCTGAAGTACAAACTAATGGAAGTAGTTTTGTGCCACAAAAAATAGAGTTGAATATTTAGCAAATTCATGAATGTGTTATTCATGCATTTCTATGGACTATAGTAGTAAAGGCCATATTCAATATTTTCTCAAATTATTTTATTTTATTTTTGGGGGATTCAATTCTAAATCAAATAGCTAAATGATCCATGGTATGACCATCTTAAAATAATTCAAAATGTTAGCTTAGTCCCTCACCCCTCCCCCAATGGCATATACTTAAACAACTGAAGTAGCCTCATGAAAATACTAATACAACCACCACTGTTTATGATAATCATATACCAATCATTTGTTATTTTCAAAAATAGACAAATTCAAAGCCTTATGAAGCCATATGTCCATTGACGACCTCCCTGCCCTGACCTTGGTTACTGAGAGCAGAGCACACTCCTGGCCCACAGTAAGCACTCTGGGGTATACTATATGACCTGTGTGTAGCCCCGGGCAACCAGGAATCTCCACACGTTTATCCATCGCCGTGGTGACGCTGTCCATCGTACGTGTCAGCCAGGGGCTCTGTGAGCCAGCAGCGCTAACGTGAGAAGGCATACTGGGGGGGAGGGCCCAGTATCAGGGGGCTAGCACATTGTGTACACACACACACACACACAGGCATGCAGGCAGGCATAAACACACACACAGGTGTGAACACACACGTATTCACACACAAGCACACACGTGCGAACGCACACAAACACGTGGGAACGCACACAAACTCTCTTTTTAGCTCTCATGCCAGGGCAAGCTCTCCATTCACAATTTAACACAGAGGGTGCCGACCCAGCCTGTTGCTATAGTTACAGCTGGACACTACCCCTCAACAGTAACATCCATAGAAATGCAAATATGGTTGATGTATATACTGTGTCAAAGGCATCACTCAAACATCTTAGAAGCCCTCAGCATCAGCCTGACCCTAGCAGCAGCAACCTAGCATTAGCAACAACACCATACAGCACGATCAATGACAGCATGCTAGTTTGTTCTACCATACCCACCAAGTCCCTAAAATGGGTCTTAGTTTCAATTAGTGTCTCTCTGCACTCCCAACAGGGCTTAATTTGCGGAGGGGTAGTCTGAGAGTAGGAGGAGTAACAGGGCCGCTGAAACAGATGGGCTCAGCGCGACACTGGGCTTCCAGCAGGGGCAAAATCAATGCTCATAACTTCAAAACAGAAAATAAATTAATAATTATAGGAAGACAAGATTGCTTTGCATTGCCGGTGCAATCTAATTAATAGGTGTTTTGTTTATGGCTGCTGGTTGTTGTTCTTGTTGCTTCTTTTTTCCTTTCAACAGTGAATATTCAGACTTCAGAGAGCGGAAGGCAAACTGTGCACCTTGAAAATGAAGCACACTTCCTTTTTGCCTCTTTTATCCCTCCTGTTCTCATCTTTCTTCTCCTCCTTCTTCTCCTTCTTCTTCTTCTTCTTCTTACTCAAGATGCATGGATTCCAGAGTTAACCAATGGCTTGATTTAGGATCAATTCAAACTGTAATGCTCGGCTCAACAGGATGGTCGAGAGATGGTCTGAGTTCTATGTGTGGCTGTGTTTATGTGTCCGTTAGACCCGTCAGACCAGCTGTTGGAGGTGGTGGGTCTGGAGGGAGCCATGGCGATGGGACAGATCCACATCGGCCTGAGGAGCGCAGGAAGACGCCTGGCCCAGTGCTCCTCGGTCACCATCAGGTCGGTACCCCTTGACCACAACCACTGATCACTGTCTGACCACAGTCGACCTTCTTTAATCCCATCCAGCCGTTTTGAACACTGACAACAACATAGAAACAATCTAGATCTAGACATAACAGAAGTCAAGAATCATGTTTTAAGGGGGATTTTTGTTTGTCATTGTCAGGACCACCAAAGCCCTCCCCATGCAGATTGATGGAGAGCCCTGGATGCAGACTCCCTGTACTGTAAGTCATGTCAATGTTCCGTGTATTGTGGTATTAATGCATGTAGAATGTGCTGCACACAGGTGGTTCATATAGAAAGTTTATCATCTAATTGTCACTATGCTCCCATATAAGATATTAAGGCTTTAAAGTACCCCGGCAGAAGTTTCTTGAGAGGGAAGTTGCATTGTTTGAAATATTTGTAATTTATCATAACTGACATGCAATAACACGACCCTTTCTTTGAATGTATTCACCTGGTCCCTCAAACTACTCTAAGTACAAGTGCTTGTTTTGTTTTACGTTTTGTTCACTTTTCAAAATGAAATGGCTCAATTTGTGCTGATTAAACCAGTGTTTGCTTTTAATTACAATCTGACAGCGTCACAGATGAAGTGGAGCCAGAATTTACATACAGATCTTTCAGTTATTATGGGAGAATCTAGTGCATGACAAAACAAGTAGTTTATAAGTGCACTTGTGTCTGTTGGCAAAACTCCACAAATCAAAGTTAGGCTCTGACAATACATAATTGTGTGTTGGATGATTTCCATGGTGAGTTACAGACGTCTCGATGCTGAATTTTGAATCAGTCAACCTGTTAAAAGTTCATTAAAATGGGATGTTATCCAACTAATTATTAACAACAACCGTTATGCAAATCATGTCTTGCATACATAAGATAATTAACCACATTAATTTGTACTTATAACATGTATTACTACATCTCTATTGTACACTGGAATAACCTTTAAAGGGCCATACATTTTTTTAAAGTATATATAATCATTGATTATTGACGAATATAACTTAGAAATTCCTTAATTATCTTAGTTTAACTGTTGTACACCATCAGAACCCAAAATATACATTTGTTTTACTCCAGTCAATTGTAAACAAATACTGACTGTGTAGCTTTAAAACATGGTTAAAACTATCATTTTGATCTAATGGATGGTCAGTCCCAGTATTGATAGCATTGTTTGGTTACGTTCTCCAGCCCCATCCCTCAGCTATTTACCAAAACAGTGGCAGGGTAGCCACTTTGTTGTGCTTTGCAGATTGCCCCTTAAATTCATCTATTTGAAAATGAGTATCAATTTCTTTACCATAAAATACAAACTCTTATAGCCCTTTAAGCTTTCAAACACGGCCAGCTTCTCTTTCAAGTCCTTATTTTGTGCTGAACCTTTTTTTGACCTCAATTCTCATGGAAAGGTTAATTTGTCAATTAAATGATACTCCAGTAACATTCAGTTCAGTCACGTTGAATATGATTTGGACATCAAGCCCACGCACAATAGCAACCACTACAGTGTTAGAGTTCATGAACGATGAACGGCACGCGTCTCTTTGAAGTAGAAGGGTTTCTTTTATGCTGATGATACTGTTCACCTTGCTCATTATTCTTGTTTATACTGCGAGGGCTATAGTATAATGAGCTGCGTCCAGGTCAGGGCATACCTTGATGGTTGATATTTACCTTCTCATTGATCTGTGGTAGTTTCACCTTTTCTTCTTCTGACATACTAATAGCGTCTAATACTCATAGAATTCAAGCATCAAGCTTTTCTCTGTGGTCGCTTATTGGAATGGCAAGATTACATTATTACACAGGCCATGACCTCCCTTGCTGTACAGTGTACAGGTATGTTCAGTGGGTCCATGTGTTTCATGTTATGAAAGCATTCACCCAACCATAAGCATACCACCATGTAACTCTGTCCTGTTTCCCTCACTCTCTGTCCACACCAGATTGAAATAGTGCATAAGAACCAGGCCCCGATGTTGATGGGTCCCCCACAAGGCAACAGCTTCTTCTCCTCTGTGATCCGACGAACATGCAGCGAGAGCAAAGACTGAGAGAGAGAGACTTCGCCTTCGGCCTCTTCTCCAGAGAATCAAGCCGTCTTACCCACGGAGGTCGCTAGGATGCTAATTTGTTAGCCTAGCTCCATTTGGGTCGCTAGGTTATGATGCTAGGATTCCAATTTGTTAGCCTAGCTCCATTTGGGTCGCTAGGTTATGATGCTAGGATTCCAATTTGTTAGCCTAGCTCCATTTGGGTCGCTAGGTTATGATGCTAGGATTCCAATTTGTTAGCCTAGCTCCATTCAATAGCATACTGTAGCTGTGCATGCTACTTCTGCCATGGAAATGTCAGTGCCCCCCTTACTTATTTAGAGTGAGGAACTACAAGTACAGAAGCTTTGGTTCATGATGCGGTGCCACTCCACAATGCCAACACAGTGGTATTGTCCCTCTGGAACAGTTGTTTACCTTTCCAGATTTCACCTTTATACTGTTACGATGGCATGTTTTCTTTCTAAATGTCATTTTTATAGTGGTATTGTGCAACGTGCCATGTGGATCAAGTCCTTTTAAGGAAGTGACACATTTCTGTCAATCATTGAAAATCATTTGTATGAAAAGGTATTGATTTATGCGGCGTCAATGTTTTGAATGTGTTTGCGTTTGAACACCCCAATGCATGATGGACATTGGATTACTGTTTATGAGGTGAACATATCTTTCAGGGTGCATAAGGGCAGTGATGACATTGAGTTAACATATACTTTAAGCATTTGGTCTAAGTTAACGTTTCAGGTTATTTGCTTCACATTTCTTCGGGCACTGACTATCTCTTCAATGTTGACTTCATCAGAGAATGGATTTAAGAATCTCAAAGGCTCTGTTAGGTTTCCCACAAAACATGTTTGACAGGTTCTTGCTCAAATGTCTTGCAGCTGGATCATAGAAACTATTTCCATTAAGGCTCATAGACCAATTAAGGAAAATGAATTGGTAACAAATGCATGCACATGTCACATGACATATACACTTTTTCTATATTGCACGGGATATCCAGACAATTTCTTCTAATTGTGCTGTGCACATCTTGAGTTGCATGGATAACCAAGATCTATTTTTTGAATGTGGAATTGTACTGTGTTGTTCATTTTGGAAGTAAAACACTTTGTCAGGGTTCAACTACTGCCTTTCTCTCATACTAAATGAAATCATATCAACCTGAAATCAACCTTTTGTGGTCAGGGAGTCCTGTTTTTCAGGGGCAGGTACTCAGGTATTTTTAAGATATAATATTGCTCAAAGGTTTATACACTTAACTATTATTATAGAAAAACCTTTCAAAGAATAGAATTGAGTACATCATGTAGTACAATCATCACAGTCAAGACTCCAGAGCAGGTTTTGACCTCCTTAGGTCATTGATTTGTTCAGTCTTTTTCAGCGGTTTGCCATTGAGCATGTTTACAATACATGACTCATACATGCATACATTAACCAATTAGAACTCAAGTCCAAATGTGAAATTACTATTGATATACTTGAGCTAGAATTGAAGAATCAATCTTGAGAATCAGTCTAATCAATTTGCATGACTGGGTTATTCAGAGACAAGAAGAAGCTCTGCATTCTCCCTCTAGATATCTGCAGAGGCTATTTGGTCTGGCACATGATGTGCAGATAAGTAAGAGTAACCATAAGAATGGCCTGATATTGTTAACCTGAACAGTATATTGTATTCTTAATTTCAGAAATCTATCGTGACTTTTAATTATATTGACATGATTCGTCCAGTTTTCACCAAAACCTCTGACCCATATCTCAATATAATATACTACCAAAGATAAACAGAACGAAAGGCCATATTCAGATCAGATCCATACACTATCTGAAATTCTTCAAATCTGTTACACATGAATGACACCCAAACAGTACATGAATAGATACAAGTTTTCAAGTGAAATGCATTCCTGCATGTTTTCTAAGTACAATTCAATGATAGAAGATGACTGTATTGGATTTCTGTCTCTGTTCAAAGTCCCATTCTGCTTATGGAAGATTTGGTTCCACCAACTTTTCCATTACTTTGCTCTGTATGTGCAGTATTTGTTTTGTACAGTGAAGTTGTATTTTTGTACACAATGTTATTTTTCTGCGTAAAGCATTGCTCTCCTCTGTAAATCACGCCAATGTGTTCTTCTGTTCAAAAACTGAAAAGAACATGAAAACAATTAAATGTTGTTGTCGTTTGACATGCTCACCGACATGTCTTCTTACCTTTGACCCTGTTGACACCTAATGGCACTCAATGGCACAATGTCACCTGAGACGGGTTGACTGTCACCGACAGGACACTCACGATCCTGTTAGTGTTCTTACACCTGCTCTAAAGCTATTTATACGGTGGATACACTCAAGCCATGAGAGATGCCTGTCAAACTTTCTTATGGCTCATGGTATGTCACACTTGACAGTGCTGTGTACAGTTTGCACCCTGATCCTGCGATGACCCTTCAATGACCCTGTAACATGCTTTTTTCTTGTTGCTTGAGTCAACTAAATATAGGATTAGTCTTAAAATAAATGTCCCTTAACAAATCTAATCATTTCCTTTAGCCTACATTACTTTTAAAATAATGAAAATAATTTTGATTATATTACATAATTTCAATCATAACTCCTCATTCATTATGATCTCATTTATATCTTATGTGACACATAAAACAATCAATGCCTTCTGCAGAAAGTAACTACATGGTATTGCTACTAATACAATACAATGTAAAATCTCAACTGGAACACATAGTTAATGTTTGTTTTCCTAACTCTCTAGGGATGAGACAAATGAGTGTGTTTACCTCTTCGCTTGGTGTCAGATGGACAGGACACCTACGCTTGACCTGTGTTTCTCAGGCCTCCGGGGGGTTCCACAGGAGTGACAAGATAATTCACTTCCTATCCCCATCAATGTCTTAGGCATCAGGTAGCTTAGCAGTCAGAGATTTATGCCAGTAACCGAATGGTCGCTGGTTTGAGTACCCGACCCGACAAGGTGAAAAACATGTCGATGTGCCCTTGAGCAAAGCTCTTAGCCCTGATTTGCTCCAGGGGTGCCGTACTACAGTGGCTGACCCGGTAAAACAACACATTTCACTGCACCTCTCCATTGTGTGTATCAATACAACATGCATTTTTTAAATGTAATAATGGCCATAGGACGGCTTCAAGATTTCTACTGACATATAACACCCTTTCAACTGAACATTACATGTGTTTCTTTGATATTTTCATCAGCTATGCAAGTGTTATGATTAATGTAATAACCAATCGGTATATTATTAGAATAAATGTTTAGAATTTCCCCCAAATCATTAGATTTTTATATTTGACATTAACATTTGAGTAATTTAGCAGACAGCTTATCCAGAGCAACTTAGAGTTAGTGCATTCATTTAGTGCATTTATAGCTAGCTGGGACAACCACATATCATAGTCTTAGTAAGTACATGTTTCCTCAATAAAGTAGCTATCAGCAAAGTCAGAGCTAGTAGGGGGGGGGGGTCAGGTGTGAGTGTTAGTGATATCTATCTTTTTTAAAGCACCAGACTGCTCTCACTGTGTGTCAGTGTCGTATTGACTGTGATGCAAACCTGTCCTCAGTTGCCCAGTGACCTGGGATTTACTTACAGGTCAGTGCCTTCTGCAGGTCTGAGGCACACAGCAGTGCATCCCTTACATTAGGGGAGAGCTGCAGCTTTAGCAAGTCCCTCTGGAACCACTTCAAAATGCTGTTTCCATGGTCACAAAGTGTGTGTGCTCACATCTGTGTGTGTGTTGCCTCTGATTGAGAAAGAAGGACAGAGGAAGTGTGTGTGTGTGTGTGTGTGTGTGTGTGTGTGTGTGTGTGTGTGTGTGTGTGTGTGTGTGTGTGTGTGTGTGTGTGTGTGTGTGTGTGTGTGTGTGTGTGTGTGTGTGTGTGTGTGTGTGTGTGTGTGTGTGTGGACGTGTTTAACTATACTTGTTGGGACCAAAATGTGGGGACATTTTGTTGGTCCCCACAAGGTCAAATGCTATTTCTACGGAGTTTAGGGTTAAGGTTAGAATTAGTGTTTGGGTTAGAATTAGGTTCAGGGTTAAGGTTAAGAGCTAGGGTTAGTTTTAGGGTTAAGGTTAAGTTTTTGGGTTAAGGTTAGGGTTAGGCTAAGGGTACGTGTGTGTATGTGTGCATGCGTGCGTGCGTGCGTGTGTGTGTGTGTGTGGGTTGGTTATTCTATCTAAACAAGGAAAAACATTCCTCGTGGGGACATTTCCCATGTTCCCATGAGGACAAAGGCTATTTTAAGTTTAGGGGTTAGGTTTAGGGTTAGTGGTTAGGTTTAGGGGTTAGGGAAAATAGGAGAACATAAGGTTTGTGTGTGTCTATGCGACTGTGCGTTTACACGACTGTGTGCGAATGCGACTGTGTGGGTATGTGACTGTGTGTGTGTGTGTGTGTGTGTGTGTGTGTGTGTGTGTGTGTGTGTGTGTGTGTGTGTGTGTGTGTGTGTGTGTGTTTGAGCAAGAACGTGCTCTGAGAAACATGTTCTCAAACAAAACAAAACAGGTTCTGTACACAGGTAACCTATTTCCTTCTTCAAATGTAGTGTTATGTTCTGTTAATTACTGACCCCTTTAAGGATGGAGCACCCTTGGTCATGCGCAGTGTTGTTCTATGTTATTCTGGTACTAACTCGTTTGAGTAAATGTGAAGCTCCAGTTCAATTGCTTGTATTCAGAGTCTTTCTTATTACATAAATAAGTACTAAGTGTTAAGACACTACAATGGCTCAAGTAAAAGTATAATAAGTGTCTTTTTAAAAGCCCAATTTTTGAGAAACATTGTGCAAAGTGATAAAGTTTAAAACAGACATGCACATGCAAGCACAAGCACAAACACACACCCAGATAGACAGACAGACAGACAAACAGTTGTGACACTGTTCCTCACAAGTTGTTCTCTTTAGAAGTTAAACACACATGATTAAAAATGTGCCTGATTGAAGGGTGGAAATCGGATCCAGTGAAAGACTGACAACCAATAGGAAACGGAGCGCCTTCTTTTTCCATGGGGGGCCCCAGAAGGCGAAGCCAAGCGGCGCCAAACCAACACTAGAGCTGAGTGTGAGCAGGCTTCAGCCGTCAGATTTAGCAGCGGGCTTCACATCGCTGACTTTTGTTTCTTACTAAATACAGACAGAAACCCGTGAATGAATGCGGCGCAGATTAATTAGGTGAGTGTCCCTATTATTTTATTTTCTATTTTGTGTTTACGACATGCTTTAGAGTATTATTTAGTACAGCTTTTGGTCACGTTAGGTGGTGGTTCTCAATATGTATCGCCATCCTTGCGCACAGCCTATAGCTAGAAGTGGACCGTTTGTAAACAACCTTATGCATAGCCTACCTTTTTACAAAGGTGAGTAAACACAACTCATTGAGAGCTATGCAGCTAATATGTCAATTATTTACTTTTGTAGTGGGATAATCGTAGTGCAAGTTCACTGCGGAGGTGTTTGTACCTTTATGAATGAAACTGTTTCAGGTCGACTACCTTGGCAAGTTTAGACGGTCCATTCATTTTATTCTTCCCCCAATCCATCTTGATATAGGGTGGTCGGACGGCACACTCCGCGGACAATTCTGGCTAATTGCTTATCAATTAAAGTAGAGCATTAGCGTTGGAGAATGGATGGGATTCAAGACCAACAAGTGCCTTATATTAAATCCAATGTGAGTGAGAGACACGTTTTTTTTAACGTATAACCCGAGACCAAATAACAAATAAACAGCACTGAGATATCAGGAAAATGTTATTCATTACTGTGTTATTAAGTTGATGTAAAACCTGCAAGCTGGTCACTCGGTCGCTCAGTCACCTCCTCCATGTGCAGATGTATGAACGGATAGCGTAATATTTAAACTATTACTGTGTAATACATGATGTTATATATATTCTAAGAAATATTGTAATAACGTTATTACTAGTAATCACTGAAGTGTTGCATTCCCTCTGTAGTTATAGGTAAAGAAAATGGACAGGGGCTAGTTTAAAAGTGTGTGAGATGTGTGATTGATGGCCATCTATTGCTCTCTCAGCTGTCATCTGTGCTAGTACACAACAGAATCACTCCAGTGGGAGACATTGATTTGTTTCCTCCCGTTTAGAGGCCACAAGGGAAGACAACTTGCAGTGAGAGACCGGCAAATGACAGAAAAAGAAAATTAATTAACTCTGACCTAGCCCTGGACACTGAAGGTAGGTAGAGCAGAGGGGAGGGAAAAGTTAATTTCACGGCTTCTTAACATTTAGCTAAATTCAATTGGTTTGTGGCCACCTGCACTCGTAAGCAAAATCTCAATTACAAGACATTCACCTGTGAAGATTGCGAGTAGCATCTGTCAGTGGCTACAGACACAAATTGAGTTGTTATTAGTTACACACGTGCCTCTGAATCATCTGGCCAAGCCTCCAATGGCCTTCTAAGCCTATCAGCCTGTCATAGTGGAGGGAATTGTTTCTGAAGCTTTTTTTGTCCTGTTTTTTTCTTCCCCTCCATGATTGTCCTCCATTGTTTTATTCTCCTAGAACTCTTCCAGGACCTCAGTCAACTGCAAGAGACCTGGCTGGCGGAAGGTAAGTGTTTACCCGTTTACTGTAGTGTCGAAGCTCAACAAGCTCAATTGGTTTAAAAGACATAGTAAGAGAATTGGAGAAAGGGAACGGGAAAGGTAGAGATGTAGAAAAAATTGGCCCCAAGTTCCATTCCTACTAACGTGCAGTCCAATTAAAGCCTGTGTGGAAGAGGCACCTTGTGTGTCATGCATACATTAGAGACTGTGATGAGCGTGGTCTTGAGGGAGACTGAGGAGGCTCTACCCAGAGTGTCATCACAAATTACCAGGAGAAAGCTCTCCGCTGCTCACTGTCTCTTCTGCTTTTGGCAAGAGCTAACGCACGCGAGCCGCCACCACCGCACCACCTCCACCGGTCCTCTACCATCTCCTCTCTATCGCTCTCTCACACTCCCTCACTCATTCTCTTTCTTTTCCTCTCAGCGCATCTCTCTAGAAATCATCCTCCATAGCTGTAGTATCAGCTGTCTTCTCCGTTTCTTTATCTTTCTATTGGAAGAAAAATAACGGATTTACATGTTTTTTTGTTGAGAGTTTATTTTTTGTTTGTTTTTGTTTATTGAATTATTTTTTCTAATGGCAAGACTTGCTCTGTGTGGTATAACTCAGACGTGATGCTTCAGGATTTAAGCGCGGGTGTCTTCTTTCCGCCCTGTTTGCAGCACAGAAGTTTTGGTTAGTAAAGAATATTGATCATATTGTGCCTGTACCATTTTCGTAAGATGCATGTTTCATATGTTTGTGCATGTCTAAGTCTGTAAACGTATTAGTCTGTCGGTTGTATCTACATTTGATCTTCTTGAATGTCATTTACATATTGAAAATGCTTTTCTTTGCATGGGACATTTGCATTAGTTTGCAATGTTTCTTCCTTACAATTGATTGCTAATAAGCGGCAATATGCATTAACAGAAAAACATGGCCTTTTATTCTTTAAAACTTTTGTTGCTACATTTCTGGATGTTAATATTGCTTTGATTACATTTAGAGTGACCTATAAATTATAATATGCAGTATGTCCAATCTATGTTATTGGCATTAGGTTTTAAAACAGGAAATCACAAAGTTTCTGACTCTGAGTAAATAGTGGTGTAAATATGAAGTAGGTTGTGGATTCAACGTGTGAGTTCTTTGTAGCTTCTATAAAAGTAATCTACATTACTTTTTAATCATTTTAATTTCCCATGTCAATATGATTGTAAGCATGCATGACAAATCTTGAAGTTTGTACTTGCCGCTTGCTTAGGGACCGAAACAAGCCCACGACATTATGTTCTGTACAATGTGGTCCCATCATCTTATCTCATATTGTAAATGCACCATGTGTTCCCTTTCTACAGAAAATATAACTAAGTTTATCTCTGTATGTGGGACATCTTTCTCAAAAAAATGATGTATCCTTTATTTAACTAGGCAGGTCAGTTAAGAACAAATTCTTATTTACAATGACAGCCTAGGAACAGTGGTTTAACTGCCTTGTTCAGGGGCAGAAGGACACATTTTTACCTTGTCAGCTCAGGGATTCGATCCAGCAACCTTTCGGTTACTGGCCCAATGCTCTAACCAGTAGGCTACCTGCCGCCCCAATGCACTGCATATTTACTTTTCTCCTTAAATGCACTGCATTTGTGAACTGTGGACTGCATTATGGAAGACAAAAACATGCCAACATCTATTTAGCTAACTATTTAAAACAAATTTCGTTTGGATTAGAATTAGGCTACATTTGGTATCAATAATGACATCATTATTTTGTTGTTCAACGTATGTCAGTGTCAGGGCTTTTGTTCTTTGTTGGTCTCTCAAGCTTTGAGGGGAATCGAGGTTTGATGACAGAATGAACTTTTGATGATTTATATTCAGACCACATATTTGAAATTAATCTAGAAAAATGTGTATTTATGGTAAATTGTTTAGATATTTTCTTCAGCTCTACTGTTGCGCTATGTTAGTATTGAACAAGACAACCTGTTTCTTTATCCAGTAGGCCTTAGTCTCTACTGGCAGATGATTCTAGTCTAAAGTGTAGATCCTTAACCAGTAATATACATTTTTATCATACTCTATCAACTGTGATGTTTTTTGAGGTTATCTTATTACATTTTCCAAAGAGGTAGAAAAATATTTCTCCCTGCTTTGCACAGGTGGATGGGCAACTTAATCATTGATGAGATTCATCTATTCTTTAATACATTTAAAAATGCTTGCAGTGTAATTTAGGGGTTTTAAAAATGAAAAGTATGCTTTGAAATAGATATTGGAATACTTTACCAGCTACTCTCTGCCAGTTAGATTATGAAGTATATACCGCAGGGCTTGTAAAAGAATAAGATGTCGTTTTAATATTTTAGTATTTAAGTGGGGGAAAAAGGCCTTGTTTCCTGATATAGATATTACTGTAAGGAGTACAGTTCTGCATGTCGTGGATCATTGTGATGTACGTTTCAAGATTGAAGTAGATTTAATAAATTACTTCCTGTCCATTAAGATAAAAAGGAATACCTACCTACCTATATCAAAGATTTATTCATTCAGGTAATTGGAAATAAGAGGAGGAATTATGGGAGACAGACTGAATTTCTGACATCACAAACCGAGAGGTTGAAGGGTTCTTAACCTGGCCATTTTGGCCAAGGCTATTTTTCTCTTTCTTTTTGGGAGTTCTTCAAGTATCATTTTCACTTTGAAATCTATTCGGTGAGGTTGCCACAATTTTAGAATACTGTCATTTTTTAAATAAAATGTTGACACAAATGTGAAAATGATAGCTGATGCTGTCTGGTCTATTGAATTCAAACTTTTAAAAGGAGACAGTAAATCTTTTCCTCAACCCGTTCTTTTCATCTCAGCCCTGTTGTTGGCGCGCTAGCTAGATTTGTTTGAAACCTAACACCATCAGACACACAGTACTTGTAGGTACAGGAGCCTGATGGTGTTGGGCTGGGATGAAAAGAATGGGCTGAGGAAAAGACAAAGGATGTGCCACTACTACTCAGGGCCTGTGTATGGGGCTTGGCTGTTTTTCTTTTCTCTCTCTCTCTCCCTCTCTCTTTCTTTCTCTCTCTCTTTTTTGTGAATGGCGGCAGAGTTCTAATTTTGGTGCTCTCCCCGGGAATTTTTGCAGGGATCAGCTGGCCCATTCACAGACTGGGTCCGGTGACTCATGCATCCGGCTTCAACATCACTTTCTCCCTCTCTCCTTTCGTTTCCGACCTGTCTGTCGCCATCCTTCTTCCCCTCTCGCTTTGAACCTTGCGACTTTGTGATGCCCGCAGTGCGCGTTTGTCACACAGTGCTAGCGAACTTGAGGTAGAAAGAAGTTGTACACGCTTGTGGTGGAGACATTGTTTCCTTTTCTTTGAGTGGTCCGGCTTGCACTGGGTGAATGTTTTCCAGTCATGGTTTTGTGGTGGAGCCAGTATTTTGAATTGAGAGAAAGTTCTGGTCTGTAATTATTTGTAGTGGCAAGGTATGACATTATTTTGCACGAAAAGGTGCTTTGTAGTTCTTACAATGGCCATCTTGATGCAGAAATCACAGTGCACACCACAATCCCACTGCAAGAGGGGGCTTGGCTGGCACAAAGAATTGAAGTCAGCAGGTGCACAGGGTTTTACAATTATACTTCAGTTGCTGTTATGTTGATCTTTACAGTATTGCACCATACCATATAATTCATCTTTCCTAGTGTGTATCAGATCAGTCTACTGTATTGACACTTGTTTTACAGTGAACATTAGTTCACACAAGGCTTGACCTAGTAGTTTTTCACGTGTTTTTCCACCACGCATATTGTGAGAAAATAGGTTTTTCCTTTTTCTATTTTGTTGGATCGTTCCTTTTCTCTCATTTTGAAAAGTGAAAATACAAAACATGATCATCTGATACAGACCTGCCTCGACATGATACTGATTCAGTGATAATGAGAATCCACCTCTTTGTGCGTAAAAATAGACGTGCTAATGACACATTTAAACATTTCTCATATTGCCGTTTGCCACAATTCTCCAAACTCGTCAAACTTCAGGGACCTAAAAAGTGCACATATGTGTGATATAAATATGTACATGCCTAATTGGACCCTGTGCAGAGCCTTCATTGTCTTAGCATTAGCCGAAAGCACAGGAGTGTGAATGATAGGTGAAACACTCTGGATTGGAGCAGAGCTGACTCGGCAGGTACAGGTGGATTCAGCAGTGGGGAAGAACCCAATTAGCTACTGTTAACAATGGGTGTTATTGCTATCGGCGTGGAGATAGCAAACTCCTGAAGCTACAGCATCATCTAAAAATGGACCAGACAACCTCAGGACATATGCAATCAAGAGAAAGACGGGAAGAGCAATACATTCGTTCTCCCTAGAGACTGTTATTTTAGCTTTTAGCTGCTCCATTTGCATTCTATTTGTCCGTTGGTGCATTATAACTTGGATAAACATTGGGAGGATTCTGCATTTACATTGCTTTGTTCATGAATAGATACATGTCCATAAAGGGATTTTTTTTATGTCTTTAGAGGCTTTTTGCCAAAATAAATGATTGAGAGGGTTAGACTGGATATCATGAGTCTGGTGTTGTCCATCGGCATGAAAATCACTTTTTCCTTTCCTCTCTGCTTCTTTCTCTAGCTCAAGTTCCCGACAATGACGAGCAGTTTGTCCCAGACTACCAGACTGAAAACTGTGAGTATATGATGCCACAATGTTATTGTATTTGTGTATGTATGTGTGAGTCTATGTGTTTGTGTGTGAGTGTATTTTCCCATGTCTCTCAGTACCCCCACCTTCACTCTCACATGTGGTCTCCGGAGAGCTAGTCTTGCAGGTTGGCAGACAGGTGCAGAAGAGAAGGGGTGGAAGAGAGGGGGTAGAAGAGAGGGGGTGGAAGAGAGGGGGTAGAAGAGAGAGGGTCGAAGAGAGGGGGTGGAAGAGAGGGTAGAAGAGAGGGGGTGGAAGAGAGGGTAGAAGAGAGGGGGTGGAAGAGAGGGGGTGGAAGAGGGAGCTATGATATTATAGCACTGTTTATTTATGTAGGAAAACATCAAAATATTTTGAGTCATTTGCAATGAGTGATAATAATCAGATATTGTTTTATGTATATATATATATATATATATATATAAAAATCTCAAACTCAATATTTTCCAACAGTATTTTATCCTCTGTAACTGTCAGCATTTGTTGTGTTGGTTATACTGGAAGAAATCCAATATGTCTTGACATAAATGCACTATACATTATAATGCACTTGGTGGCACAGTACAATGAGCATTTAAAGTGAGTGGAGACGAGGCTGTTGTTGGCACAGTGGGGTTATGAAGGAAGTCAGCCAACGTGGAGACAGAAGTGGAGTGAGTGGAGCTCAGTGGGATCCAGTGCTAGCACATGTCTTTTAGATGAGCCAAAAGGCCTGTGCAACAGTGAGAAAGCAGGAAACTGTGTCTGTAATGACCATTACCCCACTTTTATCACTCACATGTTAGATATTCACCTCAGAATATTTTGTTCATTTCAATACTTTTATTTCTACATTTGTCTCAAGAAACTGTTTGCCTTTGAGGAACCTCCTACCAGTTTCTCTGAGCTCCGTAGACATACAGTATGGTACATATCCACTATAGGATCCAAAATGGTTGCACAGTAACATCCATAAGGTCTTGAGGTCCCCATGTCCTTCAAAGCCATCCAGGGCCCATCGTGTCCATTGTAGTAGGGGACTGCTGACCATAGGAAACGTCCTGTTGGCATGCTGGAGCAGACTGGAGAGGCAGAAACAGATGGTGGGTGGGAGGGCGAGGGCACTGTGGTTGGGCTCTCGAGCAGGCGTCCCAGCCTGCAGGACTCCAATATGGGTTTCACCAAGGAGAGAGTGAGAGAGGATGGTGGGATTGTTTAGAGGTCAATAGAGGTAAAACGAGGTGTATGACATGTACAGTCAATTCATTCATACGGTATGAGAAAATAGACATAGAGAACAGGTGGAAACATGGAAATAGATCACTGCGGATATTTTTGACATTTTTTTTTGCGCTTCATAGAGAAGCATTCACGTCCTCACTTTATCACTTCACTTGTGGACAATTTTCCCATGTCCATCAGCCATACTTAACATCACATTTGAAGGGGAAACTTCCAGACATTGAATCTTAAGGCTTTGCGCATGGAGGAGACATTTTCTTTGTCTATTACCTTCAAATTTAGTGGTTTCCAAGCTCTCATTAGCATAACTTAGCAGGGTATGAAGAAGTACTGTAGATGGTGTAAAATGAGACCACATGTAATCAGCGGATAGGAGCTACTAACATTAACAGTAATGACAAGCACTTACACTGTGTGAAAATGGACGTTTTTTTCCCCCTGTTGCCAAAAGACTGATATTTTATGAATGGACTGGAGAAATATCTGCCAAAAGTAGACTTCACTGTAAATGCCAAAATACACAGTTTGTAACCCAATGCACACAACTGTTGCCCTCAAGGGGGTTTTGTGGTAATTAGGAATGATTGGCACCAAAATGACATTTCTTAGCTTGCAGCTAATATAGTGGCTGTATTGAGAAAATTCACTGTGAACGGCATAGCTGGTTAGGGGGTATTTCAGATATGATTTAAATAAGGGAACCAAAATAATAAATGAAAGAGATTGTGTGCACTGCAAAGCATAAAGTCAGACAAAATGCAAATACACTCAAATCTGTATTTATAAAAATCAATGATCAAAATGTTGTTTTGAATCAAATGTATGGTTTGGTTTCTAAATAAGGAATAGGGCCAAACAAACAATAGTAATTTATCAAAATACTAAAATGCAATTAATGTGGGCAAGCATAACACATGTTCATTTTGTACAGAAAACTAGCCAAAGAAGTTGACAGAATATTTGAGAAATTCAAATGAAACCATTCAAAATGATGTAAATAACTGTCAGAAATGCTTGTTCTTAAAATGCACAGTCATTTAGATAAATCAATCTGTAGATACTCACAGCAATTTAACATTGATGGACCTGACATTCTAAAAAGGTTTATCTGTTGTCATTACAGGTGATGTTTTCCATATTGATTGGTGTACCTTGGCACCCCACTGATAAATCTATTGTGACATTTCCATCTCTATTTTAGGTGTCTCTCTTAGAGCGCATGAGCTGTTCTTAACATTGTAGTTCATTCAGTTCATGTGCATATTAACTTACTGTGTTGTAGGACAAATACATCATTTCATAAACCATAATTATATTGAACAAAAATATAAATGCAACATGCAACAATTTAAAAGATTTTACTGAGTTACAGTTCATATTAGGAAATCAGTCACCTGAAATAAATTAATTAGGGCCTAATCTATGGATTTCACATGACTGGGCAGAGATGCAGCCATGGGTCAGCCTTGGAGGGCATACCAGGCCCACCCACTGGGGAGCCAGGCCCACCCACTGGGGAGCCAGGCCCAGCCAATAAGAATGAGTTTTTCCCCACAAAAGGGCTTTATTAAAGATATAAATAAAAAATATAAATGCGACATGAAGAACGTGAAGAAGCCGGATTTGAGGTCCTGGGCTGGCGTGGTTACACGTGGTCTGCGGTTGTGAGGCCGGTTGGACGTCAAATTCTCTAAAACGATGTTGGAGGAAGCTTATGGTAGATAAATGAACATTAAATTCTCTCTGGTGGACATTCCTGCAGTCAGCATGCCAATTGCATGCTCCCTCAAAACCTGAGATATCTGAGGCATTGTGTTGCGTGACAAAACTGCACTTTTTAAAGTGGCCTTTTATTGCCCCCAGCACAAGGTGGACTTGTGTAATGATCATGCTGTTTAATCAGCTTCTTGATATGCCACACTTGTCAGGTGGATGGATTATCTTGGCAAAGGGGAAATGGTCACTAACCAGGGATGTAAACAACATTGGAGAAAAATAAGCTTTTTGTGTTGTCTGGGATTCTTAATTTCAGCTCATGAAACATGGGGCCACCACTTCACATGCTGCGTTTATATTTTTATTCAGTGTATGTCCACTAATAAATACATGTACATCACAAAACAATCATTAATACGTCTCTGTTACTTATTGTACCTCTTGCCATAAGCCTTTAATTAGCCAGATAAGGCTGCAGCCTCTGTGTCTGCGACTCCTGTGACGCCGTTCGACCTCGTCAAAGGTCTCCCCTCAGGAGGTACCACTTTGACCACCGATCGATGACCCGTAAAGGTCGCGCCCCACCGAGGCCAGCGAGACCTGTGAACATCCCCTGTGCTTTGCCCCAACGTGCCCCGTGCATCAGTCCCCTGGGACACAGGCGTCAGATGGGGTGTTGACAGATCGACTCCTCCACACAGAGAGACTGTGACACTGTCACACAGGCCAAGCTGTCAGTCAGCAGTGAGAAACTCAAAACATCCGCTTCTCTCAGCTCCTCAACCCCTAAACTACTTCCTCAGTCATCAGCTCTGGAAAGGGCTTGTTTTCTAAGGCCCATTCTAGAAAAACATACACTGGCCCGGCAATCCCCCAGGTAGACAGTTGAACATGGTTCTAGCCCTAAATAACCAGAGAAAAGACAAGCATTTTTAGTGCTTTGTTTAGTTTGATTGATTTTCACTTCCATTCATGATCGGTATCTACTTTGTTTTGACGTCACAGTGGGTCGAGATGCGGATTTTAACATGAAGATTGACAAACTTCTTCCTGTCAACGGTAACGAGGAAATGATTGTGCCATATTCTCTGCATAAGTAAAGCACTTTGGGATTATACTCTCCTCAGTAGTTGTGCATGTGCCTGGTGCAACCGCGTGTGCATGTTCGCGCACGTACGTAGCCTACGTGTGTTTATTAGCGGTGACACGCTAGCTCTCCAGGTACCCGGGACTGACTTGATCCTGAGTGACTTGGTTTTCATCACCGTGGCCAATTGAATTAGTGTTGATCATGACTCAAGATGATGGGATGTTAATCAGGACTGATTTGGCACTTAACAGCTTCTTAAATGCACAGGCCACTGTGGGAAACTGGGCATAGGTACAGAGAGTGGGTTCAGATCAATGGGCCTTGTTAGTGTTGTCTGGACAGTATTGGCAGTTAGCTGAAACGTGATAGGGATTTAGTGGTGTCTAGCCCTGCTTTGAGATTGTCATATTTCAGGAAGGAAGAGACTCCCATTGTGTAACTGCGAGAAGTAAGTTACAGTGAGTGATGAAGACTGGGATTCTGGACTTAGAAATAGAAATAGTCTGCATAGATATTCCCGGCCCTGTCCTTAGGGATAGCAGTGGAGTAAGATGAAGTACTGGACATGTATACCTATTACCCAAGTGTTGAATAAGGATTTTGTATGTGGTGGAAGGGCCTTTAAAATAGGTTTACTTTTCATGGGGACTATATGACTATTGTACATTTGGACATATAGAGTACTGATAAATAATGAATTAGTTACTGAATAAATGTTTCAACGTCATCAATCTAATGTCTCCCTCTCCATCCTCCCTCCTTCCCTCCCTCTCACACATGCATGTCATAGTGGCATTCCACGGACTGCAGCTGAAGATCAAGAAGGAGCCCCACAGCCCCTGCTCCGAGCTGGGCTCCACCTGTGGCCAGGAGCGGCCCTTCAAACTCCACTATGGGGAGAAGTGCCTGTACAACATCAGGTAGGTAAGCCACAGCACCAGCCTCAGCTTGATAAAATAAGTATTAACAGGTTGAAAACATCCGAGCTCTCTGCATCAGCCAGTATGACATCACATGAGGTTCCACTTTCCCCTATCTGGAACCAACAGAGCCAGATTGCACACAAAGAAATAGACTAACACACAAAAATGAACATTATAGGTTTTGGTGGTTTGGAAAATATCCTGTGGGATATTGAAGTAGTATTTATTTTACCTGTAGTGAAATCTCACAAGGATTCTGCAGGTAAATCTGGTTTGATGAAAATGAATCACATTTCGTACAGTCTTTTTTTCATCCCCACAGGTTGTCCAATATATCGCCACGTTGTATGATGGATAATGACTGCTTCATTATGATTGCTTGATAAACTACAGTACTTCTGGCTTCCCACCCTGTTTTCAACGTTGTATTACTTCCTTCCATTTTGAGAATTCAAGACATTGGAATTGCAGCCATTCCCTATGAAACAAAAGGCCAGGTGCTGTGCTAAATGTTTCAAGTGGGATGCGCTTGACTTGGGGAATAGATCTAGGATAATATACTGTCTACCTAAGGTGTTTTTTCAAATGAACCAAAATGCCTATGGCACAATAATTGCCTAGTTACATCAAATCTTTAATTGATTTGACTTGTGATATATGGCATTGTGGCATATGCTTGCGATATTACAGTGCTGTGTACGTCAAGGGTCATCTTGAAGATGTATTCTAGAAGAGGAAACACAAACGTATTTTAAACCCTAAACATACGCTAAAATATATATATATATTCTTAAAGAAGGAAAATGTGTCAAAATTCAAGTTCAAAATTTTGCCCGAAAAGTTTTTAAACTGTCATTTTGACAATAACTATAACATAAAAGACGATTGGATATGGAAAAGGATAGCGTTCAAATACTAGGCCACACTACAATGGCTTCTGTCAAATGGCATGTGTCGACATAATGTAAAAACAACAACAGACTGATCCCTCCACCCCGTGTGTCTCTCAGTGCCTACCAGCAGCACAAACACCCCACAGGCATGAAGCCCTCCAGCCCAGCGACGCCCCCCTGCAGCAACCCCGTGTCCCCCCTTCGTAATGGCTCCCCCACGGCCATCCCCACCCCCAAACCAGACAGGACGTACCCCCACCTCCAGCCCTCCCAGCCCCTCCCGGACAGCACTTACTCCATGGACCACAGGTACTGTACTACACAGCTACTGTATACTGTGGGCTACCACTACATCATCTTTAAAATGGCACTAACAAAACATTGTCGACATAGTTTCAAGTGCACATTTTAAGTTTATTTGATCATTATAGTACATTCAGTACAGCTTACCAGAACATAGATGTACCATTCTAATTATGCACAACAGGTTGTATAAATTGTCAAGTTTTAGGTATAAAAATGTGTATTGATGTCAGTCCATCTGTCTCAATCGGTTATCATGAGAATTTGTGAAAATGTCATTTTCTTGCCTTTTCAGATTTCGACGTCAGCTGTCGGAGCCCTGCCACTCGTTCCCCTCCCCACCGTCGATGTCTCGGGACGGAAGGCCCATGTACCACAGACAGATGTCTGAGCCCAACATCCTGTTCCCCCCACAAGGCTTCAAGCAGGAGTACTCCGACCCCTTGTTTGAGCACCCTGCCATGGTAGGGGCGCCCATTCCCCCCACGTACCCCCCCTCCATGATGATCAAACAGGAGCCCAGGGATTTCACCTATGACTCAGGTGAGTGGGTGTGTTAGTTGTCCTCTTCTTTTTTGGGGGAGGTGGTGGTGGTAATAGAGATGCAGTAAAATGTGTTTTATTTAATATTGTGGTGTCATTGTCTTATTTAGTCTTTGGTGTTTTAGTAGGATCCCCATTAGCTGTTGCGAAAGCAGCAGCTCCTCTTCCTGGGGTCCAACACAGAACAAGAAACATGAGATAATACAGAACATTAATAGACAAGAACTGATCAAGGACAGAACTACATACCTTTAAAAATGTCACACATAGCCTACATATCTATACATACAGCCTGCAGGTCTTGCTTTGTGGAGTGTGGTGTCAATTAAGCATTTCATTATTACGGACAGACCTCTCCCCACCTTTACGACCGTTGAATCTATAACCTTGGTTAGAGCTATAGAAAAATGTAGCCTACTGTATATTTATATTTTAGTGTACATCATTAGAGAAATATGACAAATTCGGCCAAAGGACACTCTTTTCACTCAATAATATAACCAAATACTTGAGCATTTGGACCCACCACAGCATCAAACCACCCTCTTTTTAATCAGACCAGATAGTTGTCATTTGAGGAATGGGCCTGTTGATTGGATTAACCCATTATTAGCGCAGGGGTTTCTGGTTTGGGTGTCTGTGCCGGGCTCCATTTCCTGTGGTGCTCTAATGTCTGTGCCTGGTCACAGTCCGCCCCCGCAGAAGGGGTGGTGGGGTGTTCTAATCCTGCTGGCTTCATTCATAAGCTAGAGCCAAGGAGAGATTACTGTGGAGTGGTGTAATAGTGTGCCCAGTCAGGGTGGAATGTGGCGTCCACTCTGCTGCCTCATGCAGAGAAAGATTTCAATATAAACAGCACTGAGAGCTCCCTTTGAGTTGGCCTTCTCTCTGTAACATGAGCCCTTTTCAACAGGGACATGTTCATAAGAGAGCGCGTACAGAAAACATTTGCAACAGAAAACTAATGTTTCTATATCCAGGTAGTCCTCACTATTTACATCTGAGCTATTCAGCAGACTCTCTTATCCAGATTGACTGACAGTAGTGAGTGCATACATTTTCATACCGTTCCCCCGTGGAGTGGAACCCACAGCCGTGGTGTTGCAAAGCACCATGCTCTACCAACTGAGCTACACAGGTTTATTTCAGTCTGTTGTCTTCAGTTTGGTGCCTAATGAACACTACCCTGCAAACATTTACGCAGGTTTCCCAAGTATCTCGATGGCGTGGATGAACAGAGGGAGCCCTTTTCCAGCATGTTTTATATCCCAGATTGACCATTTAGGCGAATTTATTAGCAGTCATTCTGCAGCTTGTTTACTAGACCAGGCCTGTGGAGAGGATGGGAGGGGAGCCTGGTAATTTCATTAGCAGTAATTTCCTCTACAAGCCCATTACTTTGATGAAGTTCAGAGAAATGTTGATGGCCCTAAATGAACGGGGTTAGTCATTTTATTGACCATTCACTTTGTAACTGTTTCGGCCCTTTGATTGTACCCAGCAGCTGTAATGTGGTAGGAGGGCCAGACATATACAGTATAATATTATACTGTTGTAAACGGTACCAGTGAAGTTGCAGTCAGTGAAACAAAGCCATCACAGCCATCATGCTTCACTGCTGAAGAAACAGAACAAGCCGAAAACATGCCCAACATTTTATGCTACATTTATTCCAATGCTGCTAATAGGTTATCTTGAGTTTAGCCTAGACTACGACACTGCACTGTTCAGGACTAGTGTCATATTGTGCGCTTAGTGTTGGCTGAGCTCCAGTGTCATGCTAGAAGACATGTTCTTTAATCAGGGGCAGTGGTGCAGTGAGTGAGCAGTAACTGACTGCTCTCAGATAGCTGATACTGTCCTTAATGCTCCCTTAAGGGCTTCTAACACCCATTCTTCCCTGTCTCCGGCAGAAGTGCCTAGCTGCCATTCTGTCTACCTGAGGCAAGACGGCTATCTGGCTCACAGCAGCAGGACTGAAGGTGAGGGATGACGCTTGGAGACATGCATGTTGGTTGGGTTATTCATCCCGTCCAAGTTGCCGTTTCCCTAACGTGATTTCTCAACACTGTCTCGTCTCTCAGGCTGCATGTTCGATAAAGTCGCAAGACATTTCTACGACGACACCTGCGTGGTCCCCGAAAAGGTTGAAGGTGAGATGTCCAAGAAACGGCTGCTTTCACTTGTAATTTCAATCAAAGATATTCATTGAAATGTGAAATAACAACCTCCCCTCCCTCCCTCCCTCCCTCCCTCCCTCCCTCCCTCCCTCCCTCCCTCCCTCCCTCCCTCCCTCCCTCCCTCCCTCCCTCCCTCCATCCTCCTCCCTCCACCCCCCCTCTAGGTGACATAAAGCAGGAGTCAGGTCTGTATCGTGAAGGTCCAACCTACCAGCGCCGAGGCTCACTGCAGCTCTGGCAGTTCCTGGTGGCTCTCCTGGACGACCCGTCCAACTCTCACTTTATCGCCTGGACCGGCCGGGGCATGGAGTTCAAACTCATCGAGCCAGAGGAGGTGAGTGCATGTCTGTCTCATCATATTCCACATGGAGTATCTTTGTCCCTTCAAGCAACAGTGACCATATTATTCTGATCATTGAAGTGAGTTTGAGGTGAAATCTGTTCTTCAAACGGTCAGAATAATGTGTTAGGAAACGTTTGAACGAGGCAATGTACCGTACTGACATTCCTTTTTTATTGCCTCACCACGTGCTAAAAGTATGAAATCTGATCAAATCAAACAAACTGTCAACCAGAGAGTGGCCTACTAAACGTTTCAATGAACCTGTTCCTAAAAATATAAACGGTGTTGACGGTTCTGCCCTTTGAAATGGAACAGGTCTGGGTTTGTGCGCTCAAATCGCAGACACAGAGGCACAGTCAGTGTCTGGTGTGTTGGTTGGGTAATGGTTAGTGGAGTGTGTGTGTATGTGTGTGTTGGGGGGGTAACTTGACATCGGTCCACATGGCCCAACTCAGTGGGACCAGCCAGCTGCAGCGAACAGGGGGGCATTCATACCATCAGGTGACCAAACGCGCTAACTTTGGGCTTTGGGTGGCGGTAAATTCTGCCTTTGGCCCGGGCAGGTGTAACACATGAATGAGCATGAGGACATGAAAGGGGGTGCAACGTTTTTAGTGTTGGGTCCAGGCAGAGAGGGAGAGAGAGAGATACAGGGTTAGAAAGAGAGAGAGAGAGACAGGGAGAGAGAGAGAGAGAGAGAGAGACAGGGAGAGAGAGAGTGGTATACAGAGACAGTGGGAGCAGGGCTTTAGAATGGAGGATGGGAGGTTGTGTGGTCTGGTAGACAGGTGCTGTAACATCTGCTGCCTGCTCCACTGGGTGGGTGACAAGTTCCTAATGAACACATCCCTGTCAAGGGGTGTGCAGTCTGGTTCCACTCTAATTGCTGTTATTAGGAAATATGGATTAGTAAGCTTTGACATTTAGACAACGTCATTGCATTTTTACCGGGAAGTTGTGCAACAGGGGGCGTGTTATGTTCTCACCTCTTATTATGCACAAGGAATATGTTACAAGACTGAAGCCACTAACCTGTACAATGTGATCCTTCTATGACATTCTGGTTCTATTCATTTCACCATAACCATTTCCCCTTTGTTTATGTGTGTCTGTCTGTTCGTGGATGTGTGTGACAAAGGTTGCACGTCGATGGGGAATCCAGAAGAATCGACCTGCTATGAACTACGACAAACTCAGCCGATCGTTACGCTATTACTACGAAAAAGGCATTATGCAGAAGGTAAAAGAGGCCTAAGGCAGCACCCTGACAAGAGACATATGACGATGGTTCCACGTGTGATTAGCTGTAATATAGTCTTCTCCATAGTCAACCATGGGCTCTGACCACTGTCCCTTTGGGGACAATAAAGTTCATCTCATTTCATCTTATCTAATCTTATCTTATCTCCAGGTGGCAGGGGAGAGATACGTGTACAAATTTGTGTGCGACCCCGAGGCTCTGTTCTCCATGGCCTTCCCTGACAATCAGCGGCCCGTGCTGAAGACGGACATGGAGCGGCAGATCAACGAGGAGGACACAGTGCCGCTGTCACACTTTGACGAGAACATGGCCTACGTACAGGAGGCGGGGCCCTACTGCAACCCGCCACACCCGTACAGCGAGGGCTACGTTTATTAACGTAAAGCCCCGAGACGCCGAACTGGTGTACTTCACAGTCGCTACGGAGGGGAAGGACTTTGTCATTCAGAGGATCCCGACTCACCCTCTCTCACAAACACCACCCTTTTTCTTCCATTTTATTTTTTGACGTCCAAGCTGTGCTGCAGGATGGAGAGTGCACTTTATGGACTGACTGACAGTTTGTGAACCTGCGGGGGCTAGCTATGTAATTTGGGTCGTTTCAGATGTTTATGTTGAATTTAAAGGAGGGATTCTCCCCCCCCCCCCCCATAAGCATGCCGTATTCGTATGAGACAGGACTCAAAGGCCAAAGGTCACATATGGACATATTCCTGCAGTCTAGGCAGCTGAATCCTCAGAGCTTGAAGAAAAAAAATCCTCCTGATCTTTTCGACAGCTACAGGAAGCATCCTCAATTATTTCTTTCATTCCTCTTTTTGTTCAATTGCCCTTTCATCTCCATAATGTGTACTTTCTTACTCATTTAAGTGAATAATGCAATGTATTGTAATGACATGCTTTTAAGATACTTTTATGGTGAAGTGACATAATTCTAGACTTGAAACAGTAATGTAATTATAAAAATCTTAGTTGACATCTACATGCTGCCTTGCTGCCAGTTTTAAACGTGCCCCTTTGCCAGTACTGACTGACCCACAGTGCATCATGATATGACTGAGTTTTGGGTTCCTTTTCAAAACTGCATTGACTGTGTAGACCTGTAGGAATTCGAAACGATCAGATGCAAACAAATTCACCCTAAACATACTTTACTATATGTAATTCAAATGACCTGTATTCAAAAGACAAATGAAGCGGAGACTGTACCTTATTTAGTCTTTGTATTGTTGTGTATATCACACCAGCGGCCAACTTAATGAATTACATATTTATAACAAACATTTCATTCTGATTTGTCCTACATTATACGACACAAATGTATTTTATGTCAATGATGTGTATTACTTCAGCCATAACACGAGTTATCTGATATTTCAAGGCCACAATGTGGGAATTGTACAAAACAAACATTCCCTTTATATCCTATCACACGATGTTGTCGTCCCCCTTTTAAAATCAAACGTAATGTGAGGAATGCATACAAAAAAGAGATAAACATGCTAATCAAATCATATCTAACTTTTTCCTTTTTGTTTGTAGACAAATGATGTACGTGTTGCATTTGAATAAAAAGGTATCAGAACTATTTTGAATTTTCTAGTATTATAAAGATCCATGTTCTATCTGAAATAGGGTTTCCATGTATAATCAGGTAAATGCACATTGGTTGCTGCTTCGAATTGTAACTGTCATTTTATAGTCTAAGAATAATGGCAAACTGCAATCTGCAATTCTACGTTCTGTGTTTAAGTGTTTTGTTTAGTCATATGTTTTGTTTTATATTCTTCAAAAAGGGAAAAAAATGAAGTTCACGATGAAGTTCTGTAAAAAAGTATACAGGTTGGGATGGAATTAGCAATAGCCAAAATTCTGTAATAAAATAGTGCTGAAAAACTGGTACATGCGTGATTGTCACCCATGAAAATATATACATGTTTTTTTTGACCATGAATACAATATTTTCAGATTTATTAGCAAGTAAACATTTTTAAAGAGAATTGAAGTATGGGATCTTGGTGAGCTATCTACGGCAACTACTGAAATAGAACATATCATTTTTGTTGTCATTTCCACAGCCAATTTTACCACAAAACCTCTTATTGCATAAAACATAAATATTCTGTAAGGTTTCAAAACCGCATTACTCAGTAAGGATGTTGTAGTTCATAGATTTATTGACAGGCATAGACAAATTTAGAGCAGTTCAACCAAGCATGAGTGGGTTGGTGTAGAGAAGGGCAACGGAGAAAAGTAACTCATCAATTTCCAGGTTGGTGGGGATACTCTACCGCAAAGCATTTAGCCAAAAGTGACACCCAAAGAAAAATCAATGTCTAATTTAAGGCAGTATTTTTTTCATGTTGGACAATTGTTGGTGTCTTTTGTTCCTACTCTTAAAAGCTGGAGTGTCAGTAATGAAAAAGTAACACTGCCTTAAAGTTATTATTGCCTCTTGTAAAGTGTCACTCGCAAAAAAAATCAATGGCTAATTTAAGGAAGCATTGTTTAATTGGTTTCACTGGGGGAAAAATGAAAACGGATGTGTAGGTAATGAAAAAGCACAGTTTGGCTTAATTTGTCAGGCCAGGTTACAGGCAAACCCTATTATAGGTCCTAGTCTTAGATGTTTTTATTGATTGCCTATAGTGCAATGTATTGCCCCTTTAACTTTATCCAGCTGATTGCTTTTTTGAAGCATTTACTAACACCTAACTTTTAATATGATGAATTACATATTATTTGATTACAGGGTCGTTCCACCAATTCAGTGCTTTGAGAAGTGTAACTTGGTAAAATAAAACAGTTGATTTGACCTCATTTTTACATTCTGTCATAAAGAACAGATGTTCAACTATACTGAACAAAAATATAAACGCAACATGCAACAATTTCAATGATTTTACTGAGTTACAGTTCATATAAGGAAATCAGTCAACAGAAATAAATTCATTAGGCCCTAATCTATGGATTTCACATGGGCACAGCCAATCAGAATGAGTTTTTCACCACAAAGGGCTTTATTACAAACAGAATTACTCTTTTTTTGTTCAGTATACATAAAAAAAACAGGGTAACAGGGTTGGAGATTTTATCTGAATTAAATTCCTCGTGAAAAGAGGAATGGAAGCATGTTGTGTGCAACAGGGAGTGGCAATTTAATTGCTCAAATATTTCTAGCCTGTCTATCTATGGGTAACAGGGTTAACGTGATATGCTCAACCCGCTCAGATTTTCACCACAAAACATCAGAAAGTGGCCAAAAAATTGTCGACCCAGCTCTTTTGATTTGACACTGCGATTTTACTATTGGATGTTCAATGTTTCTTTGGATTTTTTTTTTAAAGGAATAGTTTCACCATATTAAAGTGAATGTTCAGTACATTTGAATGTTTGAATGTTCAGTACATTTTAAGGGTTGACCTTAATATGAGGGACAGAGTCACTAATCACATTAAATAATAGTCTTCAGAAATGACTTTATCAAAGCAACATAATAAATAGGTCTTTACAATGATGGCGAAACATTGACTTTTTTCACTTTAGCAAGCCTCTGTTCATACTACAAATGTGATTACATGGTCTATATTAAAGGTCATTTCTTTTAATATAACAGGCTTTTAAAATTAAATATTGATTCACAATTTCTCCTTAAAATATCAAAAGAATGTAAAAGGCACTTTTTTCGTGGACCGACCGTATATTCAAACTTGTGCTTCCGGAGAAAATACTTTTAGTTTTGGTGTCTCATCTCAGTTGTGTGTGTCCAAGGCTGTGGTTGACTTTGGCTGTTGAAATGAACTTCACGGTTCAAGAGCGGACACAAATGACTGTGGTTTATTCAAAGTTCCACATTGAAATCCCATGCAAACCTCTGTGTTTTAAATAGGTGGTGAGCGTTCGTGTCATCAGGGAAATTGAATGCCCTACAAAAGAGCACTAAGCAAGAGAGCTTATAGAGATCCTATAACATTTTATTTCACCAATAAATTAATAGGTTTCAGAGAAAGGAGTTCATTTTGTGAAGTCCTCTAGGCTTCATGTATAGGAGCTGAAAATCGCCATGCTAATCCTGTTATCTGGTTACAATACATAGAACATGGGTTAAAGGGATAGTTCAGCTAATTTATCATATTTCTGTCATTGTCCATATACTGCTTTTCAAAGAGAACGCATATCTAAATATGTCAAATCACTAAACTATCACTTTAGATTTCAATTTTTTTTTAAACCTTATGCATTGTGTGACAGTAGCTACATTTTTCCATTTACTACCAGTCATGCTAAAATGGGATGATTCGTGTGTCTCTGAACTGTGATTCTGTCCATTCTGTCCTCCCCCGCTGGAGCAAGCAGATGGCCCTTGGTTCTTGAGTCATCACAAACCCATTACGGGAGTGACTCGTGTTCACCGTGGCTGCCTTGATTCGTGCCCAATGGTCCTCGCTATACCTCGCCGGTGTTTGCAGAGGCTCTAAGTTCTCTTTGGGCTTCATGACACGCAGTGTTTGCTCAGGTTAAATGGCTTGTGTTGCCAGCCGAGTCGCCTGATTGGCTCTGACACTGTAGTATTTGACAAGTGAAATGACATTGGGCCACCCCCATGTAGCAAATGTGTTTGGGCTTTCGAAACAAGTGTGCTTTTAATATGGTGTGTTTACCCATGAGAAAGCCCCTAAGTGTGTTTCTATCTTTCCTGCCATGGTCTATCAGTGGCCAGACCAGTGAGCATAAATCATTCAGGGGTAAATCAGAGGAACAACAGTGGTTTTACAAGGATAAGCAGGGAGATAATAAAGCCTCTGTAATAGCAGGCCCATTACAGCTGTTGGTACAGTTAAAGGCACTGTCTGCTGATTTAAAAAATATACATTTAATAGCGTGGGAGGGTTGAGGAGGAGGCTTGAAGCGCTGGACATCTTGCTATGACATGCATTATATGAACTAGGTCTACAGAATTATACCTAGGAGAAGCCACTTCTATAGAGGAACTTTGAATGTCCTTTGAGTCAGCTAGCTAACAAGCTTTAGCTAGCTAGAAAGCTTGTGTGTTCAGAGCGCCACCAGAATTAAAAACACATCTTACCTTTTGTAGTTAATAAATCCAACGTAAAAAGTAGTATCTTGGCCTATAGTATCCTTAACTAACATTGAAAAAGTTAATCCATTCTTCTCTAGTTCATAAAAAATCTCTCTCCATAATCTCTGAATCATGCTTGCAACTTCAGTAGCCTATGCTTCGGAGGGGGGAGGGGCAGGTAGCCTAAACATGCACAGGCAAAGATTTTCAAATTGCAGGCAGACACTAGAATGAGTTTCTGATTGACAGAGTGAGTGCTTTACATATGTGCTTTGTTGTATTTTGTTGTGGGAATAGAAAAAAATGCTTGGAACATAAAATAACATTATTATCTGATTCCTATGCTTTTAAAATAACGATTCTGTTCTGAAACAGTATGGATCACTTTCGTTCCAGGTTCCATTTCTGTTCCTTGAAAAATGTCATTCTTTGCCAGTTTTTTGTTCTGTTCCCTGAACGGGTTTCATATACATTACCAGTCAAAAGTTTGGACACACCTACTCATTCAAGGGTTTTTCTTTATTTGAACCATTTTCTACATTGTAGTAAAGACATCAACACTACGAAATAACACATATGGAATCATGTAGTAATGGGAAAAAAAAGTGCTAAACAAATCAAAATATATTTTATATTTGAGATTCTTCAAAGTAGCCACCCTTTGCCTTGATGACAGCTTTGCACACTCTTTGCATTCTCTCAACCAGCTTCATGATGTAGTCACCTGGAATGCATTTCAATTAACAGGTGTGCCTTGTTAAAAGTTCATTTGACAAATGTATTTCCTTCTTAATGCATTTGAGCCTATCAGTGTTGTGACAAGGTAGGGGTGGTATACAGAACATAGCCCTAGTTGGTGAAAGTCCAAGGCCTTATTATGGCAAGAACTTAAAAAAGAAAAAAGTAGTGGTAGTGGTAGCTGTGCCACCAGAGACTCTGGGTTTGAGCCCAGGCTCTGTCGCAGCCGGTCGCGACCGGGAGGTCCATGGGGCGACGCACAATTGGCCTAGTGTCGTCTAGGTTAGGGAGGGTTTGGCCGGTAGGGATATCCTTGTCTCATCGTGATCTAGCGACTCCTGTGGCGGGCCGGGCGCAGTGCACGCTGACCAGGTCGCTAGGTGTACGGTGTTTCCTCTGACACATTGGTGTGGCTGGCTTCCGGGTTGGATGCGTGCTGTGTTAAGAAGCAGTGCGGCTTGGTTGGGTTGTGTTTCGGAGGATGCATGGCTCTCGACCTTCGCCTCTCCCGAGTCCGTACGGGAGTTGTAGCGATGAGACAAGACAGTAACTACTAACAATTGGATACCACGAAATTGGGGAGAAAAGGGGGGTAAAATAAAGAAAAAAAGAAAAGAGTAACGACAGTCCATCATTAATATGTTTAACACTTTTTGGGTTACTACAGAATTCCATATGTGTTATTTCAGTTTTGATGTCACTATTATTCTAATATGTAGATAATAGTAAAATAAAGAATAACCCTTGAATGAGTAGGTGTGTCCAAACCTTTGACTGTATATATTTTTTTTTACACACCACTCATATTTCAAAACATGAAAACACACATTTTCATAAATACACATTGGCCCTTTAATGTCCAATGTAGGTGAGCCTACATCTACAACAGTTTCATTAATTGCACCGAGCCCATCCAGGTTGTGTAATGTGTAGTCTGACGTAATTGTTTTCTCCAGTAGCCACTCACTCGCGAATGGATCAAAGGTCTCAGAGAAGCTGCTGACTCCTGAGACGAACAGCGTCGTCTGTAATTTACGAGGAGCCCTCTCAGATCTAGGCATCGCCGGTGGTTCCATCCACACTCATTACACTGTTCCCCTGTTGATCTGGTTGCCATCTTCCTGTTCTGGAGCAGATGAAACACCAAGAGCAGACTGACTGACAGAAACTGACACCAAGATCATGGCAGTAATAAATAGGGGCCTGATCCATGTTTAGAAAGCTGCGGAATTGGATATTGAGATGCTTTTAGGTGGGAGCGTCAGGTCGAAGTAGTTTCTGACTAGACTGTGGGCAGAAGATGATCTGATCATTGACGGGGTAGTAATCGGTTAACAGCCCTATCCTTTATCCAGTGGGTGGAACTGTTCGATGCCCTGCTTATTTAGAATGGATGCCCTGCTTATTTTCAATGGGGATTTCTCACATTCATCAAATTTTGTCTAATACCACTAAATGAAAACAAACGTACTTTGCCGTTCAAAGTCTATTCTCAATATGTAGACCTATCTTTGTTACCGTTTACATAATATCCTTTGTCAAAATGGGTGATGTATTTAAACAACCCTTCACATGACACTGTGCTTGTGTCTTGATGATGATCTGTGATTGTATGGCAGCATGGCATCTATTGTTCACATAGCTTTGAAGTTATGATTGCTGCCTGCATCTGCAAATAGTTTTTGTGTTTCGTGATGAGGATGATGGTGATGATGGTGATGATGATGATGGTGATAATTTGTTGTTGTACTTATTGTTAGTGTGGCTACTTTTTTTCGTCTCCTACCTGCACTACGAGTGGTGAGGGTTAATACTCTCACACGACAGCCCCAACACACCATGTGGCGTGCCACATTCACCGCCAGCCAACGCTCGACTCCGGAGACGTTTTGTACACACAAACGGGAGGCTGTCAAAACCAACAGTCGAGGCAGGGTTGCCACGACAGCGCCTCGTCTCGCATCTCCTTCTACGGGTGTCACACTGTTGGCCTGGCGCTCGACCCGTCTCTTCACTTTCCACAATGTCGTTTGATCTCTGCCACGCCAACACCACAGATCAGTCTCACGACAGACCCTAGTACACAAAGCCACCCAGTGTCAGTGTGGTGGCCAACCATCTGTCGCCGGGCCCAGAGAACTTAGCAGCATAGGGCCCAACCTACTCACGCACAGTTTCCCCTCCCCTGGACCATTAGCTCTGCTACATACAGCGAGTGTACCTCAGAGGGGCTCTTAATAGGCACAAAATGGAGTCCTAGCTACATAATTCCCATACGGCTGCTTTTCAGTGTATACATACATAATTCATTTTTCAACCATTTAAATGCGTTTCCTCAGCCGTTTAACAAATATTTTCTGCCATATAGAGCGTAAATAACAATAATGACAACGCTAAGAAAAATGTATCTGGGAGAAGTAAACATTTTAAAAATAAAAATAAGTTTAATATAAGAGTCAGGGAATCCACTAATTTAACTCATAGAGAGAGTTTAGTCAGTGCAGAGCCTGGAAAGTACACTAATGTAGTCAGATGATGATAGATGTTGCATGGCTAAATGTAGACCACCTCACATTTATAACGACCTAATGCTCTTAAAATAGGCTTAAGAGGAGAACTAGAAATAGGTCCAGGGAAAATGATCAGTTTCTTTCTCTGTGGAGTTTTTACAGATGCGCTCGCTGTGCTAATACATGGCAGCCATGTCAAATCTACTAAATAATGCACCTATTAAAATACACCTTCATTTCTTTGTGATGAGAATTTATGGGACATTCACCTGTGAGATTGAGTACAGGTGGTAGTATTCTAGTCATAACTATCTTAAAGTTATTTTATTCTTTTGTAGCTCAATGTTAAAGTTTCCCTAATGTTAAATAAGGTAGGCAGAGAACAGTTTGCTTTGGATTGTTAGCTAAATCCAGGATCTGGCGAGATTCTAAAAATGTGCATATATTGGAACCTAACAGAGTCAATAAAGGAAGCGAAAACAAAAATAGACACACTATGATTTTAAGCTTAACAAAATGCTCCAAATAGTGTGCATATTAAATGGCACAAGCAAACAATTGTCTGTGGAGGCCTACACAGACCCTGGCCAATGATATCTAAAGATCAAAAATAAACCCAAGTGTGGCGCCTGTCAGATTTAGAACACCATCTCAAAATACATGTCATAAACAAGGGAGACAAATATATTTCTTTCAAGGTGTATATGTTTCTTTCAAGGTGTATATGTTTCTTTCAAGGTGTATACGTTTCTTTCAAGGTGTAAACAGAAGACAGAAGAACAAGAACCTCCCCCCCCCTCTGCTCGTCAACCATATTGGGAACAACAAAGGTGCTGTGTGATATTGTAAATGGCACACCCAGGCTCCTCCACAAGCTTACATGATGTAACGTCATATATATGACACCGTAATATATGCCTATATATGGCATATACAGTATATGATATATACACAAAACCTGAACAAAGCCCAAGAGACAGCCATGGCAGTGAGTTTGAGTTGACCATTACAAACCCACTCATATGAGGATCAATTCTGCTGTAGACCCCCATCGTCTTGTTTTGGCAACAGAGGGCCGAGGGATTGGATGCCGAGCCAGGACAATATGTTTTTTCAAATGCCCCTCAACCAATATTTATTTAGCTACAAGCTGGCATGTCTGAAGAGATTTACAGAGCCAAGGCTACTGTGGAACCCTGGTTTAAACACAACGAGACTTTAGGATCAAACCCTACTTCAAAACCCTACTTGACATTGACCACAGTAATCTACTGCTCAAAGACTGCACTAGTAAGTAACATGACAATTAAATAATACATAAGAGACAACAACACGTATTGTGTGAAGTCAACCAATGAATAATGTTGCGGACAGAAAAAGAGAATCTAACAAAATATGGGAGGTTAAATAAAGCCCATTAGACAGCGAGGAGAGTCCTGAATCAATGCCATCTAGGTGTCGAGAAGTACTTGTTAAGTCATTCCTTTAAGATAGAGACACTAGGCACATTAGTCACTTTTAACACTATTTCATTGGCTATTCAGTGAAGTATGAGGAGTAGCTATGTTGTAAAACACTTAACTGTAGCATGGTCATAGAAGGATGGGAGGAGGGAGGAAACGGGTGGTATAGAGAGGCACTTAATTTATTTATTTTTTGTCTTTAAACAGATGGTTCCTTATGTGCCGAGCGGAAGTGTCTGTTAACTCAGTTGGCTCGCTATAGCGGTGGCTGCTGGCCAACGACAACAACGGGATCGGGGAGTGCGAGCAACAGTGCAGTTTGCAATCTTCAGATGCACTGCTAACAGAAGGAAGGCAGGCTGTACATACTGTTGCACGGCCATCCCATGTCTATCTGTGCCAGGGGGACTCACTGTGGGCAACGGCTCGTCTTCACTCCTCCTGCAAGTCCAGGCAGGGAAAACAGTGGAAATGGGGAAAAAAATAGTAAAAAGTGATGATGATCACAACACTTTGTACAGAATGTGGGCCAAACATGTCAGCATTAAGTCTGTTGGGAGGCAAGGAGGTTGTTTGTTTTGTCCCTGGCTCTGCCCTTCAGTGTCTGTAGGCTGGAGAGGGTATGATGTGTGATTACTTTATGTGTATGTGTTTATTTTCTAGTGTAGTGAGAAGTCAGTCAACTATTTATCTACAGATGTAGGATCTTAATTTGATTACTCTTTTGTTGCTGAGAATTTTCTTTGCAGGAAATGCAGATGAGCTTCATGATTTACATAAATTCACTGAACACATCGGTTATATTAACAGTATTGCACTTTTCATGTAGCCTACTTTTGGCCAGCTAATAGCCTAACGCTGATCAAGCAACACTATGGACTGAACGTTCAAATCCTGTTGCTGCAGGATTTTGCTGTGACAATATAGGTTGCATTAAGATCTTACATCTGTAAACTTCTTATCTTTAGATAAGATTTCATCATATAAGAAAGATATATACAGTTGAAGTCGGAAGTTTACATACACCTTAGCCAAATACATTTAAACTCAGTTTTTCACAATTCCTGACATTTAAACCTAGTAAAAATTCCCTGTCTTAGGTCAGTCAGGATCACCACTTTATTTTAAGAATGCGAAAAGTCAGAATAATTGTAGAGAGAATGATTTATTTCAGCTTTTATTTCTTTCAGCACATTCCCAGTGGTTCAGAAGTTTACATACACTCAATTAGTAATTTGTAGCATTGCCTTTAAATTGTTTAACTTGGGTCAAACGTTTCGGGTAGCCTTCCACAAGCTTCTCACAATAAGTTGGGTGAATTTTGGCCCATTCTTCCTGACAGAGCTGATGTAACTGAGTCAGGTTTGTAGGCCTCCTTGCTCGCACACACCTTTTCAGTTCTGCCCACAAATGTTCTATTATATTGAGGTCAGGGCTTTGGAAGTATGCTTGGGGTCGTTGTCCATTTGGAAGACCCATTTGCGACCAGCAAAGCACCCCCACAACATGATGCTGCCACCCCCGTGCTTCACGGTTGGGATGGTGTTCTTCAGCTTGCAAGCATCCCCCTTTTTCCTCCAAACATAACAATGGTCATTATGGCCAAACAGTTCTATTTTTGTTTCATCAGACCAGAGGACATTTCTCCAAAAAGTATGATGTTTGTCTCCATGTGCAGTTGCAAACCGTAGTCAGGCTTTTTTTACAGCGGTTTTGGAACAGTGGCTTCTTCCTTGCTGAGCGGCCTTTCAGGTTATGTCGATATAGGACTTGTTTTACTGTGGATATTGATACTTTTGTACCCGTTTCCTCCAGCATCTTCACAAGGTCCTTTGCTGTTGTTCTGGGATTGATTTGCACTTTTCGCACCAAAGTACGTTCATCTCTAGGAGACAGAATGCGTCTCCTTCCTGAGCGGTATGACGGCTGTGTGGTCCCATGGTGTTTATACTTGCATTCTATTGTATGTACAGATGAACGTGGTACACTTAGGCGTTTAGAAATTGCTCCCAAGGATGAACCAGACTTGTGGAGGTCTACAAAAAAGATTCTGGGGTCTTGGCCGATGTCTTTTCATTTTCCCATGGCCTTGAAATACATCCACAGGTACACCTCCAATTGACTCAAATGATGTCAATTAGCCTATCAGAAGCTTCTAAAGCCATGACATAATTTTCTGGAATTTTCCAAGTTGTTTAAAGGCACAGTCAACTACTGGAATTGTGATACAGTAAACTATAAGTGAAATTATCTCTCTCTAAACAATTGTTGGAAAAATGACTTGTGTCAAGCACAAAGTAGATGTCCTAACCGACTTGCCACAACCATAGTTTGTTAACAAGAAATTTGTGGATTGGTTGAAAAACAAGTTTTAATGACTCCTACCTAAGTGTATGTAGACTTCAGACTTCAGACTTCAACTGTACATGTTCAAGCCAGAAGGTATGAATGAGTCATATTCATCTCATTTGAGATTTCACTCATTAAAAACGTATGCTAATGAATTAATATTGATACTCTTGAACCTACAGTATTGGTCCTATAGCAACAGAAAAAACTGGCATCAAATGTGTGTACTGGGACAGTTGCTTCGCTAAAGCTTGATTGATCTCCCAATATGTGTCCCCCCCCCCCCCACATTGGGAAAAACAGAGTCTCTCAATGTTCAATTCAATTCAATTTCAATTCAAGGGGCTTTATTGGCATGGGAAACATACGTTAACATTGCCAAAGCAAGTGAAGTAGATAATATACAAAAGTGAAATAAACAATCAAAATTAACAGTAAACATTACACTCACAGAAGTTCCAAAAGAATAAAGGCAATACAACTGTTGTATTATGTATATATATACAGTGTTGTAACGATGTGCAAATGGTTAAAGTACATAAGGGATAATACATAAGCATAAATATGGGTTGTATTTTCAATGGTGTTTGTTCTTCACTGGTTGCCCTTTTCTTGGGGCAACAGGTCACAAATCTTGTTGCTGTGATGGCACACTGTAGTATTTCTCCCAGTAGATATGGGAGTTTATGAAAATCGGGTTTGTTTTCGAATTCTTTGTGGATCTGTGTAATCTGACGGAAATATATGTCTCTAATATGGTCATACATTTGACAGGAGGTTAGGAAGTGCAGCTCAGTTCCCACCTCATTTTTTTGGCAGTGTGCACATAGCCTTCTCTTCACATAGTCTTCTCTTGAGAGCCAGGTCTGCCTACGGCGGCCTTTCTCAATAGCAAGGCAATGCTCACTGACTCTGTACATAGTCAAAGAGTTCCTTAAATTTGGGTCAGTCACAGTGGTCAGGTATTCTGCCACTGTGTACTTTCTGTTTAGGGCCAAATAGCATTCTAGTTTGCTCTGTTCTTTTGTTAATTCTTTCCAATGTGTCAGGTAATTAGCTTTTTGTTTTCTCATGATTTGGTTGTGTCTAATAGTGTTGCTGTCCTGCTCTGTGGGGTCTGCTGGTGTTTGTGAACAGAGCCCCATTACCAGCTTGCTTAGGGGACTCTTCTCCAGGTTCATCTCTCTGAAGGTGATGGCTTTGTTATGGAAGGTTTGGGAATAGCTTCCTTTTAGATAGCTGTAGAATTTAAAGGCTTTTTTCTGGATTTTGATAATTAGCAGGCATTGCCCTAATTCTGCTCTGCATGCATTATTTGGGGTTTTACGTTGTACACGGAGGATATTTTTGCAGAATTCTGCGTGCAGTCTCAATTTGGTCCCATTGTCCCATTTTGTGAATTCTTGGTTGGTGAGTGGACCCCAGACCTCACAACCATAAAGGGAAATGGGTTCTATAACCAATTCAAGTATTTTTAGCCATATCCTAATTGATATGTCAAATGTTATGTTCCTTTTGATGGCATAGAATGCCCTTCTTGCCTTGTCTCTGTCACGTCTGCTCCCGCTCTTCCCTCCCTCCGACGCTTGAGCACGCCAGGTTGCCCTGCATCACACACTCCTGCCATCCATTACGCACACCTGCCTTCCCTCATCACACGCATTAGCGTTATTGGACTCACCTGGACTCACTTATCACCTGTTTATTTCCTCCCCTATTTTTGTCAGTTCCCAGATCTGTTCCCCACTGCTGCATTGTATAGTTTTTGTCTTTAATATTAGTTTGCTTGCGCTGTTACTGTCTCATTCAATATCTGTCTTTATTAAATGTTTTACTCCCCGTACCTGCTTCGTCTCTCCAGCGTCAACTCATGTGAAATTCTCTCAGATCATTCACAGCTTTGTGGAAGTTACCTGTGGCGCTGTTGTTTAGGCCAAGCTATGTATCGTTTTTTGTGTGCTCTAGGGCAACGGTGTCTAGATGGAATTATTTGTAGTCCTGGTGACTGGACCTTTTTTGGAACACCATTATTTTGCTCTTACTGAGATTTACTGTCAGGGCCCAGGTCTGGTAGAATCTGTGCCGAATATCTAGGTGCTGCTGTAGGCCCTCCTTGGTTGGTGACAGAAGCCCCAGATCATCAGCAAACAGTAGACATTTGACTTCAGATTCTAGTAGGGTGAGGCCAGGTGCCGCAGACTGTTCCAGTGCCCTCGCCAATTCATTGGTATATATGTTGAAGAGAGTGGGGCTTAAGCTGCATCCCTGTCTCCCTCCACAGGCCCTGTAGGAAGAAATGTGTGTGTTTTTTGCCTTTTTTAACCGCACACTTGTTGTTTGTGTACATGGATTTTATAATGTCGTATGTTTTTCCCCCAACACCACTTTCTATCAATTTGTATAGCAAATGTCAAATTGAGTCAAAAGCTGTTTGAAGTCATCAAACTTTGCCTTTGCCTTTGTTTCGGTTTGTTTGTCAATTAGGGTGTACAGGGTGAATACGTGGTCTGTCGTACAATCATTTGGTAAAAAGCCAATTTGTCATTTGCTCAGTATATTGTTTTCACTGAGGAAATGTACGAGTCTGCTGTTAATGCGGTTAACTGCTGTTAACGCAGAGGATTTTCCCAAGGTTGCTGTTGACGCATATCCCAAGGTAGTTATTGGGGTCAAATTTGTCTCCACATTTGTGGATTGGGGTGATCAGTCCTTGGTTCCAAATATTGGGGAAGATGCCAGAGCTAAGTTTTAGTATAGCCAATTAGAATTTGTTGTCTGTATATTTGATAATTTCATTGAGGATACCCTCAACAACACAGGCATTTTTGGGTTGGAGGGTTTTTATTTTATCCTGTAGTTCATTCAAGGTAATTGGAGAATTTACACCTTCACTATTACAGTGGAACATTTTGTCCAGGAAGTTGCCTAAAAGGGATTGCATTTGTTGTTGCCTAATTGTTTTTTGGTAGGTTTCCACACTACATTCCTTCCATCTACAGCATTTCTTAATATTACTCAATTCCTTTGGCTTTGATGCCTCATGATTGACTATTGCTTTGTTCAAGTAGACTGCGATTTTGCTGTGATCCGATAAGGGTGTCAGTGGGCTGACTGTGAACGCTCTGAGAGACTCTGGGTTGAGGTCAGTGATAAAGTAGTCTACAGTACTACTGCCAAGAGATGAGCTATAGGTGTACCTACCCTAGGATTCCCCTCAAAGCCTACCATTGCCTATGTACATACCCAGCGTGCGACAGAGCTGTTTTTGTGCTGCATCTGGCCCAGTGAGCGATATACAGTTACCAACCTATATTTCCAGTTGTATTCTCACCTCGCGATGCTGAGCGGCAAAGTGAAAATTGAAGGCAGAAGGCTCATGTGACAGGATTAATTAGACAGGGCCAAGTGAAGTCACACTCCTCATGGCAAACACACTTCAACCTTCAATTACACACAGTGCACAAAGCAATTAAAAGCTCCTTCTCTCCTCCTTCCTATGGAGTTCTACCTGTGACTGGCTCTCAGGCTCCAGGTCTGTCTATAGCACCGGCCCCAGGGGCCTAAGAAGCAGCACTAGCAGCACTAGGCCAATCCACAGGTAGGTAATTACAATTGATCAATTGGTGTTGGAGGTGTAATGGTTATTTTTAGCAAGCGTTCACCTCGTTTTGGGGAGATGTTGTTTTGCAGGTGAGGATCTGGTGGAGAGGAGGGGGGGATTCAGAGATAACTGTGTTTCTCAGTTCGTGAGACTTTGTTGCTCTAATGGGCTCTGCCTTTGAGTGTGGTAAAGCTCATGTTAGGAAACATTTTTATTTTTACCATGTAGTCTATATTTCACCTTTCTATTCATGGCATCTCAGAGGAATGGAAAAATAGTATTTCCACTGTTTTGACTGAAGTATATAGGTTCATCGATAACCTATTACCACATATCTGTCTTCACAGTATAATGACAGAGATCATGAGCCCACTCTTGCTAAGTCAAACAGCAACTTATTATAAGACTGTAGCATGGACATGATGGCTATGCCTACCATAAAGTTAAAGCTGCTGAACACAGCAGTCCATAAAACAGTCTCTCTCCCTCTTATCTACTGCACAATACAACACTAATGTGAGTTTTACACTGTGCTCTTCTCATTAGCACTGTCTCTTCATGCTATTCCTCAACAGGGCGATTGACACTGTGCACCATTCACCCTCTCCCTTGGTCCCCCTCCCATGCCTGTGGTGACCCCTGGGCCTGGGGCTGGGTACACCCTGTTACCACCCGCCCACCCTCCTCCCCACCGATTGATTTAGATGTCTTGCTGGTGCTCCACCGCCCCTCTAGTGTTCTAGTGACATGTATAGCGCGGAGCTAGACAGACTTAGACACTACCGGATGGCAGTGATGATGTTTACTATATCAGACGCCTTTGCACTCTTTTTCTCTCTTTCTATTTCTCTCCCTCTTCTGTTTCTCTCTCTCTCTCCCTCTCTTTTCTTTCTTTCTCTCTCCCTCCCACATCCTCTCCCTCTTTTCTCTTATTCTTTTCCCCTTCTGTTTCTTGCTCTCTTGTTCTCTCTGTCTCCTACGGCGATTCTTAGCTGGAAGCTGTTTGCAGTGTCTGCCTCCCTCACAAATAGAACGCCTTGGGGAGAAAACCAGTTATCTTACAGATTTACACCTCAAAGCAGTGATTTTAGCGATTCTGAAAGTCCAGCCAAAAGCGCCATGGGTCCTTTGAGTCTTTATGGTTGTTTTATAAATCAGAGATGCACATTTATTCTGAAAATCAGTTCATTTAGGGATGCATATCCAAATGGAAACCACACGGAGCTCTTTAAAACAGAGTTAATTTTTCCAACATTTCAATGGTTGAGTATTTGCACATGCCAGAGCCCAAATAATCAAAGGAGAAAACCATTGGTTTGTCTGTATCTTGTGCTACATCAACAGATTAATAAAGGAATGGACATACATTTTTGTGTCTCTGATTGAAGAATGATGTGGCTCTGCGTCTGTTCGCGTGCTGTGTACATAGCTACCAAAATAAGCCTCCTTGGAAAAACAGACCTAACTTGAGCAATGCTTGGGTTAATTCCAATTGAAGCAGCAAATTGACATACTTCCCTTAAGACCTTGACATATTATTAAGATTTAATGGTGGAATTATGATCATTAAAACAACATGACTGATACTGAGGGCAGATGATGAGCTATTCATTTAACCCTACTCTTCCTGTAATAATATTGAGACAGTCTGCCAGTTATTAGATCATAATTAGCTGGTGCAATCTGTACGGAATCTGAGGAAATGACGCCAAGTTAGCAGTGCAACAGAGCTCACTCTTCCGTGTGTACCATCACTGTATGGACCCACAGACATCTGTAACATTGTTGCTTACACAATGACTTAAAGTGAAAAATGTGAAGAAATAATTGCAGTGGATGGGGTAATTATTATACCTTCAGTTTGGTGGCTAATGTAATGAGCAGTATATGAAAGGACATGAGTCCTTCACCGAGCCAATTTGAATTGGAAGGAACACAATCCATGTGGCACCGGGCCAGATGGTAGCTAACCAAAACATAACTGGTCCGGTGCTTTATTGTGATACTGCAACCACCCAAACATCAAACCTTGTTTTGATTGTGTTCTGTCATAGTGTTGTCCCTCAGCGTTGACTCAAAGCAGAGGTCAATTGAGGGTTGGACTCACTTCCTGCCAGCTTGCCTTTTTCTTTGTCCCCCAGCTCTCTCTCTCTCTCTCTCCCTCCCTCTCTCTACCTCTCCCTAACTCGCATCCTTTGTCCTGATCTTGTCCACATTCTGATTGTGCCTACATTTTTTGACAGGTGTAGGCATTCACAAAACACATTGTGATCTGATTGTGATTAGATCATCCTGCCCATCACCGGAGGGTAGTCAGACATGCATAGTGTCTGGATATCTTACAAGTGTAGCTAGATCTGGACAGAGAAACCATTTAAATCATCATTATTCTGACATCTAAAATCATTGAAAGGTGGCACCATTGCCTGATTACATCAATATATGTCTTACAATAAATAAATAATTACAAAATAAAAATTACTGTGAATTAATTTGCATAAAGGAAGGGACCAGGAAATCTGGACACAATGGCCGGATAACAGACACATTTTAATTTAAATGTGTAGACACATTTCTGGAAATGTGGGCACAATCAGAATGTAGACAAGATCAGGACAAAGGACCCATGTTAGCACCAGGTATAAACAGGGCTCTCTCGCCCTCTCTCTCTCGCTCTCTCACACACACACACACACACACACACACACACACACACACACACACACACACACACACACACACACACACACACACACACACACACACACACACACACACACACACACACACACACACACACACACACACAGTTTGTCATGCATGGCTGGCCTAACTCTCTGATTTCCATACAGTGCGTGCTTGCATGTTTGTGTGTGTGGGTGGGTGGGTGTGTGTTCACTGTGCCAGTTTCAGTGATGTCAAATCTGCACCCTCAGCTGTTTCCCTCACTCACATGAGAGAGCATTACCCTATGGGCGCTCTTCTCTCAGCCTCCCTTAGGCATTTCTCCAGGTAGTGTTCGCCAAAGCCACCCTGTTAATAAGCAACATATTTGATTTTCAACATGCAACATATTGTGTCGGGCTCCAACTCTGTTCTGATATCCAACACGGCGACACCAGACGTATGGTAAGAGTTGAATTATTCAGGGAAGATCAGGAGTGTGGGAGAGGTGTCATACCACCCTGGGGTGCACACCATGCTTTGGGTGGGTGAGAATGTGAAACTGAGAACGTAGAGCCTCACTACATACATACTGTAGCCCCAGGCGGACTGGGAGCTGAGCAGGCCAAGTCTTGCAATTAGATTCCATTTTCCTTGTCACCACATGTTGAGATGTAAACCTGTACATCTGGAACCCACTGAAGTGGTAATGTAACTGTATACTGATATCATTGATAGGAATCGTGCATAGCAATATGTTTGTGTTGATCAGAACGCAGAAAAAAACATCACATAGCATAGACATTGCGCTTATTTCCACTCAGTGCCTATATAACCTGTCTTGTAGGTATTGCAAGTCACATCTAATGTGCGTACAATTTTAAAAGAGTACATTGGAATGTCCAACGGTTCAGATCCTATTTGGAGACACAACAACAACATGAGATTGGTCCATGCTGGTTGCCCCATCGCTGTCCTTGCGTGTCATTGTTTGGGAGTGGTGAGCGAAGGAGAGGAGCTTGTCCTGTGTTGATTACAGTACTGATGGGCCTCCATTTGTCACCGCTCTCGCTTAGCTCCAGCGCCGAGCAGCGGGGTTCCCTGATTACTTAATTGCTTGTAAGAGCTCATTAAAGCTTCCTATCCATCATAAGTCATATGGTGACTATCCGTTTGAGAGAGAGAGAGAGAGAGAGAGAGAGAGAGAGAGAGAGAGAGAGACAAGGATGTTACCACAGCAGCTCAGAATTTGGTCGATGGGAAACTGACTAGTCGAGATGTCTATGCATTTGCTGAGAGACAACTAGGTTAGTGGTGAGCTATAAAAGGACAGGACAAAAATGCTACATTGTACCTGATGATCAAGAAAAAAAACTGAACTGAGATGGTGGGCCAGAGTCTCGGTTTGGATTTCAGGAGGATTTCACACACATCACCAATACAATGATGATCTTTATGGACTTTCAATCCATTGGATCCTTAGCATGTAATAGATTTGGAGAATCTCAGAGACTTAACCAGGTGCAGGACTAGAATTGGATGCTGTTCGTATTAATTGGTGTTCATTTGCAAAGCGGCTGGAAAAAAACCTCTTTTGCCAAGAGCAAGTCTTACAAGCCCCCAGCTGGGGTTGTCAGGGGCAGGCTTGTTGGCATTGTGGCAGCATATGTTTGGTGCCAAGAACACCATCGATTTGCATTTCTTTTATATCAATTTCACAAAGCAGAAATGCTTTCTCTTGTGCAGAAATGATCCAAATGTGAGTGTTGCAATTAATCACAAGTGAAATATATCGGCTGATGAAAAGCCGTAATTCTAGTTGCAACATTTTTTGGGGGAAAGTGGGAGCAATCATTTACGACACGCGTAACATCTGCACCATGTTTCGCTTTCACATTTTGACAAATGTGCCGTTAAAATGGTGTGGCTGGGCTCCATTTGAGACTGGCTGGAAGGATAGACAGAAAAAGAAGCTGTATGAGCATTGAGATATTGAGACATTGAGATATTGAGACATTGAGATATTGAGATATTGCAAACACAATAAGTCACAAAGATTTCCCCTCTGTCTCGAAAACATATACTGCAAATATGACAAGACATGGAAACTTGAAAAGTGCTTTCATGATTGAAATGGAATTAAAATGTTTGTGATACAGACCAAAACCTACTAAATACAAAACTGCATGTGTTGCCTAAAACCTAGAAAGGATCAAGGATTAATTCAAATTCCACTTTAGAGACACTTCATGCAATCTTTTTCAACATTTTTGAGTAAATGTTTTGGCGGATTGTCTTTTTTATGTAGGTGAATAGTAGCAGAATGGAACGTGTTGTTATATTGTGTTAAAGTTTTCCATACATTTATAAACCATAATGCAACTGGGGCAGATCAGTGTGACCAATTGGGATGCCTAATTGATCCAATTACGCAATTAATTGTTTGGTAGGATTAGAGCCTTAAACAGCCTCGTACAGTATCTGTAGAGAGACAGGACTGGCCTTGCCAAGAGCTGTCTAACGAGGTCCAGGTTTCTGCTTCCACAAAACGGTCTCCAGATGGGTAGGGGACTGGAGACTCACCAATGGCCAAATGGTACAAACCGCCTACTGTGATTCCACAGATTCAGTATCATCCAAGGTCATGGGACAATCTTTCTTTGGTGGTAACTGAGGAACATACAGTACAATAGTTCACCAATAATACAAGAGGTGTTTGTAAAACTCAGAGTAAACAGTTCAACTATCTCTTGCTGATGCTGAGCGATGGTGGTTTCACTTTACTTCCTGTTTTCCCTGCTCACTTTCTGTCCTCCATAAGATCCCCAGTGATCAATATAGATGAGGGGAAGGACAGAGCTCCACCAAAGGCTCTGTGGAGAAACCAACCTGTATCTCCTCCTCTTGGTGCCTTGAGTAAGATTCGTTTAATTAGCTAAGTATCTCACTCTCTCACCACTCCCGTGCAACTCCCAGTCGACTTCTCAACACACATCCCCGCGTGGATAGAAGTTGCGATCACAAACCCACAACAAAAAAATTTATCGCTGGGGATTTTTTGGGGGGGGACAAATGACCCCACTTTTCACCAACTTTTTCTCCTTACACCCAGCATTGTTATACCCAGTTCAACGGCCGAGAAACGCTACACCCCTTTTTTCTCTTGCATGGATAATGCTTTACAAAATGCCCCTCATCAAAGAATTCATTAACAACGAACATTAATTAAAAAATAAATGAGTAAACATCAATATCAAATCTCAGCACTGTGGAAGTGAATACATTATGCACAGTAATGATGTTTGAAAGAGGCTTTAGCACCTCTGTGGGACTCTTTTAAACCCCTTACCTCTTAGGCAGTTGCTTATTTTGCAACCCTTTGTTGTTAAACAACAAAGAGAATGGGCTCTCATAATGTTATATTAATCAGCGGATTAATATTTCAATTTGATTTGCTTTATAGTTGAGGTGCTGTTGGCATTTCCATTTTCCCTCCATATGTGCAGCGATGTTAAGTGGTATCATTACCATTTTCTACCTGGGGGTTCGGGAGATAACAGGCCCCAGTGATAGCTCTATTGGAAGGAGGGAGAGGGAGGTTTAGGGAGCGCTCATGCATTTTTAAAGGGCCTGTTTGGTGTGCCTTCACATTCATTTTCTATAATGCAGCATGGAAACAGCTGAGTCACAGGCTTTCTGCTCGCCACAGGACGGGAAAGAAACAATAACGCCTTAGATTCAAATCAAATCAAGTGTTATTTGTCACATGCTCCGTAAAACAACAGGTTTAGAGACTAACAGTGAAATGCTTACTTATGGCCCTTCCCAACAATGCAGAGAGAAAATAAGAGAAGTAATGGAAAAATAATAAGACAAAAAAAGACATAAATGGTTAACGATAACTCAACTTCATTCCTCATACTCTTGGTTAGTAGTGGTGTTTCCTAGCTTTGGTAGAAACTAGGAAACATGGTAGGCTTTGGAGGGGACAGGTAGACCTCATAGATGATACGTCTGATAAAGGCAGATAAAGAGATTCATTCCAAAACGCTATTACATCCCTTTTCAGAAATGTTGGTATATCAGCTTTTATTGTTGAAAGAAATTATGAAAGAGATTGGTGTTTTTTCACTATTTAATCATGGCATGGGGTTGTTCAATGACATTCCATGTATTTGTTTTCAAATCTATCACTTGATGGTTTCATTTCAGAGACAAATAATCATGTATTTTTTTGCTAAATGCTATATATCCGCCTCACTCTCAGAGAAATAAGTAGCACTGATAGGTTTTACACAGTCAAATGTAACAAATAACTATGTTTAAATAAAGAACTGTACAATGATACATGTGACATCAATATTATATATTTCTTTCAACAAATAATTACGTCAAGTAATATCTGTATGTAAAACATTTACATTTGACATTTTAGTCATTTAGCAGATGCTCTTATCAAGAAAGACTTTCCTTAAGTGGATTCATCTTAAAGATAGTGTATGGATATAGCGTTTTGGGAATAGAATCTTCAATATACACCAATGCAACGAGGCTTGAATGAACTAGATAATAAACGGCACTAGTTTTAACACACCGTGGGAATCATGACCAACGTCTATAGCTTCGCTGTAATTATACACACACTGTAAAGCACTTATCCAATAGTTTAGATATATAATTTAACACATTTTCATAGCGGTGTGACACCATTTTTAAAAACATTTTCACACGTTGTCATCGCATGTTTGATGACCACTTTACAAGTGCAATGTTGTTTACATAAGGTTGTCAATGTTCGTGTTAACTTTAAGGCTAATTTGTCTAATGATGTCAAGCCTACTGCTAGCTAATCATACAGCACACCTCTTAAAGAAAACAGAGGTGCAATTACATAATGGTTCATTTGTCATAAACACCACACTACCATGCAGTAAAAATAAACATAATTGCCAGACGGATTTTGAGTGACAAGTCATTAGATAATTGTTTGCGAAAGCTGATTAGTATGACAGGCATTACTGGAATATAAACGTATCCCCTGGATGCGCAACTAATGCAAACTATTAACACTATAATAAGCAGTGACTTTACTAAAGTATACCGTTGAAATAATTTGACAACACAATGAGCAATGGCAAACAATGCAGTTAATGTTGGGACATATATTGAGATATTGGTTCGAAATAACATCATCCTTTATGCTGGAATCCATAGCGGTAAACTGCCATGTCCGTTTGCGATATTAAAGAAGCAAAGACCTTACTTCAAACAACTAATGTCCGACATCATTGCACGTGCGATAGAACAGCGATGTTGTTCTTTCTACCACGATGCTAGATGTTCATTTCCTCAAAACAATAATAAATGCGCCTGGGGCGGACAGTGGCGCTGTTGCGCCTATTTCGGATTTCAGCTATAACTACTTTTGAAAACACTGTGTGTAATGGAATTAATTCAAAATGTGGTGTTTTTTAAAATAATTTTACCTCAATGTATATTTTAGAGGGACAGTTTTATCAATGCATCACTTCCTGTCTTACAGTATTCACAGCTGATTGGTTAGAGAGCTCATCCTCTGACTCACTGACCCCTGCTTTTCTGTGTTTATGAGCAACTAATGGGACAGTTAACTAATGCTCCCTAATTACCCCAGTGACCTGTGTGTGTGTGTGTGTGTGTCTCTCACCCTTCATAATCAGGGGTCTAAACTGAAAAGGCCCCTCACTCCCAATGAAATGCTCCCAGCTGTGGGCCCCTCGTAGCGCTGGCAGCCTCAGCCCTGTCATCGAGCTCCTGCCTATCTGACCTGCTAATTTGGATCATATGTAAGTGCTCTTAAAGTGGCGGCCCTTTTGACATGCCACAAACAGCAGCTGTGGCAGCTGCCCCCAAGAAAGCTTCATTTAATTCAATTACATCTTTGGGAGATATGTAAACGAGTCGCAGAGGGGGTGTTAGGGTGGTGGTGGGGTAAGAGGGATTTGTAAGGAGGGTTAGGTGGGTAGAGGGAGTTTGTGTTGGATGGGGGGGGGTTCACGGAATGTTGAAACAACCCCTCAAACCTCCTAAACCGCAGCCCTACCACCCCACCAGCCTTTCCCTTGCCCCCACAGACCCTCCAAATCCCCCCCCCCCCTTCCACACTCGCCACCCCTAGTGTCAAGGCCCAGGTGGCTCGATAGGCAAATGATTGGGTGAATATCTGTTACAACCCCCCTCGCCCTCCCTACCTCCCTCCTTCAACGGGGGATAATCAGGGTCAGGATCCTCTACCACACTGATCAGTGCGTCTCAACCCCCGGGCAGCCCTGCAATTAATGCGCCGTTGAAAGGGAGCGAAAATATTCGCCATCTGGCAATTAGGGTTCATAGGCTTCCTCTCTCTCTCCCTCTCGTTCCCTCTCTGGGCTTTAAATGCAATTGTGATCTTATTTTTTACCAGCGCTCCACCAGCGCCTAATACTGGCCCTAGGCCCAGTGGCTGCTCAGTGCTCACAGGGCCTAGCGCTGGAATTAGACACATGTAATCCAGGGCAATTCAGCAGCCCCTCTTAGCCCCTCAATAGAGGTATAATAACAACTCTACCCCTCTGTTCTCTCTCCTCATGTGGAATTCATCCCTCGTTCATCTTGTGCTCTTAGCTCCAGCTGCTTATGGCCTGAAAAGGCCTGAAAGAGCCTGGTGTCATCAAGATCAAATTAACTCTCACTGCTCGGGAGCAAAGGTTGTCAATGACACCACGTTTGTTGTTTTACACTTCAATGATGTTATGATTAGTCATTTACCCCCCAACAATGGATGCCAAATGCGTGTGAATGCCCTTTTCACGTAAAAGAGTGAGAGGGGCTGTTGAAAGACAGTGATTTTGTGTGACGCCAGATTCTTTCCAGGTTTTTTGGAGCACATTATGAGATTCAAATCTGGAGATGACAAATAGAGTGATTAGCTCTGGCATTAATGTAAATGGTTTTGAGTTGCAAATCCTTCACCTCAAAATGTGGGCCCTGAGTGAATCACAGGCACAGACAAAGGAGGTACATATCTGAGGAAGCAATAGGTCACAGTTCATTTAGGTTACTCAAAACGCCAGAGCACACTGTGAACCTGTGAATGTTAAGCAGTAGCCTAGTGTCTCGTGAATTGATTGAGATGAACACATTTCCTCCAGAAATATATGGAATTTGAGAAAATGCTGTCATTTGTGCCCTTGTCTGTCATCTGAAGTGGCATGTAAATCATATTGTCAGTCATCCAAAGAATCCCATCGTCCCTTGATAGACGGAGGAAACAGAAGATCAAGTTAGTTTGACGGAGTCGGTCCCGACGACAACACCTGTACGTTCAACCAAGTCAACTCGACAAGATGGTAGCCTGTCATGTCCCCCTTGATCTTGTGACCCCGATCTCTCGCTGTAATTACTCTCGTCATCCCTACAGCGCCCCGCCACCATTGTTGCTTTCCATATTTGGATAATTACACACATTGAATTATTAACAGTCATTATCAAAGCTTGTGCTTAACTTGTTTTGCTGCAGTGTAAGGTTCCTGTGATCTCGGGCAGTCATTACTTATTAACCAACTGGATGTGTGGCTCTAAACATGCACCCATCCTGTATACCCCTATTTTAACTTGAACTAAATGGCAGAAAAAATATTCGGGTTATTCTGCGCGCTGATAAAACTAAGTGAAAATGTCTATTTATTGGCCCAGATGAAATCATTATCATAAGGGGAAATTAATTAAACCAGTATTTTGAATTGACTGTGTACATAGCTGAAAAGTCGTTTTCTCAGGCCCGGTTGTGCTTAATGCCTCTGTTTCTTCAGGGCCCGGCCCACTGATGGTTTTAACCCTGGTGGAGATAACCTTTTTCTCCATGTGTTCTGTTGGAATGAGCTTATGTAGGAAAGACGATTGGGGCTACTTAATGTTAGATAGACTATGTACGTTACTTTATGTAGAAAAGATTATGGGCTCTATTCAATCTGTATCGCTGAAGTTCAGCGTTATAGAGTGACTGAAATTTCAAGGCAATGTTCCTTCATACGTGGAGACAGCATTCACGGTGAACGCTGCACATGTCAGCTCAATCTGAAATCTTTACATTTCTATCTCGCTTCAGAGATACAGATTGAATAGATCCCTTAGTGGGTTACTCCATGTAGAAAATACTATTGGGGTTACCTTATGTAGAAAATACAATTGGGGTTACCTTATGTAGAAAATACTATTGGGGTTACTTTATGTAGAAAATACTATTGGGGTTACTTTATGTAGAAAATACTATTGGGGTTACTTTATGTAGAAAATACTATTGGGGTTACTTTATGTAGAAAATACTATTGGGGTTACTTTATGTAGAAAATACTATTGGGGTTACTTTATGTAGAAAATACTATTGGGGTTACTTTATGTAGAAAATACTATTGGGGTTACTTTATGTAGAAAATACTATTGGGGTTACTTTATGTAGAAAAGACTATTGGGGTTACTCCATGTAGATAAGACTATTGGGGTTACTTTATGCAGATAAGACTATTGGGGTTACTCCCTGTAGAAAATACAATTGGGGTTACTTTATGTAGAAAATACTATTGGGGTTACTTTATGTAGAAAATACTATTGGGGTTACTTTATGTAGAAAATACTATTGGGGTTACTTTATGTAGAATATACTATTGGGGTTACTCTATGTAGAAAATACTATTGGGTTTACTCTATGTAGAATATACTATTGGGGTTACTTTATGTAGAAAATACTATTGGGGTTACTTTATGTAGAACGTACTATTGGGGTTACTCTATGTAGAATATACTATTGGGGTTACTCTATGTAGAATATACTATTGGGGTTACGTTATGTAGAACATACTATTGGGGTTACTCTATGTAGAATATACTATTGGGGTTACTTTATGTAGAACATACTATTGGGGTTACTTTATGTAGGACATACTATTGGTTACTCTATGTAGAACATACTATTGGGGTTACTTTATGTAGAACATACTATTGGGGTTACTTTATGTAGAACATACTATTTGTTACTCTATGTAGAACATACTATTGGGGTTACTTTATGTAGAACATACTATTTGTTACTCTATGTAGAACATACTATTGGGGTTACTTTATGTAGAACATACTATTTGTTACTCTATGTAGAACATACTATTGGGGTTACTTTATGTAGAACATACTATTGGGGTTACTTTATGTAGGACATACTATTGGTTACTCTATGTAGAACATACTATTGGGGTTACTTTATGTAGAACATACTATTGGGGTTACTTTATGTAGAACATACTATTTGTTACTCTATGTAGAACATACTATTGGGGTTACTTTATGTAGAACATACTATTTGTTACTCTATGTAGAACATACTATTGGGGTTACTTTATGTAGAACATACTATTGGGGTTACTTTATGTAGAACATACTATTGGTTACTCTATGTAGAACATACTATTGGGGTTACTTTATGTAGAACATACTATTGGGGTTACTTTATGTAGAACATACTATTTGTTACTCTATGTAGAACATACTATTGGGGTTACTTTATGTAGAACATACTATTGGGGTTACTTTATGTAGAACATACTATTTGTTACTCTATGTAGAACATACTATTGGGGTTACTTTATGTAGAACATACTATTTGTTACTCTATGTAGAACATACTATTGGGGTTACTTTATGTAGAACATACTATTGGGGTTACTTTATGTAGAACATACTATTGGGGTTACTTTATGTAGAACATACTATTTGTTACTCTATGTAGAACATACTATTGGGGTTACTTTATGTAGAACATACTATTTGTTACTCTATGTAGAACATACTATTGGGGTTACTTTATGTAGAACATACTATTTGTTACTCTATGTAGAACATACTATTTGTTACTCTATGTAGAACATACTATTTGTTACTCTATGTAGAACATACTATTTGTTACTCTATGTAGAAAAGACAATGTCCTTTTATACTCTGTTAAAAATATAAATATGCTACATCCTGTTGTCTGTTCTTGCAGTACAGTTCCTGCAGAAAAGATTGAACAAAATTGCAGGAGGGAAAGTGTTCAGTATAGACAGCAATTGCAAAAACAAATTCTAAAAGGGTGGTTACTTTCTTCACTGGTAATTTCACTGCAATTGAATGATTTTTCTGCAATAAAAATATGGGTCACTCATTTTTAAATGGAATAACACAGAATCTGCTAAACAGGTCTTTCACCTCACCATATTTGACTAACAGTAGTCTTCAGTAAAAGCCACCTGGCTCTAAATCCAGCAGCATCTAAATGTAATCAACTATGGAAATAGCAAGAGAAACATTGAGGAGAGAAACCGTGATGGACAACTGTGACGTACTATTTCTGCCCTCCCTGGCTGTGCACTCAGGCTCCAAATAGTGACTGAAAATAACCTGAAGTCATGAAAAGATGGGACCAGACGAGGTATCGCCTGTCAAAACACATCAGATCAGAGCTAAAGAGAGTTGTGATGAGCCCCTTTCATAAGCACTTACACAAAGCACAAGCAGTGACAACCACACATGCTTAGAGGAGAGGAGAGTGCCACCGCAGTGGATCAACACAAGCCCTTTTTGCACATGCAAATGTGGTGCGAGTGGCACGCCGAGCTGCAGCCAGCCGTGATGGGCAAGTGCCAAGTTGCCAACCGGCACCTCACCTGCATGCCCCCCTCTCCTCTCCCTTCTGCCCTCCTCTACTCTGCCTTCTCCTCTCTCGGCCTTCTCATTCCTCCTCTCCTCCTCTCCTCCTCTTCACTGCTCTTTTTCTCCTCTCGTATCAACTGTCCCCATCTCTCCTCTCTACAATATTGGATACTATATCCTCTCACCCTCCTCTTTCTCTCTCATAAACCTCTCTCCATCTTCTCTCTCATCTTTCCTCTCTCCACGTTAATAAATCACCAATCACCTCGTCTCCCCTCGTTCTCATCCCAGCATTGAACAAATGGGTAATAAGCGGCACTTTGTACCTCTCTGTCTCTCTCCCCTTGTTCCTCTCTTAAGATCCAGAGTGAAAAGTCTGATTAAATAATCATTGGAGAAGCGGCGCGCATGGTTTTCCCCCTGCTCCTCACCTTGGGGACATATTGTCCCCTGTCACTGGAACCTCGGGGACAGAAGGCGACACCGTGGGGAGGCTCAGCGGGGGAGCAAAGAGCTGATGAAACGAAGATCGGGTAATGAAGGCATGGCCCATGGCTTCCGCGGCTCCGCCATATGTTTCACCAAATGCAAATTGCCCCCAATTCAAACAACTTTTTCATCTTGATATATGCAAATGTGTTTATAAATACTGCCTTATAAATATAGCATTACACTTTTAAAGAGGGAGCTTAAATCCTTTCTCCCTCCTTGTTATTGTTGTCGGTGGCGACATGTGACATAGGTAATGAAAAGGCTCGGACCCATGGATGCTTAATGGTCATCTGGCCCATAAGGGAGAGCCAATAAGAAAAAGCCCAGTGAATGCTTTTACCAATCAAAATGGGCACACTTATCTAATGAACCAATGAACATTTAAAATACTTTTATTTAGCAATGAGCTATTGAGGTTGTCTGACCTGGGCAAATGCATTATATGACATAAATGACCAATATTCAAAACAACATGTCTATGAATCAACTGGTGTCCTTTTACAAAATACTGCTGGTTTCTGGTAGTATAAACATTTTATGCTTGATTTTTACAATACAGTAATAATTTTCTTATGGGCCAGCAGAGTTTCATGGCTGTATTCCTTTGATTTAACAAGGAAAGATAAAGTTGATCCTGTTACATGGAGTTGAGCCCTGTCAAACAGCTGCTTCGGGGGGACATCACCCAAATATGAAAAAGCTTGGAGTGTGTACAGTACTTAGCTGGGAGGGATGAACACGAAACATCAACATCAAAGAGGGAAAATGTTGAATAATGACAAAGCGAGGATTGCACTCTAACTTGATTGAGCTACCCAGGAGCTCAAGAGCCTTTATTTCAGCTCCAACTTAGAAAACTTTACAATATGTCATCATTTAAGAAAAGCTTACAAACTCAATTCCCATCTTATGATATTGCCAAATATGCAGCCTACATAAGTGTCATACTAACCCTGAAGAAGGCACAATGATCCCGAAACGTTAGTGTTTTACCTAATACATTACTGTGTGTATAGAGTGCGACTTTTATTTTACTGTGGTCAACACAGTTTCAAGGAAAATCACTCAAGTAAAACATCTTAAACATATTAAACTGAAGCAATAATGAGATAATAATAATCAAATACAGAACTTAGTGTTAAGTCAAATATCATACATAAAGTATCCCACAGTCTTTCCTACATAAAGTATCCCACAGTCTTTCCTACATAAAGTATCCCACAGTCTTTCCTATGTATAGTATCCCACAGTCTTTCCTACATGAAGTATCCCACAGTCGTTCCTACGTAAAGTATCCCACAGTCTTTCCTACATAAAGTATCCCACAGTCTTTCCTACATAAAGTATCCCACAGTCTTTCCTACGTAAAGTAGCCTACATCGTCTTTCCTACATAGAGTATCCCACAGTCTTTCCTATGTATAGTATCCCACAGTATTTCCTACGTAAAGTATCCCACAGTCTTTCCTACATAAAGTATCCCACAGTCTTTCCTATGTAAAGTAGCCTACATCGTCTTTCCTACATAAAGTATCCCACAGTCTTTCCTACATAAAGTATCCCACAGTCTTCCCTATGTAAAGTAGCCTACATCGTCTTTCCTACATAAAGTATACCACAGTCTTTCCTACATAAAGTATCCCACAGTCTTTCCTACGTAAAGTAGCCTACATCGTCTTTCCTACATAAAGTATCCCACAGTCTTTCCTATGTATGGTATCCCACAGTCTTTCCTACATAAAGTATCCCACAGTCTTTCCTACGTATAGTAGCCTACATCGTCTTTCCTATATAAAGTATCCCACAGTCTTTCCTATGTATAGTATCCCAGAGTATTTCCTACATAAAGTATCCCACAGTCTTTCCTACGTAAAGTATCCCACAGTCTTTCCTACGTAAAGTAGCCTACATCGTCTTTCCTACATAAAGTATTCCACAGTCTTTCCTACATAAAGTATCCCACAGTCTTCCCTATGTAAAGTAGCCTACATTGTCATTCCTACATAAAGTATCCCAGTCTTTCCTACATAAAGTATACCACAGTCTTTCCTACATAAAGTAGCCTACATCGTCTTTCCTACATAAAGTATCCCACAGTCTTCCCTATGTAAAGTAGCCTACATCGTCTTTCCTACATAAAGTAGCCCACAGTCTTTCCTACATAAAGTATCCCACAGTCTTTCCTACATAAAGTATCCCACAGTCTTTCCTACATAAAGTATCCCACAGTCTTTCCTACATAAAGTATCCCACAGTCTTTCCTACATAAAGTATCCCACAGTCTTTCCTATGTATAGTATCCCACAGTCTTTCCTACATAAAGTATCCCACAGTCTTTCCTTACATAAAGTATCCCACAGTCTTTCCTACATAAAGTATCCCGTCTTTCCTACATAGAGTATCCCACAGTCTTTCCTATGTATAGTATCCCACAGTCTTTCCTACGTAAAGTATCCCACAGTCTTTCCTACATAAAGTATCCCACAGTCTTTCCTATGTAAAGTAGCCTACATCGTCTTTCCTACATAAAGTATCCCACAGTCTTTCCTACATAAAGTATCCCACAGTCTTCCCTATGTAAAGTAGCCTACATCGTCTTTCCTACATAAAGTATACCACAGTCTTTCCTACATAAAGTATCCCACAGTCTTTCCTACGTAAAGTAGCCTACATCGTCTTTCCTACATAAAGTATCCCACAGTCTTTCCTATGTATGGTATCCCACAGTCTTTCCTACATAAAGTATCCCACAGTCTTTCCTACGTAAAGTAGCCTACATCGTCTTTCCTATATAAAGTATCCCACAGTCTTTCCTATGTATAGTATCCCAGAGTCTTTCCTACATAAAGTATCCCACAGTCTTTCCTACGTCAAGTATCCCACAGTCTTTCCTACGTAAAGTAGCCTACATCGTCTTTCCTACATAAAGTATCCCACAGTCTTTCCTACATAAAGTATCCCACAGTCTTCCCTATGTAAAGTAGCCTACATCGTCTTTCCTACATAAAGTATCCCACAGTCTTTCCTACATAAAGTATCCCACAGTCTTCCCTATGTAAAGTAGCCTACATCGTCTTTCCTACATAAAGTATCCCAGTCTTTCCTACATAAAGTATACCACAGTCTTTCCTACATAAAGTATACCACAGTCTTTCCTACATAAAGTAGCCTACATCGTTTTTCCTACATAAAGTATCCCACAGTCTTTCCTACATAAAGTATCCCACAGTCTTCCCTATGTAAAGTAGCCTACATCGTCTTTCCTACATAAAGTATCCCAGTCTTTCCTACATAAAGTATACCACAGTCTTTCCTACATAAAGTATCCCAGAGTCTTTCCTACATAAAGTAGCCTACATCGTCTTTCCTACATAAAGTATCCCACAGTCTTTCCTACATAAAGTATCCCACAGTCTTTCCTACATAAAGTATCCCACAGTCTTTCCTACATAAAGTATCCCACAGTCTTTCCTAAGTAAAGTAGCCTACATCGTCTTTCCTACATAAAGTATACCACAGTCTTTCCTAAATAAAGTATACCATTGTCTTTCCTACATAAAGTATCCCACAGTCTTTCCTACGTAAAGTAGCCTACATCGTCTTTCCTACATAAAGTATACCTCAGTCGTTCCTACATAAAGTATACCACAGTCTTTCCTACATAAAGTATACCACAGTCTTTCCTACATATAGTATCCCGCAGTCTTTCCTACATAAAGTATACCACAGTCTTTCCGGCATATAGTATACCACAGTCTTTCCTACATAAAGTATACCACAGTCTTTCCTGCATATAGTTTCCCGCATTCTTTCCTACATAAAGTATACCACAGTCTTTCCTACATAAAGTATACCACAGTCTTTCCTACATAAAGTATACCACAGTCGTTCCTATATAAAGTAGCCTACATCGTCTTTCCTACATAACGTATACCACAGTCTTTCCTACATAAAGTATACCACAGTCTTTTCTACGTAAAGTATACCACAGTCTTTCCTACATAAAGTAGCCTACATCGTCTTTCCTACATAAAGTATCCCACAGTCTTTCCTACATAAAGTATCCCACAGTCTTTCCTAAGTAAAGTAGCCTACATCGTCTTTCCTACATAAAGTATACCACAGTCTTTCCTAAATAAAGTATACCATTGTCTTTCCTACATAAAGTATCCCACAGTCTTCCCTATGTAAAGTAGCCTACATCGTCTTTCCTACATAAAGTATACCACAGTCTTTCCTACATAAAGTATCCCACAGTCTTTCCTACGTAAAGTAGCCTACATCGTCTTTCCTACATAAAGTATCCCACAGTCTTTCCTATGTATGGTATCCCACAGTCTTTCCTACATAAAATATCCCACAGTCTTTCCTACGTATAGTAGCCTACATCGTCTTTCCTACATAAAGTATCCCACAGTCTTTCCTATGTATAGTATCCCAGAGTATTTCCTACATAAAGTATCCCACAGTCTTTCCTACGTAAAGTATCCCACAGTCTTTCCTACGTAAAGTAGCCTACATCGTCTTTCCTACATAAAGTATCCCAGTCTTTCCTACATAAAGTATACCACAGTCTTTCCTACATAAAGTATACCACAGTCTTTCCTACATAAAGTAGCCTACATCGTCTTTCCTACATAAAGTATCCCACAGTCTTTCCTACATAAAGTATCCCACAGTCTTCCCTATGTAAAGTAGCCTACATCGTCTTTCCTACATAAAGTATCCCACAGTCTTCCCTATGTAAAGTAGCCTACATCGTCTTTCCTACATAAAGTATCCCAGTCTTTCCTACATAAAGTATACCACAGTCTTTCCTACATAAAGTATACCACAGTCTTTCCTACATAAAGTAGCCTACATCGTCTTTCCTACATAAAGTATCCCACAGTCTTTCCTACATAAAGTATCCCACAGTCTTCCCTATGTAAAGTAGCCTACATCGTCTTTCCTACATAAAGTATCCCACAGTCTTTCCTACATAAAGTATCCCACAGTCTTTCCTACATAAAGTATCCCACAGTCTTTCCTACATAAAGTATCCCACAGTCTTTCCTACATAAAGTATCCCACAGTCTTTCCTATGTATAGTATCCCACAGTCTTTCCTACATAAAGTATCCCACAGTCTTTCCTTACATAAAGTATCCCACAGTCTTTCCTACATAAAGTATCCCACAGTCTTTCCTACGAAAGTATCCCACAGTCTTTCCTACGTAAAGTAGCCTACATCGTCTTACCTACATAGAGAATCCCACAGTCTTTCCTATGTATAGTATCCCGCAGTCTTTCCTACATAAAGTATACCACAGTCTTTCCTACATAAAGTATCCCACAGTCTTTCCTACGTAAAGTAGCCTACATCGCCTTTCCTACATAAAGTATCCCACAGTCTTTCCTATGTATGGTATCCCACAGTCTTTCCTACATAAAGTATCCCACAGTCTTTCCTACATAAAGTAGCCTACATCGTCTTTCCTATATAAAGTATCCCACAGTCTTTCCTATGTATAGTATCCCAGAGTCTTTCCTACATAAAGTATCCCACAGTCTTTCCTACGTAAAGTATCCCACAGTCTTTCCTACGTAAAGTAGCCTATATCGTATTTCCTACATAAAGTATCCCACAGTCTTTCCTACATAAAGTATCCCACAGTCTGCCCTATGTAAAGTAGCCTACATCGTCTTTCCTACATAAAGTATCCCACAGTCTTTCCTACATAAAGTATCCCACAGTCTTCCCTATGTAAAGTAGCCTACATCGTCTTTCCTACATAAAGTATCCCAGTCTTTCCTACATAAAGTATACCACAGTCTTTCCTACATAAAGTATCCCAGAGTCTTTCCTACATAAAGTAGCCTACATCGTCTTTCCTACATAAAGTATCCCACAGTCTTTCCTACATAAAGTATCCCACAGTCTTTCCTACATAAAGTATCCCACAGTCTTTCCTACATAAAGTATCCCACAGTCTTTCCTACGTCAAGTATCCCACAGTCTTTCCTACATAAAGTATCCCACAGTCTTTCCTACATAAAGTATCCCACAGTCTTTCCTAAGTAAAGTAGCCTACATCGTCTTTCCTACATAAAGTATACCACAGTCTTTCCTAAATAAAGTATACCATTGTCTTTCCTACATAAAGTATCCCACAGTCTTTCCTACGTAAAGTAGCCTACATCGTCTTTCCTACATAAAGTATACCACAGTCTTTCCTACATAAAGTATACCACAGTCTTTCCTACATAAAGTATACCACAGTCTTTCCTACATATAGTATCCCGCAGTCTTTCCTACATAAAGTATACCACAGTCTTTCCTGCATATAGTATACCACAGTCTTTCCTACATAAAGTATACCACAGTCTTTCCTACATATAGTATCCCGCAGTCTTTCCTACATAAAGTATACCACAGTCTTTTCTGCATATAGTTTCCCGCAGTCTTTCCTACATAAAGTATACCACAGTCTTTCCTACATAAAGTATACCACAGTCTTTCCTACATAAAGTATACCACAGTCGTTCCTATATAAAGTAGCCTACATCGTCTTTCCTACATAACGTATACCACAGTCTTTCCTACATAAAGTATACCACAGTCTTTTCTACGTAAAGTATACCACAGTCTTTCCTACATAAAGTAGCCTACATCGTCTTTCCTACATAAAGTATCCCACAGTCTGTCCTACATAAAGTATCCCACAGTCTTCCCTATGTAAAGTAGCCTACATCGTCTTTCCTACATAAAGTATCCCAGTCTTTCCTACATAAAGTATACCACAGTCTTTCCTACATAAAGTACCCCAGAGTCTTTCCTACATAAAGTAGCCTACATCGTCTTTCCTACATAAAGTAGCGTATGCAGTCTTTTTACCATAACCTTTGTCTTCATCGCCGTTGTCATGACCTTTTATAACGTGTCATAAAAGTCATTGTGTCATTCATACACAAGCCTTATCAGTTTGCTTCCAGTTAGGCAGCTTCACAGGCTGGGGTTAGCAGGCGTCAGTCGCCTGAGAGGTGATCACATTGTCACAGTGCATGCTGGGTCCCTTGGAGATGGCACCTGAGTCTGTGTTGCTTGTGCCAACATCTTCATCATCACCTGCGGCAACAGCGGCTGGCAGCTCGGGATGGGACCATGTGGCTTACAGGCCAAGTGGGTTAGCTGTTAGCGAGGTCTCTGAGAGCTAACAGGGCACAGTTACATGTATTCTGCTCTGTCTTGGTAACATGTTTGTTTTGTGTCCACCCGAAAACCATCAGGAGATTGTGACTGAATGGCAAAATAATGCATTTGGTTTGGATGTAGTATGAAAGAAATAAGAACTACACCATGTATGTTTGTGCAGCTGTCGTTACTGCCACTAGGCTTGACACTGACGGCGCTGGTTGGGGCTCTGGCTGAGACTGGTGAGCTCACTGGCCCGGTATAGTCACTCAAGGTGAATGTTTGAGAAAGACCCGCCTGTGAGACAGACAAGGCTATAGGATATGAGAGAAAAGGCATGGGCCATTTCATTATCTGTATTTTACTATGGTCAATGATGTATAAACTGACAAAGAGAGAGCGAGAGAGAGAGAGATTCAGTTAAGTCATGCCTGGGCCTATTTAGCTAAGAGAAAGTTCAGTATTGATAGATGAGGTGTGGTTTGGTTATTGTATCCTCCAGGTTCACAGTCAGCTCATTAGCCTGTGTGCTCCAGCGCTAATTTGGGGGGTTATGAACTGGATGTTAATTAATCACACCGCTCGCAGATACTGACGGCCCGGCGTGCGACTGTGAGCATGCATACAAAGCAGCTGCGAACGCTGCTGCCGCCCATGTACTCTCTCAAGTGTTGCTGTTTGTTGGAGAAGAACACGGAGCAAACTGTAAAGTGTTACTGCGGTCTGTGGTGTGACACAGTGCCAGGTCGAGGAAAAACAACAACAGAAAAGCAGTTTCAAAGGGCCTAGGAAGGTGAAATTTGGTAGAATGTCTGAAAGTTGAGTTGACATGATATTTTATACAATGTATGGACTGTTATTACCCATTTTTTGGGGTAGAAAAAATATATTAATTCAAGTAATTAATGAAATTAATTAAAATAGATATTAATGGTTGAATATCTAAAATGACCGTTTTTAGTTTGAGCAGAGTGCTTGTATTCAGTGGCCCTGACGCCTGTTGGTGAAAAACAAATGTTTCATCTTTGGGCTCTTCAAAGTTAACTCGACACAATATTACACACTTCAGAGAATAATATAGAAGTGTCCAAAAATACATGCCTAAAGCACATAGCATACAGAATGTCAGACAGGCAAATAGACTACATGTAAAACTCCATTGAGGACTCTCTTCAGTGTTCATAGGAGCTGCAATAGCGCCCTCTGTTGAATGTTTGATGGATTAAACCAAAAGACTTCACCATCAGTGCGCTGGTCAATGCGCGGACGGACGACTACAATAAAGATCCCCGTGATGATGATATGAAAATAAAGGGCTGAGATGCTCTGAAAAGACATCCGTAATACAACAACGGGAAAACAAAGAGCAGACAACACTGTACAACAATGAGAACTCGTGCTGCCAATTAAGCAGAGTGTTGATTCGTACTGTAGGAATCACTCGCTAGCACTTTGAAGGGGATGGATGTGGGGGCTAGGTGCTAGGGAGCATCCCTTTGACACACTAACAAAAGCAATGACAGTCACTCATTAACACTACACAAGAAGAGAGCTAGTGTACAGTAACACAATATCAGGAACCCTGCTGTTGACATGACAATAGTACGAAAGGCTTGTGACACCGGTAACTGATTGTATGAAATCAGAACATCAAACTATTGTGATGTATGGGGATGAGTCACCACAGAGGCTTTGCAGTCACTCTACATGGTGAGAACTATATCAAAAAAGTGTATAACAATGTAATGATACTATATCTGTCTATGTAAGCAGTACCATGTAAATATAGGTATATTAGGGACACTTAGGACGAGATTCAATCAAAGGCACGTCGTCGACAATGTGCCTTTTGAAGGCAATTCCCCTGATGTTCAAGGAGATCATACTCATGGTAAACACTGGGATGTCGGCTCAATTGTAATTTACCTTTAAAAGTCTCGTGCTGCGTGTATGTCGACAACGCTCCTTTGGTTGAATCCTGGTCTTACTGTAATGTGGGACCTGACAGAATATCTGCAGCCACACATTTCTACACTAGAGGGCAGTTTAGCATCAGATAACGGCCTTTACTGTTAAAACCCCACTGGGCTGAAAACCAACAACCCTCTTAATATGTATTTTACCACTTTATGGTACATGGTTCCTCACCCTTAAAGTAGCCTATGGGCCCGGATAAAGTGTAATCCATGGTTCTTTAAACAGCCACTACAAACTTTTGCTAACTTTAGCCACCACAAGCTAACAATCAATAGAAGTGATGGGGGCATGTGAGCATGTAAAAAAAATAACTTAAACATGCTCACATGCCAGCCATCAAATCCATTGATTGTTAGCTAGTGGTGGCTAAAGTTAGCTGAAGTTTGTAGTGGCTGTTTAAAGAAAACTGATCCATGAATTATAGATTCTCTTGGCCCATAGACCACTTTCAGGGTGAGGAACCTTTTAACATCAAGTTGTAAAATAGTGAACTAAACCTTTTACTACTTTTACAGAATAACACAATCTAATAAAACTGTATATCTCTACTATTTGCAGGTATCTTTTAATTATAGCCAACGCTACATATGGCAATAAATACCAGAAATACAGCAAGGGGCTGTGAAGTACTTAAACTCATCAGTCTAATTTCATGCCTAAAGTTCACAGGTCCATTTTGCCACATTGTGCCGATCCTGAAGGCAATGAAAGGAGGTTGTTGAAGAGGAAAATAAGCTCAAAAGGATAAAGTCATTGAAATTGTTCTGATTACAATTGAAAAACCGTGAAACCGGTATTTAAATAAAAAATCTTCCCCCTTTCAAAACACAAATATTGGTAGTAGATTATTCCCCAAAGTCTCACAGGGTATTTCCACATAGGCACCAAATAGTATTCTGCTATCCCCTTACTAAACTGCCTTAAGAGAATAGCATTAAAAGAGGTTGGGCTGCATGAGAACTCAACAAAAACACATTTCTCAAATACGTCTCCCCTATGGCACTCAGAGATGTTTACCCCCCACAGATCCTAGAAGTCTCTCTTTCTCTCCTCTCTCTTCCCCCTCTCCTCCCACTGACAGTAGAAACATTCCCTCCAGACACTTGGCATAAACCAAAGGAGTGGGAATGTATGGCTCGGTTGTAATTGCTGAATGATAAATTCCTCTGCACTGCACTGCTTTTCATTTGACCCTCTCCCAGTTCCCCAGTGCATCCATATCAAAGAAGTGTATCTGTACGTTTTATTGTTAAAAAACAAAGTTAATGTTAGTCCTCTGGACCCTCTGTGTTTTCTAAAGTCGTTAATGATGTATGAAGTGAACGTTCTGCAGTTTTGGCCATAGTTAATGTGGGCAGAGGATATGTCGTCTATGGGGGATTGATGCACATATAGGAACGCATTACTCAATGATTTAACCCCATGCGATCATCTTAAAGATAGCCAAAATGTGACTTTGAAGGGGAAATGAAACCATTAAATGGTTTAACCCTGTTTGAATTAGTTTTTCATATTAATGCACCACACACACAACTGGAATCTTGCAGTTTTACAGCAGATATTATAATATTACAGCAGAGCCTCATACACCACAAATGATCCAAAGAGCTTGCTTCATATCTCAAACGTTTTCAGTTATAAGTAAGTGTTGAATCCATTCAACTGGATACACTAAATAACGAATGTTCAGTATATAGCCTACATACTCCATCGTCTGAAAATACACATTTGAAGTGTTCCTAAACTTGACCATCGACCTCCTATTGGAGTGATTGGCCTGCAGACATGTTGACGCCCATTTTGGGAAGACATAACTGGATACCCACACTATGAATGGGGCGGCAGGGTAGCCTAGTGGTTAGAGCGTTGGACTAGTAACCGGAAGGTTGTGAGTTCAAACCCCCGAGCTGACAAGGTACAAATCTGTCGTTCTGCCCCTGAACAGGCAGTTAACCAAATGTTCCCAGGCCGTCATTGAAAATAAGAATGTGTTCTTAACTGACTTGCCTGGTTAAGTAAAGGTTAAATTAAATGAATCATGAGCAACATTTCTATTTTTAAGGTGCAGGTGTAAGTATCCACATACAAGTGCCACTCCTAATACTTAAGTCCTGAAACACTGCTCTCTATAGTCATTTGCTGATCTAAGGTCAGTCTTGTGCACTGTAATACGTGCTAGCAAATACTGGATTAAGGGAGCACAAACTATTCTAGATCTGTGCTTAATTAAGGGCAACTCAGAGCAGTGATTTAATACAATGCACTCCCTACCCTCACCCCACCTGACCCACACGGCCTGTACCAGCCACAGAGTCCTCACACCTCTCTCTTCTGTAACTCTGTAGAATGTAGCTTTTGGTACAGCCTTTCACCACTATGCTAACAGGGAGAGCAATTAGCATGCTATAGTTCATCCACAATAATAAAGTATTATTTCTTGCTAAGAATCTACTGTTAACTTAACACTTAACTAGAGCTGGCTATTAAGGAAGTAAAGAAAAAATAGTGGAAGCTTAAGGAATCTCATGCTGCGTTTGTTTAATGCTGTAAATCATATTTTTTATGTTGCGGTTCAGTAGAATGAGTGATGACTAACTCGTATCGCTCTCCTCCTCTTGCCCCTCTTCCTCCTTCCTCCTTGCTCCTCTCCTTTATTGTCTCCTTCTCTTTAAGCATCCTTTCTATCTCCCTCCTCAATGGCCCCCTTTCATTTTCTCTCTTCTTCCACTGTTTTTCGATGTCCTTTAACGCTTCACTCATAAACATACGTGCCAAGTCAATGACCTTCCTTTCCCTCTTCACATTTTTATCCTCTATCTTCCTATTTTCTTTAAACTTCTCTCGCTCCTTGAGCATCTACTCCTTTTCAAGTAGCATCTCCATTAGCTCCTTCATCGACCTCTCCTCCCTGAGCCCCTCTTTCTCCAACGTCTGCCTGTACGACACCGCCTACACTCTTGGTCTCCTCAGATCATCGCTTCCTTTCGCAATCTGCCTTTTTTCTCCTTTTGAATGTTCTCCGTCTCCTTCTGAATCCGCTCTCTCTCTTCCTTTAACTGCTCGCTCTCTTCTCTGAACCACTTCCAATCCCTCCAAGACCATCTCCTCGCGTTTACGGAACTTCTCCCACTTTTCCTTCATCCTCGTCATCTCCATCTCTTGTTCCTTTCTGTCCATCGCCGCCTTACTCCTCTCTGTTTTCTCCTCTCTTGCTTATAATCTTGCCACAATGGCGGCTTTTGCTTTCTTCATCCGTTCTCCCTCCATTCTGTAGTAATCTTCCCCTTCCTCTTCACTGTCACTTGTCACCTTCTCCTCCATTCCTTCCTTTGATCTGGCCCTCCTGGACTTTCTTTTCACTTGTCCTCCTTCATGTGATCCACAGACGTCATGAGCTGCTTGTTGAAAGAAAGACACTCGGTGAGAAAGTGGTCACGCAAGCAACTGTACACACAGAACCAAGCCAATGATCAACAACAAACAGAGGACACCCAAACCCTCAACATAGCTGGTTTTGCACTTGATTCACATAAGATGGCCTTCTTACGGTCTTGTCTAGTGGCCTTTGTTTTGCTCAGTCAGTGGCCTACAGATGTGATGAACCTAATGCATCATGTATTGTCAAAAGATTACTTAGAAATGGTTGTCACGGTGATAATGATTTCTAGATTGATGCACGAGTACTAACATTCTGAATGTATAAACTGTAGAATAAATGGGAAGAACAGGACACACACACCTGATGTTCTAATCCTGGGTCATTACACTCAAAAGTACCATACTGACAACTGTAATTTTGGCAAAGCTGAAAATGACAGAGGCCTACTGTATAATATTCTCTTTGAATGGCACCACAGGCAGGTAGGTACCTGTAGGAGTCCATGTTTAGCATGACTACATGTAATGACTGTTGTGTTAGACTGCATGGCACAAAACATCGGCTTTAGAGTTAGACTTTGACCATTGTGGATAAGCTAACACCCACTGGTAAGGCAACGTCAACAAAACATCGGGAAGAGTTTTTATTACTTTTAGGTTCTGTTGTTTGTTTAACGACGTCACGGCGGGTTATCTCATAGTGAATGGAGTCTTGTTTGCTTACGAGGTGTAGCTGGTCATTACTGTTAGAGGGAAGGCTGTTTTCACAGAGGTGCTTCTGAATGACTAAACCAAGTCATTGTGAGCATTGACTATCCTTTAAACTTACAGGGCAGACTTGTTATGTGTTGAAAATGCAATAAACCAGTTTGAGATGGTTTATTATCTACTGTCTTTACTGTCCTTCCCATTAAGCTGACAGATCTCAATTGGTCAATGTCCACAATGTGAACCACAGAGCCTCATTCTCATAGATCTAAATGTCCATTAATCTGTCCAGTGATTGGGTTAACAGGAAATTATACTCTGACCTGTCAAAATGTTGCACTGCATAATTCAAACATTCATTTAGGGAGACCTCCTGCAATCCGTCAGAAAGGACATCCCCATTTCTGGAGAAAGCTCGTTCTTATAAGTGCCAGGAGGAAGTTGTTGATTTGCTGAGCGTTATGAGAAAGGCCAGTTAGATAACTGAGAACCATAGCACATCTCGTATCCATGGCGAATAAACAGTCCTCGACAAATGTTTAGCTAGTTGGTCAATTGGGTATGATTAGTAACACAATCCTCATTGTGACCTCTCTGTTGTAGTGTGAAGGTGATCTTTTTCTACAATCACAATATCAGGCAAACTTACTCCACCCCTTCCTTTACTAGCATGGGAGTGCCTCGGGTCCCTGAGGCTCAGAATATCTTTCTTTGTATTGGAGTCCAGGTAGGACACATATCTCTAGCTCTGTCTCTGCATCAGTGGAGGCTGCTGTGGGGAGAATGGCTCATAATAAATGGCCCGGAACAGAGCAAATGGAATGGCATCAAACACATATTTGATACCATACCACTAATTCTGCTCCAGTCATTACCAAGAGCCCTTTCTCCCCAGTTAAGGTGCCACCAACCTCATGTGCTCTGCATGGGCACATGTGTTTTATTGGCTGGGTTATGGCCTACTTCCCTAGCCTAAATACACCGCTTGTCTCTCTGCCTGTAGAGTGGGTGAGTGTGAAAGAGAATGGGGAGAGAGGGAGAAAAGGGGGAATGGGTATCCCCCATACTGTGAGACAGGACAGCGGATGGGGGAACAAAACCAGCCCACATTCTCCCTCTCTCCATTAGCAACAGTACAGAAATAGGACACCGTCCACTAATGTATGCAACGATTGATGGCACACTAGAAATTTAGATGGCTCGAAGCATCTTCGACGGTGTGGAATCTGAGTGGTATGTGGACAGGGATTTCCCTAAGTGGTTCAAAAACCAGACTACTTCCTTATATACTGGTCGTGCAGCTTTGTTTAGGAATGATGAAATGTGGACTTGACTATTGTCATGACAGACCATGAAGATTTCTTCCAGGCTTTACAGCAAGTCCACAACAATGTCACATTCTATGCCAAAATAAAACGGCACTGTATTTCTATCATTGATCGTCTCCGAGCCTTCCGGTGGTATGCCCTCACATGACAAGAAACGCTGCGATGCTGATGTTAACAATGGCTGATGAGGGATTATGTGCAATGGGTTTTCCTGCCAAGAGAGTTCCCTTTCTCCACATGCCTGTTGTTTGTCCTTCAGTGACCGGTGTGCTCTGCAGCTGGTGAGGATTTTGTACAAGGAAGCAACTGCTCTAGTGAAACCGGTCCTGAGCAGAGCTAGTCCAAATCACAACACCAGCCACCCACGCCATGCCTTCTCCAACCGTAGGTGTCCATTGTGAGGACAAGGAGACAGTTGAACTCAAATAATACTAAGCAGTGAGCAAAGTGTCAACAAATACAAACATGTATGTTCTTTGTGAGTGATATGGAGTTTTAGAGGGTTTGGCTTGTACTTTTCTTCAACTCTCTATCAAAGTTTTTGCTGACCCCAACTCAATACAATTATCATTCTTTACTGGGTGTTTGTGAGAACAGACATAAGCAGAATCACTTTGGCATTAAATAACAGCATTTACACACTTACTGTCTGAGTAATCAAGATGCAATTGTCATTGTCTTAAGGTCCACGGCTCAGAATACAACATAAACAACACCTCAAGCAGTATGGAATGGGATGTTGTCCCCGGTGACAGATAGTTAGTGTTTTTGCCATCTGCTATCCATTTGCCTTCCTGTTTCTGCATCATTCACTTTACCTCTCATTCAAACCTTTCCAGTTACCTGCCAGGCTATTGTGGTTCCCAGAGCGAGTGGGCCACACTTCAAGATCAACGTCAACAAGCATGTCAGCCTTCCAGTGAAGAAGTGAAGTGTTAGTAGCGGGGTATCAAAACTTCCCAAATCATCCAAGTGAAGTACCAGATTCCACAATTGTGGTATTGCACCTGTAGTCATCTCATCTGTGACCACATTTGTAGGATGAAATGCACCTGCATTAGTGGAATCTGTATGACAATTACGATCTCTATTGAGCTCATGTTCAAGGGGAGATAGGTACTGAACTGGCCTTGCCCTTGATGAGGGTGGATGATGGACAACACCTAACTGTCCTCTGTGGTTTCAGGGAGAGGTAAAAGGTGGAGCCAGCCCTCTTTAGAAGTGTCTCCGTCCTGAGTCAGATTGTCTTTCTCAGCACAGGGTCTCACTGTGTCAAAGACCCGGACTGCATAGAGACAAAGCTACATTGTGTTCAGTCAATGCAGCCAAAGAGATATACTGCTAATGAGCTTCCAGTCTACAGCCTCAGATCTGGCACTGGGAGGCGCGGCTAGAGTTTCAACTACCATCACAAAGTCATTATATCGCTGTGCTTTCATTTCTGTAACAAAGTACCGCTCAAAGGAATCTGTTTGTTTGATCCCATGGTGGGCGCCTGGGCGGAGCAGCTTCTTATGGAACGGCAGAGAGTCAAGTCCCTTTCACAGAGACAGAGGAATGAAACTTTTATCGAGTCGTCTTGATGTGCTCTCATTCAATGGGACGTTCTTTGGTTATAAGGAACACGTGAAATAGAATAGAGTTATTGTATTTCTACGGTTCCGATGTGACAATTAGGGTGTAAGAAAGCCCAATATGTGCGTGTATATCAAATTCAAGACATACAAACGCTTCTGTGTAAAGGCGTTAGAAAAGGTCTACGGTATTGGAAGTGGGGAGAGGTAAACGCAGGAAAGAGAGACTGTGACCGTAGCAGTAGCAGGAAACAGATTGAACCGGAACCACCTGGTACAGTAGAAAATCATAAAGGTTTCCCACAGAAAGGAACAGGAACAGCGGCCATAACGATCACAGGGAGTTCTGTGTGTCTCAGGGTGGCGGAGCAGCAACTTTTGGATGCATGGCCATTTTAGCATGCCAAGTCTAATTGCTTTAGGCAAGATAATCACCATCCACTCAGTCCTCTGACTGTACGTAGTTGCACTTGTAGATCTACCCATTCTTACAGTTCATGCTTGGGTTAGCATGTTCATTGCAATCAAGGACAAACCAAGGTGTGTTCACGGTCTTGGGTCTAATTCGTAGAACAACACCTAACAGCGTACGACATACTGAACCTGTCGAATTCACATGAAAGTGTCGGTCAGCGGTGTCAGAGAGCTGCCTTTGGGTCACGTGTCCACACTAAGGCTGTAGCAAATCACCAGTAACACTGAGAGTATTACCCTTTTTAAAAATGGATTATCAGCCATATCTAGGGAGATTAAACCACAGCTTTACTAGGGACTTCCCTACAGCTTATCAGCCCTTCACGTCCCCCAATGCCATGGAGCAGCTTCTAGGCAAGCACTGAACATACTGGATGTCTTCACACTGAACAGGTCGCAAATTGTTCCGCTCAATTTAAATTGGCTCAATTAATTAGCAACTTACTACTTGTCCATTATTCTTTGGCGACACCCTGATTGTGACTTATCAAATAGCAGTCATTGATAGACAGCATATGAACATATGTACTGTGGTGATTTCGCAAATAGCTCCAATGTGGCCGTCACTCCAAGCAGGGGAGAATGCTTGAAGAATTTTGGGGGTGAGTTGAGAGTGAAGGGTTCATGAAAACAGTGGGAGAAAGTGATAGGAGGCTTAACTGCAGATTGCTGCCATATGATCCATCAGAGTGAGAGAGAGACAGAGAGAGAGACAGAGACAGAGACAGAGAGAGAGACAGAGAGAGAGACAGAGAGAAAATCTGAAGAAACCTGGGTTGAAGAAAAGAAGAATCCCTTTGCTTCCTCCTGATAACAGGGGTTTCCTGCCTGGCAGCCTGTTGCGCCTTCCTAGACGGGAGTGTTCCAGTGTGTTGGACACCGATGAGTGAGCACACCAGGGAGAAGCAGTGATGAATGCAGAGGGAGAGCAGGGGCAACGGCAGGGCCAGGCTCTGTTACCAGGGGTGGGGCACCAGACGCACTGGGGATCCTGACTTTAATTTAGTTTGATTTATGACTAAGGGGGTCAGAGGGCAATAACCGCCCCACGAGGTTTCACTTGTAGAGAGAGAAAGAGCATGTGTAAGGGGTCCCGTCCCGTGTCTACTTCATATGAAACCTACACTATCATTGTAGTTCATGTCTTTTGTAATATTGTATATTTGGGTTCACTACCTGACATATAACAGCTGTGTTTCAAAACTGATTAAGCTGATCAACCATGAAACCTTTTCTATGAACAGATCAATATACTTAATTCGAAGTACCCCACTGGGCACAGACTGGTTGAATTTCATTGAAATGACATGGAAACAATGTTGAATAGAGGTTGAATTGACATCTTTGCCCAGTGGGACCATTCTTGCAAGTTACTTTAGCACACACATTTTGGTCAAACAACATTCTTCAAAGCTGAACACAACCCTAATGTTGAAATTGCTAGCTGTAGCCTACAAATCAAGCCCTGACCCTGTAAGATAAGGGTTTGAAAATAATTGAATTATTTCTCAGAGATTCTGTCTCTCCATGCCGACAGCTGAGGACAGAGTGAGAGAGATTAACCAGACATTTCCTCTTACTGCCATTACAAAAGAGAGACACTGAGAAAGATAAAGGGTATGCTTGAGTGCAGACCCATGAAACACAGACTCCACTGAACCCAATCATTTGCTCTCTTATCTTGACTTTAATGTGGCTGTGGGGCAGATGGCGCATTCGTACACCAGAGTACCGAAGCAGAGAGCCTCGGCCTGAAAGCAAAGGGCTCCTACAGTGAGGGCCATCCCTGAGTGCCATGGAAATCGAAACAGATTGAGGACCCCTGGCCAGTCGGTGGTGGGCCTAAATGACTGGGCAACATCAATACGACCCCTCCTAGACTCTGTTAAAAGCATCTGGTTCCATTATTCAATCCCAATGTTCTTTGTAGTTAATGAACTCCTCCTATAAAGTCTTTATGGCACGGCTGTTGAATTACCTTGCAGATATTAGGGTGCCCCCACAGTGTCTCATAGAAAATGCTTGCCAAATGTCAACCTTGACAGTCAAGCCATTTCTGAGATGTCTACCCCTTACAACTGGAATGGAATGACATTTTAGTCACATAGAAGACGCTCTTATCCACGGTGACTTACATTAGCAATTAGTGTTAAGTTGTCCAAAACCTTCTTCTGCACGCTGATGTTTAACAGTTAGATTATGATCCAATGTGATTACAATCACCTCCATTAGATATGGCATTAGTGACATACTGTATGGAACAGGAATGAAATGCAATGGGACAAAGACAAGAACAAAGTCAGGAGGGGCAACTGCATTAACTTCTGTATCGTATAGCACATTACACAAACCTCTCAAAAGAACCCTCTCATGGATTGCAACTTCATTTTAGGCCCGACATCCTTATGACAGGCTGATTTGAAAATCAATGCAAAACAGAGAGGGACCTTCTGGACAAAACAATGTGTCATTTTTCATAGACATAGTTCAAAGTAAACAAGTTGGTGAGACAACAAGTGGAACAAAAGACTTCACAACTAGCCTATTTAGATTTGAGCTGCCTCCATCAAAATATATTTTCTCCAGCATCCCCCTCACCAAAATAATCAGTCCTTTGAGTTGAACCCTTGCTTTTGCAGGTCACAACTTTCCCTGACGTTTGCCACCAGACAATGGAGCCACTACAAAGCTATGGGGACTTCAGTTGTCCTAATCCTTCATGCACAAATGAAACGCAAAGCCAGATTTCACAGGCTTGTGCTTCACAATGACTAGACTGGCGGGAGTTTTTTCATACATATATAGTGTGTGTGTGTGTATGGCCCGAATGGCAGAGAATGACAAAGTAATCTACACATTACCTCTCTCTCTCTCTGTGTCCCCCTCTCTCACATTGACAGTCTCCCATTCAGATCACAGCTGCCAGCATTCAAGCCCTCTCAGTCACACACAAGAGTTGACAAAGCAATCATCACCTTGACAATGAGCCTTTCACAGAGCCTTCCACACAGGGTAAGGCAGGGGATGCCATCACAGAGCCTTCCACACAGGGTAAGGCAGGGGATGCCATCACAGAGCCTTCCACACAGGGTAAGGCAGGGGATGCCATCACAGAGCCTTCCACACAGGGTAAGGCAGGGGATGCCATCACAGAGCCTTCCACACAGGGTAAGGCAGGGGATGCCATCACAGAGCCTTCCACACAGGGTAAGGCAGGGGATGCCATCACAGAGCCTTCCACACAGGGTAAGGCAGGGGATGCCATCACAGAGCCTTCCACACAGGGTAAGGCAGGGGATGCCATCACAGAGCCTTCCACACAGGGTAAGGCAGGGGATGCCATCACAGAGCCTTCCACACAGGGTAAGGCAGGGGATGCCATCACAGAGCCTTCCACACAGGGTAAGGCAGGGGATGCCATCACAGAGCCTTCCACACAGGGTAAGGCAGGGGATGCCATCACATGAACACGCAGGCAGCACTGACTTCTATGCATAGCAAAACAGCCCAGACAGGAATAATAAAATCACATTCAGATTCAGTGAGTAGCTAATGAATGAACTCATAGTGATGGCGTTGCCAGCACGATATCCAAACCAACTGAGCGATATTTTATCAAAAATAATCACCACAAGCAACAACAGCAAGGATAACACAATGTTTATTGGTCTTCCTTCCCATGACTTCCAAGACCCAGAATATTAAATGGATCATTTCTAGGAACATTTCTAGGAAAGTTAGAAACCCTAATGAATGGATAATGAATTCATCTATGGGACCAATGAAAGATTATATGCCAAAGATCATAAACTACATTAAGTCGCAGGCTGATTTTTTTCTTGAGCGAATAGTCAGGAGGCCAGAAAATAATGACAAACATTTTGAAGACTGCAAATTTCAAGCCCAAATTATATATTTGACTAAAACATAATAATTTCAATGCTTGCTTACATTTGTATACAATCACATATATATATATTATGCGTGGGAATACTTTGGAAAAGATTTCCAAATTAAAATCACTTGGAGCTGATTTGCTAGTGTTTTTTTTGCTCCGAAAACCTGGGGGGGCAAATAAATTAGTTAAAACCCTGTTACACGCCCATCTGGTCCTGTTCATTTCTTCTCCGTCTCTCTTTTCATGCCTCTGAGGATTAATGGAAAGAAAGATTCCTTACACCAATGACGAGCAAGAGCAAGCTTCTCTAGAGCTCTCTGTCTTTCTTTCCCTCCCCTTTTCTTCCCCCCTGCAGGTGGCCCCGTTCACTCTACTTTCAGAGAGGCTGCTAGGACGATGGAAGAATTCACATGTAAATAGGCCACTCGCTCGCTAAGACAGGAAAAAGACAGATGAATCCTGATATGATAACCCTGCATAATGAGCAGCAGAGGAGTATGCATTATTGCTACTTCCCTTGAGCACAGTGTACACAGCTTGAAAATGTATACAGTTAGAGAAAATATATTTTTATTACACAGGTAGAGGAAATATTTGATTTCGACTTGCTCCAGAAGACAGACGATGTACATTTTATTGCCCTTTGAGAAAGTGAGTTGACCCACGACATTCCTAATCTCAAGGTTAGCTAGCAGAGCAGTGGAATGAGGAGTGGTTTTCCCCTTTCCTACAATTGTCTTCCTAACGTGACATGCAGTTGCCAGAGCAGACGTGAGACAATGCCTTTTGCTACAGTGATCCTGTGACTGAGGAGAGGGACTTACTATCGTCACAGAGTTGACCTCAGCCAGGGCCAAGCGGTCAAATAAAACCCACCGCCTAGTAGATGTCCAGGAAACTAGTTGGGCACAGGGATATCATGTGACGACGGGCCATTACAGGCCATGAATATTACTTTTCCATGTTAGTTTATAATTGAGTTAGCAAAAGCAAAGTGTGAGAAAGGAAACCAGCTTTAGGATTTCCAAAACTATGTCCAATCCTAATCCCTAGTTAATTACATCAGAGGATGAAAGGAAGAGACCCTGCCACCAGGCATGTATCAGGATTGGACGCCAAAACAGGGATAAGGGGCGACCAGTCCCATGATCAGACTCACACTCACTCCCATTACCTCCCTTTCCTAGAATGGAGAGCAGGAAATGGGAATAGCAGGAATATGTCGCTGCCATCCAACAGGGTTTCCTTCCTTGGAAAACAAACTGGGGTGTTGTTCAACACAGATGAGTGACACCTCAAAATGAATCTTGGACCTGAGGCCGTACTGTCTTTCTTTAAAACCTGATGCATATCAATCAAAGAGAGACATTGTAAAATGTGGTGTAGGTTTAACATTACTAATATCATTTGAATTGGGGGAAAAAGGACAGTGAAATGGCATCTATAACATACAGGACCATTACAAAAACAGATCTAATAATTTTGTCAAATACATCACGTTAACAAAGCGAAGTGGAGCATTGGAAAGAACAGAATAACAGGGGCAAATATAGGACTATATTTAGTAGGTCAACTGCTGCTCCCCCTGTTGCTCTACAGCACAAGGTTACAATTGCTCTGAAGGGATGGGTGAGCAACAGGCATCACTTCACTGAGCTATGTGACAACAGCCTCTCCCCATCACAAAAATGCTCTGCCTCCCCAGCCCCAGCCTGTTGTACAGGGTATGTCATCTGACTTGGCATGCACAGAGTAGACTGCCCTGACTGCATTGCTGATCCTCTTGGCTCCAGAAAACATAAAAGGACTCCAGGCCCTATAATCACACTGCAAGTAAACACTCACCATCACCTCAATCATATCCATCTTGTTTACTTTCAGAAAGAGAAGGGATAAGGGAGATTCATAATCTATCGGTACAAAGAGTGAGCATGAGAAACCAAAAGTCATTGTTGATTTACTTCAGTTTCTTTCAAATATGAGTATCTGAAGACATACAGTAGAAGTCGGAAGTTTACATACACCTTAGCCAAATACATTTAAACGCAGTTTTTCACAATTCCTGACATTTGATTCTAGTAAAAATTCTCTGTCTTAGGTCAGTTAGGATCACCACTTTATTTTAAGAATGTGAAATGTCAGAATAATAGTAGAGAGAATGATTTATTTCAGCTTTTGTTTCTTTCATCACATTCCCAGTGGGTCAGAAGTTTACATACACTCAATTGGTATTTGGTAGCATTGTCTTTAAATTGTTTAACTTGGGTCAAACGCTTTGGGTAGCCTTCCACAAGCTTCCCACAATATATTGGATGAATTTTGACCCATTCTTCCTGACATAGCTGGTGTAACTGAGTCAGGTTAGTAGGCCTCCTTGCTCGCACACACTTTTTCAGTTCTGCCCACAAATGTTCTATAGGATTGAGGTCAGGGCTTTGTGATGGCCACTCCAATACCTTGACTTTGTTGTCCTTAAGCCATTTTGCCACAACTTTGGAAGTATACTTGGGGTCATTGTCCATTTGGAAGACCCATTTGCGACCAAGCTTTAACTTCCTGATGTCTTGAGATGTTTCAATATATCCACATAATTTTCCTCCTCATGATGCCATCTATTTTGTGAAGTGCACCAGTCCCTCCTGCAGCAAAGCACCCCCACAACATGATACTGCCACCCCCGTGCTTCACGGTTGGGATGTTCTTTGGCTTGCAAGCCTCCCCTTTCCCCCAAACACAACGATGGTCATTATGGCCAAACAGTTCTATTAATGTTTAATTTTTATGGCGGTTTTTGGAGCAGTGGCTTCTTCCTTGCTGAGCGGCCTTTCAGGTTATGTTGACTCATTTTACTGTGGATATAGATAATTTTGTACCCGTTTCCTCCAGCATCTTTACAAGGTCGTTTGCTGTTGTTCTGGGATTGATTTGCACTTTTCGCACCAAAGGACATTCATCTCTAGGAGACAGAACGTGTCTCCTTCCTGAGCTGTATGACGGCTGCATGGTCCAATGATGTTAATACTTGCATACTATTGTTTGTACAGATGAACGTGGTACCTTTAGGCATTTGGAAATTGCTCCCAAGGATGAACCAGACTTGTGGAGGTCTACAATTGTTTTCTGAGGTCTTGGCTGATTTATTTAGATTTTCCCATGATCTCAAGCAAAGAGGCACTGAGTTTGAAGGTAGCCCATGAAATACATCCACATGTACACCTTCAACTGACTCAAATGATGTCAATTAGCCTATCAGAAGCATCTAAAGCCATGACATAATTTTCTGAAAATGTCCAAGCTGTTTAAAGGTACAGTCAACTTAGTGTATGTAAACTTTTGACCCACTAGAATTGTGATACAGTGAATTATAAGTGAAACAATCTGTATGTAAACACTTGTTGAAAAAAATAATTTTGTCATGCATAAATTAAATGTCCTAACGGACTTGCCTAAACTATAGTTTGTTAACAAAGAATTTGTGGAGTGGTTGAAAAACGAGTTTTAGTGACTCCAACTTAAGTGTATGTAAACTTCCGACTTCAACTGTACGTTTTACATCACATCAGGTTTATCAGATCTGCAGAACTTCTCAAAAAATATTAGAATGACAAATAATCAAATAGCAATATCCTTCATACAAAACAAAAGCAGTGCTGTAAAGAGGCTTTATTAAAGATGAAAAGATGAAAAACAAATCCCATCTATTGTCCATGTGGTCAATAGGGACCCAGTACAGTTGGCTTCTTTTGAAGCAACTAAACTCTTTGTGTAAAAAGCTCTATTGGGAAACCTCAAGGCTGTAAACTCCATCATCAAAAAAGTAATCGAAAGTGCATTAACAAACAGACAGAGGTACACTAGACAGACAGACAAGAAGCGCAAGACCGTACCTTCCTTTTGAGAAAGAAAGAAAACTGTAAAAAAAAAAAAAATACAAAAAGGTACAACATTAAAAAGTAGCTTACAAGGTACAAAGGTTCCCTTTGAGGAAGACCACGCTTGTTATCCTTCCACTAACCTTTGTAAAGAAAAGTGACTTATTTTTTCTGTTCATCAAACGTATCATTTTTGGTGTTCAATTCTGAAGTAGCCATTACTAATGGTCTACTACCAAGGATCAAAACCCTTCGTTGTAACGACAACTTAAATTCCTATATAAAATCATAAACCACAAATCCTTTACCTTCATAGTGCTTTCTCAACCACTAAAAAGGAACAAATACTGAAGATGAAGCAAGAGAGTTTGCTGTCTGAGACACGAGAACCTACAGTTTAACATTGACTGATAAAACTCAGTGTGCCGAGCCTATGGGAGAATTTCTATATCCACCCAGGTGCGAGAACATCTCATTTTGTCCTTCATTTAAAACAAGAGATTCAGTTCCCTCCTTGATCATCTCTTTCTCGTCTGTTGGCGGAGCATCTTTCTCCGTTTAAGGATCATGTCATGGAGTCTCTCCATGCCATCTTTCAGTCCGTCTCCTATGATGGCACAGGTGGGCTGCAGGTGCCAAGGCGTGCCAGGGCCCAGTTCCTTCAACGCTAGTGCCTTTTCAATCTCTGCCAGGCTCAGAGAGTGCCTCAGGTCTTGCTTGTTAGCCACCACCAGCAGTGGCACTCCCTGGTTGTCTCCGGTCTTGGCGATCTTATGGAGCTCCGTTTTAGCCTCCTCCATGCGTTCGGCATCTACAGAGTCCACCACGAATACAATTCCATCGGTACAGCGTGTGTAGGACTTCCACAATGGACGCAACTTCTCTTGACCACCCACGTCCCAGAAATGGAAGGTCACCGTCCTGTGGCCGCCCAAAGACACATTGACCTTTTCTGCGTTGAAGCCTTTGGTAGGCACTGTGTTGACAAACTCATTGAACTGCAACCTGTACAGGACAGTCGTTTTACCTGCAGAGTCCAGTCCCAAAATGGCGATATGGAACGACTGAAAGAAGGGGATTCTCGAGAGGAAGGTCTGTGGTTCAGATAATCTATTCCCCATCTTTTCTCATGTGGGGAACAACAGGTGGAATAAAAGGGATGGTCCACTTCTCCAACAACGATGATTGGCACTGATTATATTCAAATTGGATTGCAGCAGTGACCTAAAAACAAAACAAATATTACTTTAGCCAAGCAAAAATCAGACAAATATAAGTCTACCACAAACTTAAAATCGACACAGAAAACCTATAGATGACATAAAAGTGATCAAATCAGTTATCCATGTGTTATTCACTTATTGAGGGCATATGACATTCACTAGACACCCCGAATTATATAGGCTCAAATGAAAAATACCATGCAGAAATACCGGACGTTTGTCAAGGTAAACTACACACTTGAATTTTAGGCGGCAGCAATGCACAAACATATTTCCAAGGATAGGCGCGTAAATGAATATAAAGTCAATAGGCATACAGATGCTGACAGCCAGTAACGCCACTTGACGTGAAACCAGGCTCTCAAATTGGGGCATGAATCTTTATCATAGGCTACAACCGTTCCGTTCAGCCAGACATTTTTCGTGCAGGGCATCACTTACATCTATCCACTCTGAATATGCGGATCTGTGTTCACGAGGTCCAGTAACATGTTTTCCAATGCTCACAATCCAGGGCTTCCGATGACTGTCGCGCGGTCAGCAGCGTTCTATTATTTTACTATACGGTTTCATTCCCATAGAAGAATACTGCAGTGCAATTTGTGGAAAACGCCACTCATGTTCTAGCAACCGATTGGTTTAAGGAGAAGTCCATCAATAATGTATCCATTCAAACTACGCCCATCACCTGTTGCTGTAACGTCATTATTCTAGCCAATAGATGTATTATACTATCGTTACACAATACAATGCAACGTGAACAATGCCTAAAATAAAACGTATCTGATAGTAGGCTAGGTCAAAGTCTAAACATAATCATTACAAATGGTTATTAACATAACATAGCAAGCCAAGCATTATGTAAGCCTATATTCGTAAAGTATATTATATTCGTAAGTAAAAGAAACAAATAGTAAAAGAAAAATCACAAAATAGTTAGTGATACGAATGTATTAAAATGAACAATTTATTGAACTATAAAAAATTCCTAACTTACCGTTTTTTTTGTTGCTGTGTTCGTGTCGCATGTGCTTTGGTTTGGATTTTACTGCACGCTAAACAGCGCCGCCCCATGATGCGTCCTTATCTGTTTACTTTCAAAATGATTGGTCAATAGTACAAAATGTATCCCACGCATACTGATTTTATAATGAGAATAATCACAGAATTAATTGTATAAATTATAATCCTGCGCCGGTATCTATTGAAATAATGTTCATAATATATGATACATGTTATAGTAATTTTATTTCATAATAAATACGGTAGCCTAAGTTTTTATGAATAGCGACTCATTGGAATTGAACATTTAAAATTGTGAAGGTATGGGTTAGGAACGTTTCAGGGATCCCCGATAGCACTAACCGTATTGTCAGGGGGCTACGAAGGAGTCAGACGGAATCGGGCAAAATGCCAAAAATGGTGGAATGTATGTACAGGTGCAGAAGGTTAGCTTAATTTTAGGCAGGCAGAGTGCCGGCAATTCCTCACACAGCTGAGTTTAGCAGAGCTCCAACTGGGACAACATGCCACTCCAGCCTAAGTTTTCCCGAAAATGAGCCACATGAGGCTAATAAAGTTAAAAGCATAGCACAACCCTTAACACTGGGATAAACCAAAATGCACATAAACAGGTATTTCCTCAATTTAAATAAATATCTCACTCAATAGCCTAATCAATACTTCACTCGTTTCAATATCACTAGCAAATACATAATACATTTCAACACATCAGGACATAATATCACATACATATTCAACGCAGAAAGATATGTTGGTGAGTACAGGAAGAGAAAGCGAGGCCCAACTCGGCGGAAAATCTGCCTCCCTACATACAGCAGGTGGCGTTTTTTCGTTGTTTCGCTCACCAAGCAAGGAGTTTTTGTATGGAGGTAAATGAGTGTCGAATTTAGTCAACAACAAAAAATGTAAGATTTATTTGCTACGAGGTTATTTGCTATGAGGTTTATTTGATCAAATAGAAGTTTTGTAGTGCTTAAGTTGTCATGAGTGTACTGATATAAGTAGGACACGTGACATCCCGGCAAAAAAACAAACACTTTTTATATTGCATACTCAATCATGAGGCTAGTAGCATTTGCATCTCTCTCCATTAGATTACAGGCGGTTGACATCAACCACCCTAATCAAATATTACAATAATATATTACAATAATGAGATGTATCCACCAATTCAAAGAAAGGACAGGTTGGAGTTAGACAGCCCTCCGAGCTGCTTTGTGGACAACTGTTTTGTCAGGGCAGAGGGACATGTATCTTGTCAGTATATCCATAGTCTGGTGGAGAGGGGTATATGGCCAATATACCACAACTAAGGGCTGTTCTAAAGCACAATGTCTTACATTTGTACATTTTAGTAGACACTCTTATCCAGAGCAATTTACAGGAGCAATTCGGGTTAAGTGCCTAGCTCAAGGGTTTCATTGATATTTTACCCAGTCAGCTTGGGGATTCAAACCAGTGACCTTTTGTTTACTGGCCTGCGGAGTGCCTTGATTCAGCCATTAGCCGTGATATATTGGCCATATACCACAAGGTGCCTTATTGCTTTTATAAACTGGTTACCAACGTAATTACAACAGTAAAACGTTTTTTTTGTCATACCCATGGTATGCCAATCGGCATTCAGGGTTCGAACCACCCAGTTTATAACAAGGTTTAGAAACTCTGGGTATACTTCAAAACAGGATTACGGAGTTAGCCAGTTAACTTCTAAACGTCTAAATATTCGGATAACTTTTTATTTTGTAGAAAGATGAGCTTAACATGGGCATGGTCTAATTGATTTAACAAACCAATAAAAAAATTAAATAAAACCAAGTTATTTCTGGTTGCTTATAAAAGTTGATGCTGCTTTGTAATATACCCCCCTGTCACGACTTCCACCGAAGGTGGCTCCTCTCCCTGTTCGGACGGTGCTTGGCGGTCGTCGTCGCCGGCCTACTAGCTGCCACCGATCCCCTTTCCATTTCTTTTGGTTATGTCTGTTTTGTGTTCACCTGGTTTCACTTTGGTTAATTAGGGGGGGATTTAATTTGACATTTCCTTTGGGGTTTTGTGTGAGATTATTTTTCACTGTCAGTGAGGTTGGGGTGCGTTTTTCTTTGCTCTTGTTCTACAGGGGGATTTTCCCTGGACTGTGTCTGAGTGGGGATTTTTCCAGTGTATCTTCTATAGCCCTGAGTCCTGTTGGTTTTCCTTTTGAGCTTGTTAAAATCAAACGCCCTTTCTTTGGAACTCAGTTCTCCTGCGCCTGACTCCACACCCACATCTCCTTGGGGAGATCTGACAGAGTCCCGCACCAATGAGTCAGCAGCAGCGGACACGCCCATCCCGGAAGAGCTTATGCAACAGCAAACTGCGGTATTACACCGTTTGGGGACAGCGATGGATCAGGTGCTGGCGAGAATGGAGAGACGGGAAAGGAGCGGCCTCCCTACCTCGTCTTCAGCCACTCTCCAGCCTGCACCACCACCTTCTCCGGCGGTGTCTGGCCCCAGCGGGATTCGGCTCGCTCTCCCGAGGGACTACGATGGAACGGCTGCCGGGTGTAAGGGGTTCCTGCTCCAGCTGGAGCTTTACCTGGCGAGGAGAGTGTTAACGAGGAGAGGAGAGTGTTAACGTCCTCGTCTCCTGTCTCCTGTCTTTAGGGTAAAGCCCTGGAGTGGGCCAACGCGGTCCGGTAGGGCCAGGACTCGGCGAGGAGCCATTACCCAGAGTGAACAGCTGTTTCACCTAAGGCAGGAGACGAGGAGCGCACCAGATTTCGTGCTGGAGTTCCGGGCCCTGGCCGCCAGCATGGAATGACAAGGCCCTGATGGACCATTATAGGTGTAGCCTACAGGAGGACGTCCGCAGGGAGCTAGCCTGTTGGGACACCACTCTTTCACTGGACCAGCTAATCGACATGTCCATCAGGCTGGGCAACCTGTTGGCTGCTCGCGGGAGTCCTGATCAGGGTCTGTTCGTCCCACCTCCCAGCTCTCCTGCTCCGACACCCATGGAGTTGGGGGGTGCTGCTGGTAAGGGCCAACGGAGGAGGAGTCTCCTCCTGCACCAGCTGTGGTCGGAGAGGACACACTGCTGACCGGTGCTGGAGGAGCTCATCTGGGAGTCGAGAGGGCAGGCAGAGCACGACTCGAACACCTCAGATGAGTCAGCACCCGGCTCACCCAGAGCCCCCTGTTGGTCATATGTATGTGTTGATTTCCTTTCCTGTGTTTTCCCCTCATTCCCAGCATAAGGCGCTAGTCGATTCAGCCGCAGCCGGGAGTTTTATGGACCGCGGTTTTGCGCGTAAGTTAGGGATTCCCTTGGTGCAGATAGACCAACCCTTCCCCGTGCACGCCCTAGATAGGTCAGGGTTGATCAGGGAGGCCACGGTTCCACTGGACATGGTGACGCAGGGGGGTCATGAGGAGCAGATTAGTCTCTTCCTCATTGATTCTCCTGCGTTTCCAGTGGTGCTGGGTATTCCCTGGTTGGCTTATCACAATCCTAAAATTTCATGGAAACAGGGGGCTCTTAAGGGGTGGTCAGAGGAGTGCTCAGGTAGGTGTGTGGGAGTTTCCATCGGTGCAACGACGGTGGAGAGTCCAGACCAGGTCTCCACCGTGTGCATCCCCACCGAATATGCCTTTTGGCAATCGCATTCTGTAAAATGAGAGCGACCCTATTACCACCACATCGACGAGGGGATTGCGCGATAGACCTCCAGGTAAACGCAGCACTTCCCAGGAGTCATGTGTATCCCTTGTCACAGGAGAAGATGGTGGCTATGGAGGCATACGTTACCGAATCTCTGGGACAGGGGTACATTCGGCCCTCCACATCACCTGTCTCCTCAAGTTTCTTTTTTGTGAAAAAGGAGAGAGGTCTGCGTCCGTGCATTGACTATAGAGGTCTAAATTTCATCGCAGTGGGGTTCAGTTATCCGCTACCTCTCATCGCTAAGGCAGTGGAGTCCTTCCACGGAGCATGCTTCTTCACAAAACTGGATCTTAGGAGCGCATATAACTTGGATGAGTGGATGTCATGTAGATGAGGGGAAAACCACATTTAGTACCACATCTGGACATTATGAGTACCTCATCATGCCGTATGGGTTAAAGAATGCTACAGCCGTCTTCCGATCCTTTGTTGACGAGATTCTCAGGGACCTGCACGGGCAGGGTGTAGTGGTTTACAGCGATGACATACTGATCTATTCCGCCACACGCGCGCCGCGCATGTGTCTCTGGTGCAGGTACTTGGGCGACTCTTGGAGCATGACCTGTACGTCAAGGCCGAGAAATGCATGTTCTCCAAACAAGTCCTCTCTTTCCTGGGGCATCGTGTAATTGGCCGACTCCGACCTCGGTAAAGGAGGTGCAGCGGTTTTTAGGGTTTGCCAATTACTACCGGAGGTTTATCCGGGCAGCAATGCTGGCAGGTAGCTGCTCCCATTACCTCACTGCTGAAGGGGGGGCCGGTGCTTTTGCGGTGGTCGGCGGAGACGGACAGAGCTTTTAGTCGTCTGAAGGCGTTGTTTACAGACGCTCCCGTATTGACGCATCCGGACCCCTCTTTGCCATTCATAGTGGAGGTGGACACGTCCGAGGCTGGTGTTGGAACCGTGCTATCGCTCCATGCCCCGGAAGCTTCGCACCTTCGCTTTCTTTTCGAGGAAGCTCAGTCCGGCTGAAGTGGGGGATCGGGAGTTGCTGGCTGTGGTCAAAGCTCTGAAAGTGTGGAGACATTGGCTTGAAGGGGTGAAACACTCTTTTCTCATCTGGACTGACCACCGTAACCGGGAGTACATCCGGGCGGCGAGGAGACTTAATCCTCGTCAGGCAAGGTGGGCGATGTTTTTTACCAGATTTGGCTTCACTATCTCCTACAGATCAGGTTCCCGTAACGTGAAGGCCGACGCTCTGTCCCGTCTAGATATCGAGGAGCGGCCCATTGATCCCACACCCATACTTCCGGCCTCCTCAGTGTCCAGCGGGTTGGAGGTATGTCCCACTTGGTGTTCGTGATAGATTGATCAGGTGGGCCCACACGCTACCCTCCTCTGACTCCACACCCACATCTCCTTGGCGTGATCTGACACCCCCTGGTCAGGAATACAATGTGTAGGCTACAACTTCTAAATATACATCACCTTTTTCTTGAATGTGAACTTTTATATAGCCTACAAATGTGGGGCATGTTTAGCAATAGGAATGTGCTTGTAATCGCTAGTAACATGAACAAACATTTGCAATAATTTGGTTCCAGTTTCTGAAATGAGTGTGGCTGCTCTCTAATCTCTCGTGGACAGACTACGTTAACATAAATGGTACACTAATTTGTCATGATACAACGGGAAGTGTGAGATAATGAGCAGCATTAATTCTGGTGCTTCAGAATTTCGGAAAGGGGAGGGAGCATTTGGCCCATAGACTTGCCCCTAACTTGAAAAGAGAGAGGGTGGAGCTCTTTGTTCCCTTCTCTCTCCCTCATGTATGGACTCAGAATTTAATCGAGCCTCTGACCAATTACTCATGACTTTTGTTCTGGATTAACTGAGATTAGCTACTCTCCAATTGTGAACTTTAATTGCATATAGGCCGACATTTTAGAAACGAGTTTCAATGGCATTGTAATGACACACTTTGTTTACATTTTCAGTTACTGGGATTATCTTTGTTGCCTATTGTCTGAGAGAATAGATTTATACACACACAATGGTTTATAAGGCCTATATAAAAAAAACTGACATATTTCAAAAAGAGTCATGGCAAGGGCAATTGTTTTGCAATGAACTATTGTATTTTCATGATACCTTGAAGTATTTTCATTAGGCTATAGCCTACATGATTTCTTTCTGTGAATGCAAGTATTTCGTATTTCAGCCATGTCTTTCACACACCCACATTAGAACATATTGTCTGGCTTAACACACTGGAAATTTTAGGGGAGCCGATGCACATATCACTGCACAGCTGTGGACTCAAAGTGTCAGCCAGTTTTCCAAGAGCTGGAGATCTATTCCTCTACTCTGTCCATGAAAGCACTGTACACTCAGCGCTTATGTGCCTGTGTCTCTGAGAAGAAGACAATATTTCAGAAAATGTATATTTAAACTTGAAGCAGAAGATACTATATTTATTATGGGTTTGCCTTATGCTCTAGGCTTTTTAATGGTGGAAAGATGATCCTAAACTGTATAGCCTTAACATGTAATTAAAACAATAATTTTGATATCATGGGTGGTCAATCTTTGCGTCAATATCTCTGCCTATGAATTTGAGTGGTTACATTTCTCCAGCCCTAATCTTTTTACCAAAACAGTGGCGGGTGGGGAAATGGTTTTGTTTTAGCACTTTTGGGTTAAACAGCATAATAACTTGGTAACTCACCAATTCAACACTCACGCTACTGGCCTAAAGTAGCATGAAAGCATTGAATTAAAATGGTGTGGGGCCTATAGCCAGGCTGGGCATAAACCAGCCCACTCACAGTGTAGGAGACAGGTTTTGGGGGTTCCCTTATAAGTGTCTGTGTCCGATCTGGTCAGCCTAACTGGAGTAGAATGGAAACCAGTGTCACAGTTGGCCGGATATTGCTGAGTTTGCTGTGTAATGTAGGCATAGCTTTGATAAAAGGCCAAAGACTGCTTATGTCAAGAGTAAGCACAAAATGGTTGATGCTTAGGAAACTGTCTGATTACAGTAATAGAGCAGTGGCTACGCACCAATATTCAGAAAAGCTGACTTACTTATACTCAGGTGCTGAGATTTGAAGTTCAAGTGACCAGAATCCCTTTCGGCTGCAGTAACTATATTTGGCATGTCATCAGCAAGCTGAAAGGAAATGTTTCAGGGTAAAACGTTTTTCAACATATTTGTCGCCATCTTGTGTTAGCACCAGTATTTTGCACAAATCATGGAAATCACAAAGAACATGTAAGGAAGGTGTTATGTTATGTTCCAGCACCATACCGGTCTAAAGTTATGTGGTTTGGGGTTCTTGTAGGCCACAGGAGAGTATTTCCCTGTTTTAACGAACATCAGCTTGGATTCTGAAGAGCCAGGAGGTCTGTATGATGTGCTGAACTTTGGCAGTGCTTTTTTTTATTCTGGTCAATCTCAAGAATTAGAATGTTTGGGGTAAATCTGTCCACTCTGAAGGCTGTCTCACTGGAGGCAAGTGTCAGTAAAGGTTGGTGTGTATTTTTTGTCTTCTTCCTTCGAGGGACACTCAGAGATGTGTAGAGTTTAGGAGAGAAATCAGGCAGCTTCAAGTTCTATGGGTCAACCTGATGTGAATAATGAGGACGGATAAAACCTTTGCTTCTTATGATGGCCAAGTTCAGGCTGGCAGAACTTGGTATCAAAAGCAGCACTAAGGTCTAGGAGCACGAGGACAGATGCAGAGCCTCGGTCTGATACCATTAAAAGGTAATTTACCACTTTTTATTAAAATAAACGGATGTCGAAGGATCCAAGTAACTGTTAGAGGTCATTGTGATATCACAGTCCTGAAACTAACTAAATCTACAGTGTTTGTCTGTTCACAAATGTGTTTGATCACTGTATTGTTATGAGTAACAGAATAGAAAAGAATATGGTAATTTACACAGTCAGGATGTGTAGACAGAGGCAGCCTAGTCTCGTACACTAGAAGTAACAATGTAAATATAAATCCGGAACACTCAAATTAGTATGATATGTTACGTTTGGTATGGTTACAGAAGGTTACTCAGTTGGGGTGGATTGGTGGGCGTATAACATGAAAGTCTAGCAACCTGAAGGTTGCTTATTTGAATCTCATCATGGACAACTTTAGCTTTTTAGCTAATTACTTACAGGATTAAGATTGAATCCTACTACACTGGCTCTGACTCTCCTCGGATGTGGCAGGACTTGACAACTATTACGGACTACAAAGGGAAACACAACCGAGAGCTGCCCAGTGACGCGAACCTAACAGACGAGCTAAATGCCCTTTTTATGCTCGCTTTGAGGCAAGCAACACTGAAGCATGCATGAGAGCACCAGCTGTTCAGAACAACTGTGTGATCACGCTCTCGGTAGCCAATGTGAGCAAGAACTTTTAAACGGGTCAACATTCCCAAAGCCGCAGGGCCAAATGGATTACCAGGACGTGTACTCAAAGCATGCGCGGACCAACTGGCAAATCAAAATCAAATAAAATGTATTAATATAGCCCTTCGTACATCAGCTGATATCTCATAGTGCTGTACAGAAACCCAGCCTAAAACCCCAAACAGCAAGCAATGCAGGTGTAGAAGCACGGTGGTTAGGAAAAACTCACTAGAAAGGCCAAAACCTAGGAAGAAACCTAGAGAGGAACGAGGCTATGGGGGGTGGCCAGTCCTCTTCTGGCTGTGCCAGGTGGAGATTATAACAGAACATGGCCAAGATGTTCAAATTGTAACGCCTGTCGTGGCTTGAAGAAGGTGAGGACCTAGGTGCAGCGTGGTACATGTTCATGTTATTTATTAAACTGAACACTAAATATAACAAGTAACAAAAGAACAACCGAAACAGCTTTGTCAGGTGCAAAACACACTAAACAGAAAATAACTACCCACAAAACCCATGTGGGTAAGAACTACCTAAGTATGGTTCTCAATCAGAGACAACGACAGACAGCTGTCCCTGATTGAGAACCATACCCGGCCAAAAACAAAGAAATACAAAAACATAGAAAAAATAACATAGAACGCCCACCCTAGTCACACCCTGGCCAAACCAGAATAGGGAATAAAAAGCCTCTCTATGGCCAGGGCGTGACAGTAAACCCCCCCCCCCCCAAAAGGTGCAAAACCTGACTCTAAAGGGGGGAGTCTGGGTGGGCCTTCCTACGGCGGAAGCTCAGGTGCGGGACGTGGACCCCGCAGTGGGCGGGGTCCACGGCCTAACCAAAATAGAGAATAAAAAGCTTCTCTATGGCCAGAGCGTGACGCAAATGTTCATAAATGACCAGCATGGTCAAATAATAATAATCACAGTAGTTGTCGAGGGTGCAGCAAGTCAGCACCTCAGGAGTAAATGTCAGTTGGCTTTTCATAGCCGATCATTAAGAGTATCTCTACCACTCCTGCTGTCTCTAGAGAGTTGAAAACAGCAGGTCTGGGACAGGTAGCACGTCCAGTGAACAGGTCAGGATTCCATAGCCGCAGGCAGAACAGTTGAAACTGGAGCAGCAGCATGCCCAGGTGGACTGGGGACAGCAAGGAGTCATCATGCCAGGTAGTCCTGAGGCATGGTCCTAGGGCTCAGGTCCTCCGAGAGAAAGTGAGAATGAGAGAATTAGAGAGAGCATACTTAAATTCACACAGGACACCGGATAAGACAGGAGAGGTACTCCAGATATAACGAACTGACCGTAGCTCCCCGACACATAAACTACTGCAGCATAAATACTGGAGGCTGAGACAGGAGGGGTCAGGAGACACTGTGGCCCCATCCGAGGATACCCCCGGACAGGGCCAAACAGGAAGGATATAAACCCACCCACTTTGCCAAAGCACAGCCCCCACATCACTAGAGGGATATCTTCAACCACCAACTTACCATCCCGAGACAAGGCCGAGTATAGCCCACAAAGATCTCCTCCACGGCACAACCCAAGGGGGGGTGCCAACCCAGACAGGAAGATCACATCAGTGACTCAACCCACTCAAGTGACGCACCCCTCCTAGGGACGGCATGAAAGAGCATCAGTAAGCCAGTGACTCAGCCCCAGTAATAGAGTTAGAGGCAGAGAATCCCAGTGGAGAGAGGGGATCCGGCCAGGCAGAGACAGCAAGGGTGGTTCGTTGCTCCAGAGCCTTTCCATTCACCTTCACTCTCCTGGGCTACACTCAATCATATGACCCACTGAAGAGATGAGTCTTCAGTAAAGACTTAAAGGTTGAGACCCAGTCTGCGTCTCTCACATAGGTAGGCAGACCATTCCATTAAAATTGAGCTCTATAGGAGAAAGCCCTGCCTCCAGCTGTTTGCTTAGAAATTCTAGGAACAATTAGGAGGCCTGCGTCTTGTGACCGTAGCGTACGTGTAGGTATGTACGGCAGGACCAAATCAGAAAGATTGGTAGGAGCAAGCCCATGTAATGCTTTGTAGGTTAGCAGTAAAACCTTGAAATCAGCCCTTGCCTTAATAGGAAGCCCATATAGGGAGGCTAGCACTGGAGTAATATGATCAAATATTTTGGTTCTAGTCAGGATTCTAGCAGCCGTATTTAGCACTAACTGAAGTTTATTTAGTGCTTTATCCGTGTAGCCGGAAAGTAGAGCATTGCAGTAGTCTAACCTAGAAGTAACAAAAGCATGGATTAATTTGCATAATTTTTGGACAGAAAGTTTCTGATTTTTGCAATGTTGCGTAGATGGAAAAAAGATGTCCTTGAAACAGTCTTGATATGTTCGTCATAAGAGAGATCAGGGTCCAGAGTAACGTCGAGGTCCTTCACAGTTTTATTTGAGACGACTGTACAACCATCAAGATTAATTGTCAGATTCAACAGAAGATCTCTTTGTTTCTTGGGACCTAGAACAAGCATCTCTGTTTTGTCCGAGTTTAAAAGTAGAAAGTATTTAGCCATTCACTTCCTTATGTCTGAAACACAGGCTTCTAGCGAGGGCAATTTTGTGGCTTCACCATGTTTCATTGAAATGTACAGCAGTGTGTCATCCGCATAGCAGTGAAAGTTAACATTATGTTTTCGAATGACATCCCCAAGAGGTAAAATATATAGTGAAAACAATAGTGGTCCTAAAACGGAACCTTGAGGAACACCGAAATTTACAGTTGATTTGTCAGAGGACAAACCATTCACAGAGACAAACTGATATCTTTCCGACAGATAAGATCTAAACCAGGCCAGAACTTGTCCGTGTAGGCCAATTTGGGTTTCCAATCTCTCCAAAAGAATGTGGTGATCGATGGTATCAAAAGCAGCACTAAGGTTTAGGAGCACGAGGACAGATGCAGAGCCTCGGTCTGATGCCATTAAAAGGTCATTTACCACCTTCACAAGTGCAGTCTCAGTGCTATGATGGGGTCTAAAACGAGACTGAAGCATTTCGTATACATTGTTTGTCTTCTGGAAAGCAGTGAGTTGCTGCGCAACCGCTTTTTCAAAAATGTTTGTGAGGAATGGAAGATTCGATATAGTTTTTTACATTTTCTGGGTAAAGGTTTGGCTTTTTCAAGAGGCCTTATTACTGCTTCTTTTAGTGAGTTTGGTACACATCTGGTGGATAGAGAGACGTTTATTATGTTCAACATAGGAGGGCCAAGCACAGGAAGCAGCTCTTTCAGTAGTTTAGTTGGAATAGGGTCCAGTATGCAGCTTGAATGTTTAGAGGCCATGATTATTTTCGTAATTGAAAATGATGGCAAGTGTCTTTACTGACGTTTTCAACCTCTCTCTGACAGAGTCTGTAATACCTACAGTACATTTTTCAAGCAAACCACCATAGTCCCTTTGCCCAAGGAAGCGAAGGTAACCTGCCTAAATGATTACCACCCCGTAGCACTATGTCGGTAGCCATGAAGTGCTTTGAAAGGTTGGTCATGGCTCACATCAACACCATCATCCCGGATACCCTAGACCCACTCCAATTCGCATACCACCCCAACAGATCCACAGATGACGCAATCTCAATCACACTCCACACTGCCCTTTCCCACCTGGACAAAAATAACACCTATGTGAGAATGCTGTTCATTGACTACAGCTCAGCGTTCAACACCATACTGCCCACAAAGCTCATCACTAAGCTAAGGACCCTGGGACTAAACACCTCCTTCTGCAACTGGATCCTGGACTTCCTGACGGGCTGCCCCCAGGTGGTGAGGGTAGGCAACAACACGTCTGCCACGCTGATCCTCAACACTGGGGCCCCTCAGGGGTGTGCTCTTAGTCCCTTCCTATACACGACACCAACACCATTATTAAGTTTGCTGACTACACAACAGTGGTTGACCTGATTACCAAAATTGATGAGATGACCTATAGGGAGGAGGTCAGAGACCTGGCAGTGTAGTGCCAGGACATCAAACTCTCACCCAATGTGAGCAAGACAAAGGATTTGATTGTGGACTACAGGAAAAGGCTTGCCGAACAGGCCCCTGTTAATATCGATGGGGCTGTAGTGGAGAGGGTCGCCAGTCCACATCACCAACGAACTATCATGGTCCAAACACACTGAGAGTCGTGAAGTGGGCACGACAACACCTTTCCCCTCTCTATAAGATTTGGCCCCAGATCCATCGAGAGCATCCTGACCAGTTGCATCACTGTCTGGTGTGGCAACTGCTCGGCCTCTGACCGTAAGGCGCTACAGAGGGTAGTGTGTAAGGTCCAGTACATCACTTGGGCCAAGCTTCCTGCCATCCAGAACCTATATACTAGGCTGTGTCAGAGGAAAGACATAGACTGTTCTCTCTGCTACCGCACGGCAAGTGGTACCGGAGCGCCAAGTCTAGGACCCCCAAACCACAAGACTGCTGAACAATTCATCAAATGGCAACCCTATTTAATTTAGCTACTCGCTGTTTATTATCTATGCATATTCACTTTATCCCAACCTACATGCACAAATGACCTCGACTAATCTGTACCCCCGCACATGGACTCGGTACCGGTACCCCCTGTACACTGTATATAGCCTTGTTATTTTATTGTGTTTCTTTTTAGAATTTTTAAATTTTATTTGGTAAATATTTTCTTAACTCTTTCTTGAACTACATTGTTGATTAAGGGCTTGTACATAAGCATTTCACGGTCTAAACCTGTCGTATTCGGCGCATGTAACAAATAAAGTTTGATTTGACTTACTACTTTTTAGCTACTTTGCAACTACTCAAGTTATCTAACCCTAACCTTAACCCTAACCCCTAGCCAAGCTAACATAAGTCAATATTAGCGTTAGCTAACGTCAGTCACAACAAATTGGAATTTGTAACATACACTACATACACTACATGACCAAAAGTATGTGGACACCTGCTTGTCGAACAACTCATTCCAAAATCATGGGGTTGGTGCCCCCTTTGCTGCCATAACAGCTTCCACTCTTCTGGGAAGGCTTTCCACTAGATGTTGGAACATAAGTGAGGTTGTGCATTGATGTTGGGTGATTAGGCCTGGATCACAGTCGTCGTTCCAATTGATCCCAAAGTAAGTTCGATGAGGTTAAGGTCAGGGCTTAACAGACTGACAGGCCAGTCAAGTTCTTCCAGACCAATCTCGACCAATGATTTATTTGTGCACAGGGGAATTGTCATGCTGAAACAGGAAAGGGCCTTCCCCGAACTGTTGCCAAAAAGTTGGAAGCACAGAATAGTTTATAATGTCATTGTATGCTGTAGTGTTAAAACTAAGGGGCCTAGCCCGAACCATGAAAAACATCCCCAGACCATTTTTTCTCCTCCACCAAACTTTACAGTTGACACTATGCATTTGGGCAAGTAGATTTCTCCTGGCATCTGCCAAACCTAGATTTGTCCGTCGGAATGCCAGATGGTGAAGTATGATTCATCCCTCCAGAGAACGCATTTCCACTGCTCCAGAGTCCAATGGTGGCAAGCTTTACACCACTCCAGCCGATGCTTGACATTGCGCATGGTGATCTTAGGCTTGTGTGCGGCTGCTCGGCCTGGAAACCCATTTCATGAAGCTCCCGACGTACAGTTATTGTGCTGACATTGCTTCCAGGGGCAGTTTGGAACTCGGTAGTGAGTGTTGCAACCCGAGAACAGATGATTTTTATCTATGCGCTTCAGCACTCAGCGGCCCCATTCTCTGAGCTTGTGTGGCCTACCACTTCACGGCTGAGCCTTTGTTGCTCCTAGACATTTCCACTTGACAATAACAGCTTGCAGTTGACCGGGGCAGCTCTAGCAGGGCAGAAATTTGACGAACTGACTTGTTGGAAAGGTGCAATCCTATGACGGTGCCACGTTGAAAGTCACTGAGCTCTTCAGTAGGGCTGTTCTACTGCCAATGTTTGTCTATGGATATTGCATGGCTGTGTGCTCGATCTTATACACTTGTCAGCAATGGGTGTGGCTGAAATAGTCTAATCCACTAATTTGAAGGGGTGTCCAGATTCGTAACATATTGTACGAATTGTAATTCGTAACATATCATACAAAATTGATGATGGACATCCACAAATGTATACATACCATACGAAACCTAACATATCATACTAATTGGAGTATCCCTGATTTACCTTTACTATGTTATGTCTACCCTTGAGTCCAGGTTGACAGAGGGCATTTCTAATTATTTCTGAATTATTCATTTGTTTTCCAATCGTCTACCTCTTGTCAGGTGGGGTGAGTTAAATAAGAAACCACTAGATGGCACTACATACTTTAAGTGAAAAGTATGTAGTGTGTGTTGATAACATCAGTTGAGGAGGCTCTGTGTGTGTGCATGTGTGTGTGTGCACGTGCGCGCGCGAGAGAGAAAGAGGCATCTGCATAGGTGTAGAGAGTGAATGTCTCTTGTTATATGTAATATATATATTTCAGCAGTTCCCACTATTTCAGTTAAATTCCGAGGCGTATTTCCATCAGTAAGACATAGTGTAGCCTACTTGGTAAGCAAAGAGTTTATAATGAATGCTTCATCAGAAACCCCCTAGAGACATGCCAGGGCATGCAGAGATTATGCCTCTTCCAGACCCTGACTTGCTACAGTATCATTCTCTGAATCAGACAGCTGTTTTATGTCTATTATAGCTACATGGAGATAATTTTACAGACTAAACCTCCCAGACAAGTCAGACTGTCAGCAGCATGTTCTGCCCTGCACAATACATTTCCATCTTTAATTATGTCTTTGTAACAACCGTCCCAATAGTAAAATGAGTAGCCCCCTCATCAACATTTTGTGGTCATTGTGAAATGGATCTGGTTGCATCTCAGTGTTTTGTCAGCTTTATGAACTGCATTCATCATTGTATTCAGTTGCCATTGTGCTATGCTAAGTCAGCCATCTATAATGGTCAATTGTGCTGTGAGTAAAACATTTTTGGATATTCTGAAAGAAACCTTTCTATTTTTTCCCCCTGGTAGATTCCCAATATCCTGTGGTCGAAGGAGGATGGAACCTCAGGTCTTGACACAGACAGAGGAGGTCAGAGGTCACAGCTGCAATTTATTGGGGTCAGACGTAAAGTGGAGGGTATCCCCTTACACAAATATTTATCTGCATGTGGGAGAGTTTACCCACGCAGTTGTTGTGGTGGCCTTTTTATTTGGGCCCATCAGGACAGCTGACAGGGGAGGCTAAAGGCAACAGGAAACCTGATCCAGGCCATACAGCCCCTGTAAAGGAGTTGACCCGAATGCCCCTATAAAGCTGAGATAGAGCACTGTGTTCAACCTTTGCCTTTTCAGCTGTGTCTTAGAGTAGTGCTCGCCATTGTATCCAGTGTCATTTACAGCTACCAAGCCCTCAAGGTTCGGTTGTATCAAATTATTGTGGGTTTTTGTTAAAGCTGTCAACCTGAGAGGCCACTGTTGACCCTCTGTTTAAGTGCACTTAAACATATCCCACTTAACCCCACAGTAAGTGTATTGGAGAGTGCCAAAGCAGAGAACTGTCAACGGTGCCTAATTGCTATATTGTCTGAACACAAACAAGTGAATAGCCCAGACCAATCATGCTGTGAAACCGAGAGATATCTCTGGTAGCTGTAGGTGTACTGGAAGAAAGAAAAACATCCAAAGCTAAATACAGATGGAGAATACAAAGAACAACTGACATCCGATGGTATATGTGTGGACTGTGGAGGTGGGCTGTGGAAATGGTTCTCCCATTAACTGCTTGGGTTCATTACTAAGCTGTCTCCTATTTCCTCCCCTGCCATTCTCCTCCAGCTCAACTCCCGCCTGTCTGCTTGGGCCACAGCCCATCTCTGACCGCGTTCCAGGTCCCGCCGTCTGTTTTTAACGTTGTTTAAGCTCGGTCACGAAAGCGTCTGGGTCCTAGATCCAGCCATTCCCCCCCATCCCTTCAACTGTCTACCCTCTCACCCCTCCTCCCTTAAGTAGGTCTACTTTTATCTTTGTTAGGAAACAGGATGTTTGGTCTTAGAAATAAAAGAAGCAACACATGCAACAGTGGAGAAGCCATCGCTCGCCTCGACTGGGATTGGTTGCGTAGTTAATTTAGACATTACTGTGCAGCCGTATTCATTGACCTGGCCAAGGCTTTCGACTGTCAATCACCGCATTCTTATCTGCAGACTCAACAGCCTTGGTTTCTCAAATGACTGCCTCGCCTGGTTCACCAACTACTTCTCAGATAGAGTTTAGTGTGTCAAATCAGAGGGCCTGTTGTCCGGACCTCTGGCAGTCTCTATGGGGGTGCCACAGGATTCAATTCTCGGGCGACTCTTTTATCTGTATACATTAATGATGTCGCTCTTGCTGCTGGTGATTCTCTGATCCACCTCTACACAGACGACACCATTCTGTATACTTCTGGCCCTTCTTTGGACACTGTGTTAACTAACCTCCAGACGAGCTTCAATGCCATACAAAACTACTTCCGTGGACTCCAACTGCAAGCAAAACTAAATGCATGCTCTTCAACTGATTGCTGCCCGCACCCGCTTGTCTAGCATCACTACTCTGGACGTTTCTGACTTAGAATATGTGGACAACTACAAATACATAGGTGTCTGGTTAGACTGTAAACTCTCCTTCCAGACTCACATTAAGCATCTCCAATCCAAAATTAAATCTAGAATCGGCTTCCTATTTCGCAACAAAGCATCCGTTCACTCATGCTGCAAAACACCCTCGTAAAACTGACTATCCTACAGATCCTTGACTTCGGCGAAGTCATTTACAAAATAACCTTCAACACTCTACTCAGCATATTAGATGTAGTCTATCACAGTGCCATCCGTTTTGTCACCCAAACCCCATATACGACCAACCACTGCGACCTGTATGCTCTCGTTGGCTGGCCCTCGCTTCATATTTGTTGCCAAACCCACTGGCTCCATATCATCTATAAGTCTTTGCTAGGTAAAGCCCCACCTTATCTCACCTCACTGGTCATCATAGCAACACCGACCTTTAGCACGCCCTCCAGCAGGTATATTTCATTGGTCACCCCCAAAGCCAACTCCTTTGGCCGCCTTTCCTTCCAGATCTCTGCTGCCAATGACTGGAACTAATTGCAAAGATCACTGAAGCTGGAGACTTATATCTCCCTCACTAACTTTAAGCATCAGCTGTCAGAGCAGCTTACTGATTATTGCACCTGTACATAGTCCATCTGTAAATAGCCCACCCAACTACCTCATCCCCATATTGTTATTATTCATTTATTTTGCTCCTTTGCACCCCAGTATCTCTACTTGCACATTCATCTTCTGCACATCTATCACTCCAGTTTTTAATTGCTAAATTGTCATTGTCAATTTTGCCTCTATGGCCTATTTAATGCCTTACCTCCCTAATCTCACTACATTTGCACACACTGTATATATACTTTTCTATTGTGTTATTGACTGTACGTTTGTTTATCCCATGTGTAACTCTGTTGTTTGTGTCGCACTGCTTTGCTCTATCTTGGCCAGATTGCAGTTGTAAATGAGAACTTGTTCTCAACTGGCCTACCTGGTTAAATAAAATAAAAAACATAATTATTATACAAGACCTAAAGTGAAGTAGCAGTATGATGAAGTGCTCAATGTCTGGAAATAGTTCTCAAAGGGTAAAGGGGAGGTTCATTTCCCCAGTGCATTGGGTTTAAGTAAGCACTTTTTCTCCTTCAATTCAGTGAACAGATTTCAGTGTAAATCAGGATGCTGGGTCAATGTCATATTTAGATGTCATGTCAGAAAGGGTAGAACACCGTATGCATATTTAAAAAGGTCAGAGGTCAGCAACTAACATGAGACCTGATGAAGACATATTTTAGGTTGTTTCTGGAGCACAAGCCGTGTTTGGGTTCTTTTTTATTTCCTGTATAGCTAGGGCACCAGAAGCAAGGTCATGTATATCGACAGCTTTAATACTGAATAGTGTCTAGTGAAATAATGGAACTATTTCCATAGTTTTCACCATGTTATCTAATAGCCTTCCATCCTTTTTGTCTGTATAACAATTGAAAATCTGCTCAGCAGTACCTCCTCCTTGGCAACTGATTATAATGAGCATCACTTTCTCCATTTCTCTATAGTGCCATCTTTCTATCAATAATCAGAAGTGGGCTGGGCATGTGAGCCCATGTCTGGATGCGTGTGTGGCTTTGGCCTCTGGAGTGGTTCCCTGTTGCAACTTCACTGGGCTACATGGACAAGGTCAGTCCGGTAATGGTCCTATAAGGCCTGTCACTAGATCTATCCGTTACTTTTCCTACTGACATAAATCATGGAGCTTGTTCTGTCTTTATCTTTAGTATTTTGCTTCCTTTGTTTTGTTCTGTTGGTGATTATAGTTAAAACTGTGTGTGCTTTAGTAGTAGGCTTTACACTGTTTTTGAAAATATTGTTTGTGAGAGGGCCACGTTTTGTGTCGCACAAATTAGGTGCTAAAAGTATAAATACCAAAACCATGTTGTGTGTACATGAAGTTGTGCAATCAGGGTTTGGAAGTGGAGGTCGAGGTAATTACACACCAGTGTTCCATTAGCTATCAGATTTCCCACAGCAGGTATAGGAAGTTGTGTCATTTCCTCCTCCCTCCATGCATGCATAACTGATTGTAATGGGGAAAATTGCCCAAAATGAGTTTGTGTTTAGATTAAACTATCAAATTGTCAATTACCTGTATTTGTTAATGGGTCAGATCACGTATTCTTTCCCAAGATTAGACTTATACATGATTATATATAGTGTTTACATGGTTGAAAAACTAAGTGATTAGGAATGCACGATAGAGATATGACCTAATTACTTGTTATGGGAGAGAAACTTCATGAGGGAAGTAGCTGTGTTTTACCTGATAGATTTTCCAGACTCTCACAGGTTGATGGGGGTTTCTCCCTCTGCCTGAGAGTCAAAAGGAGAACTTTCAGAAAAAAATATCACCCATCTGATTGGTTTGTCTGTTTTTCAAAAGCTCTTTGAGCCGATCAGTCCTGTCTTTATAGCGTAATTCTGTGTTATGTAATTTCAACAGTTCTCAAACAAATGTCAGTGTGGGATTTCAGTGTGTTATTGAATGATGTCCACAGCTATGTTAAAATGTCAGTCTTTATAAACACAATTCAACAGCTGGTTTCTGGTGATCTGACTCCTTTTTGTCTCGCACACATCACTGAACAGATTTGCCTTTATATCATAGGTTAAGCTGGGGCTCAATAATGAATAGTATTTCCCATTTTTCACAATATAGGATCTTAATTTTGATCACTATTGTTGTTGAGAATTTCCCCATACATCAGGAAAATCAAACATGTAGTGTATGTGAGAATTTTTTTCTTCTAACATTAGTAATTTCCACTTTTTAAATTTCAGACTTGATTTGCCATAACAAAGAAACATATCAGCCCCTATAAAACATTTCCATATTACAATCCACATGTTGCTGCATGATTATTTTCCTGCTGTAGCAAATTGGCTCAAATTAAGATCCTACATCTGTGTATAAACAATTCAAACTGAGCGATCATTGTCGGGTCAAATCCAAACACTGAAAGATATCTTGGAATGCAGTAAGGTATGGTTGCACAATATACCGTTTAGAGTGAGCTATATTGGCCTAAGTGATATCTGGCCGAGTCATTTTCCTGAAAGATACAGTATGACCATCTGGTTTAGTGGATTGGAGAAGTGACTAAACATCCCATGACTGCATAGTGGATGGATTATTGTTTACTGCAGAATAATGAGCTCGGTCACGTTCAATCAACTAATGGTATTGTCATACATTTTAGTGCTTATATTCATTTCCATGGTTGTTTTTGTTTATTATGCATTTGTAAATGTGATAGTGTACAACAATGTCATCGACTCAGTAGTAACAGCCGTGACAAAATTATGTGTTTTGGCTAGAGTTCAGTTTGTTGAGTGGTAATTACAGTCCATAGGAAAAATCATTAATGACTAATAGTGTTATTAGTCATTAATTAGAACAAACATTGTAATAACTGTCCATTATTTTCAACAACAAAAAAGCCACACATTCTACTTTTATTTCATTAATTTAAGCCTACCATTTTTACATTTGCTCAAAATGGAAAGCTGCATCCGTTCTCAGTGAATGAATGACCACAATCATGATGACGACTTGACCACTTTCCTGCTGATGCAGTTGAATAGTCCCCGACTTTAATCCTGTCATCGCTTGTCCTTGTCCAAACAGTCGCGGCTGTAGATTCGGTGGAGATAAGGTTCGTGGACGCTCCTCCTAATATGATGCTGCTATTCCTCTTGGAGTTTGTGGTCACGCGCCGCAGTCCGGTGTGCCGGGGAAAGTGCTTTTATCAGCTCTTGTGAACCTCTTAGAAACTGACTTTCTTTAACGCTCGGTTGTGTCTTTGATTGTCGTTTATTTCTATTTCCCTACTCTTTTTTTGTAGGCTATTGGAAAACCGAAAACAGCTGAACTGAGCATACCCGTTGAGGAGCCAAGGACCTTCGTAAAACCGTGGTCTGTCAGTGGTCATTTTGGAAGGCTTCACATTGGGTCGTGAGCGATGAAACTTAAAATAGTTTTGGATCTTTTGTATTTCCTCATAATTTTACTCCCCAATACAACGTTTTGTCAAACAGGTGAGTGATATGCCAATGTAATTAATTGATCATGCCAAATTGGGACTAAATTGTATGTAGACCGTAAAATGAAGTGCTAAAATGACCTGTAGCCTACCAATGGGTTTCAAGCTTATTTTTTCAACGGACATGGTTTACGATTAATATTATGAAAACAGTAGGCCTACTTTATGAACTGGGGGATACATGTAGCATAGCTATGGAAGAAAATGTGGCAATACCGTTTTTAATGCTGAAAATATATCATTTATTTCAGCCAGATAAAGTCTCGGGTGATTTTTTTGTACCTGCTCTCTCAATTCCTTAGTCTTGTCCATCTGGTAAGAATGGTGTAAATCTGTGGCATGCATACCTCAATCGAGGTGCTGTCATCTAAGGGCACATACCTACGACTCTCATTGCTATGGCAGTCTATTGACCTGTCATTGGAGGCAGCAGGGGCCAAGCCTGTCTGTTCCTTCTCCAACCACACAAGCCTTTGAACCCTGTGGCCAAGGTGGGAAGAGACACAGTGTCCATGAGGGCCGCCTACTCTGACAGGGATATGGTGCTGAAGGGTATCCCAGGACACTGACTATGAGAGTTCCCGTCTTGGCCCGAAGAGAGACGGGCTGACCAGGCGCTGCTGACAGTGAACGGTGATAGGGTAGCTCTGAAAGCTCCTGTCGTCACCTGCAACGGCTTGTCCGACTGTCGTCACTATGTCATAGTTTGTTGGGCTATGACTTTTCACTTGGCTGCGAATACTCTCACTCATCTCATTTTGGCCTTTAAGTCCCACAGCTCTCACACGGAGTAGATGGCTGGATAAAACCTCCAGAGGTGTAGGCCTCTGTGGAAATGTTTGGAAGAGCAGAATCTAGGCCCATATTCTGTGCTGTATATTGAAGACAATCAAATTAGTTTGATATTAAATATTTGAGAAATCATGACATTATATTTTTGTTAGGCTTGCAATTAAATAGTAATCATATTTGATGGTAGTATGACCTAAGTACACTTTTTCCTTGTTAAGCAATTTCTGATTGTTTCATCATTTTTTGTTTTGTGGTTATGCTTCTAAAAGACGTTCAAACAACACACTTACCATGATCTTGTTCTAATAAGTGTTGTTGGTAATTGTACTGAATGTTCATTTTTATCCTCTGCTCTTATGCCAGATACATTGTAAAGGGCACACCTACATAAAATCAAGAGCATCAGTAGCACATTCTTGAATTTTTTTACAATGTTGCTCCACCATTACCTGACTGTGGTGTCAGAATTGTTACTCAGGTGAACACAGCTGGTGTTACTGTGGCAACTACCAAACATTCCTGCTTCAGAACAGCTGTATTTGCAGTAGGCCCTACTTTCCCTCTCAGCAAAGTTTCAAGAGGATGTCTTTCATTTAGATTCTGTCCAACACCCAAGGGTCTTGCTTCGGTATGCTCCAAATAAATTCTTTCCCTCCTGTTTCAATTTCACATTTCACCCTAAACCGAGAAGTCAGACTGTCTTTGATGCTGCTTTAAACATGCTTATCGTAAGCAAAATTCTGATCACCACAGCAGTTTTTTACCACATGCCATTGAATAGCAAGTACCTCATATTCCTTCCCCCTTTTATGATACCTCTCATGTGATGGCATATATTAAAGCGGAGCATATGGACATTAGCAGTCACATCCTGCCAGAGCTGAAGTGTCTCTACTTGACTTGGAAGCCTATAAATAATACGGCTGTTAGCTTTGGCTACGACTTAGTTCCTGATCAATATTGGAGACGCCATGTTTGGTAACGGATCCTTTCATACTAGACACTTCCACTCTGACTGCTCCCAGCTGGGACTGTCATTGGATACATTCAATTACAACATAGATGTAGGGGAAGTAGAAGACAATCACGTTCAAAGTGGATCTCCTCACTCTGCATAGTGGATTTGACAATAACACTTCCCTGTATGTAAATCAATGAATTAGTGGAACATGACTGCCCGTGACTTGCATGCAGTACAGTGACAGTCAATGTGGAAAACATAGACGTGAACCATCTTTACCATCTTTTGTAGTATACCCCGTGCACCACTATAGTTTACGAAAAGATACACGAAGTACATGTTCAAACCAAACCAAAAATGCCATTCAGTTATTCCAGATCCATGAGGTTTTTTTTACCAGGCGCTCATGGTGCCCTTCAGCATGGAGGTACTGTGGGAATACTCAGGTATTTCTCCAGAGTGTACTGGTCCCTGTTGATGAACAGCCCTGTTTGGTGATCCGGGACACTGGATCTGCTGCTGGGTCTTCTGTCCTCCCTCTCCTCCCTCTGCCACAGAGAGATGGACACCAAGGCCTGCCACGGGCTGGGGAAGTATCCCTCTCCTCCCTCTGCCACAGAGAAATGGACACCGAAGCCTGCCACGGGCTGGGGAAGTAGAGGGAATCAGGCGGGGGTAACCTCCCGTACTGCCCAGGAGGGGTTGGGTGATGGCACGTGTTGGGTAACGAGGGAAACTGATGGCGAGAACCACGGTACCTTCTCCTTGGGTGAGGGTTGGGGGCTTTGAACAGGGTGTAGTTTTGGGTAGTGGGTGGCGCGAAGGGTTGGGAGTATATTGTTCCCCGTGGTTAAGTTGGTTGCCTACTCTTGACAGGATGGGGAGACGGACTTGGTTGTGGAGCTAGCAGACGTCTGTGATAGGTTGTCAAGTGTTATTGGGTTGTCAAAGACAGTTGGTTTTGCAGACGAAGGATGTTCAGCTTGGGATGCCCCAATAGTATTTACATCATCTTGTATTCTTACTTACACCACTGAGGAGTTACTGTTTGCTACGGTAACATGAATCGTCTCAAAGTCTAGCAGATCAAAGTCTAGCAGATCAAAGTCTAGCAGATTGTCTTCTGTCATTTGTTCATTGGGAATGGACTGGTTGGACTTATTGGATGTCTGTGCTTTTACCCCAAGTTTGTGGAAGACCTGAACAGACTGCATCATCTGATGACCCAGACGGCTCCTTGGCAGTTGGGGAGCCTTTGGGGTAGGCCCTGCCCCAAACGTACCCCCCTTAACGCTACCTTTCTGCTTCCTGGATGAGGAAATGTCTGAACCTGTTCTGTCCCCACCTCCATCTGCAGCGCCGCTCCTTGGACATTGGACCAGCTCCTTCACAGCACACGTCACAGGACTAGGGTTACTCTCACCTAAACTCCTTTCACCATCCCTCTTTTCACCTCCCTCTTTGCACTGTTCACGCCATCACCAGTCACCAACCTCTCCAATGATGGCCGTCTTCTTTGTTGTCTCCCCTCTTCCCTGAAAGGAAACCCGATGATCATTTTTTGATTCACAAAATATTTTGTACAGTATATTATGAATAAATGCATTTGTAAAGTCATTATGCCTTTGCCTTGTTAGTTTCTGTCATCCAAAATGATAATTTCATGCTAAATTTAGAATAAAGCATAAAGCATAGATAGTTAGAGAGCTAAAAAGCTAACAGACAGTTTTGAGAGGTTGGAATAGTAATTGAACATAAAATGCTTACCTTGTGTTGAGTCAGATGTGAAGGCGTTACTCTGGAAAGGGTTATGATCCTCCATAGTTATAAACAGTTATTTTAACACTATTTTTTGAAAGTACAGTACTTTGTTGTTTAGTTAAGTAATTGTTTGATTGATGCACCTAGAATGTCGATGTTGGTCTATGATGTCACCATTTTTGGTTCTAACTAGTGGGAGTACAGCTACGACCGGAAGTTACTTTTTCGTAGCAGGTTAGGATAATTAATGTGGCCGGTTAGGAGACTTATGTTAAGGTTAGAAAAAGGTTAGGTTTAGCTAAAATGCTCTCCTAACCTGCATGCGAAAAGTAACTTCCGGTCGTAGTTGTACTGCCTCTAGTCACAACTCCTCGACGTTCCAACTCCAAAAAATTGTTGTTTTGTTAATATCTCCAAATAAATGTTGTTTTTATGCACAAAAGTACAAACAAGATCACCAAGATCAGCATATTTTCAACATTAATTTGTCTCATAATCCCATAACTCCCATAATGATTAGGTTAGGCCTAGTTATTACATGGCTGCAACTTAGTATTGACAGTGTTTCATTGCTAACTCAGTTGATTGTGTGTGTTGGGGGGGGGGGGGGGGGTAACTTGAGATCGGTAACTTCAAATCAAATTATGTGCATATGCTTGCGTGTGTACATGCTTTGAGTGGAAAACACAGCAGCACCTTATTCACTCATGTTCGTGCTGCATGTTTGTCTGCTTGTGTCTATCCTCAGTGCTTCCCCCAGAATGTGCTCCGGGGGGTCACTCTCTGCTCCAGAACCCATACCGCAGCACCAGTTTCAGCTCCCGCAGCCTGCAGCAGTCAGCCCTCCAGGACTTCATCTGTGACCATTCCCTCATACCAGGCTGGTACCAGTTCCAGATCTTTGACAAGCCCGCCAGCATGCCCACACAATGTGTGGAGGTAAATACAGAGGATACATTTTATTTCATAGTACTTTTTCTCTCTAGGTCTCAAACCATGTTACAATGTATGGAGGTCAACCCATCCCCCTCCGTGTCGACTAACACCCATTTCTTGACTGTGTCCAGCTCACTAATAATCACCGAAATGTGGCCCCCAGAGAAAAATGTGTTTGACACCCCTGGTTTAGGTGGTCTTTCATAGCAATGCCTCAGTCAGAACAGTACAGAAAAATATTGTCCTCATGATATAAGATCTTACAATGGCGCCGGAGAGGCTGCCATTTTACGGGCTCCTAACCAACTGTAACATTTTTTTTGGTGTTTTTGCATTGTTTGTAACTTATTTTGTACATAATATTGCTGCTGGATATGAGAACAGCAATAACTCACCTCAAACGTAACGAATACTTTTTATTTAATGAGACGGACGTGAAGGATATTTTGCTTCTCCGAGACCAGGACCAAATGCCGTCGTTCGCGTGAAGTGAATATGGAAATACAGGGGGCGGAGATCGGGGTGCCTTGTTTTACCTCATTTCTACCAGCATGTCACATGTGCAACCAGATGGGAAAAAACTCTAGACTACCTTTACTCCACACACAGAGATGTATACAAAGCTCTCCCCCGCCTTCCATTTGGCAAATATGACCATAATTCTATCCTCCTGATTCCTGCTTACAAATAAAAACTTAAGCAAGAAGTACCAGTGACTCGCTCAATACGGAAGTGGTCAGATGACCCGGATGCTACGCTACAGGACTGTTTTGCTAGCACAGACTAGAATATGTTACGGGATTCATCCAATGGCATTGAAGAGTATACCACCTCAATCACCGGCTTCATCAATAAGTGCATCGAAGACGTCATCCCCGCTGAACGTACGTTCATATCCCAACCAGAAACCATGGATTACAGGCAACATCCACACCAAGCTAAAGGCTAGAGCTGCCGCTTTCAAGGAGCGGGGCACTAATCCCGCTATGCCCTCAGATGAACCATCAAACAGGCAACGTGTCAATACAGGACTAAGATTGAATCCTACTACACCGGCTCTGGTCATGCGTAGTCACTTAACCCCTATCTACCCCTATGTACAAATTACCTTGACTAACCTGTATCCCCGCACATTGACTCGGTACCGGTACCCCATGTATATAGCCTCGTTATTGTTATTTTACTGTGTTAATTCATTAACATTTTTTACTTTAGTTTATTTAGTAAATATTTTCTTTCTTTTCTTAAGCTCTTCTTGCACTTGAGTACTTTTCAGTGAGTAGCCAAGTCATTGCAGTGGTAACATGAGTGCTAGTCTTGCCCTTTGAAGTGAACATAGGCTCTTTGTTCCAAGGAGACTGGGATGGTATCAGCATTAAGCACAGGACCAAAGAGAGCGAGAGACAGGAAAGAGATATTAGAGACACAGGAGTGACAGGAGAGAAACGAGAGAGACTGGGAGACAGGGTTAGAGAGAGAGAGACAGGGTTAGAGAGAGACATGGTTAGACAGAGAGCAAGAGAAAGATGTTCCTCATTTTCTCTGGGCTGCCTGCTGTGCTTCCGACTGAAGGATTCATCAGAGGTGTCAGCTTCCTCTTCTTCCCAGGGCATTATCATGTGTCATATTGCCGTTGTTACCTGCAAAGTTTCGCCCTACAAATCATAACCAATGTGCTTGTTTTATTACCACCCAGTATAAACTAGCCTGGTCCCAGACATATTTGTGCTGTTTTACTTATTATCACAATGAGTGGCTAGAAGTTTGCAAGACAGTGCAAACAGATCTAGAACCAGGCTAAAGTAGTCTTATTCTATTTTCTTCATCTGTGTCCACCAGGTGAACCACTGTGGGACCCAGGCCCCAGTCTGGCTGTCTCTGGGGGAGGGCGAGAGTCTTCCGCGGCCCCTGGAGGTGACACAGCTGACGGCCTGTGCCACCTGGCAGTTCTTCCTCAGCAGCAGTAAGGACTGCTGCCTGTTCCGCATCCCTGTCACCGTGCGCAACTGTGGAGACTTCTACGTCTACCTGCTCCAGCCCACCCAGGGTTGCATGGGCTACTGCGCACAGGGTACAGCAGCTGTTTACGATAGTCTGTTTAGGTGGAGGCAATGAGGAGCTCCGTACGCTATGAAAGTGAGACTGCATTTCCCAGGAAGTAGCCTTGTAGTTTTTTCTTTCTTCAATGGGCAAAAACGGAGCGCTATGGTCTTCAGCGCCAAAATGTCATTAAAGTTCATTCATCCACAAACACAAATATAATTGTATAAACAAACGTGTTTTCATGAATTTGATGATATAATCGTCAAGCCCATTCAAAAGATTAGGGCTGACCCCAGAAGTGCAGTCCAAAGTGCATCACTTTCATAGCGTATTGCCAATGGTCTATGCTTTGATCTCTTACTGTATGTGTCAATGTAAACAAGACATTACTTTAGGTTTCTTTTACAAGTGTTTGCTAAATGCTGTACATGCTCCTAAAATAGAATATAACAAATGTTATTATTATTATAGTGGTAATAGCGTATATAAAGGTGACATGATACAACTGTAAAAACTTTAAAGAATTAGCACAAACTGCATGTAACTCATTAAACTGTTATTTATGTGCTTGTGCTTGTGACTTAACTGCTAAGACCACCGTTGTTGATTGTCCTGCTGTCTTTCACCATGTAGAGGTGTCAGACTCTGCGACGGGGGGGTGTGGTCCTGACGAGGTGGAGGTTGATGGAGCGTGTAAAGGTGAGTGAGCTCTCTGCCTCCTGTGTGTTGTCTGGCTCTATAGGAGGCCCTTGTTAAAGTCAGGCACCACAACAATCCACGTCAGAATTGCCATGCGGTGTGGAATGCAGCAACAGGCCCTTCTCAGGTCCTCTTAATGAGCTAAGCATGTGTGTCCTGCCTCCCTCGCCCTGTCTCCATGACGACATCTCTCGGCGAGGTCGTGATTGATCCCTCTGACGGTTTTAGGGCGAAGGAGGAGGGGGGCTGGGGGCATAGGTGGATGGTTTAATGAACTTTTATTCACACAAAAGAAGTTATCAAGTTGGAAGCGATACTATGAGTAGGAGAAGGTACCTACCATTTAGGTACCTACTGTTTTGGTTTGTTATGTTTGGCCCCTTTCCCTGATTAGAGTTACAGAAATATACCAACATGTCGGGACTCACTGGAAGGCAGTGGCTGATCACTGGATCTTTGCCTGAAATATAGATTTTGATTACTTGGTGGGTCACGGACAAAAACATTCAGCCAAGCTTCTATTATACACAACCATCTCATGCTGTATACATTGTTACCTGCTATATCCATGTAAATACCAGTTACATGCTCAGTAGGAAGAAAACTGAGTGAAACTACCCATTTTGTCTAATTTTGTCCAATAAAATATGTTGCTAAACATTTTGCTTCAGTGTACCCTACTGAACACGACTCCGTTATCCCTTCCAGCCAAACAGCCTCCTTCCCCAGCGGTACCTGTGATAGTAGCAGAGCTCTCTGGGAGCATCGTCTACCTGAAGTGCAGCTTCGAGGGCCATAGCCTGAACAGCTCCCTAGGCTATGTGGTTGCCTGGTCTCGCCTCTCCCCCCAAGGCATCAAAGAGGAACTGAAACAGGAGACTACTGTCCAAACCGTTGCCTTCATCGAGCTGGATGGGATCAACCTCCGACTGGGGGACAAGGTGGGTAGAAGTTACCCCTAACCACTGACGCAGGGTCAGATATTTTTCCTCTCTCTAATGGTTAAAGTTAAGATCGAGGGTAGTGTAATTTGACCCGAGACTTGTGGTTACGGGTCGCTTCTACCTCGCTTGTAAAACAGTCAAACGCAAAAAAAATAATGCTCGCTTCCGAGCTCTCTCTCAAAACTGAAGTGAATATGTTTTACAAGTGAGGTTATGGGCAATAGAGCTGGCCGTGTTGAAAACCTAGACTGCCACCGGTCATCAAAGTTTGGCAGTATATTGTCATGTCATCCTTTTATCTCTGTCATACACGTTGCTTTTTTTTTACTGTGGTATCATGTCTATCACCTGTCTTCAACTATAAAGGCTTTTCTACATCCTGAACTGTAGCCTCTCTCTTCCTCCTGAACGGCTGTGGCTGTCCTTCCCTCTCTGGCAGATTTACTGCAGTTGCTCCAGTTTTTTCCTGGACTCGCCGGACATCCAGGGAGCCCCAGCGGAGAGCGGAGAGTTCTTCGCCGGGATCAGGGTAAGTCAAAGAGATAGAGAATACTATTTCAAGGATTTGGTGTTTGAGTATGTGTAAAAGTGTGTAAGTCGTGTGTGCGTGCATGCCTGTCTGTCTGTCTCTCTCTGGGTCTGGGTTTGTGTGTCTCCTCTTTGTTTTAAATAGTCACTGGTTAGTCAGAATTTCTCTTGTGACTTGTCTCTGCAGTTGAGACCAGAGGTGACTACTGTGTCTGAGGATGGGAAGGACTATGAGTTGACTGTGGAGAGTACCATCCCTGTCCCCTGTCCTGGCGATGCCTCCTCCTCCACCACAGAGGAGTGTACTCTCTCCTTACACCTGAGTACAAACAATCAAGGTAAATGCTTCGTAAGTAATCCTGCGTACTCACAGTATCACCACAGTAAAGTTAGATTGTTCAAAACGTTGTATTTTTTATTACTGATTTCGGCAATACGTTTTATTTACAAAGTGTCTTGATTCTCCAGTGACAACGCATATTGACATGTTGGTATCCCTACAAAATAGACAAAAACAAAGCCAATGACAACAACCATGAAATGATCTATTTGTTCCTCCGTAGGAGACGATCTGCTGGGTCCAGACGTGGTGTTGTCGTCGTGCCGGGTGGATCTCTCCCAGAGCCTGGGGTGTCGTAACGGGGTGTGTAGCCAGGCCCTGGTTCACCTCAGTGCGGTCACAGACTTCCTCAGGGACGGGGACAGGACGACACAGATCTCTGTCAACCCCATCGTCACATCCAACTTCCTCTGGAGTGGCTACACACCACAGAGTGTCCAGGTACTGGAACTGGAAAAAAACACCCTTGTGATGGGTTGGGAGGAGAGTGGCGGTTGTTATTAGCCTGGTCCCAGATCTGTTTGTGCTGTCTTGCCAACTCCTATGGTCATTGTCACACTGTTTGGCATAAAACTTTGCAAGACAGCATAAACAGATCTGGGACCAGTCTAGGTTGTTAACAGATCTGGGACCGGTCTAGGTTGTTAACAGATCTGGGACCGGTCTAGGTTGTTAACCGATCTGGGACCGGTCTAGGTTGTTAACCGATCTGGGACCGGTCTAGGTTGTTAACAGATCTGGGACCGGTCTAGGTTGTTAACCGATCTGGGACCGGTCTAGGTTGTTAACCGATCTGGGACCGGTCTAGGTTGTTAACAGATCTGGGACCGGTCTAGGTTGTTAACCAATCTGGGACCGGTCTAGGTTGTTAACCGATCTGGGACCGGTCTAGGTTGTTAACAGATCTGGGACCGGTCTAGGTTGTTAACCGATCTGGGTGTAATGTATAGGCCGGGAGTCAGGAAACCGGTGCAGAAGTGAGTTGAATAATACAGATGAACAAACATGAGGAGCGTACTGAACTTGAGAGAAAACAATAACACCTAGTGACTGAAGACAACTGAGGGCTAAATAAAGGGGAGGTAATCAGGGAGGGAATGACGACCAGGTGTGCATAATGATGGGGAACAGGTGTGCGTAATAATGATGGTGGTTAGTAGACCGACAAAGTCGAGCGCCAGAGGCAGGGAGGGAGGGGAGCAGGAGTAGGTGTGACACTGGGACCAGCCTAGGTTGTTAACAGATCTGGGACCAGTCTAGGTTGTTAACAGATCTGGGACCAGTCTAGGTTGTTAACAGATCTGGGACCAGTCTAGGTTGTAACACTTAACTCACTCAATGCAGAATATGCTATGATGCTGTATATACTATATAATGTACATTTTCTCACTGCCACAGTGCCCATACACAAACTGTAAGTTGCCAACCTACTCATATAAGCATGTACTGTTTGCACTTTATTTTCTCATCTAGATAGCTGAATGTGAAAATGAAATAAATGATATTTGATATGTGACATCTGCTCTGTGTTTTCAGATCACAGTGACGGATGTTCCCTCTGCATACTGCTACTCTTTCACTGATCCTCACATCATCACGTTTGATGGCAGGTACTTCAGTCACTCCTTTATAGTCAGCCATAATGATCGATGCAGTCAAGGCAATGTTAGCCTGCAAATATGATAACAATCACATGAATACCCATTAAAGTAGCTGATACTGTTATGTATTTCATGCTTTTCCTTCCAGGCAGTATGACAACTACCAGATCGGGACGTTTGTGTTGTACAAGAGCACGAGGCAGCCATTCGAGGTCCATGTGCGCCAATGGGAGTGTGGGAGCGTTGTCCACCACGCCTCGTGCACGTGCGGTTTCGTGGCAAGAGACGGCGGTGACGTCATAGCCTTCGACATGTGCAATGGAGAGCTGGGGGACACCAGGCCGCACCTGTCGGTGAAGAACAGGGACGTGGGCAAGAGCGGCATCCGCATCACTGAGTCTTACCAAGGACGCAAAGTCACAGTGAGTGAATAAATAAATAAAGTGTAACATAACAATTTTTTTTTTTTAAAGTTGTCCTCCGATGAGTTGGTGGTGGCAGGAAAAATAAAAGGTCACTGAGTTGAAGCCCACGCCCACAGGAAGTAGTCATTAGCCAATAGGGTGTTGAGAAAGGCAGTGTAAACTTACAGTGCAAAGTCGGTACTCAATTGTTTATGCTAATTATGATATGATACAGACTGTGATGATATGGCGACGCACTGGAAAGCAGAAAATAATTTAGTTGTAATAGAATAGAGCAAAATCAAATTAAATACAACAGAATAGAATAGGATTTAATGCCATTTCTGTCTGTGCTGTAGATGACCTTCTCGTCTGGGGCATTTGTGCGTGCCGATGTGTCTGACTGGGGCATGAGTCTGACCCTGAGGGCCCCCAGCTCAGACTGGAGCCAAACCCAGGGCCTGTGTGGGACGTATGACGGACAGACCCACAATGACCTCCACACAGCAGGGGGCGCAGCGCTGGACAACGAAGACGTAGCAGCCTTCATCTCTGAATGGAAGTTAGTCTGATGCCAAGTCTCAAATCAACCTCTAGCCCCTAACGTTTTGCAGATCTGAAGAAGATATGTGGTGATGGTTCTAACCAGCCTATCAATGATTGCACTGCAGCTTTCATTGTAATTCCTATTTCTGTACAGTTTCTTTAGATCTGCAAAGCGGGAGCTTTGTCCCATTGTCCCAAGTGCAATGACAAAGTCCGGACCTGAGACTGTTCTTTCAAATGATGGATATGAATCATTTTGAACATTTTACATGAGCTCTTTCAGCTGTGGTTATGTTACATTATTACTTGTTGAATGTATTTCCATAGAGATCCTATTTGATAGTATTTATTTATTTAAGTATTTATTTCTCTTCTGGCAGACTCCCTCCTGGTAGCAGCTTGTTTGACACCGTGACATCCTATCAGAGCGCCCCAAACCCTCACAGGTACTGTAACTGTGAAGAAGAGTCCCGCCCCACGTCCCCGCGAACCAGGTCTCAGGCAATCCCTGGCTTTGACTCCTCCTGTTCTCACCATGGCAACGTGAGACTCCACAGTATCATCCCCACTCTGGATGTCACCGCCGAATACAACTCAGTAGATCTGTTCAAAGGCCACCACGACCACCCCTCATGGAACTCCAACCAGCACGGCCGGGCCGAGGACACCGCCCCCCAGCCTGTAGAGAGAGGCTCTACCCTAACAGGCTCCAGCCATGGAACCAACAACCAGAGGAGCCGTGGAAGGCGCCAGTCCTACCAGTTCCTCCCCAACACGCCGTACCAGGGCCTGAGCCAGTCCGACCTGGAGGACTTCACCTACTTCTTCCCTGAGGACCACGAGCTGACTGCCCGGCCCGAGTCCTCCCCTGCCCCCACCTGGCCCACCCTGTCTGGGCTAACACAGCACCAGGCCAGGGTGCAGTGCCAGCGGGCGGTGGCTAATTCCAGCGTGGCCCTGGGCTGCGGCCGGCTGTTAGGCCCGGTCATAGTGAGCCAGGCGGTGGCTATGTGCGTCAGCGACCTCCAGCTAAAGGACGACCAGGCCTGGGTGGGTGCTACTCTGCCTCTGCTTGAGAACGAGTGTGAGAGGAGGCTAGTGGAGGAGAGCGAGAGAGAGGGAGAGCACCAGGAGATGCTGTCCTTCCTCAAGTGTCCTAATCTATGTAATGGGAATGGCCAGTGCTCAGAGTGGGGGTGTGTGTGCTTCCCCGGGTTCGGCTCCTACGACTGCAGCGTTATCTCTGGTGAGAAGAGGGGAGGGTTGGATCTGTAACACACATCTATATTCTAAGTCAATCATACATATTGTAAGTCAACACTAGGCCAGGGTTTGGCTCATAGCTCATCAAAATGAAAGACATATCACAGTAATTTGCTAATCCTAGTGAAGCGATTTGTTAAAAACCTGCTGACATTTATTTTGCTTCTCATTTGTGTCTGTTTCTGGTGTCGTTTGGGATGGTGAAGACCAGACTCCAGAGATCACAGAGCTGGAGAATGAGGGACTGTGTGATGTCAGACAGAGTGACTGCTCCACTGTACAGGTCTTTGGACAAGGCTTCAAAGACTCCTATGAACTCAAGTGTGAATTTTTGAAGGAAAAGGTACCATATTACACCACACACACACACACACACACACACACACACACACACACACACACACACACACACACACACACACACACACACACACACACACACACACACACACACACACACACACACACACACACACACACACCTCCATACCTATGATATTATTTTCTGTAGCACAGTACTTCTGACCCAAGTGTCCCCGCCTGTCTCTGTCTGCGTGTGTCCAGTTTGTGGATGGTGAGTGGACCCTGGACGAACCTCAGTTTTCCCTGGCTACCTTCCTGCATGTGTCAGGTTTGGAGTGTCAGCTCCCCCTGGAGTACAGACAACCCAGTGCAGGCCTGGACCTGGATACGCCCACCGACAGACCCCTGGCACGCTGGCAGATCAAAGTCAGTGGAACAACGCTATGCAGCACATCTCAGTAATGTTTTGGGTCCAGACTCATTTGGGAAAGGGCAAATCACCCATAAAATACAGCTGGATAACAGAGATCTAAACAAGAGTACTGTTTGCAGCAGGGCAGGGTTCTGGCCTAGTTTTGTAATATGGTTTGTTTGCACACCTACCAGATGTTTTCAAGATGGTGCAACTTGGACAAGAGACCCTTACTTATAGTAGGAGCTTCTGTAAATATTTATTACCAGTAGTCCACTGATAGGTAAGTCATTAACGTTGTCTTGGCAGGTGTCCAACGACGGCTACGGTTACAGCAACGCCAAGATCCTGACCCTGTTCGATGGAGCCTGTCAGATCTGCACGCTCAACGCTGACGTTCTCTGTACATCCAGGGTGGGTTTCTCTTGTGTTTTTTTCTCTGGGTTTCAATGGAATCACAATGTTTCTGATAGCATGATCAGAATGTGTTGTTTAGTGATTTCGAATCTGACTTTAAATGATTCAATACTTGTAACAAGGTAACAATTCCACTTTTTTTCATGTCCTTGTTCCTTGTGTTTTCCAAGTTGATTGAGAACATGTTCTCAGATTTTCGTAGTTTGGGTTCTTTTTCAGCCACTAACATTCAACAGATACTGTACATTATGTTGTGGAACATTCAACAGATGTTCAGGCTATCTCAAATTTCAGGCCCCTTTCCCACCAGGAAAAAACAGCACATGGGCCCGGACCCTCTTAAAACTGTGAGTGTAGCACATGGGGATCTGTGAAACGTACTCCTCAGCCTGAAGTGTCTTACCAATCGGCGCCACACAAAAAAGCTAGCTACGTGGCGCAAGTAGAGACACTTCAGGCTGCGGAGTACGTTTCACACATCCCCATGTGCTATATGAGCACCACTCCTACTAGTTATGCATGCCAACCAGTTTATTCTGAAGAACATTTTTCACCCAAACAAAAAGTGACCAATGCTCTGTTTGTAATTTAATGTACACTACCGGTCAAAAGTTTTAGAACACCTACTCATTCAAGGGTTTTTCTTTATATTTACTATTTTCTACATTGTAGAAACTATGAAACTATGAAATAACACATGGAATCATGTAGTAACCTAAGAATTGTTAAACAAAACAAAATATATTTTATATTTGAGATTCTTCAAATAGCTACCCTTTGCCTTGATGACAGCTTTGCACACTCTTGGCATTCTCTGCCAAGAAACTGAAGATCTCGTACAACGCTGTGTACTACTCCCTTCACAGAACAGCGCAAACTGTCTCTAACCAGATTAGAAAGAGGAGTGGGAGGCCCCAGTGCACCACTGATCAAGAGGAAAAGTACATTAGAGTGTCTAGTTTGAGAAACAGACGCCTCACAAGTCCTCAACTGGCAGCTTCATTAAATAGTAACCCCAAAACACCAGTTTCAACAGTTGTCATGGTCGTCATATGGAGGAGACCAAGGCACAGCGTGGTAAGCGTACATACTTCTTTATTGAAAGAAAGAACACTGAACAAAACTAACAAAACTAACCGTGACGCAAATATGAGTTGTGCAGACAGGCAACTAAACATAGAATAAGAACCCACAAAATACCCAAGGAATATGGCTACCTAAATATGGTCCCCAAACAGAGACAACGATTAACAGCTGCCACTGATTGAGAACTAATTCAGGCAACCATAGACATATAAACACCTAGACTTACAAAAAAAATCTAGACATACAAAAAACCCTAGACAGTACAAAAACGAACAAACCTCCCTCATCACACCCTGACCTAATCAAAATACTAAAGAAAACAAAGATAACTACGGTCAGGGCGTGACAACAGTGAAGAGGCAACTCCGGGATGATGGCCTTCTAGGCAGAGTTCCTCTGTCCAGTGTCTTTGCTTTGTCTTTGCTTTTCTTAATCTTTTATTTTTATTGGCCAGTCTGAGATATGGCTTTTTCTTTTGCAACTCTGCCTAGAACGCCAGCATCCCGGAATTCTTTGTTTCTGGCCATTTTGAGCCTGTAATTGAACCCACAAATGCTGATGCTCCAGATCCTCAACTAGTCTAAAGAAAGCCAGTTGTGTTGCTTATTTAAATCAGAACAGTTTTCAGCTGTGCTAACATAATCGCAAAAGGGTTTTCTAATGATCAATTAGCATTTTAAAATGATAAACTTGGATTAGCTAACACAACGTGCCATTGGAACACAGGAGTGATGGTTGCTGATAATGAGCATCTGTACGCCTCTGTAGATATTCCATAAAAAATCTGCCATTTACAGCTACAATAGTCATTTACAACATTAACAATGTCTACACTGTTTCTGATCATTTTGATGTTATTTTAATGGACAGAAAAATGTTTTTTTCTTTCAAAAACAAGGACATTTCTAAGTGACCCCAAACTTTTGAACGGTAGTGTACATGCACATTTTGTTACTGTGTATCAATCCCCAGGAGAAAACATGCAACATTGACAGTGTGTGTTATGGAGAGGGAGACCTCAATCCCAGCAGCCCTTGCCTGATATGCCGACCAGACTCCTCCAAATACACATGGTCCATCGCTGAGAGTAAGTACAATGTCCTCTTACCTATAACGTACTTTTACTCTACAACTGCTGTTTACATTATACAACAGCATCTCGAAACAAATCCATACCACGCGAACTGAAAGGTATTTGCTGCCACCCACTACTGACGACAGCACACAGTCACAGAGAACACACATGGCTGCAAGGTCTCTGCAATATGTCTACAGTATGTCTATAGTTCGCGGTTGGTCGTGCTATAGGGAACAAGGTGTTATTTGGGTCAGAGACATTATAGTACCTTCAGGCCTCTGGGTATTGTAATTGTGGTTGGCTCAATGTGTTCTTTGTGCTGTGTTTTGAGTCTTCATACAAAATGAGGTCAAATCACTCCAGATCAATCAGAGTACATGAAATGAATACAACTGGTTCAAACTAGGAACAGAACATTTTTACAAAGATAGATAAACATATAAATAAAACAAGTTGAAATAAAGGAAAAATAATTGTATATTATGTACCTCAGATAATGATATGGACATTAATGATGAAATGATTAAGGTTATTACTAAATATGACTATTCTGCTCCTGGAAGAGAATGAGCCACCAGTGTTTCAGTCAGCCCAGGGGCGTCTGCAGACATTCCAGGGGGAAAACTTTGTGTACCAGCTGCAGGCTCAGGATCCAGAAGGCTCCGTGGTGCTGTTCACTCTGGAGTCAGGCCCCAGTGACTCCTCCCTCTCCCCCGCTGGCCTGCTCACCTGGAAGGCTACTGACACTACTGCCTCCTCCTCCACACAGACCTTTCAGTTCACTATCACAGACGATTGTAGTGCTGAGACGCTTGCCTCTGTACAGGTAGGTTTAAAAAGAGGAGAACACTGTTCAATAAGTATATTCGCAAAAATAAGAAACTTTGGATGCGAATTCCTTGACTGATTATGTTGACTCTTCGTGAATGGGGATTCTTAGAGATTTCTCTTGATTGTCTACAGCGAGAGGGAGCTCTAGATGTACAATCCTTATTGTCCAGCCTGCCGCTGCACTAGTCTTTCTGCGTCTGTTCCTTTGTATGTCTGTTAGCAGGACATTCAAAACTAAAATGCAGTAATTACTCACGGATTGTCAATCATTGTTCCTCATACTTATATGTTCATTTCAAACTGTTTGTGAATTAAACTTAAGCTCTACTAACACTTCCCACTTGTGTGTGTGTGTGTGTGTCCAGGTCTCTCTGCGGCCCTGTGACTGTCTGAACGGAGCTTCCTGTGTTACAAACATTAACCTCCCCCCTGGCAGCGGGGAGTATCTGTGTGTCTGTCCCGCTGGCTTCACAGGGGACAGGTGTGAGGAGGACATAGACGACTGTAAACCCAACCCCTGCCGTCTGGTTAAGTGTATAGACGGACCCAACTCTTTCTCCTGCATCTGTCCCCCCGGAATGACCGGTACTGTACTTGACAGAAATAGAATTACAACACACACTGTACGTTGTACATGCTGTCCATGTTAATACTGCAGCTCATTTGTGGGTCTCGGATGCTTTTATGACTCTTGACAGCTTATTTTTAAACATTCAATTAGAAAGCTGTGCTTTGACACTCCATTATAGGAACCGTACTCCTTATGGCCACTCTTTCAGTGTTTGGATACAAGCAGTGCCAGATTTCCTTTTCTGGTTCAGTGAATTTAGATGTTGATGTTTTGTTAGTGGATTACATCCTGTGTGTGTGTGTGTGGGGAAGGCTGAGATTTCATTGATGTTGTTTTTGTGTTCCAGGTCATACCTGTAGAGAGGATGTGGATGAATGTGCCGCAGAGCCGTGCTTCCCTGGGGTGGGCTGCAACAACACACTGGGCTCATTCACCTGTGGCTCCTGTCCAGAGGGTTACACCGGGGACGGGAAGAGTTGCAGTGGGTCCCACTCTCCCTGTCTGTTTCTATCCCTCCCTCTGTATCTCTCTTTCTCTACCCCTATCCTCTCACCCCCACCCCTCATTCTTTTATCAATATATTTATATTGACTGTGAATAATTATATTCTACCTCCTCCTCTCCTGTAGTTAAATTGGAGCCGTCCAGTGGTAAGGGTGATGACTATAAGCCTATTCATAGAGTGACCGTGCCTGTACCCGCTGTACCCACAGGAGGTCACCAGGGTTCTGGCACGGTTAAACCATCAAGCCAGACCCCCTGCTCCAGACAACCATGCTACCCAGGGGTGCAGTGCTTCGAGAGCACACACATATCCGTAGGGTACATCTGTGGACCCTGTCCACCTGGGCTTCATGGAAACGGACACACCTGTAGTAGAAGCACCACAACAGGTGAGAAGGGTCACCTGATCACTTAGCTGATGATTGACAGGGTTCATGTGATTAGGTGTTTATTATAATGTTATTAAATATCTGGGCTTATATGGGATTAGTCCATTGTTTTATTGATGGCTCATAGCTGGCTTCTAGTAAAGCTAACTGTTATGCCAGTATTATTTAGCTAGGTCATCAGGGTTAGTTGATAGAGGTGATTTGAGTTATACTAGCTCTATACAAATCCCATTTGAGTTCCTTTTCAAGCTCTGTCCTCTAACTTCCAGTGTTTTACAGGACAGAGGCCAGTTACCACCAACAGAGAAGATGGACGTTCCCAAGTGACAGAAGACTCCAGTAGGGAAATTACTGGCACCACCTCCTCCCAGTACAGGAGGATAACTGAGGGGCCCTCATCGGGTAGCAAGAGAGTCCCCTCCGTGGAGAGAAAGACACCTATTAGCCCCCAGGACCAAACTATCACCAGAGTCTCCACCCCCACCAATCACAACCGAGGTCAGAGCAGCAAGGTGGACCTGACCCCTGACCTTAGGTGGGGGTCATTGTCTCCCATAGTGACATGTGCAGACTCGCCCTGCTTCTCCGGTGTTCCCTGTGAGCCCACAGTCTCAGGCTCCTTCAAGTGTGGCCGCTGCCCATATGGTTACACTGGAGATGGGTTCACCTGCAAAGGTTAGCGGTTAGCACTCTTGTTGTCTGTTTTTCATTCATATGGTCTTTGTTCTTTTTTCATTCATTTTTCACATTCAAATCCTTACATGGACGTATACTGTAGGTTCCTATGAAACGGTTTGTGGTGTTTTCCAGCTGTGTGCCGGTATCCATGTGGAAGGAATATGGAGTGCTCTCTACCCAACACCTGCACTTGTAAAGAAGGTTATACCGGATATAACTGCCACATAGGTGGGAACAACAGTCAGGGTTGGACGAGACAGATGAGTTTATATTCTTATGGCTCTTTATGAGAGTTACAAAATAACTTCTGCAAAAATGTCTGTAAATTAGAATAAGTTGTTTTCAGTTAGTCTATTAACCTCCTACCTTCTCAGCTGTCTGCCGACCGGACTGCAAGAACCAAGGGAAGTGTGTCAGCCCAGATGTGTGTGTCTGTCCCGTGGGCTACAGCGGACCAACATGTGAGGAAGGTAAACATATCATCCCACACATATTTGAACTCTTAACTATGTATTCTATATCCTGGCCCCAAATCTGTTTGTGCTAACTTGCCAACTCATTGTCACTCATTGTGTGGCTTGACAATGATGTAATAGGAGCTGGCAAGATGGCACAAACAGATCTGGGTACAGGCTATATGTTCTCCATTGTACATATTGTATATATTCTCCTTGTCTTACTGGATGCTCTGTACACCCCTTGGTTGCTGTGTTTGTAGCTAACTGTGAGCCATCTTGCCAGCATGGAGGAACCTGTCTGGTCAGGAATCTCTGCACCTGTCCCTACGGTTACGTGGGACCAAGATGTGAAATCAGTGAGAGATAATCCATTTGATCCTTTCTTGCGTATATCATGTTTCCCTACAATTATCTAAACCAGTGTCTGCTTGCCTAAAAAAAATGGAATGTGTGTATAGGGGTTAGGAGTTGTCGTGTGTAACTGTGTCTGTGTGTGTGTTTCTGTTCAGTGGTGTGCAACAGGCACTGTGAAAACGGAGGGGAGTGTATTTCTCCCGATGTGTGTAAGTGCAAGTCTGGCTGGTACGGACCAACATGTAACTCAGGTAACGCCAATCAACACCACATGTTCCTACTTAGAAGCCCATGACGAACGTATCTCTTTTCGACAACAGTATGTTTAGCTATGGGCTCAATATTCCATTGTCTTCACCTCCAGCTGTCTGCAATCCAGTGTGTTTGAACGGTGGGACTTGTATCAAACCCAACATCTGTGCCTGTCCCGGTGGCTTCTATGGCTCCCGATGTCAGATTGGTAAGAATAGGCATCACACTGACAATCAATAACCTCAATTGATTATGACACATTCTACTGTTCCCCTATTAGTGAGTGATCCGGCAATTTGCACAGAAGTCTATTGCATGGTGGTAATGTGGTTTAGTGAGGTATAACTGTAGCTGTGTCACTGTGCGCCGTGCCCTCCAGCTGTGTGCAGCCCTCCCTGTAAGAACGGAGGTCAGTGTATGAGGAACAACGTCTGCTCCTGCCCCGGGGGTTACACAGGGAAGCGGTGTCAGAAGAGTAAGAGCCACTGCCACCCAACACAACCAAACACCCCACATCACTGTATGCATGCAGTATTAAATAGTTATAGGCCCTATACCAACATAAATGCACGTGAAAGGACCTAATTGTAATAACCCTGCAGCAAGCTAGTATGTACATGCAGTTATGTTAATTGAGCCAAAAATGCATGTTGCATTGTGTCTTTCAGGTGTGTGCGACCCCATGTGCATGAACAAGGGGAAGTGTGTGGGGCCCAACTCCTGCTCCTGTGCCTCTGGGTGGAGGGGGAAGAGGTGTAACATTCGTGAGTGTCAACATAATGTACAACCACTGTTAACCTGAACCTGTCACCATGTAAAGATGCCTTTACAATGCTAAGCAACTCTGTGTGTTTGTGTGCGTGTGTGTATTTAGCCGTGTGCCTGCAGAAGTGTAAGAACGGTGGTGAGTGTGTGGGACCCAACACCTGCCACTGTCCCACAGGATGGGAAGGCCTACAGTGTCAGTCCGGTCAGTCCTTCTCACATTCAATATGATATATTGTTGCCAAGTTTCAATACATAGCTATATAATTTTATCCTGTACTTATATTGCGTTCTATACTATTTACTCCTTCTGCTTGACGGACAGCCATCTGTAAGCAGAGATGCCTCAACGGGGGAAGGTGTGTCCTGCCCAACTTCTGCCACTGCCGCAACGGGTACACTGGCGTCACCTGTGGGTTAAAGGTGAGCATTGGGTCACAGTTTGGATGTTCATTAACAGTTTTTTAATTTTTTATTGTTGGGAGATTATATACTGTAAAATCTCTTTGCTCTTTTGTAGGCCCCGCTTGCATAAGGGAAATTACTGAAGATGCAGAAGTTTTACAAAATACACAGCGCAAATGGAGTCTTATTAGGCAGTGTGTGATCGTGGAGTTTGTGCCTGTGTGTGTGTGTGCGTGCCTCTGTGTGTGTGCCTGTGTGTGTGTGTGTGTGTGTGTGTCTTTGTACATGAACAGGGGGACTGGATATATTGCACGTATCTAATTGTCCCTGTTTTGTTACTACCTCAATGCTCAAGGTAGCATATTGATGTAATGCCCTTGCATAAGAAATGCATAACATATTCATAAACAATGCATAATACTGTCTAAAACACTGCATATTCATTCAGAAATGTTTATGCCAATCGTGTTGATGTCTCAAAAGCTACGTTTACACAGGCAGCCAAGTCTGATCTTTTTCCACTAATTGATCTTTTGACCAATCAGATCTGCTCTTTTGACAGTAATTGGGCAAAAGATCAGAAATGTTCTGCCTGTAAAACGCAGCCAAACTATATAATCTAACATAGACATTAATTCATGTATTTTAATGCATAAAAATGTGTTTTATAATCCTTATCCTAGGCTTTTATACAAAAGTGTTACTGCACACAGTATTATGTTGGAGTAAGAGAAGAGAATCAGATGAAAAACTACTTGATGGTTTAGTTGATGGTTTATTGAAGAACAATCTGGCTTTATATGATATTAATACCCACTTTTCTATTTGTTTTGTTCCTTGTTATTGATTTGACCTAAGTTTTTTCCACTCTGGTTTATTGTGGTACTGAAAGTGTTTATTTTTTTTCCTAAACTATTGTGCACTGTTGTTTCATACTTAATATGTATGGAGAAATAATAATATTCTTCTTTTTACGTCACACCTGCCTTGGAAATGTTATTAGCTTGTTTGATTTTTAGGGCCACTTGCCTGCAACTGTTTTGTGACTGTTGACGAGATCTGATGTAAGTATCAATTCAGATATACTTGATCACTTTTGTACATTATACTGTACATAGGTCAAAACATTATTTTAACATTTACACCGCGTTGTTGTAAATCACGCATATGGAAACAAAATAAAAAGTTATTGTGTAACTTGCTTTAAGTAACACGTTGATTGGTTGAAATACAATACGGTAAGAGATGGACGAACACTTTTGTAACAGTTTAGTTGTACTATTAATTGGCTACACTATATTGTTAGTAAAAGCAGTTCGCTAAGTGTTGTTTTACTGTAAATCATCTGACTGCATGATAAGAAAATAACAATAAACCTTTTATCCACATTTTATTCATTATATAGCACAAACCCAAAATTGTATAGTAGATATTAAGTTAACAGCCAAATGTTATTGTTAACACAAATCTGTGGTTCTTTACAAAAACATTTTTACAAAAGGCAGAGATGATATCTAAAGCACCAGATTTGGAATGAATACAGTACTACATGGCCTCTGACTGGCCCTCTTTGACCTCTGACCCCTAAAGGGTTAAAACACCTTTTTCCTCTCCTCACAGCGTGGTCCAGAGTAAGGAGGGCGACAGCGGCACGAATCGGGAGACAAACACTTGCCTCCATTCAGACAGGGCCGGTGACACACAGCTGCAAGATAGAGAGAGGGGAAAGAGACAGAGGGAGGGGGAAAGAGACAGAGGGAGGGGGAAATGAGAAAAAGAGATGTTACATTAAGAAAGTGGAAGGAGGGCTCATTATGTAGTCTGGTGGCCTCTTCACATCTGGGGAAACTGCTCAACAGAACAAAATCTCAAAACAGTCATTTTCAACATATCTGACAGGTTTCTCACTCAGTAGATTCTTTCAGGATAAAAAAAAACACTTCTGTTAACAATTCCTTAATTTTCTGACAGTCTGATTTATATTTGTTATTCTTTAGCATGCCTGATTAACTTCTCTGCTATCTATCGTTTGACCCAAGTGTGTCAGTGTGTTACAAATTAACACACTTGACACACATCCAGAACAGATCAGTGATTAGGCTCCAGTTATGGGTTATACATTTATTTGGCCTGTTGCCTGTATCTGTGTCAGTGTGTCTGCAAGTGTGTGCATCATTTACCGTGTTTGTGAGTCTGTTGCGGTGAGAGTAAAAAAGTGCATACCTGAAAATGCATGTAGTTTATGTTGGTTGTGTGTGTGTGCCAAATCTGTGAGATTTTACATGACATTTTAGTCATTTAGCAGACGTTCTTATCCAGAGCAACTTACAGTTAGTGCATTTATCTTAAGATCTCACTCACCAGTGTGGCAGGCTCCACCCAGCCAGCCCTCTGGACAGCTGCAGATTCCTGGGGCCACACAGCTGCCTCCATTCCTGCACCCCTGGGGACAGATCGCTGGGGAAACATCGCAACAACGCATTCTCAACACTCCGGGAACCAATAAATCACCATTATACCTTTGGCCATGTGAAGCGTTTTCTTTGTCCCATTCGATAGTAATTAAATCAACTATTTCTTTATTGTTTTAGTACGTGTGAAGGTATCTTGGCATTTCAATGAAGTTGTCAGAGGGTTCCGGAGAGGATTAATAAGCTACTGTTGATTAATAGGCCAGCTGAATAACCAGTCTCACTGCTGGTTTCACCTCTGTATGAATTAGGCTAATTAGGAGGTAAACAAACCCTCTTGGCATTTGGAGCCAGTCCAGCTGGAGGGACAGATGCACTTGGCCACTCCGTTCACAGCGATGCAGTCGCCACCGTTCCAGCATCCACTATCACATTTCACTGGAAAAGACAGACATACAATCAAATCATCCACTTACCTCTCCATGTTCCTAACCTGTAGTATAGGACTAAGACTTAACTCCCTACCCTTTTCAAACCACACTCTCTCCAAATAAAACATTAGGTTACTTGTACTACTGTAGTTACCAATAAATATATATTATTACAATATTTAATCAGATGTGTAACATTAACCAAGCACCAACATACTGTATATCTAGAAGGTTAACAGAATTAGTTAAATAAATAAATACCTTTATGACAATATTTTCCTCCAAATCCAGAAGGACATCTGCATTTTCCAGGGCGAAGACACTCTCCTCCATTCTTACATTTGGGATAGCAGTTAGCTGTTCAAAACAAGAGGCATCAGCACTCATTCAGTAAAATCATGCATATTTTCCATACATGTTGTGATTAAAAAAATATATGATATACATATTTCATACATTCTTCAATGCATCACTTGTCTTTTGTAGTTTGGCTATTTTGTTTACTGTTTCCTTTCTAGGCAAATATAAAGTAACATCACCATACTGGCAGGTCTCTCCCTCATAGCCGCGAGAACAGAAGCAGGTGTTGTTTCGGATGCAGATGCCAGCATGTTGGCACGGAGGGTGGCACGTCGCTTTGAGGTCAAAAACAAAGGGCACCGCCACCCCTCGCGGAGCGTCCGAGCGCGCTAAGCAGATGCCCACAAGCGCAACCGAGCAGGCCAGCAGCGCGAGGTTGACCTTTATCGACGCGGTAAAGCAGCAGCGAGCGAGCACCATCCTCTTCACTTGGTGGACAACGGGAACTGGGGTTGAAACCAAGTCCTTCGAGCAATGACACCGCAAGGCTTCTCTCCACGTCGCCCCCACTGATGAACAGAGAAACTACAGCAGATGTTAGTCAGTCGAGAGAAAGGGTATGGAGAGGACGGGACCTATGTGAAGCTAGCCACAATATCGATTAACAACAGTAGTAGATATTGCTGTTCGGCTTTCAAATAAAAGTCCCTAATTGAAAGTAACGCAAATGGATACAAATAGTGGTTTTTATGACATATTGGACTAGGAAATGCAACAACAAAAAAAAGGTTGATTATAAAATGTATTTAATTATTTGACATATTTGACAATATGCAGTAAAAAACACTGTTGAAATCTGACTGTGGATGTATTAGGCAGCATGATTGCATTGGGGGCATACTTACACTACATGGCCAAAAGTATGTGGACACCTATCCGAACATCTCATTGCAAAATCATGGCCATTAATATGGAGTTGGTGCCCCTTTTGCTGCTATAGACGGACGATTCCAATGGACGAAACAGATTCGCCCTCAGACTGCCAGATAGTGAAGCATGATTCATCACTCCAGAGAACGCATTTCCACTGCTCCAGAGTCCAATGGCGGCAAATCCCCTCCTCATTTCATGGGTGCACACTTCATAGGTAAGACTATGCAGTTCAATATGAATGTTCAATACACACAATAGATTGGCTGGGGGGGGGATTTGCCATGGTCAAAGTCCTGCAATATGAGCTATGACGCTAATATTTTTGACTCCAACACTATCATCAAGTTTGCTGATGTCACGGCAGTGGTAGGACTGATCACCGATGACAATGAAGCAGCCTATAGGGACGAGATCAGAGACAACAACCTCTCCCTCAACGTCAGTGAGACACAGGAGCTGATCGTGGACTACAGGAAACAGAGGTGCGAGCACACGCCCATCCACATCGATGGGGCTGTAGTGGAGTGGGTCAAGAGTTTCGAGTTCCTCTGCGTCCACATCAGTAAGGAATTAACATGGATCCACACACAGGAGGCTGAAAAGATTTGGTATGGTTCCTCAGATCCTCAAAAGGTTGTTCAGCTGCACCATCGAGAGAATCTTGACTGGCTGCATCGCCGCTTGGAACGTCAACTGCAATGCACCCAAACGCAAGGCACAACAGAGGGGGGTGAGTACGGCCCTGTGCATCCCTGGGGCCGAGCTCCCTGCCATCCAGGACCTCTATACCAGGCTGTGTCAGGAGAAGGCCCAAAGAACTGTCAAAGACTCCAGCCACTAAAGCCATAGACTGTTTTCTCTGACACCGCACTGCAAGCAGTAAGTCTGAAACATTTGACATTTTAGTAATTTAGTAAGTACATTTTTCCTCAATAAAGTAGCTATCAGGAAATTCAGAGCTAGTGAGGGGGAAGAAAGTCAAGTGCAAGTGTTAGTTCACAAAGGGCTTTTTGTGTTGTGGGGGTGAGGAGGGGGTGCTGTGGGATTATTTAAGAAACTCTTCGAATAGGTAGGGTTTCAGTGTCACGACTTCCGCCGAAGTTGGCTCCCCTGCCTGTTCGGGTGGTGCTCGGTGGTCGTCGTCACCGTCCTACTAGCCGCTACCGATCCCTTTTTCGTTTGTCTGTTGGTTTTGTCTTATTAGTTTCACCTGTGTGTATTTTAGTTTAATTAGCTTCCCTATTGTTTTGTGCGCTATTCTCCGGACTGTTTTGTCCTGTGTTTGGGCTGGTCTATTCTATGCGCCCTGTGTGTTGGCGTGACCGTTTGTTTGCTGGACCGTTTGTTTGCTGGAGAATAAATTCACGATATACTGAACCCTGCTCTCTGCGCCTGATTCCAATCCACCACTCCTAGTATCCCGTGACATTCAGATGTTTTTGGGAGATGGGCAGGGACTCTGCTATCCTAGCTTCAGGGTGAAGCTGATTCCACCATTGGGGTGCCAGCACAGAGAAGAGCTTGGACTGGGGTGAGCAGGAGCTGCCCTCCCGTAGGAATGAGAGGGCCAAGAGACTAGAGGTGGCAAAACGGAGTACTCAGTTGGGGTGTAGGAGTTGAGCATAGCCTAAAGGTAGGGAGGAGCAGTTCCTCTTGCTGCTACGTAGGCAAGTACCATGGTCTTGTAGTGGATGCGAGCTTCAGCTGGAAGCCAGTGGGGTGTGCAGAGGAGCAAGGTGACATGGTGGACTTGAGAAGGTTGAACACCAGGTGGGCTGCAGTGTTCTGGATAAGTTGCAGAGGTTTCATGGCAAAAATGAAGGGCCCAGCCAACAGCGAGTTGCAGTAGTCCAGAAGGGAGACGACAAATGCCTGGATTAGGACCTGCGCCGCTTCCTGTGTGAGGTAGGATCATACTCTACGGATGTTGTTGAGCATGATCCTGCAGGAGTGTGTCACTGCTTTGATGTTTGCAGAGACGGACAGGGTGTTGTCCTAGGTCACACCAAGGCTCTTTGAGCTCTAGGAGGGGGACACCATGGAGTTGTCAACCATGATGGAGAAGTCTTGGAGCGGGTAGACCTTCCCCTGGAGGAAGAGCTTGAGGTGGTGGGCCGACACCCAAGCTGAGATATCTGCCAGGCTCGCAAAGATGCATGTTGCCACCTGGGGGTCAGAAGGGGGGAAGGAGAAAGATAGTTGTGTCATCCGCATAGAAATGATAGGAGAGAGCATCTGAGGAGATGACAGAACTGAGTGACTTGGTGTATATAGAGAAAAGGAGAGGTCCTAGAACCGAGCCCTGGAGGACACCAGTAGTGAGAGTACATGGTCACAGATCCTCTCCACTTCACCTGGTAGGAGCATCCTGCTAGGTAGGATGCAATTAAAAAGTGTGCAGAACCTGAGATTCCCAGCCTTGAGAGGGTGGAGAGGAGGACCCTGAACAGCTTCTACCCCCAAGCCATATGACTGCTAAACAAGACTACTAAATAGAGTGACAAGATAAAGCATGTGAATCCATTATAATTACCTGGATTTCTGCATACATTTGTCATAAAATTGGATCTGATCTTCATCTAGTCACAACAATAGACAAGCACAGTCTGCATAAACTAATAAAACACAAACAATTATACATTGTCATGTCTTTATTGAACACACTGTGTAAACATTCACAGTGCAGGGTGGACAAAGTATGTGAACCCTTGGTTTTAATAACTGGTTGGCCCTCCTTTTTGCAGCAATAACCTCAACCAAACCTTTTCTGTGGTTGCGGATCAGACCTGTACAATGGTCAGGAAGAATTTTGGACCGTTCCGCTTTACAAAACTGTATCAGTTCAACAATATTCTTGGGATGTCTGGTATGAACCACTCTCTTGAGGTCATGCCACAGCATCTCAATCGGGTTGAGGTCAGGACTCTGACTGGGCCACTCCAGAAGGCGTATTTTCTTCTGTTGAAGCAATTTATTGTTGATTTACTTCTGTGTTTTTTGTCGTTGTGCTGTTGCATCACCCAACTTCTGTTGACCTTCAATTTGCTTCATCAGATAGCCTTACATTTTCCTGCAAAATTTCTTTATAAACTTGGGAATTCATTTTTCTGTCGATGATAGCAAGCTGTCCAGGCCCACAGGCCGCAAAGCAGCCCCAAACCATGATGCTGCCTCCACCATACTTTACAGTGGGGATGAGGTTTTGATGTTGGTGTGCTGTACCTTTTTTTCTCCACACATCGTGTTGTGTGTTCCTTCCAAACAACTCAACTTTAGTTTCATCTGTCCACAGAATATTTTGCCAGTAGCGCTGTGGAACATCCAGGGCTCTTTTGCGAACTTCAGTGCAGCAATGTTTTTTTTGGACTGCAGTGGCTTCTTCCGTGGTGACCTCCCATGAACACCATGCTTGTTTAGTGTTTTACGTATCGTAATCTCGTCAACAGAGATGATAGCATGTTCCAGAGATTTCTGTAAGTCTTTAGCTGACACTCTAGGATTCTTCTTAACCTCATTGAGCATTCTGCGCTGTGCTCTTGCAGTCATTTTTGCAGGACAGCCACTCATAGGGAGAGTAGCAACAGTGCTGAACTTTCTCCATTTATAGACCATTTGTCTTACCGTGGACATCAAGGCTATTAGAGATACTTTTATAACCATTTCTAGCTTTATGCAAGTCAACAAATCTTTTGTTCAAGGCATGGTTCAGATCAGACAATGTTTCTTGTGAATAGCAAACTCACATTTTGCGAGCGTTTATTATAGGGCAGGGCAGCTCTAACCAACATCTCCAATCTCGTCTCATTGATTGGACTCCAGGTTAGCTGACTCCTGACTCCAATTAGTGAAGTCATTAGTCTAGGGGTTCACACACTTTTCCCAACCCACACTGTGAAAGCTTAAATGTTGTCTTCAGTATGGGCAAGAAAAATACAATAATTTGCGTGTTATTAGTTTAAACATACTGTGTTTGTCTATTGTTGTGTCTTAGACGAAGATCAGAACACATTTTATGACCAATTTATGCAGAAATCCAGGTAATTCCAAAGGGTTCACAAACATTTTCTTGACACTGTAGCTAATCAAATGGCTGCCTGCTGCTGCTACTGTCTGTTATTCTATACTGTTGCCTAGTCCCTTTACAGTAACCCTACTTATATATACATAGCTACCTCAATTACCTTGTACCCCTGCACACCGACCATACTGGTACTTCCTGTATACAGCCCTGTTATTTTTACTTGTCATTGTTATTCACTCTGTATTTATTCCTCACGTCACTATTTTTTATTTTGTCTTTTATCTTTAACTCTGCATTTCACTGTTAGTCTACACCTGTTGTTTACGAAGCATGTGACAAGTAACATTTTGATTCGATTTTGAATATGTGTGTCAACTCTACAGTTATGATCTGTGGGTGTCACTGAGTAGGCTGATATCCAAATTCGGTTAAGGCTGTACAGTCCAATATGAATGAATGTTCAATATGCACAATGATTTGACTGAGGAGGTCATTTGCCACAGTCAAAGTCCTGCAATAAGACGCTAATAATTTTGACTCCAAAACCATCATCAAGTTTGCTGATGACACAACGGTAGAAGGACTGATCACCAATGACAGTAAGAGCTCTGACGCTAATGTTTGTGTAAACTGTACCGAGTTGTAATCTGTGGGTGTCACTGAATAGGCCGAGACCCCTCTGCATGGGTGCACAGACAGTGCACACTCCATAGGTAACGCTGTACAGTGCATATACTGTATGTATACCCCAAATGCAATTATGCAGTCTAACACATCCACAGTGGGATTTCATATTTGTTTTAGTATTTATATAAAAATGTATTGAATTATTATAAAAAAATATATATATTATATTACCACAAGCCATACTTGTTTAGCATTATCTAGTCCAAATATGGCATAGTTCCACTATTTGTATCCGTTTGCGTCACTTTCAATGCGGGACTTTTCTTTTGAAGGCAAATCATTGTTGGTAATAGTTATTGTGGCAAGCTTCACATTGGTGAGGGCAGGGTGGGATTGGGGAGTTTGAAGGTGGCCTCAATTTCCTCCCAGTCTCTCTGGGCTAAGTCGTTCTGCAGAGAGGAATGCCTGCCATTCAAAGTGAAGACTTGTTGATTTAGAGAATTGAGATAGCCTGAATGCTGAACATTTACAAATGATTTACCATTGCACTAATCTCTCATGGGTGGGCAGCTGACAAATTACTTGAGACTTTAGTTCTGGGTTAACCGAAATTACCATTGCACAGAAGTCACTCACTGTTTTGAAGTGATTTATTGACAGCTGTCTCTGAACTCTGTCTGGACTTTTCCAGCTAATGTGAAAGGTCAACAAGGGACTTCCTTGATGTTAGAGAAACCCAGTAGCGGTCCTTTTCCAGTTCACACAAACATTTGAATAGTTATAGCTACTATGTCACGTGCTCATAGTCTGGCTACCAGTCTTTTTAGCTAACATTCCACTCCTTGACACTCCTGTCAGGTTCCTACATAAACAGCCAGGGTTTCATTAAATAGGCCTAGGCATTATACTTTTTTTATTGCACATTTAATTAAACTAACGCATTTGGTGATGTTCAACTTCAGTTCATTGGCACAAAACGGGTGCCAGCCAAAAATATTATTGTGCAATTCATGCATCTCCGCTGGCATCTCCACTTGCCTCTCTTACATCCATCCTCTCTCTATTCCTCTTATAACTCTTGAACCAGTAGTCTAGCCCAATGTGTGTCCCAATACGCTGAGTGTACAAAACATTAGGAACACCTTCATAATGTTGAGTTGCATCCCCTTATGCCCACAGAACAGCCTCAATTAGTCAGGGCGTGGACTGTACAAGATGTCGAAAGCGTTCCACAGGGATGCTGGCCCATGTTGACTCCAATGACTCCAGTTGTGTCAAGTTGGATGGATGTCTGTTGGGTGGTGGACCATTCTTGATACACATGCGAAACTGTTGACCCAGCAGCGTTGCAGTTCTTGACACACTCAAACCGGTTGGCCTGGCACCTATTACCATACCGCTTTCAAAGGCACTTACATCTTTTGTCTTGCCCATTCACCCTCTGAATTGCACACACACACAATCAATGCCTCAATTGTCTCAAGGCATAAAAATCCTTCTTTAAACTGTCTCCCCCTCTTCATCTACACTGATTGATGTGGATTTAACAAGTTAAATCAATAAGGGGTCATAGCTTTCACCTGGATTCACCTGGTCAGTCTATGTCATTGATAGAGCAGATGTTCCTAATGTTTTGTACACTTAATGTAGTTTGGTCACCTATTTTGAGCAATTAAAACATATATTCGACAAAGAAGCACCTTGCTCTTGCTTGCTGGATATAAAATATGCTACAGTGTTCACAGTGGTGCGGAAGTGGTGGGGAAGCTTCTCTGGTGTGATGTGATCACATTGGCTGGTGGTACAAAAGCAATGAACAGGAATGCTATGTTCTCCTGCGCCAAATGTTTATGTTTACAATTAAATTAATTATGTCAGAATGCTGAATGTTATGTTTCCAATCAAATGTATGATTTTTTTTTTTTAAATGCAATCTAATTTGCATGAACATTGTGATTGGATAGCTGTGAGGGTTATCGAATCAGGATCAAATCCTCTGATCTCCTCGAGCTCATTAATGATAGAATGTTCATATTTGAAGATTGCCGAAAGGCCGGCCTCTTTGGAAAATGACAAGTGGCAAGGAGTGGAATGTAATAGCTGAACAGATACTGCAACCTGGCTAGCGTGTTCACATGATATACTTCAATATAAGTTTTGTCACCAAAGCCCCATATACTACCCACCACTGCGACCTGTATGCTCTCGTTGGCTGGCCCTCGCTTCATACTCGTCGCCAAACCCACTGGCTCCAGGTCATCTAGATGTCTTTGCTAGGTAAAGCCCCGCCTTATCACAGCTCACTGGTCACAATAGCAGCACCCACCAGTAGCACGCGCTCCAGCAGGTATGTTTCACTGGTCACCCCCAAAGCCAATTCCTCCTTTGGCTGCCTTTCCTTCCAGTTCTCTGCTGCCAATGACTGGAACGAATTGCAAAAATCACTGAAGCTGGAGATTCATATCTCCCTCACTAACTTTAAGCACCAGCTGTCAGAGCAGCTCACAGATCACTGCACCTGTACATAGCCCATCTGTAAATAGCCCATCCAACTACCTCATCCCCCTACTGTTATTATTATTATTTTTTGCTCCTTTGCACCCCAGTATCTCTACTCTACAATCATTTTCTGCACATCTATGACTTATGTGTTTAATTGCTGAATTGTAATTATTTCACCACTATTGGCCTATTTATTGCCTTACCTCCCTTATCTTACCTCATTTGCACATACTGTATATATACTTTTTTTCTATTGTGTTATTGACTGTATATTTGTTTATTCCATGTGTAACTCTGTTGTTTGTGTCACACTGCTTTGCTTTATCATGGCCAGGTCACAGTTGTAAATGAGAACGAGTTCTCAACTAGCCTACCTGGATAAATAAAGGTGAAATAAAAAAATATTTAAAAATACAAGTTATCAATGCTTCAGTATTACATTCTATCCATGATGTGATAGTTATTAGTCAGAATGTAGGCCTAATGTAGGCTATAGCCTGTAAAGTATAGTCTGCTGAGCTTGAAGTAGACCTAATTCACAATGGTAGGTACACTCTTAGAAAAATTGGTTCCCCATAGGAGAACACTTTTGGTTTCAGGAAGAACCCTTTTTAGTTCCAGGTAGAACTCTTTTGGGTCAAATTTAGTACCCTCTGGTAAAAGGGTTCTACATGGAACGCAATAGGGTTATACCTGGAACCAAAAGGGGTTATTCAAAGAGCCGAAGAACCCTTTTAGGTTGTACTAGGTAACTATATTTCTTCATGCGCTGACCAACTGACAAGTGTCTTCACTGACATATTCAACCTCTCCCTATCTGAGTCTGTAATACCAACATGTTTCATGCAGATCACCATAGTCCCTGTGCCCAAGAACACTAAGGTAACCTACCTAAATGACTACCGACCCGTAGCACTCACATCTGTAGCCATGAAATGCTTTGAAAGGCAGTTTATGGCTCATATCAACACCATTATCCCAGAAACCCTAGACCCACTCCAATTTGCATACCGCACCAACAGATCCTCAGATGATGCAATCTCTATTGCACACCACACTGCCCTCTCACATCTGGACAAAAGGAACACTTATGTGAGAATGCTATTCATTGACTACAGCTCAGCGTTCAACACCATAGTGCCCTCAAAGCTCATCACTAAGCTAAGTACCCTGGAACTAAACACCTCCCTCTGCAACTGGATCCTGGACTTCCTGACGGCCCAACCCCAGGTGGTAAGGGTAGGTAACAACACATCCGCCACGCTGATCAACACAACAGTGATAGGCCTGATCACGACAACGATAAGACAGCCTATAGGGAGGAGGTCAGAGACCTGATGGATGGACATCCGGCGCCGACAGAGATGGCCACCTCGTTTCGCGTTCCTAGGAAACTATGCAGTTTTTTGTTTTTTTTACGTGTTATTTCTTACATTGGTACCCCAGGTCATCTTAGGTTTCATTACATACAGTCGAGAAGAACTACTGAACATAAGAGCAGCGTCAACTCACCATCAGTACGACCAAGAATATGACTTTCGCGAAGCGGACCCTGTGTTCTGCCTTTCACCCAGGACAACGGAATGGATCCCAGCCGGCGACCCCAAAAAACGACATTGAAAAAGGGGAAAACGAAGCGGTCTTCTGGTCAGACTCCGGAGACGGGCACATCGTGCACCACTCCCTAGCATTCTCCTCGCTAATGTCCAGTCTCTTGACAACAAGGTTGATGAAATCCGAGCAAGGGTAGCATTCCAGAGGGACATCAGAGACTGTAACGTTCTTTGCTTCACGGAAACATGGCTCACTGGAGAGACGCTATCGGAGACGGTGCAGCCAGCTGGTTTCTCCACGCACCGCACCGACAGAAACAAACATCTTTCTGGTAAGAAGAGGGGCGGGGGCGTATGCTTTATGGTTAACGTGACGTGGTGTGGCCAAAACAACATACAGGAACTCAAGTCCTTTCTGTTCACCTGATTTAGAATTCCTCACAATCAAATGTAGACCGCATTATCTACCAAGGGAATTCTCTTCGATTATAATCACAGCCGTATATATTCCCCCCCAAGCAGACGCATCGATGGCTCTGAACAAACTTTATTTGACTCTTTGCAAACTGGAATCCATATATCCGGAAGCTGCATTCATCGTAGCTGGGGATTTTAACAAGGCTAATCTGAAAACAAGACTCCCTAAATTTTATCAGCATATCGATTGCGCAACCAGGGCGGGAAAAACCTTTGATCATTGCTATTCCAACTTCCGTGACGCATATAAGGCCCTGCCCCGCCCTCCTTTCGGAAAAGCTGACCACGACTCCATTTTGTTGATCCCTGCCTACAGACAGAAACTAAAACAAGAAGCTCCCGCGCTGAGGTCTGTTCAACGCTGGTCCGACCAATCTGATTCCACACTCCAAGACTGCTTCCATCACGTGGACTGGGATATGTTCCATATTGCGTCAGACGACAACATTGACGAATACGCTGATTCGGTGTGCGAGTTCATTAGAACGTGCGTTGAAGATGTCGTTCCCATAGCAACGATTAAAACATTCCCAAACCAGAAACCGTGGATTGATGGCAGCATTCGCGTGAAACTGAAAGCGCGAACCACTGCTTTTAATCAGGGCAAGGTGACTGGAAACATGACCGAATACAAACAGTGTAACTATTCCCTCCGCAAGGCAATCAAACAAGCTAAGCGTCAGTATAGAGACGAAGTAGAATCTCAATTCAACGGCTCAGACACAAGAGGTATGTGGCAGGGTCTACAGTCAATCACGGATTACAAAAAGAGAACCAGCACCGTCACGGATCAGGATGTCTTGCTCCCAGGCAGACTAAATAACTTTTTTGCCCGCTTTGAGGACAATACAGTGCCACTGACACTGCCCGCAACTAAAACATGCGGACTCTCCTTCACTGCAGCCGACGTGAGGAAAACATTTCAACGTGTCAACCCTCGCAAGGCTGCAGGCCCAGACGGCATCCCCAGCCGCGCCCTCAGAGCATGCGCAGACCAGCTGGCTGGTGTGTTTATGGACATATTCAATCAATCCCTATCCCAGTCTGTTGTTCCCACATGCTTCAAGAGGGCCACCATTGTTCCTGTTCCCAAGAAAGCTAAGGTAACTGAGCTAAACGACTACCGCCCCGTAGCACTCACTTCCGTCATCATGAAGTGCTTTGAGAGACTAGTCAAGGACCATATCACCTCCACCCTACCTGACACCCTAGACCCACTCCAATTTGCTTACCGCCCAAATAGGTCCACAGACGATGCAATCTCAACCACACTGCACACTGCCCTAACCCATCTGGACAAGAGGAATACCTATGTGAGAATGCTGTTCATCGACTACAGCTCGGCATTTAACACCATAGTGCCCTCCAAGCTCGTCATCAAGCTCGAGACCCTGGGTCTCGACCCCGCCCTGTGCAACTGGGTACTGGCCTTCCTGACGGGCCGCCCCCAGGTGGTGAGGGTAGGCAACAACATCTCCACCCCGCTGATCCTCAACACTGGGGCCCCACAAGGGTGCGTTCTGAGCCCTCTCCTGTACTCCCTGTTCACCCACGACTGCGTGGCCACGGACGCCTCCAACTCAATCATCAAGTTTGCGGACGACACAACAGTGGTAGGCTTGATTACCAACAACGACGAGATGGCCTACAGGGAGGAGGTGAGGGCCCTCGGAGTGTGGTGTCAGGAAAATAACCTCACACTCAACGTCAACAAAACTAAGGAGATGATTGTGGACTTCAGGAAACAGCAGAGGGAACACCCCCCTATCCACATCGATGGAACAGTAGTGGAGAGGGTAGTAAGTTTTAAGTTCCTCGGCGTACACATCACAGACAAACTGAATTGGTCCACCCACACAGACAGCATCGTGAAGAAGGCGCAGCAGCGCCTCTTCAACCTCAGGAGGCTGAAGAAATTCGGTTTATCACCAAAAGCAATCACAAACTTCTACAGATGCACAATCGAGAGCATCCTGTCGGGCTGTATCACCGCCTGGTACGGCAACTGCTCCGCCCACAACCGTAAGGCTCTCCAGAGGGTAGTGAGGTCTGCACAACGCATCACCGGGGGAAAACTACCTGCTCTCCAGGACACCTACACCACCCGATGTCACAGGAAGGCCATAAAGATCATCAAGGACAGCAACCACCCGAGCCACTGCCTGTTCACCCCGCTATCATCCAGACGGAAAGGTCAGTACAGGTGCATCAAAGCTGGGACCGAGAGACTGAAAAACAGCTTCTATCTCAAGGCCATCAGACTGTTAAACAGCCACCACTAACATTGAGTGGCTGCTGCCAACACACTGACTCAACTCCAGCCACTTTAATAATGGGAATTGATGGGAAATGATGTAAAATATATCACTAGCCACTTTAAACAATGCTACCTAATATAATGTTCCCTACATTATTCATCTCATATGTATATGTATATACTGTACTCTATATCATCTACTGCATCCTTATGTAATACATGTATCACTAGCCACTTTAACTATGCCACTTTGTTTACATACTCATCTCATATGTATATACTGCACACAATACCATCTACTGCATCTTGCCTATGCCGCTCTGTACCATCACTCATTCATATATCTTTATGTACATATTCTTTATCCCCTTACACTTGTGTCTATAAGGTAGTAGTTTTGGAATTGTTAGCTAGATTACTTGTAGGTTATTACTGCATTGTCGGAACTAGAAGCACAAGCATTTCGCTACACTCGCACTAACATCTGCTAACCATGTGTATGTGACAAATAAAATTTGATTTGATTTGGTGCAAGGACAACAACCTCTCCCTCAACGTGATCAAGACAAAGGAGATGATTGTGGACTACAGGAAAGGAGGACCAAGCATGACCCCATTCTCATCGACGGGGCTGTAGTGGAGCAGGTTGAGAGCTTCAAGTTCCTTTGTGTCCACATCACCAACAAACTAACATGGTCTAAGCACAACAAGACAGTCGTGAAGAGGGCACGACAAAACCTATTCCCCCTCAGGAGACTGAAAGTATTTGGCATGGGTCCTCAGACCCTCAAAAGGTTTTACAGCTGCACCATCGAGAGCATCCTGACGGGTCTGCATCATGGCCTGGTATGGCAACTGTTCGGCCTCCGACCCCAAGGCACTACAGAGGGTAGTGCGTATGGCTAGTACATCACCGGGGCCAAGCTTCCTGCCATCCAGGACCTCTATACCAGGCGGTGTCAGAGGAAGGCCCTAAAAATTGTCAAAGACTCCAGCCACCCTAGTCATAGACTGTTCTCTCTACTACCGCATGGCAAGCGGAACCGGAGCGCCAAGTCTAGATCCAAGAAGCTTCTAAACAGCTTCTACCCCCAAGCCATAAGACTCCTGTACAGCTAATCAAATGGCTACCCAGACTATTTGCAGGCCCCCCCCCCCCCCCCCAATTATACGCTGCTGCTACTCTCTGTTATCTATACATAGTCAGTTTAATAACTCTACCTACATGTACATATTACCTCAATTACCTCGACACCATTTACCTCGACCCTGTTGTATCCGGCACATGTGACAAATAACATTTGATTTGATTTGATCATGGAAGGGAGAATAGGCTAGAGGTAGAACATAAATGTTTTGTTGGATTCCATCGACAGCGCACCTGGAAAAGTCATTTCCTTACATCTGGAAAAGGGAAAGTATATATGATCTATGGGGTTAAGATGACATTTACACAACCAACCCTAGTCTAGTCTGCTCCCCTTTCTAACTTCCTAGCCTACCTTACACTGATATCTAAATGTCCTTTTCGGTGTGCTATGATATTTAGGGTTGTTTGTAGAAACACAATTGTATTTAGATAATTATTTCATACACTTGTTGTTTGTCTAGGCTACATCCCTGAAACATGTACCCATACACTGGCATCCATACATCCCTGAAACATGAACCCATACACTGGCATCCATACATCCCAGAAACATGAACCCATACACTGGCATCCATACATCCCTGAAACATGAACCCATGCCCTGGCACCCATACATCCCTGAAACATGAACCCATACACTGGCATCCATACATCCCTGAAACATGAACCCATACACTGGCATCCATACATCCCTGGGTTAATGTACTTCCTCAATAGCTGTAAAAGCATCATGTTACTTTCACCATTTGCACATTTTCTCCCTGAAGAACGACCATATTTCCACACAAACTCAATTTTGTGAACATTGCATGAACTGCTTAACCCAGAAGTCTGAAACCAGATTCACATCCTCACACAGTCTACTTTATTTTCCAGATGTCTTGTATCATGCTGAGGAAGCACAGTAGCGTGCACACCATTACAAATAGCTCAGAATCTTGGCCATTAGTTTCAATACACTCTAAATACAGTAAAACTCAATCTCCCTCAGAGTTGGTGGTCATAAATGGTGCCAGTGAGCACAGCACGTGACTGCATTTTGTCTGTGTCTGGACCCGGTTTCCCGATATGGATGGAATTTAAGCTGACGAGTAACAAACATGTTGTTACACATCATCAGATATATTGAGGCAGAAAAATTGAGGCAGTAGCCTTCGATTATCAAAATAGAACTCAATTGATTGAACATGAACTTGATTTCAATATGATTGAAATACATAGGCCTATGAAGCCTATACTGCATTTACATTTTAATGCAGTCATCTCGGTTTTCATTTGAAGAATATTTTTATCCTCTGCTTCTTGTAACAATTGCAAAGCCATTGGCAATTCTGTATTTCTGTTGAACTTTGGTCACAGAGGTGTACAAACATCCTTATTGTATGTTTAGTGGAGATCTTCTGTGTTATAAAGTGACGCGGAAGGGCAAAAAAGCATCTAACGACTCACTTAGCTTTCTACGAGTGGTCTGAGGCAGTCGGTAACTAACGTGTTTTCAGGTGAAACTTTAGTAACAATGGTTTTGGTAAACCATTGAGGCACGAATCCCATTGAAGTCAATGGAACGACATTAGCATTTTTGCGCATCATGTTCAAAACATCTATAATTGACTTTGTTGAGCTTTTACAATCAATTTCAGATACTTTCAGATGATTTGGACATGGTGCGTGAAAAATGCTAATGTTGGTCCCATGACTTGAATGGGACTTGTGCCACAGATGCTAGAACGTTAGCATGTGGAAACAGTGCCAGGGAAACTAAACTAAATCATGGATTGCTGTCATACCTTTTCCATAGACTGCTTACAGGGTAAAGAAACCCATGTGTAATTTTGTAATTTGGGTGAACTATCGCTGATTTTAAGAAACTGGGCCCTGGTTAAATAGGAACCGCTCCAAGTACCTGACATGAATGGTGGATAGAGGAAGTCAACTGCCGTTTTAACGACAGCAACAGATGTGAGGTAAGCATACCGGTACACACTGGAGACCTCAAGCACCGGTGAGCATCTGGAAGCAAACAAAGTAACACACTGACACACATCCAGAACAGTCTACAAATAAATTCCAAGGTCATACAGGATTAGTAAATGCATTACAATACACATGCATTACACAATACAGCAAACAAACCTGTTTAGGATCTTGTAGAACAGAGAACCACATTGACACAATACTGTATGACAGCAAACACATGCTGTATACTGTCCATTTAGAATAAAAGTACATTTGTTCACTAGAGCACCCTGTCAAACATACCTAAGCCTGTCTATTCTGTTTGACTTTAAATGTAACGTCATGCTATTTTTAAGATGCTAAATATTGGACTTGGTGTGTTTTACACATGAATAGCATGCATTGTGTTGTTAATTACTTGGACTTCAATAGTGAGTACGGTAAGGTTTTTATGCAAACCTGTGCATTTGGTCATTGGTCATTACAGAAACTATATTTTCATCCAACACTTACTAATTTCTAAGTTAATTTCGTTAAATTAGGCGCCACCCTGTGATAGTGATTGGTATTGCACATTTCTCCAACCTTTGAATTCTCTCCCAACTACAAACTATCAATAAATGCACCAAACAAAAACCTCAAAATATTCCCAGTTTCATGCAAGGAAAAAACATTGTTACATGTACTGTATGACTGGCAGTGGCTTACATGGCCAGTATCCACAATTACACAGTAGTACACAGTCAACGTACCTCAGTGAGGATTCAGAACGGACTTTAAACTGATGAAAGTTTTCTTCTTGGATGATTTGGGACATAATATGGCACTTTGACATATCCAACAGTATATAGTGTGATTGTTCCTCCACAGAGTAATTCCTCCATAGAGTATATCAGATCATTTAAACAATGTAAGCATCTGATATTTTATATTGGCCATTTTTATTGTCCTCAGTTCAGTCTTCTGTACATGCACAAAATACTTTAAAGCTATAACAAATGTTCAAGGAATATAACAAATGGATACTTACAGTATCCTGGCATTTAATAATCTCAGAAATGAACACAAACTCAAAAATCACAATTTACTTGCAAATTTCTGTGATAAACTATGACGAATTAAAAGCGGCAAAGGGCATCAAACAAAAAATGTAAAGAGAAAATAACCTCTTAAAATCCATTTTCAAAGATAAAATAAAAACCTAATTTTACAACACCTTTGAGGGTATTTATGTAATATCATATTTCGAAATAGGTAGTCGTCTACTACTCAAGTTAGAAAAAAACACGTAACATTCCCATTAAAAACAAACAACTCATAGAGGTTTACAATTAAAGAGTAATTCACATCATAAACAACACATCTAATAGTTATAGGTACTGTATTTGAATGATATAAAAATACAAGATTCCTCTCATTAAAATACCTAAATGTTGCAATCTAATTAAGGTCCGTAGTCATCATAATTACTCTGACATCACCCCGACATGATATGTCACCTCAGAATTAGATGTATATCTAACTATCATTACAATGAAAATGTAAGAGTAACGACACACATCAGGAAGTAAGTACCATTATGTACAAAACAATCCTTGAAGAAAACAAAATGGCTGGTATAAAAAGGCCATCAAAAAGTGGTTTGGGGTGATTAGTGGTGTTGATAATCAAAATAATCTAATGGATGCTGTCCTATTATTTGTATTGCATGTCCCAGACCACTAGGTATGGTTAGTGGTATGGTTAGTGGTACAGACTAAATTACATCAACACCTCTGCCGTATAAATACTTTCTGATGATTACATTTCCCATACAAAGCTTGAGTGCATCTTTATCTCAAATGCCTGTACACATTGGATTGGATCATTCTATTAGGAAGAATTTGCACGAGAGGTTTTCTACCTGCGACATTATCAAACCCTCATGAAACTGTATATTGGCACCTTGCTAACATCACTTTCTCTGAGACATGGTTCCTCCTATTCTACAGTAGGCGTGTGCCCAAAGGAACTCCGTAAAAACCCTTTTGTCGACCTTTAGATCGACGGGCTTCCATTATGGCTGTGTTTTTACTGCCTTACTGATACATCTTCACATGTCCATGCAGCGAGGTGGTGTTGCCCCCACAGTCCACATACTGGTACATCTCCTGGGAGACCTGCTCCGAGTGCCCGAAGTAGGATGTGGTCACAGTCACCCTGAAAACCAGTCAATAGACAGTAGTCAGTTTCCCCAAAATGGCTGCCCACATGGGCGTGTGAGGTTGAACAAAATAAATAGAGTAGGTACAGTAAAATGTGTAAACTCAATGTATTAGTAGAAATATTTGAAAAGGTACAATGCATAGAGAAAGTGTTCAGACCCCTTGACTTTTTCCACATTTTGTTACATTACAACCGTATAAAAATGTATTAAATATTTTTTTCCCCTAATCAATCTACACACAATTCCCCATAATGACAAAGCAAAAACAGGCTTTTAGACATTTCTGCAAATATATATATATAATACTAATGAAATATCATATTTACATAAGTATTCAGACCCTTTACTCAGTACTTTGTTTGAGCACCTTTGTCAGTGATTACAGACTTGAGTCTTCTTGGGTATGATGCTACAATCTTAGCACACCTGCATTTAGGGAGTTTTTCCCATTCTTGTCTGCAGATCCTCTCAAGCTTTGTCAGGTTGGATGTGGAGCGTCGCTGCAGAGCTATTTTCAGGTCTCTTCAGAGATGTTCGATTAGGTTCAAGTCCGGACTCTGGCTGAGCCACTCAAGGACATTCAAAGACTTGTCCCGAAGCCACTTGTGCGTTGTCTTGGCTGTGTGCTTAGGGTCATTGTCCTGTTGGACGTTGAATCTTTGCCCCAGTCTGAGGTCCTGAGCGCTCTGAAGCAGGTTACGTTCAAGGATCTCTCTGTACTTTGCTCCGTTCCTCTTTCCCTTGATCCTGACTAGTCTCCCAGTCCCTGCTGCTGAAAAACATCCCCACAGCATGATGCTGCCACCACCATGCTTCACGTAGAGATGGTGCCAGGTTTCTTCCAGATGTGACGCTTGACATTCAGGCTAAAGAGTTCAATCTGGGTTTCATCAGACCAGAGAATCTTGTTTCTCATGTTCTGAGAGTCTTTAGGTGCCTTTTGGCAAACTCTAAGTGGGCTTTCATGTGCCTTTTAATGAGGAGTGGCTTCAGTCTGACCACTCTACCATATAGGCCTGATTGGTGGAGTGCTGCAGAGATGGTTGTCCTTTTGGAAGGTTCTCCCATCTCCACAGAGGAACTCTGGAACTTTGTCAGAGTGACCATCGGTTCTTGGTCACCTTCCTGAACAAGGCCCATCTCCCCCGATTGTTCAGTTTGGCCGGGAGGAAAGCTCTAGGAAGAGTGTTGGTGGTTCCAAACTTTTTCCATTGAAGAATGATGGAGGTGACTGTGTTCTTGGGGAACGTCAATGCTGCAGAAATGTTTTGGTATCCTTCCCAGATCTGTGCCTCGACACAATCCTGTCTTTGAGCTCTACGGACAATTCCTTCGACCTCATGGCTTGGTTTTTGCTCTGCCATGCACTGTCAACTGTGGAACCTTATAAAGACAGGTGTGTGCCTATACAAATCATGTCCAATTATATTGTTTTTTTACCACAGGTAGACTCCAATCAAGTTGTAGAAACATCTCAAGGATGATCACTGGAAACAGGATGCACCTGAGCTCAATTTTGAGTCTCATAGCAAAGGGTATGAATACTTATGTAAATAAGGTTTTTCAGTTGTTGTTTTTTAAAATACATTTCCCGAAAATGTCTAAAAGCCTTCTTTTTACTTTGTTATTATGGTGTATTGTGTGTAGATTGATGAGCAAAGAAATGTTTGGGGACACATTTCAGAATAAGGCTGTAAACGTAACAAAACGTTGAAAAAGGGAAGTGGTCTGAATAGTTTCCGAATGCACCCTGTACTTACTGCATCATGACCACAATGTTGTGAACCTTTATGGACTGCAGGGTGCAATAGTCGCTGCAAACACAAAACATGTATTAAAGAAATGTCACGATTTGTACTGTCAACCACACAATAAAATGTAGTTAGCTGTGAAACACTTACAATAAATACTTACAACATATAACTCATCTCATCAGCAATGACTGTGGGAACCGTGTAGTCAATCTGAAATAAGCAATATGTTGTAATGCAGAAGTTATCCATCTCCCATATTGAACAGGGCAGTTGAGTGCTAACTAAGTAATGAGTCACTTTTGAGGGCAACAGTCCAAAAATGCCATCCTTATTCCATCCTTGCTTCTACTGATGCCCTCAGAACAGGGACAGGTGTTCTAGTGGATTCAACAACAACAACAAGGTTCATTATCAATGTTGCCTGATTTTGTTGCTAGATTTTGCAGCAAAGCGGGTGGAACAATGAGCTGCTGTGTCGAGGGATAGAAAAGCACTTCAAAGTGCAACTTTGATGCACACGTCATACACTGTAATATGTTTATAACAAGCCGTTACACCAAGGCATGTTACTCTAAAATACACATGGTAAAGACCCACCTGCTGCTTATCCAGTGGTATGATGGTCATCACATTGCTAATACGGGCCTTCCCAATCACCGTCTTAGAGAACTGCACTTGGGCTGTGATGTTGGTCAGGGATACAGCGTAGTAGTTGTTATTGGTGATGTTCAGAGTGTTCTAGAAGAAAAGCCATACGGCACAACAGTTGTTGGAAAGAGTGTCATTACATTGAACCCACTTCAATTTGCATACCGCCCCAACAGATCCACAGATGCCGGAATCTCTATTGCACTCCACACTGCCCTCTCCCACCTGGACAAGAAGAACACCTATGCGAGAATACTGTTCATCGGCTACAGCTCAGCGTTCAACACCATAGTGCCCTCCAAGCTCATCACTAAGCTCAAGACCTTGGGACTGAACACCTCCCTTTGTAACTGGATCCTGGACTTCCTGACGGGCCGCCTCCAGGTTTAAAAAAAAAAAAGAAGTATTTCCCAGGTGGTGAGGGTAGACAACAACACATCCACCACGTTGACCCTCAACACGGGGCCCCTCGGGGCTGCATGCTTATTTCCCTCCTGTACTCCCTGTTCATCAACGACTGCGTGACCGCACGTCTCCAACACCATCATTAAGTTTGCTAACGACACAACGGTGGTAGGCCTGATCACCTCCTCCTCAGTGACAACAACCTCTCTCTCAACGTCAGCAAGACAAAGGAGCTGATTGTGGACTACAGGAAACGGAGTGCCGAGCACGCCCACATCCATATTGACAGGGCTGTAGTGGAGCGGGTCGAGAGCTTCAAGTTCCTCTGTGTCCACATCAGTAAGGAATTAACATGGTCTACACACACCAACACAGTTGTGAAAAAGGCACGACAACACCTCTCCCCCAGTAGGCTGGAAAGATTTGGCATGGGCCCTCAGATCCTCAAAAAGTTCTCCAGGTGTACCATTGAAAGCATCTTGACTGGCTGCATCACCACTTGGTCTGGCAACTGCTTGGCATACGACCGCAAGGTGCTACAGAGGGTAGTGTGCATACGGCCCAGTACATCACTGGGGCCAAGCTCCTGCCATCCAGAACCTCCGAACCAGGCGGTGTAAGAGAAGGCCCTAAGAATGGTAAAAGACTCCAGCCACCCAAGTCATAGACTGTTTTCTCTGCTACCACACGGCAGGCGGTACCGATGCACCAAGTCTGGAACCAACAGGACCCCGAACAGCTTCTATCCCCCAAGCCTTGAGACTGCTACATTGTTAATCAAATAATAACCAGGACTCTCTTTTGACTCACATACGCTGCCGCTACTGTTTATTATCTATCCTAGTCACTTTACCCCTAACTATATGTACATATCTACCTCAATGACCTCATACCTCTGTACATTCACTCAGTACTGGTACCCCGTGTATATAGCCAAGTTATTGTTACTCACGGTGTATTTATTCCTCGTTTTATTGTTGTTTTATTATTTTTCTCTCTGCATTGTTGGGAACGGCCGGTATGTACGCATTTCACTGTTAGTCTACCCATTGTTTACGAAGCACGTGACAAAATACAATTTGATTTGAATCCATGTCAACCCTGAAATGGAAACACAAGAAGGACAACTAACACCAGAGCGAGGAGCTTACCGTGATATTGAGATAGACAATCCGTTTGTCCTGGTCATAGGAGACGAATGCAGACTTCACGCCCACATAGGAGACGTCGATAGAACGAGGGAACAGGAAAAACACCGCCAGGCCAGACAGCAGAAGGCAAAGAGACACGGACACAGTGACATAAAGCTTTCTGCAAGAGAAAGGGGAGGAAGCGCCATTAAAAGAGTTGGATATAGACCACAGTCAACCACAGTTGAATCATTCAATTGCACAGCTTTCAATAAAGAGACGTCTGGCTGAGTGAGATGAGACTTACGTTCTCCTTGGCTGGAGCCTCTGGTCACTGTATGGAATCAGAGCCACAAGCTGGTTCTCTTGGCCTGCATTAGAGACGTGATGACAAAGCCATTTACAGAGGAAACTGATATTGGTTCAACTTATGTCTTTTCCATTTTCAATTGATGTTGGAAGTCAGTGTTTCTAGGTAGCCTCGTTTCTGGTTTTGCATTCTTGTTTGAATATCAAGTCAAAATGCAAATGAGGCTAAATTATTAGCAGCTCACAAGGGACAGTTTTACTACAGATGTGTATTGTGTCAGTGAGTGAGGGTTCATGTTTATTACTGTGTAGGAATGTATTTGTTTCGTGTTTATCCCCTTACCCCGTGGTATTCTGCCAGTGCCCTGGCATGTGGGGCATGTGACACTGTCTCTGCCAGTAAATTCCACATAGGGGAACTGAGACACATCTCCATTCTTTCCATCCTCTTCACTCTGTGTATCTATGTACTCTGGACCAGTCGTCAGGCCACTCTGACTGCCACGGTCATCTTTCCCCTTCAACAAGTGGGAGTGTGACTTCCCCATCACTAGAGCTTTCTGTGAATAAAACATGTAAGATCTAATAAGTAGGTGTGGTTGGTAGTGAAAACTCATGCCACATATTCATTTGATATTTACATGGTAGTTATGGTCAGTTTACACAAATTGTTTTATACTACTTCTGTACTATAACAATGTACCTGCCTATGTCATGACCATGTCATGACAGGTTTTAAAGCCATTTTATATTGTATAAAGGATACCATTCTCCTATTCCATTTTTGCATAGATTATTTTGTTTTGTTTAGACCCGTTTACACCAACTCCCCAAAAACTCTTATCAAGTGTGCACTGTTTATGTAATTCATGCGTGTTTGAAACAATTACTGTCAAACAAAAGACACTTGTTCAGGCCGTGGCATTTGGCAGGGCTGCCCAATTAGTCCATTTTTATTTGTATTGATTACTCAAAGTATGGTTTTTCATATCAAGAAAGGGAATTTTCAAGGTGTTTCAGCACTTGGCAATGAATTTAAACTATGTCAACTGGCTGATGATACCACCATATTTTTGAGAGACAGGAATGAGGTTTCTAAAGCAGTTTCCTGTATTGAAGACTTTTCCTTAGTTTCGGGTTTGAACATTTATATCAAAAAGTCAGTCTTATTTCCACGCAAGGATTGTGTTTTACAGGAAGTATATGGTATTCCAATTAAAGATAAGGTTACTTATCTTGGAATTTTTATACGCAAGGATGAAAAACAAAGGAGTGAACTAAACATTAACCCCATCATTGAGAAAACAAAGAAGAAATTGAACCTCTGGTTGCTAAGAGATATTTCGTTATACGGTCGGGTTTTATTGTCCAAAGCTGAAGGGATATCCAGATCGGTTTATGTCTCGTTATCACTTGACTTATCCCCTAAAATTGTAAAGGACTTAGATAAGATTCTTTATCATTTCATTTGGAGGAACAAGCCTCACTGTCTACGGAAAGATATTCTCACTAATACCCAAGTACAAGGAGGTCTTGAGGTTTTAGATTTCAATACTCTAAATAATACTTTTAAAATAAATTGGATTCTGAAGTATATTTAAGAACCAGAACAGTATTTTGAATGTCTTCCCTAAGTATTTATTTGACTCTGTTGGTGGTTTAGAATTTTTGCTTCAATATAATTTTGATGTTGATAAAATCCCAGTAAAATTGGCCCCTCAGATACTCTCTATGGAACAACAAAGATATACGACTTAAAAATAAGTCTCTTTTTTCGTAACTGGAATGAGAATACAATTATTTTGGTTGGTCAGTTACTGAATGAGGATGGATATCTACTCTCATATGGGGAATTTCTTGAAAAGTTTAAAATACCAATAAATAAATTCTGACATAGATAAAGATGTAGTATATTTATTTCAACTGCTAATAATACTAGGTACATTTCAAATTCACAAATGCAAATGGTCTAATTCAAAACCTAACTTTTTCCCACTTTATAAATGAAGTTAAACAATATGGCACTACTTTAACTAAAATGAAAAACAAAAAGGCAATTAAAACTTGTTGTATTATTAATGAATATGATTTCTTGGTTTAGGATTCCTGGCAATGTAAATAGTATGTAAGCTTGTTTGCATGTGACTATTCCTCTTTTGTTTGTTGATATTTCTTAATAAAAATAAAAATACATATCTTTTTTTCTGACCAAAGTTTGATCTGGACCAAATATATGTAGCCTAGCCAGAAAAACACATCGCACCGTGTCTTCTGTTCCTGCTATACATTGTGCGCTGCACCTATGGTCGAGATACTGTGCTGATGTGCAGACGACCATTATGCTACATGGTACACAATGTTACTACGCCTGCCATTTTAATCCAAAACTCACGAATACATTGTTGCGTATTTGTTCCGATATTCTGTTGTATTTTTATTTTGTGTTAAGTTATTGATGTAAATCATTGTGTAGAATACTTGCATAGGGCATTTAGCATGGATAAAATGTTTCCATATTGGAAAATGTTGCCCGGCTCCTTTGACAACATCAAAGCACCACTGTGCGGTATTACACACGCACGACGGATATGATCAAACTGGCAACATTCGATATTGGATTCATCTGCTTACCTTTGCGTATATTCACGCAGAATTGCTTTACATATGCTTGGTCACGAACAGCCGCTGTTTATGTCAATATAGTATTGACATTAGTACACGCACTAGTATTTTTGCCAGAAGCTCAGACGATGACGTCACTTTAGTATGGGCAAAGTAAGAAACATTCAAAATAAAAGCCCGCATTTGAAAAAATGTCAACGTGTATAACTCATTCAAATTATATTGCATTTTAATCAATGGACACTTTTATTGTGCCAACAAGAAATTGCAATGTCATTTCTGAAAACAAATGTAACAAATATATTTTCTAAGACCAAAGACCGCCGACCAATTGGGGCGGCAGGGTAGCCTAGTGGTTAGAGCATTGGACTAGTAACCGGAAGGTTGCGAGTTCAAACCCCCGAGCTGACAAGGTACAAATCTGTCGTTCTGCCCCTGAACAGGCAGTTAACCCACTGTTCCCAGGCCGTCATTGAAAATAAGAATGTGTTCTTAACTGACTTGCCTGGTTAAATAAAGGTAAAAAAAAAAAAATAAAAAAAATAATGAAAGTACAATTGTTGACACTAGTATGTTGAGAATATTGGACTGTAAAGAGAACACGTTTCTACCTGTCTCAGCTAAAGTGTGGTGAAAAATACTCAGTAGGGTCTCTACTAACCAAAAATGGTTAGTTTTGGAGGGGGACAGTGTCATACATGTCCAGCAACACTTCGTTCTCCACCCCCTCCATAGTCCCCAATGTAATACACTGTAATAGACTGTACATGGCATACATATGTGCTTGTAGAGAGAAAACTGCCTTGTTTGCTTCCAGTGTGAAATCAAATGTAAACAAAGACAAAGACACAATGTAAATAATACTGGACTAACATACCTGTTAACGACCTAGATTAACCTAATGGTTAATGCATCAGCTCAATCGCTTGGCCTGACAAATATTTTTTTTTTTTAGGTTGTATCCAAGTAAAATCATGTTGCTATAGGTTTATATTACCATGATTATCCATAGCCTTCCAATAATTTTCTTAAACCCATCTCGGTCACAACCAATCCAAAGGTTGGTTTCTTGGACTTGGGTTTTGGACTGATCCATGGATCACAGCACATCTCTCCTTATTAGAAACATCAATGTTTAGCATTTCACTTCCAAACATAAAAGGCACGCTTGATATTCTTTTCAAGCAAATGATTGCAAAGGGAGAAGCATCACGCACATGCAGTAAATGTGCAGCCGTACTCAATAGACAAACTATTTGGACCAGCACTCCAGATATTCTTGTACTTTTATGTTTCGCGTGTAAGGTCAAAAGTCACCACTGTAATGTGAAACCTTGTATCCTCATCTTGCTTTATTGATCTTTCAGCAGTTGGTAATGTGAGATTGACCTACATATTGAGCTCAGTAATCTGTCATTCAGGGATAAATGCCAAAAAATGACACTCCAAGGCACATCTTATATTTGACTCTTTTAAGATTTAAGATGATCTCTATAGAGATGATCTCTATAGAATCTACAAACATTCAGGACACAGCAAGAGTTATATATTTTTATGAAATATTTAATGAGGGCCCTTACAGAATCTCTGAGCAAGTACATTTCTGTGAGTCAGATTCAGATATTGACGTTATCCTATCAGCGTAAAGCCTTTCCTGTTGTGACATTTCTGAAGAAAACATCCGCTTTCAAAGAATGTCACAAAATATTACTTTAAACAAACAGTATGAGTCCAAATCAACAATTCAGCAAAGTCATTTCACAGTTGGATGCAGTGAAACCAGGACAGACAACAGCACCATTGCTTCAACAGAGGCTTCAAAACAGCGATATGTGTGACATTATAGAATATTTCGTGAAGGAAATGCTACCTGCACATTTCTTAGCCAATGATCTCCTCCATATTCACAGTTTATGCCCTCAAAATTGCAATCAGTGCAAGAAAGCCATGAATCGCCAGGTTCAAAAATGAATAGTTCAACTAGGGCATATTTCAGAAAGAGGCATCAAAGAATTCCTTTCACTGCAAGCATCCCAAGAAAACAACATTTGTAAAACATGTAATACTGCAAACAACTTTCAGCGGTCAAGCTTTAATGTCATCCATGTTCCAAAGACATTACCTGTGAAGATAGACAGGCCAGCAGAGAGCTGTTTACCCAAGAGCTTGAATCTATCCTGCATATACAGTGCCTTGCGAAAGTATTCGGCCCCCTTGAACTTTGCGACCTTTTGCCACATTTCAGGCTTCAAACATAAAGATATAAAACTGTATTTTTTTTGTGAAGAATCAACAACAAGTGGGACACAATCATGAAGTGGAACGACATTTATTGGATATTTCAAACCTTTTTAACAAATCAAAAACGGAAAAATTGGGCGTGCAAAATTATTCAGCCTTAAGGTAATACTTTGTAGCGCCACCTTTTGCTGCGATTACAGCTGTAAGTCGCTTGGGGTATGTCTCTATCAGTTTTGCACATCGAGAGACTGAAATTTTTTCCCATTCCTCCTTGCAAAACAGCTCGAGCTCAGTGAGGTTGGATGGAGAGCATTTGTGAACAGCAGTTTTCAGTTCTTTCCACAGATTCTCGATTGGATTCAGGTCTGGACTTTTACTTGGCCATTCTAACACCTGGATATGTTTATTTTTTAACCATTCCATTGTAGATTTTGCTTTATGTTTTGGATCATTGTCTTGTTGGAAGACAAATCTCCGTCCCAGTCTCAGGTCTTTTGCAGACTCCATCAGGTTTTCTTCCAGAATGGTCCTGTATTTGGCTCCATCCATCTTCCCATCAATTTTAACCATCTTCCCTGTCCCTGCTGAAGAAAAGCAGGCCCAAACCATGATGCTGCCACCACCATGTTTGACAGTGGGGATGGTGTGTTCAGGGTGATGCGCTGTCTTGCTTTTACGCCAAACATAACGTTTTGCATTGTTGCCAAAAAGTTCAATTTTGGTTTCATCTGACCAGAGCACCTTCTTCCACATGTTTGGTGTGTCTCCCAGGTGGCTTGTGGCAAACTTTAAACAACACTTTTTATGGATATCTTTAAGAAATGGCTTTCTTCTTGCCACTCTTCCATAAAGGCCAGATTTGTGCAATATACGACTGATTGTTGTCCTATGGACAGAGTCTCCCACCTCAGCTGTAGATCTCTGCAGTTCATCCAGAGTGATCATGGGCCTCTTGGCTGCATCTCTGATCAGTCTTCTCCTTATATGAGCTGAAAAATTTAGAGGGACGGCCAGGTCTTGGTAGATTTGCAGTGGTCTGATACTCCTTCCATTTCAATATTATCGCTTGCACAGTGCTCCTTGGGATGTTTAAAGCTTGGGAAATCTTTTTGTATCCAAATCCGGCTTTAAACTTCTTCACAACACTATCTCGGACCTGCCTGGTGTGTTCCTTGTTCTTCATGATGCTCTCTGCGCTTTTAACAGACCTCTGAGACTATCACAGTGCAGGTGCATTTATACGGAGACTTGATTACACACAGGTGAATTGTATTTATCATCATTAGTCATTTAGGTCAACATTGGATCATTCAGAGATCCTCACTGAACTTCTGGAGAGAGTTTGCTGCACTGAAAGTAAAGGGGCTGAATAATTTTGCACGCCCAATTTTTCAGTTTTTGATTTGTTAAAAAAGTTTGAAATATCCAATAAATGTTGTTCCACTTCATGATTGTGTCCCACTTGTTGTTGATTCTTCACAAAAAAATACAGTTTTATATCTTTATGTTTGAAGCCTGAAATGTGGCAAAAGGTCGCAAAGTTCAAGGGGGCCGAATACTTTGCAAGGCACTGTATAACATATACCTCTTATCTAGAATTATAGCATTTTCAGATAATTACCCATTTGGGAAATCGTACACACTACATGGCAAGCTCTGGTATATATCGACTGCACTCAAGTATCAAAATCAAGTGTGGGCTATACCTTAGAGAAAGCCCAAGAATTCATGAAGCAAACTGTGTTCTATTTGGTATCAAATTACTACATTTTCTTCAGAAAGACAAAAGTAATCTGTGCTCTTGTCACGTTCTGACCATCGTTCTTGTGTGTTTTCCTTGTTTTAGTGTTGGTCAGGACGTGAGCTGGGTGGGCATTCTATGTTGTATGTCTGGTTTGTCTATTTCTATGTTTGGCCTGATATGGTTCTCAATCAGAGGCAGGTGTTAGTCATTGTCTCTGATTGGGAACCATATTTAGGTAGCCTGTTTTGTGTTGGGTTTTGTGGGTGGTTGTCTCCTGTGTCAGTGTTTGTACCACACGGGACTGTTTCAGGTTTTCATGTTTCTTGTTTTGTAGTCTATTTCATGTATAGTTTTGTTTGTTGAAGCTAACCATCCTATCTCCTACCTCAAATACACAGGCATTGAGCATGTTGCTAAAAAAAATGAAATAGCAAACTATTAAATATATATGTGAAATTGAATTAAATAATGTATGTTAATGCTAATAATATGTACAATATTTAATTATGTTTCCATATGATAACAATAGCCTAATATATTAAATATTTAACAGTCACTCAATTCATTCTAATTAACTTAATAATTATGACACACCCCTCACTATTGTCATTGGTTGCACTAATCGCACTGTTTGTCTACATAACCTGGTTCAAGCATTCATGACATTACCCTGAAGAACGCACAGTGATGCCGAAACGTTGGTGATTTACCCAATAAATGACTGGGAGTTTAAATATAGAGTGTGTGACTTTATTTTTATAGTTGAAAGTTTATTAGCCATTAGTCATCACCTCTACATTAAATAATTGTCTCTTGTTGTGCTCAAGTTTTTTATTCGACATACCAGAAATCTAACAATAAAAATAATACAAAATATCCTAAGTCTTAACAGCATAGAAAATTCCCCATTATGACATACTAACGTGCATCAGGAGATAGGTTTACCAGTGACTCCATGATCTAAGTTTAAACCCGGAGTTTATTCTTCCAAGAGTGCCAACTCGGAGTATCTCCGAGTATCTCCCAAAACAATTAAACAAAGGCATGTGTAATGCTTGTCTGTGGTGGAAGAAGGTGAGGACCAATGCGCAGCGTGGTAAGGGTCCATATTGATAATTTATTATCACGAGAACACTAAACAAAATAACAAAGGAGAATGAACGAAACAAACAGTCCCGCCTGGTGTAGACACAAAACATAAAACAATCACCCACAACTCAAGGGTGAAAACAGGCTACCTAAGTATGGTTCTCAATCAGGGACAACGATTGACAGCTGCCTCTGATTGAGAACCATACCAGGCCAAACACAGAAGTACCAAATCATAGAAAACCCACCCAACTCACGTCCTGACCATACTAAAACAAAGACATAACAAAATAACTAAGGTCAGAACGTGACAGTACCCCCCCCCCCCCCCCCCCCCCCCCCCAAAGGTGCGGACTCCGGCCGCAAAACCTGAATCTATAGGGGAGGGTCTGGGTGGGTGTCTGTCCGCGGTGGTGTCTCTGGCGCGGGACGTGGACCCCACTCCACCATAGTCTCTGTCCGCCTTTTAACCCGCCTCCGTGGCCTCTTTAGAGAAGCGACCCTCGCTGCCGGCCTCGGACTGGGGACCCTAGCAATGGGTCCCGAATGGACGGGAGATTCCGGCAGCTCCGGAGTAACGGACGGCTCTGGCAGCTCAGGACAGACGGGAGACCAACCAATACCTCATAAGGCTTCTCCTCTCCAAGCTGAGACCTTGGAACTGAGATATCATTTTGGTTCCCAGAACAATGTTCTTGGCGTATTGCCAATTGGTCTGAGGGGGAGGTCACAGTCACTTGCACGAACCAAGGTAGAGGGAGAGGAGATGCTGTGTAAAATTCAATGCTGTCTCTTCAGACAACAACATTTTCTCTCACAACCTGTCCTGGCATCATTGACCATAGGACTTCTGTGGAAATGTGTCTTCATCGAGATTGCCACAGATAAGGTATGTTTGACCCCTGTGATAGCCTACAGATGGTCTGTCATGCAAACAATGCCATAAATCGGGATTGAGTCATCACACTGTGCTCACACTTTGCTCCCACACCAGCCAGTCACTAGTTGCGAGTTTCACCTTCTCTCATTATTCCACTACACTAGAACTTGTAAATGATGTTCTCCATTGTTGTTCTGAAAGCTTGATTATACTGTGTACTGTTAGCCTTGTAACATTGTTGTCTCTTGTAATAGATTTTTATCTCTACAAAAAGTGTTTTTGCTGACCTTGATCAATAATCATGTAAATAATCTTGTCTCTGCTATAATGTTTTTAAACTAGGTAATAGGCCCTTACTGTGTACTGCAAACCTTAATAGAGAAGAAGTACATATCGGCCTACAAATCAAATAAATGTATTTATAATGCCCTTCTTACATCAGCTGATATCTCAAAGTGCTATTTTTATTTTATTTATTTATTTTACCTTTATTTAACCAGGTAGGCAAGTTGAGAACAAGTTCTCATTTACAATTGCGACCTGGCCAAGATAAAGCAAAGCAGTTCGACAGATAAAACGACACAGAGTTACACATGGAATAAAAACAAACATACAGTCAATAATGCAGTATAAACAAGTCTATATACAATGTGAGCAAATGAGGTGAGAAGGGAGGTAAAGGCAAAAAAGGCCATGATGGCAAAGTAAATACAATATAGCAAGTAAAATACTGGAATGGTAGTTTTGCAATGGAAGAATGTGCAAAGTAGAAATAAAAAAATAATGGGGTGCAAAGGAGCAAAATAAATAAATAAATAAAAATTAAATACAGTTGGGAAAGAGGTAGTTGTTTGGGCTAAATTATAGGTGGGCTATGTACAGGTGCAGTAATCTGTGAGCTGCTCTGACAGTTGGTGCTTAAAGCTAGTGAGGGAGATAAGTGTTTCCAGTTTCAGAGATTTTTGTAGTTCGTTCCAGTCATTGGCAGCAGAGAACTGGAAGGAGAGGCGGCCAAAGAAAGAATTGGTTTTGGGGGTGACTAGAGAGATATACCTGCTGGAGCGTGTGCTACAGGTGGGAGATGCTATGGTGACCAGCGAGCTGAGATAAGGGGGGACTTTACCTAGCAGGGTCTTGTAGATGACATGGAGCCAGTGGGTTTGGCGACGAGTATGAAGCGAGGGCCAGCCAACGAGAGCGTACAGGTCGCAATGGTGGGTAGTATATGGGGCTTTGGTGATAAAACGGATTGCACTGTGATAGACTGCATCCAATTTGTTGAGTAGGGTATTGGAGGCTATTTTGTAAATGACATCGCCAAAGTCGAGGATTGGTAGGATGGTCAGTTTTACAAGGGTATGTTTGGCAGCATGAGTGAAGGATGCTTTGTTGCGAAATAGGAAGCCAATTCTAGATTTAACTTTGGATTGGAGATGTTTGATATGGGTCTGGAAGGAGAGTTTACAGTCTAACCAGACACCTAAGTATTTGTAGTTGTCCACGTATTCTAAGTCAGAGCCGTCCAGAGTAGTGATGTTGGACAGGCGGGTAGGTGCAGGTAGCGATCGGTTGAAGAGCATGCATTTAGTTTTACTTGTATTTAAGAGCAATTGGAGGCCACGGAAGGAGAGTTGTATGGCATTGAAGCTTGCCTGGAGGGTTGTTAACACAGTGTCCAAAGAAGGGCCGGAAGTATACAGAATGGTGTCGTCTGCGTAGAGGTGGATCAGGGACTCACCAGCAGCAAGAGCGACCTCATTGATGTATACAGAGAAGAGAGTCGGTCCAAGAATTGAACCCTGTGGCACCCCCATAGAGACTGCCAGAGGTCCGGACAGCAGACCCTCCGATTTGACACACTGAACTCTATCAGAGAAGTAGTTGGTGAACCAGGCGAGGCAATCATTTGAGAAACCAAGGCTGTCGAGTCTGCCGATGAGGATATGGTGATTGACAGAGTCGAAAGCCTTGGCCAGATCAATGAATACGGCTGCACAGTAATGTTTCTTATCGATGGCGGTTAAGATATCGTTTAGGACCTTGAGCGTGGCTGAGGTGCACCCATGACCAGCTCTGAAACCAGATTGCATAGCAGAGAAGGTATGGTGAGATTCGAAATGGTCGGTAATCTGTTTGTTGACTTGGCTTTCGAAGACCTTAGAAAGGCACGGTAGGATAGATATAGGTCTGTAGCAGTTTGGGTCAAGAGTGTCCCCCCCTTTGAAGAGGGGGATGACCGCAGCTGCTTTCCAATCTTTGGGAATCTCAGACGACACGAAAGAGAGGTTGAACAGGCTAGTAATAGGGGTGGCAACAATTTCGGCAGATAATTTTAGAAAGAAAGGGTCCAGATTGTCTAGCCCGGCTGATTTGTAGGGGTCCAGATTTTGCAGCTCTTTCAGAACATCAGCTGAATGGATTTGGGAGAAGGAGAAATGGGGAAGGCTTGGGCGAGTTGCTGTTGGGGGTGCAGTGCTGTTGTCCGGGGTAGGAGTAGCCAGGTGGAAAGCATGGCCAGCCGTAGAAAAATGCTTATTGAAATTCTCAATTATGGTGGATTTATCAGTGGTGACAGTGTTTCCTATCTTCAGTGCAGTGGGCAGCTGGGAGGAGGTGTTCTTATTCTCCATGGACTTTACAGTGTCCCAGAACTTTTTTGAGTTAGTGTTGCAGGAAGCAAATTTCTGCTTGAAAAAGCTAGCCTTGGCTTTTCTAACTGCCTGTGTATAATGATTTCTAGCTTCCCTGAACAGCTGCATATCACGGGGGCTGTTCGATGCTAATGCAGAACGCCATAGGATGTTTTTGTGTTGGTTAAGGGCAGTCAGGTCTGGGGAGAACCAAGGGCTATATCTGTTCCTGGTTCTAAATTTCTTGAATGGGGCATGTTTATTTAAGATGGTTAGGAAGGCATTTTTAAAAAATATCCAGGCATCCTCTACTGACGGGATGAGATCAATATCCTTCCAGGATACCCCGGCCAGGTCGATTAGAAAGGCCTGCTCGCAGAAGTGTTTCAGGGAGCGTTTTACAGTGATGAGTGGAGGTCGTTTGACCGCTGACCCATTACGGATGCAGGCAATGAGGCAGTGATCGCTGAGATCTTGGTTGAAGACAGCAGAGGTGTATTTAGAGGGGAAGTTGGTTAGGATGATATCTATGAGGGTGCCCGTGTTTAAGGTTTTGGGGAGGTACCTGGTAGGTTCATTGATTATTTGTGTGAGATTGAGGGCATCAAGTTTAGATTGTAGGATGGCTGGGGTGTTAAGCATGTTCCAGTTTAGGTCGCCTAGCAGCACGAACTCTGAAGATAGATGGGGGGCAATCAGTTCACATATGGTGTCCAGAGCACAGCTGGGGGCAGAGGGTGGTCTATAGCAGGCGGCAACGGTGAGAGACTTGTTTTTAGAGAGGTGGATTTTTAAAAGTAGAAGTTCAAATTGTTTGGGTACAGACCTGGATAGTAGGACAGAACTCTGCAGGCTATCTTTGCAGTAGATTGCAACACCGCCCCCTTTGGCAGTTCTATCTTGTCTGAAAATGTTGTAGTTTGGAATTAAAACTTCAGAATTTTTGGTGGTCTTCCTAAGCCAGGATTCAGACACAGCTAGAACATCCGGGTTGGCAGAGTGTGCTAAAGCAGTGAATAGAACAAACTTAGGGAGGAGGCTTCTAATGTTAACATGCATGAAACCAAGGCTATTACGGTTACAGAAGTCGTCAAAAGAGAGCGCCTGGGGAATAGGAGTGGAGCTAGGCACTGCAGGGCCTGGATTCACCTCTACATCGCCAGAGGAACATAGGAGGAGTAGAATAAGGGTACGGCTAAAAGCTATGAGAATTGGTCGTCTAGAACGTCTGGAACATAGAGTAAAAGGAGGTTTCTGGGGGCGATAAAATAGCATCAAGGTATAATGTACAGACAAATGTATGGTAGGATGTGAATACAGTGGAGGTAAACCTAGGTATTGAGTGATGAAGAGAGAGATATTGTCTCTAGAAACATCGTTGAAACCAGGAGATGTCATAGCATGTGTGGGTGGTGGAACTAATAGGTTGGATAAGGTATAGTGAGCAGGACTAGAGGCTCTACAGTGAAATAAGCCAATAAACACTAACCAGAACAGAAATGGACAAGACATATTGACATTAAGGACAGGCATGCTTGGTCGAGTGATCAAAAGGGTCCGGTGAGTGGAGAGGTTGGTTGGTGATTTAGACAGCTAGCCAGGGCATCGGTAGCAAGCTAGCATAGGATGGAGGTCTGTTAGCCACCCCTTACGTTCCGTCAGTAGATTAGTGGGGTTCCGTGTGGTAGAGGGGATTAATCCAAATCACACAACAACAACAAAAATAAAAACAATAGATATAGTTATAGAGGCCCAAGAAGAAAAGATAATAATAATAATTTAAAAAATAATTTAAAAAAAATAATAATAAAAAATTGTCCGATTGTCTATTCAGATAGCAGCCGGTAAGACAGCTAACGGTTAGCAGGCCGCAGATGGGCGTTCAGGTAACGTCGCGACGGAGGAGCCGGCCGAATAACTCCTTCGGGTAGATAACGTCGGCAGTCCAGTTGTGAAGGCCCGGTGGGGCTCCGCGAAGGCAGTAAAACGGGTCCGGATAGGTGACTGCAGCCCAGGTGTGATTGATGGAACTCAGGAGTGATTGACGGAGCTTGCTAGCTCCGGAATAATTGATGTTTGCTCCGGAATCGACGAAGGCCGATGGTCACACGGATAGCAGCTAGCTAGCTGTGAGATCCGGGTATGAATGTCCAGGGACATGGAGAGAAAAATTGGTCCGGTATGTTCCGTTCCGAGCCGCGCTGCGCCGTACAGAACTGGCGATAGATTTTCGAGCTAAAGGATAGCTGATGACCACAAACCGTGGTTAGCTGAATATTAACGATTTGCCAGTAAAGGAGCTAACTAGCTTCTGAACTAGCTTCTGGATTAGCTTCTGGCTAGTTTCAGGCTAGCTTCTTGGAGTTTCTGGCTAGCTTCTTGGAGGATTACAGATCTGAGGTAAATAATACTTTTTTATAAATATACATTGGTGAGGCGGGTTGCAGGAGAGTGTTTTGAAGATGAGTTGATGGAAAATAAAAATAAAATGTATGTGAAAAAGTTGTAAATATATATATATATACAGGACACGACAAGACGAAGACAAAAGACGTCTGAACTGCTATGCCACCTTGGAACGAACATCCACTATAACTATACAGAAACCCAGCCTAAAACCCCAAACAGCAAGCAATGCAGGTAGTATCTCTATCTCTCATTCTGTCTCTAGAGAGTTGAAAACAGCAGGTATAGGACAGGTAGTACGTCCGGTGAACAGGTCAGGGTTCAATAGCCGCAGGCAGAACAGTCCTTTTTCCATTGATGTTCAGAAAGTGTGATTATACTGTATCCTAATAGCCTGGTAAATATTCATTCAATTGAACTCGTAAATAAATTAGATTTAGCTTTTGTGTTTCATTTTTGTTGTTGTTGAGTGTGTATTGATTTCAAAAGTATGGATAGTAGCAGGTGATTTAAAGCTGTGTTGCTGGATATGTACGACACAGCCCCCTACAAAACACATATTTGGTTAGTAGAGACCCTACTGAGTATTTCCCACTTCACTTTAGCTGAGAAAGCTTGAAGATGCTTGCTCCGTGCTTCTACACCTGCATTGCTTGCTGTTTGGGGTTTTAGGCTGGGTTTCTGTACAGCACTTTGAGATATCAGCTGATGTACGAAGGGCTATATAAATAAATTTGATTTGATTTGATTTGAAGAGTTCTCTCTCTACAAGCCAATATGTTTTCCATATACTGTGTATTGCATTTGGCACTACAAGAGGGGACAGAGTGAAAAGCCAGCAGCAGGCTGTGCGACACAGTCCCCCTCCAAAAGTAACCATATTTGGTTAGTAGAGACAGTGGTGTAAAGTACTTAAGTAAAAAATACTTTAAAGAACTACTTTTGGGATATCTGTATTTTACTTCACTATTTTATTTTTTACAAATACTTCACTAAATTCTTAAAGAAAATAATGTACTTTTTACTCCATAAATTTTGATACACAAAAGTACTGGTTACATTTTGAATACTTTGCAGGACAGGAAAATGGTCCAATTCACACACGTATCAAGAGAATATCCCTGGTCACCCCTACTGCCTCTGATCTGGAGGACTCACTATTCATACATGCTACATTTGTAAATAACGTCTGAGTGTTGGTGTGCCCCTGGCTATATGTACATTTTAAAAACAAGAAAATGGTGCAGTGGTTTGCTTAATATAAAGAATTTTAAATTTGATACTTAAGTATATTTTAGCAATTACATTTATTTTTGCTACTTCGGTATATTTAAAACCAAATACTTTTAGACTTCTACTCAAGTAGTATTTTATTGGGTACTTTAGTAATTTTCTATTAAGGTATCTTTACTTTTACTCAAGTATGACAATTGGGTACTTTTTCCACCACTGAGTAGAGACCCTACTGAGTATTTCCCACCCCACTTTAGCTGAGACAGGTATAAACTTTTGGAGTGGAGTCATCAGTACTCTGTACTACACCAGTTGCTCAGCACAAAACCATTTCAGTTTTGCAGTCTATTGAGTTATTCCAATAACATATATTTGTATTATTCAAAGTTTTTAAAGGTGCTTGCAATACTGTGAAAAACAGTTGCACTGCACTAGAGTTTAAAAATATATATATTTCCAAATTCTAGCATGCATTTGCAAGGGAACTCTTATTTTGAAAGAAATATTCCGCGATCATGCTGCCAGCATAATATCCTGCTGCTAGGAGAACGATATTCGTACACGCCCCTCGCTCTCTTCATTGGACTGAGTTTGTTGTTATGTAATTGTGTGACAATTATAGGCCTAAATCCTACATGAAATGTGTTTACAATACTAGTGTGATAATGTAAATAATCTGACATCGATTTTGTATTTCAAATATGTTGGTTGCTGTGTCTCATATGGATGGTGTAGTCTGTATACTGTATGTTTCTAGAACAAACAGGCAATTCAGATGGGAGTGGGACATTTAAAGCATACTTAGTATTATAGAATGGCTTTAGGTTCTAGTTCTCCTGTCAGAATCTTGGTAGCCTATGTCACCTGATGGGAGAGCTTAACCAAATTTTTGGCTTTCCAGGTGTTCTACAAATGCCAGCATTGTAACCAGACTACAAGTTTGTCACATGATTCCAACACTGAAATAAGGTTACTGTGTGTGTATTCCTTGAAGGAGCCCATGTCCTACTGATGGTTAGATTGTTAGATTATCTTGTTATATCAGTCATTGACAGTCACTCAATTAGCCATGTCAGCTAACAATTTTTAAATTGGTAAATGAGTTTAGCATATCTAAACTTGTAGTAATCTTGGCTGAATACCGACCGGTAACTTGCCCAGGAGCCCTGACCTCCAGGGGTCCCCCATTGATATTATTAGTCACTTTCACTCAGATGTCATTAACATGGCATTAGTCTTGGCAAAATGTGTAAAATGTTATGGAAATTGACTTTAAAACTGAAAAAACGTATCTCCACCCCATGGCAAAATGAGTAGAATTGCATGAAATTTGTTATAAAATTACAAAATGTTATCTCCGCCCCATGGCAAAATCTGAAGAAATGCAGAAAACTTACTTCAAAACTGCAACATTTTGTATTTATATTTATGGAACTCAGTCAGGGTCTCAGGGCTCCTGAGTGGCGCATGGGTCTAAGACTGAATCTCAGTGCTAGAGGTGTCACTACAGACACCCTGGTTCAAATCCAGGCTGTATCACAACCTACCTTGATTGCGAGTCCCATAGGGCAGTGCACAATTGGCCCAGCATTGTTCGGGTTTGGCCGGTGTAGGCTGTCATTCTAAATAAGAATTTGTTCTTAACTGACTTGCCTGGTTAAATAAATAGATTATTGAATTTGATAACCACAGGAGGGCAGTATGCTGTAAGTATTGCAGATGACTGGCTCCTCAGATAATTGTAGCAAAAGCTTTATTTCAATCTCCGTACTTATTCCCAGGAGCTACTCTAAATAATGTGGGAAAAATAATGGATTAGGACAACTGTCAAGTAGAAACATTTAAAAATATTTTGCCATGACAGTGTTTTAGTTGTGGCCTACTTGGTATTGCCACTAGTTTCGTCATTGTGCCCACACTAAGTAAATTAGAGAGGCAGCTCCGAGCATGACGAAATCAGTCAATGCTAATGAGTATAATGTACAACATATTCCTAAAATGCAGACCAATGCAGAAGGAGTCTTGAGGTGCTCAAACACATTTACATGTACAGATTTAACAAGCCCAGAGAGACCCTTATAAAAAAGATTGCAGTTTTGAAACTGCAGTAAAAGTGCAGTAACAGCAGTCAACTGTGGTACTGCAGTTGAAATGCAGTTATACTGCACTCTAACTGCAATTACACTGCAAAATTACTGTATAAAAAAACGGTGTTATTTTGGACGCAGTATTTGCAGCATACTGCAGTTATACTGCATCCTAACTGCAGTTATACTGCACCCAAACTGTAGTTATACTGCACCCTAACTGCAGTTACACTGCATCCTAACTGCAGTTACACTGCATCCTAACTGCAGTTATACTGCACCCAAACTGCAGTTATACTGCACCCTAACTGCAGTTATACTGCACCCAAACTGCAGTTATACTGCACCCTAACTGCAGTTATACTGCACCCTAACTGCAGTCATACTGCTCCCTAACTGCAGTCATACCGCTCCCTAATTGCAGTTATACCGCACCCTAACTGCCTTTATACTGCACCCTAACTGCAGTTATACTGCTCCCTAACTGCAGTTATACTGCAGTGTACAGCAGTTATACTTCACTCTGACTGATAACTTTTTTTGTAAGGGGAGCAAGCCCTACTTTCCTCCACCTCTTATTAGAGCGGTGGCTTCCTCTTACTCAGTCTGAGTTCCCTGTTACCGTACGACTACAGCATCTTAAGCACTCAGCTCCCACTACAAACACAATCATATTTGTACATAACTTACTCTGGATTACCGTAAGGGGTATGGAAAACCCTTCAGCTCCAGTCTTAGGTGGAGAGTTAAGAGTCTTCTGGCTCTGCAGTTCCAGACAGACTACAGTCTTAGGCTGCCTGTGTGTCTCTGATAAGACCTTAGGGAGAGCCTTGTGGACACATCCGCCCTTTCCCGGTGTCAGAAAACTATCAGCATCTGTGCAGAGGGTGTGGATGAAATCCATACTGCAAAGGTGATTTCTGAAGTCCCTTAAATCCATTTTCTGCTATGTTCATTTGCGCCTGTCAATTTCAACTGCCAATCATAAATCCGTAACGGGGCATTAGGCAACCAATGTTAATTGAAATTATCAACCACATAATAAGAATGTAGAATTAATCATGTATATAACCAAGCATGCTTTCTCTCTTTACATTTCTGGAATTGGCCTCAAGAGGTCTGGGCGTTATCAATCCCAGCCATAAGCCGTTGGAATGCTATAAACTAAGCACTGAGGTTAAAAATTAATGGTCAAGCTTAAACTGGGAGTAGCGATGCTACGTTAGGGACGAGGCATAACTCCTACATTTTCCCTAAAGCAATATCCTCACTTGAATTGCCATGTGCTTGTTTTTAATTGCTCAGTAGGTTATCAATATCGAACTGCAATGAAATATTAACATTGCCATTCCCTCTGCGATTGGTTAGAAAAAGTTTACATGAATTGGTAATTGAAGGCAAAGTCGAAGGCCTCCAAGATACCTCGGAAATTCAGGAAACATGAACATTAGTCGTTTTGGTTGAATCCTCCTAATAATTATGATAAACTATGATTACTCAACATGCAATCATACAGTTTCAGATTAGTCCTAGGGGTATTTTAGCCTTTTTTCAATCTCATCTCTCAACAGTCTCAAAGAATATTCACTGGCTTTTCATGCAAAAGTGATATTGCTGCACAGTTCTATCCTGTGGTTCAAATAACCACTACACCACTTACAGAACTATAGATTATCAGTGTAAAATGGGATCAAGGAGTCAACTACAAGGGGGTAGGTAATCTTGAGGGGATCTACTGTACTGTATTGAAAAATCTTAACTCTGTATTGAAATGTGTCCTATACAGTATAAACTGTTCAGCATACCGAGTGTGTTGAGGTTGTTGTCAGACATAGCTAACCCTAGATTGATCTTGGTTATGTGCAGTACATCTGTTTCCACAGAGGATCATCCAATCACATTCTGACCAAATTGAGAAAAGCTCGTATGATCTTATGACAGTGGGTGTATGTGGGATTAGACAGTGGTTTGCATGAGGCTTTTAGTGTGTGGTTAAATGGTTCGTTTATTGCCCTCCTTTTTCTTGCCCTCCTTTGAATGAATGAAATGGGCCACTCCTTGTAGTGCTGACCTGATTTGGTTGGCTTTGCTCTCTCCAAGAATATGACTCTTTAGATCTGCGATTGCTCAGGGGGCTTGGTGGAGGCCAATGCAGACTTTCCCCTTGGACTATTGGGGTTTTGGCTGATGCTCTTTAAGTTAACACATTAACCTTCTCCTAAATGTTTTTGACCTCATATGGTTTTGTTGTACTTAACTGTATTTGTTGACATGAGATGCTTGAGATGTTGTTTGTTGCAGTAGATCACCTGTAATATTGGTCCCCAAGGTCAATTACTTAGCCCATCAGTCTGGAGGGCTGCACATTAATCATGCCACACTATCTGTGTTTCATCCACAGCATTAGCCTCCTGTTGCAATTGAGACTCTAGGAAAGGAACTGACTGGTGCATTGGGAAAGACTTCAGACAGATATGGATGGACTAGCCAGTAGGTTGTTGAGCATCATTTTACCAGGCAAGTCAGTTAATTAAGAACAAATTCTTATTTTCAATGACTGCCTAGTAGCAGTTGGTTAACAGCCTTTTTCAGGGGCAGAACAACAGATTTTCACCTTGTCAACTCAGGGATTCAATCTTGCAACCTTTAGTTACTAGTCCAACACTTTAACCACTAGGCTACTTGCCATCATGAGGGTTTTGAGGTCACAATCTGTATTTCAGTGATTATTTTAGTGTTACGTACGACTGTGCAAGGTAGATACCATGTTTTGGCTAGTAGGCTGGGAGGAAATGGAACGTGATTGAAGTTGCTCTAATCTCCATGACAACATTTTAATTTATCAAATTGCTGTGTGTTTTGAGACCAATAGAGTATAAGGAAGTGGCAGGAGATGGAAACAGAGCAGACTGTGTGATTGTAGGTCATGTTAATGCCTGGCAAACCTGGCCCACTGACCCTCTCTCTGTTTGGACTCACTAAGGAGTCCCCCAGGGGACCAATGTGATGACTGTGGGGGCAGAACCTTGGCTGTGCCTTCCTGCGCCACACGCCATATACACATGCACGTACATGCGTGCACACACACACACACGCGCCCTGTAGGAGTGCTTCAGGACTAGCTATAGTGTATCCCTGCTCCAAATTCTTCCCAAGTCTCTCCTTCTGAACAGTAAAAACAAATGAGTGGTGTTGAGTAGTTAATGAGCATGACACACAGGCATGCACACGGGCACACGCCGGCATACACACACACATACATACACACCCTGCCATCCTGCCCGCTTGTCACAGCACATTACCATTGGGGTCAGGTTGCTCTCATCACCGTTGCTATGGCAGCACTCATTGAAAAGTGTCTGGCTGTAGGCCTGTCCTCTAGGCTGCTCCTTCAGAAGAAAAAACAGCCACAACATCCAGTGGTGTCAGAATTATACTCCTAGAAAGCATTATCACCAGAAATAACACATTCAGACTCCTGCTGTTACTGTATTACTCAAAATGATTAAATAGCCTTACCGTAAAAGCATGTAACCTCTTCACTTATTTCACCATTTGCATGGTGTTAATGGTTAAACTTCAGTTATTCAAACTGAAAACTTTGAGAAACCTACATTGATGATTCCGTCCATGGTTGTGATTTGATATGTTCGATACATTATAAAACCTCTGCTAAATGGTCAGCCATGCAGGTGCTCTACATGCTGACATGAAGTGTAGACTGTGATATGACATCTGGGTCATTTCCTCTATTTTGGGTGGATTGGCTGGGAGGCCACTAAAAAGAACTGCATCTGACCTCGTTCTTCCCTGGCTTCTTTTGGCTTGTTTTTAATGCTACTGACCCATATTTACTTTGACTCCATCTGAGCTCTCTATGAAAATAAGTATGGAAAGTGCTTTTTATTCTCAATAGAACCATTTGCTTTCATGTGCTCATATTTTTCACAGTTTGCAAGATCTGAAATGTCAAACAACTGTAATTTATGATCTGGTAGTTACAGTGCAGCTAATTCCAATGAATTACCATTCTGTTATGCGGAGTGGAACTAGGGAACTGAAGAGCAGACTCAGACGAGGAGACTGGGATGAAGTAACCAAGGTATTTATTGAAACACAGGGGGAGATGGAGTGCAGGTCAGGGGAAGCTCGGGCGGGTTGCTGGAAACCAGGTGTGGAGGCTGAGGCTTGAGCGAGAGGGGTTGAGACAGGGTAGGCAGGTCCGGAGGGGAGTCCAAGGGAATAGTAGAGTGGGGAATCCTGGACAGAGTAGCAAGATGGGACTGCAGAGAGGGACCAGTCAGAGTGGGCAGAACTGTAGCGGAGAGAACAACAGCGTCAGGCAAGGAAAACAGAATATGTATAGTAACAAGCAGCTAGAACCATAGACTGACTGAGCAGAGATTACGATCTGGCAGTATGGAAGTGGCAGGGCAGAGTATTGATTATGGAACAAGTTGCAGCTGGTGGGGATCTGCTCTGACTCCAGCACACCTGTCTCCACCCACACAATCACACACAGAGGGAGAGGGAGAGAGTATTGGGGGAGTAGCAGCAGGTCAAGGAGACACAGGATGAGCAGTGGAGGGCGTTGCAGGAGCAATGTGACACATTCATTGACAAAAAACATATTTGTAACTTTGATTAATTAATATATTCATTTTGATTAGTTAAAAAATGGATGTGACTCGACTGCCATTGATTAGTCGAGCAGTATATTATGTAATTGATTGTTTGACCCCAGCCTTTATTGAGGGCATTGATGGAAGTCACATCCAAGAGTTGAAAGTCTAGTCGAACAGTTCATTTATTAATGTGGTGCTATTTTGAAGTAGCAGCAGTGGCCTTTATGAAAAGAATCCTCCCAGCATACTGTGTGTGTGTTGTAACGCTAGCCTCTCATTAGACTAATTGGTTTTGGCCCATGGTCAGTAGATGAGGATAGCTGAGAGTGGTCGAGGCAGATGAGGTAAGCTCTTAATCTCCTGAAGTCCTTCCTTGCCTCACTGGGAGGACACGACTGTGACTCTAGTGCACTCCAAGGTGCAGCATCTCACTCACACACATCGCACAGTCTGAAACAATTCTCTGCAGGAGGGGTGTGTATGTGTGTGTGTGTGAGGTTGTGTTTGAGTGTGAGGGAGATGTGAGACAGAGAGAGAGAGTGTGAGTGGGTGTGTATGTGCATAATGCATAGTGTGTTTGTGTGTTAGAGTGTGTGCAAACAAATGTATACAGTATCTGTGGGCACACACGTGTGTATCTGCTCGTATGTTCAGTGCTCATTTATACTTTATATGTGTGGTTGCTTGTGTGCATACTTCATTTCTTTACCTTTTGGCATGCCAGGATCTCTGCTAGTGTGCCAGAGGACTTGTAAAGAAGAAGGACTGCCGTAACCTGACCCCAGAGTTCATCTCATTAAGCCATTAGGCCACCCGGGCCCTCGTGGCACGTTCATTTAAGCCAATGAGGACTGTTTAGGGTGGATTACGCCATACATTTATCAGAATAGGATCAACAACACGGCTTTCCTTGCGTCCAAGGGAAAGTGACGTAGTGGCATTGTAATTGTCTCCAACCCTAATCAAATTTCCGCTCATTGTACCACCTGGTAAGCTAATGTCAGACCTGGGTTCAAATACTATTTTAAGGAATTTAAAAGGCACACCTGGCAGGCTAAAGTAAAAGGTGAAAGATTTCAAATAGTATTTCAACCCAGGTTTAATGTTGGTTGGCTTGCATGGAGGGTGAAAGGTGAATTTCCATCTCTCTCTCTCTCTCTCTGGTGGCATGGTGTTGATATTAATCATCTGGATCCATTTGGAGGGATCTGTGGTTTCTATTAACCTTGATGTGTAGACTTGAGTGTGAAAATGATCCCTGGCGAATGTGGTGGTGCAGTGGTTCATTTCACCACACGGTCTCTGACAGCTCGATCCAGTGGAGATGTATAGGGAACATTTCACAGCATTTAATCAATTCCCACAACATTGCAGACAAGAGATCAGAAAATGTTTTTAAAAATTGCAGCTGAGCAATATGGTATTTCACCCGTTTGAGGAGGAATTGTTGTGTAGCGTGGATCAGTTAGACTCAAAATGTATTTATTTGGGTTATTGAACATGTCAAATAGACTCCTAGAGCTAGACTTAACCATTTCACCCACTTCAATTGTGTGTGTTTGTTAGGGTGTAGTGTTCTAGTAGTTCAATATGTACTCATATAGAGGACAACTGTACATTATAAGCATGTGGCCACAAAGGACATATCTGAAATATAGACCAAGTAGTTCTAGAGATTGATTGGGGAGATTTTTTACAGTATGTGCTGTACAAAGACTGCTTGACAATGCTTATGGAAAGAAGTCATTTTCTCCCAAGAATCAGACACTTGAGCCCTGGTTGTGGGGCCTCGTAGGCTGGCAGCCCTGTTTGACATTGGCACTGCTGTCATCGTCCCTTGCTTTATGACTCATGGTCATCCCACAGTGAATACGCACCTACAGGAAGACTGAGGTTGCCATGTATGATACTGGGGGGTTGGCTCGTATATGTATATATGAATGTGAGTGTATGGGTAGGCTATGTGGTTGTGAGCAGTGAGTTTATTTGAACGACCCAGCGGGGAGCCATTTCCTATACGGCATGCTGTATTTAAATCACGAATGTGTTATTGATACAGTACCTCTGTCCTGATATTTAATGCAGGAACCCTGCCTCTCTATGTGCTGTTTGAGAGACACCAGTCTTGCTGGTGTCACGAATGAGATAAAAGTACTATGGGATTATTGTGATGACGTTGCTCTCAATCCCTTTATGGAGCTCTAATTAATGAAGCAGAATACAGCAGGACTGGAGCACTGGGACAGGGACGGGGATTGGAGCTGGCTGCCTGACTTTCTCAATTAAGCTGTTTCACCCTGATGGGATGTGAGAGGTATGAACCATTTGGCAAAACGTTTATGGTTGGTTTTGTTGAAGGGTTAACCATCTTGGCTCTTCAGGTATACCTTATATTCCCTTGAAAATGTATTTCTCCAGACTGCAAACCAAACAAGGATTCAAGCACGTGTTGGCCTTGTTCTATCAAAGATAATATGTTGTGGGTTTATGCAACAAGAAATCCTGCTCAAATGTGAAAACTAATGTTCAAAACCTTTTACATGCACTCCAGCGCCACCGGTGGCTAGGTGAACTATGGAACTCGGGAACAAAATGACTAATTTCTGCTGATACAGTAGGAGTGTTGTTGTTCTTCGCCTCCTGATTAATTCGCAGCCGGAAGTGGTCATTTATTATTCATTAGGAGGCATGCACTAAGGGTTTTCTTTGATTCCATGGATGCTAAAAATGTCTAAAAACCAAATTTTGCTTCATCATTATGTGGTATTGTGTGTAGATTTATGGGGGGGAAACTAGTTAACTTCTTTGGGATATGTGGGACTGTAGCGTATTTTGCACCATTTTAAGATAAACTTCTTGTAAATCCAGCCACAGTGTCCGATTTCAAATAGGGTTTATGGCGAAAGCACACCAAACGATTATGTTAGGTCAGCACCTAGTCACAGAAAACCATACAGCCATTTTCCAGCCAAGGAGAGGGCTCACTAAAAAACAGAAATAGCGATTAAATTAATCACTAACCTTTGAGGATCTTCATCAGATGGCACTCACAGGACTTCATGTTACACAATAAATGTGTGTTTTGTTCGGTAAAGTTCATCTTTATGTCCAAAAACCTCATTTGATATTGGTGTGTTATGATCAGAAATACATTGTCTCAAAGTGCAGAGAGCCACATCAAATTACAGAAATACTCATAATAAACATTGATAAAAGATACAAGTGTTATACATGCAAATATAGATACACTTCTCCTTCATGCAACCACTGTGTCAGATTTCAAAATGGCTTTACGGCGAAAGCACACCTTGCGATTATGTTAGGTCAGCGCTAGTCACAGAAAAACATCCAGCCATTTTCCAAAGAAGGAGAGGTGTCAGAAAAGTCAGAAATAGCGTTATTGTAACGGCTTTCTTCCGTCGAAGGAGAGGAGGACCAAAATGCATCGTGGTTAGAGTTCATGGTTTTTAATAAGAGAAACTAAACATGAACACAATTACAAAACAACAAACGTGGCAAAACCCGAAACAGTCCTATCTGGTGCAGAGAACACAAAGACAGGAAACAACCACCCACAAACACCAACACAAAACAAGTATGGTTCCCAATCAGAGACAATGACTGACACCTGCCTCTGATTGAGAACCATATCAGGCCATACATAGAAATGGACAAACTAGACACACAACATAGAATGCCCACCCAGCTCACATCCTGACCAACACTAAAACAAGGAAAACACAAAAGAACTATGGTCAGAACGTGACAGTACCCCGCCCCCAAGGTGCGAACTCCGACCGCACTACCTAAACCTATAAGGTAGGGTCTGGGTGGGCATCTGTCCACGGTGGCGGCTCTGGCGCTGGACGTGGACCCCACTCCACCATTGTCTTTGTCCACCTCTTTAGCGTCCTTTGAGTGGCGACCCTCGCCGCCGACCTTGGCCTAGGAACCCTAACAAAGGGCCCCACTGGACTGAGGAGCGCCTCTGGACTGAGGGGTGCTTCCTGACTGAGGAAACTCCTCTGGACTGAGGGACAGCTCCAGACTGAAGGGCAGCTCATGACTGAGAGGTAGCTCATGACCTAGGGGTAGCTCATGACCGAGGGGTAGCTCAGGACCGAGGGGTAGCTCCGGACCGAGGGGTAGCTCAGGACTGAGGGGTAGCTCAGGACTGAGAGGTAGCTCAGGACTGAGAGATAGCTCAGGCTGGTTGACGGCTCTGGCAGCTTCTGGCTGAGTGACGGCTCTGGCAGCTCCTGGCTGACTGGCGGCTCTGGCGGCTCCTTGCAGACTGGCGGCTCTGGCGGCTCCTTGCAGACTGGCGGCTCTGGCGGCTCCTTGCAGACTGGCGGCTCTGGCGGCTCCTGGCAGACTGGTGGCTCTAGCAGCTCTGGACAGGCGGGAGACTCTAGCAGCTCTGGACAGGCGGGAGACTCTAGCAGCTCTGGACAGGCGGGAGACTCTAGCAGCTCTTGACAGGCGGGAGACTCTAGCAGCTCTGGACAGGTGGGATGCACTGTAGGCCTGGTACGTGGTGCCGGCACTGGTGGTACTGGGCCGAGGACACGCACCTCAGGGCGAGTGCGGGGAGGAGAAACAGGGAGTACTGGGCTTTGGACACGCACTCTGATTGAGAACCATATCAGGCCATACATAGAAACGGACAAACTAGACACACAACATAGAATGCCCATCCAGCTCACGTCCTGACCAACACTAAAACAAGGAAAACACAAAAGAACAATGGTCAGAACGTGAAAGTTATAAATATTCACTTACCTTTGATGATCTTGATCGGAATGCACTCCCAGGAATCCCAGTTCCACAATAAATGTTTATTTTGTTCGATAAAGTCCATCATTTATGTCCAAATACCTCCTTTTTGTTTGCGCGTTTAGTCCAGTAATCCAAATGCATAATGCGCGATCACTTGTTCAGACGAAATGTCAAAAAATGTATATTACAGTTCGCAGAAACATGTCAAACGATGTATAGAATCAATCTTTAGGATGTTTTTAACATGAATCTTCAATAATGTTCCAACCGGAGAATTCCCTTGTCTTCAGAAATGCAATGGAAGGCGCTCATGTGATCAGCTCATGGAACTCTGCCAGACCTCTGGCTCAAACAGCTCTCATTCTCTCCTCCTTTACAGTAGAAGCCTCAAAAAAGGTTCTAAAGACTGTTGACATCTAGTGTAAGCCTTGGGAAGTGCAATATGACCCCATAGACACTGTATATTCGATAGGCAATGACTTGAAAAACTACAAACCTCAGATTTCCCACTTCCTGATTGGATTTTTTCTCAGGTTTTTGCCATTTGAGTTCTGTTATACTCACAGACATCATTCAAACAGTTTTAGAAACTTCCGAGTGTTTTCTATATATGCATATTCTAGCTTTTGAGCCTGAGTAGCAGGCAGTTTACTCGGGGCACCTTTTTATCCAAGCTACTCAATTCTGCCCCCCAGTCCCAAAGAAGTTAATCCACTTTATAAATTGGCTGTAACAAAATGTGAAAAAAGTTCAAGGATCCTGAACACTTTCCGAATGCACTGTATATACAGACCTCTTGACTTTTCCCACATTTTGTTACGTTACAGCCTTATTCTAAAATATTCGAATCAAAACAGTTTTTTCGAAATGTTTGTATTAAGGGAAATATTCGGACAAATGAAAATCTATTTAGCTAGTCTATACATTGTAGGCAGCATGTGCTGCAACAGAATCACATGTTCTCTCCCTGCTTTATCATGTTTTGAACGAGGTGCATATTTCCAGTCTATATAATACCAATACCAATACCCTACTCAACAAATTGGATGCAGTCTATCACAGTGCAATCCGTTTTGTCACCAAAACCCCATATACTACCCACCATTGCGACCTGTACGCTCTCGTTGGCTGGCTCTCGCTTCATACTCGTCGCCAAACCCACTGGCTCCATGTCATCTACAAGACCCTGCTAGGTAAAGTCCCCCCTTATCTCAGCTCGCTGGTCACCATAGCATCACCCACCTGTAGCACGCGCTCCAGCAGGTATATCTCTCTGGTCACCCCCAAAACCAATTCTTTCTTTGGCCGCCTCTCCTTCCAGTTCTCTGCTGCCAATGACTGGAATGAACTACAAAAATCTCTGAAACTGGAAACACTTATCTCCCTCACTAGCTTTAAGCACCAAATGTCAGAGCAGCTCACAGATTACTGCACCTGTACATAGCCCACCTATAATTTAGCCCAAACAACTACCTCTTTCCCTACTGTATTTATTTTTATTTATTTATTTTGCTCCTTTGCACCCCATTATTTTTATTTCTACTTTGCACATTCTTCCACTGCAAATCTACCATTCCAGTGTTTTACTTGCTATATTGTATTTACTTTGCCACCATGGCCTTTTTTTGCCTTTACCTCCCTTATCTCACCTCATTTGCTCACAACGTATATAGACTTGTTTATACTGTATTATTGACTATATGTTTGTTTTACTCCATGTGTAACTCTGTCGTTGTATGTGTCGAACTGCTTTGCTTTATCTTGGCCAGGTCGCAATTGTAAATGAGAACTTGTTCTCAACTTGCCTACCTGGTTAAATAAAGGTGAAATAAAATAAAAAATAAAAAATAAATAATACAATACAGTACAGTTCACACTCAAAAAGACTAGCCTACTGGAGATTGTTTAATTTATTTACCCAAGAGAGCATAACTAGGCCTATATCTAAGGGCTTTTATGTGTTTCTGTTGTGTTTCTGTTGTGCGTAATGCATATTGCTTATGTATTGGATAACAGAACAATAATTTTTCATTTTTTGGGCTTGGGTTCATTAAATGGGGCGGCAGGGTAGCCTAGTGGTTAGAGTGTTGGACTAGTAACCGGAAGGTTGCAAGTTCAAACCCCTGAGCTGACAAGGTACAAATCTGTCATTCTGCCCCTGAACAGGCAGTTAACCCACTGTTCCTAGGCCGTCATTGAAAATAAGAATTTGTTCTTAACTGACTTGCCTAGTTAAATAAAGGTAAAATAAAAAAATGTCTTTAATGTAGGGCTCATAAAATGTATTTAATCAGGCTCAGGTTGCATCAGGCTTGAATTTTTTTAATCAATGCTCGAATCAAATCCAGACATAGTGTCACGCCCTGACCTTAGAGATCCTTTTGATTCTCTATTTTGGTTAGGTTAGGGTGTGACTAGGGTGGGTCTAGTTTTTTCATTTCTATGTTGGCCTGGTATGGTTCCCAATCAGAGGCAGCTGTCTATCGTTATCTCTGATTGGGGATCATATTTAGGCAGCCTTTTCCCACTGGGTTTTTGTGGGATCTTGTTTTTGTGTCGTGCCTGTGAGCACTCCATTACTTTCGTTTGTTTCTGTATTGTTTTGGTGAGTTTCGATAAATAGACATGTGGAACTCTACGCACACTGCGCACACACACTTGGTCCATTTATTCTTCCAACGATCGTGACACATAGGCCTATTTATATGCTTTAAAATGCTTTTGAATGACACTTGCAGGAAATATTCGAGAGAAAAGTGATTTATTATGGAACATTTGTAAAATACTGGGAAAATATTCAACCCTGATCACCAGTCAAAGTGTGAACAAAGTGTAGATTCCATTACTCTATTATAGGAGTCCATTAGCTGATCCCTGAATCGATTTCTTTGCTGTAATGAACACCCTCTTGGATATTTGGCCCAGTATAATGTTGGCATAAAGATGAAGGGATTGGTTGGATTTGTATTACACACACACACACACACACACACACACACACACACACACACACACACACACACACACACACACACACACACACACACACACACACACACTGACACACACACACATACACACACGGTCAGAGACAATGTGACTGCCATAAAAAAGTGCTACTAGGTGATTACCCTGTTCCCTCATTAATCATGCATTATCATTTGTCCAGGAACCAAAGGCATAGAAAAACATCTACTGAAAAATGTGAAGACAATAGCAGAAGTTAGGTTTTTAGGTTGTTCTTGGTGAACTGAAAATAAACTGTCCCCTTGTATACACTTGTATCAAAAAATTTTTTTAACACTAGATGTCATAGTTAGAGGTAATGTTTCTGAAATGAATAAATGGTTGCGTGTCTACGTTTCACCCAGAAAATATTGACATTTTGACATTTGCTTAAATTGGAATGGAATGGGCAGTGATAAGGACAAATTAGAAGAAAATACTTTTCTGTAAAACATTGAGGTTCTACTTTATGTTCACTTTTTGGGCCCTTTGTGTGTCCTTAATGGCCTCTCTCGACTAATCCCAGATGAGTTGTAAATGCGTGACTTTAGTGTTTACTAAACGTTTTATGTTGTGACCCACCTGTTCTTGCAACTTTTCTTGTGACAAAACCATGTTTACCAGGAACCAAGCTGGGCATGACCATTCTATTGACCCACCAATCGGTAAACGTTGGTCTACCAAGTGTTTTTTCCAGTATGGCAGCCCTCAGTCTGTGAAAATGTAGCTAATGCTGGCATACCCTCTGAAGTGGTTGTCCTCGCTAAGCTAACGCCTGTTCTAAAGCTAGCTAAAGCAAACCGGCTAAGCAGAACCACGTGTCTGCAGGTCAGAAACATGGGCAGGGTCTTAGCCTGGGCTCCTGGCCAGGGAACATGCTACATGTTCTCTGACTACAGGGGAGGGAAGGAGAGGAGAGCTGAGGCAAGGGATATCTAGCTGCTTGCCTCTCCCCCCTACTTATATCCCCCTCTCTCTCTCTCTCTCTCTCCGTCTCCGTCTGACGTTCAGTCTGTATGACTACGTCATTGGAGCGTCACTAGAATATTTCGGCACTTAACGATTGTGAAGTTGCTTTGTCAAGTCTGTGTCACGCTTTTCAGTCTCAAAATAGAATGAAACGCCAACACAGTAACCCAAATAGACTGTGCAAAGAGCCTGGAAATGATATTATGCACACCATGGTATTATTCTGTTCTGTTTTGAAGCACTGCAGTGCTATCTATAAGCCTAATACCCTACAACAGAGACAAAATCCAGATACCCACCAATCTATCTATATCTGCTTGATTTTGCTGATCGGTTTTACAAATCTCTCCTCTCTCTCACACACAGTCTACACCCCCGCGCACGCATGCACACACACACACACACACACACACACACACACACACACACACACATGTTCCCTATATCTCCCCATCTCCCCCATCTCTATCTCTTCCCGCCCTGCGCTGCACTGTCTCTGAACCTGGAAGCTGTGCTTGCAATAGCTCCTCTGCTCATTTTGAACGTTGGTCTCCAGCTGTCCTCTCAGCGCTGCTAGTGAGGAGTGGAACAGAAGACGCTTCCATCCCTGTACCCTCGGCAAGAGAGGGACTGTGTGTGTAAAAATTAGAGTGAGCTGGAGCATGGAGAGACAGAAAGAGAGAGAGTGAGTGAAAGAGAGCGAGAGAGAGAGAGAGAGAGAGAGAGAGGGAGAGAGAGAGCGTGTGAGAGAGGAAGGGAGGAGGTACCACTGCAGACGCACAGCCACTGTCACAGCTCCACAGCCAGAGGACAGAGGCAGAAACGGCAGCACCAGAGAGCATGGAGGAGCAAGACTCTATCATTCCTCTGGACCTCTACCCTCTCTCACTGACAACCTTCCTCTGGGAATACCCTGTAAAGAGTGGAGAAGAGAAGAGAAGAGGAGGGAGATAGAGGACAAGAGGAGTAATCTCTTGATCTGCCCTTCAGAAGAGGAAGCACCAGTCCCTTACTCTAGTGGGACAAATCACACACTATTCTCTTTTTTTGGCCTGTCAGACCTGTGCACGTCTTGGGCTATCTTCCCCTGCGGTGACCTTTTGACAGTGTGGACTTACGTTGACCCTGGAGAGGACCATGGGGCTAGGGTGGAGGTGGAGGGGTGCAGGAGGGACCCCCAGTATAAGGACAGGGGGCAGCACATTCCTCTGGGTGACAGTACTACTGCTCTGTGGTACTTGGAGGGCTAACACACAGATGGTAGAGGACACCAAGTCTGTGTACTTCTGGGAAACAGGTACTGGGCTCATATTGTACTATGAGAGACTTAGAGACAGATTGGTTGTTGTTTTGTACTGTTTGACTTTAATGGCAATCAGAATAGAACATCTGCAGTATTGAAGTCTAAGCAGAATATTGTGTTTCTAGGAACATGTTTTCAATAGTCAATGGTGACTATGTATTCAGTATTGAAAAAGCTTGTGGACAAGACACTCAGCTTGGGCACGATATTTTCTGTTCTCATTTCCTCTCTGTGAACCTTTTGAAAATTAGAGCAGGTCTCAAGGTCCTTAAAACCCCCTTGTTAATGCATTAGCTCATTTTCCCTGTCCCTTGAACTAGTCTCACAAGCTGATAGTTTGCACATGGTAACTGAAGTCTAGAAGACTTGAATAGCAAGCTATCATGGGAGAACGAGGCAGAGAGCGCTAACAGAGAAATCCACCAGAAGTCTATTAGTAAGCGTGATCCATTCTGACTGGATTACTTACATTTCTGTCTCTTAGATGAATTGGTAGTTGAGATGTGTGGTTGCACCATATCTGGATGATTGTACATGTGTCGGAGCACAGTAGTAGACAACATTTTTTTGTTTGATTGCAAACATGAGATGAAATGGGATGGGTGGTTGCAGAGTGTTTTCTGATCACCTCTGATATGAACAAGTGCAATGCATGAGTAATGTACGGCTCCTCTCACATAATTAGAAGATCTGAGCCAGGAATAATCATGCCCAGGGAGACTTGAGGCACTTACGAGTGCTTTTAAAAATATATTGGAAAATCTCCTTGGCCCTCGAGGTGATAGTTAACCCTTCGCTTGCTCACCTCCCCCACCACCTCCCTCCCCCTCATAGGACTAGATGAGGGCAAAATAACCCTCCCCCTTCCCAACCCACTGAACAGCTCAGCCCAGCGCCAGTCCTGAATCGATGGAATGTCGTTGTGTCTCGCACTTTATGCATCTTTAAAGAGGATGTAGCTGGGTAAGGAGATTAAAGGACTAGGGATTTGCTCAAGAAAGACGTTCCAGGGAGCAGCCCTACCCTAAGAAATGGAGCATCAGGGGCTAGATCTTTCCCACTGTAGATCATTACGATTACACCACTCTCCCACGCCACTGCACCCCTCTCTCCCACGCTACACACACACACACACACACCTGCACAAACACAATATATAAACACAAACACACACATACCTCATACTGCCTATAGCCACATCACATTAGGTCTTCACTGTGATATGTAACCCTCTGTGAGGAGGCTTTCTGTTCTTTCCAACTAAAGGAAGACTATTGATTTTAGGATAGAAGTTTTTATTTGTTTTAGAATTTTAGAATAAAAAAATATATATTTACATTTGTCTTCTTTGGTTTGGCGATGCCACAGAGCTTGGAGACCTACAGTAGAGCAATTTATTTATGTGCTTTCAAGCACTTTTATCAAAATGTGTCCTGTGTGGCTCAGTTGTTGGAGCATGGAGCTTGCAAGGCCAGGGTTGTGGGTTAAGTTCCCACGAGGGGACCAGTACGATGAAGTATGAAAAATGTATACACTCACTACTTCCTGTATGTTGCTCTGAAAAAGAGTGTTTGCTAAATGACTGAAATGTGGTATCATTGCATTTGCATACAACTTTTTGTGCATTTCAGCTCTTTTCATAAAATATGATTATGTTTATGCACATTTCATAGAGTGCAGTCAGTGGAGGAGGGAATATTCTGGTGACAAATGCTGCTGTGATGTTTGCATAGTGATGAGTTGCTGAAATACAGCTCTGTCTTCAAACTATAGGGAATTGGCTCACGTTGCTTTTATTGGCTTCATGAAAATATGATCTATGTTTTGAGGTGCAGTGAATTCAGGGATATTTTCCTCCGGAGGGTTCTATTTAAATGACAAAAACGAAAACAGGCACTGGCTGCCACAGTCTTGATAATGATGTTCTTGAAGAAGATGAGGATGATGATGACAATGATGATGAGGTGAAGGAGGAGAAACCTGTTGAGAATAAGGTTGATGAAGGCAGTGATGATGATGATGATGATGTGGATGATAATGAGGAGATTGTGAAAGAGTAAGAGGATGATATGGTGGTGTATAGTAGTGTTACAAGCCTTGAATAGATCCTTGGGGGGTTTAAGGCTCTCTATCACACAGTTATTTCTATCCCATATCTCTCACTTACACACACACAGTCACACACAAACACACACACACACACACACACACACACACACACACACACACACACACACATACACACACACACACACACACACACACACACACACACACACACACACACACGTAGACAGCCACATACAGTCACACACACACAATCACACACAGACAGTCACACACACACACGCACACACTCACATACACACACACTAGCATACAAACACACACAGTCACACACACACACACACACACACGCACACGCACACACTCACATACACACACACTAGCATACAAACACACACACACACACACACACACAGTCACACACAGTCACACACACACACACACACACACACACAGTCATACTGTGGGTGGAATTCCTCTTGCAGTTTGGTGCTGTGTGCGCTTCATTAGTTTCCGTTAGTGGAGTGGCAGTACTGCTGTAGTCTGTAGGGCGGAGCTGTCAGGATTGCACCAGCATGCGTGCCCATCGGAGGCCAAGGCAATTATCAGTGTGTGTACAGTGTGACTGTGTGTCCCGTTCAAGTCCAGAGATCAACCTAGAGTACACAACAAATGAGGCTTTGGAACTACGCTACCCCACTCCTTGAACTCTCACTAGGACACCATGGGATTTAAATGGGGATACTCCAACTGTCCTGACTTGTACTGGTATGACACCATCAAACCAACAGTGTTTGGTGTGACTCTTCCAATTGAAGAGGTATCTTCATATGTGACATCTTATCAAATATTCACCAATATAATTTGAATACCATCAAGCAACTTGTAATGACGTAGAAATGCAGTTGGCAAATGTCCTGCTGTGTTGTAGGGAAGCATGAATACATTACAAAGGGCTCCTGAGTGGCTCAGTGGTCTAAGGCACAGCATCTCAGTGCTAGAGGCATCACCACAGACCCTGGTTTGATCCTGGGCTGTATCACAACCAGCCGTAATTGGGAGTCCCATAGGGCGGCGCAGAATTGTCCCATTGGTTACCCCCAAAGAACAAATCTGCTGCGTCAAACCATAGAGTACATTTGAGTCATCATCTTCTAAAGTCATTATAGAGTCATTCACAATGCTTTAAACTTCTTCGGGATCGGTGTCCCTTCCATGGGATGGTTGAGCTAACGTAGGCTAATGCGATTAGCATGAGGTTGTAAGTAACAAGAACATTTCCCAGGACATAGACATATCTGATATTGGCGGAAAGCTTAAATTCTTGTTACTCTAACTGCACTGTCCAATTTACAGTAGCTATTACAGTGAAATAATACCATGCTATTGTTAAAGGAGAGTGCACAATTTTGATACAACAGAAATACAATGGTTCATTGAATCAGTGTAAAACTTTGCAAATACACTGCTGTCATCTAGTGACCAAAATCAAAATTGCACCTGGGCTGGAATAATACATTCTGACCTTTCTGTTGCATTTCAAAGATGATGGTACAAAAAATATGCAAAATAAAGGTTGTTTTTTTCTTTGTATTATCTTTTACCAGATCTATTGTATTATATATTCGTACACTCCTTTCACATTTCCACAAATTTCAAAATGTTTCCTTTCAAATGGTAACATGAATATGCATATCCTTGCTTCAGGGCCTGAACTACAGGCAGTTAGATCTGGGTATGTAATTTTAAGCGATTTATTTTTTAAAGGGGTGGAACCTTTTAACAAGTATAATAGACTACTGAGATGGTATTCAATAAATACGTTGTTACATCTAACATGTCCAAGCAGAAATTCAATGTATTTGGATATGCAACCTAATCCAGTGATTGACATGAATTTTGAGTTGACAATTAGGCTAATGCGGCAAATTTTTGTCATATTTTACTGTCAAAATTGGACTTGTTCAATAGAGATGAATTTGCCTTCATCTGTATGTGCACTAATATTATATACAGTTGAAGTCGGAAGTTTACATACACCTCAGCCAAATACATTTAAACTCAGTTTTTCACAATTCCAGACATTTAATCCTAGGAAAAATCCCATGTTTTAGGTCAGTTAGGATCACCACTTTATTTTAAGAATGTGAAATGTCAGAATAATAGTAGAGAGAATGATTTATTTCAGCTTTTATTTCTTTCATCACATTCCCAGTGGGTCAGAAGTTTACATACACTCAATTAGTATTTGGTAACATTGCCTTTACATTGTTTAACTTGGTTCAAATGTTTTGGGTAGCCTTCCACAAGCTTCCCACAATAAGTTGGGTGAATTTTGGCCCATTCCTCCTGACAGAGCTGGTGTAACTGAGTCAAATCGAGTCAGGTTTGTAGGCCTTGCTCGCACACGCTTTTTCAGTTCTGCCCACAAATGTTCTAATGGATTGAGGTCAGGGCTTTGTGATGGCCACTCCAGTACCTTGACTTTGTTGACTTTATAGGACTCATTTTACTGTGGATATAGATAATTTTGTACCTGTTTCCTCCAGCATCTTGACAAGGTAATTTGCTGTAGTTCTGGGATTGATTTACACTTTTCGCACGAAAGTACCTTCATCTCTAGGAGACTGAATGTGTCTCCTTCCTGAGCGGTATGACGGCTGTGTGGTGCCATGGTGTTTATACTTGTGTACCTTTGTTTGTACAGATGAACATGGTACCTTAAGGCGTTTTGAAATTGCTCCCAAGGATGAACCAAACTTGTGGAGGGCTACAATTTTTTTCCTGAGTTCTTGGCTGATTTCTTTTGATTTTCCCATGATGTCAAGCAGAGGCACTGAGTTTGAAGGTAGGCCTTGAAATACATCCACAGATACACCTCCAATTGACTCAAATTATGTCAATTAGCCTATCAGAAACTTCTACGCCATGACATCATTTTCTGGAATTATGTAAGCTATTTAAAGGCACAGTCAATTTAGTGTATGTAAACGTCTGACACACTGGAATTGTGATACAGTTAATTATAAGTGAAATAATCTGTCTGTAAACAATTGTTGGGAAAATTGCTTGTGTCATGCACAAAGTAGATGTCCTAACTGACTTGCCAAAACTATAGTTTGTTAACAAAAAATGTATGGAGTGGTTGAAAGACAAGTTTTAATAACTCCAACCTAAGTGTATGTAAACTTCCGACTTCGACAGTATAGGCCAATTAAATTGGTGCTAATTCACCACCTGAAGAAGTGGAAACTCAAAACACATTAGCCACACTGAGTGTAGAAAACATTAGGAAGACCTGCTCTTTCCATGACATAGACTGACCAGGTCAAACCCATGTCAGATATCTTGATTGTAAAACAGTGTGCTTTGAGCTCAGTAATGATCGTTGAGAAATAAAAAGCTGAGACCCTCTCTTTAATATGGAAAACAAATTGCTTGCAAAGTTTTTGTTTTTTTCCCCGCAATTGCGTTTTGAAATGTCATACAAGCACGGGGGAGAGAGATTGTGAGAAGCTCGCTCATTACAGCAGCCTGCCCCAGCGAAACAGGCAGGCCCAGCTGTAGGGCAGACACGTTTATTACAGGAATTATGTCATTTACTGTTTAACAAATTCCTGGTTTTATCCACCTAACAAAATAGATGTGATCAGCTAGAATGTGCATCTCGCACCAGGCCTACAGACGACACACCGTTGGCCCGCCTCCCAACCACTTGTGCCAATATGGGTGTTCCTAGGAAGGAAATGTAGATGACCCCTTGCAACTCAAAATACAATTGAACCGAGTAGCTCACTGCTACACCTCTAGTGTTGTGGACACACTGTAGCTACTGTATGTGTAACCATGATGCTGGACTGATGTCATCCCTCAATGAGATGGGCCAGTGTGAAGAGCACTGACAGGCCATTGTTACTGAATACATTTCCACCTAACGATGGCTCCAGCAGTGAGTTATGTCACCCGACCTAGCTGTTAGTGGCTCTCCCAGTCCCAACCACCTGCTATGATAACATACACTATATATACAAAGTATGTGGACACACATTCAAATCAGTGGATTTGGCTATTTCAGCCACACCCGTTGCTGGCAGATATATAAAATGGAGCACACCACCATGCAATCTCCATAGACAAACATTGGCAGTAGAATGGCCTTACTGAAGAGCTCAGTAACTTTCAACGTGGCATCATCATAGGATGCCACCTTTCCAACAAGACAGTTAGTCTAATCTCTGCCTCGGTCAACTGTAAGTGCTGTTATTGTGAAGTGAAAACATCTAGGAGCAACAACGGCTCAGCCGCGAAGTGGTAGGCCACACAAGCTCACAGAACGGGATCGCCGATTGCTGAAGCGCATAGAGCGGAAAATCGTCTGTCCTCGGTTGCAACACTCACTACCAAGATTCAAACTGTCTCTGGAAGCAAGGTCAGCACAAGAACTGTTCATCGGGAGCTTCATGAAATGGGTTTCCAATGCCGAGCAGCCGCACACAAGCCTAAGATCACCATGCGGAATGCCAAGCATCGGCTGGAGTGGTGTGAAGCTCAGCGCCATTGGACTCCGGAGCAGTGGAACGCGTTCTCTGGAGTGATGAATCACACTTCACCATCTGGCAGTCCGAAATACGAATCTGGGTTTGGCGGATGCCAGGAGAACGCTACATGCTCGAATGCATAGTGCCAACTGCAAAGTTAGGTGGAGGATGAGTAATGGTCTGAGGCTGTTTTTCATGGTTCGGGCTAGGCCCATTAGTTCCAGGGAAGAGAAATCAACAGTACAATGACATTCTAGATGATTCTGTGCTTCCAACTTTGTAGCAACATTTTGGGGAAGGCACCCATGCACAAAGCGAGGTCCATACAGAGAAGTTTTGTCGAGATCAGTGTGGAAGAACTTGACTGGTCTGTACAGAGCCCTGAGCCCAACCCCATCGAACACCTTTGGGATGAATTGGAACACCAACTGCGAGCCAGGTCTAATCGCCTAACATCAGTACCCGACCTCACTAATGCTCTTGTTGCTGACTGGAAGCAAGTCCCCGCAGCAATGTTCCAACATGTAGTGAAAAGCCTTCCCAGAAGAGTGGAGGCTGTTTAGCAGCAAAGGGGGGACCAACTCTATATTAATGCCCATGATTTTGGAATGAGGTGTTCGATGAGCAGTTGTCCACATACTTTTGGTCATGTAGTGTTGTACGCACCAGAGCCTGTCTGGAAAGCATATGAGGGAAAAGGTCAGACACTCAATACCATAACCTAAGGTCATTATCATGGTAAAACAAGCACAGCATGTCCCACTCTTCCAGACTCCCACTAGACCAGGGTAATTCAAACCCGGGCCAAGATCCATAGAGTGACTGGTGTTCTTCCTTCCTCTCTATTCAGGATCTGACTCAGACCTTGGACTCCAGGAGAGTGGACTATCTGGCCAAATCAATTAAGAAATCAATCAATCAATCAATGAACTACCAGGAAAAAAAAACAGCAGTACTGAAAAAACATTAAGGCCTGGTTTTTAATAGCCTTGTGCTATCACTTGAATGTACAGTGTTATAGATCGACAAGTGCCTTTGGCAGGACACAAGCCCAGGTCTAGCTGCCTCAGTAAGAGATGCTGTCTGAAGTTATGGCCATGGGGGATATCTCTGGCAACATCCCAATTGAATGTATCCTTATGGAGCCCAGCTTCATTTTATTGAGTGCATTTTAACATGACCCATGTTGACCCTCATTACCATAGTACCTGAGGGCATACCAGCTTCTGAATTATAATTGGCTGGCCACTCTTTAAGACCCATGGCAACAGGCTGCATATTTAGCCCATGAATAAATGAAGGTGATTTCCTTCGGGAGTTGGAGATCATGGCATGCAAGTGTTTTCTTGTATATTCCATTTTTCAGTTTGGCTCTAATGGGCGATAACTGAAGCACTAGCGTGTGACTGGTCTCACATCCAGATTGGAAACTGAGCACTCAGCAGCACTGCAGCCCACGGTGTATTCATATTTCTGGAGAGCGGCAACAACAGCAATACAACTTACACGCAGCGTCAGCAGATTTCTGCCTTGGAAAGGGAGGGTGAAACATTCGTTTCGTATCAAGATGAACGGTTTGGGGTTGGTTTCAAGTTTTGCCCCTGTTGTAACATCTGTAACAGCACCTTTGAACTCTACAGATATTTCATCACATAGAAAAGTGTTTGATGATGGAGATTCATAGAGAACTGCACTGACATCTCATGTTATCAAAATCTCTTCTTTTGACCCACATTGGGGTTGTAGTGGAGGGTGAAACTGTTATTTTTCATGCATATGTTGCATAAGCAGATTAAGCTGTATCCTTGTCGCCCAAAAAAACGGTACTTTGTGAAAACGGCCCATTCATCCTAAAGTTGCCCAGTCCCACATAGACGCAGCAGTGTGCAGGCCAGGAAGCACAAGAGTTTGTTTAAAGACTCAGCGAAATGACGTTGCCATGAGCAGCACCACAGAGATTGAGATGAGCAAGATGCAAGACTTCGCTCTCACATGGTCACACACAGTATCTCTGCGCATGTGCACGGGTTCACTTCAGTGGCCACCGACCCAAAACAAGTTGAGCCTCGCGCTTCGGCACGCTTAGTTGTTGCGGAAATAGACCCACTATTTTATGTGCTTTCTGCATCTACATCATATCGCTGGGTCTACCTTTAATCTAAATCGCAGAGTTTACTGATATAGCGATGCAGGCCGGATTACAGATTACACTTTATCCCCAAAACTTTATTTATAGCGATTTAAGAGGATTTGCACATTTACACCATATTCTACAATATTCCAACAGCTCACAACATATGATATTTAGACGGCAGCTAGGTCATAAATGTATTTAGCGTGTATTTAATGGTATTTATTACTTGTATGTACTAGTGTTTGTATGGTGAGAGTAAGTAGATCAATGGTAATATTAGGGGATAAGTTGTGGGATATTATAGAATTCTGATGAAAGTCTATCCCTTGACTCCTGTTTAAGCTCTATCGCTTTAAAGGGATGAGTGTATGATTGAATAGACCGACCTACACTTTCCTATTAATCTCCTCAAGTGCCCCCTGAAAGACGAGGACCGGAGACAGGTGACGAGGGGGACACATTGTGCGGGGACATAGGGTTGTGTCCTCCCAGTGCCTTGACTGACAACTACTTTATCCATACTGGGCCAAAGCAGAAACATGGGGACCTCTTCTCGTTCAGTCAGTGGATACGTGTTTGGGAAACATGCTATTTAGACTCTGGGAGTAGCATTCAAAACTGACTGTCATCTCCCGTGGGAAGCAATAAGGCAGCTTCAGTGGGTTGAGAGGAAATGGGCTCTCTGAGAGCGAGCAGTGACATTTACTTTAGTGAGACGAGTCTCGAGTCCACACACCTCTGCTCTGCTGATGGTAATCAAGGCATACCGTGGAGAAGTGGAGAAATCCGTCCATCCATTCATCACTCCATCCACCCATCCATCAGTCCTGCTCAGTTGTATTACTTCAGGACGAGCACGACTTGTGTGCTCATTGTATTGGAATGTTTTGGGAATCTAGTTTTAGTTCTGTGGTGAGTTCATTGACTGCATCATATCGCATCATAGGCCCAACGATGTACCGCATTTGATTACGTTTTTATACATTTGTATGAGTTTGGATTTTACTTATCTTATTTGTATATTATTACCAATGGCGTGATGGAAATGTAATTGAAATCTATTCTCTGCTGGGCTGTAGCATGCAATGAATATACAAAGTAATGAAGGCCTACCATATTGCGCCAGATGCATTTTGCTTTCATTATCTCAGTGATCCCAGGGTGAATTAATATACTGCTCCGTGTAATCATGTGTAAATACAGATTGATTTAATCTATGGTAGTGGAATCGAACGCTCAAGCCTCCTGGGTCAGACATGAGAATGAAGGACAATCTCTGCTTCTGCCTGACGGGCCAATATCTGAGAATGGAATCTGATGATGGTATGGTTAACAGTGAGAACCACAGGCATGTATTACATATGTTTTATATAATAATTGTACAGTATCTAGTACTGAAGTGTTGCTTTGCATATTGGTTATAAGTGTTGAGGTAGGATGCTGAACGGTCCATCAAGTGGTTAGCTGACAACAATTGTCAGTTCTCAAGTGCTACTGTAGCTCTAACCGGACTATAGCTAGCAGATCCCTGATGCTTGAAAACACTCTGTAATATACTGTTAACCCGGTTGGGCCTGTGTTTAGCATCTCTTTAACCTTGTCTTGGTGATACTGGGACATGAATCCCTGGCCATCTAGCCCTTTTAAGATGGTGTTTGTACAGGAAGAGCTGTTGGTGTCTGAGATCTGAGGCTTGTAGGGTCCTTCCCCACAGTACTACCATCTTTAATGTCAATTTCACACACGCATGGGCTAATCACTTATGAAAATCCACTGGATTAGAGCGAGGGCAGCCGATGGACCCAGGCAGAGGAAAGCCATGGCGGGGCAGGGCAGGGTGCATGGGGCCTGGTCAACACACAGGGCTGTTCTGGCTCCCTTGCTAGCTACTGTAGATGCATCCTCTGGCTTCTCCACTCGTTCACTCTAATTCTCTGGTATCCGTTCATCTATAAATCTACAGTGTCTATTCCGCATGGCTGATTCGTTGCTCTTTCTTTATGTTGTTCTCCTCCGTAATCCCTCCATCCATCTATCCATCCATCTATCCATCCATTCGTCCATCCATTCATTTATCTGTCAATGTGTTCGGGAGCTGGCAGCCTTGCCTGACCACCTCCTCCTCCTCCTCCTCCTCCTCCTCCTCCTCCTCTCCTTTTCCTCTATCCATCCATTCTCTCTGTTTCCACATTCCCTCTTTCCTGGCTCACGTGGGTGTTTGGGCGTGGGGCCAGGGCTCATGCATGGCACTTCACACCAGGTCTCTGGCATTCGCTCACAGACATGCTCACCCATCCCGTACATGCACGTACACACGCATGCACACACGTGCACTAGCAACTCCACATTCACACCTATAGAGAGACGCATTTACTGGCTTTTGCGCCTCTAAACCCTTTGGTAATAGCTCATGCTTGGGTTGCAGGAATGCAGGAAGAGTATTCCTGTAGATCACACCACCACTTATAGCTCACTACAAACATGTGACAGATTCAGGGTGAGGGATCTGCTGTTTTCTGTTCTCTCCCTCTATTCTCTCCCTTTATTTTCTCCCTCTGTTTTTCACGGATATTTCCAGAACATTGTTACAGTAACTTGGTACAACTAGATATTTATGGATTTCTTTAAATATGTTACACTTAAAGTTGTGTGAATGATAAGAGAGTGTCGTGAAAAGAGGCTTAGGGCTCGACCCACATTTAAAACAATTACTCCAGTGTGTTGAAAGGGAACTCTCCGTAAGATTAATATGAACTGCAATTATATATCAGATAATCATTTTCAATTATTTTTGGTGTATTTCTTTGCTCTTATTTTTCATATTACAGAAAGAATAACGTTGTGATTTACACAGTTTAAGCAGCAACGTAATTGTTTGCTTCTCTCAGTCCTCCAATCAAAACACTCACTGGGCTATCAGAAAATCTGCAAATTAAACTTGGTCATCTTTTGGCGGTTTGGATAATCAAAACCTGCTGGACTCAGAAATTGCTCATTATGCACACAAACCAGTGAAACCACAACAATTTGCTATTGGCACAATGGAAAACCTTGATTAGAAGGTATTTCTTGTTGTTTCATCCTTCGTGTTGTCACTACACAGGTCTCTATGAGAATTCATGAAGCCAACCGGCAGCCAGGCATCACAGGGCACAGTAATTCATCATGCCACATTTGACCTCTCTAGAATCTTTTAGGAAATACTCTTGAATGTGCCACAGGGTTTTCTCACCATACACTCTTCTGTCATATGAGCAGTTTGTCTCACTTGTCTATTGTAAATTATTTTGGACATCTGATTGATTGATTGTTTTGCCCCTTCTACAATGATACAAGTGGCTATTACCATCAATAATAACTTGGACAATGACTACTTTGTAAATAACATCGACTATGACTAATACCCAGGATAAACACAGTAGGATGATATTCGTGCGTGTCAGGAGAGACCAAGATAATGAGGGATGACATGAGTTGGTGCTGACCTCTGTGACGACATTTGCCACGGAGACATGGATCAAACATGACTGATTACAAGAGTAAGGCCTGTTTTTATCCATGGCTCTATCCACTAATGTACTGGCTATTAAGCCATCTGTACGTGTCATATTTATCCAGTGAGCATCACCATTGCAATTCCATTCCATTCATCACCTCTGCCTCTCAGCTGGTTGGCTACTTGAGATACCAAACAATACTGGACTGTTTGTTGTTTATTTGAACTACAAATCTTGCGTCTTTCACCATGCCTCCGCCTGTGCCTTGAAACCTCCCCCCGGGTTCTTCATGTCACAATAATCCTAATCAAGCGCTGGCTCTACGAATCCAAACTCAGTCCTCCCACTCCATTCCCATCTCTCCCTGTCTTCATCTCTCTGGTTGGTGGGTCTACGGTGGACGGCTAGGCTGAGCGGCTGGGCTTTAATGAAGATTGTGTTTCTTCCCAGAGAGGGGCCGGCGGGATTACACAGCTGTCACAGCTGTCAGTCATTCCTCCACCTCTTCTGGAGCTGCTAGAAAGCTGTAGCCATGGCAACAGCGATATGATGACTGCTTTATGTGATGATGTAAACCCTTCGCACCTGTACTTGTTTAATTCTGGCTCCCTGATGCAGAGGGGTAGTGCAGACCCAAAGTTTAGACAGCTTCGTGGCACGAGAGAGAGTCGAGGGCTTGACAATAAAGGTTCTATCGGTTAAAAGATGATTCTGAGATAATTGGCTTTAATGTTCCGAGCCCTCATTGACTTGAATGGTGTTCTCTACTTAACAACATGAATTGGAGTACTTATGATATACTATATAGGTAGAGAACATTGTCAATAAATACATTTTGACAAAAATGCTGATAGTCCCAAGCTCTTGTCGTTTAACTTTTTTCAAATCTGATATATAGCAGAAAATAAGAGCTCAACCGCAGTAGAAAATGAGGTATCATGAGCAAGATTATTTCAAATAAGCCGCAGTAACAATAACAGTGCAAAACAATCAACACAGCAACAAAAAAAGACTTAAACGGGAAGGACTGTTTCTCCTCTGCCCTTCGTTAATTTAACAGAACACAGACAGGTTTGTGTGTGTGCGCGCATGTGTGCCTGTGTGCGTGCATGAGTGTGTGCATGAATCTGTGTGTGTGAGCGTACGTGCAACCGCCTTGCATTATATATGTGTGTAAAATCTAGGTCAGTCCTGCTGCTGTTGTACCCCACTGGTGAACCCTCTGGTGAGACTATTGCAGATCTGAAGTGGTGGTGGGATGTGTGGATATGTGTGCTTATCTGTGTACAGTGTGTGGTTGTTGCATGTGGACACATCCTTTCATCTATCCCCCACCGCCGATGCCATTAAAAATAGACGTTTTCCACTGATAACACATCTAAATCAGTGTAAGAAGGCACTGGATCAGCACTATACCGCTAAAATCTGGTTCAGATGAAATCTAACCCAGGCCAATGGCAATTTTCAGAGGATTATTATCATTGAAATCCTCTCTTCCATGCTCAGGGCATCTCTGGTTGACTGCCCAGACCCTAGTGTGAAGCACTTTGGCCCAAGGACCCCACTACATCTGGTATTTACATGATCACAGACCGGAGAGTAGACACCATGTGGGGGAGAGAGAAGAGGGGGTGGAGAGACAGGGTGGGATTGGAGAGAGATGGAGGGAAGGAAACAAGAGAGAGGTGGAGGAAAAAAGAGAGATACAGTATGCAGAGAAACACTGTAAAAAATGGATCAACCTAGAAAAAAAATACTTCCTGGATCCAGGTAAATAACTAAGGTTTTCTCAATTGAAAATACTACATTTGTTGAAACCAAATACTGCATGTGATTCAATGGCAACTGTTTTATTTTATTAATACCAAAGTATATCTCAAGTTGCAACCTATTGCTTTCAACACTCAACTTACTTTTCCCCTTTGATTAAACCTAATAAAAAAACTAATGAAATACAACCCATTTTTTCATCTTGTTCCAAATTCACTTTTTTAGTTTAGAATAAGCTATCCAATTGGGTTACAAGCAATTTAATAAATTCTCTATAAAACAAGAAAATAAGTTTGTTCAGAAATATAAATAATATTTACATATTCTCCACACAAGACTGTCACATGTAGGTGCGATAAGATCATAAAAAGACATTTGCTTCCTTATCTTTAGTAGTATCACATGCACTTACACAATTATCATTACAGATGCTGACAAGGTACATGGTATGTTTGAATGAAGAATACAATAGACTAGATTAACTGGAATTACATTTACGCTCGTGGTGGGGCAAAAAGAGCAAATTGAAAACCACGCCTCCAATATGCCACGCCTCCAATATGCCACTCCTCAAACTCCTCTGATAGGCTGCCGTCGCTACATTGTCCCACTGCTGTTAGAACCTTTAATCAACTTTAAAAATCACATTAATCTGTCGAATTAGTTATTTGATTTCAGGCAAATTGAATAGAATAGGTTGAACGAACTAAAGCATCATTTTCAAATCATTCCAATCAACTTCATTTGAACAGCAACGTCATTACATAGTTTTTTACAGTGAATAAAGATGGACAAAGCTGTTGCTAAAGAGGAAAGCCGGGAGAGAGCTATGATTTTTTTTTAAATATAATTTGTTTGTGTGTTTTTTATTTATTTTAAATAAAAAATGTATTATTATTATAATGTTTTATTTTTTTAAATCTTAAAACTGCAGTGTTGGTTAAGGGCTTGTAAGTAAGCATTTCACTGTAAGGTCTACACCTGTTGTATTATGTGACAAATAAAATGTGATTTGATTTGAAAGAGAGAGAAGGAGAAAGAGAATAAGTAGTGGAGAGAGAAGAGAGAGAGAGGCTATCCCCAGTGGCATCAATTCCCTTCAACTGCGCCACTATCTCTGTGAAATGAATTGGTTATCATCAAAGGCTTAAGTCTATTGCATGGGAACAGCCTGTATTAACCTTTAAGGGTGCATGACATTATAATACTCAGTTGTCTGAGTGGATTTCACATGCCCCTCGTGTACGATCTCTCTCGTCTGGGGTACCTTTGTTTTTAGAGCGAAAAAAGAAAAAAGAGGGCCAAAGTTGCAGACAGTGGGAGAGAGAAGGAGAGAGTCAAGGAGAAAGATGGAGAGACTGCAGAGAGAAAGAGAAGCGAGAGTGACAGACATTGAGACAGGGAGAGAAGATGGTACGAGAACGAGGGAGAAAGAAGAACAGAGAAGTAGCTACAGAAGACCGTTGTGAAAACAGATGCAGACCTTCAGGATGGAATAATGTGGCGAGGAGAATAATATGACTTCTTAAAGTCCAGGCTGCTGCCAAATCCCAAGATTGATTAAGTCAGAGATTCTCTCTTTATTACCTCAGTGGCTGAGTATTGCTACACGACTTTGGCTTCAAATGTGATGTGCACTGTTCAATTTCAGCTGCATTTATTTCCATCCATCAAAATTAATGCATTCTCAAATGTAGCTTATATCCCAATGTGTTTCGGCCTTGTTGTGAAAACCAGGTGACTTACTTTACCAGTCCATCTTGTTTTCCTATTTCTTAGGAAGAGGACTGTATTTTAAAGTGTATATAAAAACAAGTCTCTAAACTCAAACTACTTTTCCATATTATAGCAAAATACCCTTGTAGCAACTTCAACACCCAGCCCACTATCTCTCTTGTCGTTTCTAGAAAATTGCATTACTTTATGTTCCTCAAATCCTATATCAAAGTGTTACCACGGGAGAATCATTCTCCTCTCATCCTTCCATTTCCCCAAATTTCTCCCGTCTCTCTTTGAGACGTGGGGGGGGGGGGGGGTATGGTAGAGTAGTGTTGGATTCACAGGAAATGCACTGTTAAAGAACACGGACTTTGGCTGGTACTGGGTTTCTTTGATCTGTCCACCTACTGGGCTCTCTTTGAACACTTCTCTTTGGATTAAAGTCATCTGACCCTGGAAAGGCAAAGCTAAGGTTCACGGCTACAAAGTAAGACCGTCTTTTCCAGATGACTCCCCCAGACCCTCTTTTACAGAGCTCGACTTCGGCCCATCAGAAAATGCCTTCACGTTAGTTGAAACCACTCAGTCGCTCAAATTTCAATCCGATCTATTGGATTGTCTTGTAGTTGTTCCATTTCTGAGCCCTAAAATGATCTTATATCCTTCAGTCGTATACTCACACAAATAAATCATGAAGTAGGGCAGGGATCATCAACTATTGTAGATAAAGAAATCTTGAGTGGATGGTCAGGGGGCTGGAACATAATGACAAATAATTTGAAGACTGCAAGTCTAAACAGATATAAGATTTGACTAAAACATAATCATTTCAAACCTTGCTTACATTTGTATATGATCACATATCTCATTATTATGTGTGAAATATTTTGGAACAGATTTAGAAAATGTAAATCACTTGGAGCTGTTTTGCTGTTGTTTTTACAGTCTTTTATGTCCAACAATAAAAAAAAAAGATTTACGTTTCATGAATTTTTTTGCTCAGAAAACATAATCAAATAAAAATACAATAATTTGGCCCGTGGGCCGCCAGTTGCGGAACCCTGGACTAGGCCAGTACAACATGTTTTGAGAGGATATAAATCCCATGTAGCCTTGAACATCTACCCTACAATATTCCCAAATCACACTCACAGTTGTCACACTGAATGTCTTCAGTGTCACTCAGAAGCACACACACGAACACACACACAAACACACACAATCCCCCCAAACACACACACTTACTGGAGGCAGAAATGCTTCCGTCGTCATATTTGCTCTCCCCCTCTTCTCCACCCATGCCCCCTAACACTAACAGATGGAACCATGAGGCAGCATGTAGAGGGGGATCTGTGTCTGTATGTCTGTCTGTCTGTCTGGGTACAGTACCACATGCCCATGCTGTTGTTCCTCCCCACTATGTGTGCCACCAGCCTGCCTACCTGGCAGCTCTCCACCCCCTCTGCCCTCCTGTCCCATTCTCTGTTGATTACCACTGTAATGGATTCGCCACTCTCTCACCACCCATCCTGATGCCCTGCCGCCGCGACGTGATTAAACCTTCAACTGTGGAAACTTCTAGATGTTGTGACAGGGAAAGGTGTCTACTGTATGTTTGACGAGATGAGTCCCGGCGTTTCTGGCTGCGTTTGGAAAATGTATTGCCCTTGGGGTTCGTGTTCTATCCCAGATACAGGAAAGCTATTCGTTTATGTGTGTTTAGTGTGATTGTGTTAACTCGCATGGAATTTAAATGTGCTATTTGCGGGTTGTCACTGAGCTGAGAAACCACTGTGAGTGAATTGGAGGAAGAGGGATTTGTATGTAAGTAGGATGATGATGACGTATCAAGCTGCAGATTCAAAGCAGACGGTCGCCTCTCCCTTGATTGTTTCCGTTGATCAATGAACAAAATAAGCAACTATGGACATGAGGGCACATGTCTGAATGGGTGGGTTTCAGTGTGTGTGTGTGTGTGTGTGTGTGTGTGTGTGTGTGTGTGTGTGTGTATATGTGTGTGTGTTCTAAGATAGAACCCCCCCTCTCTCTCCCCTCTCCTCTCATGTTTACTTGGCTCAGCACAGCGGTGGAATCAAAGAGCAGAAACACAGAGGTATGCTCATTCATCTCCTCGCCTGCAGATTGAGGGTGGCAGCCTTTATTGCACCCGACCCCTGGTGTGATCACAGCGAAGAGTGTGTGTCCCCTCCGAGGAGTGTGGCCTCAGGCCTCCCGCTCCACAATGAAACACCAGCAAAAGCTGTAGTCTCCACCTGCAATCCTGCAAAGACATCACCAAAGAGAGAGCCGAGAATGGCGCATCTTGTTACACTGTGACTCATTGAAGATGGTGTGTTCTAATGTGTGGAGCTGGAACAGATGTGAGGAACTGTGGGTGGTTTATTTGTGGCTAATGAGTTTCTCTCTCATGTAGCTTTCCGTTACTTCATAGAGGATTCAGTGCTCGCATAAATATCAGGAATATGGAAGATGCTCATGGTCTATAAATACAACCCAACGTATATTTCTTTTAGATCAAATCTGGATCTCATCCAAAAGGTTAGTTGTAAAGACGTTCTAAAATCATTTTCAAAGTAACGTTAATTCAGATGTATTTCTCATTTTGTACGTTTGTGGTCCAGGTGCTGGACACTACAGGTTCAGCCATGTGGATTCACTGGCAAGCCAGCACAGCCCTCATACAGTTTCATCACTCCTATGGTTCACAGAACATCCTTCAGTAGATTGGCTCATGTGTTGGTGTATGCTGATTTATGCTACTGTTCTGGTGTACAAACAGACCTCTCAATTGTTGCCCCCCCCCCCCCCCCCCCCCCCTTTGGTACATTTTCCTGGAACTAATGAATTCTTTGGGGATCTCTTATAGCACCTCCTTCTCTCTCAAGCTATATGATTGTGCAATATGTACTGGCCACTGGCCAATCTTTCAGGGGCCCCTTGATTTGTACAGTTTAGCATCAGTTATTGATATTGATTCCTTACATTGGCTCTTTGAAATGACAGGGTAGAGAGCTGCACAGCTGGCAGGGGCAAACAGAGTGTATTGCATACATCCACCAACAGGGTAGAGAGCTGCACAGCTGGCAGGGGCAAACAGAGTGTATTGCATACATCCACCAACAGGGTAGAGAGCTGCACAGCTGGCAGGGGCAAACAGAGTGTATTGCATACATCCACCAACAGGGTAGAGAGCTGCACAGCTGGCAGGGGCAAACAGAGTGTATTTCATACATCCACCAACAGGGTAGAGAGCTGCACAGTTGGCAGGGGCAAACAGAGTGTATTGCATACATCCACCAACAGGGTAGAGAGCTGCACAGCTGGCAGGGGCAAACAGAGTGTATTGCATACATCCACCAACAGGGTAGAGAGCTGCACAGCTGGCAGGGGCAAACAGAGTGTATTTCATACATCCACCAAGGCAGTGTACATAAAATATGTATGGCTTTTGTCAAGCTTGTGTCTTTCCAAACTGACACATTGATATCACTGTCGTTCAATCTGTTCACACTGCTACCATCTAGAAGGCAAAGACTGTACAGGTGCATCTAAGCTGGTATGGAGAGACTGAAAAACAGCTTCTATCTCCAGGCCATCAGACTGTTAAATAGTCACCACTAGCCAGCCTTTGACCATTACCCTGCTCTGAACTTTAGTCACTGTTACTAACCAGCTACCACTCAATACTCAACCCTGTGCCTTAGAGACTGCCGCCCTATGTACATAGTCATTGAACACTGGTCACTTGAATAATATTTAAATACTGTTTTAAACACACTTCGTATGTACAATGAGTGTACAAAATATTAAGAACATCTGCTTTTTCAATGACATAGCCTGACCAGGTGAATCCAGGTGGAAGCTATGGGTTATTGAGCTCATTTGTTAAAACAACTTCAATCAGTGTAGATGAAGGGGAGGAGTCAGGTTAAAGAAGGATTTTTAAGCCTTGAGACAATTGAGACAATGATTGTGTATGATTTCAGTTTATTTTGAGTCCAATAAAAATGAATGGTAAATCATTTATTGTGTCATTTTGGAGACACTTTTATTGTAAACATGTCTACATTAATGTAGATGCTACCATGATTTTGGATAATACTGAATGAATTGAATGAATCATGAATAATGATGTGAGAAATTTACAGACGCACAAATATCATACACCCCCCCCCCCCCCCCCCCCTGCTATTGTAAAAGTGAGAGGTTACCATGTCTTGATAGGATATGATATTTGTGTGTCTGTAACTTTCTCACTCATTATTCACGATTCATTCAGGACTGTCCGTAATCATGGTAGCATCCACATTGATGTACCTTCTATTCTTATTTACAATAAAAGTGACTCCAAAACGACACAATTCATTATTTACCATTCATTTCTATTGGGCACAAAATAATCTGAAACACAACCAAAACAAACAGCAAATACATCCAACAAGTTTGATGTAATCATTGTGATGCTAGGAATATGGGACCAAATACTATACGTTTGACTACTTTAATACACGTACAGTATAAGTGAATTTGTGCCCATACTTTTGGTCCCCTAAAATTGGCGGACTACATTATGTACAACAAGTGCTGTCATTTCTAAACAGCTCAGCCGATATGGATCAAAATACCCTCAAATTAAAGTTGACAGTCTGCACTTAAACCTCATAGTCATTGTATCATTTCAAATCCAAAGTGTAGAGTACAGAGCCAAAACACAAAATCACTGTCACTGCCCCAATTACTTTTGGAGCTCACTGTATATTTATATGTATATTTTTATTAATTCCTTTATTTGTTATTTTTTGTAGTACCGTGTATTGTTTTGTATTGTTAAGTATTACTGCACTGTGGAGCTAGGAACATAAGCATTTCACTGCACCAGCAATAATATCTGCAGAATTTGTGTACCCGACCAATAAAATTGTATTTTGTTTCATATGGGACATACAGTACGGCTATGCTGGTAAATAACCATATGGACAAAATCAGCAATTGGTGTGCAATGTTTGAAAACCAAAATCTTTGAGAACATGTATTTGAGACCTTTACACCAAAGAGAAGCGAGAAATGACGAGATTTGTGTCTGTCCCGTGACCACCATTAATAGCCTAGCAACCGTGTCCCAGAGGTTCCGTAATCTCCCCATCTGTCCAATTAACAGAGGGAGGAGCTGCCAGGGGAACATGGAGGGGGGAAATGAGTGGGATTGGAGCATTAGCACTGTGGATGGAAATGCTGGAGATTGGGATCACAGTTCTCTCCCCTCCAGTTGACACGGTGGCTATTTCTGTGGCTCCAGGTTAACACTTTTCTCCCTGCCCTTTTCTGCCTCGTGATTTCATTAGGTGCAACGCCACTCGTCACTCCGGTGTAGCGCAGGGACCAACTGGGCTCGTGTTCCTGTAATAGCGACACGAGGAATGGAAAAGGCTATACAATTGCATTTAGTGAGCTTAACCCTGGTGTGTAATTAAACCAAGAGATGAAACAGAAACTGTACGTGATGAACACATTGGTTTCGGGAGAACAGAGTTTCTGAGGAAGTTGATGTTTCTTGTAGAGAATGATGTTCTCTATCGTCTTCCACTCATGTCAGGATCATTAGGCAATGTGCTGTTGGATCAAGTTCACTGTCGTGAAAAATACCTTTATCTCTCTTAAATCCTTTGACAGTTTCCTGCAGTTCTTTGGAGAGTATGCTATAATGTCAATGCAGTACACCCAATACTTATTTTCTCTCTATTTTATCCTCAAAGATGCCATAGCCTGAACAGCATTCATGTTCACTGGCATAGCATGCAGCGGAGTCCCTGAATCCTAATTCAAAGGATTTGTTCTTAGTTACAGAGTTGACATTGAGATGATTACCTCATCCTCCGCTCGCTGTATTTGTCCTTTCTTCCGCATCTATGCAGGAAATATCACATCATGCAGAAAACATTATCTAAAGCAACATGTACATACACAGTATGCTCATGCAACACATAGGCACTGTGAAGAAGATATTCTGGTTTTATCATCATTTTTCAAAGTATTTATTAAAATCAAGTTATATATTTAAGAGCATATTGTGTTTTGTGTATGTATTTAGTCATTCACTTACAAACCTTCAACAGTTCCAAGTTAACGTATCCACCATCTGAACCTTTACGCAAATTGTGTTTATGTGCTTAATTGTTTTTTTGTTTCTATTGGCTGAACGCTAACGATGTGGCTAATTGACACAGTTGTTTTGACCCTGGTGATAAGTTCACCTGCCATTTTAGCTGTGCCCAAATGTTGGTCAGGGGATGTCTTTTAAGTTAGGTGAGCCACGGTTTCAGTTGCCAATGTTTTTATGGTTCTAACTTCTGGAGTTGCAGTTTTGTAATAAATATAAGACTGTTGAACAGTTATCTCAGTCTTTGTTTTAAGCCTTTTCAAGTGTTTGAGCTCTTCCACAAGCACACAAGTGCTTTCTCGTGATCCAGGATGTGATATTTGAAGCTGGGTGAATGCTTGTGAGAATTTACGAGTCTCTCTGATGTTGACATGCTCTCTTCTCTACGTGTCAATGAAACGGCTCAAATTAGAGGGAGAGAGAACCTCGGATCCTCTGGGAACGGGAGTTGTCAATCATTAATTCTATTCTTAGCATCGGAAACAATGTCTGGATGGGTGAGAATGGCTAACAAGCTCTATCTACTGCAATGAATCAGTGGTACAGATGCTTGGTGAAAACTCACTAACCATTTCAATCGCAGTGTTTTCGGGATTGGAGGATAAGTGTTCATTTGGAAAGAATTGGACTCAACAAGTGATCGACCAATCCAGGCAAGCAACACACTGAAACATTTTGAGTCAAATGCCCAGCCAGATCAATACCGACAGAATGAACAGAACATTTAATACAAGAATCCAGAAATATTGACAGGGAAATCAGAGGACGATAAACCTATCATCACTACTTTGCCCTTTCACTATATGCTTCTCTTGTAAACATAATATAACATTATTTGCCAAAATCCTAAAAAGACCTCACAGTGCTCACTGCTCTCAATTTGAGAACTGAGATCTCGGTAAACGTCTCAACACTTTGCTAAGACTGCAGCGAAACCTCCCTCAACCTCACCGTCATGCTCTCTGAAACCGTTCCCCCAACTTCACCGTCATGCGCTCTGAAACCGTTCCCCCAACCTCACCGTCATGCTCTCTGAAACCGTTCCCCCAACCCCACTGTCATGCGCTCTGAAACCGTCCCCCAACCTCACTGTCATGCTGAAACCGTTCCCCCAACAATCAATAGAACTGGATCTCCCAAGGGACCACTAGCTAGAATCAATAAATTAAAAGGTAGAATTAGTTTGCCTGGAGAAAGAACAGGTGTGAGAGGAAACTACTCTCTTTGGCACACACTTCCTGCACTCAAAGGCCTTTGCATCTGTCATCTGGCATGTTGTCTCTGTATTGTGAGTGATAAGATCTAGGTCCTCTGGCTTTAGATGGTTCCATTGAATGATGGTGAATTATAGCGTGACACGTTTCTATTCTTGATGTCAGGGCTTGCATGCCATGTACATACATTATGTACAGTGCTACATAATCTGACATTCAGATTTGGTATTCACAGGGGAGCTTTTAAGTAGTATTGCATTTAAGTGGAATCAATGGTAATTTGTTTTGATTAGGAGACATGATACAAAAGAAAGTTAATGTCTTTCACCCCGAAGGTGTATTTTTATTGCTGTTTACATCGTACATCTCACAGCTGATATAAAATGAAAGGAAACATGAAAAGTGTTGACAGAAAGCTGTGTGCCGGCCTAAGTGTGACTGCAGTCTGTCTGTTTTGGCCCAACGTGTGTGTGTGTGTGTGTGTGTGTGTGTGTGTGTGTGTGTGTGTGTGTGTGTGTGTGTGTGTGCTGTGCTAGGCTTGGCTTGGCTGGGGTATCCACTCTCTACCAACACCTCCCACACTCCTACTCAGTCCAAAAGAATAGTGCTGCTGGATCACAATCCAAGAGGGATCCCCATAGGCCCAGGAAAGAGATTCCACACCTCGTGTTCCAAGTTTAGCCACTAGCGTCCTAGAAGTGTTATTTTCCCATCCTGCACTAATTAGAAGCACAAGCATCCCAGCTGTGGAGTTTAATTATCAGCCCAACATGAGCATTTCTCACCATTTCTGTTGTATTATATAGGCATTAATTGATTAGAAACATGTTTCATCCACTAACATCCATCTTAGATCCTTCTCAATTGTAACGGGTCACATGATGATTTTGTGGACCCACACGACATTGTCGTGAATTGAGGACCGCTCAGCCCATTCCTGTCCTTGTCTTTTCTCGTGTCCTGATCGAAACAAAGATCTTGTTTACACTAACATGTCAACATCTCTCTCTGATCAGGATCGATGTTAGCAACTCTAAGCTTTGTCTAATCTCTGATTAGTGCCTGGGGTGAAAAGGACACACTGGCCATTGACTGCCAAAACGACCTATGAAGAGCGATGTTTCGTCTGAAGTATGGTACTGTATATGTTCCCACCACCTTTACAGATGGTTTGTCCCCTTTGAAGAGCGATGTTTAGTCTGAAGTATGGTACTGTATATGTTCCCACCACCTTCACAGATGGTTTGTCCCCTTTGAAGTTACCTGTCATATGATCAACAAATGTAACTTAGTTGATATGAACTACCAACCGTTGCTGGGATCATAGAGAATAACCTCCAAGTGTTATTGAGAATGACTAGTATTTTGTCTTCAGAGCTCTGTAATGGAAGCATTATAAGATTATAGGATTAATGTAATGTTTAAGCGGTGACTTCCTAATTGTATTGTTCTCTACACGTGCGCTTTGTTGTAGCAGACAAAGCATAGGTCACACACGCTTAGTAATAGTTTCCGGCCCACAAAACAATCATTTGTTTTTCACTATCTATTTCTAATTTCATCCATGACCTGCTGTGGACTGTCAGCTATAAAATTAAAATGTTAAACCTTCATGTTGCTCTTAATTGTGCTGCATTTGGCTGCCTTTTAGAACATGTGTGTTAGTTTGGCAGACACCTCCTCAGTGCCCGTTGTAAATCCTCATTCTATGAAGTTTCCGAGTGTTGTGTTACTTTACTATTGAATTGAGATGTAGAGAATGATGCATCGTAGGCAGCAGTAATCTAATCTTAGGCAGAGGCGCTCCAGAGGGTGGGGGATCTCACCGTGTGATTGGAGCATTTATCTCAATAAAGTGGCAGGTACATTATCAAATCTCTGGCCCTGGAGCTACAGTCACACACACGCGTGCAGCCAATCAGACGGGAACACGGCACATGCAGACTCGCCCACTTGTGCATGCACCCACACGTCCACACACATGCACACACGTGCACACATACAACACAAACACACTGTACTGGCACACACATTCATGCCAAGAGCACTTTTAACCCCAAAATTGATACGAAATTGACTAACAACAATAGCAGACACAAATAGTGAAGAGTTGGTCACATAAAGCATTAGCGTAACATTAGACAGATGATATTCTGTATATGCATGTATGGACTGTTTATGCCCCCAGGTTTTATAGCAATAACAGCGACAGTATGATTTTCCCTGCTAAAGGAGAAACAAGATACCCTGCCTCTTTTCATGGTATCCGTGCAGGCTCCTAGCAACACACGCAACTGTTTTCACAACCCAGCTCACTTCCTGTTAAGTGCAACTCTTCCTCGCAGACTAATGGCTGGCTTTTTTTTAAGGGCAGATTATAGTCAATGAAACCCCTCTCTCACCCCTCATCCTCTACCACACCAAGGAAGTCTTCCGTGGAAGTGCCTCTTTAGATTGGAGTCAACAATGTGCTCCTAACTGCCATCATATTAATATTTAACTGCAGTGCCAAGCACCAAGGGGCACATTCTCTCTCTGTCATTTGTCTTTTCCTTACTCTTTTTTTTCAATATGGTGGATTTTTTCGCTTGAAATGCAGTTTTGTTGGCATCATTTCAGGGGGCTTTGTTTTTGTATTGCAGTGGCTTTCAAATGTTTTACATGGATTAGGATATCTTAACTAAAACCTGTGACCATGTTATTTCATTATTTTCTGGATTATATTTCATATTTCAGTGGTTTACATTTTGTGTTTTGGTATAAATAAAGATGATAAATAAATAAATTTAAAAAAATTACAACTCTTTTAATCTCGTTAAGTGATCAGCATATAGGCTACATTGCAGCACGTGTGATTATTTGTATCCCAGTTCAATAAGCGCTTGTGTTGATGGAAGTCCAAAATATACATCGAAATCCATTCCATTCTATTACTTTGCATAATGGAAGTCCATTCCGCTGTGAAATGTGTTTATTATGTCCTCCCGCCATTTATCCTTTCTATAACTATTGTTTAAGAAAAACACTGCAGTCTGCTCCCAGATGAAGAGACAGAATCAGTTAGAATTTGTGGAAGTAATCAATCAAAATGTCCAACCTCTGAACTTCAAATGTCAACATGCCAATTTTATGAATGGTAGATTGTTGATTTGGTCCAATTACTGTGTCAGACCACCTTACAATAGATATCATACGCATGTTATCTGAAAACAGCTTTCTTCCTTTCATTGAAACATGATTCAGTGGCTTGTGACTAATTGCGGTAGGATTTACTGTTGGTTATCTGGTTTACCTTTCCTGTGTTCTCATAAAGCACGCCTGTCAGAGCTGCATGATGAATATCACCGCAAAGCAGGAGGGACACTCCCATCCCTATCCCATTATTTAAAGGCCACTGACTGCTCCTCCCACAACATCCTGCCTCAAACTGGGGCAAGAGAACGTTTGGGCAACAACATAAACTCCCACAACACACATAAGAGATCCATGTGAAATGATGAGGTTTATTGATTGTGTTCTTACTGTTACCGACAGCTTGGACACATTTCCTGACAGATTTCTAAGTGGAGCATGGACCATTGCGTTTTACCTTTTGAAATGTGTCTGCTGTTGAATGCATTGACAGTCGGATTTTGACAGACACACTTGAATGGGCGGTTTGTGCAGAATGCCAAAAATATCTTGTCACTGCAGGAGTGACAAATGAGTCTGTCTCCTACACAAGCTGCAGTGCAGTATTCCACCTTCAGTTTGTTATTGATCACTGAAATTAATGATTTAATTAGCTGAATCCAATGAGATGACTAGCAGATGGTAACCATGACACTTGTTCATGAAGATGGCATGGCATCAATAATGACACGGAGTCCGCACAATGTTTCCTATTTGTGAAAAATATAATTAAATGGAAGAAACTGTTGAACATTGTATGGGTTAAATTGAAAGTCTGCCTCAGAGTTATGTGCGGTGCTGTGTGTTGTGCTTGATGAACCAAAAATCATCAAAGCCCTTTAAACCATGGAAGCGTCATTGTGGTATTCCAGCTAATGACATTCAGGTCAATTGTGAGAGGAAGAGCTTTAGTCAATGGATTGTAGCTTATCGAAATATGGCCAAGAGCACAGATCACACTGAACATAGGGTTGGTAATTATCCATGAATGTTAAGCAGCTCAAAGTTTTTCAGCAGACATTAAGTGGTAGCCTCTGGTCTCTTCCTTCTCCTCAGACATATTTTTTCTCTTTTTCATTATAACCCATGATTTACAATTTGGTGTTGTTTATAAAGAAAAAAGAAGGTCAATGTTCATTTGGAAGTGAAATGAAGTGTCTGACCATACTTTAGTAACTTAAGATCTTATGATGCATTCTCTTCAAATGCAGACTTCTGTACTACCCCTTAGGAATATGTGGAGATTGTCTCTTCATCCTTTGTCTTTCCATGGTCTCTCTGAAGGGATACATAGTTTGGCCTTGTGGAATGCTCATCCGATTGTTTTCAAGCTTTTTGGCTAGATTGTTTGTAGGCCTTTTAGCTAACTAATTGCTCTACTGGGTTTAACAGGGGCTCAACTTGGCATATTCAATATGTTGACGTTCATCTCCGCCAAGGGTTATGTGCAATTGTATTTAAGAGGGCTTTTTGTATTCCATTTCACTCTGTGCTGCAACTGAACTTTACTCGTAGTTGGGTATGGTAGTTTGGGGATACAAGGTCCTCGGCTCGCTTTCATTTTACAGTTATTTTTTATAGCTTTGGCCATCTGAGATGTGATAGCACTTTATTTTAAGTGGTTTTCCTAAAGCAAACCTAATATGCTCATAATAACACCTGTCCAACCTGTTCCTGACATTCTGTAGAATGACAGACGTTTTGAGTGCTCTATGAGACACCTAAACCAGAAGTAACGACAGGAATCTCTTGGCAATAGGACCACCACTAGTATCTGTCAGACAGCAAGGACAGCTCAAAGTAATCCCTGACCTTGGCATTAAGTAGTTCCTGTCTTAGAAGGATCAATAACAAGCAAACACAACCAAGTGAACAGCTCTGTCTGACTCCATCCTTAGTGAGGATGACCCTGTGGGAGCCAAAACATGTCTGTTCATTAATGAACACATGGGGACAGAGAGATCCGACTGGCTCTCCAACAGTGGGGATATAACATTTCTTACTCCAGCCTAATCTGCTGCTTAGAGTTGGGAGTATGTACACTTGAGCCCATGGGAAATCTGTTAAGGCCCTTGGAAATTATGTATAAAAATGTTAACTAGGATAACAAAAGAAAGAAAACTCTCCCCTGAGTTATATATTCAAGCAATAAGGCCCGAGAGGGTGTGGTATATGGCCAATGTATCACGGCTAAGGGCTGTTCTTAAACACGATGCAAAGCGGAGTGCCTGGATACAGCCCTTAGCTATGGTACATTGGCCATATACCACAAAGCCCCAGAGGTGCCTTATTGCTATTATAAACTGGTTACTAACGCAATTAGAGCAGTAAAAATAGTAGTCATACCTGTGGTATACGGTCTGATATACCACGGCAAATAATTTTGCTAGGGTTTCATTTACTCAGGCAAACAGAACATAGGGATAAGCCTTGGGAATGCTCCAGATAGTTTACCCCCTGCCTCTTTTGTGCCGAATACCCGAAGACACCCCATTTCATAAGGCTATTAAATGAACCCCAATCTGATCGGTAGCTAACGGATGCACAGACATCCCCTGAATCACAACTATATATGATACATGTGTAGTATGACAGCAGGGCATTGATCTTGTGTTGATATAGGGGGAAAAAGAACAGCCATGTGTGATGTGTCTTGAGGCTTCTGTCGACATGCTGATACGCAGATTGAAGCCAGTTCCTGCCTGCGAGATCAGCAGCTGAGCGATGAGATGAGTCCACTAATAGGCTGTCATCTGAGGCATTTGGGTCTGATAATTGCAGGAAATGTTTCAGCCTGTTTCAGGCAGACTAGGGTTCTTTGTCCTCCACAGGGGGGGGAATCGGTTTAGGGGTGCAACGTGGGTAAACACAAGGCACCCTCACCCGGATACCACTCAGCTCGAGGCCATCATCTAACACAATCAATTCAAATCAAATCAAATTACATTTTATTTGACACATACACATGGTTAGCAGATGTTAATGTGAGTGTAGCAAAATGCTTGTGCTTCTAGTTCTGACGGTGCAGTAATATCTAACAAGTAATCTAACAATTCCCCAACAACTACCTAATACACACAAATCTAAAGAGGTGAATGAAAATATGTACATGTAAGTACATGGATGAGCGATGGCCGAGCAGCATAGACAAAGTGCAATAGATGGTATAAAATACAGTATATACATGTGATATGAGTAATGTAAGATATGTAAACATTGTATAAAGTGGCATTATTTAGAGTGCATTGTATGAAGTGACTAGTGATCCATTTATTAAAGTGGCCAGTGATTGGGTCTCAATGTAGGCAGCAGCCTCTCTGAGTTAGTGATTGCTGTTTAGCAGTCTGATGGCCTTGAGATAATAGCTGTTTCTCAGTCTCTCGGTCCCAGCTTTGATGCACCTGTACTGACCTCGCCTTCTGGATGGTAGCGGTGTAAACAGGCAGTGGCTCGGGTTGTTGACGTCCTTGATGATGTTTTTGGCCTTACTGTGACATTGGGTGCTGTAGGTGTCACGGAGGGCAGGGAGTTTGCCACCCTCTGGAGAGTCTTGCGGTTGAGGGCGGTGCAGTTTCCGTACCAGGCTGTGATACAGCCCGACAGGATGCTCTCGATTGAGCTTTTGTAAAAGTTTGTCAGGGTTTTGGGTGACAAGCCAAATTTCTTCAGCCTCCTGAGGTTGAAGAGGTGCTGTTTCTCCTTCTTCACCACACTGTCTGTGGACCATTTCAGTTTGTCTGTGATGTGTACGCTGTAGATGGAAGGGGTTGGTCTGAGGTGAAGCTGTACATTAGTCTCCTCTTCTTTCTCAGTTGTCCTGTGCTGTCACTAGCCTGCGGATAACAGCGTCAGAGCACAACATTGTCACGGATTAGGTTGAGCTGAATGACTCAATGAACAACACCACTATTAAGCCGCAGCTTTTCTACTGTGATGAGGTTTGGCGTCGGGGTAAAAGTCAGAGAAAGCTCTTGTGTTACGGCTGCAATGGAGACTTCATTCAGAGTAATAATGTGGAGCTGAAAGGAGAGCTATAGTAGAATAGCTGATGTACTAATCTTTTAGTGCATGAATTGTCAATGTGCTATATGCCTCTGTCAGCGGGTATGAAGGCGTGGTCGGGGTTCTCTATGACATTACTGGTAGACATTACTGGTCTCCATCGATCCGTCCACTGCGCCTGTGGATGATATTTGTATGGTTTGCTTTTTCCAAATGATTCATAAACTACCACCCCTAAAATAATCAATTTCCCATCAATTGATATACTGTATATTGTACACTGTATCTACTTTACCATTTGATGTAAAAACAATATGGTTATTTTAACCCTGTCTGTGTTGTGTTCCCAAGGGCCATGGGGCAGATGTATGGGCAGTGACTGTGGTCCAGGTGGCAGCCAGAGTCGGGCTGTGTGGTGTGCCCACGTGGACGGCTGGACCACCCTCCACACCAACTGTGACCAGTCCCAGCGGCCTTCCAACCAGCAGAACTGCTTCCGTGTGTGCGACTGGCACAAGGACCTTTACGACTGGAAACTGGGTGCCTGGAACCAGTGTGTGTCCGTGTCAGCAAGGACCTTTGGGGGCGTGCGCCCATACTTATGCAATGGGGGTGAGGAGGGCATTCAGACTCGGGAGGTGGGCTGCATACTAAAGTCAGACGAGTCTCCCGGAGACGACAACATCTGTGAGTACTTTGAGCCCAAGCCTCGACTAGAGCAGGCCTGCCTCATCCCCTGCCCTCATGACTGTGTAGTGTCTGAGTTCACCCCCTGGACGTCCTGCTCAAAAACCTGTGGAACCGGCCTAAAGAACCGGGTGCGCAGTGTCCTGGTGCCTCCGCTCTTCGGGGGTTCCGCCTGCCCCAACCTGACTGAGTTCCAGACCTGTAAGCCAGGGCCTTGTAAGGGGCCTGAGGGGGTGTACAGCCTCAGGGTGGGGCCCTGGATGCCCTGTTCTCTCCCCATTTCCCGGCCGGTGCGGCAGGCCAAGCGTAGGAAGGGTAAAGGGGAGGCCAGGGAGAGGCCTGAGGTCAAAGACCCTGATACTAGGGAGCTGATCCAGAAGAAACGGACCAGGAACCGGCTCAACAGGCAGGAGAGCCCCTTCTGGGACATCCAGCTGGGATACCAGAGTCGCACGGTGTCCTGTGCACACAGGAACGGGAGCACGGTGGGTCTCAGGTAAGTGGCTCAGCATCAGTATTTCAGGGTCCTTTGTGCCTGTGTGCTGGTTGTCCTTTAAAATTGTACTTTTAGTCTAAATGGGCAAACCATGATATGTTATTGGTCATTGGAAACCATGTGTTTTTGTCCTTTCAGAACTGTAATTCATCATAGTTAGTTATCTCTTGGCTTGTCCTTAAATAACACGCAATCTTAAAATAGGCACAAACCTGCCACATGTCTAAACAGGCCTTTACAAGGGGTTGTTTTTATCTTCTTCAGAACTGTAAGCACAGTATTATGTTGTGATGTGATGTACTGTACTGATGTACAGTGGATGACAGGTAAGGGAATGGTTATTTGTCTCTGCTTTGCTGTCAAAGCAATGGAGCACTCCCACTTTCTGATGTCTACTTTCAACGGTGGAGATGACAACTCTATATTCACTGGTGCTCATTCCGTGACAGGGATTGAATCTTAGCCAGCACTTTGTAAAGCACTTTGAAAAGTCTCATGTGATCTCCGACTGTAAAAGAGCAGGGTGAGTTGCACCAAGCACCTCATTGTATTGGTATTGTTACGTGTGCAGGTGATGAAAGATAAAAGCATTTCAAATCAAAAAGCTTGATTATTAAGAGTCATTTCAGTTCAACTTTAAAAAAAGTAGAGTCATTTATTTTTAAATGCTGTTGACCAAATACTTTTTATGAAAATCTTTCACATTAGGAGTATGGTTCAGGCTATCAATGACTAAGGTTCTTCACATACTATATCTTATATACGATATACAGTAGACAAGACAGCATGTGTGCCCTTTCTTGCCTTGAAGCTCTTTCTTTTGTGTTGAATGATGTCTTTGTTTTATGCTGAGTGACAATAACTTCAAATGTCAACACAGTACAGTACCTCTCATCTAGGAATCCATGAGGTCTTTCATCTCTAGCAAGGAGAACTACAGTCTCCGTTATATAGCCTTACATCCACATTATGTATGTGTCCCATGCTACAGATTTGATCAATTATGTACTAAATATATTCATTAATGCGCTGTTGGGGCCAATTTCTCAGCAGTGGCTGGGATCAAATATTTCAAAAGAACCGTGAAAACAAATCTTACGCCCTTGGGAATGTAAATATTAATCTTTGACTTGTTTTTTTCTGGTTCTGAAATATTTATTGTTGTTTTTGTCACTCCAGAAAAGTGGAACAAACTTCCCAGCAAACCAACATTGTTTCTGTGAAAGTTCCCAGAACATTTGTTAGGTTGCGGCAATGTTCTCATAGCACAAAAACTGTCCAGTTGCGATGATGATTATACAATATTTGTATAAAACACTTGCCTGATGTTGCAATAACATTCCCAGAACGTTGCCCTCATATTTTGTTGCAGCGGTTTGTTATAAAAACTTTACTGGTACATTGTGTTATTACATGATCTGGAAACCTAATGAGAACATTTGGGAGAATGCTCTGTGATGGTTGTTACAGATGTTATGCACAACATTTTCGTGAATTATAGAGAACATTCCAAGGATATTTCCTTTAAAACATTTTTTGAATCAAATAAAAATGTTCTTATCAAAAACATTCTTTGCATGTTTTTGGGATGTTATAATGTTAGATGAAACCCTAACTAGAACTTAATGAGAATCTTAGCTAATGTTCTGGGAATGTTCCCGGTTTGCTGGGTTCTCTCTGAAGCGATACCCAGTGAATCTAGGCAGTCGTCCTCCGGACATCTTGCTGACTTCATTTCCCATGTTGTTTGATGTACATCTGTCATCATTTGGCCACAGCTTTCTCTTGAATCATTAGACTTTGTTTTAGCCTGGTTGTAGAATAGTGGCTGGCTTTACATGTAATCATATGAAAACAGAATGCATGTGTAGGCCATTTACTGTAGAGTTCCAGCTTACATGTTGGCCTCTGAAGTTTCCATTTACCACCAGAAGCACTTCTAGAAAGTGTCACTTTACATCTTTTAGCTTATGCTTATGTTTCTCTTCACTGGCCACACTGGCCTTCCAACCATTCCACTCACATCAAGGCGCTAAAAAAGATTGTTAAAAGTTTTCGCCCAGGGTTTCACATTCCCTGACCCACATAGTACAGCCGGTTTTGTAGGCTTCAATTGTACAACATGTTTCTTAGCCAAAGCCTCGTGTAAATGAGCACGTTTGGGTTCAATGTGGATATTCTTCAGAAACCAAACTCTGTTTTGTGGAATTTCATGGCATTTCTTGTTGTTTGTCGTATAACCTTTATTGGTTTTAAAATGAGAGGTTTCAGTGTTTTTGAAATATTTTTACTCTCTTATTTCAAGTGAAATTGTTTTGTCTGTCCCCGATCTGTCTGACTGACGGAGATCTTTTTAAAGTATGACTACTTTAAAGACTTTTAAACCCCTACAACAATGCAGAATGTAATAAAAAGTTGACACAACAAAATCATAAAATACTGAAAGAGATCGAGATGCCGTGAAAAGGGTCAATGGACGCTTTAAGGCTTTTTAAGCATGTGTGAAGTTTCATCTGAGTCAGGAAGCGAGCCATTATCCTCACTGTGTCACAGAACCTTTGTTTTAATTCCTGAATGTTGTTCACTGAGAAAGAAACACCAGCGTGCCTTGCTGGCAGCACAACGGAGCTTCGTCGTGACGTCACACCTGCAGGCCCACCACATCAACGAATTCAAAAGGTATCTGAATCTGTGGAGACAGAGGGGTTAAAAACACAAGTCAGGCTCTTTTTCAAGCCTTTTTCAAACCAGTTTCACTCGTTTCTAGCAGAAGTGTGAGAAGCTAGAGGTGAAGTGTGGCATCGGCGTCGCCTAAATGAGAGGTTTCTAAATGAAGCCGAGCTGTAATTAGCAGTAAAAGCTCGTCAGCCGCAGCGCCTCAGGGAAAGGCAATGCACGCAACAGAGCAAGGAACAGAAAATGGTCGGCATTAATTGCTAATCATTTGAAGGAGCTTAAAGAGGCAGCGTTTATTCATTAGCTCTAATTGCAAGTTGAATGATTAAGAGAGTGATTGCTTTTGGTGATTGATCAGTTGTGGTTACTACTCTAATGCTTTTGAGGCACTACCCTTCAGAATTGATGTAGATACTGTATGAACCTAGTATAAGTAACTTTAAGTATTGTATTGTATTACATGTACCGAACCCCTCTTCTCATGGTCCTTTGAGTCGGATTTGAACCAGCAACCATTTCACTACCTAAATGTGGGGGCTGTTGTACAAACCCTTTCCATCTTTTTTTTCTACATTGTTTATTGTTTATTAAGTTGTGATGATTCTGAATGAAGGGTTGAGTACTATGGTTCAATGCCAGTCAGTTCCCTAAGGACTCTTGAATACAGCTTATTACAACATGCTTAGTATAATGTACATTCTACTATAGTACAAGTATTAGTACATTTTAGTATATGATAGTATTAGTATCATGTACTTCCATCCTGCTCATTGATGAATGACCCCTGGCTTCCCATTGTCTTCCGACAGGTGGTGGAGTCACCCAACACAGCCGTCTATCTGTCGTAAAACAATGCTTCCTTGATGAATGACCCCTGGCTTCCCATTGTCTTCCGACAGGTGGTGGCGTCACCCAACACAGCCGTCTATCTGTCGTAAAACAATGCTTCCTTGATGAATGACACACTGCAATAGACAGGACGAAAACCAACATTCCACAAATTCAATCAACATACACCAAATTCTATCTCAAAATGTACCTCAACTGTCTTTGAAACCCACTGACCACTTGTTCTAGGACCACCAACACACACAGGGCTCCCTCAGGACCAGATTTCACATCCACTGTCGCAAATTACAGGCAGCTCGCAGACTGATCTCAGATGACTGACCTTGCCACTCCTCTGCTCTCGCCTCACCTCTGTGTTCCAGTCGGTGTCTGCCCAGGGACCTCCCTCTGACGGTCCAGTCCTGCATCCTTGCTAAGGACTGTAAGCTGAGCGAGTGGGCAGACTGGGGCCCCTGCTCCAAGGCCTGTCTAGACCCAGACCCTGAGTCCCCCCGGGGCCAACGCTCCAGGACCAGACGCGTGCACCAGTTCTCTGTGGGGGAGGGGGAGGACTGCCCACCGCTGGAGGAGACGGAGCCATGTGACCCTCAGGGGGATGGAGTACTGCCCTGCGCCACGTGAGTGTCACTTAGTGTCACGAGGATGTGTGGAAGTTATAGTTTTACACTGAATATATGGTAAGAAAGATACAGAACATTTATGGTAGGCCTAGAGCTTGAATGTGGGTTAAGTCAATGTTGTATTAGCGGAATTTAAAATGATGTGTCCGAATGTAATGTATTACACAGTAGTACCAGTCTGTCGAAAGATACTACCGTACATAGTTCAGGAACCTGATAGGCCTCCAGGAAGTTTTCAACAAATTGGAACCACTTAGTGCACTAACATCCCAAAGTCTACTGGATTCTCCCTGACAGAGGTGATACATTCCTCCTGTTGATTTCCCATTAGCTACTTCACCTAGCTAATTCGCTCTCCTGGGTGGCCCGTAGGAGTTTGTTTGCGTGGGCCTGTGTCTGTGGTGGAGGAGAGAGCATATGGAGAAAGATTGGTGCAAGTGTTTGAGCTTTTGCAAGACACCGACTCCAGTCAAGTGGAGTCTATGACAATATTGTCTGTCCTGTAACCTGCCACGTAAAGACACACACAGATCATATCCCGTCTTTACACAACCATTCACATAACACTTGAGCTCTCCTGTTCCGATTCTGCGAAATACTTCAAAACCACACCATCTATAAAACTATCAGTCGTGACATAGCCTTTAAAATTGACACTTTTCATGACTAAAATGTATCTTTTCATATTACTCATGGGTTACACGGATTGGAAGCAATTAGCCAAACATGGAGCTGATAGCTGTTGAAGTTGTAGTGGAACGATAAGGATTAGTGTAATTCAAGTTTGGCAGCTGCAGCCTCAGATGCAGGTAGAACAGATCAACACACAAGTCACAAATGTGTTTTTATAGCACAGACATGTCAGGGATTTGATTAGCTAAAGAAACATCAGTCAGATTTTAAATGTGTTTTGACAGCATAACCCCCACACACCCATCTCTGTCACCGTCACAGTTACACCTGGAGGACTACAGAGTGGAGCAACTGTAGGGTGGACTCGTTGCTAAGCCAACAGGACCGTCGGCGTAGCAACCAGACCGGCCTGTGTGGGGGAGGGCTCCAGAACCGAGAGGTGTACTGTGTCCAGGCCAACGCTGAACTACTGACCTACCTCAACAACCTCAAAGACAAAGATGGTAATGAGACGTTTCTATATATAACACTTTTCCATAACAATGTCTTTCCTATATATAAGGGACTGATCAAAATGTATTGGGGGGAGGGGCTGGTCCAAATCAAGGAGTCATAAAAATATATACGTCAAAAATATTTTCACATGACCCTCCCCTTTACATGAACATAAATTGAACACCCTTCCACCTCATAGAATTAACTCTAAATCATGTTTACGACCCTGTGTTTATAAACGTTGATATCGACTACAGCATACTTTTGTTTCACAGTCGAGGGACCAAAAAGTCAGTGGTTTGCAGACTACCCCAGACGAGCCATATTTATAATTATATAAAATATATGCAAAGAGTTTACCACCAACAGGTTTCTGTGCCAATGCACCACACGATCAAGAAACGAAGCATACCGACTTAGGGCACTTCGATATCATGGTTGGTGTTTTCAACACCACGATAAATAGACTATGTCATTCCTGACAAACAGAGAATACTTCCCTCCCTACCTTGTAGGCCTACCCAGTATAGAAGGCTTGACAATCAGAGAATACTTCCCTCCCTACCTTGTAGGCCTACCCAGTATAGAAGGCTTGACAAACAGAGAATACTTCCCTCCCTGCCTTGTAGGCCTACCCAGTATAGAAGGCTTGACAATCTCTGAATGACATTCAACTTTTTTGTGTTTTGTAACAGATGGCTCTTTCAGTTTGGATCGATTGAATGATTTTTTTTGCCAGTAAAAAATATATACATATATACACAAAGATTTTTTAAATAAATCTGGGACTTATTTCCATTGTGGTCCCTACTTTCTACTATTTTGTATATGAACACATATACTTACATTACACAGATACAGACAAATTACACAGATACAGACACATTACAGAGATACAGACAAATTATAGAGATACAGACAAATTATAGAGATACAGACAAATTATAGAGATACAGACAAATTATAGAGATACAGACAAATTATAGAGATACAGACAAATTATAGAGATACAGACAAATTATAGAGATACAGACAAATTACAGAGATACAGACACATTACAGAGATACAGACAAATTACAGAGATACAGACACATTACAGAGATACAGACAAATTACAGAGATACAGACACATTACAGAGATACAGACACATTACAGAGATACAGACAAATTACAGAGATACAGACAAATTACAGAGATACAGACAAATTACAGAGATACAGACAAATTACAGACAAATTACAGAGATACAGACACATTACAGAGATACAGACACATTACAGAGATACAGACAAATTACAGAGATACAGACAAATTACAGACAAATTACAGAGATACAGACAAATTACAGAGATAGAGACCAAAAAAATGCTCAGTTTAAGTCCAATTCCTACCAGCTTGTTTGGCGGGTAGAGTATTCTTAAAATGATTAGGGCTGCTGGTGAACCATGATGTGCAGGCATAATCAAAGCCACACGGGATTAGCGCACTCGCTTGGTTTCCATCCAATTGGCGACAGATCTTCCAAAATCTTCATAAAAACAATATGCCATTTCAGAGTTTTTCTTTAGGAAACAACATGACAGGGAAGACGTTGATTTACCGGACATTGAAGACATCGACCAGGTTTCCATATACATTCAGATCCGACCTGGCTCCTCCAGCTCCATCCATAAACGAGGGATATTGGCCAAATGAGCCACACTTACGTGTCCATAAACTCCCTGCGCACGGAACCCGCTAGCGGGCTGAAATTCCACAACATACGGTGATCGCTACATAAATAGTCATATTAAACATTCTTGAAAATACAGGTGTCTCACATGTATCGAAAGCCTAGAATCTTGCTAATCCAACTGCGTTGTCTGATTTAAAAAAGGATTTACTGCGAAAGAATACAATGCAATTATCTGAGCATAGAGCCCCATAAAAAACAACAATTTTAACCAGCACAGGCATAACATGTTCACAAACTGCATTAAAATACATCGTTTACCTTTGACGATCTTCGTCTGTTTGCAATTCCAATGCTCATTGTTACACAATGAATGATTTTTTGTTTTTGTTTATTTTTAGCCCCCAAAAAACTCCCTAGTCTTTGCTAATGCCAAGTATACCCATAACATGATGCACCCATCACCATACTTGAAAATATGAAGAGTGGTACTCAGTGATTTGTTGTGTTGGATTTGACCCAAACATAACACTTTGTATTCAGGATTTTATTTTTATTTTTTTTTATTTTTTTTGTACAGGCGTCCTTCTTTTCACTCTCATTTATGTTAGTAGATTGGAGTAACTACAATGTTGTTGATCCCTCGTCAGTTATTTCCTATCACAGCTATTCAACTCTTTAACTGTTTTAAAATCCCCATTGGCCTCATGGTGAAATCCCTAAGTGGTTTCCTTCCTCGCCGGCAACTGAGTTTGGAAGGGTGCCTGTATCTTTGTAGAGACTGGGTGTATTGATTTATCATCCAAAGTGTAATTAATAACTGCACCATGATCATACTCAATGTCTACTTTTTTTACCCATCTACCAATAGGTGCCCTTCTTTGTGAAATATTGAAAAACCTCCCTTGTCTTTGTGGTTGAAATTCACTGCTCAACTGAGGGACCTTACAGATAATTGTATGTATGGAGAACAGAAATGAGACAGTCATTCAAAAATCATGTTAAGCACTACTATTGCAGTCCATGCATTTTATTATGTGACTTGTTAAGCAAACTTTTACTCCTGAACTTATTTAGGCTTTCCATAACAAAAGGGCTGGAGACTTATTACCTCAAGACATTTCAGCTTTTCATTTTGAATTCTAAATATATTTACATTTCTAAAAAATCAATATTAAATTCAGGCTGTCACACAACAAAATCTGGAAAAAGCCAAGGGGTGTGAATATTTTCTGAGTAAATGCTTGCCTGTACTCGGTGTCACTAACTGTCGTATGTCTTTACGTCACTACCGCAATTTGGGCTTCTTTGCATTGACAATAGTCTCTCTCTCTCTATCTAACCATAGATACTGAAACCACGTAATTTCCTCCCGCATGTTGAAACACACGTTGCTTTGGTACGCAGTTTAAGATTGACTGACATTAAAGGAGAATGTACTAATGATTTTTGTTGAAATGTATGTGCATGTTTGTGTTCCCACGTGTGTTTGTGTGTGTGTGCATGCGTGTGTGTGGGAGTTAGAAGGGAGAGTGTTCTTATCTTCCTGGCGCAGGATTCCTCTTCCTCCCCATCAGGGGGGTAATCTCCCCAGCTGGTACATAGATAGAGGCAGACACAGGCAGACAGTGCCTCAGTGAAGTCTGCAGCAACCACCACTGCATGCATAAACTAAATCACCACGCTCCTAGAAGAACAACTGGTCCAGGATCACCTTACCCTCCCTAAATCCAAACCTTAACCATTCTAGAGGGGAAAATCCAAAACTGACTGCTGATCAGGTTCTAGGGGTAACTGGATTGATCTTATTAGAGCACCTTCAATATACATTTTTAAAGATCAACAAGTGTATCCCTGCAGCGCTTCCCATCCTTATTCTTTCTACAAGTCTCATTCTCATATTGGAAAACCGCTAGACTCCTGTAACAGCACTTAACGTATGCCTCAACATCCAAAACCCTCTCCCTTTCTAGTGACGGTGTTGCTAATAGTTGTATCTCCCTGTGCCTGCAGAGGGTCAGACCTCAAACCAGCAGAAGCCTAGTGTTCCCCCTCTTCTATCCATCAGCTTTGAAGTTACAGGTAGGTGCTTTAGACCAATCCGAACCTCCCCTCTCTGCCCTGTAGGTGCTTTAGACCAATCCGAACCTCCCCTCTCTGCCTTGTAGGTGCTTTAGACCAATCCGAACATCCCCTCTGTGCCTTGTAGGTGCTTTAGACCAATCCGAACATCCCCTCTGTGCCTTGTAGGTGCTTTAGACCAATCCGAACATCCCCTCTGTGCCTTGTAGGTGCTTTAGAAAAATCCGAACCTCCCCTCTCTGCCTTGTAGGTGCTTTAGACCAATCCGAACCTCCCCTCTCTGCCTTGTAGGTGCTTTAGACCAATCCGTACCTCTTCTCTCTGCCTTGTAGGTGCTTTCGACCAATCCGTACTTCTTCTCTCTGCATTCTTCTCCTCCTTGCTATTTCTCTTCTATTTTTTTCCTTTTCCATTCCTAATAATGTTTCTCATTTGAAGTATGTACTGTTAGCATGCATTTCTGTTTTGATGGATGATACTGATGATACTATGATGGAGAGGTTGGCCTCTCCGCAGATTTTGCGTCTCAAGTGGTGTAGTTTTCTGAAACACCAACATGTGTTTTCAACTAAGTTTGCGAATAAACGGTTTCAAGAAGTGGTACGGAAAAAGGGACATTAAAGTATTTGCCTGGCACATCGGGACAAGTTTTTAAGCCTTTGTGGGAATGGTGAAATAACACACGGTTGTTTTTCCAGATGGAATATGCAAAGCATCTGTGAGATGTTTTTTTCCCCTGTTTTTCTACTCTGGCACACCAACAAGCAACAGTCACATTAGTTGCGCTAGGGGACATTTGTTATTGTAGTTTCAATACAATGCAGGAAATACAAGCACATTGTATAAGTCGTGTAATGAAGATGCTGGGTTTTTCTTTATCACAAACACCACTAATCTGTTGGTCGACAATTTCTATTCAGAATGGATTGATGTACTTAGATTTAAGTCTGTTCTGCACACTAATAATACAAGGATTATCAGGCTTTGCCAAATGGACTATTTGTAAGGGAATCATTCCTTTTGCATATCAATTTCAAAGCTGTGCTTGCTTTTCACTGTTCACTCGGCAGAATAATTTTTCAGCTCTCTTTGACTTGATAAGACTCGAAGCGCTGAATGTGTTGTTGGAGCTGTCAGACTTAGGGAGAGAGACGTGTGAGGACATCTTGATCTTCAGATCCTGCTTAGTGAGAAAGTGTGTTTGTGTACAAGTGTAATTGATTGAAAGTGTTGCATCCGCTGATGCAATGTTTGGATCATAGATTGAGTGTTTGAACGTGTATGTGCACATATACAGGTGTGTGCAGGTGTGTGTGCGTATGTGCATTTGTGCATGTGCATGTGTGTGCATGCACGTCTGTTCGCGTCCACGTGGGTGCCCACGTGCCTCTGCACATTGCATCTGTGAGTGTGTGTGTTCATATGCTGTGGCAGAGGGGTGTGAATTTGACAATGTAGCCAATGGTAGTGGATTTTGCCTTGGACAATCTGTTAGGAGATCAAGAGCCTTTGTTGCATCAACCAGAACAAGCGGCACTGTGCTATGTTCCAAAACAGCTTTGATGTGACAGACACACAAAACCACTCGCCAACTTTCCACTCCAACTTTCAAACAAACCCATTTATTCAAGTGCATTTAAGAAACATCCAGAAAATGGTGTCTCACAGTCGGCTTCACTTATCCTCCTGCCGAGAAAAACAATCTCTCTTTTGTTCCTTTGCGTGAAGTGAAGTTCCTCTGCGGGAATATACGCATCGTGTACACAGCTTCTAAATCTGAAGCGTTGCAACAGGGGAATCATGGCAATGGATTATTCTTCATAGAATATGTATGAGAGGAGACACTGCAGCTCTCTCACACCTTCGGTACCGCCTTCATGTGTCTTCAGTGAGAGCGGTGGGCCATGCTTCATGTTGTTTCAAGTGTTAGATTGCGCTGAAAGGTTAATCAGAGTTTATTTATCACCCTGAAATGCTAACAGTGTGCTATCAGTGGGGAGATAAACAAAAGGAAATGACAGCACTTCACAGACCTTGTTTAAAAAAAAAATGTATTTATTATTTAACCTTTATTTAACTAGGCAAGTTAGTTAAGAAGAAATTCTTATTTTACAATGACGGCCTGGGAATAGTGGGTTAACTGCCTTGTTCAGGGGAATAGTGGGTTAACTGCCTTGTTCAGGGGAATAGTGGGTTAACTGCCTTGTTCAGGGGAATAGTGGGTTAACTGCCTTGTTCAGGGGAATAGTGGGTTAACTGCCTTGTTCAGGGGCATAATGACATATTTTTACCTTGTCAACTCAAAGAACTTGATGTATGTAGTCCCCCCATTTGAGTGACAAAGTTACAGAAGGCACAAATATCATACCCCCAAGACATGCTAACGTCTCACATTAGCATATTTTGGGGGGTATGATATTTGTGCCTTCTGTAACTTTATCACTGAAATGGGGGACGACATACATCAAGTTCTTTAATTTTTAAACCGACTATACTGTAAGTATGCCTGTCCCTTATTTCCATGTCTCTAGCATCCCGTCCTGTGGACAGCAAGCTGTGTGGGGGTCCCATCCCCAACACATCCCAGCTGTGTCACATCCCCTGTCCTATCGAGTGTGAAGTGTCCCCATGGGGGGCCTGGGGACCCTGCACCTATGAGAACTGTGACGTCCAAGAAGGGAAGAAAGGTGTGTGGATAAGGCTTCGAGTGGGACTACTGTATGTCGATCACACTTTATTTGGATAGCCCCATATAAACGATCTACAGATGGTCACACTAGCAACAAACAATCAAATACTTGCTAAGGTTAGGGTTAGGTTTAGAATAGAGGTTACGTAAGAGTTAAGTTTAGGGTTAGGATAATGGTTAAGGTTAGGGCTTAGGGTTAGGTTTAGAATAGAGGTTATGTAAGAGTTAAGTTTAGGGTTAGGATAATGGTTAAGGTTAGGGCTTAGGGTTAGGTTTAGAATAGAGGTTACGTAAGAGTTAAGTTTAGGGTTAGGATAATGGTTAAGGTTAGGGCTTAGGGTTAGGTTTAGAATAGAGGTTACGTAAGAGTTAAGTTTAGGGTTAGGATAATGGTTAAGGTTAGGGCTTAGGGTTAGGTTTAGAATAGAGGTTACGTAAGAGTTAAGTTTAGGGTTAGGATAATGGTTAAGGTTAGGGCTCAGGGTTAGGTTTAGAATAGAGGTTACGTAAGAGTTAAGTTTAGGGTTAGGATAATGGTTAAGGTTAGGGCTTAGGGTTAGGTTTAGAATAGAGGTTACGTAAGAGATAAGTTTAGGGTTAGGATAAGGGTTAAGGTTAGGGCTTAGGGTTAGGTTTAGAATAGAGGTTGTGTAAGAGTTAAGTTTAGGGTTAGGATAATGGTTAAGGTTAGGGCTTAGGGTTAGGTTTAGAATAGAGGTTATGTAAGAGTTAAGTTTAGGGTTAGGATAATGGTTAAGGTTAGGGCTTAGGGTTAGGTTTAGAATAGAGGTTACGTAAGAGTTAAGTTTAGGGTTAGGATAATGGTTAAGGTTAGGGCTTAGGGTTAGGTTTAGAATAGAGGTTACGTAAGAGTTAAGTTTAGGGTTAGGATAATGGTTAAGGTTAGGGCTTAGGGTTAGGTTTAGAATAGAGGTTACGTAAGAGTTAAGTTTAGGGTTAGGATAATGGTTAAGGTTAGGGCTTAGGGTTAGGTTTAGAATAGAGGTTACGTAAGAGTTAAGTTTAGGGTTAGGATAATGGTTAAGGTTAGGGCTTAGGGTTAGGTTTAGAATAGAGGTTACGTAAGAGTTAAGTTTAGGGTTAGGATAATGGTTAATGTTAGGGCTTAGGGTTAGGTTTAGAATAGAGGTTACGTAAGAGTTAAGTTTAGGGTTAGGATAATGGTAACGTTAGGGCTTAGGGTTAGGTTTAGAATAGAGGTTACGTAAGAGTTAAGTTTAGGGTTAGGATAATGGTTAAGGTTAGGGCTTAGGGTTAGGCTTAGTGGATAGTTAGTTGAGATGTTGTTGACAGTTGTTGAACATCTACTGAACACCTATAAACCATTTATAAACAAGGCACTGTTTCAGAAGGTTATACAGTAATTATCAGTGAATATAGAGTAGTTGGTGTTATTGTAGCCATTGTGAAGTCCTCTTAAACAAACATATTCTGGCATAAATGTAGTATCTAACATCTGTGGGTGGTTCAACACCCACATGATAATGACACGCTGGCGCTTCGCAATGAAATCCTCTCGTTTGTATCAATTTATGGTCAATTTGATCACATTATGTGTTAAAGTGCCAACAATTAACTAGGCAATTACTTGCTTGCACTTGTACACTAATCCCAGTCTTATCATAGTAACATATCCTATTATTCCATTTCGAGAGAGCTGTTGAAGAGATCAATTCCAATGGAAGACAATTAGGCATATTATGCATTTTCTCAGAGTTTTTATATATTTTTTCCACATGGTTTTATGTATTTTTCATGATACATTTTTCATATTAAATTGAATTATGTGTCTTTTTCCCTTCGGCAGGTTTTAAACTGAGGAAACGGGAGATCAGCAATGAGCCAACGGGTGGACCAGGGAACTGTCCTCACCTGGTGGAGGCTGTCCCATGTGACGAACCCAGCTGCTGGGCCTGGCGCCTCGTCAGACTGGATGAGTGTATCCCCGACGGGGAGCTGCCGTGTGGCCCCGGGACACAGATACCTCAGGTTCAGTGTGTCAACAGCACCGGTGAGGAAAATCATGGAGATAACTAATTATCGGCTAAAGATTATTTCAATTGTTTTTTTCCTTCGTTAATTCCGTTAAACTCAGTCGTTGCTGTGTGATTTTAGATAAAGCTCTGTGATTGCAGTCTATAGGTTTATTGATTTGGTTAATGCACATTATAGAGTCCTTTATTTTCAGTGGACGTGTGCTTGACTAATTCATGTATATTTTTTATTTTACCTTTATTGAACTAGGCAAGTCAGTTTAGAACAAATTCTTATTTTCAATGACAGCCTAGGAAAAGTGGGTTAACTGCCTGTTCAGGGGTAGATCAACAGATTTGTACCTTGTCAGCTCGGGGGTTTGAACTTGCAACCTTCCAGTTACTAGTCCAATGCTCTAACCACTAGGCTACCCTGCCAATGGGCAAAACTGACTGAAATGACGTTGTTACAACCAGAAAATGGTTGAAATGTTGTCATTAAGAAGTTATTTCAACCAGTATTTCCTGCTAAGCTAGCATAGTACAATAAACCTGTACTATGGTATTCTGACTTAATATTATGCTCAGAATTCGCCACATTGTTAGCTCAGCTCCCTGATCCCCCCCACAAGAGTAGCCCACCACTTCCAGATGAACTATTTACATCTAGTGATGAATAAAGGTGTCCGCATGCTTCCCAGCCGAAACAGTTCGGAAAAGTTTGTGCATACAGTGCATTCGGAAAGTATTCAGACCCCTTGACTTTTTCCACATTTTGTTACATTACAACCTTATTCTCAAATTGATCGAATAAAAAATTGTCCTCATCAATCTACAACAATACCCCATAATGACAAATCGAAGTTAGCAAATTTCTTAAAAATAAAAAACAGAAATAACTTATTTACATAAGTATTCAGACCCTTTGCTATGGGACTCGAATTCGAGCTCAATTGCGTCCTGTTTCCATTGATTAACCTTGAGATGTTTCTACAACTTGATTGGAGTCCACCTGTGGAAAATTCAATTGATTGACATGATTTGGAAAGGCACACACCTGTCTATATAAAGGTCCCACAGTTGATAGTGCATGTCAGAGCAAAAACCAAGCCATGAGGTCGAAGGAATTGTCCGTAAAGCTCCGAGACAGGATTGTGTCGAGGCACAGATCTGGATCTGGAGAAGGGTACCAAAAGATGTCTGCAGCTTTGAAGGTCCCCAAGAACACATTTGCCTCCATCATTCTTAAATGGAAGAAGTTTGGAACCACCAAGACTCTTCCTGGAGCTGGCCGCCCAGCCAAACTGAGCAATCGAGAGTTCTAGAGTTCCTCTGTGGAGATGGGAGAAACTTCCAGAAGGACAACCATCTCTGCAGCACCCCAACAATCAGGCCGTTATGGTAGAGTGGCCAAATGGAAGCTACTCCTCAGTAAAAGGCACATGACACCCCACTTGGAGTTTGCCAAAAAGCTCTTAAAGACACGCAAACCATGAGGAACAAGATTCAATAACCCATAATGATAACTCTTTGGCCTGAATGCCTTGTCTGGAATGAATGATGAAAACCTGCTCCAGAGTGCTCAGGACTTCAGACTGGGGCGACGGTTCACTTCCAAACAGGACAATGACCCTAAGCACACAGCCAAGATAATGCAGAGGTGGCTTCGGGACAAGTCTCTGAATGTCCAGCCAGAGCCCAGACTTGAACCCGATCTAACATATCTGGAGGGACCTGAAAACAGCTGTGCAGCAACGCTCCCCATCCAACCGGATAGAGCTTCTGCAGATCTGCAGAGAAGAATGGGAGAAACTCCCCAAATACAGGTGTGCCAAGCTTGTAGTGTCAGACTCAAAAAGACTCGAGGCTGTAATCGCCGTCAAAGGTGCTTCAAAATGTAAATTCTTATGTAAATGTCATATTTAATTAAAAAAATTAATGTACTTTTGCAAAAAAATCTAAAAAACTGTTTTCGCTTTATCATTATGGGTTATTGTGTGTAGATTGATGAGTAAAAAAAATATGGAATACATTTTAGAATAAGGATCTAACTTAACAAAATGTGGGAAAAGCCAAAGAGTCTGAATACTTTCCGATTGCACCCTGACGACATTTTATTACATTTTTGTTTATTTTTGACTTCAGTGAGGTTTTTTTGGGCTGTTCGGGCACATACAATTTTTTATGGAGGCAAGTTCGGAGCCGAAGTCTACGCCCCCTTCGTCGGTGAAGAGAGTCTTCAATAAAGGCGACTAATTTTCGAGCACATTTTTTGATTGAGAAACACTGCACCAAACATCATAGTTAGATGTAAAATTGAGTGGCTAAGATCTCCTTGGCAAAAACGTCAAAATTAATGACAGTGATATCTTAGACTAATTCTGATTATTTTGAGGAAATGTATACTGGCTACGGCATCTCAAAATGGACAAACAGTACTATTGACACTTTGCGAGCACACTCATTTAGTTTGTCTAACCGAATTCAGCTAGGCACCAGCCGAACTGAAGCATGCTGATGCCTTAAATCAGGGTCTCACCCTCTGGATAAAAAAATCATATGTTGCTCAAGGTGACCTCTCTATCAACCCTCTAACATATGGCTATACTGTAACTGAGTGAAGAGCTGGGTACGACTAGAGAGAGAATGGTGGTTAGCCGCCCTGCCATTTATCACGGCTGCCATTTATCATGGAGTTCTCTCCAGACGACCTCCCCCACCTCACATCCCCCTCCCCCTCTCCTTTAACACTTCCCTAGCTCAGCAAAGCCACATATTGCCCTCCCCCTTTTCACTCTCTTAGCCAGAGCAATTAAACCCTGCTCGCACTAAATCAAATCAATTCTCTCTGGCCCTGAGTCTCGGGGACTCCCTTAACTTTGCAGCTTCGTGGTTTTACTGCTGCACTTTATTACTGAAGAATGTTTGACTGAAGACAATGGCAGTCGGTGCAGAGAGATGCTGTCTGTGTTTTTCAGCCGATTTCAAAATGTGTGTGTGATTGACAAAGATGCTATGTTATCAATCCCAGGTATAGTCGCCATTCCTAGTTTGAGCGTTATGAACGAGATGTGGAGAGATATCGAAGAGATACACGGAGAAAGATACAGGCACTGTAATGGATTGAGTCCAAATCACACTCCTACGGTACTCCTTTGACAATGACCTCTTTATCATCCTCCAAATTCGGAAAAACTGAAACATCCGACGTTACATTGTCATCTCACCTCACCCAGGACACATACTGTACATGTCCATCCACTAGTGGAATTCAGGGTTATTGCCAGGTCAGGTGATGTCTTCCTAGTAGCTTTGTGAGAGGCACAACCTCTTTGTGTTTTTCTAATTATCTTGACTGGCGTTGACTGATTCCCTCTGTCTCCACTGATGTTTGTTGTGTTATGATTTTGTGCTACTTTTTGCCCTAGAGACTTTGGGCTCAATGTCTGTCTGCCGTACTGAGGCTGAATTTTATGAAACTGCCACACCAACAACAAACAGCCACACCGCAGACAAAAGTCTATACAAATGTCATTGAAACTCCACTGTCGATACTGAGCGTATCTGATCTACACTGATATTAACAGTTCTGACTCATTTAAAATGAACTGTTTTTCTCAGTTCACTAAGCCTGGAGTTTTTCTAATAAAGGGTGTTCTGTTCATTCATGTTTTTGTCACCGTGAGAGCCACTGAGTTTCCTTGTCACTTCGCATTTCCACACTGTCTCGGGTTCAGTCACAATTGGTTCCCCGAATGCTCCTCAAAGTGACATCTTAATGTAAAGGCGGGGCCGATCGGAGGGTTTGAAGCTCAACTCATCCTCAGCCTGAAATTGCAAAAATCAACGGTCGGAAGATCCACATTTACTCTGCCGAGCCATTGTGTTGCTCGTTTTGGTTTTCGAAGTGTCTGGAATTCAGTTCCTTGCAACATGGTAGCCCTTTCCTAATATTTTTCATAATTTCATAATTAATTAACATAACAGAAAATCCAGTGTATCCAAACGGTTTTGTTATATTTCTATATAAATCTTATACATTTCGACTCTATATCTGACACGGTACAGGTGGCTGTACGCTCATAACCATCTGTGTGAGGAATATACTTTTGTTTCAAAGTAGATGTGTTTGTGTGACCCTGATTTAGCCCACTACAGTAAAATGTTAACCTGTTAAAAGCACATACAGAATATGTGGCTTAATAGTATAACTCACTGAAGTGGTCATGAATCATAAATATGTAAGTGAAAAATGTTTAAGTCCCATGTGAGTTTGTACTTACTATGTCCAAAGCTAATTCCGTCTTCAGATCGAGTTGCGTTGAGAATATCGCCGTCATTATTAATATGTTGTACAGATTATCCTCGATAACCTTAACCCAACACGTTATTAAACAGTTACCAAACATTTGACCCAGCTGTGATGTCAGAAGGAAGACAACAGATCAAGTTGAACGTCTGTGTTAATTAATTGTATGGGTTGAAATTGATTAGCATTCAATGACACTAAGGAAACATTATATAAACAACCCCACCAATGGACCAGAAAATTGTAGTGTGGTTTATCATATTGTAGACATTATAATGGAGGGTGGTTTGAATCCCGAGCCGACCAGGTGAAAAAATCTGCCAATGTGCCTTGAGCAAGGCACTTAACCCTAATTGCTCCTGTAAATTGCTCTGGATAAGAGTCTGCTAAGTTATATAAAGTGTAGTACAATTATAGATTCTGTTTTTGTTTGAGATTTTTTTCTGTATTGAAAAAGTATATAACAGTTCCATCAATGATTGGTTTTCTATTGTGCCACCCAGGTGACATGGTGGACAAGGAGCTGTGTGGGGGAGCCCCTGCCCCTGAGCCCATCGCCTGTGATGTGCCTTGCCCTAAGGACTGTGTCCTCAGCGACTGGACCTCCTGGTCCTCCTGCTCCCAAACCTGTTCCAGCAAAACCATCGAGGGCAAGCAGCTGAGGACCCGCTCCGTACTGGCCTACAACGCTGGCGAAGGTGACTATGAGACTATGTACTGTAGATGGTGTATTCTGTATTGTATATCTACTGTATTGTATATCTACTGTAATGTTAATATACCATGTTAAAGGGGTCTTTCTCTTTGTATAGCTTTCAAGTCACACTGCCCTTTAAAGATTCTGTCCCTCTGTCTGCTATTGTCTTTTACTGTCCCTCTGTATGTTACTGTCTGTTACTGCCTGTCTGTCCCTCTGTCTGTTACTGTATGTTACTGTCTGTTACTGTCTGTCTGATCCTCTGTCTGTTACTGTCTGCTACTGTCTTTTGCTGCCCCTCTGTCTGTAACTGTATGTTACTACCTGTCTTTTACTGTCCCTCTGTCTGTAACTGTATGTTACTACCTGTCTTTTACTGTCCCTCTGTCTGTAACTGTCTGTTACTACCTGTCTTTTACTGTCCCTCTGTCTGTAACTGTCTGTTACTACCTGTCTTTTACTGTCCCTCTGTCTGTAACTGTCTGTTACTACCTGTCTTTTACTGTCCCTCTGTCTGTAACTGTCTGTTACTACCTGTCTTTTACTGTCCCTCTGTCTGTAACTCTCTGTTACTACCTGTCTTTTACTGTCCCTCTGTCTGTAACTGTCTGTTACTGCCTGTCTGTCTGTCCCTCTGTCTGTAACTGTATGTTACTACCTGTCTTTTACTGTCCCTCTGTCTGTAACTGTATGTTACTACCTGTATTTTACTGTCCCTCTGTCTGTAACTGTATGTTACTACCTGTCTTTTACTGTCCCTCTGTCTGTAACTGTCTGTTACTACCTGTCTTTTACTGTCCCTCTGTCTGTAACTGTATGTTACTGCCTGTCTTTTACTGTCCCTCTGTCTGTGACTATCTGTTACTGCCTGTCTGTCTGTCCCTCTGTCTGTTACTGTATGTTACTGCCTGTCTTTTACTGTCCCTCTGTCTGTGACTATCTGTTACTGCCTGTCTGTCTGTCCCTCTGTCTGTTACTGTCTGTTACTGTATGTTACTGTCTGTTACTGTCTGTTACTGTCTGTTACTGTCTGTCTGTCCCTCTGTCTGTTACTATATGTTACTGTCTGTTACTGTCTGCTACTGTCTTTTGCTGTCCCTCTGTCTGTAACTGTCTGTTACTGCCTGTCTGTCTGTCCCTCTGTCTGTTACTGTATGTTACTGCCTGTCTTTTACTGTCCCTCTGTCTGTAACTGTCTGTTACTGCCTATATGTCTGTCCCTCTGTCTGTAACTGTCTGTTACTGCCTGTCTTTTACTGTCCTTCTGTCTGTAACTGTCTGTTACTGCCTGTCTGTCTGTTACTGTATGTTACTGTCTGTTTCTGTCTGTCCCTCTGTCTGTTACTGTATGTTACTGTCTGTTACTGCCTGTCTGTCCCTCTGTCTGTTACTGTCTGTTACTGTCTGTTACTGCCTATATGTCTGTCCCTCTGTCTGTAACTGTCTGTTACTGCCTGTCTTTTACTGTCCTTCTGTCTGTAACTGTCTGTTACTGCCTGTCTGTCTGTTACTGTATGTTACTGTCTGTTTCTGTCTGTCCCTCTGTCTGTTACTGTATGTTACTGTCTGTTACTGCCTGTCTATCCCTCTGTCTGTTACTGTCTGTTACTGTCTGTCTGTCCCTCTGTCTGTTACTGTATGTTACTGTCTGTTACTGTCTGTCTGTCCCTCTGTCTGTAACTGTATGTTACTGCCTGTCTTTTACTGTCCCTCAATGTTACTGTTTGTTACTGCCTGTCTGTCTGTCTGTCCCTCTGTCTGTTACTGTTTGTTAATGTCTGTCTGTCTGTCTGTCTGTCTGTCTGTCTGTCTGTCTGTCTGTCTGTCTGTCTGTCTGTCTGTCTGTCTGTCTGTCTGTCGGTCTGTCTGTCGGTCTGTCTGTCTGTTACTGTCACTGTCTATCACACTGTCTGTTACTGCCTGTCTGTCTGTCCCTCTGTCTGTTACTGTTTGTTAATATCTGTCTGTCTGTCTGTCTGTCTGTCTGTCTGTCTGTCTGTCTGTCTGTCTGTCTGTCTGTCTGTCTGTCTGTCTGTCTGTCTGTCTGTCTGTCTGTCTGTCTGTCTGTCACTGTCTATCACACTGTCTGTTACTGTCTGTCTGTCTGTACCTCTGTCTGTCACTATGATTTTTTGTTTTCATTGAAACATTTGGCTAAAAGTTGATCTGCATGTTGTTAACCTCTCCACAGTAACTGCAATGGTAGTGGCATGGATCACAGTGATGGAGGGTAACACTTGTGATTGAAACTAGCTGTTCGCTACATTTAACCTTAGCGATATGTTGGCAAATTACAAAATAATTGGATTTCTGTCCATGTTATAGGCTTTACTGTAGTTATACCTCGACAACCTTTGGGCACCATAGGTTTGATTTAAAATCCTAGTAGCAATAGATGTAGTGAAAGAAGTAGTTGCTTTTGGTTTTGTTGTTGTACAGTAAGTAAGTATAACTCATTCTTCAAATGTATTTACGCGTTCTCATATCTTGATGTGAGAATTTTAACATTCTATATCAATGTTTTCCAAAGGACTTTCAAGGGTGCCAAAGATTCCAAAGCTTTCTGGTACATTCTATTGGTATCTTTAAAATTAGTAATAGTACTAGTAGTAGTGGCAGTAGTAGTAGTAGTACTATTAGTAGCAGTAATAGTAGTAGTAGTAGTATTAGTAGCAGTAATAGTAGTAGTAGCAGTAGTCGGTGATGAGTAGTGGATATTGTTAGCGTAGAGTTTTGGGTAGATGATTTAAAGGGACAAATCATTGTTGAAACATTTAAAAAAGTGTCACTGTTTCAGTAAAATGGGGTGGGGCTGGAGAAATGTAACCACTCTAAAATGTATAGACAGAGATATGGATGCAAGGATTGATTATCCATTATATCAAAGGTATGGTTTTAAACCTGTTTTGAGGCTGTACAGTGTTTGTTTACATTGACTTTGTTTACAAACATTAGAGTTAAACAAGCTGATATTTTAGCTTCTGATGGGGTACAACAGTTAAAACTCTTCAGTACCCGCTCCTTTTTTAAGGTTTTCGCCTAAAATTACATACCCAAATCTAACTGACTGTAGCTCAGGACCTGAAGCAAGGATATGCATATTCTTGATACCATTTGAAAGAAAACACTTTGAAGGGGAATATAACACATTACATCTGGAAAAGGTAATACAAAGAAACAAACATGCGTTTAAAAAACTAATTGTACCATCATCTTTGAAATGCAAGAGAAAGGCCATAATATATTATTCCAGCCCAGGCACAATTTAGATTTTGGCCACTAGTTGACAGCAGTGTATATGCAAAATTTTAGACTGATCCAATGAACCATTGTATTTCTGTTCAACATTTTGTATCAAGACTGCCCAAATGTGCCTAATTGGTTTAATAATAAATGTAATCAAATCCAACTTTATTTGTCACATGCGCCGAATACAACAAGTGTAGACTTTACCGTGAAAAATGTGATTACTATTATTTGACCATGCTGGTCATTTATGAACATTTGAACATCTTGGCCATGTTCTGTTATAATCTCCACCCGGCACAGCCAGAGAGGACTGGCCACCACTCATAGCCTGGTTCCTCTCTAGGTTTCTTCCTAGGTTTTGGCCTTTCCATGGAGTTTTTCCTAGCCACCGTGCTTCTACATCTGCATTGCTTGCAGTTTGGAGTTTTAGGCTGGGTTTCTGTACAGCACTTTGATATATCAGCTGATGTAAGAAGGGCTATATAAATACATTTGATTTGAAATGCTTACTTACAAGCCCTTAAAACCTCTTACCGGAAACGGGATCCGTGCACTGTCAAAATCGACAACAACGGTGAAGCTGGAGCGAGCCAAATTCAAATGACAAAATCCTAATAATAAACATTCATGAACATACAAGTGTCCTACATCATTTAAAAACGTAACTTCTTGTTAATCCAGCCGCTTTGTCAGATTTCAAAAAGGCTTTACGGCGAAAGCATACCATGCGATTATCTGCGGACAGCGCCCCACACACAAAAGCATAAAAAACATTTTCCAAACCAGCAGAGGCGTCATAAAAATCAGAAATAGAGATAAAATAAATCACTTACCTTTGAAGATCTTCCTCTGTTTGCAATCCCAAGCGTCCCAGCTATACAAAAAAAGTCAGTTTAGTTGGCGCGTTTGATTCAGTAATCCACCCATTCCACTAGTTCAACATGCAAAGAAAGGAATCCCAGAAGTTACCAATAAACTTTGTCCAAACAAGTCAAAAAACGTTTCTAACCAATCTTCAGGTACCCTAATATCTAAATAAATTATCAAATTTAAGACGGAGAATAGTGTGTTCAATACCAGAGATAAATAATGAAGTGCGTACCCTCATCCACACACGCCACAAGACTACAGTCCAAAAAAAACAAACCTGAAACCCTTTTTAAAGACTGTTGACATCTAGTGGAAGCAGGATGGACTTTCCTCGGGTTTTCGCCTGCAATATCAGTTCTGTTATACTCACAAACATTATGTTAACAGTTTTAGAAACTTCAGAGTGTTTTCTATCCAATGCTACCAATATGCATATCCTAGCTTCTGGGCCTGAGTAACAGGCAGTTTACTTTGGGCACGTCATTTATCCGAACTTCCGAACACTGCCCCTTAGCCCTAAGGCCCTTAACCAACAGTGCAGTTCAAAAAGAAGAAAATATTTACCAAGTAGACTAAAATAAAAAGTAATAATAAAAAGTAACACAATAAGAATAACATAACAAGGCTATATAGAGGGGGCACCGGTACTGAGTCACTGTGTGGGGTACAGGCTAGTTGATGTAATCTGTACGTGTAGGTGGGAGCGAAGTGACTATGCATAGGTAACAAACAAACAGCGAGTAGCAGCAGTGTACTAAAGGGAGGGGGTGGGGGGTCAATGTAAATTGTCCTTTGACTATTTTATGAATTGTTTAGCAGTCTTATGGTTTGGGGGTAGAAGCTGTTCAGGAGCCTTTTGGTCCTAGACTTGGCGCTCCGGTACCGCTTGCCATGCGGTAGCAGAGAAAACAGTCTTGGGTGACTGGAGTCTCTGACTATTTTATGGGCTTTCCTCTGACACCACCTATTATATAGGTCCTGGATGGCAGGAAGCTTGGCCCCAGTAATGTACAGTAATGTCACCTGTGGATCTGTTGGGGCGGTATGCGAATTGGAGAGGGTCTAGGGTGTCCAGAGGGATGCTGTTGATGTGAGCCATGACCAGGCTTTCAAAGCACCTCATGGCTACCGACGTGAGTGCCACGGGACGGTAATAATTTAGGCAGGTTACCTTCGCTTCCTTGGGCACAGGGACTATGGTGGTCTGCTTGAAACATGTAGGTATTAGACTCGGTCAGGGAGAGGTTGAAAAAGACAGTGAAGACACTTGACAGTTGGTCCGTGCTTTGCTTTGAGTACACATCCTGGTAATCCGTCTGGCCCAGCGGCTTTGTGAATGTAGACCTGTTTAAAGGTTTTGTTCACATCGGCTACCGAGAGTGTTATCACACAGTCATCCAGAACAGCTGGTGCTCTCGTGCATGCTTCAGTGTTGCTTGCCTCGAAGGGAGCATAAAAGGCATTTAGCTCATCTGGTAGGCTTGCGTCACTGGGCAGCTCGCGTCTGGGTTTCCCTTTGTAGTCCGAAATAGTTTTCAAGCCCTGCATCATCGATGCACTTATTGATGAAGCCGATGACTGAGGTGATATATTCCTCAATGTCATTGGATGAATTCCAGAACATATTCTAGTCTGTGCTGTTCAAGTTCATAACTGTGCACTATCCTCAAACAATAGCATGGTATTCTTTCACTGTAATAGCTACTGTAAATTGGACAGTTAGATTAACAAGAATTTAAGCTTTCTGCCATATCAGATATGTCAGATATGTCCTGGGAAATGTTCTTGTTACTTACAACCTCATGCTAATAACAATAACCTACGTTAGCTCAACCGTCCCACGGGGGACCCACCGATCCTGTAGAGGATTAACAAAGTTTATTAGGCATTTTTTAAGCTATATTCTTCTAGTCCACATAAGTCCAAATATGGTTACAGAAACTGCATATTGGGCCTTGAAAGTTTTTCGGATTGGTGTTCTTCCCCACCAATGTGGAAAGGCACCAATGTGGAAAGTCTTCACATCATCATGTATGCTGCTTCAATATTTTTTTTACATTTTCCTGTTTGAAGAATACCTCTCAAAATATAGATATTTTAGCAGTCAAGTGTGCCGTCTGTTAGGTGATCCCAAGCTCCAGTGTCATAAGCCGCATACTAAATGTAACCACGCTAGCTCAGACACCCAATACATTATGGATGTCTTTCCAAGTAAATTTTGTGAATAAGTCAGAAAAGGGATGAAATTCATACCGCAAACATGAATGAACCTATATTCCACGAGCCGCAGCCTTTGCGTAGCATTAAAGCAGCTCAACTTGTCACATTAAGACTGGACTGATTTAGCTTCACCATTCATAAATCATCCACTACAACTCCCTGTAGAATCGACATAGACATTACCTCTTCCCAACCCAAACCACTTTTCTAGGTCAGTCTGGGCACCATCTGTGGCTTACTTGTCTGGTTAGTTTACGCTATTGGCAGAACCAGCAAACCAACATGGTTAGTCAGCGATGTAAGCAGGTAGCAGTCAGCAGAAAGGAAGGAGGAGGAGGTCTGTTCGTTTGCCATCAGGTTTAGATTAGTCTGAGTTGGCATTCCACATTGACCGGCCTGTGAACAACACCACTGCTGCTCATTATGGAACAGGTTGGCTTTCATCTCAGAATGTTGCAGGTGTGGAGGACTTACAGTCCCACAATGCCCCTTCATCACTGCCCAAACCTGTAAGTGTCTGCAATTACTCTGAAGCACTAAGGGCTCTGAATCTCACTCTATCGACCCACCTGCCTCCACTGAGCAGAGATGAGAGAGACAGAGAGACACAGAGCGAGAGACCGACAGACAGAAAAGAGAGAGAGAGAGAGAGAGCGAGAGAGAGACAGAGAGAGAGGTGAGGAAGGGACAGAGTGATGTTGGTTGTGTTGGATGTTTTAAATCCGACAGAGATGGAGAAGTGGGTTGGTAATCAGACTTGCAACTAGCAGTAGGAGGAGAGGAATCGTCTGAGCCTCAAAGTGGGCTGGAGGATTAAAATGCATTGTCAATCACCGGGGGAGGTCTTTCATCACAATCATGGACTGTCACTATCAATAATTGGCTGAATCTTTCAGACTGTGTTCTGACAGAATCGGACATTATTTAAAGGCTTCATGTATAAGCCAGAGCCTCCCTGACTGATGACATTGGGACTACCCTGTATATGTGTGTGGTGTGGTAGAGAATTTGAACGTATTGCTTATCATATGTTGCACTGTCATTGTGCACGATGCCGGACCTCTATAAAATAACTAATCAGCTGGCCCTTTCTGTGTGCGTGCGTTTGTTTGTGCGTGCGCGTGTGCATGTGTGCGTGAGTGTTCCTAGGTGGCGGCATGTGCCCCAACAGCAGTTCTCTGCAGGAGGTGCGTAACTGCAACGAGCATGCATGTACAGTGTATCACTGGCAGACTGGACCCTGGGGCCCCTGTACTGAAGATCCCTCAGCCTCAGCCCTCAACACCACCACTGCTGCTGCTGGCCCAAACACCAACGGGCAGGGCCCCTGCTCCCAGGGCATGCAGACACGCAAGGTCATCTGTGTCCGGGTCAACGTGGGACAGGTGCCGCCCAAGAAGTAAGAACATTTAGGCCCTAGGTGTGTATGCGTGCGTGAGTTTGTGTGTCTGCGTGAGAGAGAGAGAGCTAGAAAGTTATTTAGAAAGGTATGACAAGCAGTCATACAGTATGAAGAGTCGCTTTCAAGCCCTATCTCTACTCCACAGGCAAGCCCAGATAAATAAATATATATGCCGTCCCAAACAGGCTAATTAACCCTGTTCATTTAGGCCTGTGTAATTTCCCACTGATGATAATGACAGTAATTAAGTAGCTTGGATACTTTAAGGCAATTAAATCACCACAAGATGAGAGCTGCAGGATGTCGATGGTTTGCAATGCAGAACATAACACCGCAGCCTCAAAATGCATCGATAAGTTTACTTTACAGTTAGCCTAAAGTTCTGCTCTTGCATGGGTGCTGATTTGCTTTGCTAGGCTTACCTAGTCAGGATGTTATGTTTATTTAACTAATTAACCTGCTGTATGTAAGATCCAAAAATCTTAACCTTGAGTCTACAGTTTACGGCTCTTGTTGCTATCTATGGTCCTGAAGTAAAACCTCCCAGTGGTATCTGTCCAAGGTGCTGGGCCATCGTAGGCTTTGCTATAGAGTCCATATCCTTTTAAGGCCACTGTATTTTGCCTTTGTTATGAAATAACTTTCCTGCATGTTTTGCATTCTTTCAAGCCGCTGTTGCTCTTAAAGAGGCTTTGCCCTGTCATGGCGGATTAGGTTAAGACCGCTGAAGCTGGCAAAGCTCCAAAAGTGCTTTCTCTCAGTGCTTTGTCTATAAGCCCTTTGTTGTGAAGGGATAGTTCATTCTAAAATCAATATTTGTCAGTCATTGTAAGACTTCAAAAGTGGCCTAATGTCAGGGTGAGTCCATGTCCAATTGGCGCCAATCTTTTCCATTCCTTGGAGAGATGGTGTCGACTCATCTCCAAACGAAACCACTAAGGCCAGTAGCTATCTAGCTTAAGTGTAGATGTGGTTTCACCCTACCTGCACTCGGTGCGCTGCATTGTGACTTGACATGGTCCCTAGTTGTTATTTTTCCACCTGTGTCTTTTATTCCCACCATCCTACTTGGCAGGTAGGTTTGATTAGCCCTCCCCCAGGAACCTGGCAGAGCAAACAAACACATGCCTGCCTCGCTGGTGTGTATGCAGATGTGCCCCAACTCACTCACAGAAGGCGCAGAGCTGTCTTCACACACCTCGAGGCAGTGAACCTCACACAGTGTCACCACACACACTGTCAAAGCCCAATAGAGAAGAGAGTCTCTCAGAGACAAATATGTCAATCCCTCAGGCATACGCTTCTATCAATCTATATACAGAGTACTGCAGGGGGATTTGGAACTAAAACATCTTGGTTTATTGATTGTGACAATTTGCATGGGGATTGATGTCCGATGTGTTTGTATTATCGCACTGATTCTTACTTGGACAGTCGGAAAAGGAGTTGGGATGAATAATTGTGATAGTGTTTGACAGTCATAGTCAATCACGTGGATGTGTCCTAATGAAAACTGTGTTTAGTCACTGTGGATGACAGATGGTTGAAAGCTGTCAAGATAGTGGCCAAAGAAACGTACGCAAAGCCGAAGCTGTTTTCTCCCCGAATATTAAACAAATTGTGTTCTATTTGCTGTTGTACTTGTTAATAATGCATTTAATTCGTGCTTATCGTTCTGTGCCAGGCTTTGTGTGCTTTTGTGGTCTCTTAAAACGATGTGGGTTGCAATGTTTCCTCACTCTCTGTTCAACCACACAGTATGCTCATTTTGAAGAATCTCTTGCCGAACCGATTATTGAAGCGATAATAGAAAATAGCAGAACAAAAACATTACCCTAGCAAACTCTTCTTAATGATGTGCTGTGGGACAGACTCAGAGTAAACGTTGTGTTTCTTGCCTCGCTACAAATCATTACATTTAAAGATCATTAAGACATGGTAACACTAGCAGGGAAAACAAGTCGGCCAAAACCAGAGGATGCTTTAATTGGATAATCTAATGACCAGTCAAAACGTCTGCATACTTCAATAGCCGCGAAGACTGAGTTTTCTGCGGCGACGGTTTTGTGTTCTGAACTGTTTGGCCTGTTATTTTCATGAGAATGTCATTTTCATCATGCAAAATCCGCGTAGTGCCTATCAATTACACTTGGCCTAAAATACAATTAAAGTAACAGGGAACAGTAGGAATGTTTCTGTCTGCTGGAGCATTCGTTTCAGCATTAGTTTCAGCATTAGTTTCAGCATTAGTTATGTGAGGCAGTTAAGTGCTCGGGACAACAACTCAATCTGGGTCCTGTTGTTGTGTCTCATATTTAACTATGTTTTGTCTGGAACGTCGTTAAAACTGAAAGGGAACAGTAGGGATGTTTCTGTCTGCCGGAGGGAATTCAGCATTAGTTCTGGGAGGTGAAGTGAGGTAGTTAAATGCTCAGCTCAAAAGCTCAGTCTGGATCATGTTGAAGTGTCTCATCTTCTATTGTTTTGCCTAGAAGATTGCTACCTGTAGGCTTCTCTTTTGAAGTCTTCTGAAGTAGCTTGTCCTTAAACAGGCTCCCATGACCTTTGCGCCTATTGTTGATGCAGTTCATCCGTGTAAACTCTTTAAACCTAAAGAGGAAATAAGAAACTGATTTGATCCAAGCCTGACCCATATTTATCATCATCATCATCATCAACAGCTCTCTATTCTCCATCCCCGAGCACTGCTTTGGAGTGTAGAAACAGTGTACGGACGTGCCAGAGGATTTGTCTCACTAAAGAGGGATTTATCTCTCTCTCTATTGGTATTAAACGTAAATCTCTCCTCTCTTCGCATAGCTGCCTGCTGCGTTATTACATTATGCGTGTGTCAGGCACCCTATTTCTCCCCTGACGACACGGTGCCAACGAGTGGAGCAACCCCAGAAGAAGACAGTGCTCTTGCTCCCAGTGTGTAAACCTGAGCCAGATGATCAGCGCTAGCTAGGCTACCTATGCTATCTCAGCAATAGGATGAGGAAATAGAGCCGCAACATCACTTAAAAAAGCCCCAGGAGAGCCCATGTTCCGAAAAATCAGATGACTTGATGTCTTTTAGACGGACAATTTCCCCCCGTTTATCTTCATCCAGTGGCCTTTCACTGGGGATCAGAGGTACTTATAACTATAGGCTGGAGATTACATATAACCCTTTGTCCGTTAAATATGAAGACCGGCTCCAACCACAATCCCAGCGATCTAACGGATTATCGTCCAGTAATAGAATCAATTTAAAACGGGAACGATTCCCATCGACGGTCTTATCTATAGTGAACTGAATCTAGCCTGGAGGAATTAAATGCAGATTCTCCATTTAAGAGGAATGAATATTAACAAAGGCGCTGCTGAGCTGCTAAAGCCGTATACTGTAGGTCATGTTTAAATTGCCCTACATAATAAGACATAAGTTGATCTCTTTCCTTTTTTACTTTTACCCCTTTTTCTCACCAATTTCGTGGTATCTAATTGGTAGTTACAGTCTTGTCCCATCGCTGCAACTCCTGTACAGACTCTGGAGAGGAGAAGGTCGAGAGCCATGCGTCCTCCGAAACACAACCCAGCCAAGTCACACTGCTTCTTAACCCAACGCCCGCTTATCCCGGAAGCCAGCCACACCAATGTGTCAGAGGAAACACCGTACACCTGGCGTCCTTGTCAGCGTGGATTGTGCTCGGCCTGCCACAGGAGTCGCTAGAGCACGATGGGACAAGAATATCCATGCCGGGCAAACCCTCGCCTAACTCGGACGACACTGGGCCAATTGTGCGCGCTCCATGGGTCTCCCGGTCACGTCCGACTGCGACAGAGCCTGGAATCAAACCAAGATCTCTAGCAGCACAGCTAGCACTGCGATGCAATTCCTTAGACCACTGCACCACTCGGGAGGCCCCCTCTTTTCTTATCTGTCAGTGGTACCATAGATTGACATGGACATAATAGATAAAGGACTTCTTATCAGACAGTTGCTTCTTGTTGTCCTAGTTTGTGCTTCAGAAAACACTGGATTTCTCTCGGTAAAAGCCAAGTGGTTTTACATAGAAAAATGACAGAGTACAAAGCCAAGCAGGTTACAGTACTTTCTGAGAGGAGTATCTTCTAAGCCAAAAATCTATCATTGTTCCTCGATAGCTCCGTGGCTCTTGGCCAATCCGATGAGTCATTTGAATTCCTGCAGCCAAAGTGAGAAGCCTGTGTCTGTGTGTTACCAGCTATGTGTTTGCATGTGTTACCAGTAGTGTGTGTGTATGCTTATCATGTAGATGTCCTGAGAGTCCTCGTCCAGGTACAGTGCGGCCCTGTCGAATGCCCTGTAAGAAGGACTGCATCGTAACCCCCTTCAGCGACTGGTCCCAGTGCTCTCCCACCTGTGATGCAGGTATGAAAGAAGAATTCAAGCTACTGTGCAAAGACAGATGTAGGATCTTAATTTGATCACCCTGTTGCAGGACAACTTACCTGCTATGCAGTGTATTTGAGTCTTAAAAAGGCTTCTATAGTTTGAAATGTCCACTTAGAAATTTCTGACTTTTTCCCTTAAATATATCAACCACAACAAAAAAATGTATATTATTTATAATCCACATAATAATCATTCACATTTCCTGTTGCTGCAGGATTATTTTCCTGCTGTAGCAAACTGGCTCAAATGAATATCATACATCTGTACTTGTTCATTGTAAGTCTCTTGGGAGCTAGGTACTATGGAGCAAAAATGCTCTCCTAAATGGAATTACTTGCTTATCCAACCGCTCAGAGGAATATTATGCATGTCAGCTTTTATCATGAAGCATAGAAATCATTGATATTATAAACCAATGGAAAACTGGGACGAATAAGGAAACTGGCACCAATTGGGTGATGCATGCAATGTAAACGACTCATTACAGTTTCCTTAAGTTGTATTACTCTCGTTTCTTTACGGATATTTCATTTGACAGATTGACATGTAGGATGACCCTAAGATGACCTAATTTAGTGCAAACCAGTAAACATACTAGCCTGTGGCTACAAGTGACAAGACGCCATGTTGTTGTTGCTATTGTTGTTTTCATGCTGTGATAAAAACACCTTCAGACCACGTCACCTTTGTCAGACAGCCATGGCCACAGCTGGAGAACATTGTTGAATACATTACATTGATTTATGGGATGAAATTATCATCGTTCAGATTTTGATGACTTCTATATTTGGCATGACTGCATGAATCTTTGGCCCTCGCCACACACAGTCTCAGTCGTATATTTTGATAGTAGTGCTGATGTTCTCTTGCTGTATAGGATGACCTGCCTCCTACCCACACTGGTTGAAACTGAAGGTCAAGGCTACACAGAGCCTGTAATACACTCATATAAAATGATTAATCACTCCTGGGCCAGTCCTGGACCATAAAACAACATCTTCATCAGTATAGATCACTGGTCCTCAATCCTGGTCCTGGGGACCCACATTTTTGTTTTTGCCCTAGCACTACACACCTGATTCAAATCATCAAAGCCTGATTATGGGTTGATGATTTGAATCAGGTGTGTAGTGTTCGGGCAAAAACGAAAATGTGCACCCCTTTGGGTCCCCAGGACCAGGATTGAGAACCAGTGATCTATAGTCAGAGCTCTGGCAGAACTTTTTAGTTCTTAATTGTGTTTATTCAACGGGTGTGTCTATTGGGAATACCGCTGATCGTGGAGAAAGCATCCATCTTGTTGATGATTTTACTGCAACGATAAAGCAGTCAACATTCGCCCACTCTACCCTGAATACATCAGTTTGGCATGGAATGTCTCGACATCATTTAAAAGGGAACAGCGGCACATTTCAGAGTGGAGAGTGAAGTAGAAGCTAGAGCTAGGTCACAAGGTTCTGCAACCCTCCCCCTCACTGTAGTGCTAGATAGAACTTTGTGGAATGAAGCAGATCTACAAAAATAATCTACGTTCTGTGATGACAGCGAAATGACATATTTTGTTTGTAATTTAATTAAATGGAAAAGTATTCTTATTTGCATCAAATACCATACTCCTTGAAAGGTGTGTGTTGATTATATATAGCAAAGGCTACTTGATGAAGGATGGTCACTGGCAATCAACAGCTGCTGTGTTGCTCTTTGGATTATCCCATGTCATAGAATGGGCCAAGTGTGTGAACGTTTATAAAGACAAAGGCGAACACATGGAATTATTTGATTTGGATGGATGGATGGTTGACATGACAGAATAGTAGGCGGATATCTTCTGATCTAAAAAGTGGGGGAAGGTTTGCTACATTTCTCGAGCTCATGAAAGCAACCAGCTCGCACAGTCTCACGTCAAAATTAGACGTTCATCCATGTTTCTCAAATGTCAAAGTTTTCTGCTTGGTTTCCAGATAAATGCATTGAAAGAGGGATATGAAATAGGCTACTACCAAGGTCTGATGATGCTTCTGACAATATAGTAAAAGGATGTCCTAATGTATTTAGAAGTCTGCCGGAGACAGTGTATTGTTTATGAGGAGTTCCCTTGTGCTGTGTTGTTGCATGTGCAGTAAGTCCTGGGTAGATTTTTCCCTCCCTGCTTGGCAGAGATCTTATAAAAGGTAAGAATTGTGAACCCACAACCCAAATGTATCACATAAAATGTATATGCCATATCTCCCAATCAAAGGGGCTTCCCGAATAAAGCTTGTTCGCCGTGAGAGAACATAGTTTTTCTTCATAGATCTGCGTTATTCCACAAAGTTCTGTCTAGCGCTGCAATGAGGGAGAGGGTCGCTTAACCTTGTGACCTAGCTCTAGCTCTAGCTCTATTCCACTCTCACTCATGAGTGAGAGAGCTGCACACTGTGACAGACAGTCCAACACTGTGACAGACAGTCCAACACTGTGACAGACAGTCCAACACCGAGCCAGACAGGTTTAGGTACTGTGACAAATTTCCGGTGTTTGAAACTCGAATTATAAGATAGAATTAAAGTAATTCTCAATGTACTGTTTGCTTTGTCAGCTGGTAACATTCAGAAGAAGAAGCAGTCGAGAAAACGCGTCATCCTCCAGCTGCCAGCCAACGGGGGCCAAGACTGTCCTGAGGTGCTGGAGGAGGAAAAGGACTGTGAGGCTCCTAAAGTCTGCCCTGGTTACAGGTACAGCACAGTGCTTTCTGAAGACCCTGTACATGGAGATGATTACACCAATGATGATACTATTGCTACTGTTGTTAGCAACTCTTACTCATAAAGTGTATCATTATTATACACTAATTACCTCTACTGTCTGCTGATAATGTTACTGTTGAATATGATGATTTGAATGATTATGATGACATTGACTTGATGATCATCATCACGTTCAACATCATTATCACAATCATCATCATCACAATACTTCCTCTATTGCAGGTGGAAGTCACACAAATGGAGAAGGTGTCAATTGGTACCATGGTACATCAGGGAGGACAGCCCAGGGGCTCGGGAGACATGTGGACCAGGTCTTCAAACAAGAGGTGAAATGACATCCTTTAACCGTCTCTTTTTTCCTTCACAAATCCCATTCTATTACTTACTCTTCTATCCAATTTAAACATCCACAATGAAATTGACATTCTTTGTGGCCTCTGAATCTCAGCCAGGAGAAAACAGATGGATTTGGCAAGGTTAGGAGAGGCAAATTGTGCTTCTTAAACCACTTGTCAAATTCTTCTCCTTTAGGCGAAGATGTGAACTGGGGTTGACACTCCCCGCAGCACTGAGGACACCGCTTGTCATCCCTCAGTGAATTTAGGATGTCAATGTCTTCATGACTAGGCATCCACCTTGTTTGTTTGAGACAGTTTCTAAGTACCAGGTACCTCAGGCTCTTTTTATGCAGCTTCAATCACAGCTCCATTTGGGAGAGCTGCTACATTCCTCCCCTGGCTAACTACAACCTGTAAATATGTTTCAATTGTAAGCGAACACCATATGATAGCATATTGAAGCGTACGTTTTACTTGCATTCAGGAATGGCTCACCTACTGTAGATAAAAGGAGCTGTACAACAAAGTGGTGTACATGTGTTTTTTCAGGTCACATAATAATTCCATTGTTGCATAGCTTTAAATAGAACTATAATCAGTGGCAATGTTGTAAATTGACACTTGTGAAGTGCTAATATGCATAAATGGAAAGAGACACGTTACAATTTCATTTTCTTCATACAAACTATCTGACATCCACAATCCTTCTGTAGCGTTGGGCTGACTCTCATAGCCTGTGATAGTAGACGTTAACATCCCTGGGCTCGAAAGAATCCAGGTCACTGCTTGTCATTCTCTGAGACATGCTGAGACATAGTGTCTCTTTACCCCTGGGGCGTCTCACAGCTTATCACAGCTTCTCACTGTTGTGTACCTGGAGGGACCTGGAACACTCCTGACCGCCAGTCACACTCACAGTCAACACACATGCCATCCACAAACAACCCCACACATATCAACAGGCTACAGCAATCCAAACGTATAGAGTCAACAGAGGCCCGAGGGAGTTTGAGCAGAACTCTGCTTGTAAGTTACTTTGGAGTAGAAAAATAATTGGATCTTGAGTGTCTACGGCATAACGAAAAGCACATATTGCAATATCTTCAGTAATGTCCTTTTAATCAAAACTCAACATATTTGTCATATTAACATTGAACCTGTATTGATCATTATTTATATTTTACCCTGACCCTTCTTTCGACGTTGTTACTGACTGTATAAAAAAACAACAGTTTGCCTGAGGCTGTGTTCAATTGACAACCACCCTCTATTACATAGTACACCTTTTCTGCAACCCACCAAACCAATCAATGTCTCCATTCCTGCTAAATCTCTGTGACCCAGACAAAATGGCCACCAAGGGACATTGTGCCTTTGATTTCCCCCCACAGCCGTGTCCTGTCGCCAGCTGGACGGAGTGCAGGCAGACATTGGGGAGTGTCTGAAGTTTGCCAACACCATGCCCCCCATCACTCAGCGGTGCCAGCTCCCATGCCAGGATGATTGCCAGCTCACCAACTGGTCCAAGTTCTCGTCCTGCACAGCTGACTGTGTGGGGGTCCGAACCAGGAAGAGGTTACTTGTAGGTGAGGAATAGTAAAAAAACACGTGGACTTTTGGTAGTATGGCACCTTTGCACAGGGGCAGTCCATTAAGGAAGTTCTATAGCTTATAAGCAACACATGACTGATTCAGTTTACTCTATGACCTTGCGAGAAGGGGAGGTAGCATGTAGCCTGCTAGAGTGCAGCATAGATGCTATTAGCAACTATTAGATAAAGTCTCTTGTTTTGGGGAGCAGCCTAAGAATTTTAATGAGGTCTGGTCCAATTAATCTGGATGTGGAATATTTACATGTTACTCAATGAGAACATAATGATGCAAATTAATGCCTAGTGACAGGATGGAGTTTAGCTTTTAAATTGCACATGACAGACCTGCAGGCAGGCAGGCAGACACACACAAACACAAACGTCCTACCTACTAACCCCTATCCTCTCTCCACCCCAGGGAGAAGCAAGAAGAAGGACAAGTGTAAGAACACCCAGATGTACCCTCTGAGCGAGACGCAGTACTGCCCGTGTGACAAGTACAACGCCCAGCCCTTGGGCAACTGGTCCGACTGCATCCTGGCCGGGGGAGACCGTGTGGAGAGTCTCCCGGGCACGAAGGTCCAGGGGAACATCAAGGAGTGTGGCCAGGGCTACCGCTACCAGGCCATGGTGTGTTACGACCAGGACAGCAGACTGGTGGAGACCTCACGATGCAACAGCCATGGTGGGGTGGAGTTGTTGTTGTGTGTGTGTGTGTGCGTGCCCCCCAGGGGGAAGTTGACTAGCCGTAATCCCCCCCTGAGCCCCTCACACACTAATATACACACACACACACACACTAATACACACACACACACTAATACACACACATACTAATTAACACACACTAATACAGACACAGAGAGAGTATGCTCCTAATGGCATCATGCATTGCTCCGTTAACTATGACCCCTCATCTCTGATGATGACTGCTGACCTGCCAGCACCAAATCTGCCCCAAATCACAGCTACAGTGCTTGGTTTGATGCCAAGGGCGGGGATGTGGGTCGACTGGGTTGCTAGGTTTCTCTCCAATGATGATTTCCGTGAAACAATAAGCAATGCGTGTACAAAACATTGCAATATCTGTATTAAAATGTAAGATGTTTTACCACTTTCTAAGTTATCTGGCTCTCGTGAATATTACTATTTTTAAAACAACTGTTTATTTTTAAAACTGGATTTTATTTTAAACTGAATTTGACATGATTTATTTTCTTGAATATTCTTGTCTGAACTTTTCTTATCTGAATCGCTCTTATCTCCATGTTCTTAAAACATGAAGTGCAAAGGAACACTCGATGCCATCTCTAATTTGACACATGCAGACAAATTGCTTTTAGAATAGTTGAATTTTGAAGACATGTACTGATATAAGCAGCAGCAGAGAGCGAGATGTAGAAATGAACACATCAGTGTCATGCATTTCTGAACAGAGCCCAAGCTATGACTCAGAGATTCAGTTGCACATTAGTAAGCCTGGGAGTGGGTATGACTGGAGCCCGACACTGGGACGTGTTAGGAAAGAAAATATGTGTGTGTTTGTGGGACAAGGTATACTGTATATGATTATGGAAGGAATTATTGATAGTGTTCTAGAAGAATGTGTTTTTGTTACTGAGATGATCGTTACGGTATGTATCGTAATACATGCAATATCACTTCCCTATCTCTCTCTCATCTTTCTCTCTTCTTGCTCTCTCTCTCTTCCTCTCTTCTTGCTCTCTCTCTCTTCCTCCCATCGTCAGGGTTAATATTAATAGAAGAGGGAACATTGTCCTCTCTACCACTGTGTGTATGGTGACATATTTCCCCAGGCTGTGGTAGAGATCATCCAATGTAGTTATCTCTATCCCCCCCAGACATCAATAGAGGTGGGGATTAACGCTGAAAGGCTGTGTTGCTCACAGCGACGACATACACAGACATTCCTTTTACTGTTCACCTTTTTGTAAAGTCTTGGACTCAAGCGGTGATGATTTGACATAAGTTCATCTATTGCTGATTTGTTGGAGTCTATGGAGTTTTCCACATTTTATGGGGTTAACGTTTCACATGTGAACTGTTCAAGTCTCCATGGTGGGTTAAAAGGTGTTGGTTGGGGTACTGACCAGTGACCATGTGTACAGAATCCATATTAGGAACCTTGCCATTCCACCTCCTTGGACCTTCACGCCTCACCTTGACAATGTTCCTAGTATGGATTCTGTACTTTGTAACTCAGCCATTCCCTTTTCTATGATTATAAACTATGGGATGGCTCTGAGAGGCTTGGCCTTGGCTCGACAGGAATTGGGTGGTTAAGAGGGAATTTTTTTATGTGTTTTTTATTTTTTATTTCACCTTTATTTAACCAGGTAGGCAAGTTGAGAACAAGTTCTCATTTACAATTACTACCTGGCCAAGATAAAGCAAAGCAACGAGAGCGTACAGGTCGCAATGATGGGTAGTATATGGGGCTTTGATGACAAAACGGATGGCACTGTGATAGACTGCATCCAATTTATTGACTGGGTATTGGAGGCTATTTTGTAAATTACATCGCCGAAGTCGAGGATCGGTAGGATGGTCAGTTTAGAAGGGTATGTTTGGCAGCATGAGTGAAGGATGCTGTGTTGCGAAATAGGAAGCCAATTCTAGATTTAACTTTGGATTGGAGATGTTTGATATGAGTCTGGAAGGAGAGTTTACAGTCTAACCTGACACCTAGGTATTTGTAGTGGTCCACATATTCTAAGTCAGAACCATCCAGAGTAGTGATGTTGGACGGGCAGGCAGGTGCAGGCAGCGATTGGTTGAAGAGCATGCATTTAGTTTTACTTGTATTTAAGAGCAATTGCTCTGAGGCCACAGAAGGAGAGTTGTATGGCATTGAAGCTCGTCTGGAGGGTTGTTAACACTGTGTCCAAAGAAGGGCAAGAAGTATACAGAATGGTGTCGTCTGCGTAGAGGTGGATCAGAGACTCACCAGCAGCAAGAGTGACATCATTGATGATGAAGAGAGTTGGTCCAAGAATTGAACCCTGTGGCACCCCCATAGAGACTGCCAGAGGCCCGGACAACAGGCCCTCTGATTTGACACACTGAACTCTATCAGAGAAGTAGTTGGTGAACCAGGCGAGGCAATCATTTGAGAAACCAAGGCTATCGAGTCTGCCGATGAGGATGTGGTGATTGACAGAGTCGAAAGCCTTGGCCAGGTCAATGAATACGGCTGCACAGTATTGTTTCTTATCAATGGCGGTTAAGATATCGTTTAGGACCTTGAGCGTGGCTGAGGTGCACCCATGACCAGCTCTGAAACCAGATTGCATAGCGGAGAAGGAATGAGGAATGAGGTCACTGTGGGAATCTGCGCTGTAGGTGAAGGCTTGTAGTAAGGCGGACATGTTGTTAAGGACCAGTAACCTCTAGCAGTATGTGAGGTTGTGGTGGGGATGTGGTTTAGTTGGAGGCGATTGGGAGCCGACATATTAGTAAGGGCTAGTGAACTACTCTGCATGGGCAGGAGAGTGCTGTTGAGGATTAGGGTTAGCTAATGTAGTGAGAGGAGGAGGGGCTGCTATGGTATTAAGAGATGATTGGGCCACTTCCAAACTGCTGAAATGACGCAGCAAAACAAATCAGGTGAACGCAATGGGTTGTGCTAAATCTAAGCTGTGCTGAGGAACAGAAAAGTTCTGATTAAACAGCAACACATCCATTCTATGGATCCCTCAAGAAATGTGATACAATATGCAGTGTTTTTCCCACTCCGTATCCTCTCAATCCACCACACCCCTGCAGACACACAGCAGATAACTATACATCAAAATGTGTTTTGGTTTGAAACTGTCTTTACACTGTAGCTGCAGTACTAATCAGACATATAGAGACATTCTCTGTATGTTTAACTCTGGTTCTAATTCCTCTGATTGGAATTGGCACTGTAGGAACAGAACTGTAGCAGGGGGTTAATGTAGATCTATAGGGGATGAACACATATGTGAGGGTCCATGCACTACATGGCATAAGGGATGATTTCAGATCATTGGGCTGGCTTAAAGAGCAATTGAAGGCAATTAACAACTTCTCTGGTAGAAAATGGCCTATGTGGCATCAAATATTAGTCAGAAACATTAGTTTTACTGTTACAAAGTGTAAAGATGATCATTTTGTTCATAAGGTCAGTCACGTCCAAACTGAGATTTGAGAGATAATTAGGAAAACAATGGTACGTCTCGGAATGAAGGTTAGTGTATAAGTTTTCCTTGGGTTGGGTTTATTTCAATCCTGCCCACAGCTGGCAGCACCCAAGTAATCATTAGTTCAGGAACGCGCAGCTGCACGCGAACAATCATCATGCCCATGGTCAATTTGGTTTGGCATTCATTATCCTTAAGGGATATGGGACAATATTTTAAAATGTCAGTAGCTCCAAATTTATATAACTTAAAAAATCTCTAACCAACTATAAATTATACAAATTCATATAGAAATATTGAAAGCATTTAATGAGACAACTAAAATATACAAATATTGTCCCATTTACATTGTGAAATTGAATAAATGGAACTGAGTCAAACATGTGGTTTCCATATGTTTGATGTGTTTGATACTGTTCCATTCATCCATTCCAGTCATTACACTGAGTCTGTCCTCCTATACCTCCTCCCACCAGCCTCCACTGGTGTATGTGATGTCACATGACAGTAAGGCGTGTCACTGTGCCACTAGGGTCACCCCTGTTGGGATCGGAGAGGCTTCTTTCCCTGCCACCCCGTCTTCCTGCCATGTGGTCCGTCCCATCACTCAGGGAGCTCCTATGTTTGAACAGGATTCCAGGGTTAAATACTGCTGACAATGGTAGCAGTTAACAGCCAGGGCTTCCAATCAATTACACACCCAGCACCTAGAGAGTCTTCAGGAAGACAGAATGTTGTCAAAAAGTGCATTTTATGCACAAACACCTCATTTTGTCTCCTTGCGTGTTCACTTCATTGATTTAGCTGTTTTCCAATTCAATCTGGATGGGACCACAGGGAAACGCTGCTACACAATAACACAGCCTCAGGCCTTCAACCCTGAAGCTTGAGTTCAGACCCAGCCCTCAAACGTATACAATACACCGTACATTCCAGTTCATTAACAACCATCTCGTGAAAGCATCGAGAAGAAACGTGTTGTTCTCCACTGAAATGTAGCCAGTGGTTCACATGGATAACCTCTTCCAGTGAATTAGCCTGGGACCTCGGTGTGTTTGTCGAGACAGACACAGGATATCAGGGCTTGGGGATGTAGGGATCCAGATGAACAGGAGTAATAAGCAGAGTGAGATGCTTAAGCCAGCCAGCCCCAGTTGCCATGTCATGACCCTGTCAGCCACTTGAGGAAACATAGATTACATGAAAAAGCTTACAGTTGACCCAAACCACTGTTCAAGAGTATTTTTTATTTATTTTAACAGCTCCATATGAGACCCTGGAGTGTAGCTCTATTGTTATAGCGCAACATCAGCCGTCTCTGTAAATCAACAGTTGAGTCATTATTTGCTCATGTTGTTGGTGCTAGTATTGGTTTTCTGGTCATGTGATATCGTTACACCTTGGATTTTCTCCAAGTTGCACATACAATATTTTCACAAGAGTTTATTATGATGTTATTGTTTATTACAGAAAACAAAAATATAATGGGTAACATTATGCTTTAACTCCTTCGTGAAAATGTCATGAACATGCAATTACGTTTTACAACATGTCATAACCTTATCGCAATCAGACTAGAATAGATGCTATACCATGGAAAGGAAGGGCTATGCATCATAGGGCTCCTGGGGGCCTCTATGGGCCCTTTTCCTGGCCCTTCTCACACCACTCTCTCTCTCCTCCATGCAGGCTACATTGAGGAAGCATGCATCATCCCCTGTCCGTCAGACTGTAAGCTCAGCGAGTGGTCCAACTGGTCCCGCTGCAGCAAGTCATGTGGTAGCGGGGTCAAAGTGCGTTCCAAGTGGCTCCGGGAGAAACCCTACAACGGAGGGCGACCCTGCCCCAAACTGGACCACATCAACCAGGTACAGGATGAGAAACACTCACAAGACTGTCTAATGTAGAAATTAGTTCATGTTTACTTGTAATAATTTTGTCTGACAGCTGAGGGACTTCCTAATATGGATGCCAGTTTTTCCTAATATAAATTCTTTTTTCAGGCACTGTTTGTGATAAATAACACCGTTTTTGTGTTAGAAACACATTATTACAAACACATAGGAGAGAGAAACGAATGAAATATTCATTAAAATATTCCGTTTGAATTACCTTCCGTTACTTTCTCTCATGATTGCCAAATTGCTTTTGCTGGGTAGAATAGAGGGCCAGGGGAATGGATACTATAAATGGATGCATCCAACCGAAATGCCCCTGATTTGAGAAATGACTTTTTTTTTACCTTCAATATGAATAGCAACAGATTCAGAGTTGTGGATTAAATTCATGGTATGTTGATCTGTTTCTCAGTGTTTGAACTCTCTAAAGGGGTCTTCACAGAGGCAGCCTTTATTTACAACGTCACATTAATCAAATGTTTGATCGAAGCAATTCAATATTTGCATTTGTCAATTATACCAAATCTTTGTTACTTTCATTCCACAATGCACACTGGATACGGATTAACACAATAGGCCCAGGTAAGACCCTTTTCAGTATTACGAATTCACATTGTCAACAATGTTCCCACATACTAAATATCTCTTGTTGTGCATAGTACTGTACAGAACATTCACAGACGTAGCGGGGTAAGATTAAAAGGGATAGACATAAGCACCAACAAAACACCTCTGATAATGTCTTAATCATCTCAACACAGTCATATCATTGACGCTATTCTTGTCACCCAAACTCAATGATAAACGGAGGTAATAACCATATCCATATTAAGTGTCAAACCTCTTGCCTGGTGCCTTCCCCCAGGTGTATGAGGTTGTGCCCTGTATTAGTGACTGCAGTCAGTATGTGTGGGTGGCTGAACCCTGGAGTGTGTGGAAGGTCAGCAACTTGGACCTGAAGGAGAACTGTGGAGAGGGCGTCCAGACCCGCAAAGTCAGGTACTATACCCTTTCACTATATCACACTACTGTAGACTAAATAAAACCATCCCAAGCAATGTTCTACTCCCTCATACGAAGACCGTTGTGTCACACACAGTATAAATCCATGGTCCTCAACATATGCATGTAAATATGTTGTATATATTGCATTTGATTGACAGCTGATTTTAATGGAAAATGTTTTGACTATGTAAGGTCATATGAACACATCTCTGGGCCAATCCCATAGGTGTATGCTGAACACTATTGACGGTCCATCTGAGTCTGTGGAGGACTACCTGTGTGACCCGGAGGACATGCCCTTGGGGACGCGGGGAAGCCGGCTGCCCTGCCCCGAGGACTGTGTCCTCTCTGACTGGAGCAGTTGGAACCGCTGCAGCCTGGTAAGAATAACTGGTCGGAGACCAATCATCTCTATTCATGTATGTATGATGTGTATGTGATGAGTGTGGTAAGAGGTTTCCTGGATCTGTACAAAAGTTTTGGCCTCTCTGGAGTTGCTGCAGCCTGTTAAGAACCACTGGTACATGTATGTAGTAGGAACTGACCCTGGATCTGTATGATAGTTTTTTTAAATTCACCCACTGATTCTGTGATATGAAGTCCTGTGATTGAAACTGATACCTATTTCTCACTTTTCGAAAGAGACTGGAACCTAACATAAAGAGTTTGTTTGTCTAAGGATAAATGGATTGTGAATCCTTCACAGTATGATATTTCTTCCTCCACGGAGGCAGAAAAATAATAAAAATTGAAATGTGTGCTGCAGAACGGTAACAAATGCCTGTGAATCACATTATCAAATTCTCACCCATTAAAATACACAGAGAAAGAAACCGATGTAACTACTTCCCGATCGAGACTTCAGTGGAGGTGAATGTATTTCTGGATGTAGAAATCCCCTGGTGAAACAGCTGCACCTGCTCTGATCGGATCATGAACCACTCTCACTCTCCAGCCTGACACTGCTAGGAAGCCTTTGTAACACGGGAAAAGGCAGCCCGACCATGGTTGTCTCACAGCTGTAAAATAGACACATGTATGAAATATTACTGAATATAATCAAAGTCCAGTAGTTAACCGCAGTAAGGGGTCCACTCCTCCCCCTCTGACACATTTCATTGGTTGTAAAAAAGAGCGATTGAACTGTTTCGACGTCACCTGCTGTTTTCCTGAAAAGGCACCAGCCATTGTTAATCACACCCCGTTCTCTTGAAGTGCTTGACATGCTGACTTCCCACAATTCCAATCTCAACATGGAGTCTTGCCGGTACCATGTTTAATTCATGACGAATAAAACATTCCAGCGATGTTATTCCAGAGGCAGTGTTTTTCCCACTCTCACACTGTGTAAAAGGAATGTAAGGTTGGAATATCTATTCGAGAAGCATCCTCAACGTTTTCCGCAAAATTCCTAGGAATTCCATATTCCAGGAATGCCAGTCGAGAGGATATGGAAAAGTTGGCAGCCCTGGGAATTGGGAATGGCATGACATCAAAACATGGAATGTTAATCCACTTTTATTTAAGACAATTAAATATGGAGAAAAAGCTGGGAAATAATCCAGAAGCCTTCAAATTCACACAGTTGAATCGACTTTTATGTTCAATAAATATGGACATCATGGCGACAAGGCCTCTCCATTGAAAAGGGGCTTAGTTCCAGTTCAGTGATCTGTCTACATAGACTTCTTATGACTTGCTGCAATATGGATTTGTAAATCATTTACGCTATAACAAAAATACACAACCCTCCCCCTTTTTGCCCAACCCCTCCATGTCGATGTGAAATTGTGCCTACTTTTCAGCCATGCAGTTACAACAACAGCAGGAAACGGACAGCTTACGCCATCCGGTCACCTGGAGCAGGGAGACAATGTCCGGACACCACAGAGAAGGAGCCATGTAGTCTGAACCTGAACTGCTTTCACTATTTCTACAACATCACAGGTAAAAAAATAAATAATGAATCGCAGAATATCTCACTTTGACATCTTCCATCTAGTTTGTCTATAAGTAGCTACTTTCCATCAGCAGTGGCTATCTACTTACACTGTTACTTAAAGGCCCAATGCTGCTGTTTTTACCTCAATATCAAATCATTTCTGGGTAACAATTAAGTACCTTACTGTGACTGTTTTCAATCAAAATGATCAAAAAGAAACAAAAATAGCTTCTGAGCGTGAGCAATTTCTTGATCTATTAACTTATTTTCCGCCTGGTGACTGCATCCTACCAAAACAGGCAGAAATTTCAGGCGGCCATTTTTAACAGCTCTTAGACTAAAAGGGCATTATCATAATTTTCACAATTTTTATAGTATTATTCCGAGTTCATAGTGTGGAAATATATACAAAACCCTGGGAAATCATGTTATTGACCTCACTGGGCCTTTTAAGTGTTCTAATTTTACTCATACTGAAATAACTTTACCCAACTAATGCAGTTTAAAAAAATCTATATACACACTATAAGGTTATGTATTCATTTTGCACACTCTTGGTGCAGCATACTCTTATCTAGTGCTACTCCAAAACGACTTGGTCCAATTAAACTGCAGTCTTTTTTGGTGGCTCCTCTGTGATTCCAGAGATGTGTAGTGTTATCTTCAATATCGTAGCTCTCTCTCTCTCTCCTCTCTCTGTCTGTTGCTCACTTCACTGCTAATCTGTAGCGCTCTGCTCCCAGCGTCACCCAGGTCTTTCAGGGCCACACAGTAACTATGTAAATAAAATACCAGTGGAGATCATTACTGGAAATGCTCTATTTCATGTTGCCAGGATCCATCTTGCCTTTGCTTGTCTGAATCGTTCTCTCTCTCTCTCTCTCTCTCTCTCTCTCTCTCTCTCTCTCTCTCTCTCTCTCTCTCTCTCTCTCTCTCTCTCTCTCTCCACAATCTCCCTCTTCCACTCCCCTGAGTGCCACAAAGCTTTGCAGCAGGAGTTGAGCACTTAAAACAGCCGCTAAAAACAGCCACTCATCTTTGTCAGAGTGTTGCAGGCCCCTCAGTGGTAGACATGCTTCCTGGCTTAACTAGAGCCACATGGTTATTTGATTGTGGTTCTGGGATTCCAACTTCTCTGGATTCAAACGATATGTGTCACGTTCTGACCTTAGTTCTTTTGTTATGTCTTTGTTTTAGTATGGTCAGGGTGTGAGTTGGGTGGGTTGTCTATGTTAGTTTTTCTATGATTTGCTATTTCTGTGTTTGGCCTGGTATGGTTCTCAAACAGAGGCAGCTGTCAATCATTGTCCCTGATTGAGAACCATATTTAGGGAGCCTGTTTTCTATTGTGTTTCGTGGGTGATTATTTTCTGTTCTGTGCTTTGTATTTCACCGTTCAGGACTGTTTCGTTTTGTTCTCGCTGTTTTTGTTTTGTGTTCATATCATAAATACAATATGGACACTGAACACGCTGAGCATTGGTCCTCCGATCCTTCTACTACTCCTCCTCAGAAGAGGAGGACGAGAATCGTTACAATATGCTTCACTTCAGAGGATTGTTTATGTAAATACCTTACTATTTATATTTTTGATAACTTTTACTTCACTACATTTCTAAAGAAAATGATATACTTTTTACTCCGTACAATTTCCCTGACACCCAACAGTACTCCTTACATTTTGAATGCTTAGCAGTACAGGAAAATGGTCCAATTCACACACTTATCAAGAGAACATCCCTGGTCATCTCTACTGCCTCTGATCTTGCGGACTCACTAAACACAAATGCTTTATTTGTAAATGGCGTCTGAGTGTTGGAGTGTGCCCCTGGCTATCCATAAAAAAATAAAATAAAAAATACAAAATTGTGCCATTTGGTTTGCTTAATATAATATACTTTTACTTTTGATACTTAAATATATTTAAAAACCAAATACTTTTAGACTTTCACTCAAGTAGTATTTAACTGTGTGACTTTTTACTTGAGTCATATTCTATTAAGGTATCTTTACTTTTACGCAAGTCTGACAATTCCACCACTTCTCTTGAAATAGGCGTGGGCATTTCTCTTGATCTTTTTATGTGCTCCTCCGTCATATGCCCTAGTTTAGCTGTCAAAAGCATGGCAGAGCAGGTGTTACAAGCGGTCATGACTCTGTTCAGTTAATGAGCTCAAGTGTTAGAGGTGTTCCCAATGCGTCTGTTGCCAAACTAATCAACTGCCATCAAACTCAACTGAGTACATTTCCTATCTTTAGAAAATGGCTTGGGGTTGGAACTGCCTAAAACAGGCTTTGACATCAAATGTACCCTTTGCCTAATGATTGAAGCTTTGCATGTGTATCTCCTGTCCAGTTCGGGGCAATGATGTATATAAACACTAGATTGCAAATGCTGTGTATTGGCCAATGAGAGGCTTTGAAGCCACCGGTCGGAAATATTGGTACTCCCCAGAAGAATGAGTCTTCCATAGGAATAAATGGACGTCTTCACAGTATTTCAATTAAATGTTTCAAGGACAAAATTACATGTATTTAAGAATTTTTATATTGTAGTGGGGACAGCAACATTATTACTTTCTAAAAGTTATATGTTAAGGAAAATGTTATTTTATATTTACTTATAATTATTTCTATGTTTAGCTCATATAATATCATTTCAAAGTATGCATTAAGGTGTCTGTAATAGAATAAACTTGGTAAAAACAAATGTATAGATTAAAATGAATAAAATGAATTTCTATAGCTTATTTTTTACAATGGTGGGGGGGTAGTAAAATGGAGGATCGGTGGCTTCAAAACAGTGCCCCCCTGTTAGCCATCTAGTATATATATAAATCATTGGTTCGGGCCCTACGGTACACTGAGAATAGAAAACATTTTAGAACACCTGGTCTTTCCATGACATAGACTGACCAGGTGAATCCAGGTGAAAGCTATAATCCCTTATTGATTCCACTTGTTCACTCCACTTCAAGCAGTGTAGATGAAGGGGAGTAGACAGGTTAAAGAAGGATGTGTTTTATGTGTGCCATTCAGAGGGTGAATGGGCAAGACCCCAAAAAATGTATGCCTTTGAACAGGGTACGGTAGTAGGTGCCAGACACACCGGTGTGTGTATCAAGAACAGTCAACCACCCAAAGGACATCCAGCCAACTTGGCACAGCTGTGGGAAGCATTGGAGTCAACATGGGCCAGCATCCCTGTGGAACGTTTGGACACCTTGTAGAATCCATTCCCTGACGAATTGAGGCTGTTCTGAGGGCAAAAGGGAGTGCAACTCAATATTAGGAACGTGTTCCTAATGTTTAGTATACTCAGTGTTTGTTTGTGAGCTTGTCTTGAATTTGAGTGTGATTTTCATACTGGTCTGCCTTTTCACCTCAGACTGGAGCACATGTCAGCTAAGTGCCAATGCTGTGTGTGGGAATGGCATCAAGACGCGGATGCTGGATTGTGTACGCAGCGACAGCAAGTCTATCGACCTCAAGTTCTGTAAGGAGGTGAGATCCTCTTAAATGCTCTAACCCCAACTCCTGATTACAATCCTAGCTCTCATTCAGATCCACTATGATGAAAGTCAATACTGAGCTAGTGACACTGAAATTGGACCGCTTCCAGAGTAACTGAACCATCTGTACTGTCAATAGTTTGAAGTTGTGTGTCCTTGGAGTATTACTAATTTAGCGCAGCAGAGCAGCAATAACGTAATATATTATCTCTTTGGATCAGTATCAGCCACAAGTGATTCTAGGCAAATAAAATGACAGGCATGTACAGTATCTTCCTAAAACATACAGAAGTGTTTACACATGAGGATTGCTGCAGCCCCATCAGATTCAACTCAGTTTATTCATAATCCATTCAGACTCTCAAATTGTACCCTGCAGGCTGCAGTGGAAAAACTAAACTCACTGGTATTGAACCCATGGCCCAGTTGCAGTTCGGCTCAATCAGGGATAATAGGGTTTATACAAGCCGGGTGCCCATCTTGTGCCAGAACAGAACCAGCGGCTCCTGAGAATTATAGGCTATTTACCTAGGGGTCAGACAGAAGTAAGAAGTAATGGGTCTGGGCTGGCTGTAGCAGTCTGTTGCAAAACGCCACTATGATAGGTGCTGTGACTGATACTGTAACTGAGTGATAATGATCCCGCTCTTTCGTAGCTGAGCCTGGAGAGGAAGTGGCAGATGAACATTTCCTGTGTGGTGGAGTGTCCCGTCAACTGCCAGCTGTCTGATTGGTCGGCCTGGTCGGAATGCTCGCACACGTGTGGATTGGATGGTAAGACAGGTAGCCTAGTGGTTAGAGCATTGAGCCAGCAACCGAAGGTTTCCTCGATCGAATCCCCTAGTTGACAAGGTAAAAATCTGTCATTCTGCCCCTGAACAAGGCAGTTAACCCACTGTTCCCCGGTAGGCCGTCATTGTAAATGAGAATTTGTTCTTAACTGACTTGCCTAGTTAAATAAAGGTTCAATTTTAAAAATGTTATATATACTCCTATATCTTTTTACTGTCAATGGCTCCTAGGTAAACGTCTGAGATGATCAAGAAGAATTGAAGGACACTTAATGGGTTAACTTCTCCTGAGGTTCATAAAACCACACTCATCTTGGTGGTTATTAGTGAATATTGTTTCCATATGAGATACAGTGCATGAGTTACATAAGGACCATTTGATTTGTTTCCTACAAATATTCTATTCAAGCTAATATCACAAAATATCTCAGGCAGCCAGGGTTTGGGAAAAAAACTAAGATTACAAACGAGACAAACAGCATTAAACACGGTCATACAGTATCGTCAAATCTCACTCTGTTTCGTTCAACCTTACGTAATAGAATGCACACCTTCCTACATTCGCTGTGCTGTCAACCCATGTTAAATCAACAGCTCCTCTACACTGTCAGATTAGCAACAATCACGGGGATCTCCGTCTGTGCAAAATCACACAAGAATCGCAGGATTGCTCATTGAACTGAGAGAGATTGCATCATACATCGCCCTGTAAAGTGACTGCTCTGTCCTTTGTTGTTTGTTGTTGTACAGCATCAGACAATTGATTCTGTCCTATTATGTCTGTCTGCTAGCGGCCCTGTGGGAAGCCCTTTGAAGTAACAGCCAGCCTGTAGCCTCTAGCACCTGCAGCTAAATCACAGGCAAGAGATAAGTGTTTTAAGAGTGGCTAAAGGTGCAATGGGGATCGTCACCTGATCTATAGAGGATGTTCTGTTGGCTAGAACAGGATGTGAGGTAGTATTATGTCTGATGGAGAATGTTGTATTTTACTGTCTGATAAGTGTAGCAGGTGTTCTTTGTTGTTTGGTTGAGAGAGAGGATTGCTCTGTGTTGGAAAATGAGCTGTTATATGTGACCAATTGCAAAACAGAGATGGAGAAAGGGGTTTGAAAGAGTATGTGGCATGGAAGCAGTGAGAGGAATTTATACGAGAGGGGTGGAAAGAGAGGAATGAATGCGAGGTGGACATTGAGTCTGCAGTACTTGAAGTACCAGTGTGTTACAGAAAATCACAATCCGTGTGTGTGTGTGTGTGTGTGTGTGTGTGTGTGTGTGTGTGTGTGTGTGTGTGTGTGTGTGTGTGTGTGTGTGTGTGGGTGTGTGTGTTAGCTCACTTATTAATACCTATACTTTATCTGAGATGATGCACTCTTAGTATAACTACTGTATACATCACATTGCAAAGCCTTTATCAAGAAGGCTTACGAAATGCTCAAACTGCAGCACACCCGATCCATTACCCGCGAGAGACTTCACCACCTCATAGGGTCCTGTACTGCTGTTATATAAAAGGAAGGCAGTAGTTGGCCGAACAGAAAGGAAAAGTCATTTTGCTCAAGTGGAAGAGTGGAAGTAGAGAGGTAATCAATATGGCTGGAGGACAGAACAGTGTAGCAGGCTTTTTCAAGAGCTGCCTTTGTCAAGCAGTTAGGGATGACTGATACAGTAACCTATAAATAACACAGTAACACGCGCGCAAAGACACACAGGAGTACACACGAATACACACGTACATAAATACACACAATAACTGTTTGTAGGCCTATACTGTAATTACATTTCCTTGCCAATTGAATTGAATGCACTGAATGGTGAATGGCCTGACATTAAGACAATGGATGAACTTTAGCAGACTCCGTTCAAAAGAAAGGAAAAGAATACAGGAGGGAACAACACATCGTTGACGTGCGTTTGTCTAGATGGAGATCCACTGCTGTGGTTGGTTTGTAGCCCCGACCTCGTGCATCTCCCTATTCAGACATCAGTCATATGTTCATGTGAATCACAGTCAAAGCATTCTTTCTGAATCCAATAGTCCCCATGTCTGCAGACTTTCTACATGTCTTTGGGCGGCAGGGTAGCCTAGTGGTTAGAGCGTTGGACTAGTAACCGAAAGGTTGCAAGTTCATATCCCCGAGCTGACGAGGTACAAATCTGTTGTTCTGCCCCTGAACAGGCAGTTAACCCACTGTTCCAAGACCGTCATTGAAAATAAGAATTTGTTCTTAACTGACTTGCCTAGTAAAATAAAAAATATGTGATACTGTAACTACTACAGATTTAGAATCTTCATTTGAGTCAGTTTAGCTACAGCAGGAAAATAATCCTCACAAACAGGAAATGTGAATTATTATCTGGATTATAATTATTATAATTCATGGACATTTTTGAAAGTGTTTCATAAAGGGGAAATCAAGTCTGAATTTTCAAAGTGAAATTTACTTCAGGATCCTTTTAAACCTCAAATGCACTGCACTGCATTGCAGGAAAGTTCTCCTGCAACAGGGTGATCAAATTAAGATCCTACATCTGTACAAGACTAATTGTCCAGTGAGTGTTTCACATACATTTTGTGTTCTAGGGCGGATGTGGCGTAGCAGGGTGGTGGTGCAGGGGTCCCAGGGAGATGGGCGTCCCTGTCCCTCTCAGCTGGAGCAGTGGAAACCTTGTCCTGTCAGACCCTGTTACAGGTGGCAGTACAGCCCCTGGTCTGAGTGCAGGGTGGAGGTAGGCTACACCACACATAGTCTTATTCTCCCTGGTATGAGTGCAGAGTGGAGGTAGGCTACACCACACACTGTCTTGTTCTCCCTGGTATGAGTGCAGAGTGGAGGTAGGCTACACCACACACTGTCTTGTTCTCCCTGGTATGAGTGCAGAGTGGAGGTAGGCTACACCACACACTGTCTTGTTCTCCCTGGTATGAGTGCAGAGTGGAGGTAGGCTACACCACACACTGTCTTGTTCTCCCTGGTATGAGTGCAGAGTGGAGGTAGGCTACACCACACATAGTCTTATTCTCCCTGGTATGAGTGCAGAGTGGAGGTAGGCTACACCACACACTGTCTTATTCTCCCTGGTCTGAGTGCAGAGTGGAGGTAGGCTATACCACACACTGTCTTGTTCTCCCTGGTATGAGTGCAGAGTGGAGGTAGGCTACACCACACACTGTCTTGTTCTCCCTGGTATGAGTGCAGAGTGGAGGTAGGCTACACCACACACTGTCTTGTTCTCCCTGGTATGAGTGCAGAGTGGAGGTAGGCTACACCACACACTGTCTTGTTCTCCCTGGTATGAGTGCAGAGTGGAGGTAGGCTACACCACACATAGTCTTATTCTCCCTGGTATGAGTGCAGAGTGGAGGTAGGCTACACCACACACTGTCTTATTCTCCCTGGTCTGAGTGCAGAGTGGAGGTAGGCTACACCACACACTGTCTTGTTCTCCCTGGTATGAGTGCAGAGTGGAGGTAGGCTACACCACACACTGTCTTGTTCTCCCTGGTATGAGTGCAGAGTGGAGGTAGGCTACACCACACACAGTCTTATTCTCCCTGGTATGAGTGCAGAGTGGAGGTAGGCTACACCACACACTGTCTTATTCTCCCTGGTATGAGTGCAGAGTGGAGGTAGGCTACACCACACACTGTCTTATTCTCCCTGGTCTGAGTGCAGAGTGGAGGTAGGCTACACCACACACTGTCTTATTCTCCCTGGTCTGAGTGCAGAGTGGAGGTAGGCTACACCACACACAGTCTTATTCTCCCTGATCTGAGTGCAGAGTGGAGGTAGGCTACACCACACACAGTCTTATTCTCCCTGGTCTGAGTGCAGAGTGGAGGTAGGCTACACCACACACTGTCTTATTCTCCCTGGTCTGAGTGCAGAGTGGAGGTAGGCTACACCACACACTGTCTTATTCTCCCTGGTCTGAGTGCAGAGTGGAGTTAGGCTACACCACACACTGTCTTATTCTCCCTGGTCTGAGTGCAGAGTGGAGGTAAGCTACACCACACACTGTCTTATTCTCCCTGGTCTGAGTGCAGAGTGGAGGTAGGCTACACCACACACAGTCTTATTCTCCCTGATCTGAGTGCAGAGTGGAGGTAGGCTACACCACACACAGTCTTATTCTCCCTGGTCTGAGTGCAGAGTGGAGGTAGGCTACACCACACACTGCCTTATTCTCCCTGGTCTGAGTGCAGAGTGGAGGTAGGCTACACCACACACTGTCTTATTCTCCCTGGTCTGAGTGCAGAGTGGAGGTAGGCTACACCACACATAGTCTTATTCTCCCTGGTATGAGTGCAGAGTGGAGGTAGGCTACACCACACACTGTCTTGTTCTCCCTGGTATGAGTGCAGAGTGGAGGTAGGCTACACCACACACTGTCTTGTTCTCCCTGGTATGAGTGCAGAGTGGAGGTAGGCTACACCACACACTGTCTTGTTCTCCCTGGTATGAGTGCAGAGTGGAGGTAGGCTACACCACACACTGTCTTGTTCTCCCTGGTATGAGTGCAGAGTGGAGGTAGGCTACACCACACATAGTCTTATTCTCCCTGGTATGAGTGCAGAGTGGAGGTAGGCTACACCACACACTGTCTTATTCTCCCTGGTATGAGTGCAGAGTGGAGGTAGGCTACACCACACACTGTCTTATTCTCCCTGGTATGAGTGCAGAGTGGAGGTAGGCTACACCACACACTGTCTTGTTCTCCCTGATATGAGTGTAGGGTGGAGGAGGTAGGCTACACCACACACAGTCTTATTCTCCCTGATCTGAGTGCAGAGTGGAGGTAGGCTACACCACACACTGTCTTATTCTCCCTGGTCTGAGTGCAGAGTGGAGGTAGGCTACACCACACACTGTCTTATTCTCCCTGGTCTGAGTGCAGAGTGGAGTTAGGCTACACCACACACTGTCTTATTCTCCCTGGTCTGAGTGCAGAGTGGAGGTAAGCTACACCACACACTGTCTTATTCTCCCTGGTCTGAGTGCAGAGTGGAGGTAGGCTACACCACACACTGTCTTATTCTCCCTGATCTGAGTGCAGAGTGGAGGTAGGCTACACCACACACAGTCTTATTCTCCCTGGTCTGAGTGCAGAGTGGAGGTAGGCTACACCACACACTGTCTTATTCTCCCTGGTCTGAGTGCAGAGTGGAGGTAGGCTACACCACACACTGTCTTGTTCTCCCTGATATGAGTGTAGGGTGGAGGAGGTAGGCTACACCACACACAGTCTTATTCTCCCTGATCTGAGTGCAGAGTGGAGGTAGGCTACACCACACACTGTCTTATTCTCCCTGGTCTGAGTGCAGAGTGGAGGTAGGCTACACCACACACTGTCTTATTCTCCCTGGTCTGAGTGCAGAGTGGAGTTAGGCTACACCACACACTGTCTTATTCTCCCTGGTCTGAGTGCAGAGTGGAGGTAAGCTACACCACACACTGTCTTATTCTCCCTGGTCTGAGTGCAGAGTGGAGGTAGGCTACACCACACACAGTCTTATTCTCCCTGATCTGAGTGCAGAGTGGAGGTAGGCTACACCACACACAGTCTTATTCTCCCTGGTCTGAGTGCAGAGTGGAGGTAGGCTACACCACACACTGTCTTATTCTCCCTGGTCTGAGTGCAGAGTGGAGGTAGGCTACACCACACACTGTCTTATTCTCCCTGGTCTGAGTGCAGAGTGGAGGTAGGCTACACCACACACTGTCTTATTCTCCCTGGTCTGAGTGCAGAGTGGAGATAGGCTACACCACACACTGTCTTATTCTCCCTGGTCTGATTGCAGAGTGGAGGTAAGCTACACCACACACTGTCTTATTCTCCCTGGTCTGAGTGCAGAGTGGAGGTAGGCTACACCACACACTGTCTTATTCTCCCTGGTCTGAGTGCAGAGTGGAGGTAGGCTACACCACACACTGCCTTGTTCTCTCTTTGACCCTTTTACTCAGTTAACACATACAGAGGTGTTGACTTTTCCGTGTGTGTGTGTGTGTGTGTGTGTGTGTGGTGTGCGTGCGTGCATGCGTGCGTGTGTGTGTGCGCATCTATGTGACTGTCTGTCTCCCCCAGGAGGTGGTATGTGGAGCGGGACTTCGCTACCGGAACCTGTCGTGCGTGGTGTCAGACGGCTCCAGAGAGGGAGAGGGCAGCATGGTGGAGGAGGAGCTGTGTGGGGGTCTGGAGATGGCTGTCAACAGAGACAAACTGATCATACTGAAGGAGACCTGTGTTCTGCCCTGTCCAGGTAACCAACCGGCTAACTGTATACAGCGCTCCCGTCTGATGGAGGTGTGCTGTTACTTATATTGTGCATCGTGGTACAGTGTGGGTGGTAGCATAGATCCAGATGACAGCATAGAGAAAAAACACACTGTGAATTCATAGCATCTCCTTTTGATGCAGATATACACATACATTACATCAACAACAATCTGCTTTGAACTGCAATAGACGTTCTTCAACCCCAAGAGATGAATAAGCCTGACTTGGTTAGCTTTAGTTGTGTTTCTTGCTTTGTTGTCTTTTCTCTAGGCATATCACTCCAAATGGAACAAAGAGGCTAACAACTGTGTGTCTCTCTCTCTCTCTCTCTCTCTCTCTCTCTCTCTCTCTCTCTCTCTCTCTCTCCTCTCCTCTCTGTAGGTGAATGCTACCTGATGGAGTGGTCTGACTGGAGCCCGTGTCTGAGTGTGTGTGCCAAAGGGGCCGGCGTGGACTTTGGATCTGTCCAGGTGCGCTCGCGAGCCGTCGTGGCCCAGGAGCCTGAGAATGTCCAGCTGTGTCCTGACCAGGACTGGGAGTCCCGACCCTGCATTGGTGAGACTGGGAAAACAAGGTTGTATTCATTAGGGCACACAAGCTAAATGTTTTGCAATTGGACAATTAAGGTAGTCCTTTCCCGCTTCAGTCTGTTTTCTTCCATTTGGTGCCTAATGAGGAATTTATTTTACCAGGTCAAAATATAGCGAAACAAATTCCTCATGTTTCTATACAGTACTAGCATGGTCCCTATACAGTACTAGCATGGTCCCATGGCATCTTATTCATGTTGGACTAGACTACAGCATACAGTGTTATGTGAATCCCCAACCCCCCACTACGTTCCCCTGGGCTCTGGTTGGGGAGTTCCTCATTTTCTCACCCACTGCTGTAGCCGCCCCACAGCAGCCATCGCTGGAATGACCTGGTTTATAAGCATCACTATGGGCCCATGAGGGAGAGGGGATGGGGTGGCCCGGCGCTCTTTAAGAAGAAGAGGAAGGGGAGACAGGGGGAGATAGAGTGGGAAGGAGCGAGACATTGGATGGAGAGGAAAAACAGGAGAGAGAGAGAGAGAGAGAGAGGGAGAGGAAGCAATATGGGGGATAGAGAGAGAGAGGGGAGAGGAAGCAATATGGGGAATAGAGAGAGAGAGGGAGAGGAAGCAATATGGGGAATAGAGAGAGAGAGGGAGAGGAAGCAATATGGGGAATAGAGAGAGAGAGGGAGATGAAGCAATATGGGGAATAGAGAGAGAGAGGGAGAGGAAGCAATATGGGGAATAGAGAGAGAGAGGGGAGAGGAAGCAATATGGGGAATAGAGAGAGAGAGGGGAGAGGAAGCAATATGGGGAATAGAGAGAGAGAGGGAGAGGAAGCAATATGGGGAATAGAGAGAGAGAGAGGGAGAGGAAGCAATATGGGGAATAGAGAGAGAGAGGGAGAGGAAGCAATATGGGGAATAGAGAGAGAGAGGGAGAGGAAGCAATATGGGGAATAGAGAGAGAGAGGGAGATGAAGCAATATGGGGAATAGAGAGAGAGAGGGAGATGAAGCAATATGGGGAATAGAGAGAGAGAGGGAGATGAAGCAATATGGGGAATAGAGAGAGAGAGGGAGAGGAAGCAATATGGGGAATAGAGAGAGAGAGGGGAGAGGAAGCAATATGGGGATTAGAGAGAGAGAGGGAGAGGAAGCAATATGGGGAATAGAGAGAGAGAGGGAGAGGAAGCAATATGGGGAATAGAGAGAGAGAGGGGAGAGGAAGCAATATGGGGAATAGAGAGAGGGAGAGGAAGCAATATGGGGGATAGAGAGAGAGAGGGAGAGGAAGCAATATGGGGAATAGAGAGAGAGAGGGAGAGGAAGCAATATGGGGAATAGAGAGAGAGAGGGAGAGGAAGCAATATGGGGAATAGAGAGAGAGAGAGGGAGAGGAAGCAATATGGGGAATAGAGAGAGAGAGGGAGAGGAAGCAATATGGGGAATAGAGGGAGAGAGGGAGAGGAAGCAATATGGGGAATAGAGAGAGAGAGGGAGAGGAAGCAATATGGAGAATAGAGAGAGAGAGGGAGAGGAAGCAATATGGGGAATAGAGAGAGAGTGGGGAGAGGAAGCAATATGGGGAATAGAGAGAGAGAGAGGAAGCAATATGGGGAATAGAGAGAGAGAGGGAGAGGAAGCAATATGGGGAATAGAGAGAGAGAGGGAGAGGAAGCAATATGGGGAATAGAAAGAGAGAGGGAGAGGAAGCAATATGGGGAATAGAGAGAGAGAGGGAGAGGAAGCAATATGGGGAATAGAGAGAGAGAGGGGAGAGGAAGCAATATGGGGAATAGAGAGAGAGAGGGAGAGGAAGCAATATGGGGAATAGAGAGAGAGAGGGAGAGGAAGCAATATGGGGGATAGAGAGAGAGAGGGAGAGGAAGCAATATGGGGAATAGAGAGAGAGAGGGAGAGGAAGCAATATGGGGAATAGAGAGAGAGAGGGAGATGAAGAAAGAGAAACACCCCAGATCATTATACTCTGACAGATGACACTATAAAAATCTATTGTACTGATTGTAGCGATGATACTGTAGCCAGCTAGCACAGAGAGAAAAATTGACATTTGTCAAGGTTAGATTGCTCATTTACGATAGAGTTGAACTGGTTTTGCAGGTGATTAGTTACAGAGGGCTCCCTAAACAATAAGGGTCACTTGGAGCACTGATGGAGATATTGACGAAACATTAACAGCGTTCATGCATAGCCATCTAGCAAAAGCCTGAGCCTTTCATCCAGAATGTAAAAATCGAACCACACCCCTCTGTTCAATTAAGTTCTGTTTATTCAGTAGAACTGATCTGAATTCAATTTGGCTCCGTTCTGTACCTGGCTTAATGGCTTATCAATATCATTATGTCTTGTGCTCTTACAGATGGGGAGTGTTTTGAGTACAAGTGGATGAGCAGCACGTGGTCAGGCTCCTCTCGTGTCACCTGGTGTCAGCGCTCTGATGGACTCAACGTCACAGGTAGGCGGCACTACTAAACCTTCAATGGTGCCTTAATGCACTTCTTTCCATATGCCTTATTAGAGATTACATCAAAGACTAAAGATCTGACCAATCACATGTCATCTGATCCTTCTTTGGTGACCTTTGACCTACAGGAGGATGCCCCCCTATCAATCCTCCAGGGGACGACAACAACTCCTGTGACCCGCCGTGTCAAATGCCATTGTCCTTCTGCACTGAGGTGAGCTGTTCACGGGTAGTCTTCTATGTTTAGTGAGAGTGGTTCAGATTAGGTTTGTGCTCTGAACGCGTTGCACTTCAGTCCATTCTAGCTTGGCCAGATAGTGACAAGCTGACAACCGTGGTTGTGTCTGAAAGCATTCATACCTGTCAAATCATTGCTTCCTCCATCCTTGTCTCCTCAATTCCTTTCAAAGTGCATCAAAGGAGAGGATCCACAGTCCCTCCCTCTGACCTCCTCCTCCAATTAGCTTTGAAAGGAATTGAGGAAACAAGAGGAAGGACAGAGGAAGCAAGGATTCGACAGATAGTGACATATTCAGACACAGCAGTGAACAGTATTTGTGTAACACTGCCCTCTTCAGGCTGGTGTGTGTATGTGCGAGGAGGGCTACACAGAGGTGATGTCCTCCAGTGGCCAGCTGAACCACTGCACCCCCATACCCATTCTGGAGATCCCCACAGCCGGGGACAAGAAGACTGACGTGAAGACCAGCCGTGCCATCAACCCCACCCTGCCTGCCACCATACAGCCTGGACGCACCGGGCGCACCTGGTACCTGCAGCCCTTTGGACCAGGTGAACCAGCCATGTCACTAGTGTAGAAGTAGTGAACACACATTCAGTAACTTGCAGATGCAGAGTACAAAAAGTAAACCCATGAAAGTTAGATGCTGCGGGGGGGAATTATTTCTTACAGACGCAGCTACGTCGACCACAGTAAATAGCTTTTAAAGCTTTTGGTTTATGAGAGCTACATTTCTGCACACACTTCTGACAATAGCAAATATCGCAAGAATGTGAAGTGATGGGAGGACCATTTTGGATCAGAGGAAAATGTTTCTCTGCTACTCTTTCATTATTGCTAAATAAGTGCAGGAAATGAAAAGGAAGCACGTGGCTGACGATTTGTTAGACGCTGCAACAGGATTGCAGCCAATACAGGCGATACTATGTATTATGCTAATGTCCTGTAGGCTCTTAGCGAATTTGCTTGGTTAACAGCATAGTTATTTCCGGGTTAGAGTGCTGCATGTCACTGAGGCAGTAAGTGGCACTTGGGCTCTTACCATTTTCAACAGGTTGAGACTGTCTAGACATGTCCTCCAAAGCACAATTCAGATCAGCATTTTCAAAGACAGAAACGAATGGAAACTAGACCCAGTCAGCCGCGTAGCCAGCTGAACTGACAGCTCTCCCTCCTCCACAGATGGCAAGCTGAAGATGTGGGTGTATGGTGTAGCAGCGGGAGCCCTGGTACTGCTCATGTTCATAGTGTCTATGATATACCTAGCTTGGTGAGTCCGCTCTGATCTTGTCCTTTTTTACTCATCCATCCCTTCATCATTCATTAAGAAAATCCCCGTGGTGACTTGTTTTGGGCCGATTTGAGATGTTTTAGATTTCATTCAGTCATTAGTCCGTTCACCCCCCCCCCCCCCCCCCTCATCTTTTTGGTGTATTTATTATTTTGTTGTTGTTTGTTTTGTTTTCTTCATGCCATCTGTCGCCAGCAGCAGGTACAGCGTCCTCCGCCGCCATCTTCAGGCCACCGAGTCCAACGCCAATGGGGCGGTGGTCTGGATGGGCCAAAATGTACATGAGTTGACTTATACGTGCCCCGATTGCCAAGAGTTGGGTCAAAGCAGTGGCCAAAGCAGTGGCCAAAGCAGTGGCCAAAGCAGCAGCCATGGCAGCAGCTAAAGAGTAGCTGCAGTGCCAATCGTTGACCCCTGACCTCTGACCCCTCCACCAGTGTCACATGACATGTCCCGCTTGACCAGCTGTGTGAAGTTGCTGGTGCAGGTGAGGTCCCAGGAGATCACCTTCTAGGGGTTCCTCGTACTGTAGGTGGTAGGCTCCAGATAGACCCTGGTCGTAGGAAGTCCTCCGACTTTAGGATGACCTTACCTTCACCAAATCATTAACCTAAACCATTAGGGCAGTGGTCTCCAGACCCTAACACACCCAATTACTGATCAACGACTCAAGATGAAGATGAGTTAACTCAGAAGTGTTAGTGTTGGCCTGGAACAAAATATGTGACCAGGGTTAAGTGACTACTAATGTGACTACCGTTGACTGATTTGGTCTCCAGAGTGACGAAGCAGTCTAAGGCACTGCATCTCAGCGCAAGAGGCGTCACTATAGTACCTGGTTCGCATCCAGGCTGTATCACATCCGGCCATGATTGGGAGTCCCATAGGGCGGCGCACAATTGGCCCAGCATCGTCTGGATTTGGCCGGTGTGGGCCGTCATTGTAAATAAGAATTTGTTCTTAACTGACTTGCCTAGTTAAATAAAGGTTAAATCATATAAAAAAAAAAAAATACAAATTCAACCCCTTTAAGACTCATTCAGGCCTTTTCCTGTAGACTAATTTGTTTTCCTGACTGTAAAATGGCACAATGATGGTGCCATACTGCCCTCTGGTGGCCATGATAGACAGCTACTATATTTTAGAGCAGGAGCAACATTCCCCTGCTTTTATCAAATCCCCTCTGCCATCTCATCCCTGTTAATCCTCTATTTACCATACATTGTCACACACATGTATTATGTTGCTCACGTTTGTTATGCACGGAACACCAGTTGTTGAGGATGATCAAGTTCACACCACCATCAAGGAATATGGACACATGCAGTAGAAGTAAGCATTTATGCATGCATCTTTATGAGGCATTAATAATTGCAGGACAACAATAGTGCTTCTCTTTTCCTAGGATGGTGGCCTTTGCTAAATAGCTCTGTAATATTCTCGCACTGTCATAACCTATAGAAAAGGTACTTTATAGCTCCGAGCCCTAGAAGTCAAGTGAAGCATGGCCACAGTCATTAATGCAAATGGACAAACTAATACCTTTAACTAGCTTTTTATCGTTTTAATATGCCCATGTCTTCCCGAAATGTCAGTTTCATAGAGATATCGTTCATTTGGAACAAACGCAGCGATATGTTATAACTGACATAATAGTATGCCACTTTCTAGTGCTGCTGGTGTTTTACTTGCACTGTAGTGTACAGATTGTAAGGCAGGGTAACATGGCGTCTACTCTTCCTCTTAGCAAAAAGCCAAAGAAACCAAAGAGACAGAGGCAGATGAACAACCGACTGAAACCTCTCACCCTAGCCTATGACGGGGACGCTGACATGTAGGACTCTGGGATAGCCTAGTCCTCCAGAGACCTGCCACACCTGCCGTAAAAACAAGGAGACATATCCCATCATAGGAAGGACAGGAGGGTTTTCATCTGCAGATCAGAAGAAGAAGACCAACGGCCATCTTGAATCCATTTTGGGTCCTCATGAGTTAAATGGAAATTGGAATTGAGGAAAAATTTCTCCACTTAGAGATATTTGGGTTTAGTCCATGCAGTTCTCCTTTTTCCCCCATTTTCTTTTGTGATATTTCCTTAAGCAAACGCCTTCATGGCCTCCCCTCACTACGAGGAAAATGCCTTTTTTAGTTTGCCCTTTTTGCTTTCAAATGGAAGAGCTGCTGCGAAGAGACAAACTTTTTTTCTCCTTTAAACACAAACAGCACAAGCTCATTTCTTTGCTGTGTTTTCTGCTCGTCCCTGAAACGTTGAGTAGCTGGAGGCTTAGGATGCACTGGCGGTTCGCACGTTGCCAAAAGTCACCGCAGGGAAGGGGAGGAAAATCTCCATGAAAAGGCTTGGATTCCTTTCCTTTCTTGGGTTTTGACTGAAATCTCCTTCTTCGGTCGCAAACAAAGAGATACTTTTGGTTTCCGGTTGATTCCTAGTCCACTGCCTATCTTGGAGGATAAACATATACAGACAGAGAACACAAGATGAGAAACCATCCCTGGTTACTGGATCTATTGCCTGTCTCTCTTTTGCTTTGTTTCAGGAACTATTATTGCACTACGTTAGTGCAGCATGATATGCACATGATGACTTATATGTTGCATTGCCATAGAACATTGCCTCTCTTAAGACAGATATGCAGTTGGAAATCAAATGTGAAAATAATAGGCATTTTCAAGACCACGGATACATGATAACTGGAGATGATGTCCGTGTTCTATAACACAGGGGGTGTGAATCAATAGTAAATATGTATAGATTTTATTTTTCCACAACTCGTTTTGTTTTTGGTCCAGTATCTTTTGTGGTCTATATACTGTAGTTTGTTTGGTATTGTCCCTCTCTATGCCCGAATGAAATCGAATAGACTACATTAAATGAGGACCATTGATTCTGTTCTTGCTTACAATGAGATATTTCCAATGGTTTAAATGTTGTAAATATGAAACACAGCCCATATGTACATGGAAGATAAATGGGCAAATGGATTTTCTTATTTTTTAGATAACTTGTTTTGCAAAAAACAAAACACTTCTAAAGCTAAAACGATGTGTGTGACTGCTATTGTATTTTTTATCTAACTTCTAATGTCACGCAAACCTAACTTCTGCCTTATTGTCAATGATCAACTATCTACAGTACCATATACATTCATGAAACCAACATATTTAATAATGGGTGCAGCACAGGTTTAAACTGTATGTCATTGATTCATGTGATGAATGATTGATGAATTTGGTGATTGATGAATTTAGACGGAAGTTAAACAGTACCATTTTCTTGGACAAAAGGCTCTAGGAACACTACAGTTGTTTTCAGTTCTGACTTAAGACTATGGAAATGTCCTTTTTCACAATGACCCATATCATAGTGCCCTTAGACATATGATAATGATGCAGTTCGTTCTCTCGGCGTACAATATTACATCATATATTCTGTATATATCGAGGTCCATCTAAGCAGCCGTCATTACAGTATCTGAATACAGAGGAAATATGGTGCCGCTGTTCTACACTGGCAGAATTCGACCACTCTGCCTGAGAGCAAGAAGAACAGCTGATGAGGAGAATGTTTACTTTGTTGTTAGTTTTCCTTGTAAATAATGACATTTTTTAGATTTTTTTGAAAAAAAGGTCAACTTATGTGAACATTTATTTTGTATTGCACAGAAATGTTTAGTTTGAATATTGCAATGTGGGTGTATGATATTACTGATGGGGGGTTCTCTTGAAGCAAGTTGTGTGTTGTAAAAAAAGACAAGACTCCGTCGTTTTGTAAAGATTGTTTATATATGTATCGGAAGTATTACTAAAAATAAATGAAGAAAATGTTATAAACATACTAAGTTACAGTGAAAATGTTGATTGATGCCTTTCTAGTGTGTACTGTCATTATGTTAGATGTACCACTAGATGTCTCTCTAGACACAAATGAAAAGTTATACTGCAAGGCTCTCTTGCAGTCTCCTTTCCAACTCTCTCTTCTACCCCCTCTCTCTCCCTCTTCCTGCCTCTCTCTATCCCTTCCTCGCTCTCCTCTCTCTCTCTCTCTTCTACCCCCTCTCTCTCCCTCTTCCTGCCTCTCTCTATCCCTTCCTCGCTCTCCTCTCTCTCTCTCTCTCTCTCGGTCTCTCCCTCTTCCTGCCTCTATCACTCCCTCCCTCGCTCTCCTTTCTCTGTCTTTCTCTAGCTCGGTTTCTTCCTCCCTCTCTCTCCCCCTCTTCCTCGCCTCTGTCTCTCCCTCTTCCTGCCTCTCTCTCTCTCTCTCTCTCTCTCTCTACCCCTCTCTCTCTCTATCCCTCTCTCTCTCTTTGCCTCTTTCTCTCTTCTCTTTCTCTCGCTCTATAAAACATCACATCACACTGACAATCAGACCTACAAGCACTACCATTCACGCAACACCGCCACTAATCCTACCACAAAGAACGTATCATTCATATCTTCCAATAGACAAAACATAGACAGAGCATTTGATTTTCATCCCTCAGTCAATCTGAAGATTGATCCCTGCTATTTGCTCCAGGGTCTTTTTCATGTTTCCTTTTGTCATTTATCTCTAGTTGTGGCATTTTTACCTAGTCAATTTGATTTTTTTCAAGAAAGGGTTTTGCGTATAGGTTGGCATGAAAAGTGAAGGACTACCAAGAGGAATGAAGTCCACATGTTGGTGCATTGTTCTCCTGTCACTCATTTCTATGGTAAGTTGAGCTTTTGTTGTAAATTCTCTATTAAAAATATATTTTTCCATCTTTTGAAATCTTGAGTTCAAAGCTACCAGCTAAATGTACAGATGTTGTCTGTGCCATAGCATTTTTCCAAAGATATTTTGACAAGTGTTTGGTAAATGTATATGCTGCATACATATTTTGAGTATACTTTTCAGCACCTTGGAGAGCACCAGTCTGTGAATTTACTCTTAAAGGGAAATGTCACCGTAATTCAACTTCATATTCATCATCTCCAGCACCACCCCAACATCAACATATGTGTAAATGGCACGTTTCTATGTTTTGTAGTAAAGAAGATAGAGGAAGAAAAGTATTTCCAATGACATCGTCAACCAATTAGTAGACAATTAGTAGGCAATGCATACTAACAATTGGTTAAAATCACACGATGCACACCGACGATGTCATTGGAAACACTTATCTTCCTTTATCTTTTTTTACTACAAAACATAGAAACGCGCCATTTTCGCATATGTTGATGTTGGGATGGTGCTGGAGATGAGGAATATGAAGTTGAACAACTGTGAAATTTCCCTTTACATCTTTGACTCATCTATTGTTTTAATAGATGTGTTATTGTGTTGTGTGCAGAGGGAAACATTTTGTCATTCCCATTGCGATGGTTGTAGATCTAATTTGAATCAATCAACTCAGATTACTCTCCCATTTGAGTCACTCCATTCTGTTGAAAAGTACTCGCGCTTGACCTTTCACCTTTTGATAAGCTTGACACAATATCTTTATTGTTATGCCACAGTTTCTGACGTCCCAATTTTGTTAATCGTCTGGTACATAGTAACCCTGCGTGAGGTAAATCTGTCAACAGGCAAGCAAGAGAAACAGGCCCAAATTGTCTCTTACACATTATTTGAACTTAATCCCACAAAGTTGACTAATCTTCAATAGTTACACTGGGTTATCAGCACTTAATTTGCATAGTGATTGAAATAAGTCAATTAATAATAATTGTTTCTACGACTTAACTCCCATTATCGAATTTAATTCGCAGTCTTGAAAATGATGAACTCAATTTCACACTTGACTAGGCTCACTAATCATTTTATCCCCTGAACTAATGAAGCATTGTCTTTTTTAAGGAACACTTTTATTCAGTTGATTATGATGCAATTATATTAAACTAATACTATATTACTGTAAAATGTCATTACAGTACTGTAAACATGTAGTGTTGGATGTATAGAAAGTGTTTACTCTCAATTGTACCACTTGATGTGGATGTTTTCCCAGGCTTCGCCTCCAAATTGCTTCGCCATGCTTTAATGGGGTGCTCATAATTGTTTTGTGCTCGGCGCATCCTAAACTCTAGCCTCGAGCTCCTTCGACAGATTGACAGACCCATGGGAACCTCGCAAACTTATTTTGGATGCCTTTGAACCAACTCGTGTGTGAAATAAAATGATTATGTATTTATCCTCTGGGTGAGTTGGGGAAACTAGTGGCAATTTTTTTTTTTTGCCACGATCATACCCTCAGTCCAACTGCTGACCGTTTTGATCCTCTACAGACCTCATGGCGATAATACCACCCTATGTTTGCTATGTTTGATAGTCTACCATTCTATTTCACACCTATTTGAGATGTCTTGAGATGCCTCACTCTAAAGCCCATAATCTTTGACCCCCTCAGGTAACCGTTGGGGTAACATGGAGACCGAGCTTTCTGGTGATTTCACGCTGATCTCTGTTCATCTCTGAGAATGCTATAGCTGATCCATGAAAACATCAGAGAAAGAAAATCCTACATTTTCCAAGATCAATTTGGATATCAGTCCAATCAAACGATCCCTTAAAAAAGTGATGGCCAGCCCCCCCAGGAGAGCTACTGATTAGCAGAATCAAGTGTTAGATTAGGGCTAGAACAAAACCCTGCGGGGAGTAGTCTCCAGGAGAAGAGTAGGCCACATCTGCCCTAAAACATATCCCTGGAGATGTGTACAGTTTACTGCGCTTAGATCCAAATCCATTCTGCTCACTGAACGATGGAATCATGTCCCTGCGGACTCACAGATTCTGAATGGTTCTGATTGACCAGTGCTGTAAGGTGCTCTCTGAGATTCATTTAGGCACATATGGTAGCTGAGAGTTGAAAGGGACCTCGAGTATGTCATGTCAGTGAAGATCCTTTATATGCTAAATAGAATGGGTGGATTGGCCATGATTCTTGGATGTATATTGATTCATCAACATGGTGCAATTTTGTTTCACTAGAACACATTTTGCTTTGAATAAGAATAGAGATAGCTGGTTCCAACCATTCCAGCTCTAATGACTGTTTAAACAGGAAGTGTCAGCTAATCACAGCACCCAGAATTAACTTAATTTAGTTGCTAAAATGGTAACAGTCTGTCAGAAGAGACAAGTCTTCCCCAGAAACTCCCCTAAGAGTTCCAGCTGCAGTACCATTTCAGTGAATGAAAGCTCACACGTTTAATAGTCTCTCCAATGTGTTTTTTAGCTAGCAAGGTTGTCTTATCAGAACAAGACATTGTTGCTATATTGGGATTTTAACCTATAGCATATCCTCCTTATCTTAAGGGAAGCTACTGTACAGTACCAGACTGTATCTTCCTCTCTCTAGGGAAAGGATGCCTTAATAACAGGAAGAGATAGCATTCAGGTTCATCCATCTACTGTGTTTACCACATTATGTCTATGGGTATTTTCAATAGGACTCGCTAGGGTATTTCCAATAAGGTTTTAACAGGGTGTCCTCCATGATAAAATCATCCCAGCATTTGTGTAATCATGTGCAGGAATTCTGGTTTGTTTGAGGCCACAGGTAAGATGGACAAAAAGTGAGATTTAGAACTGGCTGATGAGCAATGCCTCACATTTTTCTAATTCACCCCAGTACAGCTGTTGGTGACAACCTGTTTCTCCACCTCCATTTAACACCAGCGAAATTTTTATTTTATTTTCTGTCTTCTCTGTCTCACATGCTCTCAAACAGAGCGAGGTAAGCTTGGCCTTTTCCCCTGTTTCCTCAGGCAACGCTGCCTTGATGTAAATGTTGGTTTAGTCAGGAGTGCCTCGATTGGCCTAATCTCTGTCGTGTGGATTACAGGTTGGTTATAATCCGTGAATTGGGGTCTCTGTGAATGTGACATGGAGCCCTCTAATCCCGACCATGACAGTTTGCACAGGCTGGCAGGTGCTTCAGATGAAAGCTAATTGGATGTCAGTGTTGAACCCAGTATAATAACCCTCATGACAAGACAGTAAGGACCAAGCTAACTCTCAAGAAAATGTTGTGAATTTAAGATGTACCCTATACAGTGTAATTGTGCATATGATTGCTTAGGAGAAACATGTCTGAATCAACTAAATGGGATATATGTTGTGAGATCCTTAAAGGGAAAACTAAATATTTTATTTTCCAGGTCGCCCTCGCGAAATAAGCTTTTAACCTTGATTCTTTCTCCTGGTTAAATAAAGGTTAAATGAGAGAGAGAAAATAATGGTTGTCTGTCCTTCCAAGTAGGGAGAATCCATTGAGATTAAGCTTCAGTCATTTAGCAGCACAGGTAATTACAGCTCTATGAAAGCTATTTTTCATTTGGTCATTGGAGACCCCACTGCTAATGAATCAGGAAAGAGAAAGCCTTGGGAAATAAATGGGGCTTATTTGAATTATGGGTCATACTTCCTATTCAGTGGAACTGAAGCACTCAACCTTTCCTATTTCTTTTCAGATGGAGAACGCAAATGTATAAGCTAAAGAACATTGCAGCGACATTTCCTTAGTGCAAAATAATTGTGCAAGAGTGCAAAAAAATACAAATTATTTAACCAGAGTTTAGTAAACTGTCCCCTTTATAACTCACATTGCTGAAGAAAAGTTTCAAATTAAATCAAGATGGCAGATTATAATTAGGTTTTTGCACAATTTCTTTCATAGTTTTCATGTTCAATGTATGAAGTCATATTTGGTCCAAAACAAAGATGAGATTGAAATTAGGCTTGAGCACCACAAATGATATTTTTCAAATGAAGTATGCTACGTCCAAATCCAACATGCATTCACACTAGAACTGTTGCAATATACAGACTACCCTACCGCAATGTCATCCAGTGAACTTTCTGAAAGAGAGACCTTATTCTCCTAGTATTGATCTGAGATAAAAGTACAAAATGTAAGACTTTGCCCAGATAGATCTGCTGTCACGTTCCACAGATGGGGTTAGGCCATCACTGTCACCATTCTTCGTGAAGTGCAGTGGGAATCTTAGCCCTGTCATCTGTATTATTATGAGGGCCGGAGTAAAGGAATCATCAATCAACCGTTCAGGGTACATTCAGCAGGTAATCGTCTGGTGTTGCATCACGTCTGTAGGCTACTGAATAAACGCTTCAGTCATCTATATGTATGGCAGGATTGGAATGGCCTTACTCTTGATAAAGGGCACTGTGTTCATGAGCCAATTGTGTCATGCACTGAATTTGTCTCATATTCTTTCTATATCCATTAGTCACGACCTTCAGCATCACTGAATTTCAAATGGGAATTGACTTTATTGCCATTTCAGACCGACAGTTCATGTATGATCTATTGGTATAAAACAAAACAATGGCATATCAAGGACATATCACTTTTTATCCTACACAGCAGGCTTATTTGTTTAATGGTTTGTGCCTGTTGTGTTTCATCATTGAAATAGGATTGCAATGTCTCTTTGTTTTCCACAGGTTACAAGTGCCCATTCATCTGCATCTGGAAGTTCAGACGTTCTGAAGTCAGAGAGACCAAAGTCAAGAGCTAAGGACCTCTGGACAACAGACACCAGCAAGGACGTATCCATCAGTCATCTGCTCTCCCAGACCTTTTATGACAAGAATCTGTCTGGCCTGGATCTGAACTATGACAAGTTGGAACCGTACTCTAAACAGGAGCTCTGGGACTGGCTCCACAACACCTCTAGCCTTCATGACCCACGCTCCCGATCCAAGAGGAGACCCATCGTCAAGACAGGAAAGTTCAAGAAGATGTTCGGCTGGGGGGATTTCCACTCCAACATCAAGACAGTGAAGCTCAACCTGCTGATCACCGGGAAGATCGTAGACCACGGCAACGGCACGTTCAGCGTCTACTTCCGCCACAACGCTACGGGCCAGGGCAACGTGTCGGTGGGGCTGGTGCCGCCCACCAAGGCCGTGGAGTTCCAGCTGCAGCAGTCGACGGTCCTCGAGCCCAAAGACACCAAGTTGTTCAACTGCAGGGTGGAGTACGAGAAGGTGGAGAAGGGCACCAGGAAGTCGCTGTGTTCCCACGACCCCTCGCAGAGCTGCCCTCAGGAGCAGACCCAGAGCCATGTGTCCTGGCTGTGCTCCAAGCCCTTCAAAGTCATCTGCATCTACATCTCCTTCTACAGCACCGACTACAAGCTGGTGCAGAAAGTGTGTCCAGATTACAACTACCACAGCGATACTCCCTACCTCCCAACCGGGTGATTGGCTGAGCGGCTAAGGGAAAGGAACAGAGACAGACAGGGCATTCGCTCCTGAGAGGTGTCAGTTGATTTGAGCTAGGCTGGGACGGCCCTCAATAGAACAGGGGAGGATGCTTTACTGGAACTGTTAAAAGGTATTATTAAAGCCAATGAATCCCTGCTGCTTGTGAGATCGCAACACTGAGCAGACCTTCCCTATGGCCATTGTAAGAGCAATTAGTACGCAACATTTCCTGGCTTGGCATACTTTTTACTCATGTATTTTGACCCTCTGCAGTAGCTATAAGAAAGTGCTCAGCCGGAGCCTTCTCTGAAGATTTGTCATTTATGTAAATAATAACTGATAAAGCCCACTTTATTCTATTAGAAACAGTTTCGATCTTCTAATTGTATGTTGATGGAATAGCATTTTGAATTTTCCTTCTCTCTCATTGTCCATTTCTGTTTGTCACCGGTGATTACAAAGCGGAAATGAAGTAGGTAGATGCTGACTTACTGTGAAGGAAAGTGTCAGAACGCATTAAGACGTGCCATCTATATCGTTGCGTGTTTGTATCTGTATGACAGCCAGAAATACAGATCCTTACAGAATTGTTTCTTTTTCAGTCTCAGTGAATTATTAAAACATCAACATGGGGAAAATACACACTAAACAGCAGGCATCTAGAATCTAGGCTACATTTAATAAGAACAATTATATTAAAAAACATTTCCTACAGATTAACACTGGGTACACCTAACATTAGGAACACCTTCGTAATATTGATTTGCGCCCCCTTTTGCGCTCAGAACAGCCTCAATTCTTCAGGGTGTGGACTCCACAAGGTGTCAACCCGTTCCACAGGTATGCTGGCCCATGTTGACTCCAATGCTTCCCATAATTGTGTCAAGTTGGCTGGGTGTCCTTTGGATGGTGGACCATTGTTGATACACACAGGAAACTGTTGAGCATGAAAAAGCTAGCAGTGTTGCAGTTCTTGACACAAACAGGTGTGCCTGCCACCTCTGAATGGCACACATGCACAATCCATGTCTCAATTGTCTTAAGGCTTAAACATCCTTATTTAACCTGTCTCCTTCCCTTCATCTACACTGATTGAAGTGGATTTAACCAATTCCATCAATAAGGGATCATAGCGTTCACCTGGATTCACCTAGTTAGTCTATATCATTGAAAGAGAAGGTGTTCTTAATGTGTTGTATACTCAGTGTACATTGTTTTTGGTAGATAACGAAGAAAAAAATGTTAGCAATGGTTTTCAGCTCTGACATTGATGCCCTGTTGATAGCAATCTCTTGCCCTCGGTTATATCCTGTCCGACACAAGTGAATGCAGAGTAAATCAGATCAACGGAGGACTTTCATTCATTATGGATCTAAGTGTATTTCAATATTTAAAAAAGAACCATTTATGTTTGCCCCATGAGGGAAAAAACACAGTAAAGAGTCCCCACTCTGTTCTCTAGAAAACATTAAAACCACGAAATCAAAGGAAATTACAGCATAAGATCTGCTGCTTGCCAGAGGACATGTATTAAACTGCAGAGGCATCTCTCCACACATGATAACAACCACTTCTGACATCAATAACGCAAATTCTGGATGATGATGAAGGAATTAACACAATACGATAATGATACAGGATATTCTATTTGGCCGTTGAGCTTTCATTATGCAAATGTGATGCTTGTAGCTGATTGCGGAACATCTCGGAGAACCATCACTGTGATTGTCATCCCTGTGTGAGAGAATAATGTCTGGGAATTACACTGACACACATTGGGAATGGAAACCCTTTATGAGGTTGATAGGCACCTTGAGGTATCGTTTTTTTATGCGGTTTGCATTGTACATCTAACTAGTCAACTATTACAAGGTCTTTAGTACTGTACACTTGCACAGAGACTCGTTTGTTGTTGACACAACTGAAACATGGAATGGAAGATTTGACAAGGTACTTTATAAGAAATAGGGTTTGTTTCCTGTGAAGAGAGGGGCCTATTTGATAAGAGAGTGTGAACAGGGATTTATGATGTGAATGAACAAAGCTGACAGAAATAAACGTTAACATTTGACTCGTAAATTGAGAGCAGTTATCTGTCATGGCTACTGGATGACAAATGTTTCAGATTATATTATTTGAGTGGGTCTTCCATTTTCAGTCATTTTCTGTATAAGATCAGTTAAATATGTTGCCAACCTGGACACTCGTCTTCATTTTATGTAATACATTATACTTGATTTATGGCTAATTATTATTTCTTTGAAATACATATATGAATTCAACTGCACTCTTTTATGATGGGCCATGTCCGATAGTTGCACTTGCTTCTGAGTCTAAGCTCTATCTGGTACCATTTCTATGAATGAAACCCTCCATCTATAATATACTACTGCATGATTAACACAAGGCTTTCAATGAGTGAATTATCCCCCATCCCAGATCCAGTCCGTTGGTGCAGTTGTCCTGGGCCATAGCCATACACCAAGCCTCTGGTCTCCTCCTGCTCTCAGAGAACTTCCTGATTAATGTGGTCTGGGGAACTGTCACAAATGGCAGATAGAATCAGGGGATTTCTCCTTCAGACTCCCAACGACACCCAGCAGCTGCAGGAGTAAACAGATGACTAACCATTGGCCTTTTGGCAACCATTGGAGACTGGGAGGAGACCTGTAAACGTTGCCTTGACATTTAGGTGGATTAAAAAGTTATTGGGATCCTGCTCTCCTGGTGTCGGGAGGTAGTTGGCTCCGTAATTAATTGTGTCTTGGTCCTTTTTCAAGAAGCTAAGCTAAAAGCATGCTAAGTATCATGCTTGTTGCAGTCCTTCACGTACTGTATGTAGGGCTAAGTACACTTGGTTAGCCTAGCTCTTTATCTGATATGACATCTATATTAGTGACCAAATAGCACATTACTCATAAACAGATCATCAGATGGGATGTCAAATGACTTATTTGAGTTTGTGCAATTGGCATCTAATTCCAGAATAATTCATTATTGTCATTTCATATCTTATGTTATTGCATAATTCATGTGGTGTTTTGCTTTGAATCTGTGGTGTTAATTTCTGTGTGAAATACTGATGAATTAAAGCTCTAGCAGACAATGGCGTGTGGTTTTTGAATTACAAATGAATTGCTCTCGTCCAAACGCTATTACGATCCTGCAAATGAAAGCTCACTCATTGTGAGCGTCTCATATCAGGTAAAACTAGAGAGAATTAATTAAACTTTGTCATTTTAATTGCTTTAGTGACAGCTGTCCTTTGGTGATGGAGCTATCCTAATGCACATACTGTGGCTTGTCAATTACTTTCCCAGTGAATAGATTAAAAAGCCACAGAGGATAGGATCGTTTCATTACTCTGGATTAATGCCCCTGGGCAGAACTAGGTATGAACACTTCGCACCTAAATATGCTGCAAAATGAACACTACTATTTAGCCCATCTGAATAGAATGAATTGTGGCAACATGAAATTAAGTTTACGCTCTATTAATCCTGTCAAACTGCTCGTGCAGCAATATTTGACATGCTAAACTTTTGCCACTCAGTTCCAGGCAAATTGTCGCCATTTGGAGAAGGACATAATTCTATTCAACGTTCAACTGTTTGAAGAGAATTCATATTTGACATAATGTGAGTGCAATCGCCCCACCATATGAACATCTGTCTGTGTTCCTCTCTGGAACAGAAGGCTTCCACACCTACACATTCTCACATTATATTCATTAAGACAGTTTCTGAAGCTATTTTTTTTTACATGTCCATGTTGTCAGCTGGTACACTTCTCAAACTCTGTATGGATATTTCCAACAGCTTTCACTGTAACTCAGAGCAGGTCAACTATTACTCGACCTATTGTTTCAATAGAATAAAGAGAATCAAGCCAGGAATCAAATGTTCCATAGAGGGCTATCTTAAAGGTGACTTGAGGAAGCGTTTTCAATTTAGCGTAATAGTTACACAGCTGGGTATACAATATTATATTACCACCTTACGCTAAGTAGGGCTGAATCGTTCTGATGTAGCATCAATGGTAAGTGTGAAATTGTGTGATCTAAAGCAGACACCTAAGTAAGTATTGACGTTTTTACGCTAAGGATCCATTGGCTTCCGCAAATTACATGAGGCTTAAGGGGATTACATGCCTCTCACACATTCCTCTACCCATCATCTGTGTTATCAAGCCCTCCAATCAGCAGGGACGATGTAGCTGTGTTTCCCTGCTACCGTTATGTATTGCCAGAGAGAGGAGAAGAGGCTGAAACCCAGCTCCCTTGTCTGAATATGTTTGGCCCCATTTCATTTACTGAAAAAACATATCCAGACATGTAAATAAAAGTATTTATGATTCATGACCAGTTGATGTATAAAGTGCCATGTTTACTTTGAACTACTCCGCTGCTACCCCGCCTTGGATATTCTGGCAATGAAACAATCAGGGTCGGCATGTTTTTGAGCTGGGGGTTAGTTTTCAATTGATTTATATCTCTAGATCCACTCCTCCTACTTCTACCGCTAAAGGTGAGATGAAAAGGCAATGTTTGTGACAGAGATGAACTAGGTGCTACGCAGAGAGAGAGAGATGATGCACTTAAAAAAATGCATCACCATTAAATCAAGGCTCAACCTTGAATGAGTCAAACTCTGTGCCAACTCAGTGACGTGAATTCTGCCCTCAGTGCCACATCGCATGCCAAACAGTGTGGGGATGGAACTAGCCAGGCAATGGCATTAACAGATAGTGCTTTACTTTCCCTGACAAAGGCTTATGCTATTTGTTGTACAGTGAAATTCAGAGAAACTATGACAAGACTTGATTCCAATGTCATTCGACCTATTAAAAGCAAATATTCTTGAGTAGTTTGAACATTAAGAGTGCTTGTCACATCTATTCCAAGAGTAACTGACAACCATTAACTGTTGATAAGTAGGGGATCCAAAATACAATATCTCAATCTAACGCTCAAAATCAACACTTGGTGAAACACACAACATACACATCTCTGGTTGTGTGTGGCTGGGACTTGAAAGCCTGCTGAAAATGGGACCGTATTGCAGTGTAGTAAAGTGCATGGACAATTCCCATGAAGGGGAAGGGATTATGGATTTTGGCCTCTAAGCTGCCCGGATGCCCAGTGAGGATGTATCTGTACTACAGACTAATCTTCAAACACAAGCAGAAGAAGTGATGAATCATGACTGGGCACCGAGGAGTTCAGCTTGGAATCTGGATTGTGTTCTAGTGACAAACTGAGGAAAGGTAGAGAGAAACAGACACTACTTTGTAACAGAGACGGGCAGAGACGTTTAGGTTAAAAAAAAGGGTTTAACTGATCATTACTCTAGAGAGAAAGACATGTTGGGAAAGCACTGGGTTTTGGCATAAAGCCTTTATCAGGTCTTCTCTCTTCATCTGTAAGAGTCGAGATACAAGGCTGGTAAAATGCACATAATCCTTATAGGAATGGTCAGGAGGAGTTTTGTGGTCAAGTATGCTGTGTAAAATATGGACCTAGGTTTTTATACATCTCGTTTGTATCATTTTAACCTGATATAAAGCCTAGGTCCATCATGAGAAGGATTGAGAGTGGAATTTGTGACTCCCAACCTATGGATTAATGAAAACGACCAATCAACATGAACAATCTAGAATTGTTTCCCATCAAATCCAGACATAGCTTTACTGTACAGCAGATACAGAGATAAGAGCAGTGCATTATGGTTCTCAGTAAATGCCATGGTTCCTTATCATCAAGCTTAACTGGAGAGAAAAGTCAATTGGGCAATTGTTCGTGACCTATCAAGGCAGGAATAGTCCATTTGGGGGTCAGGGCATCTGGAGGAGTGGAAACCTCTATAGTGACAAACATCTTTTTTCATTTTCATGTTGACCCAGTGTACTGGGAAATAATACGCCGTTTGTTGATTGCAGACACAACCCAATTTGCTCAATTAGTCGTTAATTGTGACATTTGCTAATGTAGCAGAGACTGAGAGGGTAGAGGGAAGTATTCTAACAAAGAACAAGACTGTGACAAGGAAGACAAGATATTAATGGAGATTATCCTCAAGTGTGGGGACACAAGCTGCAGTAGGAGAATGGCACTTGTCAGACAGAAAGAAACAATCAGTTAGGTAGCCTCCGGTCTGATTGAGATCTTCATAAATTGATAACCTTTCTCTGTGAGTCTATCCTGATTGAATTGTATTGCCAACAAAAAACTATTTTAAGATGTTCCATTTTCTTGTGTCGCTTAAGTAGAACCAAATTGGTTTGATAAGATCCAGGACGTTGAGATAAGACCAGTTGGGGGAACAGATAAGGTGGAGGACATCAGTAAGTATGGAAATTATGGAGATCAAGATTCAAATGAGACACTACTACATTAGCCCTAGCCTGGCGTAGAGCCCTCCAGTGAAGTCAGAGGTCAAGATATGAACTTCTCAGAGAAAAGGCAAGTTTAAATGAAGTGGAAAGGAGACATGTTATGATTTGTGCGAAGAGTATGACAGAGTAGTACTTTCGGTAGATTTGGTTCTGTGTTCGTAGATTATACTTTGCACAGATTCACATGACAAAATGTTTTTGCATATTTAATGAGAATGACCTCTACATAAATACAAATAAGTGATTAAACACATATAATTGTTATAAATCCATGGATAATTGATTGATTGATTTTATTTGCCAGTTTAAAAAAACAATACACACAAAGATAGATTACATAGATATAGATACACACAAAGATACATTAGATAGACATACACTACCGGTCATAAGTTTCAGAACACCTACTCATTCAAGGGTTTTTCTTTATTTTTACTATTTCTACGTTGTAGAATAATAGTGAAGACATAAAAACTATGAAATAACACACATGGAATCATGTAGTAACCAGGAATGTTAAACTAATCAAAACATGATTTTATATTTGAGACTCTTCAAATAGCTACCCTTTGCCTTTATGACAGCTTTGCACACTCTTGGCATTCTCTCACCCAGTTTCATGAGGGAGTCACCTGGAATAATTTCAATTAAAAGTTAATTTGTGGAAATTCTTTCCTTCTTAATGCGTTTGAGCCAATCAGTTGTGTTGTGCCAAGGTAGGGATGGTATACAGAAGATATCCCTATTAGGTAAAAGACCAAGTCCATATTATGGCAAGAACAGCTCAAATAAGCAAAGTGAAACGACAGTCCATCATTACTTTAAGACATGAAGGTCAGTCAATACGGAAAGTTTACATAACTTTGAAAGTTTTTTCAAGTGCATCGCAAAAAACATCAAGCGTTATGATGAAACTGGCTCTCATATGGACTGCCTCAGGAATGGAAGACCCAGACTTACCTCTGCTGCAGAGGATAAGTTCATTAGAGTTACCAGCCTCAAAAAAAATCCTTCACTGAGTTTAAGTAACAGACACATCTCAACGTCAACTGTTCAGAGGAAACTGTGTGAATCAGGCCTTCATGGTTGATTTGCTGCAAAGAAACCACTACTAAAGGACACCAATAAGAAGAAGAGACTTGCTTGGGCCAAGAAACACGAGCAATGGACATTAGACCGGTGGAAATGTGTCCTTTGGTCTGGAGTCCAAATTGGAGATTTTTGGTTCCAAACGCAATGTCTTTGTGTGGGTGGACGGATGATCTCTGGTTTGGGATGAGTCGGACCACTGAGTGAAGGAAAAGCAGCCAACAAGTGCTCAGCATATGTGGGAACTCCTTCAAGACTGTTGGAAAAGCCTTCCAGATGAAGCTGGTTGAGAGAATACCAAGAGTGTGCAAAGCTGTCATCAAGGCAAAGTGTGGCTATTTGAAGAATCTCAAATCTCCAATATAAAAATATAATGTATAATATATAACAATATAGAAAACTTTTTTCATTACTACATGATTCCATATGTGTCATTTCATAGTTTGGATGTCTTCGCTATTATTCTACAACGTTGAAAATAGTACAAATAAAGAAAGACCCTTGAATGAGTAGGTGTTCCAAAACGTATTACCGGTAGTGTAGATTGTGGAAATTACAAAATTATGTTATAATGCTGTTATTGCATCAAATGGTTGTTTTATGCAACAGAATAAGGGGTTGTTAGAACACTCATCTGTGTGTGTTCTACTGAGGATGGGTGATACCGCATTCCAGAGCATGAGTTAATGTTTCTGTACTGGGGTACCAGGGGGAGATGGCTCCAGTATGGAGTTGGGGGGCCAGACACTGGTCTCTACACAATAAGAACTGTTTTTACAGCAGATACCGTCTACTGTGAACAAAAAGTATCTTTCACACAAATCTTAACCTTGTGACCCATTCCATGCATCTGTTGTTTGTCATGTAGACTGAAGGAGATGGAAAAGATGGACTTTGCTATAATAATACTGTGGCTCAAACCAGCTGGTTGAGTTCTCAGTGATCACCTCCAGGGGTGATTACCAACCAGCTCCATTACTGCACTAATAAATTATAAAGTTTGATTGTTTTGAAGAAATCTAAACGTTTATCCTTTTGATTACAATAATTCCACCACAAGATACACACACAAAGATATATTGCATTGATATAGATACACACATTGATTAATTGCATAGATATAGATACACACAAATATCCATTACATAGATATAGATACACACAAAGATACATTGCATAGATAGACATGAATAAAGGTTATTTGGTTCAGTCATCAGCCTTTTGGTAGGCCTATGATGTTGAAACTCACAATGATGATTCAACAACTTTTTATTCATTGTATCTTTATCATTGAATTGATGAGGCATCATCTCCATAATAGTATGCAATGTAAGGAACTATACTTGAATGGACTTCTGTCATGATGAGACATCTATAGGTCAGTGCTTCGATGGAAAGGGAGGGACAATTCTTTCTCATTTCCTTGATGTTTTGCTGCCATCCTATGGTCGTAACTGTTACTGCAGCATATGTGATATTCATTTCCTTGATAGTCCATAGTGGTCAATGTATGCTGATGGAAACCATGTCATTGCAGTACAGATGTTGTCTCTTACAAATGTGTCTTTATTATGAAAACATTATGCGCTAGTAATTCAAAGACACATTCTGTTACAATTGTATGCTCTCTCTCTCCCTTCTCTCTCTCTCTCTCTCTCTCTCTCTCTCTCTCGTCAATGCGGCTTCTTTATTGGTTATGTATACATTGCCAGAGCAAGTGAAATAAACAATAAACACAAGTGAGAAGAAACTAATTTAACAACATCAACAAAAAACAATTAGAAATTAACAGTAAATTACACTCAAAATAATTTCTAAAAGACAAATACATTTCAAGTGTTACATTATCAGCTATGCACAGAGTTTTTAACAATGTGCAAATAGTTGTAGTACGAATAGTGAGGCGGAGATAAATAAGTATTTACAATGTTGTTTGTGCTCCACTGGTTGCTCTTTTCTTATGGCAACTGGACACAAATCTTGCTGCTGTGATTGCACATTGCGATAGTTCACCTAATAGATATTGGGAGTTGATCAAAGCTTGATTTGATTTCAAATTCTTTGTGGGAAATGTGTCTCTAATATGGTCATACCTTTGGCAGGAGGTTAGGAAGTACAGCTCAGTTTCCACCTAATTTTGTGGACAGTGGGCACATATCCTGTCTTCTCTTGAGAGTGAGGTCTGCCTGTGGTGTCCTCTCTCAATTGCAAGGCTATGCTCACTGAGTCTGTACATAGTCAAGGATTGTCTTCATTTTGGGTCAGTCACAGTGGTCAGGTATTCTGCCACTGTGTACTCTCTGATTAAGGGGCGGCAGGGTAGCCTAGTGGTTAGAGCGTTGGACTAGTAACCGGAAGGTTGCAAGTTCAAACCCCCGAGCTGACAGGGTACAAATCTGTCGTTCTGCCCCTGAACAGGCAGTTAGCCCACTGTTCCTAGGCCGTCATTGAAAATAAGAATCTGTTCTTAACTGACTTGCCTAGTTAAATAAAGGTATAAAAAATAAAAAAGGCCAGATAGCATTCCATTTTGCTCTGTTTTTTGGTTGATTCTTTCCAGTGTGTCAAATAGTTATCTTTTTCCTTTATCACAATTTGGTTGGGTCTAATTGTGTTGCTTTCCTGGGGCTCTGTGGTCTGTTTGTGTTTGTGAACAGAGCCCCTGTTGGCTGTGGGTACTCTTCTCTAGGTTCATCTATCTGTAGGTGAGTGCTTTGTGGTGGAATGTGTGGGCATTGCTTCCTTTTAGGTGGTTGTAGAATTTAACAGCTCTTTTCTGGATTTTGATAAGTAGCAGGTATAGTCCTACGTCTGCATGCATTGGTTGGGGTTTTGAGTTGTACACAAAGTATATTTTTGCAGAATCAATTAGGTGTTTGTCCCATTTTGTGAATTATTGGTTGGTGAGTGGACCCCAGAACTTACAACCATAGAGGCATTCTATTTAAGTGATAATGCCCGAGAAGCCGGTGTTTGGAGGATATAATGGCACAAGTTTTGTTAGACCCGAAACAAAGTCGAGATTGAAGTATTTTTTGCCTGATCCTAATTGGGATGTTGAGTTTTATGTTCCTTTTGATGGCATAGAAGGCCCTTCTTGCCTTGTCTCTCAGATCGTTCACAGCCTTGTGGAAGTTACCTGTGGTGGTGATACATAGGCCAAGGTACAGTAGGTAAAATGATTTGTGTGCTCAAGGGCAACGGTGTCTAGATAGAATATGTATTTGTTGTCCTGGCAACTGGATCTTTTTTGGAACACCATTCTTTTTGTCTTACTGACATTCACTGTCAGGGCCCTGGTCTGACAGAATCTGTGCAGCAGATCTAGGTGCTGCTGTAAGTCCTCCTTGGTTGGGGACAGAAGCACCAGATCATCAGCAAACATTTGATTTCCGAGTCCAGTAGAGTGAGGCCGGGTGCTGCAGACGGTTCTAGTGCCTTCGCCAATTTGTTGATATACTGTATATAGTATGTTGAAGAAAATGGAGCTCAAGCTGCAATCTTGTCTCACCCACAGCCCAGATGAAAGAAATGTGTGTGTTTATTGACAATTTCAACTGCACGCTTGTTGTTTGTGCACATTGATTTTATAATGTCATATGTTTTTCCCCCAACACTGCTTTCCATCAATGTGTATAGCAGACCATCATGGCAAATTTTGTCAAAAGATTTGTTGAAATCAACAAAGCATGAGAAGGCTTTTGTTTTGTTTGTTTGTCAATAAGTGTATGCGTGATTGGTTGTACAATATTTTGGTAAGAAGCCAATTTGACATTTGCTCAGAACATTGTTTTCAATGAGGAAATGTTGGAGTCGGCTGAGGATATTCCACAGTAATTATTGGGGTCAAATTTGTCTCCACTTCTGTGGATTGAGGTAACCAGATGTTGGTTCCAAATATTGGGGAAGATACCAAAGCTGAGGATCATTTTGAAGTGTTTAAGAATAACCAATTTGAATTTATAGTCTGCATATTTTATTATTTCCTTTAGTATACCATCAACACCACAGGCCTTTTTGGGATGGAGGGTTTGTATTTTGTCCTGTAGTTCATACAATGTAATTGGTGGTATTTAATAGCTGATTCTAAGTTTTCTAAATGATCATGTTTTTGTTCTTGGTTCTTTGTTATATGATGAAAAGGTTAGAGAAGTGGTTTTGGATAGATAGCTCTTTGTGTTGTTTGTTTAGTGTTCCCAGAAGTGATTTGATTCTATGCATTCTTCAATCACATTGAGCTGTTTTCTGACATGTTGTTCCTTATTTTTTCTTAGGGTACTTATGTACTGTTTCAGTGTTTCCCAGTAGTAAAGGCATAAGTTAAGGTTTTATGGGTCTCTGTGTTTTTGGCTGGATAGGTTTCTCAATTTCTTTCCAAGGTTTTTGAATTCTTCATATCTCTCTCTCGCTCGCTCTCTCCCTCTCTTTCAAAGGGCTGTCCCTTGACTATATTTTGTATTTATTTGTTAATCAATTCATCATAAGGCCATAATGTCATATCCTCCTGAGACCCAACAATTCATTTTTGTCCTCTCTAATGGACATTAATATTTGTTCCTTAGCTCTAAGGCCATACATGCCATTGTGTTATGTCCTGGTTTACCTTTGAGAGGACACTTTAGGCTTTTCAATGATATCACATGTGTGGGGGTGTCACCTTGATCGTTTCTTATTTCTTTCATCATTACGGCTACCATCACAATTAGCACACCTTATGGTAAGTGTTTGTAATTGTGTAATTACCTGGTGCTGTAATGCATCATTTGTCCTGGGGCCGGATTCACAAAACTTACTTAAGAAGAAATGTCTTCTTAACTGCCGTTTTTTCCTTAACTAGACTTAAGTTGCTATTCCTCATTGGAAACGTTCTTAAGGTTTTTCCTAAGTTTCTTCCTAAGAAAAAAGTTAAGAAATGCGATTCTTGAAAATAATGCTTTAGGATTTATTCTTGGAAAGGTACTTAACTTTAGGACAGCTAAACCCTTGTCTTGAGAAAAAATGGATACTTTTGTAAACATTAACGTTTTCTCTGATATTTAAATACTGCCAGAAAACAAATTACACACGCATTATCTAGCTACCTAGTAATTAACAATATATTACAATATTCTACAAGTGTTAAATAGCTAGCGTTATCTCGTCAATTTGAGAAGAAGAACTTGGCTAACTTAGCTAACGATAACGTCGTTATAAAGGGTTCGAGGCCTGCTCCCTGCTGTTTCGTTACAATATCAACACTTTATTATAGTGGGCCAAATCCTATCATCCCGGTCGCATAGGCTTATTTATTAGTTTCAAGCACGTCACTAATGTAAATGCCACATAAGAAGATATTTACGACTTTCTTAAGAAAGATATTTACCAAGATCCTAAGAAAACTACGAATTCCTAAGAACATTTTGAGGAATTGCATTTCCAAACTATCATAAGAAGTAATTTTTTTTCTTATGCAGCTTCTTAAGTTTTTTCGTAGGTAATGTTTTGTGAATCCAACCCCTGATCTTGTTCACATTCTGATTGTGCCCACATTTTCAGACATTCAACTTTTAATAATGTAGGGCAGGGTAGCCTAGTGGTTAGAGCGTTGGACTAGTAACCGGAAGGTTGCAAATTCAAACCCCCGAGCTGACAAGGTATACATCTGGGATGTATTTGCGTCACTCGGGAGCCCCTACTCCAAATCTGACATTCTGCCCCTGAACAAGCAATTAACCCACTGTTCCTAGGCCGTCATTGAAAATAAGAATGTGTTCTTAACTGACTTGCCTAGTAAGATAAAAATATATATATTGATGTCATAAGTCAATCATGATGATTTAAATGGTTTCACTGTCCATATCCTCAGGCGTTGCTGACTGCTGCCAGATCTTACAACGACAGAATATGTATTTTAGGTATCAGCTATAATACTAATCGCAAATGCTATAAGATCATATGTTATAGCAATCTGTCAGGCGATGACGTGTCACACAACCATTGGTTGATGCCCATGCAAAGTCTGAGCAGGGGATCGCGACCAATGCGTGCCTGACTACAACCGAGGTCTGCAAGGTCCGATCACAATCAGATCACAATGCATCTTGTAGTCGTCTACACCTGTCTGAAGATGAGAGCACAATCAGAATGTGGACAAGACAAAGGATGCAAGTTAGAACCAGGTATAAACAGAGCTTAACAGGTACATATCTCAGGAATATTTAGGTGAATTTTCAGAGCAGTGTAATATTATTATTTTTTCACATTAAATAGAAGCTTGTTAGTAAATGTCCTCTGCAGTGGACATCAAGATGCGCTATTTTTACCTACTATCCCCATTTAATGTCATTTTTCATATTTACTATCAACCGAGTCCTTATTAAGGCCACTACAGTTCGCACAGGCCTACAATAAAAAATGTATACAATTTTTTTCCACAAAATGATTTGTAACATGTTTTTTTTCACGACGAACACTAATGTAACTCAGGGAGGATATTCTGCAGCTGTATTTGCTAATCGCAAATATTTGATGAACAAACGCAACTGCACCCTTTTTTATGGGAGCAAGTTTGGTGCGTTGTTACATGACGTCATCGACCATTCTGCGCAAGGATTGTATTCAACAGAATGAGCAGCTTGTTACGCTGTGTAGCCTAGAGTCAATAATAGTAGAATACATGTATGTACGTTGTCTATAGCTGAATGGTAGGCTATCAACACAGCAAGGTATGTGATCTTGATTTTCAATGTAAATTAATTGCTTTGGTCAATAGGTGTTTGTTTATTGGCTGCTACAAGAATATCGAGGGCAGTCTGGTTAACATACGCTGATGATGTGTAGCGTTCTGTGTTTATTCTGGTACTGCGGCCGAATAAAGCCGGACATTACATTCATTCACTCACATGCAGGAATCATCTTATTATAAGTCTTATGCTATGGCATTATCCTTGGCTATCCGATGGTAATGTATTGAACAAGGTGCGTGCTTGCCTTCTCAGCGAGAGGCCCAAAACCAGGCACCTTATTATCAGAGGCTGCTGAATCGTGACAGAGTATTGCCAGGCCCTTTCGGGTGTGGACTGTTAGCCAACAGACTAGACTAGCATGATAGGTTGAGCCTTGTTAATTTGGTTAAAGGTTATTGAATATCTATAAAATATATATATATATATAGCCTATTTCTCAATGAATAATTATTTTTTTGTTTTCAACTGTATCGACCAAGATAATGAGTCCCCAAACATGATACATTTTATATACTTTGTTTGTTAAGGTACTCTACCTTTCAAAAGTTTGGGGTCCTTGTTTTTGAAAGAAAAGCATTTTTTTTGTCCATTAAAATAACATCAAATTGATCAGAAATACAGTGTAGATATTGTTTATGTTGTAAATGACTATTGTAGCTGGAAACGGCTTAAAGAAAAACGTTTTTATTTTTTAAATGGAATATCTACATAAGCGTAGAGGCCCATTATCAGCAACCATATCTCCTGTGTTCCAATGGCACATTGTGTTAGCTAATCCAAGTTTATAATTTTAAAAGGCTAATTGATCATTAGAAAACCCTTTTGCAATTATGTTAGCACAGCTGAAAACTGTTCTGATTTAAATAAGCAATACAACTGGCCTTCTTTAGACTAGTTGAATATCTTTAGCATCAGTATTTGTGGGTTCAATTACAGGCTCAAAATGGCCAGAAATAAATAACTTTCTTCTGAAACGCATCAATTTATTCTTGTTCTGAGAAATGAAGGCTATTCCATGTGAGAAATTGCCAAGAAACTGAAGATCTCGTACAACGTTGTGTTCTACTCCCTACACAGAACAGCGTAAACTGGCTCTAACCAGAATAGAAAGAGGAGTGGGAGGCCCCGGTGCACAACTGAGCAAGAGGACAAGTACATTAGAGTGTCCAATTGGAGAAACGGACGCCTCACAAGTCCTCAACCTTGCAGCTTCATTAAATTGTACCTGCCAAACACCAGTCGCAACGTCAACAGTGAAAAGGCGACTCCAGGATGCTGGCCTTCTAGGCAGTTTCTGGACATTTTGATCCTGTAATCGAACCCACAAATGCTGATGTCCCAGATACTCAACTAGTCTAAAGAAGGCCAGTTTTATTGCTTCTTTAATCAGAACAGTTTTCAGCTGTGCTAACATAATTGCAAAAGGGTTTTCTAATGATCAATTAGCCTTTTAAAATGCTAAACTTGGATTAGCTAACACAACGTGCCATTGGAACACAGGAGTGATAATGGGTCTCTGTACACCTATGTAGATATTCCATTTAAAAAATCTGACGTTTCCAGCTACAATAGTCATTTACAAAGTTAACCACGTCTACACTGTATTTATGATTTTCAGTTTACAATTGGCTCATTAACCCCCCTCCTCTCCCCTGTAACTAGTCCCCAGTTAGTCAACTTACCTGGTAAAATAACATATAAATAAATGAAAATTATCAATTTGATGTTATTTTAATGGACAAAAATGTGCTTTTCTTTCAAAAACAAGGACATTTCTAAGTGACCCTACATTTTTGAATGGTAGTGTGTGTGTGTATATATATATATATATATAAAAAAAATGCATGAAAATAACATAAGGATTGGGCTAATAAATGGACCATTCTCCCAATCATATGCCCATGACTGTCTAGGATAACAGGCGGGGCAGCAGGTGCACTTTTCATAATGGTGTTGGATGTCAACTCTGTTTTAATATTTGACCTCAACCAATGGGCAGGTAGAAACTCTTACAGTTTGAGTCCATTGCCAACACCATTGGTCTAAACCTACCTGGGGAAGGGAGTTGAAGTTGGCCTGCAAAGCCATGACATAACATGTAACCTATGTTACAGGTAACCTGACAAAATGGAGAGGGGAAATTAGTGAGTACAAAAACTCTCACCATATTCTTGAAATTAACATCACAAATGTATCTGTTTTTTTGCCATATGGTTGATAAAGTAACAAGACTTTTGTCATTGCAGCGGTGGCTACTCCCGGGAGTATTTTGACCGCTTTATTGAAAGCCAAGACTCCTCTGTTGTGAACAAGTTCCAGCAAAAGTACTGGAAAACCAAACAGAAGATCATCAAGGTCACTGGAAAGAAAGAGGACGAACATGTCGTGGCATCAGACGCAGACCTGGATGGCAAACTGGAGGTTCGCTTCACAGATCAAATGCTTCAAATCTGTTTTGTTACTGTGTCATGGATACATTGTCATAGATACAGACAACTGTTGCTCCCAATTACCAAAGACCTGAGCTGACGATCTCAAGTATCAACCTTTGTTCATCTCACATAACACAGGCAGATGACTGTTAAAGATTTGCATAAAATGCATATATTTGTTGACTGGCATAAGTCATTTTTCCATGGCATTGTAGGTGTTTCACTCTGTCCAGAGAACGTGCATGGAGCTATTGAAGGTGATCGAGCAGTACCAGAGAAGAATCTGCTGTGAGTCTTTTCACCCTCACATCTGGCACCCGCTTCCATGTCGGACCCAGTTACATCTGGGTACCCAAGGTTCTTCTGGACCCGGATTCTGAAGCCCTGTGCAATCCTCTGAGTTCTACCATGTGGTTCTATCCCTCCTCTTCAGTTCTATCCCAGGAGGAGAATGAGTTGGGGCGGTTCCTGCGCTCACAGGGCTCCCAGGACCGGACCAGGGCTGGGAAGATCATGCAGGCTACCGGGAAGGCCCTCTGCTTCTCCTCCCAGCAGAGGTTTGTACCTGGACCACACTACCAGAGGACAGACAGACTGGATATTGCAGTGTAGATAGAGAGACAGACAGGATAGGGGGCTCACATTACAAGTTAGAGAGACAGACATGCAGGATAGTAGTCTCTCTCCCTCTACCAGAGGAGACAAGACAGACTACTAGGGTAGCGAGACGGTCATGTAGGATAGTAGTTATAGGCGGTGTGTCCATAAGGCTAAGGGAATTAAATTGCCAAAATGATCTAGCCTAATTAGCCTACTCCTTCAACATAGGCTACTACACCAGAAAGCATGATTTGGCCACAGAGAATCATTAGCTTCTTTAAAATGGGTGGCAGATTGTTGAGCCAGTAACTGAAAGGTTGCTGGTTTGAATCCTTGAGCCGACTAGGTAAAAAATGTGTTTAGTACCCTTGAGCAAGGCACTTTACCCTAATTGCACCTTTAAATCGCTTTGGATAAGAGCATCTTCTAAATGTAAAAATATATAAAAAAGATTAGTTGTGGATTGTTTTAAATTGCATTGCCTTCAGTCGGAATTTCTGCAGCGTGCGCGGCAAATACCAAATAGATGATTGTTGAGTTGCAACTGTCAGTGAAAAGTAGAGGCCCAGCCAGGCATATTGCAATATTTCAAAATCCAATCGCGGGAAAACATAGTTTTGAAAGCAAATGGCTATTGCTGTAAAGAGAAGACAATGAAAAGACTGTCTTTTAGTTATCAAAATTCTCAACTTAATTGAGAGAACAAACGTATCAGCACCAGCTGAGATCATTGGCTATATATCACCAGTGAGTGCACATGTTTACTGATCAGTGCCACATGAAAGTTTGTTTTTGGACAATCATTTCCTCTTCCGGGTTAGATGGATGTCATACTGTAAGTATTTGTGTCTCTCCTTCTCGTATATTAGGCCTAGGAGAAGGGGAGGCCATTTTTCATTAATCTGTTTGTCGTTCTCAGCAGAGTAGGTTACCTTGTAATTTTTGTCGTATTTATAAAAAAAGATTCTGCTTATGTCTCCGGTCATATAAAGTGTAGTAGAATTTCATGAAATGTGTTTATTAAAGGCCACACTTTTCCCATACAAAGAAAGAAGAAACATATCTGATCTAGCTTATAGCTCTACGTCACTACGCAGTCAGCCATGCATTGAACAGTCTTTTTTTGCGAACAGTGATTGAGGTATATTATTGGCCTAAATCATGACTATCCAATCTACTCATCACATTATGAATAGTAGGTTATCTTGCATAAGTCTGCAAATGTGGTGATGCATGGAATGCTATATTTATAAAGGGTACAGTTCTATGGTGAGAATTAGCTTCCTCAAACTTGAAACTCACACGCTGCCTATGATTGTAGTCTCCCTCTTACAGAGAAGATAGACTACCAGTGTAGAGAGGGATGAGGTGGAACATTGCGTCAATTGGCCCCTAAGGGACAGGCTAGGAGTCTGCTGTGTAGAGGCAAGAAAGAAAACGGCATGCAGTGAGAGATTTGTATTATTCATAATGGAGAGATTGCCATGGTAATCCACGTTGTTTCGGTAATGGTTCATAGGTTAATTTTGACGTACTCTTTGCGGTTCCATATTTAAGCTTTAGTGACCAATAACCCAGTCAAAAAGATTCAGGAGCAGAAAAAAGGTGAACAGACAATCGTCTTCTTTCTAAATGTATATTTTTGTCCAGCTGCTGCTCTTCACTCATCCACATTTTGTCAGCTGCACTTCATTTGGATGAGTGGATTTGTTCTCTGTTGAGGAGTCTTTTGTCCCCCTCAGGCTGTCTCTGCGTAGTCCTTTGTCTCGCCTCTACCAGGAGGTGGAGACTTTCCGATACCGGGCCATCTCTGACACCTGGCTGACGGTGAACCGCATGGAACAGTCCAGGACGGAATACCGTGGAGCACTGCTCTGGATGAAGGATGTATCCCAGGAGCTCGATCCAGACACACACAAACAGATGGAGAAATTCCGCAAGGTTTGGATACTCTCTTTAGATATTGGTCTCAATCATATCAGGATGAAGGACTGTTTAAACCGTATGAAAGAAGTCTGTGGGCCAGATTGATTAAGCATTTTTACCTGTTTCTGTATGAAAAATTACATCTAAATTTCATAGAATCAAACCGAAAATGGAATTGTTATATTTACCACTAGATGGTGCAATTTACTGTAAAATTGTGTGTGTGTGTGTGTGTGTGTGTGTGAGTGAGTGAGATCGTGTACTTTAGTAATGGAGCTGATTCATGGGAACTAGGGGAAAGGCATTTTTTTCTTCTGTTTTGTGTTGGTTGCACTCAGGGGTTATCTTGAGTGAGAAAGACGTCGGTTGCACTTGCAACATCTGTGTTTTCTCATGTGTGATGATCATTATTCCGTGCAATGTTACGTGCCTAAGTTATGATCCTGTCTTCAGTTGGGCAATATTTAATATCTATTCTCTCCACCTCAGGTCCAAGTGCAGGTGCGAACCACTAAAACAAGCTTTGACAAACTGAAGAATGATGTCTGCCAGAAAGTCGATTTATTAGGAGCCAGCCGCTGCAATCTGCTTTCTCATGTTTTAACCACATACCAGGTACACCAGAATATCAAGGAGTGGTGTATGCACAGAAAGTTAAATGATAATTATTGCATAATAGTAATTGTTGGCTACAGCCTTGTGCGAATATGTATTTGTGTGTTTCAGACCACCCTGTTGCACTTCTGGGAGAAGACGTCTCACACTATGGCTGCCATTCATGAGAGCTTTAAGGGCTGCCAGCATTTTGAGTTCTCTACAATCAAGGTGAGGGAGGCCTCTATCATATCTTTTTCAAAATGTATTTAACTAGGCAATTCAGTTAAGAACAAATTATTATTTACAATGACTGCCTACCCCGGCCAAACCCGGACGATGCTGGGCCAATTGTGCGCCGCCCTATGGGACTCCCAATCACTGCCGGTTGCGATACAGCCTGGAATCGAACCAGGGTCTGTAGTGACATCTCTAGCACTGAGGTGCAATGCCTTAGACTGCTGCGCCACTCTGGAGCCCTATCCCTCTGTTAAGCTGTATCATCTTTGTCAGGATTTTGGAATCGGTGAATAGTCTATGATATACTCAAAAAGTGTCCGTACAGTGTTGTACTTTACATTAAGAAGGAACTGTGTGTTTCACCACAGGACCTCACTTAGATTAAAGCACAAGGTGTCATTGTCAGCGTCATGTCTTGTGACGTTGTCAGTATGTCATTCTTCTACTTCCAGAGCCTCCAAGACCCCATGGATAAACTGTCATCTCAGGGATCGAAGAAAAAGAGGGAGAAGAAAGTCAAAACAAAGACAGATCTTGAGGAGACTGCAGATGGCCAGTAAGTGGAAATCCATACAACATGACAGAATGAATTTAAAGTCTTACATTAGGCTACACAGGATCCTATACTGTACACTACATGTAACATGTTTTGTTTTTTTTGTCCTTAGACTTATCTCAATAGATCCCAATGAAGAGTCTAATGAAGAAGGTAAAGAACCATAGTGCCATTGTAATGCTCACTTGATCTATAATGATGGATTTAAGGCTAGATTAAATCAGATTCCCAACACCCACATAGCTGTTGTGTTGAGTGTCTGAGGTGGAACTGTGTTAGAGCTGTCAAATCCACAAGCGGTTGCCGGCATTATACCTATCACATTGGCTGCATGGAGTCTGGGTTAACGCTAAATTTGATTGAATCTAAGCCTTAAATTAAGTTACTATGCACTTTTCATTATCATCATGTGCAGCTCAAACCAAGACACCTTCTGGACAATTCTTTGAAGACATCGATCTTAATAGACAAATGACCGGTAATGTACAGAAGCACCATCTCAACGTGTGTCCTAAATTAATATAAGAGAAAAATATATGAACAGATCATGTAAAATTATTTATTTTACCCCCAAAAACATATCAAATACCCGTTATTACCCGTTATTAGGCCCACTGCCCACCTCTAAATAACACAGTATTTGATTGGTTATTCCAGGGCCTGAGGATCTTCTCTCAGCCTTCTCTCGTCAGGAGCAGGAGGAGGGTGGAGAGAGGGACAGCATGGCCTTGTTGAATGAGATTCTGGGCAGCACGTCTCTGGATGAGGGCGAGTTCTCACAGGAGTGGCAGGAGGTGTTTGGTAAGGGGGACCAGGGGAGCGGAGCCACTAGTAGAGGGGGCCTAGTGGGACCCCAGCAGGAGGAAGACTCCTCCATCTTCCTCCCATCTCACCTCCTGGACCAGAACAGGAACAACCTCCAATCTTCTCTCTCAGGTCAGAGGTCAAATACAAGACTGTTGTGCATATTTATTCATTGGTCAGATTGCATTGCTCTTTATTGAAAAACAAACCATGTGAAGCATCACCGTGTAGTTCTTCAAAAACACAGGATTTTGTGGAGAGAGAACATGTACAGCGAGGGAAAAAACTATTTGATCCTCTGCTGATTTTGTACGTTTGCCCACTGACAAAGAAATGATCAGTCTATAATTTTAATGGTAGTTTTATTTGAACAGTGAGAGACAGAATAACAACAACAAAATCCAGAAAAACACATGTCAAAAATATTATTATGAGGGAAATAAGTATTTGACCCCCTCTCAATCAAAAGTTTTCTGGCTCCCAGGTGTATTTTATACAGGTAACGAGCCGAGGTTAGGAGCACACTCTTGAAGGGAGTGCTCCTAATCTCAGTTTGGTACCTGTATAAAAGACACCTGTCCACAGAAGCAATCAATCAGATTCTTAACTCTCCACCATGGCCAAGACCAAAGAACTATCCAAGGATGTCAGGGACAAGATTGTAGACCTACACAAGGCTGGAATGGGCTACAAGACCATCACCAAGCAGCTTGGTTACAACAGTTGGTGCGATTATTCGCATATGGAAGAAACACAAAAGAACTGTCAATCTCCCTCGGCCTGGAGCTCCATGCAATATCTCACCTGGTGGAGTTGCAATGATCATGAGAACGGTGAGGAATCAGCCCAGAACTACACGGGAGGATCTTGTCAATGATCTCAAGGCAGCTGGGACCATAGACATCAAGAAAACAATTGGTAACACACTACGCCGTGAAGGATTGAAATCCTGCAGCGCCCGCAAGAAAGCACATATACATGCCCGTCTGAAGTTTGCCAGAGGACAACTGGTTGAAAGTGTTGTGATCTCAGATGAGATCAAAATGGAGCTCTTTGGCATCAACTCAACTCGCCGTGTTTGGAGGAGAAGGAATGCTGCCTATGACCCCAAGAACACCATCCCCACCGTCAAACATGGAGGTGGAAACATGCTTTGGGGGTGTTTTTCTGCTAAGGGGACAGGACAACTTCACCGCATCAAAGGGATAATGGACGGGGCCATGTACCGTCAAATCTTGGGTGAGAACCTCCTTCCCTCAGCCAGGTTATTGAAAATGGGTCATGGATGGGTATTCCAGCATGACAATGACCCAAAACACACTGCCAAGGCAACAAAGGAGTGGCTCAAGAAGAAGCCAATTAAGGTCCTGGAGTGGCCTAGCCAGTCTCCAGACCTTAATCCCATAGAAAATCTGTGGAGGGAGCTGAAGGTTCGAGTTTCCAAACATCAGCCTCGAAACCTTAATGACTTGGAGATGATCTGCAAAGACAAGTGGGACAAAATCCCTCCTGAGATGTGTGCAAACCTGGTGGCCAACTACAAGAAAGGTCTGACCTCTGATTGCCAACAAGGGTTTTGCCACCAAGTACTAAGTCATGTTTTGCAGAAGGGTCAAATACTTATTTCCCTCATTAAAATGCAAATCAATTTATAACATTTTTGACATGCGTTTTTCTGGATTATTTAGTTGTTATTCTGTCTCTCAATGTTCAAATAAACCTACCATTAAAATTATAGATTGGTCATTTCTTTGTCAGTGGGCAAACATACAAAATCAGCAGAGGATCAAATACTTTTTCCCTCACTGTAAAAGATCATCCTTGATTAAATTGAGGAGAAATCCGTGACCAGAGTATGAAGCATGAAACAATTGAATCATCAATTTGTGTTATTAGCGTAATTAAATTCAACCCTGTGGTTGGTTAGATTTTATGAATGAGCCCAGAAATGACATAATTAGGGCTGTGCAGTTGGCCAGTTTTTCTTTTCTTTCTGAATAAGTACTTTTTTCACCATGCGTAACTATTTCCACACAGAGAAAGTGGCCCTAAAATGATTTTTTTAAATGTATATTTTACTACAGCTGTGTAAGTAATAGGCACTGGCTATTTGACACTGGTTATTTGATTCGCTTACCCATAGCTAATTACTCATCTCTTTCCATTTCTCTCTGGGTCTGGGCAGTGACTACTGCAGTAGTCCCTCATCTGTTTTTGTGTTTGTCTATATTCACATGGGGGCTAGTGAAGTGAACAGTCACACTGAAATATAATATTTTAACCTCATGTGGATCTAAATGTATTACTAAACACATTTCTATTTCACACCACACTTGTGAAGGGTACATACATACTTGTACATGTGTCAAACAGGACAAATATAAATAAGTACCCCTCATTTGACCTTTGAAATGGTTGACTGACAATTGTATTTTGGAGAACATAGATTTAGTGAAGACATGCAGTGTTCAATAATTGCAATATTCTTGTCTATTGCACAAAGTCAAAAGTTCTGTGTGAAAGTAATTTATTGTCTCCTGAATCAAGCAACGATGTGTATCCCCTCAAGATGGATCTAAATCTGAATCTCCCTTCCAGATTGGGCCACAAGCATTCCACAGCCCATCTCCCAGGCAACAGCGCAATCATCTGGAGCCAATCAGAACCCCTCTAGGCCAGCAGCAGTGAGAGGTAGGATTGGGCCAAATGTGTAAAACCAATTAATAGAATTGTAAGGGTTTAGCTCATTTAAAAAAAAAAGCTGTGTTTCCAACAAGAACCTGTGTTTGAATGCTTTCGAAGTACTTGTTGGGTATAAATAGCACAATGTCTGAGTCATATTAAACAAGACATTACTAGTCAACATCCAAGTTTACTGTGTGAGATGTTTTACCTCTGGTTCTGATTGTGCAGAGACTTCAGAGACCGCCAAAGACCTCTCAGCCTGGTTCAACCTGTTCGCCGACTTGGACCCTCTGTCGAACCCAGATGCAGTAGGCAGGATTGGGCAGGAGCATGAGCTTCACAACGCATAGACCTGCGACCTGATTCACATCCAGGGCAAGCTCCTACGCTATAAGTTAGCATAATGCACAACAAGGTCATGGTTATTTTGCTGTTAACATCTGTTCTAGGGTCATCTCTTTCTCAACCCCCGACCTACTCCTTACCATTGAGTTAAACAACAATTTTACCCTGGACCAGCTGTTAGAGGCATTTACTGTACAAGTATTCAATGGTATCAATCAATTGAGCTTGAAATCATGAATTCCAAAAGAAAACAAATGTTATTTGTGTCTGTTTTAACATCATTTATCAATGTTTATAAGTTAAGTTGTCAGAGCGGGTAGATGCTTTCAACAACCAAAGGATGTACGATTAGCTTTTTCAGAATTATTGCCTTGTCATTTGGGTATACCTGTAAGCTTTCTGGTGGTGACAATGAGGCCTTTACACCCATCTCAACAATAGGAAAATCAGTATACAGTATGAAAGGGTAAAATATGTATCAGTTTTGTCTGATCGATCATATATTTATTGCATGTTTTGTGTATTCCTTATTTAGTTGTGTGTGGTTGTACTCACGATATGTTACTGTTGACAATAACATATCTAACATTTGATTTGTTTGAGATACACTGTCTTTAGGGCCTGGAATATATTCAAGGTGTGTTATAGAGCAGCGCACTAGACAGCTGACAATGCACCTTTTTAAAAGGCATTTTCTCAGACGTTTGTGGAAATCCTATTCATGGTAACCACTGCACATGTCGGCTCCAGCGTAAAGGACCTTAGTCTGTTCTAGTGCGCTGTTCTATAACACGCCTCAGATTGCATCCCAGCCTAGGTGTACATTTATTAACTAGCTGCACTTTCAAGTACACAATCTGTATTCTATTGCCTGGAGAGCAACCTATGGAAGAGTGGGAAATGTGCATAACACACATTCTAACCTGCATAAAATACAAATGTTGTAATTGGTGACTGGTTTTAAGCTTGTAATCAAAATGATTAGAATTATATTTTAATTGTGGAGTGCTGAGAAGTGTGCATTTTGATTGTCAGTAAAAATTTGCTAAATGAGACTAACTTATTAGAATTAAACTTGCCATTGTTTACATTAAAAGCCTTGTTTATTCCTGTTATCTTATGTATTGTTGCTTTATTTGAATGCTGCAAAGCTATGCTATTGTTCCTCTATTGTCAGGTTACAACTACCACAAGACTATTTCCTCTTTGGTTTATTAGCTTTGAATAGATAGTGGGATGTGTGCATTCTCTCAACTGACAGAATTTCTATCGCACGATGAATCCCTGAGGCATATGCTGTCACTGTAGGCTTCCTCTGAACCATGAAACTGAACTAATAAGCCAGGTTAAGGGGTTCAAGGGCTCGATTAAATCCGTATCGCCGAAGTTCAGCGCTATAGCACCCTTTGAAGTAAAATGTCAGATTGAGACGACATATGCAGCGTTTACCGTGAATGCAGTCTCCGCGAACGCAGGAACGTTACCGTTAAATTACATTTATGCTATAGCTCTGAACTTTGGCAATAAGGACTGAATCTAGCGCCTAGTCTCGCTTGGCCAGCCTTCCAAAATTCTGTCTTGTTGGAAGCCTGGGCTTAATAAGCGAAAGGGGTTCTAATACATCTAAAATAATATGAAGCTAGTGCTTTAAAAAATAGACAAACATCAAGTGTGTTTTTTATTGCTTACTTTATTGTAAAAACAAGGTCTACATATAAAACATGAAATACACAGGCATGAACTATTAGTGCCGAACATGGCAAGCCTTGCTGAACTTTGAAAATGTTAGTATAACTTCAAACTAGTCATCGAGCAGCGGTCATCTTTACCGACAAAATATACATCTAGGTTTGGGAGGATTGTGTTGCATATGTTTGTGTTCGTTTTGCAAATGGTTGTCTGTTTTTACTTAAAATCATGTCATAATTTTTCAATATTATTGCCAAGGGGATTTAACGTAATGTACTGAAGATACATAATACAATTAGGGAATGGATTCAATCCGTATCGTAGAAGTATCGGGGGAGGTCCACATTATAGCTCGATTTAAATTTAAAGGCAATAATTCCCGTGGTACATCCGCGACAAGGATTGAATGCAGCCCTTGTACAGTTTCATGAAATATTTTACTCCATATTGAACGTCAAATCAAACACTAGGATACTCATAGTTGATTTGCTTTACATTTTATATAGTACTGTGTAATATTATATAGTGATTATCACGCCTGGAATTAAGTGCTTTGAAAATCTCATTAGCCTCAATGTTAATTCCGAATGACAGAATTATAAGTGTTTGTTGATTGCTTATCTATTTCGTATTAAAAAAAGGAACTTTCGGCTTTGTTTTTTTGCTAATTTCTTTTTTTGTTGATGCTGAAAAAAATGTTTTGGGCTAGATTCTATTAGATGCGCACTGGCCAACACCCGCAGTGGCATTATACCTGAGGTGGACATTGCCATTGGCTTCTTGGAGAAGCATTACGAGAAATCCCATGTAGCCTTGTTTACAAGTTCGAACACTGGAATGTGAGACGTAATCTATACCTCGATTAGGCTGATAGAATTCCTCATTATTTTATTGAATGATTTTCAATTAGAGCGTCATTATTTCTATATAGCCTACACTTTCTCTTTCTGAACTTCTAATGCCAGAGGGACGGGTGTGGCAATGATTACAGAAGCAGCTGTTCACTGATTTGACAACTTCAACGCAGTAACAACTGACACCACCAAAACTCAAAGCACCGCTGGTTAACACTTAATCCAATTGAATCTAGGCCTTATTTTGATCAATTTTATTGGTTAAATGTCATAGCTCATATTTAATCAAATTCATCACTAGGGAGGTTGAACAGGCTGTGAAAGACAATACTGCTGATATCTTGGAGCTACAATATAATAACCTCTGGAATGTCTCTTAAGCACTTGACAGATTCCCGTGCACCAAGTTATCATTTCTATCGATGGCAATTCTTTAATATGTCGTGTTGAAAGATTAGAATCAGCACTTGTATAAAGACTATGGAATGTCTTTGGAGTAATGTCATGAATGAACCATAAAAGGCAACGTCAAAGTTCATGCTTGAGTAGTAGTACATTCCAAATGACCTGAGTTCATTGGCTATTCAGGGGACCTGAAACAAGGCTATGTGGGGACACTGTGCTTTGTAGCTGGCTGTTTGGTCACTTTCAGATCGTCTTTCTTCAGATTTTTGTCATGCGTTTACATAAACTGGATTGAAACCTGAAATAAGTGTAAACATTCAGGGAAAGGTGGAGCCTTGTATTATAACTGTAGGACATCCCAATAGGGTTTTCAATATAAACAGACATGATATTTTATTTTATATTAAAAAGCTTATCCATGCTGTAATATTGGCTAGCAACACAGAACAGCTAAATAAGCTGGTTAGATAAACATTTTCAAAATTCAATAAAATACATGTTTTTTCTCTTGCCCATTGCTTAATTCCCTTCTTTTTTTCTCAACTTCTTGAATAGATTTTGATAAAGCTGATTGCTACAGAACACAATATATGAAACAATTGAATCTACCCTTGGAATAGAAAACAAGTCTTTCTGGAAGATGTTGCCTGCCACACCTTTCAGAAGAGAAGGCTAGGTTAGTAAGGATATGCCCTCCTTGCTGGCTAATGTTGTGTTAAAGAGCTATACTCAGCTAGAGGCATTCTCAGCTAGCCTGGTCCCAGATCTGTTGTGCTGTTTTGCCACCTCCTATGGTCATTGCGACCCTAGGAGTTAGCAAGATAGCTTAAACTGATCTGGGACCAGGCTAATGCTCAGTAGCTGGACTGTACCTGAGAACTAGCTGGTAAGAAGGATGTGTGTAGTGGAGCAGGGATCTGTAGACAGGCCGTCTGGGACAACAGCTGTGCTTGTCGGTTCGTCTGTGTTAGGGCCTGTATCTGGGCTCAGACTGTCTGTGCTGTTACCTGTGCTTGTGTCAATGCCTACGCCTGTGTCTGAGCTACTGACCATGTCTGTGCCTATAGACGAGCTCCAGTTAGTGGAGGCCAGAGTAGTGGAACTACTGGGTGTAATGGCGTCCTCGGGCCATGTGCTGCCTTTTCCATGGAGACCAGGGCTGGACGAGGTTGTGGTGAAGTGGGAGGAGCAGAGGAGTTTGACAGGACAGAAGGCGGAGCCCCTGGGGATGAAGTTCACCTTGTTTTTGTCTGGGCATGAAAAAAGAGGGAAGCCTTTGGAGACACCAGACCTGGGGAGGAAAAGTGAGGGAGAATGTCTTCATCTTTTTTCATCACATACCAAAGTGTGTATATGAAACACCTACAGTGAGAGAGTCCTACAGATGTAGGATCTTAATTTGATCGTGCCGTTGCAGGAGAACTAAATGAAGATCCTACATCTGTACAGTGGCACAAGGACATACACTATCAGACCTATTTAAAAAATAAACTAAAACATGTAACACTATGAAGTTGAGAAGCATTCGAATTAGAAACACCCCTCAACATTGTGAAGAAGACTTACACCATCTCTTCAAACACTTTGACCCTCTCACACCCCTCCGGAGGCTCCCGTTTGAACATGTAGCTGTTGTTAGGTTTGGGAGAGGTGGCAAACTTGGGAAGGGGAGAGCTGCAGCCACTGTCTGAAAACAGAATGAAACATATAAGCAGGTCAGTGTGGTGATCTTATGTTCCTATAAAGGAACGTGTGTTAGAGAGCTGTTGCCTGTAGAAGACAATGAGGTGAGTCACATAATACGGCACAGTATTAATACAGCATGAGCCATTTATCATTAAGCAAATCCTGATCACTAGACTCCTGAACAGAGGATGTGAGCGGAGCCTGCCCAATTTGATTGGAACGTGGGGCAAGATTCCCAAATGCTGGCCATCTCGCCCACTCCAATTTCGCTCCAGTAGAGATCACTTCAGGAGCTCTTGGCATGCCCGCCCCAGCATGCATGTGTAGTCTACTTGTGTGCTGCTAATAGCCACTTGCTTTAGCTACTGTTATGGAGTTCACTAAATATTTTCATAAAGAAACTGATCAAACACACAGGTGCTAAATCAAGGTGACTTACAAAGATGAGGACCAATAGCAAGACAGGGAGTGTGGTGATAGTGTCTACAATGATTGTGGAATCTGAAAAGACACTTATCCCAAAAGTATGATGGTGTACTTACTACGTGCACATGCTAAAAGAAAGGAATGAGGTGGGTAAGTGCGTCATTATAGAAAGTATTTATAAACTAAAAATCTGATCTCTTAAACATTTTGTTCATTTTTGTTCTATTATCTATACAATAGGTCATCATTGATTTTTATCCCAATAGGCCTGGTATATTCCAACTTTCAAGGAGCTTTCCGTTTTGATTGGGTTATTTTGCCTAAAAACCTTTAGGCCTACCTATAAAAAGAAATAAAAAAACAACTCTGCATCTCTACCCAGCCTGGCAAGAGTGGCATAAAGTGTTTTTAGCATCCCCAGTGGCTCTGCAAGTGTGGAGAGGATCTTCTCCACTGCTGGCTGTCCGCAGGCACCATCACATGAGCCTGCTAAAAATGTATTCAAAGGCACTAACAAGTCATTTTTCGTTGAATTTGTATTTAATTCAAAGCCTAAATGCGCAATTTATAGACTATAATGATTGAATACAACTAAATGTTGTTTAAATGCTGCTCGCTTTATGTCCCTACCAGCCTATTGTGTCGAATTCGCAAATGCTTCACAATGTAGGCTATAGCCTTGAAATAATATAGTGTAAATAATGTGTTGCTTCTTAGGCTCCTGGTCTATTTAGAGTGTTTGCTGTTTAACAGTGTTTGCTGTTTATGCTGTTTAACATTCAAATCCTTATTCAATACTTAAAAAACAATTGGTAGGTCCAGTTATTCACAAAAATAGATGGGTGTTGGTTAAATTGTGATTTTGATGAATGAGGTGAATTTGGAGCAGGACTTTTTTTCTCCTGTGAGCGTAGAGCGTTTTTCTTTGCAGAGCAGTAGGAAAGGACATGGAGCATTGGAGTGGTGAGCGGGATTGCCAATCGCTCAACTATGTTCCTGAGACATGCAATGGCTGGAGACTGTTGAATGTGTGCATTGAACTATAGTAATAGATCATGCAAGTCAGAAAATACATCTGAATGGAGTACCTTTGTCAAGCTCTTCTGTAGAGCAGGGGCTGCCTTCTGGGGAGTGGAGGGGGTCAGGGGTGAAGGGCCAGGGGCTGGAACCGCCACTAGAGGGGGCCTGGGTGTCCGTGTCACGTGTGTCACCGCCATTGCCGTAACGATGTGGCTGAAACGGGGCGCGGCGGCCGTCCAACACGTCCAAAGCCTGAGAGGTCAGAGGTGGAGGGAAGGATGAAGGGATGCGAGGAGTGCAAGAACCACATCAGGGCACTATATAATTCACAGTTGTTATTGATCGTCATACATGAGTCAATTCAATGCATTCAGTTAATTTCAGTATTATCACACTGCATGTAAACTCCAGTATGTGTGGACGTATTTGAATGACAAGCAGAAAAGTGAATACCAGTGCAGATGATAATACATGATACAGTATGAAAATGTTCAGAGCCCTTCTGCTTGTGCTGTAGAGTACAGCTGATTCTGAGCAGAAGAAGACTTGCTGCGCTGCAGGTCGTAAATATGTGTGTGTGCGCGCGTGCGTGTGGGCACTCATGCACACGCTTGAGGGAGAGCCATTTCACTAACCTGTCAAGGTTTACTACCCTACTTCACACACAATTTACAGCTCTACTCAACTCTCAGCTATTTAAATCAGTGCGAGTGAGAATATAGTGTGTGTGTGTGTTCCCACCTGTATTCCCTGCTTCCAGTCCTCTCTGATGAACACATTCTCCAGCTCGTGGTTGATGCCCTCCACGCTGCTAGGCACTCTCGATATGAGGGACTTTGGCACTGGGATGTTCGACAGGGCTTTGGAAACCACCTTATTCTGGAAAACATGGCAAACCAAGGGTGGTGGTAGAAATGTTTTGTAGCTTTTCTATGATCATTTTAAACAGACATCTCGTCAATTGTATGCTCTCCCCAGTATTTCAGTGTATGATATCGCTATGGAATGTGATTTATGTGAGGGTAAATTTGAAGTTAAATTACGTTAAAGTGAGGTAAAAAATAATACAGGCTGTGACTGATCTACCACAGGTGAAAGTCATACCATGCCAAAGTTAGTTTATGTTCTTTTCCCCAGTGCTTTGTTTACAGTTGCTCAGGATCCGTTAATGAATGAACCACAAACACAGAGAGTACTGGGAACTGGGCATGCCCAGACACGTCTCCTCCTCTTCCTCTGGTCAGAATAGGGACTAGTGAACTACAGCTCTTTAAATCATATATATATATACACACACACACACACACTGGGGCAAAAAAGTATTTAGTCAGCCACCAATTGTGCAAGTTCTCCCACTTAAAAAAAAATGAGAGAGGCCTGTAATTTTCATCATAGGTACACTTCAACTATGACAGACAAAATGAGGGAAAATAAATCCTGAAAATCACATTGTAGGATTTTTTATGAATTTATTTGCAAATTATGGTGGAAAATAAGTATTTGGTCAATAACAAAAGTTTATCTAAATACTTTGTTATATACCCTTTGTTGGCAATGACAGAGGTCAAACGTTTTCTGTAAGTCTTCACAAGGTTTTTACACACTGATGCTGGTATTTTGGCCCATTCCTCCATGCAGATCTCCTCTAGAGCAGTGATGTTTTGGGGCTGTTGCTGGGCAACACGGACTTTCAACTACCTCCAAAGATTTTCTATGGGGTTGAGATCTGGAGACTGGCTAGGCCACTCCAGGACCTTGAAATGCTTCTTACGAAGCCACTCCTTCATTGCCCGGGCGGTGTGTTTGGGATCATTGTCATGCTGAAAGACCCAGCCACGTTTCATCTTCAATGCCCTTGCTGATGGAAGGAGGTTTTCACTCAAAATCTAACGATACATGGCCCCATTCATTCTTTCCTTTACATGGATCAGTCATCCTGGTCCCTTTGCAGAAAAACAGCCCCAAAGCATGATGTTTCCACCCCCATGCTTCACAGTAGGTATGGTGTTCTTTGGATGCAACTCAGCATTCTTTGTCCTCCAAACACGACGAGTTGAGTTTTTACCAAAAAGTTATATTTTGGTTTCATCTGACATTCTCCCAATCTTCTTCTGGATCATCCAAATGCTCTCTAGCAAACTTCAGACGGGACTGGACATGTACTGGCTTAAGCGGGGGACGCGTCTGGCACTGCAGGATTTGAGTCCCTGGCGGCGTAGTGTGTTACTGATGGTAGGCTTTGTTACTTTGGTCCCAGCTCTCTGCAGGTCATTCACTAGGTCCCCCCGTGTGGTTCTGGGATTTTTGCTCACCGTTCTTGTGATAATTTTGACCCCACGGGGTGAGATCTTGCGTGGAGCCCCAGATCGAGAGAGATTATCAGTGGTCTTGTATGTCTTCCATTTCCTAATAATTGCTCCCACAGTTGATTTCTTCAAACCAAGTTGCTTACCTATTGCAGATTCAGTCTTCCCAGCCTGGTGCAGGTCTACAATTTTGTTTCTGGTGTCCTTTGACAGCTCTTTGGTCTTGGCCATAGTGGAGTTTGGAGTGTGACTGTTTGAGGTTGTGGACAGGTGTCTTTTATACTGATAACAAGTTCAAACAGGTGCCATTAATACAGGTAATGAGTGGAGGACAGAGGAGCCTCTTAAAGAAGAAGTTACAGGTCTGTGAGAGCCAGAAATCTTGCTTGTTTGTAGGTGACCAAATACTTATTTTCCACCATAATTTGCAAATAAATTCATTAAAAATCCTACAATGTGATTTTCTGGATTTTTCCCCCTAATTTTGTCTGTCATATTTGAAGTGTACCTATGATGAAAATTTCAGGCCTCTCATCTTTTTAAGTGGGAGAACTTGCACAATTGGTGGCTGACTAAATACTTTTTTGCCCCACTGCATGCATGCGTGCGTGCGTGTGTATATATATATATATATATAAAAATAAAAATAAATAAATACAAGTAGTCTGATCACATTCATATGACAGGAAACATGCCTGAACAATTCTGCACTACAGGAAAGCCACGTTGTTGTTTTGGAAGGACATGTTGCCTGAAGCCGAAATAGCCTGGCACCCAGGCTACCAAAACCCTAGTCTATACATTTACAATCAAGTATTATCCTTAATAAGTACTGCATTTATTTAAGGTTGTACATGGTATAGTGACACTCCCACTGTGAATATAGCATTGGTGCAGACACCATACTAGTTCCATGCTACCATGACCTGTGATCTTGATGGCAGACCCAGGGAGGCAGTAGTAGGGTATAACTCACCTGGGGATGGCCTGTCGTGCTAGTGTGTAGTCCCAGCTGCTGATCTCGGTCTTTGCTCTGGCGGCTGACCTGTTTACTGCGCTGGAGCTGCAGCCTGAGTTTAGCAATCTGCTGGAGAAAGACAGGGGGTTTACCTCAGAGAAAATGAATGGTTCTCAATGGACATTCAAGGTAGCCTGGTGGTCACATACTGCATGTGCTGTGTAGCCAACACGTCTATTGTTTCATGCCATACATGGCAGAGATGAGTTGGCTAAAGCACAAATACACTGGACCACCAAGCTATATTTGAGGTATAATTCAATAGAATATGCATTTAGAAAAGGTACAAAGCAATACATAAGGGATAATCAACGAGGAGCAATGCTTTCAATGGAAAATAATGCACGATGTGCACAGCAGAGTGGCACTAAGCTTCCTCGGATTTCCATAGTTTTTTGTTGTTTTCCTCAGAACAGCATTTCTTCAGCATTCAGAGTGATTTGTCCACAGATTCAGAATGAATTCGAAAAAAATCTGTAGAGGGGGCTTTTATGGATATAGCTACGATCAAACATAAGTGAAGTCAAAAGTTTATTAGGTTTCTGTACTGGTTATATAATCATAACATAATCAGTTGTATAACGCAGACTAAGGCGAGGTCTTTTAATGCTGATCTTATAATCCTGGATATACAGTACACAGAAAGAGTATGTCTACTCTATAGGATGCACTTCCCTGCAAGTCATCCATATAGGTTATTATAGTACAGTACCATGTCATCCATATAGGTTATTATAGTACAGTGCCATGTCAGAGGTTACAGTACCATGTCATCCATATTGGTTATTATAGTACAGTACCATGTCATCTATATAGGTTATTATAGTACAGTACCATGTCATCCATATAGGTTATTATAGTACAGTACCATGTCATCATAGAGGTTGTTATAGTACAGTACCATGTCATCCATATAGGTTATTATAGTACAGTGCCATGTCATCATAGATGTTATTATAGTACAGTACTAAGCCATCCTTAGAGGTTATTATAGTACAGTACCATGTCATCATACAGGTTATTATAGTACAGTACCATGACAACCATATAGGTTATTATAGTACAGTACCATGTCATCATAGAGGTTATTATAGTACAGTACCATGTCATCCACAGAGGTTATTTTACAACAGCACCATGTCATCCATAGAGGTTATTTTACAACAGCACCATGTCACCCATATACAGTGCCTTGCGAAAGTATTCGGCCCCCTTGAACTTTGCGACCTTTTGCCACATTTCAGGCTTCAAACATAAAGATATAAAACTGTATTTTTTTGTGAAGAATCAACAACAAGTGGGACACAATCATGAAGTGGAACGACATTTATTGGATATTTCAAACTTTTTTAACAAATCAAAAACTGAAAAATTGGGCGTGCAAAATTATTCAGCCCCCTTAAGTTAATACTTTGTAGCGCCACCTTTTGCTGCGATTACAGCTGTAAGTCGCTTGGGGTATGTCTCTATCAGTTTTGCACATCGAGAGACTGACATTTTTTCCCATTCCTCCTTGCAAAACAGCTCGAGCTCAGTGAGGTTGGATGGAGAGCATTTGTGAACAGCAGTTTTCAGTTCTTTCCACAGATTCTCGATTGGATTCAGGTCTGGACTTTGACTTGGCCATTCTAACACCTGGATAAGTTTATTTTTGAACCATTCCATTGTAGATTTTGCTTTATGTTTTGGATCATTGTCTTGTTGGAAGACAAATCTCCATCCCAGTCTCAGGTCTTTTGCAGACTCCATCAGGTTTTCTTCCAGAATGGTCCTGTATTTGGCTCCATCCATCTTCCCATCAATTTTAACCATCTTCCCTGTCCCTGCTGAAGAAAAGCAGGCCCAAACCATGATGCTGCCACCACCATGTTTGACAGTGGGGATGATGTGTTCTGGGTGATGAGCTGTGTTGCTTTTACGCCAAACATAACGTTTTGCATTGTTGCCAAAAAGTTCAATTTTGGTTTCATCTGACCAGAGCACCTTCTTCCACATGTTTGGTGTGTCTCCCAGGTGGCTTGTGGCAAACTTTAAACGACACTTTTTATGGATATCTTTAAGAAATGGCTTTCTTCTTGCCACTCTTCCATAAAGGCCAGATTTGTGCAATATACGACTGATTGTTGTCCTATGGACAGAGTCTCCCACCTCAGCTGTAGATCTCTGCAGTTCATCCAGACTGATCATGGGCCTCTTGGCTGCATCTCTGATCAGTCTTCTCCTTGTATGAGCTGAAAGTTTAGAGGGACGGCCAGGTCTTGGTAGATTTGCAGTGGTCTGATACTCCTTCCATTTCAATATTATCGCTTGCACAGTGCTCCTTGGGATGTTTAAAGCTTGGGAAATCTTTTTGTATCCAAATCCGGCTTTAAACTTCTTCACAACAGTATTTCGGACCTGCCTGGCGTGTTCCTTGTTCTTCATGATGCTCTCTGCGCTTTTAACGGACCTCTGAGACTATCACAGTGCAGGTGCATTTATACTGAGACTTGATTACACACAGGTGGATTGTATTTATCATCATTAGTCATTTAGGTCAACATTGGATCATTCAGAGATCCTCACTGAACATCTGGAGAGAGTTTGCTGCACTGAAAGTAAAGGGGCTGAATAATTTTGCACGCCCAATTTTTCAGTTTTTGATTTGTTAAAAAAGTTTGAAATATCCAATAAATGTCATTCCACTTCATGATTGTGTTGATTCTTCACAAAAAAATACAGTTTTATATCTTTATGTTTGAAGCCTGAAATGTGGCAAAAGGTCGCAAAGTTCAAGGGGGACGAATACTTTCGCAAGGCACTGTAGGTTATTTTTTAACAGTACCATGTCATCCACAGTGGTTATTATAGAAGGGTACAGTGTGGTTCATCTGGATTGACTTGCTTTTTTGAGTACATATGTCACTCCCTGACCTTAGTTCCTTCTATAATGTCTCTGGGGCGGCAGGGTAGCCTAGTGGTTAGCGCGTTGGACTAGTAACCGAAAGGTTGCAAGTTCGAATCCCCGAGCTGACAAGGTACAAATCTGTCGTTCTGCCCCTGAACAGGCAGTTAACCCACTGTTCCTAGGCCGTCATTGAAAATAAGAATTTGTTCTTAACTGACTTGCCTAGTAAAGGCCTAGTAAAGGTAAAAGAAAAAATATATATTTTGGTTTGGTCGGGGCGTGAATTGGGGTGGGCATTCTGTTGTTGTTCTATGTGTTTGGCCTGGTATGGTTCCCAATCAGAGGCAGATGTCTATCGTTGTCTCTGATTGAGAACCATACTTAGGTAGCCTTTTCCCACCTGGTGTTTGTGGGTAGTTGTTTTCTGTTGAGTGTTTGTATCTGCACCAGACAGAAGTGTTTCGGTTTCTTTCATTCACTTTGTTTTTTTTGTTGTATTTTCAGTGTTCTATTACTATTAAACAATATGAACACGTACCACGCTGCACCTTGGTCCTCACCTTCTTCTAATGAATGCCGTTACAACATAATAGGAGGCAATAGTGCCAAGGCAATCCATATCAGGTTTCTGAAGATGAGAACGACCAGGGCAGTGTAAAGCTCAGTGTATTAAAGGGCTGCACCTCACAATATGATATTATCACGATACTTAGGTGAGCGATACGATATGTATTGTGATTCTATATGTATCATGATTCTATATGTATTACGATTACAATTTTTGAGGTAAAAGTGCTCAAAACATGTTGGCTCACCATTAAAAACAATTAAAAAGATAAAGAACTAGCTATAGGATGATAAATACCAGGGTTTTGGCGCAGGAACACCTGACTAGCGCTAGCTAACGCTATCTTGTATTTTAGATTTTTTGTTAATTAATACTTCCGAGTCAACGGTATCGATATAAAATCGACAAAAATAATATTGCGATACTCTACTGCCTTGAAACACTTGGAAAACAGCTCCACTGTCCCCCCCCCCCCCCCCTCTCTAATCAGGGACTTATTTAGACCTGTCACATTAGATGGGTGCAATTCATTATCAGGTAGAACAGAAAAATCCAGACCTTGTAGGGTAAGACTTTAATACCCCTTCTTCCTGTATTGAGTCCCCCATCTCTACTGTATTGTACCACTCACCGTTGGGTGGGAAGATTTGTCCTTTGGTTATACATGACTGGGTCAGCTAAAATATGTATGTAAGACTACATGTCAAATCCAAATGTACCTATTGCTACTTTTATATGCTACAACGGGCAACTTGGATAAACTTGTACTATATGTTGCTATATGTTACCACATGTACATACAGTACAGTAGCATATCATCATAATCATGTCAAGAACAAAAAGAAACATCTCAACATAGTGAGAGAACATTCCAACCATTTAGTGTTTATCACTCATCTAACAACAGGCCTATCTTATGTAAGTCAGCCCATTTCAAAAGCCTCAAAACCATTGTTTTGCTGTATTGCTCTTGAGCAAAAGCCAGCAGACTAACACACTTAAGTGTTGTTTGCAGGAGGACTAGGCCTTTGTGGAGATAGATAAGGCTCATCCTTGTCACAAGAGTATCAACAGGGCCAAGCTGAGAGAGAAATTATATGGTTGTTACACCCTGCAGACAAGTTCGGTGCCTGCTCCCCCTCTCAAAACAACCAGGCCCAACGAGATGTGACGGACTAGACTACAGAGGGAAAGGAAGGTTAAATAAAGACTGTGGTCTGGAAGAGCTAGACAACTAATAGCTCAATGTGGTCTCCAACTAGCCACTAACTCAGCCAGGCTATGGGCACGGAAACCGACCTTCAGGAGAATAATATTTAACTGAACCTCATATCCTGACAAATAAAACACATCTCAAGTAATGGCTGAACCTCAAAGCCCTGAAAACAATATTTGATTATGCACATACAGCGCAGATCCAATAATGTCAACAATACAACTCTCGCTGGTTGGTTTGTGACAGACCAGCTATTTTGGTCTAACATTAAACTCCTCAGAGAGTTATGGTGTTGACATCGGTTACAGTATTGAATTACAAATAATAGGATAGCGCTCCTTACAGTTGTTTTGGCTAGGGACATAGGTCATGCAGAGAGTGTGTAGGCTAGGCTATATATGCTGGGAAGGTTGAGTGTGGCACCTACCTCTTTCAGATGGTCTGCACTACCCCAGGAGGCTGACCGCTGGTGTGGGCTTCCCTGCTCCCCTCCTCCCTCCTCTATCCACAGACCAGGAGTCTGAAACACACACACACACACACACACACACATTTAAATATGCATACTCTAAGCAGTGGATAAACAAATACACCCACATCAATCCCAATCATTTGTATGGAATTCAGGACTGAGAGACAAGACTCCGGAATTCACTGAGATGAACAGACGAGAGAGAGGTGGGTGAAATCAATCATCACCCCTGTGCTTTCGCCAGAGATGCACACATCTGGAATCAATCAAACGAGTCAAAAATGGTCTTTGCGGGATAAAGATGGATGCAGGCACAAAAGAGTAATAATATGTGTGATAGCTACTACTTAAAGTTGTAGCCTCACAGTTTTACTGACAATCCACATTAGGACAGATTGCCAAAGGCTACTTTGTGGTTGGTGACTGACATACTACATACTAACTACTAGCTGGTAAGTCTGTGGGAAATGGCTGCTCTTTCTCCACTACAGCAGATAGAGAAAAGTGCTCTAGTGTCTACAAGAATGCAACCTTTACATAAATAACGAAGCGGTTAACTTATGTAAAATACATGCAAAAAAGAAACAGGATGTTTCAAAAGCATGTTTGCAACCATGATGCACTTCCCCTCGATTATGCATATCAACAGTGACATTGGTCCTCCAAGGAGTCGTGGTCAGTACAGTAGAGTGAAGCATCTTAAATGTCAGTGTCCTCGTACTGCCTTACGTTTGACCCTTGTCGAAAAACAAAACATCCTCTATAACGCACAACGTTACACAAAAGACCCACTCTATGATATGCAATATGAACTAGTGATGCATTATGGCTACTGGCACATTGCTCTTCAGAAAGGACAACCGGTTTAAACGGGTGCTTGTGTGCCAATAAAGAGGCCACTATGCTGGATGGCAGATGTGCTAGCGTTTAGAGTAACATTTTGAACATGGCTATGGTATTGCTGTGGTGTTTGATACTAGAGCCAAACATTGAGGGCTGAATGAATAGTGAAAGGAAATGTTCCAATGCTAAGTGCAAACTTTGCAAAAATGTATATTGAGATGTTAAGTAATATTGGTATTATTAACTTGTAGCCTAGTTCTCCAGTACTACTAAAACCTACCCTTCAGCAAATAGTTTGAAGGGTACAAGAACATAGCAATGCTTACACCATAGGCTACTTATCTCCATCATCATTGTAATAACAATTTAAATGTTTATTTTTTGTAACAAATGAAGTGTCTGTTCACAGAGCGCCCAGCTTTGTTAACCCTCAAGCCTCTTTTATCGACTTAGTTTTTGCACTTCCCGGCCTGCCTTGTGTGTTTTGTGGGGTTGTTTGCCAGGTGTAGTGCCAGATAATGCTCTGGTGAGATAAAGGTAGGGTACTTTACTTTCACATAGTCTACAGCTCATGTTAAATGACTCTCACCCCACTTAAAATCCAATTTGATTTCCCAGCAGGGATACTGAACGTCAATGGATTTACAATGGAATTGAAGTTAGTTTGTTTAGTTTACATGCTGAGGTAAGAGTATAGAATGCCACTGCTATCATTTGGTCTGATTTGAGTTGATGGGGGTATTACGTTCTGGTTCTGTGACCTTGTAGGTCTTCTCATCTACAGATATCTTGCACGTCTAAAACATGAGGAACATTTTTTCGAGAATAGATAAATATCTTTGACTAAACGCTCATTATGGATTCAAGCTTCTTGAAGAACAAGGAAAGAGCAGTAGTGCATAACTGCTGACTTTAAACGACTCATAAGTAAAACATGCCGAATTGATAGTCATCGACAATAGACTGTCCACATCCTGCCTGTGTAAAACAATTCTAAAAAAGAAGATTAAGACAGTCTTTAGTGCACACACACACACACCAGACTAAATCAATGCATTATGTCTGTCTGTGTGTGCTTGTGGGTATGCCTGTGTGTGTGTCTGTTTAATCTTCATACAGACATTCTCTGTGTTCTGTAACCACAGGGCCTGGGGCAGACAGATCTATCCCGGAACAGTGATTAGCATATGTATAGCCCTCCGCTCCTCACTCCCACACAAAGGCAGAAGGGCCAGCCACGAGGGCCAGGTGGTAAGCAGTGGGATTCCTCTCCTCGCCCCAACCATCGCCTGAGGGACAGGTGCAAACAACTTCACCTCCACAGACAGCTACATTCCAGCTCTGAAAAGAGCCCGTCTCTAGATTGTGTGCTACAACAAAGACTTTCTGTCCCAGGTTTTTTGCTGCTGCAGTGTTACAGGCGATTTGGGGTAATGGGAGAGATCTTGTTAACAGGAAGTAGCTAGTCTGTGACTGTACTTGGGGAGTTTGTGCTTTTCCTAATCGAAGTGGTTTAAGTGAAGCAGTCCATACCATCATTAGGGGAACGTTGATTCTATATGTAGCTACTTGAACCTGGAGGCCCACTCATCACTTCCAAAGACTAAACAAAGAGCCCCAAGGTGAATGAACGGTTAAAGGGAAGAAGCCATGTAAATGAGGCTGGGCGGCGCTCATTCAGCCACATGAAAGGATTCTATTAGGACGGACAGCGCGCCCATGGTCAATGGCCCTGCCATCATCATACATATTCAATATGGGTTCATAACCACATAAATCTGCCCATTCTCAAACTGCATGGAACGGTCAATCACTTTGACCAGAATAGTGAGTGCTGATGTGTGGGCTGCTACCCAGGAAATGTTTTGTTAAAATACACCCAGTACGTGTTTTTCAAGAGAAACTTGATTTAGAAAACATATGCTTTTAAATAAATGATTATGTGCATCATTAGCTTTTATGGGTCCTTTGGCCTACAGTTACCTGTGTGGCTTTGTCTTTCATGCAGGAAGGGTAGGGTCCGTGGGAGTCCCGAGGCCACTGGCCTGTGAGGTACGGGCCCATAATGGCATCCAGGGAAGATGTCCGACGGATAGCACTGGAGCTACGCACCTGCAGTTTGGACCTCTCTCCTACAGGAGCGAGGGGAGAGCCAGGGTCAGTATAGGAACACCCACACTGTCATACTGAACAATTGGCCCGAAACGTCTTGTTGTTTCCATAAAACGTCTCTATTGCTAACCTTAGACTATTAGTGCACTACAGTGATAAATACTAGGCCTAACTAATCTGGATGTGTTGAAGCTAGGTCTGATGTTATGGGAACTGCCTTCTCTCAGGCAAAGTAGTTAAACACACACCACCCACATAAGAACTCATTAACCACAATTAACAGCAATATGGCCTGCATTCACTCAACATTCCTCCTGCAGTAACCCAAACACAGAAATGCGCTGTTTTTCTTAAGCAGGGAGACATGAAGGAGGAAATGGGTGAAAGCATAGGCTAGTAAGCAGTATTATGTTTTGTGATTGTTGAAAGTCAATGAGGGCTCCTTGCTTTCCATATCAAAGAGCTTCTGGGGGGGTGAAGGAGGTGACCAGGGTACACATTCTTCATTCAATCTGTTCCTTGTCTAAGTGCATATGCAGTGTTCCTTTTCGATACCACTGCACACCTCCTGGGCTCTAGGGCCTAGATGATCAGCCAAGTCTGAGCATATCAACCAAAATATGTTGGCTAAGTAAGTAAACCCAATGACTTAGGGTAAACTATCTGAGTAAAAGGGAGTGGATTTCCATCAATATTGTTGTAGCCAAAGTTCTCCAAACACAGCATGAAAATTTAGCCCGAGTGATTTTCCACTGTCTCTCCACTTTGCTAAATTTAGGCTCTCAAGAGCAAAATAAAGTCAGATCATTTCCTGGCTTTTAGTATGCATACGGCCCCTTTCACAATTTTCTAATCAACCTTTTCAAAGATAGTGCACTTTCTACCAAAGTTGACAGATTTTGAGCTGGGTTCTTGTTTAACAACAAGCTTGTTTTCCAATTTACTCTTACTCTGCAGTTTGGGGACGTGCGACAATGAGGCAGGCCATTTCAGCACAGCTGGCACTTTAACAGGCAGGGGGAGTTTCTTTGTTGAGACTATTGGGAAGGCCTGGTGTGGGGGTGATGTCATAGTGTGAACCTAAAGATCATGTGGTGGAATGTCACCCTTTTCCATTGCCTTCACCCTGACCCGTTGTCCTTGCGACCCTTTCCCCACCACCTAGCTCAGATGAGATGGGTGATGCGAATGAACACGCTGACTGACTGAAAGGAAGATGTCCACTAGTTAACTTCTCCAATGTTCCAATCACAAAGCTGCATGGCTGACAAGGACACAATGTATTGTCAACTTTAATGTTTAACCTTAATTTGTCAGATGCCTCGAAAGATAAAACCACAAATTCACCACAAATTCCCTTCAGTGAGTTTGCTGCAAATAGCCTGCAATTCTGAGGAAACGGTCAAATAAAAATAGCTCCATATTTCCGTTTGACAATGAAAGACTAACAATACATCTACATATTTCCATTTCCATCCCTGTGCACTTCCCAGTGGTATCCCAATTCCACTTGTTGCAATGCAATGCAACTCCTACCCCTAGCTAGCAGATGACATCACATGAAACAAACTAGCCTTGTTTCGACCGGGAGGTCACTGCCATCCAACAGCGGGTCTCCATCACGACGTATGTGACTGGACACTGCTCAAGGTTGAAGGTCATCTCATTCTGAGGACCAGGGAATGCAAGGCATGTCATAACATTTTCCCGAACATTGAGTTAGCAACCCTACAATGCAGCTGAAAGACAAGGAGGCTGCCATCTTGGGGAAAGGTAAGGCGGACGCCATTATACTCCACTGATGTAGGAGGGCGTCAAGACAGCTGGAGCGTCATGGCTGTCACTGGTTAAACCATGGTGATTCATGATCTGCCCTCGTAAAGTGCAGAAGGTCAATGTAGTAAAAAAAACGTGTTGCATAGTGAGTACAACATAGTCCTGGATGCAGATTTGGAGTCACACAGCAGGTTCGACGCAGTCTCCAAGCTGTGACAGAAAAAGCTAACTGTTTTCAGAGATTTCACCTTCACAAAGGCAAGCAGACATTAATTAACTGGATGCTTTGTGTGTCTTGCATTTTACTGCTGTGAAATACACCTATTCCAGAAGTTTTTTTTGTTGGGGAAGATAAATATAATCAGTCTCAATACCAGCGGAAACATCAATATTTGACAGGAGAGCCTGTCTCAGAAACAGGATATAGAGTGTTCTAGTCTTCCATCTCCCCCTTCAGTCCACCCTCTATCTCCTGCTCAGGAACAACTGTTCAGGCTGAACCAATAGAGACATGAAATGTCACACCGCTCACTTCCATTCTCCATAACATAGGGCTCACAATATGTTCCCGATGTGTACAATACAGTACAGTTGAAAGGGAGTAGGTCATACGCCTGTAACCTGACTGTTTGTCCAACAACAATTCTCACGGTCTACGGCCCCCTTATAACCGTTAAACATGTCTTGCTGCCAATTATCTCCTCCCTTTTTCTGTCAATAGTCCATAAGCAGCAGGAGTGTATAAGAGAGGACACGATAAGCTTCATTATTAGCGATGTGATGTACTGTAGTAGTAGGCCTTAGTATGGGCCTACTTCCTCTTTTGTCTAACTCTGGGGCCATATATTCAATCAAAACATAATATGCTTACTTAATCAGCACAAGACAAATCATGTGTTTGACTTACCTTAGAAACCCAGGGCCCTATTCCTGTCAAGGTGACTGAATAGGGCCCAGTCAGTCGCACTAATCCATCAATATTGTAACAATGAATTAGGCTATAAAATGCATAGCAAAGACTGTATTACAAGAATACAAAAGGCCTACAATCTCTTGACCATCAACAAGAGCAAGCAAAATGGTGCATTTGTCCTGAATACATCGATATTGTAGCATGTGGTAAGTGGATAATATAACAATATTTTACCTCTACAAACGGGTGAGTTTGGACCCCGGTCAGGTGAGTGCGAGACCCTATTTTCAGGAGACAGTCTCTGTCTCGTGGCGCCAGTGCAATTTACTCCAAGACTCAGATTCGCGCTTGGGGGAGATGACCCGGGAGATGACCCGCGGCTATTTGTCTGTCCATTGTTGCCTCCAACAGAGAGAGGCAGAGAGCGTGTCGGGCTGCTCTGGCCCCCGCGTATGAGCTGGTAGGGCACCGTAGCACGGATGGGGTGCAAACGGCAGCTGTTGGAAAAACTGGGGGACCCTGCATTGCTACGTCTGACTGTGGACTGTTGTTGAAGCGAGTTGTTGGGAACTGACATTCTGCTGCTTCGTATCACTTTCAGGAAAAAATTCGCCAAGATATCCGCTTCTGGAAAACACAGGATTAACTTCCTTTAATTTCAGCTCGTATGCTGCTCGAGCTCATTTTGCAGCAATCTCGCAGTTATCTTGCATCTTGAAAAGGCGAATTATACTGCAATAACTTACCTGAAGAACACTAAAACAACTATTCTTTGGGCATGATTGTCGAGAACTTTAAATATATGTTGTTTGAAAAACTTAATTTGTAGTTAGCTAAACATATTCCCTAATATTTGGCGATTCCCTACCGTCCCCATGTCCACTGTAAATGACAGTTGTATCCGCAAGACTACTGGCTAATAAATCTGGGCGGGCTGCAACCTTTAATTCTGATCATGTGGTTGGACAGCTAAATTATACAGTAACATTACTCATTGGTCCAATGTTGTCTATCGACTGTACTTTCAGCCAATAACGTCATCGATGTATTATAAGGATTGGACCAATTTCTTTCTCAAAACCTTCGTTATAAAAATGTACTTTACAATATTTGTGTAATTACCTGTACAATTAAATACATAATATGTGATGTAATGAAATTAATTCATATGGACGAAATGTTGTTGAACAAACCTGATTCTAGGACAGACACGATTTGATGAAATATGATCCTCACAGTTTTTAAATCAAATTTGCATAGTCCCAGGACTAAGCTATTTATTTACCAGGCAATTTTAAGTATAACCCCTATATAATTACTGGATAGTCATTGTGTATTTTATTTGCTTTAGACAAATTTAATTGAGGTAAAACGGTAACGGTTGCATCATACATGATCGAGAACACCAAAGATTTAGATTTAAGTTATCATTAAAAGGGCATACATTTTCACCAAAGATTGAAGCAATTCGTTACTATGATTTCGTTTTCAAAAGGCAAATGCAAATATATTTTGGAGACTTAAGTTCAAGTAACTTTTTATTCAAAACGGTACACGCCTACCAAATGTGCGAACCCCACTCCATTATGGTTCACAAAAGGGTACGCCAGAAAATATCAGACGCTGAGAGACAGTGGTGAAAAACAGAATACAGTAGCTCGCATGCCCCCTCCCTACTCCATGACTAAGTTAATTAGCCAGCTCGGGTGCAGGCCCCTCACGTTTACAATGGTTCCCCGAGTCGAAGCAGTAGAGTCCATTGGGGGGCGGCAGAGAAAGAAAAACACATTGACAATGCATCTTACACATCGCCGTCCCTGTGGAGTACGTCTGGACACCCATCCCGGATTGATGTGTGTGTGCATATTTTGTGCGCGATTTTGTCGCGGGGAGAGAGAACCGAGGGCCTTCTCGCGCTCCTGCTCTCTTTGAGTCAATGGTGTTCAGTGGTGTTCCAGCAGCTGAAGTTCTTTATGAAGAGAACAATCTGGAGGGTCTTGTCGGAGTGCCGAGCAGCTGCTGTTTTTTTCTCTGCCTCTTTTCACAAGACACAGGCCTGGAGTGGGGAGGTGAATACACAGACAACTTTCCCCCACCCTGCCCCTGCACTGTAAACCCTGACATACAATGTGAGATGAAGAGTGGCACAGGCCAGGGTAACCAGAAGAGAAAGCATGTCAATTTGTTCTCTTTCTGTTTGTTGCCTGGGGTAACTAACTTCCTTATTTCATCACTTTGTCAATGTTTTTCGAGATATCTCAGTCTGATTGTGACCCAGAAAGAAAGCTTGAACAAATGTAAGTCTTAAAACATAGCTACAATATATTGGCACACAATCACATCCTTTACCTGCTGGCTTATTTGAGGCATAGGGGAAATTAAGGCTATATGCTAATGATAGGAATTAAAGGATCATCCTGATTCAGGTTTGGTTAAAGGAGGCCGTTTATAACACAACTTTTATAATATATCCCTTTAAGGATCTCCTTAATATCATTAGCAAGCATCAAGCCACAATCCTTCAAGACATTCATTGATTCATCAGTAACACATCTAGCCTCTCTTACCATATGATTATGAAAAGAAGTGAAGTTTTTATTCAACCCAAGCTATCACCCAGTGTTAACACTATTCAAGCGGCCTGTCCAGAACAGTACCCAGCAACCTAGCTTAGTCTGGGATGTGTCGGCTGGTGGGTGACGTAGTGAAGTAAGCATGCACAGGCAGGCTTTAGGCTGGTGGTTAGGCTATGGACCCTACCAGAAGCCCCTCTAGTGGCTGTCTGAAGGCACCAGGTTTCCTGTGGTGTCCAGTTGCATGCACTTACAGGTGCAGGTCGACACTGGACACTCTGTATGGTCCCTATGGGGAACAGAGAGGACAACCAAAGGTCAATCAATAAACAACCATTAAAATGCACAAACCCCCGAAAATGTGACTTCACACAATGCTACCAAATCTAATCAAATGTTATTTGTCACATGCCCCGGTGTAGAACTTACCATCAAATGCTTAGTTACAAGCCCTTAACCAAATCAAAGTTTATTTGTCACATGCGCCGAATACAACAGTTACAACCTTACAGTGAAATGCTTACTTACAGGCTCTAACCAATGGTGTGTAGGTAAGTAAAGAAATAAAACAACAGTAAAAAGACATTTGAAAAAAAGAGTAGCAAGGCTATATACAGACACCTGTTAGTCAGGCTTATTGAGGTAGTGGGGGTGGGGACACAATGCAAATAGTCCGCGTAACAATTTGGTTACCTGTTCAGGAGTCTTATGGCTTGGGGGTAAAAACTGTTGAGAAGCCTTTTTGTCCTAGACATGGCACTCTGGTGCCGCTTGCCATGCGGTAGTAGAGAGAACAGTCTATGACTGGGGTGGCTGGGGTCTTTGACAATTTTTAGGGCCTTCCTCTGACACCGGCTGGTGTAGAGGTCCTGGATGGCAGGCAGCTTTGCCCCAGTGATGTACTGGGCCGTACGCACTACCCTCTGAAGTGCCTTGCGGTCAGAGGCCGAGCAATTGCCGTAACAGGCAGTGATGCAACCGGTCAGGATGCTCTCGATGTTGCAGCTGTAGAACCTTTTGAGGATCTCAGGACCCATGCCAACTCCTTTTAGTTTCCTGAGGGGGAGTAGGCTTTGTCGTGCCCTCTTCACGACTGTCTTGCTGTGTTTGGACCAATCTAGTTTGTTGTTGATGTGGACACCATGGAATTAGAAGCGCTCAACCTGCCCCACTACAGCCCCATCGATGAGAATGGGGACGTGCTCTGTGCTCCTTTTCCTGTAGTCCACAATCATCTCCTTAGTCTTGGTTACGTTGAGGGATAGGTTGTTATTCTGGCACCACCTGGCCAGGTCTCTGACCTCCTCCCTATAGGCTGTCTCGTCGTTGTTGATGATGATCAGGCCTACTACTGTTGTGTCGTCAGCAAACTTAATGATGGTGTTGGAGTCGTGCCTGGCCATGCAGTCGTGGGTAAACAGGGAGTACAGGAGAGGACTGAGCACACACCCCTGGGGAGCTCCAATGTTAGTCAGGTTAGTCGAGGTAATTTGTATATGTAGACAGGGGTAAAGTGACTATGCATAGATAATAAACATTGAGTAGCAGCAGTGTAAAAACAAAGGTTGGGTAAATGTAAATAGTCCAGGTGGCCATTTGATTAATTGTTCAGCAGTTTGATGGCTTGGGGGTAGAAGCTGTTAAGGTGCCTTTTGGACCGAGACTTAGCGCTCCGGTACAGCTTGCCGTGCGGTAGCAGAGAGAACATGTACTGGGCCGTACGCACTACCCTCTGTAGCGCCTTACAGTCAGATGCCGAGCAGTTGCCATACCAAGCAGTGACGCAACTGGTCAGGATGCTCTCGATGGTGCAGCTGTAAAACTTTTTGAGGATCTGGGGACCCATGCCAAATCTTTTCAGTCTCCTGGGGGGGAAAAGGTATTGTCATACCCTCTTCAGAACTGTCTTGGTGTGTTTGGACCATGAAAGTTTATTGGTGATGTGGACACCAAGGAACTTGAACCTCACGACCCACTCCACTACAGCCCCGTCGATGTTAATAGGGGCCTGTTCGGTCCGCCTTTTCCTGTAGTCCACGATCAGCTCCTTTGTCTTTCTCACACTGAGGAGAGGTCAAGGCACCACACTGCCAGGATATCGTACAAGACCTACGATGCTGTTGACAAAACTACTCTGATACAGAAAATGTTATCTGAACGTTCCAGTAATGTTCTTACCTAAACCAGCTGAGTATGTGACCTGCATGTCCGCCATGGCGGCAGTTGTGGCACCAGGTGAACCAGTTGTTGAACTGGGCCAGTTTGTTCTCCCTGGTCAGATCTACCTTCTCGTCTGACTTCCCCGTGCCTGGGAAAAACAGCGGTATGACTACACACATCTAATCTAAAGAGATTCTTTTCTGTAATGAGAAGAGCTATACAGGTTAACTAAATTACTATTAATAATCTGGTTGATGTTTTATAAGCCAACTGAAGTATAGATCAATATCTATAATCATTATCACATTAATGATCTGCTTTATTTCTTTTCTGTGTGATTTGTATTAGTTAGTGATACAACATTGTATCACTAGCTAATATACTGCATGTATGCATTTCTCTCGCTCAATTACCCTGAAGTGTGTGTATGCACTTGCATTGCTATTTGAATAATAGGGTGTGTAATGAGGAAGTTAGACTGGCTGCAGAACTGTGACAGTAGGGTAAAGTTGAACTTTGACACTGATCCATGACCAGTTTTTCATTCTCTCCCCATATTGTTTATGGTTAGGATTAGGGGAAGGTAAACAGATCCTAGATCTGTGGCTACAGGCAACTTCCACCCAGAGCCTATCTGTGGAGTATACCATGTCCAGTACCTGGGCAGTTGGACACAGGCGTGCCCATGTTCATGAGGCAGAGCGCACAACGGGGGAGGGGCTTCCTGCAGCCGGGGCAGCTGGTGACCTTTGACTTGGTGGGCGAGCCGCTGACCCCGTACTGGCTGAAGCCGCGGCCCTGGTGGGGCATGGCCGAGCAGCTGTACGATATGGACTTCCCACAGAAGTTACAACTCACAAACACCTGCAGCAGGCAACAACACAAAGGTCAAGTGTGATAAGGACTGGCAGGTTAAATTAGAGCTAGCAGAAGCCAACATGAGTAAGTTATAGCATCGAGATCATTGTTAAATTTATGAAGCTAGAGATTAATGTACTCGTCCAATACAGTGCATCATTATCTAGCTGACCAATAACAAATAAACAACTAGCATCACTTATTAATCAGGATAATCATATTAATTATTGTGTTTTAAGTTTATGTAAAACCTGCAAGCAAGTTAGTCACTCAGTCACATCCTCCATGTGAAGATTTATGAACAAATGAACCAAAAGACAGAGACATTAATAACTATGAACAACTGTCCATCTCTTAGTGCAGTGTTCCCTTTCCCTTGCCTGTGCCAGTGGTTTGGAGCTGGGGTCCAGCTTGCTCCTGTGGATGTCAAACTCAGCCCGTTTGTGCCAGAACCTCCATGCGTCCAGCAGGTTACGGTAGTTCTCGATCCAGCACTGGACACGCGGGTCCTTCACCACCTCCCCTGGGGAACCCTGGGAGGGAAGGACACTAGGTCATGAAGCTCCCCTTATAGTGACAAAGGTATTTGAGTTTGAAACAGAATGGAAGTGGGCTCCTGTTACTGTGTCAGTCTCACATCATCAGCATAGCTTCTATGATATTTGTATTGTCACTTTTACAGTTGTTTTTCGTTTTATCATTAAGCATTTGAACTCCAGCAAACCTTAAAGATTCAACAAATCTATAAGCCTGAATGTGGGGAAAAACCTTGGATAAAAGATCCAACAATCGATCTTGAGCAAAACTTATCTAATTCTAGCCAACATGGGACAGGTGATCGTAGTATGAACCGCAAGGTCGATGTGATATCGAGCTGTGCAAGACTATTCAGCCCCTGCTTCTGACCATACCTTGAGCATGCAGAAGCTGGCAGTCTGGACGTCTCCGGTCCGGTCCACGTAGCTCTCCATCAGGTCCACTCCGTCTTTGGTCAGCCCCGTCAGCAGGATCCCCTCCAGGTTCCCCACCTCCTTCATCTCACTGGTCAACTTCTCCATGTAGCGAGGCAGCTACATAACAACACACAGAGAACATGAAACAGTCCTTTCAATAGATAGAAACGGGGTAATCAGTGAATCTATTTGGTGTATGTTGTCGTGCGTTTGCTGGAGGTCTTACCTGTGTGTCGTTTAGGAACATGCATGCGAAGGCCACTCGGTCCGTTACAGCCACACTACTCTCATACTAAGGAGGGAAACACAACAGGGGTTCAATGACTAAGTTGTACTTTTTTTTTAACGTTGTAATCTTCAAACCACTATGTCAAACACTGCCCTCTTCATGCTGCTGCTGATATTTAGGATTAATTTGTAGTTTCCCTGAAAACTCACTGAGGCCCCCTCGTGGTCCCTAGCCCCGTTTGACAATTCAGGTACTATAGCCCCTTGTACTTCAGCCTAACATGATAATGAATGTTATAAAGGGTTGGATAATGCATATAAAAATCTGGCAACCCAGTTTATATCAATGGTTTACTCCCTTCCCTGCGTACCAGTACTCCGTCGTATGTGCCAGGCTCACTGGTGAGGAAGGCAAACATGACACACAGGTAGGGGTTCTTGAGTTGCAGCCTTAGAGAGCTGCACATCTCCCTCCACAGGGAACTCTTCTCATCCGTGTAACCTGACAACGCCATAGCAACCACGTTTAGGTTCAGGTCCCCTGCAAGGAAGGAAGGGTGGGGAAGATTGGTTTATTATCTTGGTTCATGAGCTTCCACTGTACACTATAGGCAAATCTGAATCTAATATTGGTGGGTATACTTTGACTGTATACTGTTTGTTTACAGTGGTGAAATCCTAGCAGTATGTTATAGTACTTTTGCTGTGATGGAAGTGACACCTCAGGCAGCAAGAGCACAGGAGGGCAATACATGTACGGTTAACACGCAATATCTAATTAATCTCCCTGTCAGTCTGTGACCAGGCAGTAATTAGTAGCATACTTTATGCTGTGTACAGTACATAAAGTGTATATTGCAAACAAGTTCTTGAGCCCTTACAAAGAATCTTCAAAAATGCATTACATAGCCCTGTCCCAGATGACTCCACGCCAATACCTCTCTCAGCGGAGGCTCCCTTGTTGAGGATCTGGATGGCCCTACGGATGTCCAGGTTGAAGAGGGCCACGGCGGCCGCACGCTCCCACTCCCCCTCCCCCTCCAGGGAGCGCAGGAAGGGCTCCACGTTGATGTCAGGGCCTCGGTTGATCCAGCCACACAGACGCAGGGCAAGGCTGCGCTCCTCGCTGTGGAACCTGGGGACGTCCGTCTGGCGGTCTGAGCCGCTCCAGCACCGTCGGTTCTCTGTAGTGCCTGGTGGAGTAGAGAAACAGATATACAAATGTTACTTCAGGGGCTTTTTTGCTCCAATTTGAAGAAAAATCTAGGGAAAACACTGAAAAAGAGTTGTATAAAACTTACAGTACAGTACCTATGTAGAGTGTTACATAATACTGTCAAGGGTTCAGCCTGTATATTTAGCCTAGATATAAACCTAAAGATGATCTAGATCTTTAGGTTGCTTACCTGAGCTGGACTTGACTATGTTCTTGATGCCTGAATAGACCAGGGCCTGTTTGTTCCCCTGCTGTTTCTGCTCCATGTCTTCAGTGTACTGCTTCATGAGTGATACTTACATAGGAAACGGAACGCTGAGACATCATAAGAACCACAGTGCAAACAGTGACATACAATATAGCAACTTAGTCTATGTACATTGTATCCAGCATGTCAGGTGTAAGAACAAAGACAAATGATAATTCAAAGAATCACTACAGTGCAAGCAGAACGCCAGGCATGTTTCTCACACAAGGACAGTGTCTACTTAAAAATAAACAGAACAAATGTAATAAACAGCACATGAATCATCACGCAAACCTAGATATGTTTAGAAATTAGTAAGCACCAGTACTGTAATAAACCAGGGGTATTCAACTCTTACCTTACAAGGTCCGGAGCCTGATGGTTTTCTGTTCTACCTGATAATTAATTGTACCCACCTGGTGTCCCAGGTCTAAATCAGTCCTTGATTAGCGGGGAACAATGAAAAAAGACAGTGGAGCTGGCTTCGAGGTCCAGTTAAGATTGAATGTAATTAAGCAATAAGGCCGGAGGAGGTGTGGTATATGGACAATATACCACGGCTAACGGTTGTTCTTACGCACAACGCAACGCCTGGACACAGCCCTTAGCCGTGGTATATTGGCCATATACCACAAACACCAGAGGAGCCTTATTGCTATTATAAAGTGGTTACCAATGTAATTAGAGCAGTAAAACAAAATGTTGTCATACACGTGGTATACGGTCTGATATACAATGGACCTTCAGCCAATCAGAATTCAGGGCTGAAACCACCCAGTTTATAATAAAGGATATAGAACAGAGTGTACCACAGGGACTTGAGCTGGGGGTCATCCCCTCCGGCCAGCAAATGGTTCTTCCACACCTGGACCGTATCATGACCGTACCTGGACTGGGCCCTCTGCCTCATCTTAGTGGCTATGTCCTTCTCTACAGTACCCTCCCCTCCCACGCCCCCCTCCTCAGCACACTCATAGAGGTGTCTGCCGCAGGCCCACATGAGCGAAGTGGTGGAGCTCCAGGCTAAAGAGATACGTTCGAACACAGTGAAGTCGGTCATGGTGCGATTGGCTGCCGAAACCACCACCATGCGGTTCTGAGAAGTGGGGTGCCAGGCGAAGCTGCCAATGAGGCTGTTGCTGGGCTGCACGCTGCGCTCAATGATTGTGGGCTCTGTCTCGTCACCGATGGGCGTGGGCGTGTGCTGCATGTCATAAAGGCGGATGATGTTGCTGTCGCGTGTCAGCGTGGCCAACAGGCCCATACGTGTGGGGCACCAGGCAACCTGGGAATGAAAGGAAAGTGAGTTGTACATCCTTACATCAAAAACATACATGTAGGCTACAGCACAATTATGCATTATGCTATCACACAAAAAGTATACTCCTGATATGTGCAAGTCGATTGTACACTGGATGGCAGGGGACAACAGAATTTCACAACAGACCAAAAAAAGCATACCAGTAAGTTACCTTGTTGAGTGGCTTGGGCTGCTCGGTAAGCGTGAGCACTGGCTTCTCAAACTTGCGGAGGTCCCAGATGGCCACCTGGCCCTCAAAGAAGGAGGCCACACGGTCTGAGAAGTGGGGGTCCACTGTCACACCCTGGATGGCCTTGGTATTGACGAAGGTTTTCTGGCTGGTGTTGCGCAGGTCGAAGATGGCCAGGTTGCGGTGCATGCCAGCCAAGAGCAGCTTCTGGTCACGGGGCAGCCAGCAGAGGGACAGGCAAGCATCGTTCTGGCCTAGCTCATACAGGGGTTTGGTCACCACTAGGCCAGAGTCTGTGTCTCCTGACGAGAGACGGATCTTTTCGGTGGCTACACTAGCCTCTGGGGAGAACTTACTGCTAATGTCCCATATGAGCACTGAGAAGTCTGCTCTGTGCTTGTCCAGCCCGGCGGCTAGCCAGTTGCTGTCTACAGGGTTCCAGGCTAGGGTGTTGCATTGACGTGCATGCTTGGGTACAAACTCTTTCCCCATTAGCTCCTTGCACTTGGAGTTGTGGCTCTGGCCTAGGCTAGTGAGGACGACCCTACCGTTAGCCTGTCCAACTGCTAGCAGACATTCAGGCTCGTGCTTTGGGTACCAGGCCACACATTTCATGTAGGGGGTGTCAGAGTTGATCGCTAATAGGGTAGCAGCGGTCTCCTCAGAGAGGGGGAGAGCTCCGGCTTTGGTCTCGCCGCTCCCCACAGGTCCGATGCGGTACAGTCCAAGCTCTGAGTCACAGATGACATAGCGGTCGGCGTGGTGGGGAGACCACAGAATGTCTGGCTTTGAGCCACTCATTGTTCAAAGGAAGCGCTTCTTGCTTTTTACAACTGGGTATACTGGGGAAAAACAGCATTTACAGTACAGCTGAAAGTTACCAACTGACATCTAGCAAGTAGTCTAGTAGTGAGCAAACTAAATGTGTTTAGCCTACTTTATATAAACGAATATGTTGAACCTACTTTCTATAAACTTAGCTGAAGTTATTGTACAAATGTTGTCACAATGTAGTTAGCTATCATTATGTGCAGCACGGGAGCAACATATTAGGTCGCTAACTGCTGGCTAGTGACATGTGACAAGTGGCACAGCTAACAGACGATTTAGTTAGCAATCCCAAGGCGTAAAAAAACGATAGGCATAAATTGCATTAAAATTGCAAGATGTTAATGCAACATTGTATCTAGCGAAATAGTTAATTAAGCTAAATGTGGATATAGGATACTTTGTAGCAGATTTGTTAGCAAAAAAAATGTGAAAGTCTGCTATCTTAGCGAGCTACAGTAGTTAGCTAACGTTCTGTCTAGCTGCAGTGCTAGCTAGCTACAATTGTTTTGACATCGCAAGATTAGCTTTCCGAAGTACCAGTATCAACAGATCAACCGTAAATAAACATTCGAAAATTGTGTTTCTAATAATAAAGATAACAAATTATTGAAAGAAACTTACAAATTGCTAGACATGTCAACATGGACAAAACTGGGTGCCCACTAGTTACCACAGCCACAAAGTCAAAGTTGCCTATATCGTAAAATTTCATAAAAACAAAGATTAGCTTTTTGGTCTTAATTTAAGGTTAGGCATAAAGGTAGCCGTGTGGTTAGGTTTAAAATCACAGTTTAAGAAGATACATTGTAGAAATAGGCGAGCTTTATGATTTTGTGGCTGCGGTAACTAGACGACCACAAACCAAAGCCGTGCTTGTTTTCATGTTACACCAAAATATTTCCCCGGAAAAAACATATTGCTATTCGATTGGTCCGGTTACGCACAAACCCGTTAGAATTTTGGGGAACACGGCACTGTCAATTCCTAAAGGTGGCGCTACAAACAAAGATGTATGATATTGGGATACGACTACATTTGTATTATATTGTAATAGTAGATATGCATGTTTAATAGGCTTTTACATCTGTTAGATGATCAAGGGTTTTCAAACTGAAGTCCCCAGACCCCCGGGGGTCTGCGGAAAAGTTGGAGAAAGAGAAACAAATTGACCCCTCTTATTTTTCACTAAATTAAACGTTTGTTTTATCGAACATGCAGAACACAAGTTGGGACATAAGTTAGCCCAAGTTTACTATAGTACTGGCAGGTTGGCCTTGTCCTACTGTAAATCAAATTAAGTATCATTCCACGTGGGCGTTAAATGATTCTTGAACATGCGGGGGAGCTTGTGTTCTGGCTCTATCTATTGAAAAAAAAACATAATGCCTGTTTTTCAAGTTAGTGTGTAAGTGGAGAAGAGGAAAATCGTCATAACATGTATCAGTTGGGACTTTAATGTACAACATCCATATAATCACCATGCAGAAAGGTTACAAACAGTTATAAATAGCAAATAACGGGATTCAAACGTAGACTGTGGGGAAAGAGAAATGTTTAAAGAAACCACAACGTGTTTTAACTTTTTATCCTCAGCTTTTTACACCTCTATAATGCTTAATGAAGCATAATACGTTATAAGGAATGCATGACAGTCATGTGTACTGCCCAGAGCGACAATATTACGCGCGCTACTAAATCAAATTGTATTGGTCACATACACGTCCTATGGGCGACTACAATTTATTCAGTATCTGTGAGTTTGTAAAACTGAAATTTCATAAAGATACGTGAAGAGAATACATAGTGACATGTAGCGCACAATAATCTACACATTCTTGCAGAGGAACCGAGCGCTGTCCATCCCTATGCGACATCGCACTTCACGTCGTGCACTAGTCCTAACTGGTGATCAGGACGAGATGCTGCTTCCTAAACCACTCCAGATGATTATACCTAAACCGGCGGCTGTGTTTAAATGATAACTAAGGTAAGATGATAAAAATCCACATTTTCAAATCAAATGACAACTTTTTGAGTAGTTGGCCAATTATTTTGTCTTGTGGAATGTAAAAGATGAAAAATAGATTACACTGACTTTGTTTTCTAGGCACAACAAATTAGCATAAATTATGTGGCATGTTGTTTTAGTTGAATATTTCGTTTTTTTAGTGCCCTGTATAAATATTTGACAACATTACAGGAATTCATAAAGTACAGCTTCAGCCCATAGTTGATACAGTGACTGCAGATGGGCCATGTACTGTACATTGATTCTGTGCACCAACAATTGGGGTGAGAATCAACAATGATCGTGATTGAGGAGATCGCATCCACACCTGTCATATAGAATGATGTCACACTTGAATACGACATGTTTTTTTTCCCTTTATGCATAGGGTGTGAATGTTGAGAAAGAACAACATGGGGAAAGGAGTGGCTCTGTTCCTTCTACTGTTGGCACTTCTTCACGAGGCTATAGGTCAGAGAAGAAGAAAAGGAAAGTACAGTGTCCTCAGAGATGGAGGAAATGGTAAATGAAGTCAACATGTTAGTGAGGATGGTCAGTCACTGTGGCTTATCCATTATTATTGTTTATCTATATGGCTACATTACATGTTAAAGGGGGGCTGAACTTCCTGATTTAACCTCGGTTTCAAGTCTCATTAGGATATGCGACTGAAAATAACAGTTAACCTTCGTTCCGTGACATACCGTGTTTTTCCTAATTATCTCGCAAATCTTAGTTTTGGACTGACTTTATGTCGAAAATTATCCTATTTACACTTGAATACATGTTTCTCATATCGATGCCACACAGGCCGTTTTCAAAAGGAAAAGTTGATTATTAAGTTCAGTTGCTCTTTAAGGTGTTTCTGTCTTTTGTAAAAAAGGGTTCACAATCTGCTGGAGAAGTCAAATAACTTTCTCAGCCAACAGGAACATTTTAATTTATTGATGTCTAAGTCATTGTAACCGTGATTTATTCTAAGTAGATGTACAGTGTATGCGGAAAGTTTTCAGACCCCTTAACTTTTTCCAAATGTTGTTTGTTACTACATTATTCAAAAAAAATGTTTAAAAAAATTTCTTCCCCTAATCAATCTACACCCAATACCCCATAATGACAAAGCAAAAACAGGTTTTTTGATTTTTTTTGCAAATGTATTTAAAAAAAAAAATACGGAAATATTACATTTACATAATTATTCAAACCCTTTACTCAGTACTATGTTGAAGCACCTTTGGCAACGATTACAGCCTTGAGTCTTCTTGGGTCTGATGCTACAAGCTTGGCACACCTGTATTTCGGGAGTTTCTCCCATTCTTCTCTGCAGATTCTCTTAAGCTCTGTCAGGTTGGATGTGGAGCATTGCTGCACAGCTATTTTCAGGTTTCTCCAGAGATGTTCGATCGGGTTCAAGTCCGGGCTCTGGCAGGGCCACTCAAGGACATTCAGAGACTTGTCCCGAAGCCACTCCTGCATTGTTTTGGCTGTGTGCTTATGGTCGTTGTCCTGTTGGGGGGTGAACCTTCGCCCCAGTCAGGTCCTGAGCGCTCTGGAGCAGGTTTTCATCAAGGATCTCTCTGTACTTCGCTCTGTTCAACTTTCCCTCGATCCGGAGTAGTCTTTCAGTCCCTGCCGCTGAAAAACATCCCCACAGCATGATGCTACCACCACCATGTTTCACTGTAGGGATGGTGCCAGGTTTCCTCCAGACGTGACGCTTAGCATTCAGGCCAAAAGGTTCCATCTTGGTTTCATTAGACCAGATAATCTTGCTTCTCATGGTCTGAGAGTCTTTAGGTGCCTTTTGACAAACTCCAAGTGGCATGTCATGTGCCTTTTACTGAGGAGTGGCTTCCATCTGGCCACTCTACCATAAAGGCCTGATTGGTGGAATGCTGCAGAGATGGTTGTCCTTCTGGAAGGTTCTCCCATCTCCACAGAGGAACTCTGGAGCTCTGTCAGAGTGACCATTGGGTTCTTGGTCACCTCCCTGACCAAGGCCCTTCTCCCCTGATTGCTCAGTTTGACTGGGCGCCAACTCTAGGAAGAGTCTTGGTGGTTCCAAACTTCTTCCATTTAAGAGTCATGGTGGCCACTGTGTTCTTGGGGACCTTCAACGCTGCAGAAATGTTTAGGTACCCTTCCCCAGATCTGTGCCTCGACACAATCCTGTCTCGGAGCGCTATGGACAATTCCTTCGACCTTATAGCTTGGTTTTTGCTCTGACATGCACTGTCAACTGTGGGACCTTAAATATAAAAATTTCCTTCACATAGAGCTGATCAGGATGTTGATTGTGGCCTGTGGAATGTTGTCTCTTCAATGTCTGTGCGAAGTTGTTGGATATTGGCGGGAACTGGAACGCGCTATTGTACACGTCAATCCAGAGCATCCCAAACATGCTCAATGGGTGACATGTCTGGTGAGTATGCAGGCCATGGAAGAACTGGGACATTTTCACCTTCCAGGAATTGTGTACAGATCCTTGCAACATAGGGCCATGCATTATCATGCTGAAATATGAGGTGATGGCGGCGGATGAATGGCACGACAATGGTCCTCAGGATCTCGTCACGGTGTCTCTGTGCATTCAAATTGCCATCAATAAAATAATTTGTGTTCATTGTCCGTAGCTTATGCCTGCCCATACCATAACCCCATCACCACCCATGGGGCACTCTGTTTACAATGTTGACATCAGCAAACAGCTCGCCCACACAACGCCATACACGTTGTCTGCGGTTGTGAGGCTGCCAAAAAAATGAATGTACTGCCAAATTTCTAAAACTATGTTGGAGGCGGCTGGTCATTTCACGAGATGAAATAAAATATCCCAGACATGTTCCATATGCACAAAAGGCTTATTTCTTTCAAATCTTGTGCACAAATTTGTTTACATCCCTTTTAGTGAGAATTTCTCCTTTGCCAAGAAAATCCCTCCACCTGACAGGTGTGGCATATCAAGAAGCTGATTAAACAGCATGATTATTACACAAGTGCACCTTGTGCTGCAATAAAGCCTTTTGTACGGAAACACAAATTCTAATTGGCTGGACCTGGCTCCCAATTGGGTGGGCCTATGCCCCCCCCCATGCCCACCCATGACTGCGCCCCTGCCTAGTCATGTGAAATCAGTGGTGAAAAAGTACCCAATTGTCATACTTGTAAAAGTATAGATACCTTACAGAAAAGTTACTATACTAAAGGATAGAAAGTTACTCAAGTAGAAGTAAAAGTCACCCAGTAAAATACTACTTGAGTAAAAGTCTAAAAGTATTTGGCTCTAAATATTCTTAAGTATCAAAAGTAAATGTAATTGCTAATATATACTTAAGTATCAAAAGTAAAAGTATAAATCCTTTCAAATTCCTTCTATTACGCAAAGCAGGCAGCACCTTTTTCTTGTTTTAAAAATGTATTGATAGCCAGGGGCACACTCCAAGACTCAGACATTATTTACAAAAGATGCATTTGTATTTAGTGAGTCCGCCAGATCAGAGGCAGAAGGGATGACCATGTGTTTTCTTGATAAGTGCGTGAATTGGACAATATCACCCGTCCTGCTAAGCATTCAAAATGTAATACTTTTGGGTGTCAGAGAAAATGTATGGAGTAAAAAGTACATTATTTTCTTTAGGAATGTAGTTAAGTAAAAGTAGTCAAAAATATAAATAGTAAAGTACAGATACCCCAAAAAACTACTTAAGTAGTACTTTAAAGTATTTTTACTTAAGCACTTTACATCACTGTGTGAAATCCATAGATTAGGGCCTAATTTATTTATTTTAATTGACTGATTTCCTTATGAACTGTAACTCAGCAAAAATATTTGAAATTGTTGCATGTTGCGTTTATATTTTTGTTCAGTATAGATGCTCATTTGCGTTTGACATTGGCCTGAAGTTTATCCAATCGATCTCCATGTGAAACACATGTATGTATCCCTCTCCCAGACATGACAACATGTTCCATGGAGGTGGCCTTCATTCTGGACAGTTCGGAGAGTGCCAAGACCTTCCTGTTCGAGAAGCAGAAGTCCTTTGTTCTGCATTTCAGCACTCGTCTCACCATGCTCCAGGTATCTGGATGGACCCTGAAGCTGCGGATGGCTGCTCTGCAGTACAGCAGCTCCGTATCTATAGAGCACAGCTTCACTGCCTGGCAGGACCTGGATGTGTTCCACAGCAGAGTCAGCTCCATGGCCTACATAGGCCATGGCACCTACTCCACCTACGCGATCACCAATGCCACGCAGCTCTTCACCCAGGAGACCAAGGAGGACAGTGTCAGGGTGGAGGTGCTCATGACTGATGGTGCCGATCATCCGAGGAACCCTGATGTGATCGGAGCAGCGGCAGATGCTAAGGCTAGTGGCGTGAAGCTCTTTGCTGTAGGGTTGTCGGACCTGGCCCGCCAGAGCCAGAAAAGTGCCAAACTTCGGGCTATCGCCAGCACACCGGCCCAGCAGTTCGTCCACAGTCTCACTGACCCCCAGCTAGAGGAGAAGTTACTGAAAGAGTTGGTGAGTGTTCTGTCATCAAAGTCACCCTACACTCAAGTTGAAGATGATTGGTATGCTGAACCACGCCAGCACGGTATGGTTTGGAATCATTAGTTTGTAGTGTGAAATGGGTATGATAGTACCTCCACACTGTCTTTCCTATATGAGTATAAGAACTTCACAGCTTTTTCCAGAGGTTTGTGAGGGTACAAAGTGAGGGAAACTAAGTTAGTTGGCACACAACATCCCTGTCCAACAGTTCTGAGCTCCTCAGATAAACTTGTCTGTGTCCTAAGCGGGGGCTCAAACCTCAACGGCAGAATTGTTTCTGTGTGGGGAATTCTTCCCCTAATCTGCATTTTCCATAAGCACAGAGATTTGTCTATAGTCTAAATGAGGTCAAGACCTGTCTATGGACAGACAATAGCATGAATTATACATTTTCCAAAAATCCATCATTGTTTTTCTAATTCATATTCATCATTAGTAGAGGTTTAAAAGAGAACAGCTTTATTAAGCAAAACCGACAGGAAATGACCTAGCCTTCTATCGCCTGTCCCCTCTGTTGTTTTATTCTTCTTAGAACAATGTCTTGACCATCTGTACCATTGTTCATGTACAGCAAGGCTTGCTCAGGTACAATACAATGTTCAGTCAATAGTGGTACTGTTGGAATTGTTTCTAGGTAAAAATCTCAAACAATCTTGTATTTGTTTCCATCCAGGGTGCAATAGCGCTTGAGGTGGTAAGTACTTCAAAACAATAAACACTACATTGGCACTGGAAGTAGCAGGTGGAGTGATAAGATTGATTTTGTATTTTTTTCATTGTATCAGTGTCCACAGGCTAAAGTGTGTTTGTGTGAAAGAGGGGAGAGAGGCGCTCCTGGAAACCCAGTGAGTACACTAGACGTTTTTCAACAGAACATGTTAGGTCTACAGTGAGGATTATGCAGTAACCCAGTATGACTGACACATCACACAAAACAAAATAAAATCATTATAAGAAATACCAAATACTCTCATTCAAGAGTGACTCCATATACTAACGTATTGTGTTTCGTCAAGGGTAAAAAAGGAGATCCAGGATATGAAGGACCATCTGGTCCAAAAGGATCAAGGGTAAGTCGTAAAACGATAGAGATTTTCACTATTTTAATGACCTCAGCGATCTACATACAATCCTGATCTCACATTTATAACACTGTCTCAATTCTACAAGGGAGAACCTGGAGTCAGTGGCCGACCAGGAAGTGACGGTCTTGAGGTATATTTATATTTCTTTATTCTGTAATTATTTTCTGAGGCATTCTATTCTAATTAACTTCCATCTAACCGCCATATTCCCATAGTTGAGATACCTTCAGCACTGGGTGTTGAACACGGTTGTTCTTACTTCACAGGGCAGTCCTGGTTATAAAGGTGACAAGGTGGGACATCTGCTTTCAAGACATTTCAGAATACAACTGTCTTGCTTAAAAGTGTTTTGCCAATGATTGGTTGAACTTGTGCTGTATTTCAGGGGGAGATAGGAGACTGTGGCACCCCTGGGGAAAAAGGAGATGAAGTAAGTACAATGATTAATGTGCCATTTTGGTTCAATCAACATTGTGATCTATTCTACAGTTTGTGTGCCAACTGAAGCATGATGTCATATTACAGGGCCCTGGAGGACCTCCTGGCCCACGGGGACCCAGAGGAGACCAGGTACAATGTATCACTGTTGTTTTTACTCCTTCAATATATGAACAGGTATATTTCGCTACCTTTTTAGGACCTTGTTTTAATCATGATTGCATATGATACAGTATGTTCATCTGAAATAGGTTAATTGATTCTCAATGAATGATGCACTTTAGAACAAGGGCTGAGTACTTCTTTCACTGAGATGTTGTTTGATGACAGGGTGAAAATACCTGAGTCCTGTGTACAGACATTTAGAACAGACTGCATATAAGTCAGTCAGAGACATCCCTTATTCCCTTTCATTCTCAAACATGGATCATGGAAGTTGAGTTTTGTCGTTTTCCCACCCATGCACTTATGGAATGTGAATTTTGGATTACGCCTAATCCCGATGCTAATGTGAGTATCTAAAGCAGTGAATCCAGGCTTGCAGGATATTATTCTTTTCCAGGAGCAGACTTTGTGTCGTAGGATTAGCTGCTAGGACAGGGTTGCCAGTACAGTGGCACTGTTCCTCCTCACTATCAGCCCCTCGTCTGGCATGGTATCAGTAATTGTGTTGTTTTGACAGCAGGCCCTGAGAATGGAACAAAACTACTGCTCTGATCTGTATAGTTCTGTGCATTTGTATTGCATTAGTTCAACTGTAAGAATTGACTACTAACTGGTACAATGTAAAATACTCCTCACAATATAGATTTGCCAGATATCAGGGATGAGTTAGATTTTCTGGGCTATCAATTCTATACAAACAATAGCTACATACTGTAGTGAGAAAAAAGGCTGTTGTACACGCCATTTCAAAACCATTTCACATGGACCTGTTAGGATACTGCAATGGAACCATTGCATTATATGAATCAACTTCATTGTGCTTTTATTCATTAAGGTAATTTTTAGATTTTTTGGGGTTTCTTCCACAGGGTGTTAACGGACCACCCGGGGACCAGGGTCCGGAGGGCCAAACAGGACCTAAAGTAGGCACGCTGATTCTCAGCCAATGACATTCATGGGGTGCTAGGAAATCAGCCAATTACATTCATGGGTGCTACTTACATGCAAACACATTTTCACACAGCATCCCTATTGTCAAAGTGTGTTGCTTGGCCAGAGAAGCCATGAGAGCTGAGTTGATCTTTCTGTCCATGTCTATTTAAATACTGATCCTTCACTTTCTCTCACACATTGACCAGACCTCTCACAAAGGAAGGCCTTGGAAGCAAGTCATTTATAGCCATTTAGCTATTTAGATTTTTTAAATGAAAGTTCTGATGTAATCAAGAACAAAGTATAGCAGGAACAAGTGACAGATGCGTTATTGAATCCCATGAAGATCCTTTGTCTTTTTTTTCCCATCCTCGTAGACTTCTGTTGGAATGGATAGAGTTCCTCTGTGGAGAAGCACTTGGGAAGGGTTTTCTCTTACAGTATGAACTTGGAATAGAAGTGTTTTATGACTAACTTGTTGGTGGTGTGGGTTTCAAGTAGTAGGCGTTTTGACAAATTCACACTGTGATCGTACACCTCTAACACAGGGGGACCAAGGACCCACCGGTGCATCTGGACCAGCAGGTGACATTGGCATTGGGTTCCCAGGTCCAAAGGTAACCTAATAATAACCATAACAGAGATTATGCTATACATTTACCGTTTATGTAAATAACATAAATGTTGAAATGTGTCATTGTTCCCAGGGGGCCAAAGGAATTCAGGGAAGACCAGGAACCCTTGGTCCCATTGGAATTGGAGAGCCAGGACAGCCAGTAAGTATTACTGTAGATGCCAGCTTTCGATACCTAAACAGTGATCGCTATGGGAACGTTATACATGACCCTATCCTTCTACCTCTGATTCATATGATCAGATTTGACAATGGTAATCTAAAAACAAAACTAAATGTTGCCATTTACTGGACAGAAAATTTGAAAACTGTTTGAGGGTCAAAAATGATGAGACTGTTTGTTTATTTCAGGGACCCCCAGGACTTGCTGGAGCACAGGGTAACCAGGGAGTTGTTGGGGAGGGGCTCCCTGGCCCAAAGGTGGGCAAATATTTGAGTGTCCGAGTATTATCCTGTTTCATGTATACTGTTAGGTATAACTGTGCACATCCTTAAGTCTGAATGAAGTCTGGTGTAAGTACAATGGGCTATTAATATGTCATTTTTTAAAATATCAATGTGGACTCAAGTATCTATTTTTCAGGGGGATCGAGGCTACGAGGGCCCCAGAGGTGAGCGTGGTCTCACTGGTGTTGGGGTCAAAGGTGATAAGGTAAAGCAAGTTTAAGACTATTGGACATTACTATGTTGAGGTCTTATGTTGTTCCGTATGAGGATAAATGATCAATGATCCATTGAGAATGATCCCATATTCCTTCAGTGAAATGACATTTGACGGGAGGTCTTATGTTTTTCTCAGGGAAATCCTGGACAGCTTGGATCACAAGGACCGGTGGGAATGCCAGGGGCAGGAATTCAAGGAGAAAAGGTACATTCTGATTAAACTGCAGTCACATCCTTTTGTATAATGTAAATGTGTCTATTCTCACACATATTTATACTCATATTCCTTTTCTTCTAATGTCCCCTTCTTTCCAGGGGAGCCAAGGGCCAGTTGGCCCTCCAGGCCCCAGAGGGAATCCAGGTGTGGGACTTATGGGCCAAAAGGTAATAATACTAATGTCACATGATCAAAGGCAGTCTAATGTCAGGCAAAAACTAAAGTTTTGGATCTGAACGCAAGACTCAAACGTACAGTATATTGATTTAGTAAATATGATGCCACATATACTGTTTGTTCTGCAGGGAAGCCAAGGCTTCTCAGGTGAGCCTGGAATCCCAGGGGAGAGAGGAGTCGGGGAGCCAGGACCTAAAGTAAGTCTGATGGTTCAGTAAGACAGTATTTAAACCAGATCAAGTAAAACTGTGTTAATAGAGATTTGAAAATTCTCCTCTAGGGAGACCCAGGATCGGAGGGGTTGCCTGGTATTCCGGGCCTCTCTGGAGAGGATGGAGACATAGGACAGAAGGTGGGCACAGTGTGCTGTGATGCAATGTCATTATCACTAGGACAGTACATTAATGCCAGTCTGTCAACTCAGTGTTTATTGTTTACAGTATTGTGTATTTATTTCACATGGTATCAGGGTGACATTGGGTTACAGGGGCCCAGGGGACCTGATGGGGCACCCGGAAAAGGTGTCCCTGGAGAAAAGGTACAAATCAGCAGTCTTAAAGCATTTTCACTATTTCAAAGGATGTATGGAAGAGTGTTTGAAATCAATCTGTGACTATTCTCTCAGGGGGACCGAGGGGAGCGGGGCTCCAGGGGCCAGCTAGGAGCAGTAGGGCCTGTGGGGCCAATGGGGGCCAAGGTAAGCACATGCACAACAGTCATGCTCAACACTACTGACCCAAAGCATGGTTGGTTCTGCTATTATAAAATGTTTCCTGTTTCAGGGTGAACCCGGAAGTGCTGGACGAGCAGGTACAAATGGACCACCTGGGCGGGGATTACCCGGTATCAAGGTATGTTCTGGTGAGAAGGAACATTGACAACACTGTTGGTTCCCACATTATTAGGATATTAAAGTGTAACCATATCTTAAGGATGATGTCAGTGTTCTATTTTATGTTGGGCTGTTTTGTTTCCAGGGGGACCCTGGTGCGGTAGGCCCACCCGGACATGTTGGTGAAGCAGGAATAGGAATCACTGGACCGAAGGTAATTTGATTCAGCTTCTTTCAGTTTGATTTGGGAGGTGCAAGTATTTCTCAGATGTCCAATGAACCACATAAGACCATTGGTGTGAAACCACTCACTTTTTAGGGTGAGAGAGGGCTACCAGGGCCCATTGGTCCACCTGGGCTTGAAGGGGAAGGCCTCCCTGGAACTCCAGTAACTATCCCCATTTTCTCTAGTATTATGATCATATTCATTGATCTATGCTGACTATTCAGTTTGAATACTGTATGAATGGATGTTCTGTCATGTTTATTAGGGCCCCCCTGGAACACCAGGACTGACAGGTGAGACTGGACCAGAAGGAAAAGGTTTACCTGGTCCTAAGGTGAGTTTTCCGGTATAATGATTGCATAAACTCTATTTAGGACACAAAATAACCTTAACCCAATTATAGGGGCAACTTAATGTGTTTGTTTTTGTGATCTATATATAAGTATTTAACCTGAGGATCTTTCTGTTCAGGGAGACCGGGGAACTCCAGGCCCCACAGGACCAGCTGGAGCACCTGGAGTCGGGCTAATGGGTCCCAAGGTCATGAATCCTATTCAGACCAATAATAATCATTTTATCAATGTGTAGGAGGAGAAATGAGCCATCGTGATTGGAGTACACAGGATTGAGAAAGATTGATAGGAACCGTATGACTGGCGGAGCATCAAGATGACATGATTCTCTCTGCAGGGGTCAGCAGGTCAGATTGGAGCACCGGGTCCCCAGGGACTGCCTGGAGAGGGCATTCAAGGACCAAAGGTACAGTTAAAGGACCATTTAGTATGCCATGTTAGGTCATTGTACAGCCAGGCATACAGTATACTAGTGCTGTGTTTCCTCAGGTCAAATTGCTGAATTGATTTTGTCTGATAGGGGGAGTCAGGATTCCAGGGGATCACGGGCCCCAGGGGGCCCCCAGGACAGGGTATTCAAGGGGATAAGGTAAGAACCTCCACACAAACAACATAAAATGTAGCTTAATGAATACATAATGTTATCCAATCTATAATCTCCGGACCCAGAACCAAATCAAGTCTCATAAATGGTCTTGAACTTGACAAAGTTTTAATGCTTTCCAAGTTCTAGAAAAGTTCTGCAGTTTTGCCGTTCCTACAGGGAGACAGGGGGTTCGTGGGTGAACGAGGCAGAAAGGGGGACAGGGGAGAGACTGGAGAGAGAGGAGCTGCTGGACCTTTGGTACTAGTCTTACTATAAATCTGGAAAAAGCATGGACATTATCAGATGTATATATTTGTTATTGAGTGACCTCCTGAATTACAGGGCAGACTGGGAGAAAAAGGGGAACCTGGCCTAACAGTAAGTATAGTCTGTTTTGTACACTGTGCCTCCGTACTGTAGTATTACAATGACTAGGCACTAAAGTGTTTTACCATCTTTTACAGAGAGAGGAGGTCATCAAACTGGTCAGATCTATATGTGGTTAGTGTGGTAATTCACACATCAGGTACAATACCATACCTGTAATGGCTGTTTGCAGACTTTCAATGAATTTTTCTCTTTCCCCAGGTTGTGGGGTGAAGTGCCGTGAGAGCCCACTGGAGATGGTCTTTGTGATTGACAGCTCAGAGAGCGTTGGCCCCGACAACTTCAACGTGGTCAAGGACTTTGTGAACACTCTGGTCGACCGCGCCTCCGTGAGCCGGGAGACCACTCACGTCGGGGTGGTCCTCTACAGCCACATCAACATGGTGGTGGTCAGTCTGCACCAGCAGGCCAGCCGGGACCAGGTCAAGACTCTGTTTTACATTTCTCAAAACTTTATTGAGGCCTCTGTAATGATAACATTCAATTCATATGACATAACTGTTCAATGCAAGGTGATTTTCTCTCAAGCGTCCAAAATGAAAAGTTTTACTCTCTAATACAGTAGCCTGGTCCCAGATCTGTTTGTGCTGTCTTGCCAACTCTTATGGTCATTGTCACAAAAGATCTCACAAACAGATCTGGGACCAGGCTACATCAGAGATTTTATAAATATTTATCACCACCAGGTGAAGGCGGCGGTCCGCACTATGACCTACCTGGGCGAAGGCACCTTTACGGGCAGCGCCATCCATCAGGCCAACCAGGTGTTCCGGGCGGCCAGGCCTGGGGTGAGGAAAGTGGCCATAGTGATCACAGATGGACAGGCGGACGAGAGGGACACTGTGAGGCTGGAGGAGGCGGTGAAAGAGGCCAATGGCAGTAACATTGAGACGTTTGTCATCGGGGTGGTGAACCAGAGTGATCCGCTGTACGAGGAGTTTAAGAAAGAGCTCCACCTCATGGCCTCTGACCCAGACAGGGAACACGTGTACCTGATTGATGACTTCAGGACACTTCCTGGTAAGCAGGAAGTACCTTTCACTGATATCCATCCTTACTGAAGTTTATGTTCCATGTAAAGGAAGATCTTGTAAAGCCAGTTATATCTGAAGAGTTAATGTAGAACTAAATACTTCTAAAGCCAGAGAAACACCTGTGCTGTTAAAACTAGCCAGTACTAAATATCTGTACGTTTTACATAGCTGTGTCTCATTGCCTAGTCCCAATAATATCAGGGTACTGTCTTGTCTTGGATCATCCAGCCCTTGAGAGCAAGCTGCTGAGTCGGATCTGTGAGAGTGATGGTGGGGCCCAGTTCAGCTCCATCCCCAGCTCCAGATACTCCCCCGGGACCCCTGGACAAGCTGGGATTGTCAGGGAAACCCCAGAGAGGACTGATACCGACACGCCCACTTTCAATGGAGACTTCAAGAAAACACAGATGGTGGTGAGAATGACAACACTTCCACTTTACATAATGGTTCTGTCATGATCAGAATAGGGCTGCACATTTACTGAGTTTTACTGAGCTCACTAAGCTTTGCAGTACAATATATCATGTCATTGTAAAATATAATATTGTGAAGAAAATTAGGAGAACTCACCATAACCAAAAGATTGCTAAAAAGGCCCCACATAAGGATAGTGTCTGAACTTGGGCCCAAAATTGTATTTCCGCTAAAATCAGCCATGAATTGAGTGTGTGTACGTGCACATGTTCATTTGCATGCGTTCATACATGGACCTGTGTGTCAAGATTTTGATTGCAATCACATATTATAGACAATAACTTAGGTTCAAGCCTATGCAGGTGCAATCACATACTATAGCAGATGTACAGAGTACATATATCCATTTAACCATTTCTTTACCCTGGTTTAAACAGCCAGGTCCACCAGGAGAGTCAGACAGAGTCTTTACCCCAATGGGCCCCGAGACCGGGGACCGAGATAACTCGGAGACCTACAGGGTCCCATCCTTTGACAGGGAACCCTTCAAGCGCCTACCAGAGTTCCTTCTTCCGTCAGAGGTGAAGAACCCCACCCATGGTGTGGTCATGACTGGCCCCCAGGCCCCCACCCAGATGCCCCTTCCCGTAGTAAAGCTACCCAGGCTCCCCCCAACCTCTCCACCTCTGCCCCAGGATGCTTTAATACCAGGTCATTTGATTTATTGGATAGCTCAAACTACTGTGTAGCACCTTACTGATATTTCCCCATTTCCTACAGTACAAGTAAAATCAATGTCCTCCATTTCTCTTCCCTTTTCCCAGATGAGAGCTGTGGACAGATTCTGGACCCCGGGCCTTGCAGGAATTATGTTGTGAAGTGGTACTATGACACTACGGCTAACGCCTGTGCCCAGTTCTGGTTTGGAGGTTGTCAGGGAAACCAAAACCAGTTTGAGTCGGAGAAGAGCTGCAAAAAAACCTGTGTGAAGGTCTAACAAACACGTTTGTTGACTTGTTTTGAATGCTTACAAATCTACTTGATTGTATTGATGAGACAGATTATATATTTGTGTCAAAGGTGGGTCAATTTCAATATCAGTGCCTTATCTCTTCACCAATACTTTGACATGGGGATAGAAAACTTGTCAAAGAGAGGACTAGGTCATTTCAGGACCAAATGTTCAATCACAATTATTTTGGATTCGTATTCTCTCGTCTCAGAACTGTTGGTGGTAACATGACACCATTTCAATTTAACTTGAATTAAATCGAATTAATCCCCTCAGGGGAAATAAGCTATTTACATAACTCTGTATAAATGTGTGTCCTTGGTTTAACATACCTCCAAGAAATGAGGGAGCTTAACTGGAAGTGAATGAGACTTAGGGCTTTTGAAAGAAGTATACAATGAGGGAACCATTCCATTTATTCATCTTCAAGATGGAGCAATAAGCGCAGTGCGAACCGTATTGGTTTCCAGAAACACTGTTGAACACTAAATAGTAATGTTACAAACGTGGCAGAAGGTCTTTACACTAACCTTTATCCCTGATTAACTTTTCTATCAGTAACTCATTTGTATGAAAACTGACTGCTGGATACTAGTTTATAATACTGCACACCTTCATTAAAGTTAATTAAATGAACCAAGAGAATGTTGTTAATTTGAACATCCAGATATATTTTCACATTTTAAGAAATATTACACTGTTTAATGCATTCGTGTGTGTGGAGGCAAACGTAACCAACCCCCACTCCTTTGCAGGTAAACCGTTCAAAAAGAGATACTTGAATAATTGAAGGATCAGAGAGTGGTTGATCTTGCGTCAGGAAAAGCGTCTTGTCGTCACCTGAAAGTTTAAGTTTGACACTAAAAGCTAAGTTTGTGTAATTACACATACTTGACCAGGTTAAGTAGCAAGATAGCAATAACTCCTTCAACTTTTCTGAAGAGCAAAATGAGCTATTCAAGATGACGTCTTCTTTGTATCGAACTTGAGTGAAAACTCTTGAGTGGGAAAACAGTACAAGTTGGTGACACACCCAAACATAGAATAGGCTACAATATTACTGGATAAAAATAAATATTTTATCATGATTGGTTCTCAGTCACATTAATCACAGTCATTACAATTCACATTCAAGACAACCTGGTTGTCAGGGAGACTACTTGTAGAACACCAGATAAGAGAACATGACAATGTAGCCAGGGTCGTGAGACGGATTGGGGTCCTGTCCACTGTAAAGGCCAAAGTAGAGCAGAGTATTGGCTTCAATCCCACTCATGTCCAGCTGAGAAAGACAATAAATAACAATTCAAGGCCTCAGGAGAAACACTATAGTAAATCAAACAGCCCCAATACTGTAATATCTATGGATTACAAATGAAGCCTGTGGTAATTAAATTAAGTGTTCATGAACATGATGTGTGTGTATCAAATGAATCAAATGTAACTGAAGCTTTGGAAAGAGAGGGTCATGTGTGCCTTTCCAAGGACTCATGAGTGACCAAGTGCTGTACTCATCTAATAGGCTAGTTTCATGAAGGGCGCTTCACTGCAAACTAATGGACACAAATGCCTACTGTAGCAAAAAAATATATAATTTGAATGCTTAACCTTTCCGTCAAAAACCCTGCAGTTTATGTGATAGAAGATGAGCAAAACTGTTGTCTTGAATCTCTTTCAATGTCAGAAATAGCAGCTAAAACACCAAAAAAAAGGCTTGCAAATTTACAAAGACTATGTGTTATGGTCTTGTTTATGTGGTGAAGGAATGCCTCTTTAGTATGAATTTGAAGGTGGCAACATTGTACATTGTTACATCATCATGTCATAGTTCAATATCATTCCAGTATGAGGTGAGGATGAAAGAACCATAGAAATAGAATGATTCAATTATATAGATCTAATGATAAATTATTTTTATATGGAAAGGACGTATAAAGCCATTTTTCGTTTACGAGCCATCGTCACGTTCGAGGGATGCACACCCATCCCCACACCAAAAAGCTCTGTAGCAGGATAGCCAACGCTAAAATCAGGACTAGAGGTCGACCGATTAATCGGAATGGCCGATTAATTAGGGCCGATTTCAAGTTTTCATAACAATTGGTAATTACAATGGCCGATTACATTGCACTCCACGAGAAGACAGCGTGGCAGGCTGACTACCTGTTACGTGACTGCAGCAAGGAGCCAAGGTAAGTTGCTAGCTAGCATTAAACCTATCTTATAAAAAACAATCAATCTTTACATAATCACTAGTTAACTACACATGGTTGATGATATTACTAGTTTATCTAGCTTGTCCTGCGTTGCATATAATCGATGCGGAGCCTGTAAATTTATCATCGAATCACAGCCTACTTCGCCAAACGGGTGATGATTTAACAAGCGCATTCTCGAAAAAAGCACTGTCGTTGCACGAATGTACCTAACCATAAACATCAACGCCTTTCTTGAAATCTATACACAAGTATATATTTTTTAAACCTGCATATTTAATTAATATTGCCTGCTAACATGAATTTATTTTATCTAGGGAAATTGTGTCACTTCTCTTGCGTTCTGTGCAAGCAGAGTCAGGGTATATGCAACAGTTTGGGCCGTCTGGCTCATTGCGAACTGTGTGAAGACCATTTCTTCCTAACAAAGACCATAATTAATTTGCCAGAATTGTACATAATTATGACATAACATTGAAGGTTGTGCAATGTAACAGCAATATTTAGACTTATGGATGCCACCCGTTAGATAAAATACGGAACGGTTCCGTATTTCACTGAAAGAATAAACATTTTGTTTTCGAAATGATAGTTTCCGGATTTGACCATATTAATGACCTAAGGCTCGTATTTCTGTGTGTTATTATATTATAATTAAGTCTGATTTGATAGCGCAGTCTGACTGAGTGGTGGTAGGCAGCAGCTGGCTCGTAAGCATTCATTCAAACAGAACTTTCCTGCATTTTCCAGCAGCTCTTCGCTGTGCTTCAAGCATTGCGCTGTTTATGACTTCAAGCCTATCAACTCCCGAGATTAGGCTGGCAATACTAGTGCCTATAAGAACATCCAATAGTCAAAGGTATATGAAATACAAATGGTAGAGAGAGATGTAGTCATCTAATTCCTATAATAACTACAACCTAAAACTTCTTACCTAGGAATATTGAAGACTCGTGTTAAAAGGAACCACCAGCATTCATATGTTCTCATGTTCTGAGCAAGGAACTTAAACGTTAGCTTTTTTACATGGCAAATATTGCACTTTTACTTTCTTCTCCAACACTTTGTTTTTGCATTATTTAAACCAAATTGAACATGTTTCATTATTTGAGACTAAATTGATTTTATTTATGTATTATATTAAGTTAAAATAAAAGTGTTCCTTCAGTATTGTTGTAATTATTACAAATATATATATATATATAAATCGTCTGATTAATCGGCATTGGCTTTTTTTTGGTCCTCCAATAATCGGTATCGGCGTTGAAAAATCATAATCGGTCGACCACTAGTCAGGACCCAGACAAACTTAACAGTAACTGAGTGATGACCGTGAAAACATGCAAGACTGATGGCTATAGCTATGTTCAACAAGTACATTATTCTTCCGGCTTTAACTAGCTCTATTTGTGATTTAATCAATCCTCTGATGACATCTGTGATGTTGCAGACGATAACCATCCGATTACGTGTTTGTTAACTTGTATGAGCTGCATTTGAAGTTGCATGCGATCGTATCCACCGCTAGCTAAACAGGTTTCTGATGACGAACCGCAAAGGCAATTATTCATGACGCGGTCTGGTGATAGTTCTATACCTGTGTGGTGATGTCAAACCTCCAGGGGTTGACCTGTAGCCCATCACACCAGCCTCCACGGCCGTACAGCCAAGTGCCATGCTCGTTGGGCACCGCCCCCTCTCCCACCCGCATGGCACACCCCAGGGCTGAACCTGGAGAGTAAAACCACACCAGAAAACAGTCAGGACAATGGGATGGTTAAAGAACACTGCATTAAAAACATGGTAAATGCAGTATAATACATTTGGAATGGAATGCATGACAAAAGACCCACACCTGACTCACTCAAACAAGAATAGGGACACAAGCAGGCAAATGCCCTAGGACAGGGGTCAGCAACAGGCAGCTTGTAGGCCAAATTCACCTGAAAGGGATTTAATTTGGCCCCCCAAAATACATTTTTACTAATAATTTGTGTACAAATGATAATTTTTGTTCTTGGGCAAAAAACACACATTTCCAGGAATTTAGCTGATTCCTTTAATTTAGGAAATCTGTTCCCAAGTATTCCTGCGAATACATAAAGAGACCTATGTGACCGTGTCTCAATGTAATCAAGGTATGAAATGATTATGGTATTGTGAAATACAATATCTACTTGGGCTTACTTACGGTGTAAAAACAATAATGTTCCACCTCCCCCAGCCCATCCAATTAGAAGAAAAATCATCCCGCGGTTCAATTTAATTGCCCTCAAAGGAATACAACCTCATGCTAATGTAACTATGGCCCAGACTAAGGGAAGATTATATGAATCTGCATGACCAAACTCTAACGTTAGTAATTTCTCACCTGCCGAGTCAAAAATACGGGTGTTATTGAATGCTCCGTTGACGAGGAAGTGGTGTGATGTCACACAGAACTCGCAGCAGCCGTTCTCGTCGCTCCCGTGGCCTGTGATTACGGCATACAACTCCACCTAAGACACAATATGGTACATAAGATGACTGATTACAATAATAACATGATTTGTAAAGCAGCTGTTTACCCACATTATGGCCAAAGCACTAACTAAAACAAAGGCATATTTTAAAAAATTAAGAACATGCAGTATATGACAATTACCCTTTATTATGAGTGAATGTAAACAGAAGTAATATCAATTCTGCATCATACCTTTTTTGTTGAGTCTGGGACAGTGAATTTGATTGGTTGGTATCTCTTGTTGTATTCCTTGTCAAAGGTGCCTCCACTGTACAATGACATCAGCTTAAAGGGGTAAAGCTTGTCTGAGTGATTGGCTGTAACAAGAGCAAAATCTAGGTTTAACATCTGTTTGAAGAGTTCATTCTGTTACTTATTACCATATAAGAATACTGTCACGTTCTGACCATAGTTCTTGTGTGTTTTCCTTGTTTTAGTGTTGGTCAGGACGTGAGCTGGGTGGGCATTCTATGTTGTGAGTCTAGTTTGTCTATTTCTATGTTTGGCTTGATATAGTTCTCAATCAGAGGCAGGTGTTAGTCATTGTCTCTGATTGGGAACCATATTTAGGTAGCCTGTTTTGTGTTAGGTTTTGTGGGTGGTTGTTTCCTGTCTTTGTGTTCTCTGCACCAGGTAGGACTGTTTTGGTTTTGCCACATTTTGTTATTGTGTTCATGTTTAGGTTTTCTTATTAAAAAAACATGAACCACGCTGCATTTTGGTCCTCCTCTCCTTCGACGGAAGAAAGCCGTTACAAATACAGCATGATACTGTAATGATACTGTCTTTAGACAGTATTGCATTCGTGCAGTGAGAAAAATCTGATACTGGAGTACTTTTTTTCCATGACTACTCTGTTGTGACTGAGACTCATAGGGGGGTTGTCCTTTGCCAGGACAACTTTCCAGCAACAATTTGCAAACATCCTGTTATTTTCTATAACACTCCACTTTGCTTAGGATGGAAGTGCACATCTTTTTCTACACATGATGAAAGAGGGATGAAATGGTCTAAATTGCTCAAGAAGACTGATTTCTGTCCATTGCTTTGTCACTAGTAGAACTGTACACAACAGGATGGCATACCCACCTATTGGAAACCTGTTTAATGTTGGGGGTTTTTAAGCGAAAGAGTCAGTCCTATTGCCTAAACATCACTTAGCATTTTTTTTATACTGTAAAAGAATATACAGATATTTTAGAGAAGAATTCTGATACACAATGAACAGTAAAATACTAATTCAAAAGTATGAATGAATGTCTTATGACAGTGTTATTATTTGTATTTTTTTTAAATGTAACTAGGCAAGTCAGTTAGGAACAAATTCTTATTTACAATGACGACATATTCAACCAATCCCTATACCAGTCTGCTGTTCCCACATGCTTCAAGAGGGCCACCATTGTTCCTGTTCCCAAGAAAGCTAAGGTAACTGAGCTAAACGACTACCGCCCCGTAGCACTCACATCCGTCATCATGAAGTGCTTTGAGAGACTAGTCAAGGACCATATCACCTCCACCCTACCTGACACCCTTGACCCACTCCAATTTGCTTACCGCCCAAATAGGTCCACAGACGATGCAATCTCAACCACACTGCACATTGCCCTAACCCATCTGGACAAGAGGAATACCTATGTGAGAATGCTGTTCATCGACTACAGCTCGGCATTCAACACCATAGTACCCTCCAAGCTCGTCATCAAGCTCGAGACCCTGGGTCTCGACCCCGCCCTGTGCAACTGGGTACTGGACTTCCTGACGGGCCGCCCCCAGGTGGTGAGGGTAGGCAACAACATCTCCTCCCCGCTGATCCTCAACACTGGGGCCCCACAAGGGTGCGTTCTGAGCCCTCTCCTGTACTCCCTGTTCACCCACGACTGCGTGGCCACGCACGCCTCCAACTCAATCATCAAGTTTGCGGACGACACAACAGTGGTAGGCTTGATTACCAACAACGACGAGACGGCCTACAGGGAGGAGGTGAGGGCCCTCGGAGTGTGGTGTCAGGAAAATAACCTCACACTCAACGTCAACAAAACTAAGGAGATGATTGTGGACTTCAGGAAACAGCAGAGGGAACACCCCCCCCCATCCACATCGATGGAACAGTAGTGGAGAGGGTAGCAAGTTTTAAGTTCCTCGGCATACACATCACAGACAAACTGAATTGGTCCACTCACACAGACAGCATCGTGAGGAAGGCGCAGCAGCGCCTCTTCAACCTCAGGAGGCTGAAGAAATTCGGCTTGTCACCAAAAGCACTCACAAACTTCTACAGATGCACAATCGAGAGCATCCTGGCGGGCTGTATCACCGCCTGGTATGGCAACTGCACCGCCCTCAACCGTAAGGCTCTCCAGAGGGTAGTGAGGTCTGCACAACGCATCACCGGGGGCAAACTACCTGCCCTCCAGGACACCTACACCACCCGATGCTACAGGAAGGCCATAAAGATCATCAAGGACATCAACCACCCGAGCCACTGCCTGTTCACCCCGCTGTCATCCAGAAGGCGAGGTCAGTACAGGTGCATCAAAGCTGGGACCGAGAGACTGAAAAACAGTTTCTATCTCAAGGCCATCAGACTGTTAAACAGCCACCACTAACATTGAGTGGCTACTGCCAACACACTGTCAATGCCACTGACTCTACTCCAGCCACTTTAATCATGGGAATTGATGGGAAATGATGTAAATATATCACTAGCCACTTTAAACAATGCTACCTTATATAATGTTACTTACCCTACATTATTCATCTCATATGCATACGTAGATACTGTACTCTATATCATCGACTGCATCCTTATGTAATACATGTATCACTAGCCACTTTAACTATGCCACTTGGTTTACATACTCATCTCATATGTATATACTGTACTCGATATCATCTACTGTATCTTGCCTATGCTGCTCTGTACCATCACTCATTCATATATCCTTATGTACATATTCTTTATCCCCTTACACTGTGTATAAGACAGTAGTTTTTTTTGGAATTGTTAGTTAGATTACTTGTTCGTTATTACTGCATTGTCGGAACTAGAAGCACAAGCATTTCGCTACACTCGCATTAACATCTGCTAACCATGTGTATGTGACAAATAAATTTGATTTGATTTTGATTTTGACCTACCCCGGCCAAACCCTAACAAAGACGACGCTGGGCCAATTGTGCGCTGCCCTATGGGACTCCCAATCACAGCCGGTTGTGATACAGCCTGGAATCAAACCAGGGTCTATAGTGACGCCTCTAGCACTTAGATGCCTTAGGATTCCCGAGTGGCGCAGCGGTCTAACACCTGTGACCGTGTTATGAAGGCATTATAACTTACTTGAGTGATTTGTGTGGCTGAATCTCAGACTCAGAGACACCACCCAGGGCATGGCCCAAGGCACAGTCTTCATGGTGAAGGTGCATCTCCCATTGTCCAACAGAGGCACCAGAGGAGAAACATCAGTGAGCCAGCGCCCAATGCCTCTGGAGGACGAACATTAACATTGTTAAAATAATTTGCAGGAGCGTTTCTTTAAGCCAAAAGGGATCACTTTGAAGTGGTAAAGGCCATAGGCAAAGAGGTAAAAGGCCCAGTGGAGTCAAAAACGGGATTTTCCTATGTTTTATATATACTAAACAAAAATATAAACGCAACAGTGTTGATCCCATGTTTCATGAGTTAAAATAAAAAGATCCCAGAATTGTTCTATACGCACAAAAATGTATTTCTCTAAAGTTTTGTTCACAAATTTGTTTACATTTCTCCTTTGCCAAGATAATCCATCCACCTGACTGGTGTGGCATTTCAATAACCTTGTGCTGGGAATAATAAAAGGCCAGTTTTGTCACACAATGCCACAGACGTCTCAAGTTTTGAGAAAGCAGGCAATTGGCATGCTGACTGCAGGAATGTCCACCAGAGAATTGAAGGTTCATTTCTTTACCATAAGCCGCCTCCAACTTCATTTTAGAGAATTTGGCAGTACGTCTGTCTGTAATTAAGTATTTCTGTCTGTAATTATAAACTCATTCTGATTGGCTGGGTCTGGCTCCCCAGTGGGTGGGCCTGGCTCCCAAGTGGGTGGATCCCAGGCCCACCCATGGCTGCACCCCTGCCCAGTCATGTGAAATCCATAGATTAGGGCATAATGAATTTATTTCAATTGACTGATTTCCTTATATGAACTGTAACTCAAATGATTGCATGTTGCGTTTATATTTTTGTTCAGTATACAGTGGCAAGAAAAAGTATGAACCCTTTGGAATTACCTGGATTTGGGCATAAATTGGTCATCAAATTTGTTCTGATCTTCATCTTAGTCACACAGTGTGCTTAAACTAATAACACACAAATGATTGTATGTTTCTTGTCTATATTGAATACATCATTTAAACATATACAGTGTAGGTTGTAAAAAGTATATGAACCCCAGGCTAATGACTTCTCCAAAAGTTAATTGGGGTCAGCTAACCTGGAGTCCAATAAATGAGACAAGATTGGAGATGTTGGTTAGAGCTGCCTTGCCCTATAAAAAAAACCTCACAAAATTTGAGTTTGCTATTCACAAGAAGCATTGCCTTATGTGAACCATACCTCGAACAAAAGATATCTCAGAAGACTTAAGATTAAGAATTGTTGACTTGCATAAAGCTGGAAAGTGTCACAAAAGTATGTCAAAAAGCCTAAAAGTCAATAAATGGGGAAAGTTCAGCACTGTTGCTACTCTCCCTAGGACTGGCCGTCCTGCAAAGATGACTACAAGAGCACAGCGCAGAATGCTCAATGAGGTTAAGAAGAATACTAGGAGTGTCAGCTAAAGACTTACAGAAATCTCTGGAGCATGCTAACATCTCTGCTGACGAGTCTACGATACATAAAACACTAAACAAGAATGTTGTTCATGGACGGACAACATTGAAGAAGCCACTGCTGTCCAAAAAAACATTGCTGCAAGTTTGCAAAAGTACACCTGGATGTTCCACAGCGCTACTGGCAAAATATTCTGTGGACAGATGAAACTAAAGTTGAGTTGTTTGGAAGGAACACACAACACTATGTGTGGAGAAAAAAAAGGCACAGCACACCAACATCAAAACCTCATCATGGTGGAGGGAGCATCATGGTTTGGGGCTGCTTTGCTGCGTCAGGGCATGACAGCTTGCTACCATCGACGGAAAAATGAATCCCCAAATTTATCAAGACATTTTGTAGGAGAATGTTAGGCTATCTGTCTGCCAATTGAAGCTCAACAGAAGGTGAGGGATGCAACAGGACAACGACCCAAAACAACAGAATGGCTTCAACAGAAGAAAATACGCCTTCTGGAGTGGCCCAGTCAGAGTCCTGACCTCAGTTTGATTGAGATGCTGTGGCATGACCTCAAGAGAGCAGTTCACACCAGACATCCCAAGAATATTGCTGAACTGAAACAGTTTTGTAAAGAGGAATGGTCCAAAATTCCTCCTGACCGTTGTGCAGGTCTGATCCGCAACTACAGAAAACGTTTGGTTGAGGTTATTGCTGACAAAGAAGGGTCAACCAGTTATTAAATCCAAGGGTTCACATACTTTCCCCACCCTGCACTGTGAAGGTTTACACTATGTTTTCAATAAAGACATGGAAATGTATAATTTTTTGGTGTGTTATTAGTTTAAGCAGACTGTGTTAGTCTATTGTTGTGACCTAGATGAAGATCAAATTGTATGACCAATGCAGAAATCCAGGTATTACCGATTAAATCAGACGATTTTTATATATATATATATATATATATTTGTAATAATTACAACAATACTGAAGGAACACTTTTATTTTAACTTAATATTCTTGAGTGATCTTAACAAATGTCAAAATGCATTTTGGGGACTCATGTCACATGGTATCCATGTCAAGTGACAACAAATGCACAGACTATACCTGCGGAAGGCTGTTATCCAGCGCCCCATCTCCATGTTGCAGTGGGGACTGAAATGGTCACAGCACACAAACAGCTGCACAGTGTGGTCCCAATGGGCGCAGGAGTCATCCCTCTCGCTGGGACAGGACAGAGACGCGTCCAGCTCCAGCATGTCAAAATCCAACATGTCTACCGACACAGTGAAATGGAAAAGTCAATATTCCGATCCCCTTTAAATACCTATCAAATTATATTCAAAGCTGATGCATTTATTGTTGACTTAGTGTATGGCTCACCATAAATGCTGAGTGTACAAAACATTAAGAACACCTTCCTAATATTGAGTTGCACCCCTTTTGCCATCAGAACAGCCTCAATTTGTTGGGGCATTGACTCTACAAGGTACCGAAAGCATTCCACAGGGGTTCTGGCTCATGTTGACTACAATGCTTCCCATAATTGTGTCAAGTTGGCTGGATGTCTTTTGGGTGATGGACCATTTTGATAAACACAGGAAAATGTTGAGTGTGAAAAACCCAGCAGCGTTGCAGTTCTTGACACAATCAAACCGGTGTGCTTGGCACCTACCATACCCTGTTCAAAGGCACTTAAATCTTTTGTCTTGCCCATTCACCGTCTAAATGGCACACACACACAATCCGTGTGTCAATTTTCTCAAGGCTTAAAAATCATTATTTAACCTGTCTCCCCCTTCATCTACACTGACTGAAGTGGATTTAAAAAGTGACATCAATAAGGGACCATTGCTTTCCCCTGGATTAACATGGTCAGTCTGTCATGGAAAGAGCAGGTGTTCCTAATGTTTTGTACACTCAGTGTATGTGCAAATGACCTGGTGGAGATACAATGAGGTCTCTTTACCAGAAGGCAGGTTCACAGTGGCTACTGCTCCACTCTGTCCTTGCATCTGGACCTTCTCAAACACAGGGACCACCCAGGCTGGGTCATGGAGTCTAGTCTGAAGCCCTTCATAGAAATCAAACCTAGGAGGGAACGGATACAGTTACTAAATAGATGAAAATATTTATCATTCTTCACATACTCCTGACATATGAATTCCTGATGTCTTCAGTATACTGACATATGAATTCCTGATGTCTTCAGTATACTGACATATGAATTCCTGATGTCTTCAGTTTGCTGTAATAAACTGGGGAATCCATAGTTTGCTTACTGCTTACCACTGGGCCTGCCAGTTGATAAACTTAAAGGAGGGGTAGAGGAACCAGCCCATCTCAGACAGTGCCCCCTGCTGGTCAATGCCAATGAAGAAGTTTGGAGAGGGGGTACTCTGAAAGGACACGTTCACCATGTGCCCATATCTACAAAACATAAAACAGAATATAAACATCAATTTATTCACTTTATTTGGTCCAATATTAATTAATGGTTGAGAATTTGACAATCAACAAGTGTAAAACAACATACACAGTACGTTCTATTGACCATTGCACGCATATCTCATCAGGTCAATCTCATCAGAGTCGATAGATCATTTCCATGAGTAATCCGTCTAAGACTACTGAGAGAACAAAATTATCCGTAGAGGAAGCATGGCTTCCAGTGAGTTAAGTGAGGAAAGTAACTTGACCTAACACTGTATGAGTCAGTCAGTGTTAGTTACCTAAGGGCCTGGGCTACCGAGGGCTCGCAATGCACCATGGCAGCAGGTATGCCTAGTGGCGTAGAACATTCGTCTCCCACACAGTTCATATCCTGGATCGGGTTTCCAGGACCTGCATGGACAAGGACACCCGTGGCATTGGACTTGGCCATGTTCTTCACCTTTGGACGGAAACTAACAATGTCAATGTGTTCCTTCATGTCCAGTTCAGGCACATGGAAAGTCTGTTTATGGGCAACTGTATAACAACTCTTCTGTTAAACCTGGAAAATGGCAGTTAAATGTTTCACGCATCTCTCCACCAATCCCTCTCCCTGTCTCATAACTGACCTTGGTGAAAAAGGAGCAGTTGCCCTCGGAAACCCAGGCAACAGCACCTGCAGCGGAGGGGGCGGGCTCACATCCATTGCCTGCATCAATCAACTGGTGTTTCATCTGGCTCCAGGAGCCCATCAGCCAATCGTATCGCGCATCAAGTCTCTTGACAATCACCGGCATATTCCACCCTGTATGTAATTAACATTTCAATAAATACATCACTTCCAGAAGATGGACATAGAAAACAATAAATGCATGGCCCACCTGTCATTAAATAACTGATGACACCCTGAGAACTCTGAACTATAATATGTTCATCCAGGATAGAATAATAATAGTCAAAAACAAAAGTTAAATGGACCACAAGCAGTTGGGATCTAAATGCAAGGGACAACGAAACTTCCACTGGTGCTTTGATGAGTGCACCAGTCCTACAGTGCATAGAGACTATTCCTTACCTGTAGATGTAAAAACTGCCTGAGAAAGGCCACAGTTGTGTCCGGAACAACCCCAAGAGTACAGCACACTGGGAATCCAGTTCCCCAAACAAAATACAGGAACAGGGGAGAAGTGTAATCTGGATAAAACCTCTTTCTTTCTGTAGAACAGAAACACAAAGGGAATGTTGTAATATGTCAGTTCAGTTCAATGACCTGTCTCCTCTATATTAACAAGCAACAGTAAACATTTGTGTTGCTACCTATACGATGGTACACGAAGGACTTGATCTCTCATCCATAAGGCATCGTTGACAGAGCTGTCATCAAGAGACACGAAGAGGACTTGGGTGCTATCGGGTAGGTTCTGGACCAAGTCGGTTAATGACGACTCGGAGTTCCACAGGCACTCCAAAAAGGCAGACTTGTTTGTAAAAGCATGAATTATCAATGGCCCTTTCAACCCTGCAAGTGGCGGGTAAACGAATTCTCCATCAAGGGTTACTACTTTGAAAGCTGGAGCTGTGTTACCTGGCTCCAATACCGCGACTTGTTGAAGAGTTATTTTGGATCTGAAGTTGATGGTGCTATGCGCAAATGTAGATGGTGAGAATTCACGCTCGTCGTAGTCTAAATTATGAGTTGACTTCATCCCTCTCATTTTCGCTGTTGCATCAATTTGAATGACATGTAGGCCTAACGTTACTGTTAAGCAGCACAGCAGCAAAGTTGATGATAACCAAGCCATATGTTCCTCCCACAACGGTGGCGATATGTCGATAATTTTCTAAATCAATTTGCACACAGCAGTATCTTGGGTCATTGCTGTTTAAATGCAAAATATTATTATTATTATTTATTTTTTAATTAAACTGACAGCATTGAGCCAGGAGTTGACATATTGTACAATAACGAGTACTTCCTTGTTTATTCCAAGGGATGTATGAAGTGGGCGCGTTTACTTGTACGGTGGCCCATAAATGCTAAAAAGTCTTAGACGCAAGGAGTATTACTGTATGTGTGCTTGTTTCAAGGATTTCACTGTACACGCACACACGTTCTGTCTCTTTCTTGCTCTCTCTCTCTCTCTCTCTCACACACACACACCTGCTTTCTCGCTCACTCTGACACATCGCACTCTTTCTCAGTTGAACAGAAGCAACAGTGGTTTACCCCTTCAGAAATAAAACACAAAGACAAACCTACTGACTCATAATATGACCTAATTATGTTACAACAAAACGGCTTGACATTGACATCCACTTAAGCTCTGTCTCTGCATAAAAACGCCGGCGCGCCGATTGTAATGTTACGGCAATGGATAGACGCACTTCTCTCTGTTAAAATTTGCTCCATGGGGTATTCCAGCAGGCTGCATCTTTGAACTATTGATATTATAGGAATTCTGTATTTATTCAGGCCATTAGTCTGGTTTTATCAGCGAAGTTACTCTCATCAAATAAAATAAACGCATGAAGAGGAACAACTTTACGCACAGCACACCTGCTAACACAATGAAGATAATTCTACTCATGGTATTTTCCCTCGTTTTGGCAACTGTCCTCAGCCAAAAAATCTATTTTGATGACAGTTGGAGAGAAGACAATGAAACGGTAGGATATTTCTCTCAAATTGTCAAAAATATGTTTGAAACATTTGACTATAGCCTATAGTGTCATTGTCGAAATTAAGATTTAAAAAATGTTTCAGCACTGTCCCTTACATTTGGAAATGTGGACTATTTAGGAAGCAGCCACGGGCAGTGATAGGCTTCATAATTTGCATCTCATGCTTCGCCTAGGCTACATTCAAATTAATAAGCAAAATTGTGTATTTTATTTATTCAGAGCAAATGGCCACAATCTGAGCAATACAAAGAAATCCTGAAAAGAATGACTCGAAAACCTGAGTCACGCAAATTCTTTGGTCTTATGGGGAAAAGAGGCTCTGGTATGCTAACTACTTCCTAGTTATAATTCAATATTTTAAAGGACATATATTCTATTTCTATAAAAGCTCATCTGTATTTTTGCTTTTTCCCTTCCACTCTTTGCAGCAAAGTCCCAGGTAACAAGAAGAAGTAAGTGTTGCATGCATTAGACATGGTTGGCAATGACAATTTAAATAGCATTTAACTGAGGCTACTAGTATGAAGATATCAATGGGATACAAGGCACATAGATCCTATTAAATGATAGAATTAGATATGATAAAGGTATGAACACCACTAAGATGTAACTGTTCTCATGCCATATACAATTCCTGCAAGAGACTCTGGTGTGTAATGTCAAAATGGGATTACTGTGGGAGATATACTTTTTTCAGTCTGAAATAACCCTACTCTCACCTCTTTTCCAGGGCAGAAATTTGAGTCTTTTGTTGGACTGATGGGTAAAAGGAGCTCAGAGGAACAAGGTAAAATACCAGCATTTAGTGTATCTGACTCATTCTGAATGATTTTTTCTTTCTCTTGGGACATACTGTTGATTACTGTTATTCCTGCAGGTTCCTTCTAATGGATCTCCAAAGCAGCTACATACAACTTTGAATCGAAAGATTCAAGTGTGAACCAGGATGCACTGAACATGTTTGCATGATTGTTTCAGTCACGTGTGATGTCCAATATTTTGAAAACATTTTGCATCAAATGAAACAGTACTTGCAAAAATTGCTTTAGACAATTAAGGAAGATGCATATTACTGTGGTGTGAAATGTCAAATCTATTCAGGCAAATAACCTGTTAGTGCTCTGAAAACATTCATATTGTGCATGTAATGTGGCAGAATACTTACATCAAAAGTAAAACCACTAAACTGAGAAACGCTGTATGACGGTGGAGACATGGTGCAGACAAAGCAGATGAATAAACTACAGAGCAAAATAAGTATCACAATTAAATTAATTCAATTTCAGTAGGCCTACTGAACATAGTAATGCAGTATCAACATGCATCTCTTATCAGAATTCATTGCATTACAAGTCTATTACATGTTTATTAAGTGACTTTGTACAATACATATAAAAATACAGATGAGTACATAGCCAAAGCAAAATATGGTGTTGACTTTCCTTTCCCACATAATCTGATGACATGTGGAGTTACAGAAATATTCCTTTAATTTATTTTTGCTCTTTGTACGACTACTGAATGTATTTTGAACAGTCAATCCTCTTCAGAAACTGGTCAAAGCTTCAGAAAAATTCTCCATACAAAAACAAACATTACTTTAGCTGGCTCGGTATATATAAAAAATAAACTAACTGAAATATAACATTTATGACGTTAATGGTGGTCCAAGGCTAGTGAAATTTGCTAAAAACAGAAGAAAGCGTTACATTTTGGAAAAAGCTTCAGCCATAACAAAGCCCAAGGTGCATTTTACCCTCCAGATTTCCCATTACTCCTGTTGAGACTGAGACAGTCGTTTCGTGTTAGGCTACATTGCATGGGGAGCTGTTCAGTATGAGGTTTATCTGTTACACTTTACTAAACAAAAATGATTTTGTAAATGCCATTTCCACATCATTGAAGATCTTTTGTGCATGTAAACAAATAAAACCACTGAAACATGATTGTATAACAGTTCTTTTTTTGTTGTTGCTCTGCATAAAACAGTAGATATCAGTTGTTAAATAGACAATGCAACCTTGGGGAGGGGGGGGCAGTATTCAGTTATATATGGGTTTGGCCTGTCTAAGACAGTAAGTTTCATTAAGGTAAACACATTCCTTGGAGAAGTCCACAGGCAGCTCTCTTCTGGTCATTGTGACAGTACATGCAGACCCAGCTGGGCTGTACATGAGCTTTGGTGTTGGTTTGGTGCCACACACAGATGTCCGAGCTGGCAACATTGGCAACAAGTACAACTTGGTGTTTCTGCAGACTGTCTCTAAAATATCTTCCCCTTCTTTTTGTTCTTTTCGAGAGTCCTGTAGAGGAGAATAGTATTTAAGGCAATAAAATGACGCAAACATTTACAAACCGTGGTTGATATGACTATACAGTGGCATCTAGTGGGACACGCTGGTATTACGTTCTGCACAGACCATTCTGTCTAGTTTAGTTGTTTTCTCTATCCAACAGACAACACTAAATAGAGCTACTTTAGTAACAACCAAAGTCACCACTACAGTTCAGGTGTGTGACAGTGTTACCTGGAGGCATCCAGTCTCTGTTGCTCCAGGCGCTGATTGGTCTCCCAGTTGGCCCGGTCATCCTCAAACTGGCGTCTCTTCTCCTCCAGCTCCTTGTGCTGGGCCTCCAGATTCTTCTTCATCTGATCATGACGCCTCGAGAGCTGCAGAAGAGACATTTTTATTTATTTATTGAAAAGGCATGATCACAACTGTATGACTCACTGAAAAAGTGAATTGTTGCTAAGACTATCCTGGTTAAATAAGTGTGCATTTGGAAATGTAACACTTCAGAGAGAGGGGCAGTGAAGTTCCACACACGTCATTAAACACTCACTGCATCAACACCCACCAAAAAGTGACAGTGTTCATGCATCAGGAAGTAAGAAGTCAAACCATACGGTAGAGGTCAGTAGTGTAGTAAGGCAATGTGACTGATGTTACCTCAGCCTCGGAATCTTTCAGCTTCTGAATCTTCTCCTTGACCTTCATCTCAAACACCTGTTCCATTTCCATCTCCATCTTCTTCATCTTGGCCACGTGCTCCCGCCGCTCCTCCTCCATCTGAGCCAGGGGGCTCCTGCAGGGTCACACACGTATGCATGCAAACAGTCAGACCAGTCCTACAGTGCACGACCCCCTCCATCACACTGGAATAATCCGCACAGTAATGCAAACACCATTTTCCTGCAGGGAATTGGTACATACAAGGATATATGCATGAAAGGAACGGTAGGACCCAACAATATGGCGACTGAAGTGTGGAAAAGCAACCCAAATTTGCTCTGGAGCAGGAGACTCAAAGACCAGCACCAAGCAAATCATGGAGCGGAGTTAGCGAAGCTGTTAGCATAGGCTAGTGAGTAACTGTAGTGAAATAGTGGTGCTTTGAGATGTTAGCTTAGCTAAATGTTAGTAAACGCAATTGAACGTGAGAAGAAGCCACCAGTCCAACTACGCTAATTACATTTGAAGTATTTGCAATGGAAGACGCATATTTATCAATTCCCAGTTGACTTCAATGTTGGCATCTACAGAGTTCCTTGAGACATTGTCCGGCATAAAGGGGGAAGAAAGGAGAGAACTGAACTGGGAAAAAGAGAACCCAGACAAAGGAACACGAACAGGGGAGGAAAAATAAAAATACAATAATTATCTAAGGAAACATAAATTGACCACTTACATGCCTTCACCTGTGTCATGTCTAAAAAAACAGAAACACACACACACTTAGCATGCTGTGATGAAATCATGCACTACGACAACGGGAAAAAATAAGACTGACCGCACTAACAAAAAACATGGACTAAGAACGAAACATCTCCTTCCTCACGGTAAAAACAAGGAAAAGTTCAAAGAAACAAAACTACTTCTCAAGAGGCATGAAACGGTGTGTGCAGTAGTAGCCTTACATTAGTAGCATGTGTTTGGTGCGTAGCTGTGCGTTAGGAACCGCAGTGTGTGAGGGTGTCTCAGTAAAGAGCTAAGATGCTGAGAGTGGTTGGTGTACATAAAAGGGTCTTAGGTGTGAGAGCAACAGTGTGGAATTTAAAGGGATAGTTATGGATTTTGGCAATCATGCCCTTTTCTACTTCCCCAGAGTCAGATGAATTTGTGGATACCATTTTTATATGTCTGTGTCCAGTATGAAGGAAGTTGCTATCTAGCACAATACTAACTAGCGTAAGTGCAATGACTGGAAGATTATAGGTATAGACTACCAGCCATTGCGCTTATTGCGCTTACGCTATTTAGCATTGCGCTAGATAGCAACTTCCTTTAAACTGCAAAGAGAGACATAAAAATGGTACCCCAGAGTTCATCTGACTGAGGAAGTAGATAAAGGGCCTCATTGCCAAAATTCTGAAGTATCCCTAAGCTGTAATACCTACATTTGGAATGATGGACCTATATTGGAAAAAAATACCTCCAAGAACACTACGACAATAACATCCATTTATATACAGCCTAAATATCACATCAATATGATAAAACATTTCAGATGTCCAGTAGATTATCTGTCAGGTAAAATATGCCTTTGATCATTGACAAAGAGTTAGGCTATGCCTAATAGAGAACCGTTGGTAGCTGTTGGACTCACTTGGTCGACTGTTGACCCTTGACCCTGTTGTTGTCCTGTCCGTTGTAGGTGACAGCCGCCAGCTTCCTGCTGCGGTAGTTCTCATAGTGGACGTTATTAGTCACGTCCTTCAGGTCCTGCATGTGGGTTCTGTATGCACACAGAAAGACAGACAAAACAAGTCTTAGAAACCTAGCAAGTTGAGGCTATGGTCAATGTGGTTGACAAAAAAACAGCATTGTCATTTCCCCATTTTCTATCAATTGTTGTAACTTCATGTTTCGAGTCTGTACCTGATGAGCATGTCTCGTAGGATGGTGAAATCACAGTGGTCTCCGTTCTCAACTGCAAGGAAAGACAATCAACACATATTCAAACCACTCTCCAGAATGAGCCTCTTACTAATCTCATCATGCCTGGTACCTTCTGCCACTCCCCATGGGTACTGTCGTCCTCTGGTCCTCTTCCCGTTCACCTCGATGATGGTGTTACTGCCCACCACGGCCAGGGGCAGACGGTCCTGCAAGCAAAATAATGTGTGAGACGTGTGTGTGTGTGTGTGTGTGTGTATATGCAACAGCCCTTACAAAATTTTGTGATAGGCTAGTCGTGGGCCAAAATATTAGGTTTTGCTGCAGGAATTCAGATATTTTGCACAGCTATTTGTGATGATTTTGACCAATTTGGAAAAAAGTTTGACATGCTGCTTGATTTAACCATTTTATGCTGTACTGGTTAAAAATGTCCAGCACTCTTATTTTGTGTGTTTTACTGTTTTAGGTGGTAATAGTGCGGTGACTGGGAATTTGCACGCCCTCGCACAATAAGCGGGGAATTGTTGATTTTGCAAAAATGAATCGCGACACCCATTCCAATATCCAGGCGGGACTGATGTAGCTAAGTGCCTCACAGTTTAAATGGCTAGGTTCATTGGTGCATGCATGGTGTTTAAAACTACTCGCAGTACATTTGTGTAATACCTTGATCTTCTTCACCAGTTTGTTCTCCTCCTCGTCATCCGTCTCTGGGAACTCGTAGATCTGGATTTTGTGCTCCAGGATTTCCCGCATGATCTGAGGGAACGTTCAGTATGTTTTATTAACAAGGACCCCAATGACAATCCAAAAGACATGTGGGACAGTTCTTTATCATGTGGTATCAACTCCATTCAGACTGTATGAATGTACTACCGAGAGGAAATTCCGAAAGGCATCGTCAGAGCAGTATGTGGAATAGGAAAAGGCCCATTCTGCCCAAACAGTCTATTTCTATCTGCAACAATCAAGTCTTCGTCTGTGTAGACCCTTGATGCCCCGCCCCCAGACAGAGCCCACTGACCTGCTTCTTGAACCGTTGGCACTCCTCTGGGGTGAGAGTGTCTGCTTTTGCGATCAGTGGGATGACGTTCACCTTCTCATGCAACCGTTTCATAAACTCAATATCCAGAGGCTTCAGTCTGGAGGGAGACATGACATAATAACATTAATACCATAAATGGTGGGGTATGGGTACTGATGGACAGATTCAGTCCAGTATTTTCATAGCAAACCACAAAGCTCACATATCTTTCCTTAAATATATTAACTAATAAAAAATAAAAAAATTGCAATGGAGCTCTAGTAGTGTGAACAAACAAGCAATTTATCAAAGATGATGACAAAACAAATAACTATTGTCTGTGTCCCCAGAACACTTTCCCCAGCTGTTTCTCCTTAGCAGTGTCACTGTGCAAGGCACTCGAGAGTGAGTGAGCTATATCAGCTGGTGCTGTGAGGAGTGTGTGCGTGTGAGGGGTCAGTGTGTGTGTGAGGCCAGCATAAGCTGCTCATTCTAAGAGCCTGTCTCAACACTGACTGGGGGATTGTAAGGACAATGTCCCATAGAACAGAGTATGAACAGTGAACGCATGCACACACCCCATTTACCCCACAGCCACGACACACACAGCCTTCTCTGACAGAGAGCCGATGCCCTTTAGCACTATCAGTCATATGAAACACAACTATGGATGTATACTGCAAAACAACCCTAAAGAGAGAAAAAAGCCTAAGAGGCAGTAGCCAAAACCGATTGAAATTTCTAATATGGCGTAGTGCACTTTACACTTCTGAAATCTTAGTAAATCTTAAGAAGCCCTCCCCCTTCATTCACACTGTCCGACCTCTCTCCCTACCACCTAGACTCACCCGTGTCCCGAGGGGGCGATGAAGTAGAGGCAGCACTGCACTCTGCTGTCGGGCATCAGTCGTCTGTTCACCCGCGACTCACAGTTGAGGAAATCCTCAAACTTGCTGTCTATGTGGTCGATGACCGGCTGCCAGCTGCGTGGTACATACAGCCACAGGGAGGAAACAAACCCACACACATTGAGCCAAAACGGTCACAACTTAATGGAAACCTGTTCGCAAGCTATGAGCTGAAATGGCTGTCAAATGGGTCAAGATCAATGCATTGATTGGAGCCAAAATGGAGTTGTCAAACTTTGCGTACCAGTTGCTATTGTCCACAGCGTCGCCGAATCCTGGTGTGTCGACTATTGTGAGCAGGAGCTGGACACCACCTTCCTTTACTAACACTTTGGATTGCTCCACCTGGGAAATACAGAGTTATATTAGCATTCAATAGCTGTCTTGTCTAAATGCATACTGGTTACTGTATGACAGTGAGATAGTGAACAACACAACTTTCCTAAGAACTGTCGTAAGAATATAAAGCACTCACTACACCGCTAGCTGTTTAACAATGCAGGACCCAATGCGTTCAGCAAAACGCCCGTCTCCACAAGAGAGTGTTTGCAACAACACAGAAGAAATTAGCATACTGCCAATCCCAATGAAGGGAAAGAAGAGGACCAAAACACCCTCTCAGGAAGACACCTTGTCCCCAATTGCATAGCACACATCGAGGACAGTGGGTGACTCTCATTCTAGCTGCATGTATCAACATGCAGTCTAACACTGTTATTACCTAACTATGCAGAGGAACCAGAAAAACAGACGAGGTTCTGTGTGGAGATAACGTTGGGTTTTGGAGACCAAGTAGAGCAAGTTTCTCTACTAAATGACATGCAGTGCCTTCAGAAAGTATTCACGCCTCTTGACATTTTCCACATTTTGTTGTGTTACAGCCTGAATTTAAAATGAATTTTTTTGAGATTTTTTTGTCACAAGCCTACACACAATACCCCAGAATTTCAAAGTGGAATAATGTTATTCACATTATTTTATCAAACTGATTAAATAAAACTAAAAGCTGAAACGTCTTGAAATGTGCAGTGAATTTCAAATACAGATTCAACCACAAAGACCAGGGATGTTTTCCAATGCCTCACAAAGGGTACCTATTAGTAGATGGGTAGAAAAGAAAAAGCAGCCATTCAATAGCCCCTGGAGCATGGTGAAGTTGTTAATTACACTGAATGTTGTATCATGACACCCAGTCACTAAAATGATACAGGCGTCCTTCGTTGCCGGAGAGGTGACTTTAAAACAGTTGCAGCATTTAAAATGGCTGTGATCGGAGAAAACGGAGGATGGTTCAACAACATTGTAGTTACTCCACAACACTAACCTAAATGACAGAGGAAGGATGCACAGAATACAAATATCCAAAAACATGCATCCTGTTTGCAACAAGGCACTAAAGTAATATTGCTAAAAAATGTGGCAAAGCAATTAACTTTTTGTCCTGAATACAAAGTGTTGTGTTTGGGTCAAATCCAACACATTACTGAATTCCACGCTCCATATTTTAAGCATAGTGATGGCTGAATCATGTTATGGGTATGCTTGTAATCATTAATTAAAGGACTGGGAAGTTTCAGGATAAAAAAAGAAACGGAATAAAGCTAAGCAAAGGCAAAATCCTAGAGGCAAACCTGGTTCAGTCTGCTTTCCACCAGACACAGAGATGAATTCATCTTTCAGCAGGGCAGTAACCTAAAATAAGGTCAAATCTACACTGGAGTTGCTTACCAAGAAGACAGTGAATGTTAAATCTACTGAAAATCTATGGCGAGACCTGAAAATGGTTGTCTAGTAATGATCAGCAACCAATTTGACAGAGCTTGAAAAAAACATTTAAAATGATAAAAAACATCAAATTTTGCACCATCCATGTATGGAAAGCTCTTGGAGACTTACCCAGAAAGACTCACAGCTGTAATCGCTGCCAAATGTGTTTCTACAAAGTATCGACTGAGACACAGGGGTGTGAAAAATGAAATGCATGTTCATAAGTTTCAATAGACTTGCAAAAATGTACAAAAAAACCATCATTATGGGGTATTGTGTGTAGATGTGTGCAAATAGTTTTGCTTTCATCCATTTTGAATTCAGGCTATAACACAAAATGTGGAATAAGTCAAGGGGTATGAATACTTTAGTCTGCTCTATAATCGCAGAATGTGTTTCAAATTCCAAGGCATCAACACGGAGGCAAACTAACATGGTCATCAGTGGAAGAAGAATATTCAACAAGAGAATACAGGACTGTTAAGCAGAAGTGTTTTAAACTACCTGTACAGTCTTTTTGACTCTGTGCGAAGGCCCAGGGTATTCTGACGAGTACAAATCTGTTAGGAACAGAGAATTGATCAACGTGGACTTGCCCAATCCCGATTCACCTAGAAAAAAAGAGAATAAAAAAAGATCATCAGGCCTAATGACAGTGTTGCTACATTAGGGTCAGTGTCATTTTAAAAAATGAGGGAATCAATGCAACTCAAATCAACATACTGGCCTAGTGTGCACAGTATAACACGTAGCTATCTATACCAGCAAGAACACAACATTTAAAGATATAAGGGAACACTGACATTATAAAACAGCTAACCATTCATGTTGAAAGCAGGTACATCCCACTGTGTGATAGCTATTCATGCGACTTTAGAGGCATCCAATGGTACTATAGAAGCAACGAATAAAGCCCAGCCAATAAATCCCAAAGGTCATGTCTTTGATTGGGCTATTGACATTTGTCAAAGACGACCATCCATCTGAATGATTGTGTAGGGCTAGGACAACAGATCCTATTCTGAACGTGGATAGAGAATGCCTTATCATGCCGGCTGTGTGGTCTCGTTTATCTAGCCATTGTGTGCCTGGTTTCCATGCTCCTGGTGAATGGAATCATTAACGCAGTGGAAATGACCACTGGCACTGACCTCAATCGTCAACGAGCTGCTGTTTACAGGCTACAGTATTGGGAGTTGAGCGCTACCATTTCTGTGTTGAATGATTGCACTTGACAACGTGCATTTCAATGCCCATCTTCATACTCCTGTGAGTATGAACGGCTAGTTTATATCAACACACCAGTGTTTTCCAGGTAATGGAACAGGTTGGCGTGCTCCGTTCAGCGAGGCATAGTGTGCTGTGCCAGTCACTGCTGATAACGCCAGCCCTTTCTCACACTACCAGTGGCATGGGCTCAAAGCTCCTCAGGACTGGGTAGAGGTGCTAGCTCTGCCTACTGCTGAGGCAGAGTGTTTGTAACAGTATACAAGACAGTATACAAGACTGATATTGCTGAATTAGCAAACTCAGCAATATCACTGGTAGTGTGAGAAAGGGCTGGCGTTATCAGCAGTGACTGGCACAGCACACTATGCCTCGCTGGACGCAGCACGCCAACCTGTTCCGTTACCTGGAAAACACTGGTGTTTTGATTCAAATTTGCCTGCTTCACATATGCAAAGTATGCATCGTTTGTGATGCGTTCACATTCAAAGAAATAGGACTTAAAAAATCATATTATTATTCTCATTGCAGCAATCAGGCTGGCGAAATCTTCAAGGCATTTTTGGGCCCCAACAGCCAACTTGGGCACCATCCAACACATTGCCTTTAAAGGACATTTTATACAGCAGGGTAAATCATGGTGACTTGTTTAAGAGGAACCCCGTTGCATGCGAGTGCCTGGCAAGGCAGGCAGGTTTAGATAGAATGACAAGTGTAGGCTAACTTCTTAAAATTGATCAATGATAAACCCATGACTGGCTCAGAAAGAGGCTGTTGAAATGCGAGACAAACTATTCTTAGCAGTGAGGGAGAAATTCTGCTATGCCGACCACAGGAAATGGTTTGACCCAAAGAAACATTTTCCCTCCAAACAGTGACTGATTAGCAAATTAAGGCCCTGGGAGAGTTCAACGACCGCATCTAAGTACTTCAACGGCACTCTTGTATTTTTGAAAATACTGCGCAATGTTTAATAAATCAATGCTATTTTAATAGGCAGGCGGATGTGAAAAAAAGTAAAATGAGAGAGGTTGACTGAGAGGAGGTTAACCACAAACACGCACTTTGCTTGCACATAACTGTGGTCACACACACATTCCTGTCTACAAATTTAACTTACCATATACAGCCTTACCTGGTCAACTGTAGTGTAAACTGAAATGACTGAAAACATGACTCGGTTGAACCATGACCTCAATATATGAATAGCATTTTCTTACCCACAACCATCAGGGTGAATTCAAAGCCTCTCTTCACTGATTTTCTGTACACTTGATTGGGAAGGCTAGCAAAGCCCACATACCCCTCCAGATTCTTTTGTTGCTGGAAAGTAACATACGAGCACAACATCATCACTACCACCACAGTTTTTGCAATGTTATGTAACAGGCCTAGGTTACTTTAAAATTAGGATAAAGTCATTCTGATAAGCAGGCAAATCAACATCGGCCTAACTGACCAATCCATCCATACTTACAGCTGTTTTATGGAAATAATCATGTGATGTGGTCCAACGTGAGGTAAGAGCCAAAGGAGAGAACACACGCGACAACAGTCAATAATCCTAACAAATAATTATTTTTACAGAATCAAATTTCACAAACTGGAAAATCTGGGGATAAATAACATGTGCTTAGGCTAGCAAGCATAACATCACAGAGTTGGATAGTATGATAATGTTATTCATTGTTGTTGGCTTCACCATGGGGTATAACGGAGTCCAATCTCTGTTGATTCCCTTAGCCTTGGACTGTTGTTCAAATGTTTTCAACTGAAAGCCTATGTCAGTGCGAAATTATCGTTCAAATTGTATGTCTTCTTTATGTCCATGCAAGAAACGTTCAATGCGTCATATGAGTGAGATCACTATCTGTACACCAGTGGAGGCTGGTGGGAGGAGCTATAGGAGGACGGGCTCATTGTAACGGATAGAATAAAAGAAACTGTCAAACCTTGCTTCCATGTGTTTGATACTGTTCCATATATTCCATTCCAGCAATCACAATGAGCCCGTCCTCCCACATCTACATGGAAAATGTAACAAATCCTTCTTCACGATTATGCTAGCTAGTGTGGTTTCCGTTTCAGTTTGCGGGTCAACTGAAGGAAGTGGTGAGAGGTGTACACTCATGACTGCATGAGAAAAAGGTGTGTCTTTATCACAATTTAAATAGGCCTTCTTTAATAAAAACCTGACTCACTTTCACTTCGTCCTACCCCAAACCAATTTGAAAAGGCAGACACCCAAAGATAACCCATCTTCACACTTGACTTGTCCTTAAATCTATCCAAGGTCTGAGAATCTAACTGTGTTGGCTTGAGCGTTTATCCTCATCTGTCCCCTTCCCTCAGATTATCAGAACATACTCTGGTTTGCTGTTTTCGACACTATAGGGTGTCACACACACACTTCAATCTATTTTTCAGTGTCGAACTCATGGGTAAATTAAGTGTTTGAAATAGCTGGAAGTAAATACATTGCTTGACATTGTTGTTTTGCTAGCTAACCATTAACAATGGCTTGCTTGGTGAATACTGGGACAATAATTTAAGGGTAAGGACTTGGTGTTAGCATTTTCTGAATCGTAGGCTAACAAGCCAGCTGGCTAACGTTAGGTGGTGAACATGACGTTATCGCCACACACAGGGGGGAAAAAAAGCTAGCTAGCGTTACCTCGATAGAGTTTCCTTAACAAACACCAAAATAAGACATTCGCTTTTGGAAAGAACCACTAGGTAGGTAAACATTTAGGAAAGTAATTAGTGAGGAGGTAGAAAATAACTACACAGGAAATGCCTTAGCTAACGCTAACCTGCTAGCTAAACTAGCAACTCATCCAACAACTGGTGGGGGGACGACTGGGCGTTGGTTACTCAGACAACTAGAAAGCCACGAACAACCATTACTTTAAAATAGCCATTCTGATACAACAAGCTATATATGTAATTTCCAAAGCAGTTTTAGGACATTTTTGATACAGTAAGTAGGCTCACCCATAATGTTGACGTTCGCTGCCGCTCAGAAACCGATCATTCACAACCCGACATTCCGCTTCTTTACCACTAGCGCATACCTACGTACTATGGCCGACGTAATTTCACACCTGAACGACGGAGACTACGCCAGATACAATGCGTACTGCGATTATGAATAGCAAAAATTAAGGACCAAACATCTCGCGGTAGTTTGTTCATTTCCTGAGTTATCCACATGCTATCGCGACAACAATATTACATTTTTGCTAAAGAGAATCTCTGTTTTGATTTTATTTATTTTCTATCAACAGAAACCTGACAGAAACTCTGCATCTACTTAACTTTCCAAAATCGGAAGTTTATTTTGCATATAGATAGATGCACACTGGTTAGTAGTTTATGAAAAATAAATATTAATCAAAATAAGAGCTATAAACCTACTTGTTAAATACAGTTATTTAGTATTAATATGTTTATTTATGTACTTGGTGAAACTGGAACAACAACTGAGCTATAATAACAGGGGAACAACTAACAACTACATTCCAAAGACAAAATTATCTGGTGACGGAATGTGAAAAGGCGTCAGTTGTATCCATAGAAACTACCACATAATAATGTTGCTTCCTCCTATTGGTTAAAACTATCATCAAATTCAGTATGACCTTTTCCAATTCGGGCACATACTTTCCCATAATATGCTCATGAATAAACTGCATCCTTGAAGGAGAAAACAGGCTTGAAAAAGAATAATAAAATAACAGGTGTGTCCTACATATTTGCCATGGTGAAGGAGGGTAAGGTACTGCTCAGTGGCTCAAAGGAAACACGTTTCTCCTTTGTCTTGTGTTCCCTTGTAGTGGATGGCTGCATTATTCCCGAACTATGTCATGTACTTCCTTTGTAGTGACTGGGTCGACCATGCACCACCTGAGTCTGTCCTTAGAGTGCTCATCTGTCTACAATTGCTTATAAGAGAACCCCTTTATCATGTAAAACGAATGATGGTACTTTTCTTCCTTCAACTTCATATGATGTAAAATAGATATGACTTGTGCTGCCTTTATTTTATGACTTGTTGACAAAAACCTGACAAGAGAGCCGGACAATTCAACACTCTGAATTCAGGTATATTTTTTATTCTCTTTATACCCTCTCTTTTCAGAAAGTTTTTCATCAACTCCAAGCTGTTGATCTTCTTGCAAGGGTAAATTTACTTTCAATCTATTTTAAAAACCTTAAAGTCTGACAGCTTGCTTTTTACAGTTGCTGTTTTCTGTCCCGTTCACTCCCTCTCCAGTACATGGAGTTGATGTGCAGCAGTTATCTGGAGTGTGGAAAGCAGACATTTGCCATGGAGAAGTTGGTCACTATGACATGTGAGTTATCAAATCCCCCCAAAAAGTAGCCTGTATTTCCCTCAATGTCCTTCCTTATCATTCCTTGTCTCTTCATTCCTGAATAGATATGTTTCAGAAACTGTTTGCAGTGGAGGACCAAAGGCAGTGGGTTATTGAGAGTGGAGCTCATAAGGTAAATAAGTGTAACAATTGCACTGCCTCATACAATATACTGTAGGATTATGATAAATAAAGAACTGTACTCCTAACTGACTGTTAGTCCAATGTCTTATCCCCATTACTTGTGGATAGGTTTTTTTCTGTCTGGGAAAGTAGTAACTAATGAGCATATAATGACATAAGATTTCATGCTCATGCTCAGACCCTGGTTAAGCTCCTATGAACACGTGACAGCAGTGTGTTACTAGGTTCCCTCCTAGCACTCACCTCATTGGCTGAGAGGTAACTGCTCTTATAAAGGGACCTTGGGACATCATGCATACCGTTTAGTAAGAGTATACACTGTAACTAACACTTAAATACATCACTTGATCTATCCCCTTTTTCAGAATGCAAGGAAAAGATAGGCGAGTTGTCAATCGTGGAGAATCTTCTTGTTATACTACAAGATTATGACTTACTGTCCATAAGGTACAGTGCCTACCTCCCTAATCAGTCACACACTATGCGTTCATCTTTGCGCAATAAAGTTGCTTCAAAATAAAACAGTTCGCCTTACACCCTCATCAACAGCATGACTATATCACTGGCAATAACATGCACCTTCCAATGTCTTACTTTGATGTGTGTTTTGCGTATCCATTTTTCTTTGTGTCCCTTTCAGGATGAATGCAGAGTTGCTGCGGCTGCTTTCCCCGGTGCGGCAGGTGCGGGAGCAGGGGAGGGAGTGCGAGGGCCTGCCGGTGCTGCTCAGCCTGCTGCACGGGGAGCACCTGAAGCTGATGTGGAGCGTAGTGTGGGTCCTGGTCCAGCTGTGTGAGGAGCCAGACACCAGCGCCGAGATACGCACCTGGGGAGGGGTGCAACAGCTGCTCCACATTCTCGACAGGTGAGAGGCTACCTCTGGATAGACTAAAGAAGTATCATAAAAGTTCATGGAGAGCATAGACTACTCAGGAGTTCACTGGGTCAAATGCAGTATATTGGGTGAGGCCTAGGTTAGTGCATATTATGACCCTGAGAAAATTGTGATTATGAGAAAATGGTATGCAACCTCTGGTTAGGCTAAAAATGTCACGCCATGTCTCTGTTTCACCTATTCCTGTGATTGTCTCCACCCCCTCCAGGTGTCGCTTATTTTCCCCAGTGTATTTATCTCTGTGTTTCCTGTCTTTCTGTGCCAGTTTTTCCCATTCTCCTTTTTCTAGTCCTGGTTTTGACCCTTGCCTGTTTCTGGACTCTGTACCCGCCTGCCTGATCATTCTGCCTGCCTTGACCACGAGCCTGTCTGCCACTCTGAACCTCCTGGACTCTGATCTGGTTTTGACCTTTTTGCCTGTCCACAACCATTCTCTTGCCCACCCCTTTGGATTAATAAACACTGTGTCTGCATCTGGGTCTCGCCTTGTGCCTTGATAAAAATAGTATTTCAAACTTTAGAACATATATTAATCAAGAGTTACTTAAGAGTTTAGTAGGTCAAAGACAGCAGTTGAAACATTGGTTAGTGCATATTATAACCATGAGAAAATTCAGTTGATGAGAAAGCAGTATGCAACCCAGATCAGTAGACTTCCGTAATGTACTGTATGTTGTCTGTTCTAGTGAACGAGCGTACGTTTCGGACCGCCCCTCTATCGAGGCCCAATGCAGCGGGACGCATTCCAGAGACAGCACATCAGTGAGGAGCTCAGTCCACAGGAGGATGTAGACGACACCATATCTCTACAGTCAGGTAGGAACACACACTGGATATGTTGACTATAGCTCATACAGATTGATCTACGTCGAACATAAACTTATGTAAATGTCTGTCTTTATTGCTGCATGCTGTGCAGCAATAAAGCTGCACAGCGGCTCTGACTGAGCTCGTTTTGGATGACACCACTGCACATCAGGTGGTTCAGGTAAGGGCACCTACCCACAAAAATAAACCAAGTGTTGGCTGCCATTAGAATGGTCAATGAACTGGGCAGTATTTAGGACTATGATATTAATTCAGAATAGTGTTAGTGTAAAGGACATTTTTGAAATGTGTTCTCTTTGCTTCAGTCAGGAGAATGGGGTCTATGTAATTGCAAAATTGATTCTGCCACGACGCTTTCTCAATGGACCAAAAGCAATATCCCGACAGGTATTAAACACGCATTAGATAACGGTGTAACTACAATTATCATGGCATGTTTGTCCTTATACTGCAATGATAGTAATTATGTTATTGTTGATGTTGACAGTGCTATGCATTTCTGAACCTACCTTTCCTCTTCAGCATGGAATGTAACCGACATCTGTTTTTAAGGTGATGACATATGACATTGTTTCTTAAAGTCAATGTACATATTCTTTCCTTTCAGAAAATGTATGAAAATAACTTTCTGTTTCAGGCTCTATCCTACAGATTTATTTGAGATGTTCATTTGATGTTGGACATTATGTGAGAGACATCACTGTCTATGAAGTACTTCAAGCAAAAGTTTCTCTCCACACGGTGACACAACTACTCTACTGTAAAAACGACTATACGTAACATACAGGTCAACACCAACATATAGCGCCTTAAAAGGTTGTTGGGCCACCACAAACCAAAACCGCCTCAATGCGTCTTGGCATAGATTTTTACAAGTGTCTGGAACAATATTGTGGAAGCACCTCCTTTCAATATACTTTTATCCCTCATTTACTCAAGTGTTTTCATTATTTTGGCAGTTAGCTGTACATCCAAGGGCCCTCTCCTGTCTCCTTTTACCTGTTAAATACATTTAGATTGTAATGTAAAGCCCCGCATAATAATGATACATTTACTATTTTCATTACTTGTTCTCTGCAGCCATTACTACCCTACTCCACTCTGTGAGGATTGTTTACTGGTTTGTGTTGGCTTGCCTTTAGCAGGAGGAATTGGACAGTCTGAGCGAGAGTATTGAGACTTTCGACCAGAACCACCCTCCTCTGAGAGTGATCAATGGTTACTCCATACTGGACCTTCTAGGCACTGGGGCCTTCAGCAGTGTGTTCAAGGTAGAGCCTCCCGCTGAGCCATTCATCAGTGCCAACCTTAACGTGCCTGTAAGAGTGAACACATGACAGCCATTACAATGTGGTTGTGATTGATGTGGCATGTCTGATTGTGCTTGGATTTCAAGGATTCATGATCATGAATTGCAATCACTAGAATTTAGCTACCTCTGCATGCTTGAGTTTGAATTTGTACAATTTGGCATGACTATGGAGTGATTTTAGTGCCAAAAGAAATTGAATCTGAAATGTATTTTGGCACTAAACATTTTTTATTTCAGATTCTTTTGTTTAACCTTTATTTAACTAGGCAAGTCAGTTAAGAACAAATTATTATATACAATGACGCCCTACCAAAAGGCAAAAGGCCTCCTGTGGGGACGGGGGCCTGGGATTAAAAATATAAATGTAGGACAAAACACACATCACAGCAAGATAGACAACACAAAACTACCTGAAGAGAAACCTAAGACAACAACATAGCAACGCAGAAACACATGACTACACAGCATGGTAGCAACACAAAACATGGTACAAACATTATTGGGCACAGACAACAGCACAAAGGGCAAGAAGGTAGAGGCAACAATACATTACACAAAGCAGCCACAACTGTCAGTAAGAGAGTCTATGATTGAGTCTTTGAATGAAGAGATTGAGATAAAACTGTCCAGTTTGAGTGTTTGTTGCAGCTCGTTCCAGTCGCTAGCTGCAGCGAACTGAAAATAGGAGCGACTCAGGGATGTGTGTGCTTTGGGGACCTTTAACAGAATGTGACTGGCAAAACGGGTGTTATATGTGGAGGATGAGGGCTGCAGTAGATATCTCAGATAGGGGGGAATGAGGCCTAAGAGGGTTTTATAAATAAGCATCAACCAGTGGGTCTTGCGACGGGTGTACAGAGATGACCATTTTACAGAGGAGTATAGAGTGCAGTGATGTGTCCTGTAAGGAGCATTGGTGGCAAATCTGATGGCCAAATGGTAAAGAACATCTAGCCGCTCGTGAGCACCCTTACCTGTCTATCTATAAATTATGTATTCGTAATCTAGCATGGGTAGGATGGTCATCTGAATCAGGGTTAGTTTGACAGGTGGGGTGAAAGAGGAGCGATTACGATAGAGGAAACCAAGTCTAGATTTAACTTTAACCTGCAGCTTTGATATGTGCTGATACAGTGCCTTGCGAAAGTATTCGGCCCCCTTGAACTTTGCGACCTTTTGCCACATTTCAGGCTTCAAACATAAAGATATAGGACTGTATTTTTTTGTGAAGAATCAACAACAAGTGGGACACAATCATGAAGTGGAACGACATTTATTGGATATTTCAAACTTTTTTAACAAATCAAAAACTGAAAAATTGGGCGTGCAAAATTATTCAGCCCCTTTACTTTCAGTGCAGCAAACTCTCTCCAGAAGTTCAGTGAGGATCTCTGAATGATCCAATGTTGACCTAAATGACTAATGATGATAAATACAATCCACCTGTGTGTAATCAAGTCTCAGTATAAATGCACCTGCACTGTGATAGTCTCAGAGGTCCGTTAAAAGCGCAGAGAGCATCATGAAGAACAAGGAACACACCAGGCAGGTCCGAGATACTGTTGTGAAGAAGTTTAAAGCCGGATTTGGATACAAAAATATTTCCCAAGCTTTAAACATCCCAAGGAGCACTGTGCAAGTGATAATATTGAAATGGAAGGAGTATCAGACCACTGCAAATCTACCAAGACCTGGCCGTCCCTCTAAACTTTCAGCTCATACAAGGAGAAGACTGATCAGAGATGCAGCCAAGAGGCCCATGATCACTCTGGATGAACTACAGAGATCTACAGCTGAGGTGGGAGACTCTGTCCATAGGACAACAATCAGTCGTATATTGCACAAATCTGGCCTTTATGGAAGAGTGGCAAGAAGAAAGCCATTTCTTAAAGATATCCATAAAAAGTGTTGTTTAAAGTTTGCCACAAGCCACCTGGGAGACACACCAAACATGTGGAAGAAGGTGCTCTGGTCAGATGAAACCAAAATTGAACTTTTTGGCAACAATGCAAAACGTTATGTTTGGCGTAAAAGCAACACAGCTCATCACCCTGAACACAACATCCCCACTGTCAAACATGGTGGTGGCAGCATCATGGTTAGGGCCTGCTTTTCTTCAGCAGGGACAGGGAAGATGGTTAAAATTGATGGGAAGATGGATGGAGCCAAATACAGGACCATTCTGGAAGAAAACCTGATGGAGTCTGCAAAAGACCTGAGACTGGGACGGAGATTTGTCTTCCAACAAGACAATGATCCAAAACATAAAGCAAAATCTACAATGGAATGGTTCAAAAATAAACATGGCCAAGTCAAAGTCCAGACCTGAATCCAATCGAGAATCTGTGGAAAGAACTGAAAACTGCTGTTCACAAATGCTCTCCATCCAACCTCACTGAGCTCGAGCTGTTTTGCAAGGAGGAATGGGAAAAAAATTTGGTCTCTCGATGTGCAAAACTGATAGAGACATACCCCAAGCGACTTACAGCTGTAATCGCAGCAAAAGGTGGCGCTACAAAGTATTAACTTAAGGGGGCTAAATAATTTTGCAATAAAATAATATGATTGTGTCCCACTTGTTGTTGATTCTTCACAAAAAAATACAGTTTTATATCTTTATGTTTGAAGCCTGAAATGTGGCAAAAGGTCGCAAAGTTCAAGGGGGCCGAATACTTTCGCAAGGCACTGTATGTGCTGAGACTACTCCCAAGTACTTGTATGAGGTGACTACCTCAAGCTCTAAACCCTCAGAGTTAGTAATAACACCTGTGGGAGGTTTGGCATTCTTCCTACCAAACCACATTACCTTTGTTTTGGAGGTGTACAGAACAAGGTTAAGGGTAGAGAAAGCTTGTTGGACACTAAGAAAACTTTGTTGTAGAGCAAATAACACAAAATCCAGGGAGGGGCCAGCTGAGTATAAGACTGTATCATCTGTATATAAATGGATGAGAGAGCTTCCTACTGCCTGAGCTATATTGTTGATGTAAATTGAGAAGAGCATGGGGCCTAGGATCAAGCCTTGGGGTACTCCTTAGTGACAGGTGGTGGCTGAGACAGCAGATTGTCTGACTTTATACACTGCACTCTTTGAGAGAGGTAGTTAGCAAACCCGCCCAAAGACCTCACAGAGACACCAATACTCCTTAGCCGGCCCACAAGAATGGAATGTTCTTCCGTATCAAAAGCTTTGGCCAAGTCAATAAAAATAGCAGCACAATATTGCTTAGAATCAAGAGCAATGGTGACATCATTGAGGACCTATAAGGTTTCATTGACACATCCATAACCTGAGCTGAAACCAGATTGCATACCAGAGAGAATACTATAGACATCAAGAAAGCCAGTCAGTTAATTATTGACATGTTTTTTTAAAGATGCTACAGTGAGGGGAAAAAGTATTTGATCCCCTGCTGATTTTGTGTTTTGGGTCATTGTCATGCTGGAATACCCATCCATGACCCATTTTCAATGCCCTGGCTGAGGGAAGGAGGTTCTCACCCAAGATTTGACAGTACATGGCCCCGTCCATCGTCCTTTTGATGCGGTAACGTTGTCCTGTCCCCTTAGCAGAAAAACAACCCCAAAGCATAATGTTTCCACCTCCATGTTTGACTATGGTGATGGTGTTCTTGGGGTCATAGGCAGCATTCCTCCTCCTCCAAACACAGCGAGTTGAGTTGATGCCAAAGAGCTCCATTTTGGTCTCATCTGACCACAACACTTTCACCCAGTTGTCCTCTGAATCATTCAGATGTTCATTGGCAAACTTCAGACAGGCATGTATATGTGCTTTCTTGAGCAGGGGGACCTTGCGGGCCCTGCAGGATTTCAGTCCTTCACGGCGTAATGTGTTACCAATTGTTTTCTTGGTGACTATGGTCCCAGCTGCCTTGAGATCATTGACAAGATCCTCCCGTGTAGTTATGGGCTGATTCCTCACCATTCTCATGATCATTGCAACTCCACCAGGTGAGATCTTGCATGGAGCCACAGGCCGAGGGAGATTGACAGTTCTTTTGTGTTTTTTCCATTTATGAATAATTGCACCAACTGTTGTCACCAAACTGCTTGGCGATGGTCTTGTAGCCCATTCCAGCCTTGTGTAGGTCTACAATCTTGTCCCTGACATCCTTGGAGAGGTCTTTGGTCTTGGCCATGGTGGAGAGTTTGGAATCTGATTGACTGATTGCTTCTGTGGACAGGTGTCTTTTATACAGGTAACAAACTGAGATTAGGAGCACTCCCTTTAAGAGTGTGCTCCTAATCTTTTTTTATTTTATTTAACTAGGCAAGTCAGTTAAGAACAAATTCTTATTTTCAATGACAGCCTAGGAACAGTGGGTTAACTGCCTGTTCAGGGGCAGAATGACAGATTTGTACCTTGCCAGCTCAGGGATTTGAACTTGCAACCTTCCGGTTACTAGTCCAACGCTCTATCCACTAGGCTACCCAGGTCATTACCTGTATAAAATACACCTAGGAGCCAGAAATCTTTCTGATTGAGAGGGGGTCAAATACTTATTTCCCTCATTAAAATGCAAATCACTTCATAGCGTTTTTGACATGCATTTTTCTGGATTTTGTTGTTGTTATTCTGTCTCTCACTGTTCAAATAAACCTACCATTAAAATTATAGACTGGTAATTTCTTTGTCAGTGGGCAAACGTACAAAATCAGCAGGGGATCAAATAGTTTTTTCCCTCACTGTACATTATCTGATTACTTCCTAAATAACTCCCATAATACCCCTCAGGTGCCTGACAACCGACACAGACTTGCGTCCAGACATCGTGGAAGTCAGGGCCAAGATCTCTGACATCATGATGAGGTTCATGGACAGCTTGTACACCTCCCAGAATGCTTTGGAGAGGAGGGCCGGAGCGAGACAGGAAGCGAGCACAGAAGTACTTCCTGGAGAGCCATCGGGGCAGGGGTAACTGCCGCCACTCCTCTAAAGACCAGGAGAAAACCACTAGTAGGACTGATGAGTCCATGGTACCTTACTTCTTTTTAGGCCACAGCTCAAACCAAAGCAAAAAAATACACCTCCAAGGTAAATCTTCCCTGGATTATATGGCCATAATTGATGTTTCTCATAAAACATTTTCTACCATGTTGATTATGATCTATGTGTTTATATAGATAGTGGCTCCGGTGGAGCTCTAGATCCCTCTCATACCAACATCTCCACTGCCTCGGGGTATAAAGACGCTGGTGAGCACTTGAATTCAAAATGCTCACTTGAATTTAGATCGTTCAACTACTAGGAGTATTCCCAAGTGTACTGTTTGGATTGGAATCAATTGATCTTTGTTATTGTTAAAGGGCCTGTAAAGAGCAGCATCAGTGCTTCTGTGGCAGATGAACAAATCTTAGCCGTGTGAGTCTGATGATCATACTCTGATATATTATATGTTGTTGAATATTACCCATATCATCATTTCATCTGAAGAGTAACTATACTGTTTGTGCCATGACTACAGTTTGTCAGTCAAGTGATTAAAATAACCATCCTGTTTTCCTCAGTGGTGAGTTTGCTGTTCTGAAGCCAAAACTTCGACCAGCTAAATTGGGTCATTTTGAAGGATGTTCTGCTTTCCTCCTTTAACTCTTTAGTTAAATGGGTTCAACTCAACTGATAAACATGTGGGTTTCATAGCGTCAGCAGGAAACTGTATCTCAGAGGAAGGTTCGGCAGACCGGTGATCCCATCCAAAAAACCCTGGTATCAGTTAAGTCTATATGTACTTTAGATTTTCATTCGATTTAGAGTTCCGGTAATATACTGAGAACTATGTACCAGTTAGTTGGTGTATACAGTATGTCTAGACATTTGAACCATTATATTTAAAATCATACTGTTTTTGCCAATTTTATGTTCAGCTTCCCCCAGCTCTTCAGCACAGTGTCAAACGGTCGGGCGATTGAGAGATTCAGAAAGTCCCTGTTCCACTACGGAAGCAGTCCCTACAGTCTCAAGGTGGAGCTTAACAAGGTTAAAAAGCTTAACAAAGTACAAGACACCAGAAACATACAACAACATTAGAGCGGTCTGCGTCAACTATGGAGTTGCACTGCGGTAGTTAGAGTGGCATTGTAAGCTTATATACCAGTCCTGTTCATCTAAAGGGTTAAATCTGTATGTGTTGATCTCCATTTTGTTTCCAGCTGCTCCAGGGCTCTGCCAGCTCAGACTGGTGGTCTCTGGTCCAGTCTTTTGTGCTGCCAAGCACGGTACGCTAACCTCAGTGCTAGTGCAAACTGGTTAACATGGCATTCTAACAGTACTGAGGCAAGAGCCACTGCTACATGATTGTTGTGTGCTCACATTGTCTCCCATGGGGGTTGCTATAACTCTGTCTATGTGTTTACAAGCCTAAAATTGATCTGCTAACAAGTCTAGCTTTGTGCTACAGGTGGTATGGAAAATGGGAATCAGCTATGAGCAGATGCAGGTTAGTGTCTGGGATTTGTTTTATGTATAGAAATAAATAGAGTAAGTTAGCCTGTTGAAGTTGACATATTTCTGGACATGTGGATGTCTAGGTCTGGCTGAAACGGAGAAACTGGAAATATGGATGGTATAAGTGATAATTCCTTTCAGGCCATTATAGAGGAGGTTCTGGAGGAGAATGGATAGAACGCAATGAGGAATGACCAGGGTGCAACGGGGACAAACAAGTGACCTCCATCCTTATATATCATATCTTTATTAGCATGCTAGTGTTTTCCAGTCACACTGTGGAAGTGGGCTAGCACTACATTTCTTTGAGAGGCTGATAACCTGGATACACAGTCTGCATAAAGGGGAAGTGTTTCACAACAGGCTCAAACAGAGACAAATAGGGTCAGAGTACTGATTTCGGGCCAAAGAAAGCATTCATACTTCTCTATAACATATGCATATTAGACTATTTATGGCCTAAGACGTTGAAACTGTATGGTTACTTGGAGTTTTTCCTTTTTGTGTTTGCACTGAGCTAATGTACTCATGCATTGATCATATCTACAAATCTATACCGTTTCTAGGGTCTTTCTCAGTGGGGTACTGTTGGGTGATTATTTTGTGATCTCTCTCTCTCTCGCTCAGGTTACACTTTCTTTAACTCTAAGTAGACTCAGGATAAGGATTTTACTGCTTTATCTCTAGTATTAAATTGCAGAATCACACATCAGACGGCATGTTGTTGTTGAGGACTTTTGCACAGTTAAGTAGTCTACTTCCAGATGGTATTCTATGTTAAATGTTATTAATTGTACATTTTAATTTGTTTCTCAACAGCTATGCTTTGAGGAAATCTCAGATGAAGATCGATGCACTTTCTACCTACGTTTAACTTTTAACAGACCGGTATTCGTGTACTCAGGTCTGTGTGTTAATAGAAACTCTTGCATGTATTTCCATTACATGGGAAATAAATCTATTGCTGTGGAGAACCCTGTTTTGTATGTCTGGCTTTAGATTATTGAGCCACTCTTGAATATTTCATATCGTTATTGTGTTTATACAGTAATGAGTGTAATTCTCTACAAAGACCACACGGGGCAGTATCAACCTTTGTATGAAGTATTGGCTCCTGTCAAGATTTTTAAAAACAAAATGAATCGGACACACCCAGGGTATATATAGTTCCAAGACTTTAATAGACCAATAACTATCTGAAATAGGAATATAATCGATATCACAAAAAAGCACCATGCCGTTCATCATAGAGATAAACATAACCATACAATGGTATGAAGAATATATGTTGACACGGTGAGAGTAATAGCACTTACTTAACAAAGCCAATCATGCAAGACTTTAAATAATGGAAACGTGAACCCCCTTACTTTAGAGTAGGTACCTGTTTTAAAATCTCTCGTACATTTGTGACCTACACACACCCAGTAATAACCTCCGAAAAATGCATCCCTTTTTGAGAGTTAAACTGAATCCATATCATGCATATTGTCATACCTTGCCCCTGTGTCGCACCACAATGGAATGTCTAGTCACAATTCACATGAATTCCACTCCCATCCGTATAGAAAGGCTCTCTGTGTGAGGTTAATATGTTAAGCTACTCTCTAGTACTGCAATGCACTGTATGTATTTAAACCATCTTCTAAGCACCTTATGATACTGACCAACACACAGGCTGGTCCTGTTATATCTCCAGTCACGTCCAGTTATGAGTATTCTCTTTGCTCTCTGTATGTACGTCACAACTAAGTACTGTGGCGTGATTCTATTTACAATTCCCTTTATATAACTCTGAATACACTGTTTTCACTGGTATTGTTCACGTTTGACCATCCTCATCATTTCCTTTCCGGGACATCCCATTGGAGGTATATTTTTCATTTTAGTAAGGTTTTCAAGCAAACAGGCTGGTGTCTATGTACTGTGTGGACATGGAGAGTGTGTGTGTGTGGGTGTGATGTTCTTGTCTGCTCTCTGCTCCTCCTCAGAATGCTTCTGCTTCTCCAGGTTCTCCATCTCCTCCAGCATCTCCTGGATAAGAGGAGGCATGGAACCTGGGATCTCCATCTTCAACGTCACCACTCGCTCAGCTCCTGTGTAATTAGAATGGAACATGTAAATGACACTTTATAGAGTAGTAGAAGTGTTTCTTAACTCTTTCACTCTCATGAGAGGCACATTTCCTTTATTTGTTCCTATTTAACCCACCTCCACCCAGCATGTCTGAAAGGGTTTTTACACTGACTAGGCTTGTTGCCCACACCGACATCCACAGGTCACCCCTGATTTAATACTTCTCTCTTTACACTACATCCTTCAATTAGCGTTGGATGTGGTTGGATGTGCACTGGTGTTGTAAAATCACAATATGCCATAACACCTGGTTATAACAGTCATGAAGCCAAGCCAACAGACTTAAGGTCAAAGTAAGTGTCATGGCCGATAGGGAGTTGACCTCTAACCTTTGGCGCTGATGCTGCGCAGGTCGGTTATCTTCATGAGGACCTTGGGGAACATGAGGGGCATGCTGGGCCGGCGTTTACGGGAGTAGATCTTCAAGGCCTCCAGTAAGGGCTCTTGCAGGACCTCCACCTTAGACGGCTCCTCCAGGTCCTGGCGATCTGACACAGGAGAGACATTGTCAGTGTGACACCGACACATCATTCATCTGCTAATTCAGCTCATATCTAGTTTGTGTGACAACACAAGAAATCTAAGGTAACTGAACTAAATGACTATCGCCCCGTTGTACTCACTTCTGTCATCATGAAGCACTTTGAGAGACTAGTCAAGGATCAAATCACCTCCACCCTACCTGATACCCTAGATCTACTCCAATTTGCTTACCTCCCCAATAGGTCCATTGACGATGCAATCGCCATCACACTGCCCTATCCTATCTAGAGGAATACCTATGTAAGAATGCTGTTCATTGATTATAGCTCAGAATTTAACGCCATAGTACCATCCAAACTCGTCATTAAGCTTGAGCCCCTGGGTCTCGACCCCGCCCTGTGCAACTGGGACCTGGACTTCTGACATGGCGCCCCCAGGTGGTGAGGGTAGGTAACAACATCTCCATCCCGCTGATCCTCAACACTGGGGCCCCACAAGGGTGCGTTCTCAGTCCCCTCCTGTACTCCCTGTTCACCCATGACTGCGTGGCCATGCACGCTTCCAACTCAATCATCAAGTTTGCAGACGACATTACAGTGGTAGGCTTGATTACCAACAACGACAAGACGACCTACAGGGAGGAGGTGAGGGCTCGGAGAGTGTGGTGTCAGGAAACTAACCTCTCAAACAACGTCAAAAAAACAAAGGAGATCATGTACTTCAGGAAACAGCAGAGGGAGCACCCCCCCATCCACATTGACGGCACAGTAGTGAAGCTGAAACTGAAATGGTCCAACCACACAGACAGCGTGGTGAAGAACAACAGCGCCTCTTCAACCTCAGGAGGCAGAAGAAATTTGGCCTGTAACCTAAAACACTCACAAACCTTTACAGATGCACAATTGAGAGCATCCTGTCGGGCTGCATCACCGCCTGGTACGGCAACTGCACCGCATTCAACCGCAAGGCTCTCCAGAGGGTAGTGCGGTCTGCACAACGCATCACCGGGGGCAAACTACCTGCCCTCCAAGACACCTACACCACCCAATGTCACAGGAAGGCCATAAAGATCATCAAGGACAACCACCACCCGAGCCACTGCCTGTTCACCCCGCTATCATACAGAAGGCGAGGTCAGTACAGGTGCATCAAAGCAGGGACCGAGAGACTGAAAAACAACTTCTATCTCAAGGCCACCAGACTGTTAAACAGCCATCACTAACATTGAGTGGCTGCTGCTAACATACTGACTCAAATCTCTGGCCACTTAAATAAATGGATGTAATAAATGTATCACTAGTCACTTTAAATAATGCCACTTTATATAATGTTTACATACCCTACATTACTCATCTCATATGTATACACTGTACTCTATACCATCTACTGCATCATGCCTATGCCGCACGGCCATCGCTCATCCATATATTTATATGTACATATTCTTATTCATTCCTTTACACTTGTGTGTATTAGGTAGTGGTTGTGAATTTGTTAGATTACTTGTTAGATATTACTGCATGGTCAGAACTAGAAGCACAAGCATTTCGCTGCACTCACATTAACATCCGCTAACCATGTGTATGTGACCAATAAAAGTTGATTTGATTTGATATATGTATAATTTAACTACACCCACAGAAACGTCTATACACAAAAACGACAGTGAGGTCAATTTATTAGAGTAAATAGTTTCAAATAAATGTACTAAAAGTACATCCATTCATAAAACAAAAAAAAGATTGTTTTATAAAAACTTTCTGCCTGTACTGAAGCTATGGATAGTTGCAGTACCTCCAGACACCAGGCAGATGGCGCTGAGGAGGCCACTTTCTGTGTCATCCATCTCCAAGGGCAGCAGCTGGCCAGCGAAGGTGAACACCTGGTCTGTGAGCGGGCCAAAGCCAGCGTTGTGGATCTGTGTACGGGTCAAGGTCAGCCCGTCTGAGAAGGTCATAGTGTCCTGGTCAGGAGTGTACCTTGTACAGATCCGCAGAATCTACAGGAGACATAAGGGGTAGTATAGAGAGTACAGAAAGGAACAGTATAGTCAGTATAGAAAAAGGCAATGGTGAGATGCATGTTCAAGAAGAGTGGGATGGAAATTAAAATACAAAGACATGAAAGACAGTTCAGTCAAAAAAAGCAAGAGAAGTATAGAGGTAAAACACAAACCTACATCTAGTCTGCATAAGAAAAAAGGATCACGTCGAGAGATAGAGAAAGACAGATCAAGTAGAGAGAGATAAACATATCAGGTAGAGAGAGATAGAGAAAGACAGATCAGGTAGAGAGAGATAGAGAAAGAGAGACAGATCAGGTCGAGAGAGATAGAGAAAGATAGATCAGGTAGAAAGAGATAGATAGATCAGGTAGAGAGAGATAGGGAAAGATAGATCAGGTAGAAAGAGATAGACAGATCAGGTAGAGAGTGATAGAGAAAAATAGATCAGGTAGAAAGAGATAAAGAAAGACAGATCAAGTAGAGAGAGATAAACATATCAGGTAGAGAGAGAGAGAAAGACAGATCAGGTAGAGAGAGGAAGAGAGACAGATCAGGTCGAGAGAGATAGAGAAAGATAGATCAGGTAGAAAGAGATAGACAGATCAGGTCGAGAGAGATAGAGAAAAATAGATCAGGTAGAAAGAGATAGATAGATCAGGTAGAGAGAGATAGTGAAAGTCTCCTTAAAAACTCCTCCAAAACTCCTTAAAAAAACATATAACGCTACATCATAGCAAGGCACTGAGTCAAGTTTCACAAACGACCTAAATCACCATCAATCTGCACAGTAATTATCCCTGCATGCCTCATTAGAAACCACCTCAGTAATGTAAAATAAACATGATAACGCTTTGATTTCAGATTAAAGATTTCCCGTCGAGAAAATAGAGCCGTGAGTGAATCACCATGGTGCAGCTAGTGAGAATCTACTAACCTTTGATGGTGCTGGAGAAGCACAGAGTTGACAATGAAAACCAGAAGATATGAGGAGATGAAAGAGAATAAAACATGCCTTCAGCGGTAACACTCTGTTACAACCCACCACCACTGTGTCTGAACCCACCACCACTGTGTCTGTCTTCAGCACAAACGTATGCTGAGACAATGTGACAGCAGATCCATAGTGTCTGCCCCAAACAGCACACTGTGGCTGATAGACAATGTAACAGCAGGTCTATAGTGCCTGAACCGTTCCTGAACTCCACACAGGCCAGTTGATGAGGTGCCAGATGTGCTTTGGAGATGATGATGTGGCCGTACACACATATATACATCCCCTGACGCATACAGTATACACACACAAACGTACAGTACACACACACACACCACTCACCAGAATGTCCAGACAGGCCGCTTTGAGGAGGGTGATCTGGTCAGTTATAGTCAGGCCGGTGAAACCAGGAACCCGTTTGGCAAACTCCACAACCCTGATGATACATTTGGTGGCCAGCTCACTGAACTTATCCCACAGCCCCAGGTCCAACTGGATCCTAGTGTCTGAGCTTGAGTTCTACAGATGCATGGACGGGGGAGGGGGAGGGTAAAGGAGAGATTAGAGAATAGGGGGGATAGATAGAGGGAGGGAGAGAGAGGGGCAGGAAGACCGAGAGGGATGGGGATGAAGAGAGAGAAAATCATGAGAAAACAAAAAAGATAATTACTTGACACATTGGAAAGAATTTACAAAAAAACTGAGCAAACTAGAATGCTATTTGGCCCTAAACAGAGAGTACACAGTGGCAGAATACCTGACCACTGTGACAAACCAAAAATTAAGGAAATCTTTCACGATGTACAGACTCAGTGAGCATAGCCTTGCTATTGAAAAAGGCTGCCAAAGGCAGACCCGGCTCTCAAGAGAAGACAGGCTATGTGCTCACTGCCCTCAAAATGAGGTGGAAACTGAGCTGCACTTCCTAACCTTCTGCCAAATGTATGAACATATTAGAGACACATATTTACCTCAGATTACACAGACCCACAAATAAATCAAAAACAAATCCAATTTTGATAAACTGCCATATCCACTGGGTGAAATTCCAGTGTGCCATCACAGCAGCAACATTTGTGACATGTTGCCACAAGAAAAGGGCAACCAGTGAAGAACAAACACCATTGTAAATACAACCTATATTTATGTTTATTTATTTCCCCTTTCGGGGAACTATTTGCACATCGTTACAACATGGTATATAGACATAATATGACATTTGAAATGTTGTTATTATTTTGGAACTTTTGTGAATGTAATGTTTACTGTTACTGTTTAATTGTTTATTTCACTTTGGTTTATTATCTATTTCACTTGCTTTGGCAATGTAAACATGTGTTTCCCATAACCAATAAATTCAATTGAAAAGAAAGCAAGGAAAAGAAAAATAGTGAGAAAGAGAGAGAGAGAGAGAGAGAGAGAGAGAGAGAGAGAGAGATGTAGAGAGACGGAGAGAGAGAGATGTAGAGAGAGAGAGAGTGAGAGAGAGAGATGTAGAGAGACGGAGAGAGAGAGATGTAGAGAGAGAGAGAGTGAGAGAGAGAGATGTAGAGAGACGGAGAGAGAGAGATGTAGAGAGAGAGAGAGTGAGAGAGAGAGAGGGAGAGAGAGAGAGGGAGAGATGTAGAGAGAGAGAGATATGTAGAGCGAGAGAGAGAGAGAGATGTAGAGAGACGGAGAGAGAGAGATGTAGAGAGAGAGAGAGTGAGAGAGAGAGAGAGACAGAGAGAGAGAGTGAGAGAGAGATATGTAGAGCGAGAGAGAGAGAGAGTGAGAGAGCGAGAGAGAGATGTAGAGAGACAGGGAGAGAGAGAGAGATGTAGAGAGAGAGAGAGAGAGCGCAATTAGTTCTAAGTATAATCTCAACATTACAACCAGTATGATCCATTTAGATGACTGGATTATGGTACAGGGATAGTGCTTCTGAGCCTCAACAGAGACAGACCTACCCACAGAATTAAATGGAAATATATCCATGATACATGTAATATATACAGTTGAAGTCAGAAGTTTACATACACCTCAGCCAAATACATTTAAACTCAGATTTTTATCATTCCTGACATTTGATCCAAGTAAAAAATCCCTGTCTTAGGTCAGTTAGGATCACCACTTTATTTTAAGAATGTGAAATGAAAGGATAATAGTAGAGAGAATGATTTATTTCAGATTTGATTTCATTCATCACATTCCCAGTTGGTCAGACGTTTACATACACTCAATTAGTATTTGGTAGCATTGGCTTTAAATTGTTCAACTTTGGTCAAACGTTTCGGGTAGCCTTCCACAAGCTTCCCACAATAAGTTGGGTGAATTTTGGCCCATTCTTCCTGACAGAGCTGGTGTAACTGAGTCAGGTTTGTAGGCCTTCTTGCTCGCACACACTTCAGTTCTGCCTACAAATTCTCTATAGGATTGAGGTCAGGGCTTTGTGATGGCCACTCCGATACCTTGACATTGTTGTCCTTAAGCCATTTTGCCACAACTTTGGAAGTATGCTTGGGGTCATTGTCCATTTGGAAGACCCATTTGCGACCAAGCTTTAACTTCCTGACTGATGTCTTGAGATGTTACTACAATATATCCACATCATATTCCTCCCTCATGATGCCATCTATTTTGTGAAGTGCACCAGTACCTCCTGCAGCAAACCACCCCCACAACATGATGCTGCCACCCCCATACTTCACGGTTGGGATGGTGTCCTTCGGCTTGCAAGCCTCCCCCTTTTTCCTCCAAACATAACAATGGTCATTATGACCAAACAGTTATATTTTTGTTTCATCAGACCAGAGGACATTTCTCCAAAAAGTACGATCTTTGTCCCCATGTGCAGTTGCAAACCGTAGTCTGGCTTTATTATGGCGGTTTTGGAGCAGTGGATTCTTCCTTACTGAGCGGCCTTTCAGGTTATGTCGATATAGGCCTCGTTTTACTGTGGATACAGATACTTTTGTACCTGTTTCCTCCAGCATCTTCACAATGTCCTTTGCTGTTGTTTTGGGATTGATTTGCACTTTTCGCACGAAAGTACGTTCATCTCTAGGAGACAGAACGCGTCTCCTTCCTGAGCGGTATGATGGCTGCGTGGTCCCATGGTGTTTATACTTGCGTACTATTGTTTGTACAAATGAAAGTGGTACCTTCAGGTGTTTGGAAATTGCTCCCAAGGATGAACCAGACTTGTGGAGGTCTAGAATTGTTTTTCTGAGGTCTTGGCTGATTTCTTTTGATTTTCCCATGATGTCAAGCAAAGAGGCACTGTGTTTGAAGGTAGGCCTTGAAATACATCCACAGGTACACCTCCAATTGACTCAAATGATGTGAATTAGCCTATCAGAAGCTTCTAAAGCCATGACATTATTTTCTGGAATTTTCCAAGCCGTTTAAAGGCAGTCAACTTAGTGTATGTAAACTTCTGACCCACTGGAATTGTGATACAGTGAATTATAAGTGAAATAATCTGTCTGTAAACAATTGTTGGAAAAATTACTTGTGTCACGCACAAAGCAGATGTCATAACCGAATTGCCAAAACTATAGTTTGTTAACAAGAAATTTGTGGAGTGGTTGAAAAATGAGTTTGGAATGACTCCAACCTAATTGTATGTAAACTTCTGACTTCAACTGTATATATGGTGCCAACATGGCAGTGGTTGTTACTCACTGTAGTGTATTTGCCCAACTGGCAGAGGGAAGGGAAGGTCTCTCTATGGGCCCTACAGATTTTCTCCACTATACAGCCCAGTTCTGCTGTCAGCTCATATGTCTCGATGATGGTCATCTTGGGAGTCTCCTTCTTCTCCTTCCTCTTACTCCGGTCATTCCTGACAGCTGGGAAGAGAGGATGAAATATGAACGGAGATAACTCAAGAAAAAATGTGAAATTGAATTTGTTGCAATAGCTAAGTTGGTTGGATCATGGTGCTTGTAACACAATACCTCTGGTGTGATTTCCCTTGTGGGCAACACCTGCAGAATATATAGTAGGTGTTAACAGTAAAGAGTCTGTTAAAGGACCATATGTTTCTCAACAAGCCATGCGCATTTACCAATGAGTGTCTTAAGTAATGTAAAATAGTCATGTTATACCTTACACCTGATCTATAAATCACGTCAACATACTTCAACCATTGGTTTTCAACACCGGCCACTCGTTTCACTGAGCCGGATCTCAGGGAGAGATCCATCTTATGCACCTGGTCTCCTCAGACAGGCACATTTACTGACAGATCTGTTCAGTAAATGGATAGTCTACTCTAGTCTGCCCTACTTCCTGCAATCATTGTGTAAAATCTTCCCTCTGGGCTGCATTACATACGAGTCAGTGACAACGGCAGACAATGGCACAGTAATATTAGTAGCCGTTACATTCCAGCCACAAGGCCACAAGGCTGATGCGTGTGCTGATGGATTTATGTATTGCTGACATGCTGGGTAGAAGAGATGAATGACATTCAGAATAGCAGGCATCCATCACCATGACACCATCCCCCTACCCACAACAGAGATTGTATCTGGGTCAGTGCGCCTTCTGGGAAATGGTGTTTGAAGTGCTTTCATGTGTTGGACAGTGGAGGTGGAATTAGTTTTCTTGGAAAACGTTCGGACAGCAGAAGCATTGACATGATTAGACAGGTTTTTAGGTACGGTGCCTTCAGAAACGTTTCACACCCTTTGACGTTTTCCACATTTTGTTGAGTTAAAACTAACTCTGCGTGCAATAATCATTACACTTTGGGATGAATGAATTACACCCAGTCACTGCAAAGATACAGGAGTCCTTGACAGCGTTGAAGGAGAGGATGGAAACCGCTCAGGGATTTCACAATGAGGCTAATGGGGATTTGAGACCAGTTACAGAGTTTAATGGCTGTGATCGGAGAAAACTGATGATGGATCAACAACATTGTAGTTACTCCGAACTACTAACCTAAATGACGGAGTGAAAAGAAGGAAACCTGTACAGAATAAAAAATATTCCAAAACAGTCTCTAAGGGCTTTGCAAACCTGGATTGTACAATATTTGCACATTATTCTTTAAAAAATTCTTCAAGTTCTGTCAAATTGGATGTTGATCATTGCAAGACAGACATTTTCAAGTCTTGCCATAGATTTTCAAGACGATTTAAGTCAAATTACCCAGAAAGACTGTAATCGCCGCCAAAGGTGATTCTAACATGTATTTACTCAAGGGGTTGAATACTTATCTAATCAAAATATATGAGCATTTTATTTTCCATTAAGTAAAAAAAACATATAATTTCTCTTACACTTTGACATTTCACATTATTTTGTGTAGATCCTTGACAAAAGAATGACAATTAATGACAATTCTGCACTATGCAGAAAGTTACATATGGTCACAATCCATTTTAATTCCACTTTGTAACACACCAAAATGTGGGGGGAAATTAAGGGGTGTGAATACGTTCTGAAGGCACTGAGTATTTTGGGTAAGAGTTTTATGAAAACGTTTGGGAATATTGCATAGCAGTGTTTAGCAGTTTTGGGGTATATTACAGAGGAGTTGGGTGTTGTATAGAAATGCTGCTCTTCAGTGGTTGAATGGAGACACTCTGAAATATTATTGACACTTACACTCCCTGGACATGCCCGCGGCGAAGCACCTCTGTAGCCGACAGTACTGACAGCGGTTCCTGGTGATTTTATTGATGATGCAGTTACTGTCCCGGTGGCACGTGTAAACCATGTTCTTCTGGACACTTCTACGGAAGAAACCCTGGGAGCCACCAACGGAAAGAATAATATGCTTTCAATAGAGAAGACATCTCCCTTGTACTTTCAGCTACCAGCAGTTAACATTCTACAGAAGTCTGAAAGGAGCTCTAATGTCTTTGTAGGTGACGTAGTAGTGTTATTACATCACCATCTGAATACATGTATCCTTCTAAAATGAGGACCTTAAAGGCACACTTCGGGAATTTTGGTATCTACGATTTCATCTGACTCCGGGGATGTAGATAAAGGGCCTCATTGCCAAAATCCCCAAGTATCCCTTTAACATCAACATGTGTTTTCCATATGCAAAGAAGAAGAAAAAAACGACTTTTAAATATTTCATATATAATGAATGACTGTTATCAAACAATCACAATGAAATTAGAGAAATAAAAAAACTACAGGCCAAATGCAACCAGAATCATGTTGTGAAACACGTCAATAGTATAGGGTGTAGCGGGGTAACACCACACATGTTGTGAAACACGTCAATAGTATAGGGTGTAGCGGGGTAACACCACACATGTTGTGAAACACGTCAATAGTATAGGGTGTAGCGGGGTAACACCACACGTGTTGTGAAACACATCAATAGTATAGGGTGTAGCGGGGTAACACCACACATGTTGTGAAACAAGTCAATAGTATAGGGTGTAGCGGGGTAACACCACACATGTTGTGAAACAAGTCAATAGTATAGGGTGTAGCGGGGTAACACCACACATGTTGTGAAACACGTCAATAGTATAGGGTGTAGCGGGGTAACACCACACGTGTTGTGAAACACGTCAATAGTATAGGGTGTAGCGGAGTAACACCACATGTGTTGTGAAACAAGTCAATAGTATAGGGTGTAGCGGGGTAACACCACACATGTTGTGAAACAAGTCAATAGTATAGGGTGTAGCGGGGTAACACCACACATGTTGTGAAACACGTCAATAGTATAGGGTGTAGCGGGGTAACACCACATGTGTTGTGAAACACGTCAATAGTATAGGGTGTAGCGGGGTAACACCACATGTGTTGTGTCTGACGCACTGTCCTGTTCTTAGTCAGTCAATAGTATCCCGACACATGAGCAGTTTATCAGGGCCAAGATTCAGGCCCTTTAGTGATACTAGTATTTGCTCTGGGTAAACATGGCAGTCAAACAGTTATTTGTAAGCCCCCTTCCCCGCAGGAGGCCTTTTGCCTTTTGGTTGGCCGTCATTGTAAATAAGAATCTGTTCTTAACTGACTTGCCTAGTTAATAAAGGTTAAATTAAAAAAAATGTAAATACATCTATATGCTATATTTCTTTTGGAGTAAAAAAAGATCAGATTTTTCATTTGAACATCTAAATAGATCTGCCAGGTCAGACTAATACGTGTATCAACAGACACCAACTGACATTTCTAAAGCATGCCATTTCCACTTTCGACCTGCTACAGTTGAGAAAACGAACAATCAACAAATCTCTTTCATGCAGCTCCTTATACGAGGTCCCCCTCCAGGGCAGGAGAGATAAGCTCCATTCTCACTTTCTGCACTAAACTGTCAGCGGGAAAACTCTGTAACTAACGCCACTTCTCATCTCTAACACAGATGTGATCTCACACTTAATCTATAATTAGGATCATTGCCTTTCATCTTGTTCTGAAAGACGCTGAGGAGAGAATGTCATCTGTAGTCATGGTCTCCTCCATGCTCTTGGTATTGTTCACAGTGCTGCCCATCAATTATTTACCTTCTCTCTGTGGAGCCTTCTGTTGCCCGAGCGTTCAGCTCGCGCGAAGGGCCAATCGGCCTAGCTTTCATGAACAATTGTGTTAACACCTACTCACTATAGCTCACTGCCATGGACCATCAAAGGGTGATAGAGGGGGGGACATTTGAGAACCCCAGAGAACAGTGGGAATCGTGTGTGTGTGTGGTGTTTGTTGCAGTTTCTCGCATTACATATCCACATCCCAGGTAAATTAGGTCTGGGATTGAACTCCAAAGTAGAAATGAACATGCTGAATACGTTGAAATTGCTGAAGAAATAAAAGTGGAATTTATTCATCATTTGAGCAGTCAGATGGTTTTTGCGATATGTACATGGCCAGTCTGGTCCCTTACCTTACAGCCCTCACAAGCACTGACGCCATAGTGGTAGCCTGAGGACTTGTCTTGGCACACGAAGCAGGGTTTGTAGGTGCGAGGAGGGGGCAGAGGTGAGAGAGGACTGGCGAACAGGTCCTCTGAGCTGGAGCTCTGGGTTTCCACAGCTGCTGACACACAGGAGGGATAGAGGAAGAAAGGAAGTGAGGGAGAGAGGGATGATGAGGCGCTGGGAAGAATGACAGGCAATGAGTGTTGGGAGTGAGATGAGGGCTGCCACTGCATAAACTCTAAAATGGCCTCCTTTCCTTGTCGCCTTTCTATCATAAGCTGTGACTGAGTTTTCATCATTTTTCTGTCACTTTAATTCACAAAAATCTCTACCGTGGAGACAAGGAGGAGAGAAAAGTAATATTTGGACAAAGCTGGGAGAAGGAGAAAATTCCAATGCAGCTGCTGAAAATGCAGTCATACATCGAATTTATGTAGCTTAATGTTCTTCAAACAGTTGAAGTAAAACAGTATTTAATCCCTAAAAACTGTTGAAATATCAAACAAATTGGATTATGTCTTTGGGCCTCCTCTTTTATATTCGAGGACCAACAGTTATTTCTATGGTCAGTAAACATTCTGCAAAGTGACTACGCAACATAGCATTCAATCCATTTTTTTGTTTTTTCAACCAAACAAATAACAGAAAAGTGCTTGGGCATCTTTGATCTTTCATTAGTATACAAATACTCATTTCTACGGCCGGTAAACATTGTACTGAGGAACTCAGCCACAGAACTATCTCTATGGAAAACGAATCACGAATTTACTGTAGCTGAGCTGATAACACAGATCATGTCAGCCCACAGTGCCAAGTCCACTTGTGTTCCCGAGGACATGCTGAGGCCTTGTGTTGATAGGCATATCTGACCGAGATAATGTTCAGGTTTTCTTTTCAGACTTCTGTGTCGTCCTTTTCACAGAGAGAGCAAAAGGGTGAAGAAGAGTCCAGATACAGAAATACTATTCCAATGCCATACTTTGTGGGAAAATGACGACAGCAGACACTCTTAAGACATCTCTTCAGTTTTATAGAGGGCCCCCACTGTGACAGGGCAAGCATCCCTGCTGGCTTCTTATCACCTCTACCATAAAAGCACATAGTGCCAGATCAGTGGCAGATCACTAAAAAAAGGCAAATTGAGGGGACAAAAATAGAAAATGTCCTTATATCCATCCCCTTGAACCCATGGCCTCCAGTTGAACCTACCCTCGCCGGGTCAAACAAGAGAACACACCCATTAGCAAGTATTCTCTCCACTACGAAACAATGGTGGCGCATGCCACAAGATCAACTGACTGATGATGAAGCAGTGGAATATTAAGCTAGACTAAGTGGTTTGGAGGGGGAGGGAGGTGCTCATCAACATTTATTAAGAGAGAAACTGGTAACGAGTAAAGTTTGAAGATGTGTGCCACGATCTGCTTCCACTATGTCAAAGGAAAGTCATTTTCTCTGCGCGCCATCACAATGCTATCCCAATGCTATCCCAATGCTAACACAATGCTATCACAATTCTATCACAATGCTATCACAATGCTATCACATTCTCACTGAGGTCTTTTGGGGGACTTTTAGGGCTGGATGCTGAAAGTAAAGGCAATCTGTAGTGAGGGAATGTCTATGTGTTGTGAGTAGGTAAATTCCTCAGTGAAATCCAAACACCCTTAACATTACACTTGTAAACAGGAACAATAATTATAGTCATTAGGATATCAGCACTGGCCATACAACATGAATGTACTCGCAGAATAGCCAAAGTGATGAACTGTCACGCCTTGGTCTTTGTATTTTGTGTTTTCGTTATATATTTGGTCAGGCCAGGGTGTGACAGGGGTTTATGTTATTGTATTTCGTATTGGGGTTTGTAGTATATGGGATCGCGGCTGATTAGGGGTGTTGTATAGGCTTGGCTGCCTGAGGCGGTTCTCAATCAGCAGTCAGGTGATTCTCGTTGCCTCTGATTGGGAACCGTATTTAGGTAGCCTGAGTTTCGCTTTGTCTTTCGTGGGTGATTGTTCCTGTCTCTGTGTAGTGTTCACCAGATAGGCTGTATTAGGTTTCACGTTCCGTTTGTTGTTTTTTGTATTTATAGTTATTTCATGTATCGACACTTTTTTCTTCATTAAAGACATGAGTAACCACCACGCTGCATTTCGGTCTGACTCTCTTTCGACAAACGAAGAACGCCGTTACAGAATCACCCACCACTTACGGACCGAGCGGCGTGGTAACAGGCAGGAAAAGCGAAAGGAGGACGTTATGGACAGCAATGGCATGGAGTATACGACGTGGGAAGAAATCGACAGGTGGGCGGCCGACCCAGAGAGAGTGCAGGAGCCCGCATGGGATTCGCTAGAGCAGTGCGAAGAAGGCTATAGGCGAATGGAGTTGGAGAAACAGACACGGCGGCGCAGAGCGAAACCCGAGAGTCACCCCCAAAAATGTATTGGGGGGGGGCTCAGAGGGAGAGTGGCTGAGTCAGGAGATGGACCTGAGCCAACTCTCCTTGTTTATCGTGAGGAGCCAAGGAGGAGACCAGAACCAGAGCCGGTGTTAGAGGTGAGCGAAGCAGAGACTGTGAAGGAGTTAATGGGGAAAGTGGAGTGGAGAGTAATGAGGGAGTTGCTAGCTTGGTGCTATAGATATCATATTCGTCCGACGGATGGTGTCGGGGATTTGATGGCACCTGAGTTAGCGCTCCATACTCGTCCTGAGGTGCGTGTTAGTCGGCTGGTGAAGTTGGTGCCAGCCTCACGCACCAGGCCTCCTGTGCACATCCCTAGCCTTGCACATCCTGTGCCACCTCCACACTCCGGTCCTCCGGTAGCAGCTCCCCGCACCAGGCTTCCTGTGCGTGTCCTCGCCCCAGTATCACCAGTGCCCGCACCACGCATCAGGCCTACAGTGCGCCTCGCCTCTCCTGCTCTGTCGGAGTCTCCCGCCTGTTCAGCGCAGCCAGCGTTTTCCTCCTCTCCTGCGCTGCCGGAGCCTCCTGCCTGTTTGAAGCAGCCTGAGCTGCCAGTCTGCAGGGTGCTGTCAGTCTGCAAGGAGCTGCCAGTCTGCAGGGAGCTGTCAGTCTGCAAGGAGCTGCCAGTCTGCAAGGAGCTGCCAGTCTGCAAGGAGCTGCCAGTCTGCAAGGAGCTGCCAGTCTGCAAGGAGCTGCCAGTCTGCAAGGAGCTGTCAGCCTGCATGGAGCAGTCAGAGCTGTCAGTCTGCAAGGAGCTGCCAGTCTGCAGGGAGCTGTCAGTCTGCAAGGAGCTGCCAGTCTGCAAGGAGCTGTCAGCCTGCATGGAGCAGTCAGAGCTGTCAGTCTGCATGAAGCAGCCAGAGCTGTCAGTCTGCAAGGAGCTGCCAGTCTGCAAGGAGCTGTCAGCCTGCATGGAGCAGTCAGAGCTGTCAGTCTGCAAGGAGCTGCCAGTCTGCAGGGTGCTGTCAGCCTGCATGGAGCAGTCAGAGCTGTCAGTCTGCATAGAGCAGCTAGATCCGCCAGTCAGCCATGATCTTCTAGGTCTGCCAGTCAACCAGATTCTTCCAGATCAGCCTGTCAAGCAGAATCTTCCAGATCCGCCAGCCAGCCAGGATCTACCGGAGCCTACTACCTACCTGAGCTTCATCTCAGTACTTGGCTTCATCTCAGTACTGGGCTTCCCCTCTGTTCCGGGCTGCCCCTCAGTCCCGGGCTGCCCCTCAGTTCCGGGCTGCCCCTCAGTTCCGGGCTGCCCCTCAAGTCCCGAGCTGCCTCAGTCCCGAGCTGCCCCTCAGTCCCGAGTTGCCCCTCAGTCCCGAGTTGCCCCTCAGTCCCGAGCTGCCCCTCAGTCCCGAGCTGCCCCTCAGTCCCGAGATGCCCCTCAGTCACGAGCTGCTCCTCAGTTCTGTGGGGTTCTGGGTGAGGACTATTAGGCCATGGTCGGCGGCGATGGTGGATTATCCCAGGACGCGAAGGGGAGGAACTATGACATTTATGGAGTGGGGTCCACGTCCCGAGCCGGAGCCGCCACCATGGACAGACTCCCACCCGGACCCTCCCTATGGTTTTGAGGTGCATCCGGGAGTCCGCACCTTGGGGGGGGGGTTCTGTCACGCCTTGGTCTTTGTATTTTGTGTTTTCGTTATATATTTGGTCAGGCCAGGGTGTGACAGGGGTTTATGTTATTGTATTTCGTATTGGGGTTTGTAGTATTTGGGATCGCGGCTGATTAGGGGTGTTGTATAAGGCGGTTCTCAATCAGCAGTCAGGTGATTCTCGTTGCCTCTGATTGGGAACCGTATTTAGGTAGCCTGAGTTTCGCTTTGTCTTTCGTGGGTGATTGTTCCTGTCTCTGTGTAGTGTTCACCAGATAGGCTGTATTAGGTTTCACGTTCCGTTTGTTGTTTTTTGTATTTATAGTTATTTCATGTATCGACACTTTTTTCTTCATTAAAGACATGAGTAACCACCACGCTGCATTTCGGTCCGACTCTCTTTCGACATACGAAGAACGCCGTTACATGAACGAGGTAAATATATGATTGTTTTCCAACAACTACTTTGCTGTGGGTGAGACAAGCCAAGCAGTCTGAGTCTCGTCTGACCTCCTGTTGGTGACCGTCCACTGAACCCTCGGTGACCTCCAGTGACCGCTGACCACATTGGCTGTGCTTCGGTTGAGATGCTCCTCCATCTACAAACACTGAGCGCTGCCAGAGAAGGTCTAATGTTGTAACTAGCTTTGGTGCTGCCTTCGAAATGCTTTTGATATCGCAGAAAATATAAGGACCATAATGGCGTGTGAAGCCCTTGAGGCTGACTGTCAGAAGCACACCGGTGTTGGATAAATGAAAACCTCCGAAGAGACAGATAGATCAACCATCAGATAGAGGAAACCAAAGGTATCTGATTGGAATTTGACTTCCTAATCGGATCTGTAAATATCAACAACTAGTTGAGGAAATGGTCTCCCGAGTGGCGCAGCGGTCTAAGGCACTGCTTCTCAGTGCTAGTGGAGTCACTACAGACCATGGTTTGATTCCAGGCTGTATCACAACCGGCTGTGATTGGGAGTTCCATAGGGCGGCGCACAATTGGCCCAGCGTCGTCTGGGTTTGGCGGGGGTTGGCCGTCATTGTAAATAAGAATTTGTTCTTAACTGACTTGCCTAGTTAAATACAGGTTAAATACAACATTTAATAAAGAGGGACAGTGAATGTAGTAGGTGACAACAGAGGTGTGACAAGTCATATAAGAGTGCAGATTTTATGGCCAATTCATTATCAATGGGTTCACTGTAATAATCCATGTATTATTGATTTAGGATAACAAGTAAGTATACTGATTGATTGCACAACGGTGAATTCATTCCATAAACTAGGAGGTAGGCTTACCAATATTAAATTAATGCAATCATCAGTTGCAACAAAGCAAACAATATGCATATGTAAAATAACAACAATATTGACCATATTCCTTTGCTATAAAGCCACAATCCGTGCTCCCCCCCCCCCCCCCCCCCCCCAGCCAAATAGCAGCCCTGTCACTTGGTTTGCTAGAAAACTGAGGGATCGGGCTGGAGAAATGTAACCACTCTCTAATTATCAATGAAGCTATGGATGCAAGGCCTGACAGTTATATCAACATTATGGTTTGAAACATATTTTGAACTATACATTGTTTACAAAGGCGTTATTTACAAATGGAGTAAAAAAAAGCAACCTTATATTTTGGGTTATAGAGGTGTAATACACTTGCACTGAACGTTTATAAACTATTCTTCAAGATTCAATGGGTATCATTAATTGAAATGACCATAAAAATCAGTAAATATTGCAGACCGCACCTTTAACTTTCACGTGTAGGCCTACATAAATGCTGTTGTGTGTTATTTTTTGTTTAAGCTTGATTTTACTGTGCAGGCTTCTGTATTGAATTTGATGTAGGTCCTATATCTGAAATTATTGTATAATTTGTGTTGATTTGAACTAGATATGACATCAATGACATGTTCAGAAAGATATATGAATAAATGCCATCGAACTACAGCCTCTGGAAAAAAAGATGGTAGCCTGCATACAACATGACCTAAATAAATATGTTTACATTGTCTTTGGATTAAAGATGCAATGATACAGGACTGCACAGGGAACAGTTTAGGCTACAATGTACGAACAATTGACGCAAGGAATAGGCTATATTATAAACAGTGCATCAAAGGTGTGAGAAGAAGATACAACTGGATATATCATGTCAAGTCCCACGTTCAGTCTTTCAAACAAATACTTCGATTTAGTAAAGAGTAAAACAGTTGGCAACTGAGGGATTATTACTTAAACCTTTAAATAGACTAAATAAAAATAAAGCTTCACCTACATTGCGCGACCCGATGAACTTGCCAATCCGTTTCTGTTAGTCCAGTGAAGCATGCGGTTTGAGATGGTTCCTGGAGCATACAAGGACTTGCAGTATAGAAGTCCAGCGTTTCTCCTGGACCAACTGCGAGAAAATCCATATAGTCAAACATGTTTTTCTATACCATTAGTGTAAGGCCGAGTCCTTATCAAGATGCGTCAGGATCTAAAGAAATGGAACAAATGGAACAAATGGAATGCAACTGTCCTTAATTCGCACGCCCAAGTAGAATTCTGTTTTCCCTCTCAGTCAAGCGTATGATGGACATTTTTGTTCAAAGTTTGTAATTGACCAAAATTATATTTTATTAATTTGAGTCGATGCAAAAATATCTACAGCTGTATGCGGGCGCCGAGAGAAGATTTCCATCGATGGATTCATTCAAAAAATATTTGCGTCCATCGCGCGCCGGGGGCACAGCAAAATAGTCCCTGTGAAAACCCGACAAAAACAGAATAGTAGGCTATTTTACATAACAAAGTTTGTTTTGGAGTTCTTAGCTCCCATTTATTGACGAATGGGTTATGTTGTCTCTACACAACCACTTCATACTAGTTATGTCACAGGGACCGATTGAATTACCTAATATATGCGGGTGAACTTTCCATGAACCTTTTTGGCGGCCGCTAACCTGCAAATGACCCAAACACTGTCTGACATCACCAAGTACAATGATTCCCTCACCAGACGAGATAGACGACAATATTTTGTGTGCGCTTGGGTAGAATGTTAGGTAAATGGTAGTAGAAATACAGTGTGCGAGCAAGTTGTATGATTCTGACTTTCTTCATTGATTTCACACGTTTTACTGATTATTGAAATGGCATGTATTTGGGAAGTCTGACACGATAGAATATAATGAAATACAACAGAACAGAATAATATAAAATAGATACTTGGAAAAACACACTTTTCAAAATATAGGCTATCTAGCAACCATGTGCAATCATCTAAGTCTCACCCTGTGAGTAAGTGGAAGCTAGGCTGTCTTTCATATCTGGAAAGTAGGCCTAATAGTAATGAACTAGGCCCTACTCTTTTGTTCCACAGTAAAGCAAATTGCGTAATCTATACTTAAAAATTGAACTAAATGTTTCTGTAAGTGTACATCTTGGGTGGGTGAGATAGATAAGCAGTTCAAAGATTGAATCGTGTTCTAACAAATATTTCAAAGGCTATTCTCTATGCTCTCACATCAGCAGAAAACATGATAAGAAAATGATAGAGCTTTAAGCTAAAGATAGCGATGGAATGAAATAGAAAGGAAAGGTCAGTAGAGGTATGTAGATTCTAATTTGAAATATGTCAAATTCCTCGTCTTTAAGTTAAACCTAAAATAACTAAGCAATCTCAGATAAGGAACCTTAAAGCCCCAGTCTGTAAGATTTACGGTAATTTAAACTGAAGAAGTATACCCCTTGATTTTAAAGAACAGATATGACACGTTAAATACTTCAATGAGTAGTACAACTGCCTTTCCTAGCAAAAAGACTACACACATTTGGCACACCTTTACAATATTATGCATCTCACAGTGTGTGACTTAAAGCTGATTTGTGTTGTTGATTTTAAGAATATATTTTCCCTGAGAATGTGTGGTTTTGTAAGCGAAAAGGTGGTTAAGGCAAATTCAGAACCTGTAACTGTCAGAAAAGGACACTTCAATTGTCTCTTTTGAAGGGACACTCAGAATTCAATAAAATGACAAGAGTCGAAAATAAAACTAATATGGAGGATGTCACAGTATTGGCATTTTGTTATCTAAACTACCGTGTCTCTGGAAAATCAATACTCTTTAGCTTCCATTTTTCTTAATCCATGTCTTCTTCCATTTCTAATTCCTGCCATAAGGAAGACAAATTCACTGAGAGAGAGCATCATAATTAAATCTAGTGCAGGAGAGATAAAGTAGGCCATCAAGATGGGGGGAAAAGGGAGAAAAAAATCTGCGCAGTTTCATCATAACAGCACCAACTGCAGCGTACATCAACTGGAAACGAAACCAAAGAAAATAGGAGTGGGGGATTAACTCAGAAATATCAACTGGAAATTCATATAAACCGGATGGGGGTTGACTGAGAGAACAAATATGAAAAATATTAGAATGTGGGTTTTTTACATTGTAAATACACTTAATAGTTTCCCTCAATGCCACGGGACCATAGCTTCAATGTTAAAGGAGGCTAATTACCCAGTATCTCCCACACTCCAGGGAGGAGGGGTCATTCAGAGGACAGGCATGCAGAGCATTCCTGCAGCCTGCTGGCCCCCACCACCCAGCCCAGGCAGCCTCACTCCCTCTCCCTTTACAGTATCTCTCTTTCTCTCTCGAAGTTTCAACTTTCCCCTTATTTTACCAGGTAAATTGACTGAGAACATATTGTCTTTTACAGCAACAACTGGGCTCCCGAGTGGCGCAGCAGTCTAAGGCACTGCATCTCAGCGCAATGGTGTCACTACAGTCCCTGGTTTGAATCCAGGCTGTAAGACATCCGGCTGTGATTGGGATTCACATAGGGCGGCGCACAATTGGCATAGCGTCATCCGGGTTTGGCCGGGGTAGGCCCTCGTTGTAAATAAGAATTTGTTCTTAACTGACTTGCCTAGTTAAATAAAGGTTCAATTGAAAAGAGAAAAAAAAGCTGGAGAAGAGTTACAGTGGGAGGAGAGGGGATGAATTAGCTAATTGGAAGCTGGGGATGGTTGGGTGGCCATGTTGGTATGAAGACCAGATTGGGAATTTAGCCAGGACACCGGGGTTAACACCACAATTCTTACAATAAGTGCCATGGGATCTGTAGTGACAACAGAGAGTCGGGACACCCGTTCTACATTTGCTACATGCTTAATCATGTGGACAAGTATCCTGCCTATATTGTATTGTGTTTTGGAGAAAATGGTTACTGTTTAACCAAGGTAAATAAAAGCCATTTTTCTCAGTTCCACGCAATGAGCAGTTACTGCCTTTTTGCTTTGTAGGGCAGAAAACATTGATCATTTTTATTATCTACTTAGACCAGAAGTAAGAGGGCCCCCCTACTGGACCTTCAACACCACTTCCAGCAGCGTCTCTCATCCAGAGACAGACTCAGGACCGAACCTGCTTAGCTTCAGAGACCAGCAGTGGGATGCAGGCTGGTATGCTGCTGGTCTGTACTCCCTCGCTTTCCATGGGTACATTTCCATGATACATCCCCGTTCACTCTCTTCCTCTGTAAAAATGTTTCAGCGCCACCGTACCACGGACATGGTACAGGACCTGCTGTCTGTCTGTTGGTCTGGTGGTCATTCAGTCTACCTGTCGGTCTGTGTCTGCGTCTGCCTGTCTGTTCATCTATTCATCACTTTATATATTAAAATGCCATATGTTTCGGTGGCATGTTACCTTCCAATGGATGAGCGTAAAAAAAAAAAATAGCATTCCTTTCTACCAAGATAAGCACTCTCTTCCCACGCATGTGAAATAGCTGTGAAATTTCATCTCAAAGGAGTGCAGTAGTGCCGATTACTAGCAAATCTGCACTGATTAGATAAGGATGCCCTAATATGGGAAGCAGCTTTCCCAACTTTAAGACCATAGTTAGATTGTCACAATGCACTCTCCCCCATTGCTACTCAGAACCCAGTGAAACATTGATACCACAGTAAATTTATTTGTGATGAATCATTTATTATTAGTGAATAAATATGGTCCTGTATATGAACTGTGCCTGTCCTCTTTCTCTTCCCACATTATCCAATACATCTGTTCCAATTAGCCACATAAACTACATCATCAATGAACTCAACTCAGCAAAAAAAGAAACGTCCTCTCACTGTCAACTGCGTTTATTTTCAGCAAACGCAATATGTGTCAATATTTGTATGAACATAACAAGATTCAACAACTGAGACATAAACTGAACATAAATGGGAATAATGTGTCACTGAACAAAAGGGGGGTCAAAATCAAAAGTAACAGTCTGTATCCGGTGTGGCCACCAGCTGCATTAAGTACTGCAGTGCATCTCCTCCTCATGGACTCCATCAGATTTGCCAATTCTTGCTGTGAGATGTTACCCCACTCTTCCACCACGGCAAGTTCCCGGACATTTCTGGGGGGAATGGCCCTAGCCCTCACCCTCCGATCCAACAGGGCCCAGACGTGCTCAATGGGATTGAGATTCGGGCTCTTCGCTGGCCATGGCAAAACACTGACATTGCTGTCTTGCAGGAAATCACGCACAGAACAAGCAGTATGGTTGGTGGCATTGTCATGCTGGAGGGTCATGTCAGGATGAACCTGCAGGAAGGGTACCACATGAGGGAGGAGGATGTCTTCCCTGTAACGCACAGTGTTGAGATTGCCTGCAATGACAACAAGCTCAGTCTGATGATGCTGTGACACAACGCCCCAGACCATGACGGATCCTCCACATCCAAATGTATCCCGCTCCAGAGTACAGGCCTCGATGTAACACTCATTCCTTCGATGATAAACGCGAATCTGACCATCACCTCTGGTGAGACAAAACCGCGACTTGTCAGTGAAGAGCACTTTTTGACTGTCCTGTCTGGTCCAGCGACGGTGGGTTTGTGCCCATAGGCAACGTTGTTGCCAGTGATGTCTGGTGAGGACCTGCCTTTACAACAGGCCTACAAACCCTCAGTCCAGCCTCTCTCAGCCTATTGAGGACAGTCTGAGCACTGATGGAGGGATTGTGCATTCCTGGTGTAACTTGGGCAGTTGTTGTTGCCGTCCTGTAACTGTCCCGCAGGTGTGATGTTCGGATGTACCGATCCTGTGCAGGTGCTGTTACACGTGGTCTGCCACTGCGAGGACGATCAGCTGCCCGTCCTGTCTCCCTTAGACATCTCATAGTACGGACGTTGCAATTTATTGCCCTGGCCACATCTACATTACTCATGCCTCCTTGCAGCATGCCTAAGGCACGTTCACGCAGATGAGCAGGGACCCTGGGCATCTTTTTTAAAATGTTTTTCAGAGTCAGTAGAAAGGCCTCTTTAGTGTCCGAAGTTTTCATAACTGTGACCTTAATTGCCTACCGTCTGTAAGCTGTTAGTGTCTTAACGACTGTTCCACAGGTGCATGTTCATTAATTGTTTATGGTTCATTGAACAATCATGGGAAACTGTTTTTAAACCCTTTACAATGAAGATCTGCAAAGTTATTTTGATGTTTACGAATTATCTTTGAAAGACAGTGTCCTGAAAAGGGACAGAGTTTAGTATGATTGACTAAATATTGGCATGTTATTGCTGTTCAACATCAGACTACATTACACCCATCCCATTCCAAACCCTGGGGAATATCCTTATAGTTTAGTTCTGGAAGGAATGACACTCTTCTCCCCACCCTTAAAAAGGCAAGAATTGGAAAAGAGATACTATGAGTAAAGGCAACATTTTCTTTAATATTAGCGTTGCTTTTTAGCTGTTTACAGCCTGTTGTTAGCCCTCACTCAGCTCATCACATCTTTAAAGAGTTATTTATTGGAGTTATATATCTTTTATACGGGCTGTTACACAAGCAGAAACAGGACGAGAGGGACAAAGTGGCTTTAAAGCTGCCGACGTTCAATCAAACCCTTTTTAAAGGGGGGTTTGATTTTGTATAGGGAAAGTGTCAGGCCTATTAAGAAGCAAACAAAGGAAAACCATCTTCTTGATTGATGTATGGTTGCCATGGTTATTCAAAATGGGGCATATGTGGCCAATGGGGATTGAGGACATCCACACTGTCTCTGTTTTTGGGACCATAACCCTAATCTATATGGAATTAAGACTGGAAGAGGACATTCATCTGCACTTGTCCCATATTTGTAAAAGACACAGTGAAATTCGTCCAGATGTAGGATCTAAATTTGACCAGTATTGCCACAGCAAAACAATCCTGCAGCAACAGGATTTAAACATTTAGTCCATAATGTTGGTTGATAGGGTGGTTAGGCTATTAGCTACCTGAAAAGTGCAATACTGTTAATATAACAGTGTGGTAGTGCAGGTTTTCAGTGAATTTATGTAAATCATGAAGCCCAAGAAAAAGAGTGATCAAATGAAGATCCTACACCAGTACATAGAGGAGTTGCATGGATTATAGCATGGGTCATGTGACACAGAGCAGAGTATTCTAAGGATGTTTACAAAGTGTGTCTGGCACAATTGTTTAATTGAAAATGGCTAAATTGTATTATCATTGTCCAACATTGTAATGAACCAAAAACATAAAAAAATATATATATAAAAATAACTCAAAATACTGAGTATCTTCAAAGCAGCTGTACAAACTACATAATTACATAAACAAATTATTAAATGCAACAGAACACAAGTTAACAACAATTTGCAGATTACACTGAGAAACCACTGCGCACATCAATTTAATATTTTGATTTTGTTACCAAACCTCTGCACACATTTTGCTTGTTTTATGCATACAATGGGATAAACATTATACTCTTACTGTAAAATGAACAATAAAATGAAATGACTTAAATGACACACTAGGACATTCAATCCCAACCACAATCCCGTCAAGTCCCAATACAATGTATCATTTCCATAGTGGAAACCATTCCACAGTTGCTGTTGATTTGACGGAAGTGTTTGTGTATGGCTCTTACCATCATAGCAGACAAAGGATTTTCGATCACTACAGGGCACATCATTCCAGTCTCTGCTATCCCCATTTTCCTCTCTGTCGTTACACAGTGCTGATCGCTATGCTTATTATTCGGTTGACCGGTCCATCAGTTTTGAAACCCTGTATCTTTCTCATCAGTGCTATTAGCCAATGGCCATGTCCAGTTGGTAATGTTATCATACAGTCCTATCCAGGCCAAGTCAGTATAATCAGCCGTAATGTCATTCGGTGGAGTCATATCCTCCATGTTTGACTATGGTGGCCAGGTCAATATACTTCTCTCTGCAGTAGCTCTGTGCTTAGGCCCAGGTCATGGGCAAGTTCACATAGTAATAGTCATAGGGAAGGCATGCGCTGGGATGAATCCTGAAAATGGAGAACTTGTTTGTGATGTATGTTTTCCTGTAGAAAAGCTGCAAACCACAGGAGGGAGGACAGCTCATTACAATGACTGGAATGGAGTGAATGGAATGGTATCAAACACATGGAAACCATTTGTTTGATGAGTTGATACCATTCCATAAATTCCATTCCAGCCATTACTTTGAGCCCGTCCTCCCCAATTAAGGTTCAACCAACCTCCTGTGTAGCAATAAATTAGGGTTCTTCAAGGGTTTTTTGGGAACAGTTGATGGTTCTGTGTGGAACCATACTGACTCAAATAACCATTTGAGCCCTTCAATGGTTATTTGCTTTTCAGAAAAGGGTTATTTCCTCTTTTAGTGATAATTAAAATGTAGAAGCGTCTCATTCAAATATTTTGGGGCGTGGTTTGTTCACAGCTCTTTTTGTGCAATCGTGAGTGAGCGTCATTCCAGTTGATCCAATCTGTTGTTTTATGCTAGTACGTGTTATTTATGGCTATGTCCAGTGATGGTGTCCTGTGAAAGACTCACGTATGGCCTTGTGTCAATTGAGAACAATTGACTAAGCCAGTAGTTCTCAATTCTCTCCTCAGGGACCGGCAGCCTTTCCAGAGCTAGAACATCTGGTTCAACTTGTTAATTAACACAATATTAAAACCTACAGAATTGTTTACAATATAATATGACTATTAACCTAGAATAAAAAACCCTATATGGTTCTACAAAGAACCTTTGAATTTGAGATGGGTTCTATAAAGAACCATTCTCCAAAAAGGTTATATAAATAACCATAAAAAAAGGGTTCTATATAGCCCCAAAATGGGTTAGAACCATAGCGGAACCCTTTTTTGGTGCTATATAGAACCTTTTTTTATGTTTCTTTATTGAACCATAGGAAAGGGTTCTTTATAGCACCATACAGGTTCCATTGAGGATCTGATGAGCATGGTACTTTATAAAACCTTTTAAAAAATCCATATAGAACCAAAAAGTGTTCCCCTGTGGTTACAAGCCAAAGAACTCTTCTTAGGCACATTATAGAACCATTTGTTTTTAGTGTGTAGAAGGTGAGGTGGGGTTACTGCAGGTCAAATCAGGTCAGGGGTAGTCCTGTCCACCAGCCAGCTTTAGCAATTAGCCTGGGGACTGTGGTTTAGTTTAGTTATTCGGACATGCAGTAGCTACATTTCCTGGGGTCCACATAAAACTTACAAATACATGAAAAGTACAGAACTGTTATAGACAAGAACAGCATAAGATATAACTTTTTTTAAGACACCAAGAGACAACAAAAAATACTATTTACACACTATTCATATACACATATATATATTTCTATTCAATACAGTTCAATTAGATCTTTAAAAAGAGGAGAGCTTCTGTCATACAAGAGTTTTTTTAAATCAGATGTTTTGCTTTTTGCAGTAGCCTCTGGTTGCAGAGCATTCCATGATGACATGACTCTATACTTAACTGAGCGAGGCATTGTAACGGCGTTCTTCGTTTGTCGAAAGAGAGTCGGACCGAAATGCAGCGTGGTGGTTACTCATGACTTTAATGAAAAAAGTGACACATGAAATAACTAATAAATACAAAAACAACAAACGGAACGTGAAACTTATTACAGCCTATCTGGTGAAACTACACAGAGACAGGAACAATCACCCACGAAATACAAAGCGAACTCAGGCTACCTAAATACGGTTCCCAATCAGAGGCAACGAGAAGCACCTGACTGCTGATTGAGAACCGCCTCAGGCAGCCAAGCCTATACAACACCCCTAATCAGCCGCGATCCCAAATACTACAAACCCCAATACGAAACACAACACACAAACCCATGTCACACCCTGGCCTGAACAAATATATAACGAAAACACAAAATACTAAGACCAAGGCGTGACAGGCATTAAATCTGTTTTCGGTTTGGGTACCGGTCAGGTGAGGTGAGGAATGAGGATGGGTTGGTGGGGTGTATTATGGAAAAGCGTTCTTCGAAGAGTTCTTAGCAAAGTTCTTAGAAGAGTTAGAATTCTATATAGTGCCAAATAAGGGTTATTTGGTTTGCAACCATAGCAGATCCCTTATTTGTGCTATGTATAACCTTTTTTTTAAAGGTTCTATGAAGAACTTTGTTCATTTAGTACTTAGTAGGATCTCCATTAGCTGCCGCCAAGGCAGCAGCTACTCTTCCTGGGGTCCCAACAGGGTCAAAACACCTAACAAAACACAAAACACAACAACTGCCATAAATAAAACAATACATTACACACATTATTACTCTATTATTATACATTTACAATAAAAAACCCATAATACCACAGAAGAATGTGTGTTAGAGTGTGAGTGCGTGTGTCTCTTCACAGTCCGCGTTGTGCCATGAGGTGTTGTTTTATCTGTTTTTATCGCTCACTTGAATTGCTTGATGTGGAAGAGAGTTCCATGTAGTCACGGCACTATGTAGTACTGTGTGTTTCCCAGAGTCTATTCTGGACTTGGGGGGCTGTGAAGAGACCCCTGGTGGCATGTCTTGTGGGGTATGTATGGGTGTCTGAGCTGTGTGTTAGCTGTTTGAACATGTGCCTTCAACATGTCAATGCCTCTCACAAAGACAAGTAGTGATGCAGTCAATCTGTCCTCTACTTTGAGCCAGGAGAGACTGACATGCATGTTACTGTTATTTATCCCTCCGTGTACATTTAAGGGCCAGCCGGGCTGCTCTTTTCTAGGCTAATTGTATGTAGCTTTGTCCTTCTTTGGGGGCCCTTGACCATACAATATACAATGTTTCCAGATACTTTGAGGTTGTAACATACATTGTTTAAGCCCAATAATGCTAATGCTAGTATTTTTTATTTATTTAAGTATCCCTTTAATTCAACAGTGGTGAGGGGAAACTCTAGGAAAGGCTGTATGTCCATGATCTACCTAGCTAGTGCTGGTCAACTATTCAGGACACCAAACAAAGGAAAAACAAAGGTCAACCAATAGTGGTCTAGAATTTGGTAGACCTTCACACTCAAACTTTTACGCAAAAAATTATATGGCGCCCCTCAGCATTTGCCTTTTGTTTGATCAGACAGTGTTTGTTTAATCTTTATTTTATTAGGTGGGTCAATTAAGTACACATTCATACTTACAATGACAGCCTGAATGACGGTGTGTGTGTGTGGGGAGGGCACAATCCCTGATAATACTATGTGTAAAACAATTATCTGAGCACGCTGAAATGAAATGTGTTATTCTAGGACAGAATTGATGCTCATTGTGTCAGAGTCTGGCCCCCTAGACCACATATACCCCTGGCGACGTGTGTATGAATCCCATCTCAGCCCTTCCTGTCTCGCTAATACATTCTAACTATCACTGTCCATGCAACAATACAAATATTCAATATTTAAAACTAATTGATGCTCATTATTGCTTCTTCAGGGCATTTTAATTTAGTCTTACATCCATTCAAATACAAGCTATAACTTATTCATAAGTCAGCATTTTGTTGAATTGAGTGTACTTTGTACTTACCTTACACTCACGCAGCATCCGTTACACTGGCTGGTGTGATTTTTATTTTACCTTTAAGTAGGCAAGTCAGTTAAGAACAAATTCTTATTTTCAATGACAGCCTAGGAACAGTGGGTTAACTGCCTTGTTCAGGGGCAGAATGAGAGATTTTTACCTTGTCAGCTCGGGGATTCAATCTTGCAACCTTTCAGTTACTAGTTGCTCTAACCACTAGACTACCTGTATAAACCGGCTACAAAGACTCCACTTCTGTCAGTCTCTGGGCAGTTCCTCTGCTGTTGTTTTTGGACATTGTACTTTGTACTACAAAAAACAAAATCAAAATTATTCTTCTGAAATAAACATTTGTACATTTCTATGCTACTGTATTGATATCAGTTTCCAACATGGAAATAGTGGTACGACATAAAAATGTGGACAGCACGCCCTTGTGGAGGAACCTAGTCACTGCATTCCAGGTCCACATTGTGGTTTCAGAGTTGGGTGGTCACTTTAAGTGAGGGTTGTGAGACTCATTCTATGGAGGGCCTAGTGTCTACAGGTTTTTGGTTCTTCCTTTCAATTAAGCCCTAGACAACCAGATGTGTGGAGTTCCTTACTAATTAGTGACCTTAATTCATCAACCAAGGGCTCCCAAGTGGTACTGCATCTCAGTGCAAGAGGCATCACTACAATCCCTGGTTTGAATCCAGGCTGAAACACATCTGGCTGTGATTTGGAGCACAATTGATTGGGTGCACATTTGGCCCAGTGTCATCTGGGTTAGGCTGTCATTGTAAATAAGAATTTGTTCTTAACTGACTTGCCTAGTTAAATAAAGGTCCTTTTTTTTAAGTACAAGGGAGAAGCGAAAAACCCGCAGACACTCGGCTTTCCTTGAAATGAGTTTGACACCTGTGCTTTAGGCCAATAAATTGAACCTGGTTTGTAATATGGAAAATCATTATACAATAACAGTACCCCTACAAATGATATCACAACGTAACTAACCACATACCTACAGTTCTTAATGCTTTACCCCTCATAGATGCTCATCTTAGATCACCAAACCAGTTCAAACATATTGCACACAAAAAACTCAACACCGTAAATAACTTCACTTGTATTTATTTACACTATTCATATATATTTATATGATAGACATAGCATAACTATTCATTACAAACGGCAATCTCGTCAGTAAATGGAGACAAATACAGACTGTTCAACAACAACAACAACAATAGTTGGGAAACTATCAGTTTTAAAGTCAGTGCTGTGCTGAAATGTCAGGAGATAAAGTCCAAACCACCCAGTAACTCCTCACTGTGAGGAAGGTGGGGAATCAGTGAAGGAACACTTCAGTGTCATCGTGTTGCACACATGATGTGGGTCTGTGCTGATGTGTGATTTTGGAGGTTGACAGTCCACAACACAATGTGCAAAGTTGTGTTGCTGAAAAAGTGGACTATCAACAACTCCCCAGAAGGAGGCGTGGCAGTAGCAGCTAACAAAGACATGCAAAAATGAAATATTCAGACAAATGAAATACCCTACACAAAGGACAGTAAACATAAAAATACAGTTGAACAATTCAAAAATAAATAAATGTGTCCTTCCTCGGAGGGTTGGGAGCAAAATGTCAAGTTGTTCACTTAAGGATAGCCAATGCAATTGCGGCAATTATCAGATTCATCAAGCATTCTTTTTGATAGATAGATGTTTACATTGAGTCTTGAGGGCTTTTATCAAACATATTGGGTCGAAAACAGTGACCTTTTGATATTGCGCTTCGAATGAAACATCCAATAGGTAGCATAATCATCACATTCACACTGCTCGTGAGCAATACACTTTGGAATGAAATGGATTTAACAAACAAACCAAGTAGTTCTGCACTTCATCATTTCAAAAAGCTGGTATAGCATTTCTTCATCTTTTTCTTTAAAAATAGAAAGGTGCCTCTAACTTGGTAAAACCACAAGCCCCGCACACACACACACGAGCAATAGCTCAGTTCTCAAGCCCTTTCTTATGACTAGAGTACAGTATCTTCTCTTCTTTGACCTTTGTCCCTATCAACATAGTTCAAAAGAAGAACTTCTCAATACATTCTGGAGAAAAACACTTGAGTTGGTTGACTGCAAACGGTAGGCCCCTAAGTTCTCCCCTGGGTCCTGGTATAGGAGTGGCAGACGAGGCCAGTCCTGGTTTCAAAGTGTGGAAGGAGGGTATTAGGAGTGAGTTTCCCATTACAAGTGCACTTTGAAGGCCAGCAGTTCTTCAGAGTGTATGTTGTTGAGGGAGCGCAGCTCGGGCAGCTTCAGCAGCAGCTTGGTGAATGTGGTAGTCTCATTGGCGTGGTTCTTCATGATCAGACTCTGCAGCGCTCGGATCAGCGTGTCCTGCAGCGCCTCCACTGACTTCAAGTCCTGGATCCCTGAACGATCTGATCACAGAACAGAGCATAAGAACAGTCTGTATCAAACAAGGCTTTAGGTTTCATCGTACACATAAGTATTTTGTGTTATCACCAGTGGCTGAATGGTATGTACAGGACTGCGTTTTAAATGGCACTTTTGACCAAAGTAGTGTACTATATAGGGAATAGGGTGTCATTTTAAACAGGTAAATAATACAGTCAGCCAGCCGGAGGACAGCCAGCCAACCAGTTAGAGGACAGCCAGCCAACCAGTTAGAGGACAGCCAGCCAGCCAACCAGTTAGAGGACAGCCAGCCAACCAGTTAGAGGACAGCCAGCCAACCAGTTAGAGGACAGCCAGCCAACCAGTTAGAGGACAGCCAGCCAACCAGTTAGAGGACAGCTAGCCAACCAGTTAGAGGACAGCCAGCCAACCAGTTAGAGGACAGCCAGCCAACCAGTTAGAGGACAGCCAGCCAACCAGTTAGAGGACAGCCAGCCAACCAGTTAGAGGACAGCCAGCCAACCAGTTAGAGGACAGCCAGCCAACCAGTTAGAGGACAGCCAGACAACCAGTTAGAGGACAGCCAGCCAACCAGTTAGAGGACAGCCAGACAACCAGTTAGAGGACAGCCAGCCAACCAGTTAGAGGACAGCCAGCCAACCAGTTAGAGGACAGCTAGCCAGCTAACCAGAGGACAGCCAGCCAACCAGTCAGCCAGAGAACAGCCAGCCAGCTAACCAGAGGACAGCCAGCCAACCAGAGTACAGCCAGCCAGAATACAGCCAGAGTACAGCCAGAGTACATCCAGAGTACAGCCAGAGTACATCCAGAGTACATCCAGAGTACAGCCAGAGTACATCCAGAGAACAGCCAGAGTACAGAGTACAGCCAGAGTACAGAGTACAGTGATATGAGGACAGTGTGTTTACAATTACAGTGTGTATAAAAGGACACTGTGTTTTACAAGGACACTGTTTACAGGGACACTGTTTACAAGGACACTGTTTACAGGGACACTGTTTTACAAGGACACTGTTTACAGGGACACTGTTTTACAAGGACACTGTTTACAAGGACACTGTTTACAAGGACACCGTTTACATGACACTGTGTTTTACAGGGACACTGTGTTTTACAGGGACACTGTGTTTTACAAGGACACTGTTTACAGGGACACTGTGTTTTACAAGGACACTGTTTACAGGGACACTGTTTACAAGGACACTGTTTACAGGGACACTGTTTACAGGGACACTGTTTTACAAGGACACTGTTTACAAGGACACTGTTTACAAGGACACCGTTTACATGACACTGTGTTTTACAGGGACACTGTGTTTTACAAGGACACTGTTTACAGGGACACTGTGTTTTACAAGGACACTGTTTACAGGGACACTGTGTTTTACAAGGACACTGTGTTTTACAAGGACACCGTTTACAGGGACACTGTGTTTTACAGGGACACTGTGTTTTACAGGGACACTGTGTTTTACAAGGACACTGTTTACAAGGACACCGTTTACAGGGACACTGTGTTTTACAGGGACACTGTGTTTTACAAGGACACTGTTTACAGGGACACTGTGTTTTACAAGGACACTGTTTACAGGGACACTGTGTTTTACAAGGACACTGTTTACAGGGACAGTGTTATTTACCGGCGGAAACGAGGACGACGGCAATGAAGAGGCTCATCTCATCCTTGTCCAGCTGCAGAGCGGCCAGCTTCTCGCTGAAGTCACACATGGAGGTGAGCAGCTCCCCGGCCCGCAGCAGCTCCAAGCTGTAACACTTCCCCGTCAGGAAGGTCACGGTGCGCTCGGACACATCAAACAATGAAGCAAAGCGCACCATAAGCACCTGGAGAGAGAGAGGTGGGAGAGAGGGTGTGTTAGAACGGGGGTTTATGGTGACTGGCACTATGGTGACTGGCACTATGGTGACTGGCACTGTGGTGACTGGCACTTTGGTGACTGGCAGAATTTAAGTGTGATAATGCCCACCTAACTCGGTTAGAGAGAGTTCAATGTTGAGTAAAAATACACTGATACTCTACCATAACATATCTACAGACTATAATGTATTTAGCCAATTCAACACTCAGAGTTAAGAAGAGTGCAATGTTCAGTTGGAACACGACAGCCAGAGTTGGGAAAGATCTATTTTTGGTGTCAGAGAGTCCAGGGATTCTTACCTCAAACGTTCCGTTTTTGAGCAGGCTGACTTGGTCGTACTCGGGGAGGTCTCGGAAGCCCGGGATCCTCTTGGCAAACCCCACAACCTCGCGCACGGCCGGGATGAAACTCCGGGAGAACTCCTCCCAGATCTCCTGGCTGCGCTGGCTGGGGTCCACATAGAGACTAGGAATGACCTGGGGTGACAAGAGTCGAGAACAGGGCCCTCAGTTGTGGAAAGCAGGACACAGGAGCGTTAACGCAGAAGAAACTAAATGGGGGGATTTAGAGGATAGGCCTTTTTAGGTATTTCCCATGTGTGCTTTAGGCATGGTTATGGGGTAATTTCAGGTGTGCAGTATACAATGCATTTCTACTGTAACATTTTGTAAAGAGACCCTAATCTCCTCAATGTTTCAACGAAGGCTAATTAAATGATAAAAGGACACACACCAAGTTTGTCTTGTGGTCCTGTAGGCTGTATGATGGTCCACTGTAACCATTGGAGACAGTCTGTACGTTGTGCATTGTGTTGTCGCTCCTGTGATGGAGGCTGCAGGAGTCTTCTGGCATGCCACCACTGGGGGGCGCCGTTTAGCTGCGCAGGCTGCTGCTGGTAAACAACTCTTTCTTCCCGGTAGGGAACGTTGGTGACGTGTTGATGACTGTTGCAACTAGGCTGGTAGCCCCTGGCATCGTCGTTGCAGCGGTTCCAGCTCTCCTGCAGTTCCTCCATGCGGCTGTCTCTCCTGTCTTTTACAGTTTCCCCGGCGACCTGCGAAGGTGACTCCTCCGCTTCCTCTTTGATGGCCTGTTGCTGCTCACGGCGGTACGTGAATGTGCCCTGGTGACACACCCTGGAAGGAGGAACCTCGTCATCACCGCTATCCGACGAACAGGAAGAGGCGGAGCTAGAGCTGGTCTCCAGGGAGTCTTGAACGGAACAGGGTGAGGAAGGGTTGGAGCCTGATGAAGACGAGATAGATGAGGAAGAAGAGGCAGAGGAAGAGGAGCTGCCGTCATTGGGGAGCCCTTCCATGGGGCAGGGTGGACTCTGGGTGCCGTGGAGCATACTGCGGAGCTGGCTGTTGTTGTTCATCATCATGTTGTTCATGGCGTTCTGCATCTCCAGCAGCATGCGCTGCTTCTCTCTCTTTGGGATGCGGCCAAACCTAACAGCTGGAGAAGGAAATCAAATAACACACATTAGTACATAAATCACTAATAAGGGCTGAAATATCCCTACAGTCAGTCAATCCATCAAACTTGTAAAAGGAAACCCCTCACCCCCATGAACCATTGTATTTCCGTTTGGGAAAAAATCTGTTATTATTTACATGTACATTTAAAAGTGGAGACTCACAGTCTCTAGACATGCCCACAGCCAGACACTTCTTGAAGCGGCACTGCTGACAGCGGTTCCTGTTGATCCTTATGACAGTGCAGTTCTCCATCTTCAGGCACTTCTTATACCGGATGCTATGCTGGATGCTCCTCCTGAAGAAACCCTGAGAACAATCACAGAAAACATTGTTTGTGCGCGGTTATTACCAAGTTAAAACGCGAATGACACAGAGCTATTGAATAACATGAATGAAACCTTGGACTGGCCATGTGGCATTCCATGAGAAGCAGTCAGGACTAGTCTTACCTTACAGCCCTCGCAGGCGTGGACGCCATAGTGGAACCCTGAGGCCACGTCACCGCACACCTTACACAACAACACCATGCCGTTGATCTCTGTAAGGAGAAGCGCACAGCAATGTTACTACTAATTCACACCTCTCTAACAAATGTACTGGTCCACCTGTACATGATAATGACTCATGTAGACTTGAGAATACGAAATGCACCTATTACCTGGATTAGTGTGGCAACTCATACAATGCATTTCCTATCCTTTGCCATTCTGAACATATCTAGTATCCTTTGCCATACTGAATGTATTTCCAGGACTGAAATACACTCACTGGTGATGCTGCTCTTGGCGGAGGTAGATCGCCCAGTCTTCTCTGTGCCTTGGCTACGTGGGTGCTTGGCTGTTGTAGTGCGGGCGATGTCCACCATGATTCCTACTGCCCGGCTTGGCAGTGAGGGATGAGGCGGAGAGGAGCACAGGTAGCTGCTGCTGCAACTGTCACTCAAACAGGACTCCGGGCTGGAGGCGGAGCCAGAAGAGATGTAAGTTATTACACCACCTGAGGGGAGAAGGAAAAAAACACAAAAGGTTATTGGAATATAAATCAAATATATGTCATATCAAAAACATAATATTGAAGTCGAAATATTTTGTAACAACTAAGAGAGACACAAATTATTATTATAAGTTTTTACCCCATTGTATGTCAGAGTAAGGTTATAATAGTGATGGAAACTATTTCAAAAGGTAAATAATAAACCATAAAACATCTGCCTGATTACCTTTGCCACTCCCAATATAGAGCCGGACCGTTTCCCCCCTTCGTTCATTTGTCCTGTTGTTTGACCTGTTTTTCTTTGTGTGTGTTTAAAATTTTTTGACCCCTTTTTCTCCCCAATTTCGTGGTATCCAATTGTTTAGTAGCTACTATCTTGTCTCATCGCTACAACTCCCGTACGGGCTCGGGAGAGACGAAGGTTGAAAGTCATGCGTCCTCCGATACACAACACAACCAAGCCGCACCGCTTCTTAACACAGCGCGCATCCAACCCGGAACCCAGTCGCACCAATGTGTCGGAGGAAACACTGTGCACCTGGCATCCTTGGTTAGCGCGCACTACGCCCGGCCCGCCACAGGAGTCACTGGTGCGCGATGAGACAAGGATATCCCTACCGGCCAAACCCTCCCTAACCCGGACAACGCTAGGCCAATTGTGTGTCGCCCCACGGACCACCTGGGCGCGAACCCAGAGTCTCTGGTGGCACAGCTAGCGCTGCAGTACAGAGCCCTTAACCACTGCGCCACCCGGGAGACTTGACCTGTTTTTACTACCTCATGCCTGGCGATACAATAACACCACTGTTACATAACAAGCTGGCTCTATGGGTGTTTATCCTAAATAGTACAGCAAAGCCTGCAGTCCCAGCCAGGGTCATGCATGTCACCATTATAGTTTTTTTTTTTTTTTTACAAAAACACAAATAATCACAAAAAGACTTTATTTAAAGATGTTTGGGCACAGGGTGACAAAGTGTGTTACATGACACACAGAAACCTAATCAAAATCGCAAATATCTTCCATTTGACCTAAATGACTTAACCCTTAATTATTTTGTGGGGGAAAAAATATTTCGCCCAATTTCTTTGGGAGCTTGGGGGTCCCTATTAATATATCCATCATAAAATGTGTCTAGTTTTCTATAGTACATATGATAAGTGGAATAAGGAAAAGAAGCAATATATGAATTGGAACAGGTTTTATTTAGACAAACATCAACCACAAATAGTTCCAACAAATCACAATTAGAAGCTTTATAGTCAAAACATCAAGAATCAAATAAACAAACTACAACTAACACCTCATGTATAAATGTTTCTCACATTTCCTATAAACCAATATCCAAATGACTGTGTGTATGTGGTGTATATGTGTGTGTTTGGAGGGTATAGCCTATATGTGCGAGTGTGTGTGTGTTTCAGTGTTTCTGAATGTGTATTTGTGTGGGTTAATGTTTGAATCAGTGTTTCTCTTTTTGACAAAGCACACTCTGGTTTTCCAATTATGTGTGGAACCTCAGGAAGAAGTTGCTGGTGGATGTGAAACAGAGGTGGACATCACAATTCTGGCACTTGGATTTTGGTGTACCTGTGTACCCTGGTACCTTGCGTCTCCCCTTCTCTTCAGCCATAATCATCTAAGTGGGCCGTGGCATCCAGGTGCACATCAGGGACTGGAATTGGAGCAGCGGGCCCTTTTCTCCTCTTCTCCTCATACTCACCAGCAATTGTGGAACTGGGACGACCTTTCTTGCGCTCCAGACTATTTTCACTTTTGCATAGGCCTTCAGCGATGTATAACTTGAAGGTATACAACTTCATTTGTTCCTTCTTTCTCATGCCAGTGCCCTTACAATCTCTTCAGTAGAGCAGCCAGGTGGTCACGATGATCATATCCAGGAAGTGGAACACCAGCCTGTCGTACCACCTCCTTGATCTGATTTTGTTCTGGTACAGTGCAATCAGTGAGTCAAGCAGATCCATCCCACCCCACCCATATTAAGGGGACTTAGGTGATCATCTTTCGCTTGAGATCCCACCTGTCAACCTCAGGGATTTTTTGATGGCCTCCCATCTATTCAGTATCATGGTGTCAGCTACTTGGGACACTCGGCAGGCTATGTTCCAAAACATGCGGGTGCCTTGTAAACCAAACAACGACATGTACACCATAATACCCAGGAACTGCTCCAATTCTTTTGTTGTGAGGTTAAGGGGCTTGTTTGCGTTACATTGTACCGTATATAGATTTGATTGCCCTACAATAACTTCCAGAATGTCTTCAGAGAAAACCTGCATGAAGTACTGGAGGGGGGACATGATATCATCAGATCTTGAAAGCAGGCCCTGCCATTCTGGGTAAGCATTGAAGTATGCATTGTGGGGTGTTCTCCACCGGGGTAGGCGTGGAACATCAACCTCTGCTACATCTTCATCCTCAGACTCAGTCTCATTGTCAACAGACAGGCATTCTCCTTTAAAAAAGAAATCAGGAAGCACAGATTTGAATGTGTCATATACCCTTCTTCATCCACTGACACGCATGCAAACACACACACATTACTTTGCTGACTGACCCCTAACTGATCCCTGACCTCCTAACTGTCTCGGGGATCCACTCTTCCTGACTCTCAAGCTCACTGTCCTCACTGTCAGAGGGAATGACCCTAACTGCTCGATGATGTTCCTTCCACCCATAAAATGTTGCTGTGTCCATTTCCTGGAAATATCAGTAGATAGTAAAGTAAAAACATTGACTATGGTCATAATTATGCATCTGAGCACATCTCCACACTTTAGCATGTTATTGCCTGAACAAAGGTGGTCTAACTGCACAACGTTGCCCTGAGGCAACGAACCAAAAAACTGTTTTAGTATATAAATAAAAACAAAATAAGTATTTAAACAATCAAACATACTTCTTTACATACTCATGCACATCATTTTTTTAAATATAAAGTTATTTCAATTTAAACATGTTAAAAGTGACTTTATCTTACCAATTGGTGGCACTGCGTCCCATGCGGCTTTGCTTCCTGAAAAGACTGCTACACCCCCAGACAAAAGGCCACACTCACTTCAGTCCCTCATTTCATTGGACACAGACATGTCAGTGTCTTGACATGTCATGTCATGTCATGTCATTGGACACAGACAAAAAGGTAGTTTGTTGCCTTAGGGCAACACCATGCCATAGAGGGTTAATGGTGTACCATCAAAACATGACACTACAGTGTAATGTGAAAACGAATGCGTTTCTATAAACATTTGTATGCACTTATGTTACAAATGTAATCATTTGTAACATTTATTTGGGGGTTGGGTTTCCCAGTTCTTCTATAAAATATTATATTGAATAACACTGCCCTCTACAAAGCAAAAGAGCAGTAACTGGACATTCGGTCAAAAATGTGTTGACATTTATGATACATTAAATGCATGATTTATCATGTGGACAAAATGTGTTTCAGATAAAATGTCATGTTTGCAGTGGCTGGTAAAAGTTAGTGGAACCAAAGAAAAAAGCAGTAAATGTAATCGCTCACCTCAGTTACTGCTTTTTAATTATTATTTTTGAACCTTGAATCACTAAGCTTTGGGCTGTAGTTACTATGGTTTACCAATTTATTGTTGTTTGTTGAAACAAGTATCAAACCATATGACACTGACAACCACATACAAATACATGTACGAACACAAGTTTGCATTGTAAAAAGAATCGTCATTTCAGTGGGTGTACCAAACCAGAAGGCGGTAACTGCCAGATAATGCCAGAGGTCAGGGTCAATATGAATACAAAATAAACTGGGAAAAAAGACAACATTTAACATCTCCAATGATCTGACTACAATTCATTTGGCTCCACAATTAAAAAACACTGAAGTAATTTTTCTACATTTCCATTTATGAGCAGTTACTGCTCTTTTGCTTGACAGGGCACAAAAATATATTGTATTTTAGTTTCTGGCAAAATCAAAGTTATTCTTGTAGTCATTGGTGTTAAATAACATTATTACATAAGAATGTAGACATTAAACCAAATGCTTAAATATGGGCTAAATAAGACAAACTAGGAAAATAATACACATGCTGCTTGGTGTACTGTCACAAAAATCAACATATATATTATACTATACTATGTAGCCCTAAATGTAGTTAATGGTCTCGAAGACCTGGCCATGATTACCTAACCAGCTACGACTATTCTCTTCCAAAACCCACCCACATGTGGAGCTGTCAGGTCTAAGAGATTAAATCTAGGTCACCAAAACAGCCTCCTTCAGTCTCACGTGGACCTGCATGCCGCCGGCGAGCTTGGACTAAGTGCAGATTCATGCACTGCATGCGTCACAGCCTCTTCTCGACCAATGAGCAGTGAGAGTCGAGGAGCATCGGCACATGGCTAGGCAGCTTGGTCCATGTGAGGTGAAGCAAAGTAGAACATTGTAGTGTCAAAACAAAAACGTAGCACAGTGGCATTCCTAACCCATATACATGGCTTGGCAATAAGCAGACCACAAAAGCTAAATAATCCATTGGAAGGTTTCTAATTGTGGTCCACATATAACGTATAAAAAGCACACAACTAAATAAAATGTGGACAGATAAATCAGATTTCACAAGCTTTTTTCTAGAACAGATTCTTAGAACGACACATTGATTCTAGACAGCAACAGTAACACTATATTTGTAACAAAGTAACACATTTGCAAACAAGTAACTGATCAATGTAGCGAGAGGTGGACACTTTCAATTACATGTAACATTATAATAGCACGGATAATAAAGCCGGTCTTACCAGTCTTGATTGATCCCATGTCTGCAGGCGCCTCGATTCCGTGAATATTTGGAGAAAGCAACCTATGCTGACTAAATGTCATGTCAATAACTCGCCAGTTTGACTTTAAGGATTGCAAAGTTCTATTGTCCTTAGTAGCACAGTGGTTACACTGTAACAAACTCAAATTAAAAGCGTTGATCATCTAAAGCTCAACACTATCTTATTTCAGTCTCAACTACATTTCTGTAGTAAATATTGGTAGCATGAATATAATTATCTGCACTCTCATGTCAGTATCCTGAACAAAATAAGTTCCGGTCTTCTTTCAGTCAAAATTCCCGAGACTTTTATGCGGCATCTAATACAACCGGAATAGTTTTTGTACATTTAAAGATATGTAACAAGATGAAAAACGCTGGACGAACTCCCTTGTTGAACGACTCTTCTGTACTCAATGTTCTAAAGTGCGTTAACCATGTGACCCAGTTGTCAGCCACTCCCACTTGCCTGGGCGCTTGAGTCACTTTAACCCAGTGACACACTTTTACAGACCAGAGGCAGAGTTAAAGGCTCAGTGCACACAAAAACGTGAATTCTCTGTGTTATACACACAAACACTATATATCCACACTATGAGCTTGGAATAATACTATGAAAATGATAATGCCCTTTAGTGTAAGAGCTGTTTGAAAAGACCACCTGACATTTCAGCCTGTTTTGGTGGGATGGAGTTTTGGCCTGCCTGGTGACAACACCAGGCTGCAAATGAGTTCATATACAAATAAGAGTTCCAAACCTCTCTGTCAATAACTAGTTTTCATCTCCCCACTCAGACCACTCCCAAACAGTCCTAGCAAAATTACTGCTTGAGAAATTGCTATTTTCTGAGAAGTTAATTGTTTTTTCCATTAAAATGGAAAAACAATCACACTAAGATACTTAATTGTTACCAAGAAATGATTTGATAGAGATAAAGGTCCAATGCAGCCATTATTTGGTTAACACAATGATAAACATAATCGGGACTGCTCCAAGCCAATCTCTGGGCTGCTCTCACGTTGACTGCCTCACGTAACGTGAATCCATAGGCAGCGCATTGTGATGATCCATCCTCCATTGGATAACATCGAGGTGGTACAGAAGGAATGCAACATATGTATAGTTCAGAAATAGAACTCAAAAACTACAAACTCCTAATGGTACATAGGGGTACTACTATTATTAATGTCAATAATAAAGAATATGCTAGAAAGCTTTGTGTCCCTACTGGAAAGTTACACAATCTGTTTGCATACAAATTGAGCACTGATGTCATCAACATTCAAAAGCCTGTATCATTCCTATCATGTACCTACTGCTCTAGTAAAGTCACACAGTGCAGGTAAAAGTCTGTCAACATCAAATGCCAGATGTATTTTGACAGGCAAGAGTTAGTTTGATTAAAAGTAATCTGGCTAATACTACTGACGAGTGAGTGTACTTGGACTATAAATGACTGTCTAGGGTCCATGTGAGATGGAAATAGATATGTTGTTATTATTGGATTGACCTGCATAAGTGGCAAATATTTTGGTAAAAGTATTGTTTTTATGTATATTCATGCAGCTTAAAATCATTGTTCAACCGAGCATCTAAAACATTGTACAACAGAGTGCGCTTCTAAAATGCTTACGTCCATTTTCAACAAAAATAATAAATACAAAACCAAGAGATATTGCCATACCAGTTATTCATTTCATGGTTTAAACCTCAGGGCCCAAAGTTACTGTAGTTTAATTCAAATAATTTCACGTCCATTTAGAACAGCTGTTCTTTAGGAAGGGTAAAACAGCCACTTATTGGACTGCTGCAAAGCCACATTGGCATGTTGTACATACAGTGCATTCGGAAAGTATTCAGACCATTGTATCCAAATTGTTACGTTATTAAAGCCTTATTATCCTTATACATCTACACACAATACCCCATAATGACAAAGCGAAAACAGGTTGTTTGAAATTTTTGCAAATTTATACAAAATAAAATGTATCCTGTTTCCATTGATCATCCTTGATATATTTCTACAACCTGGGAGTCCACCTGTGGTAAATTCAATTGATTGGACATGATTTGGAAATTTCATATTTGGCACATACCGGTCTATATAAAAGGTCCCACAGATGATGGTGCATGTCAGAACAAAAACCAAGCCATGAGGTCGAAGGAATTGTCTGCAGAGCTCCGAGACTGGATTGTGTCAAGGCACAGATCTGGGGAAGGGTACCAAATAATGTCTGCAGCATTGAAGGTCCCTAAGAACACAGTGGCCTCCATCATTCTTAAATGGAAGAAGTTTGGAACCCCCAAGACTCTTCCTAGAACTGTCCGTCCAGTCAAACTGAGCAATCTGGGGAGAAGGGCCTTGGTCAGGGAGGTGACCAATAACCCGATGGTCACTGGCAGAGCTCCAGAGTTCCTCTGTGGAGATGGGAGAACCTTCCAGAAGAACAACCATCTCTGCAGCATTCCACCAATAAGGCCTTTGTGGTAGAGTGGCCAGACAGAAACAACTCCTCAGTAAAAGGCACATGGGAGCCCGCATGGAGTATGCCAAAAGGCCCCTAAAGGACTCTCAGACCATGACAAACAAGATTATCTGGTCTGATGAAACCAAGATTGAACTCTTTGGCCTGAATGCCAAGCGTCACGTCTGGAGGACACCTGGCACTATCCCTACAGTGAAGCATGGTGGTGGTAGCATCATGCTGTGGGGATGTTTTTCAGTGGCAAGGACTGGGAGACTAGTCAGGATGAGGGAAATATGAGCGGCACAAAGTACAGAGAGATCCTTGATGAAAACCTGCTCAGGTCCTCAGACTGGGGTGAAGGTTCCCCTAACAGGACAACGACCCTAAGCAAGTCAAGACAATGCAGGAGTGGCTTTGGGACAAGTCTCCGAATGTCATTGAGTTGCCTAGCCAGAGCCCGGACTTGAACCTGATAGAACATCTCTAGAGAGACCTGAAAATAGCTGTGTAGCGATGCTCCCCATCCAACCTGATAGAGCTTGAGAGGATCTGCAGTGAAGGATGGGAGAAACTCCCCCAAAACATGTGCCAAGCTTGTAGCGTCATACCCAAGATTCAAGGCTGTAATTACTGTCAAAAGTGCTTCAACAAAGTACCTAGTAAAGAGTCTGAATAATGATATAAATGTGAGTTATTGTTTTTCATAAGGTTTAAATATTTTTTATATAAAACTGTTTTTGCTTTAACAATATGGGGTATTAAATGTAGATTGACGGGACACACACACACACACACACACAATGTAATCCCTTTTAGAATAAGGCTGTAACGTAACAAAATGTGGAAAAAGTTAAGGGGTCTGAATACTTCTTGAATACACTGCAGTAGAGGCAATTTATCACTATTCCTTCATCTGACCATAACCAAGCACACTCGGTATGTATATGAGCTTGCACTGTTCCTTTAGCACCAAATTCCATTGGCTTTTCAAGTGAGAGATTACCATGTTATTTTGCAATAACTAAATGCTATTAAAAGTAAGACATGGACAACATAACTGTGTAAAGGAGTACTTAGATTTCGTGGCTATTGTGGTACAACTGTACTGTAGTTCCATATTAAAAGGTGAAATCCATGCTTTAAATGGCACTGTTTCTGCATTTCATTTGAGGGACAGCCTACTATATTTCAGGAGATTAGCAATAGGCTAAGCAGTGGAGTATCCTACGGAGAGTAATAAAATATATGACATTACATATAGTTTCATTGTTTTTCTTTATTTCCATATCTGCACAGATAACTTAATCAGGAACCAAAAAATATACCAGACAATAAAGTACTAAAATTCTGAAATAGAAATCCCCCCCACACGGCTGTGCTCTATGGGCCTATGTGGCGTACCGCTTCGTCCACTGTTTGGCTGTTCTGTCATGCTCGGCTCTGTTTGTCGTGTACTGGGTGGCTATGCTTCCAACCAGGGGATCAGCTGAAAGTGAAAATCAACATGAGGGAAATAACAGTTAGAGGGTGGTGAATCTTGAAACAATTACTTTGCTCCAAGTGATGAATTATAAGCATTTTATAACTACTTATACATGCAATATAAGGCATTATGTGTGGGCCTCAAAGTGATACCCATAACTTTTTAAAAAAGTAATCCATATCTGAGCACAAAATGACACCAAAGAAATGGACAGGTATTTGCTATTTACCATGTTACCTGCAGATTCAATTGGACCCTTCTCGAGAGTCAGGAATACTCATATTTGTTCTGGTATCATATTTCCAGCCTAGGACAGATGCAGATCTGAAGAGAAACAAGTAAAAGGGGACAAGGAAGCCAATTAGGCTCCCTGATGGATATCTTACCTGGGTTACAGTCTGTGAGCAGAGAGCAGATGGACAGCAGCACCTTGGAGATGGTGAGGGCGGGGCTCCAGTTGTCCTTCAGGATGTCCAGACAGATCACCCCCTGACTGTTGATGTTACAGTGGTAGATCCTTGTCCGAAATGTTACCTTGAGGAAAAACAAAAGTAGAAAACATACATGCCATGTGCATATTAAACATAATAACAAGGCTAGAGACTCCAGATCAAAATCTATACAGAACAAAAATATAAAACGCAACATGTAAAGTGTTGGTCCCATGTTTCATGAGGTGAAATAAAAGATCCCACACATTTTCCATATGGACAAACAGCTTATTTTGTGCACAAATTGCTTTTCATCCCTGTTAATGAGCATTACTCCTTTGTCAAGATAATCAATCCACCTGACAGGTGTGGCATATCAAGAAGCTGATTGAACAGCATGATCATTACACAGGCGCACCTTCTGCTGGGGACAATAAAGGACCACTCTAAAATGTGCAGTTGTCACAACACCACAAATACATTTTGAGGGAGTGTGCAGAGCATTAAATGTTCATTTTTCTACCATAAACTGCCTCCAATGTCATTTTAGAGAACTTGGCAGTATGTCCAACTGGCCTCACAACCGCAGACCACATGTAACCATGCCAGCCCAGGGCCTCCACATCCTGCCTCTTAAATTCTTTTTTTTTTAACTACGCAAGTCAGTTAAGAACAAATTCTTATTTACAATGACAGCCTACACCGGCCAAACCCAGACGACGCTGGGCCAATTGTGCGCCACCCTATGGGACTCCCAATCACGGCCGGTTGTGATACAGCCTGGATTCGAACCAGGCTGTCTATAGGGACGCCTCTAGCACTGAGACGCAGTGCCTTAGACCGCTGCGCCACTCGGGAGCCCTGCGGGATTGTTTGAGACCAGCCACCATGACAGCTGATGAAACAGAAGAATTTCTGTCTCTAATAAAGCCCTTTGTGGGGAAAAACCTATTCTGATTGGCTGCGCCCCTGCCCAGTCATGTGAAATTCATAGATGAAGGCCTAATGATTTTTATTTCAATTGACTGATTTCCTTATATGAACTGTAACTCAATAAAATCATTGAAGTTGTTGCATGCTGCGTTTATATTTTTATTCAGTATAGTTATTTATTAAAGTGGATCAACATTTATTGGGGCAAAAGACAATACATGTAGGGCCGGAATGATACCAGTATCACAATACTTGTTAGTATTGTGGCAAGGACACAAAACAAAGCAGATTTTACTTCTTTAGCAAAATAGCTCTAATGTTAGAAACAAACATCATTTCGTTGTTATCCAGTCACATTTATTTTCCAAGCTACATCACAATTTTTTTACATACAGCAGGATTATTCGTCATATTTTTGTTTGTAATCATGATATTACGATCTTGTCTCATCGCTGCTACTCCCCAACGGGCTCAGGAGAGGCGAAGGTCAAATCATGCGTCCTCCAAAACATGACCAACCAAACCTTGCTTCTTAACACCCGCCTACTTAACCGGGAAGCCAGCTGCACCAATGTGTCGGAAGGAAACACAGTTCAACTTACGACCGAAGTCAGCCTGCAGGCGCACTGCCCACCACAAGGAGTCACTAGAGCACGATGAGCCAAGTAAAACCCCCCCTTGCCGATCCCTCCCCAACCCAGACAACGATGGGCCAATTGTGCGCCGCCCTATGGGACTCCTGGTCCTGGCCAGTTGTGACACAGCCTGGGAACCAAACACTGAGATGCAGTGCCTTAGACCGCTGCGCCATTCGGGAGGCTCTATACAACAGGCTTTAAAGGACCAAAGAGTTTGGTCTACTTCGTGTTTTCATTTTTGCAATTTTTTTCAAAATTGCGATACTGGTATCGTCCTGGACTTAATTCAAGCGTCAACTACTGAGGAGCAATATGGGACTAACCAATATTCACGTAATCATTTAAACACACAAGGCAGAAAATATCTAACTGTGAAAGAAAATCACATCCATAGACTGTTCTGGCACCCAAGTGGAGGTGTCAAATGCCCTCTGTTGGTTAATGAGAGTACTTCCACATGTTAACAGGGAAAACCTGTCAAACCGCAGGGATGGTAAGTACTGTAGATATGCTGCCTGCTGTCTTCTAGAAACGGGAGGAAATTCAGTCATCCTCATTTCACCATTCTTAAAGAGAAATTCCATATTGTAATGAAATGATCAAATGTGACAAAACAATCCAAATATAATAGAATTTCATTTTAGCAAATTTTTATGAAACGTTTGGATTTGTTTTTAGCACATGGAATTAAACTTAGCTCACTAGTTAACTTTTCCGTTCTAACTAGCCAAGCTACAAGCTATGTTTCAAATGGTCTATTTAGTTTGTGTTGCTGTTGTGTATCAAATTGCATAGGCTAACTGTCTCTCCTCCTTCTCTGGAAATGTCCCGACTCGCACACACACAATACGCACAAACAGATGCACACATGTAAATAGCTCTCTAGCATCTGGAAAGTGAGTCTCGTTTTTTTGTTTTCTTTTTTTGCTGTGGCGGCAACAATTTAGCAGCAGCGTAATATAACAGAAACACTGTAAGTAAGTAGTGACTGGAAGCTGACGATTGCCTAGTACCTTGGGTGGTTTGAAGGGATAGTCGGGTGTGAAGGCGATGTCCAGGAAAAAGACCCCTCCCTCGTAAACAGAGCCCGGTGGTCCCAGGATGGTTGACCTCCACTCATAGATGTTGTCTCCTTTGGGACCAGCGCTGGTATTAAATAAGAAAGTTACAGATTATTTTAAACTATTAGCCTGGTCACAGATCTGTAAGTGCTATAGCCCACTCCTTTGTCGTTACCCACCAGGTAAACCAAAGGAGAACAGTCTCCCTAATTGGTGTAAACCAGACAACGTTCTTTGTTATTGTTATGGCTCAGGTCACTCATGTGTGTATACTTTGTCTCATTGCCACAAGGGACATAACTTAAAGCTGCAAATCAGCAGTTGCAAAAATGACAAAGCATTCTCCCTACCCGTTTATGTAAAAAGCTAAAAGGGCTAGAGAAATGTAACCACTCAAATTCAGAGTGGATGCTGAGACTGACCATACAAGAGTTCAAAATTATAGTTTTAACAATCACTATATATCCCCAAAACATGGTTAACATTTACTTTGTTTACAACCATTGGAGTGAAACAACCGTATATATTTTGGGTTCTGATGGGGTACAACAGTTGAACTAAGCTGATAAGGTTATAGAATAAGTTATGGGTACATGTAATTAATTCAGAAGTCCCAAAATGGATGAATCGATTGTCCCTTTAAACTACTGCACCTGCAAAAAAAACGTGTCTGTCAAACTGTTTAGAGCCTATTATCCCTTAGGGTTACACTCGCTTGGTGACCACACAGCTTTATATTGCTTGAGAGAACAGTCCATTTCCCTCAAGCGTCAAAGAAGAAGCCTCCATTCACAACCAATCCCTGATGACGTGCCTCTGTATCATGACCCATATTGATTTCCTCAGAGCAGATCAGCCTTTATCCTTGGTACATGCTGAACATGTAGTGGGAATTATCTAGGGAGTGATGACTACAAGGCTGATCCAATATAACGTGGAAGATGTAAAATTCAGCTTCATGTAGATTTCTAATAGAGGTCGACCGATTAATTGGCATGGCCGATGTAAAAAAATTCATAACAAATCAGTAAATCGGCATTTTTGGACGCCAATTATGGCCGATTACATTGCATTCCACGAGGAGACAGCGTGGCAGGCTGACCACCTGTTACGTGAGTGCAGCAAGCGGCCACGGTAAGTTGCTAGCTAGCATTAAACTTATCTTATAAAAAAACAATCAAGCTTCACATAAATCACTAGTTAACTACACATGGTTTATGATATTACTAGGTTAACTAGCTTGTCCTGCGTTGCATATAATCAATGCGGTGCCTGTTAATTTATCATCGAATCGCAGCCTACTTCGCCAAATGGGTGATTTAACAAAAGCGCATTCGATGAAAAAGCACAATCGGTGCACGATTGTACTTAACCTAACATCAATGCCTTTCTTAAAATCAACACATAGAAGTATATATATTTTTTAACCTGCATATTTAGTTAAAATAAATTAATGTTAGCAGGCAATATTAACTAGGGAAATTGTGTCACTTCTCTTGCGTTCATTGCATGCAGAGTCAGGGTATATGCAACAGCTTGGGCCGCCTGGCTCGTTGCGAACTAATTTGCCAGTCTTTTACACAAGTATGACATAACATTGAAGGTTGTGCAATGTAACAGCAATATTTAGACTTATGGATGCCACCCATTCATTAAAATATGGAACGATTCCGTATTTCACTTAAAGAATAAACTTTTTGTTTTTAGAAATGATAGTTTCTGGGTTTGACCATATTAATGACAAACAGCTCGTCTTTCTGTGTTTATTATATTATAATTAAGTCTATGATTTGATAGAGCAGTCTGACTGAGCGGTGGTAGGCAGCAACAGGCTTGTAAGCATTCATTCAAACTTTACTGCGTTTGCCAGCAGCTCTTAGCAATGCTTGATTCATAGCGTTGTTTATGACTTCAAGCCTATCAACTCCTGAGATTAGGCTGGCAATACTAAAGTGTTTATTAGAACATTCAATAGTCCAAGGTATATGAAATACAAAATGGTATAGAGAAATAGTCGACACGGCATAATTCCTATAACTACAACCTAAAACTTCTTAACTGAGTATTGAACCACCAGCTTTCATATGTTCTGAGCAAGGAACTTAAAACTTCTTAGGGCTGCAATCCCGTTAACGGGATTGATATGACAACAGCCAGTGAAAGTGCAGAGCGCCAATTTCAAACAGAAATCTCATAATTAAAATTCATCAAACATACATCTTATACCATTTTAAAGGTCATCTTGTTGTTAATCCCACCAAAGTGTCCGATTTCAAATAGGCTTTACAGCGAAAGCACCACAAACGATTATGTTAGGTCAGACCCAAACCACAGAAAAACACAGCCATTTTTCCTGCCAAAGTCACAAAAAGCACAAATAGAGATACAATTAATCACTAACCTTTGATGATCTTCATCAGATGACACTCATAGGACTTCATGTTACACAATACATGTATGTTTTGTTCAATAAAGTGCATATTTATATTTAAAAAATCTCAGTATACATTGGTGCGTTATGTTCACTAGTTCCAAAAACATCCAGTGATATTGCAGAGAGCCACATCATTTTACAGAAATACTCATTATAAATGTCGATGAAAATACAATTGTTAGACATGGAAATATAGATACACTTCTCCTTAATGCAACCACTGTGTCAGATTTAAAAAAATCTTTACAGAAAAAGCAAACCATGCAATAATCTGAGTACAGCTTTCAGACTATAAAGCAGCCAAAAAAGATATCCGCCATATTGGGTAGTCAACATTAGTCATAAATAGCATTATAAATATTAACTTACCTTTGATGATCTTCATCAGAATGCACTCCCAGGAATCACAGTTCCACATTAAATGTTTGATTTGTTCAATAATGTCCATCATTTTTGTCCACAGAGCTACTTTTGTTAGCACGTTTGGTAAACAAATCCAAAGTCACGAAGCGCGTTCCCTAGTTGCAGACGAAATGTCAAAACGTTCCGTTACTGTCCGTAGAAACATGTCAGACGATGTATGGAATCAATCTTTAGGATGTTTTTAACATAAAACGTCAACAATATTCCAACCGGAGAATTCCTGTGTCTTCAGAAAAGCAAAGGAACGCAGCTACCTCATGTGAAATGCGCGTGACTGCTGGCAGACCTCATTCCTCTCTCATTCTGGTACCACTTCACAGTAGAATCCTCAAACAAGTTTCTAAAGATGGTTGACATCTAGTGGAAGCCTTAGGAAGTGCAAAATAACCAATATCCCACTGTGTATTCAATAGGGGCTGGGTTGAAAATCGACCAACCTCAGATTTCCCACTTCCGGTTTGGATTTCTTCTCAGGTTTTTGCCTGCCATATGAGTTCTGTTATACTCAGACATCATTCAAACAGTTTTAGAAACTTCAGAGTGTTTTCTATCCAATACTAATAATACTATGCATATATTAGCCACTGGGACTGAGGAGCAGGCAGTTTCCTCTGGGCACGTTTCCTCCAAGCTACTCAATACTGCCCCTGCAGCCATAAGAAGTTAAAAGTTTTTTATTTTTTACTTTATGTTCTGAGCAAGGAACTTCAATGTTTATTTTTACATTGCACTTTTACTTTCTTCTCCAACACTGTGTTTTTGTATGATTTATTTGAGACTAATAGATTTGAGACTAATAGAATAGATTGTATGTATTATATTAAATTATTGTCCTTTCAGTATTGTATAATTGTCATTATTACAAATCTATATAGAAAAATTGTCTGATTAATCGGTATCAGCTTTTTTTGGTCCTCCAATAAATCGGTATCGAAAAATCATACTCGGTTGATTTCTAAACACCTTTTTTCCCACCATCTTAATCCAGCCTTGCATTTCAAGTCTAAACATTTCGATCAAAATAGAAGGTGCAGCTTTATTTTATCAGCAACATGAGAAAAATCAGAAAGTAATGCAAGCCTTTATGAATAAGTGATCAAATCATTATTGTTTGGAGAGTCGCATGTAGGTATTGACCATGGCAATACGAAAGACTGTGGACGGATTAGAACAGAGAAGATGAGCTCAAATAAAACCAACCTGCAGTTTGGCGGAGGGTCCAGCGTGATATCTGCCAGCTCTTTCTGAATCCTGCAGAAACAAACATGCCTTCAGATCAATCATTGATTGCCCAGCCGTATCTTTACACACCTTTGTTTTCTCAGCCATGGTCGAATACTTTGAAACACAAATAAAGTACAGAGAATATCATCTAGGAGATTAACCCACCCCTCTGACTAAATGTCACTTTGTTGGTGTTGTGTGTGACAACCAGACAATATTTCATGAGGTTTGGGTGTTACCTCTTCGCGCTGGTGGATAGCAGCTTGGAGGTCTTGCTCATACTGGCTTTGCTCTCCCGTTTCTTGCAAGGTGTGTCCGTCGGTTTGTTTTGATTGGAGGAAGAAGATGAAGAGCTGGTGCTGACACGCGACTCCTCATCCGACATACCGGTTTGGACAAGAAATTAGCAGGAACCTACAATGCGATTGTGATGCAGCAGTTGAAGAACAAAAAAGCAGTAGCTTTGACAAATGAAATTGCTTTCAAGCTATTTGCAAAATGAAGTTACGTTACAGTTATGACAGAGCACCTTTGACGTTCTAGGAAAAAACTGCTACCTCAACATAGCTTGCTGAGATTACCTAAAAACAAGCCACTTCAACACAGCTACGACCAGTGACTTTTTCATAGCAGGTTAGGAGAATGTACGCAGCAGGTTAGGAGAATTAACGCAGCTGGTTAGGAGAATTAGGTTAAGGTTAGGAAAAGGTTTAGTGAAAATGCTTTCCTAACCTGCTAGGAAAAGTCACTTCCGGTCATAGCTGTATTGAGGTGGCATGTTTTTAGGGAGTCCCTAGGCTTAGCGGAGATGCCAACAACCTGATGCATCTGCTTTTCAGGGATACAGTTTATTCAACTTAGCTTTTACACCTGCTACGTTAGGTTACGGCAGTGGTTTCCAACCTTTTTCGGTCACTGTACCACCAACAGAATTTTGCTCTGCCCAGAGTACCCCCTCATGTGCATTTTACCAGCAGGCCTATGGTCTCATGAGTCTTCAAGTACCCTCTGTGGATAGGCAAAGTACCCCTGGTTGGGAACCACTGGGTTAGGGAGTCCCATACTGCTTGCTGCTTGGCTAGTGCTCAGTTGAAATAGAAGTAACTGGCTAGCTGCCACCCCCTGGCAATAATATTGTGATTATGGATGGTTGCGCAAACAATGTTGGCCAGCCCTGATATGGCAAGCCTCCATTATTCCCCAAATGTAATAGATCATGAATGTAAAAATGTAGCTAATTTACCGTCAGCTAATAATACAAGCGCCCAGAGGAACAAATGGAGTTTATGTTTGCAACTGCTTGTGCCAAGTCAAGCTGGTTGGACTAGGTTTGGTTAACTATGTGGACATTAACAGCTGGCTAGCATAACAATCTAGCTAGCTAGTTAACGCTAGTCACAAACGGCCGACCTGATTTCCTCCTCCCCCCCCCCCCCCCCCCCCCCCCTTATTAGCCGACCGTTTGACTGCACAGACCGTAGCCAAAGTTCGCAAAATATTGTAGTTACATGAAAGTTGACGCCCACCTCAACCTTTCAACGTTCTGAGATATTTAACTTAGCTAACGTTAGTTGGCAATCTAGCTATAAGGCAAACAACGTTACACCATACAGTGAAGCTAGCTTAGCTACTACCATTACTAGCTTGAGCTAGCTAACGTTAGATGTATTTCCTGAGCCAGGCAGTGTCACCACAAATGTGTCTGTCGAGTCGTTAACTAGCCGTCTTTTCCAATACAAAACAAGTTGAATACACTCATTGAACGTCAATGTATTTTATAAATCATAAGACCTATTCAATATTAAAAGTAACGTTAGCCAAGTAGCAAATTACCTCCTTTGTGTCTGGATCTCCCCACTGCCTGAGCTCGTGCGTATCGCCTTCTGTGGAACGGAAGTGCCGCGGGTGCAGTGGAATCATATCGCGCACTCACTATGACAGTATATCGGCGCATAGGGGTCATTCAATATTAGGTCATGGTAGACTGATATGACATTTTGATATCATACATTTAAAAAAGATGCACGAAAAAGCACTTGTCGGATGAGGGCCAATAAAAAATGTGGAGTATCACTGAATATGGTGTTACCAAGTCAGGGTGAGAGAGAGGTTCATATATGGTCTATGGTTCATGCCCACCTCTAACCTAGACCTGTAATGCGGTTTATTTATGTAATGCGGTCTATTTTACCCTGGTTTCGCTGATTCCCTGGATTCCCCAGAGTTCATTATATGCCCAGGCAGTGGCAATGTGTGTCAGTCAGTCATGAGGCAGAAGACTGATAGGTCCAGAGATGATCCTTTTAACACCTGTCACAGACCACAGAGGGTTCACAGTTACAGAACAGAGAGTATAGTCACAAGCCAACCAGTGTTTTATTGGGTGCTTCATTAATACAAGTCATAACAAACCACCCTGCCATGCCAGAGTAGCCAGTAAATGTACAAGTCCTGCCTCTTTCACAAGCAGACCTATATTTCTGTGGTCTGCCTCAAAAGCGTTTGAAAAAATACATACAGTACAAACAAAACCAAAGAGCGCAGAAGAGCATGACATGTCATTTGATGCAAATCTTCCTCCTGTTCCATGCAGATAACATTGATGACCTGGAATAGGAAATTAAAAAACACAAAATAACCTAGGGTACAGTAAAAAGAGTATATAATCTGCATTTTGTTCCTGGAGCCACTATGAAAACAAGGATACCTACTGTATAGTTGAGGGACAATACTCATCAGAATAATAGTATTTTTTTCAATACAATTCCAACATTCAGATATTGGAAAATAAAATCCCAATCTACTCTTTGTATAAAAAAAAAGAAGCTTTCAAGTCAACAAGGAACAAAGGACAGTTCTTTACAAATAAAAAGGTAGATACAAAGTTTAGGGGGGAGGATTACAGGTATACCGTTGCACTTAGTGAGTGTGCTTTGAAAGGCTGGGGAGAGAGGTAGAGAGGTACAGTGGGGGGGAGGGGGGTGGGGGGGAGGGGGGCAGTGGAAAAGTCAGACGGGGATCTATGTGGCGTATCTCTTCGTCCACTGCTTGGCTATTCTGTCATGTTCCGTTCTGTTGGTCAGGTATTGTGTGGCAATGCTCCCCACCAGAGGGTCCGCTGCAATGACAAAAGGAAAAGGATGCAGATCAGAGCATGCATTAATGAATGAACAGCATTTCACAGGTGTATGGTTTTTGGACCCAGAGAGTTTAGAGCATATTATTACATTGTATTAAAATATGAATAAGGACTTTTTTTTGAAAGATCATTTTAAATCCATCAACAGGTTCAACAGCAACGGAGCTACTGTCCCTGGGGAAGGGAACACTAGAACTCTGCTAGTAGAGCTGCAGACAGTTATCAATGAAACATTATCACCATCTCTGTGTATAGATGTTTCATGCTGTGAGTTTACATTATCTACACACAGAGATGGTGATAATGCTTCATGCGGTGAGTTTACACTATCACCATCTCTGTGTGTAGATAGTGTAAACTCAAATGTCATTTCAAATCAGTCATGAATCACCAGCTGAAATGAGAACACTGCAGATCCTGATGTGGACATTGACGGGTCTCTTACCTGGGTTACAGTCTGTGAGCAGAGAGCAGATGGACAGCAGCACCTTGGAGATGGTGAGGGCGGGGCTCCAGTTGTCCTTCAGGATGTCCAGACAGATCACCCCCTGACTGTTGATGTTACAGTGGTAGATCCTTGTCCGAAACGTTACCTGGTAAGTACAGGAAAAGACAGCATTTATAGTTTAGAACCCCCCAGCAATTACTGACAGTAGAATAGTCTGAATTGGACAAAATAAAGTAGCAGTGTGTGTAATTTCTTCGTTGAGCAGATGGTGACAACCCTTATAACACGGCTGCAGACCTTCGATATACCATAACAAAATACCAGAATTTTCATATGCCTTCTAATTTCCTTAGGCTTTAATATAGCCAACAGGGGGCAGCATGGTGCATTTACCAATATGCAGAAAAGATGTATAATTGTCATGAAATGCCCCAGGAAAAAATCCATGCCCATCTCTAATCTCGCTATAACCATTACATATATTAGTTTGAGAGGAAAACAATCATTCCCATAAAACTTTAACAGGGATTCAAATAAGGGGTCAAAATTACTTTATTTGGTTTCAAATGTGCTGACGTCAAACCTTTGTACAAGAAACATCCACACAAACATCCCTGTTAAGTTTACTATCATGTTTCTGATTGACCGTGAGTCTGACATCTGTTTAGGCCTGACACCTGACACCAGCCCAGTCCTCCAATCACCAACATCTGGACAGACTGACCCTGACCTTGCAGAGGAAACTTCTAATGAGCCTTGGCATTCTGAACACACAGAGAACAGGACATTCATTATAAATAACCCCACAATGGTGCACTCTGCCCCACTAACCCTAACAACTGAATCTTATACTTCCAATCTGTCCAACAAGCTTGTCAAACTGGAGTTTCAGTTAGGGGCTTGAAAAAAGCTATGGTAAGAGTCTATAGTATACAGCAAAACTCCAATGGAGCATGTATCCTGTGCTATAGTGCCGGAAGAACTGGCTACAGATCACAGTGGGACAAAACACTTGAGCCCTCTGGCTACACTGAGCAGAGCCTGTGGATTTGTTTGAGTCTGCTGTCAAACAGCAGAGCCGGTTCTTACACAGCTCAGAGAGAAACAGAGACAAAAAGAGAGAATGAAAGAAGGGGGGAGGAAACTGAGAGAGAGTCAGAACTCAAAATGAAAGCCAGTGAGAGGGAAATTGGGTTATAAGAAGCAAAGAGATATCCAAAAGCACATTTCATACAATGATTATGACATCCACTCAACAACCGAAAATACTCCACAGGGTACGTTTCATGAAAAGGCTAATAAAGAATGAATTGAAAATATGAACAGTGAACTGGTAAAGGCTTGGCGGAGCACACCAGATTTCCAGAAAATCATGTTAGCTGTTGAAATTACATTAAAGCAAGAGGTCTCCACACAGGAAGAGAGCAGCACAATGGCACTAAAGCTATAAACCATTTGTGGTCACAGTGTGGTGGTGGGTGCTGACCTTGGGTGGTTTGAAGGGATAGTCGGGTGTGAAGGCGATGTCCAGGAAAAAGACCCCTCCCTCGTAAACAGAGCCCGGTGGTCCCAGGATGGTTGACCTCCACTCATAGATGTTGTCTCCTTTGGGGCCGGCGCTGAAACAGAAACATGTCAATATGTTAAGCAACTCAGGGCATTGGGATTGACAACCGGCTACTGACAGAGTAGCCTAGAGTAGACAGTCTGAGTCCAAGTGAGCAAGAGAGGAGGAAATGCTAGTTTCTGACGAGTTAATGAAGCAGAGATTTGAGATTCTCAGTTTGTACTTTTAGCCTGAGTTTTAGTTCTGTTCAATGATTATCACTCAAGCTATCTAGGTTGTGCTACCAAAGAAAATCTGAAACATTCTTAAACCCCCCAAAATATGCAACATTCAAAGGCTAATATGATCATCCATCTATTGAAATAAACAGTTTGTTAGTTGGATTGAGGATTATCATTTCACAAATAGAGAACAATTTAGCTAATGTCAATTCATACAATATATACACAAAAATGTAATTGTATCTTGAAGGTCCTTTATTAGATGTGTAGTTATGTTGAGTGGGGTGAGGGTCACATCTGTTGGATAGTCTGGTAATTAATGTAATTTCCATATTAAGTCTCCACCCTCCCCCAACAGAAGACTGTCTTGAACACCGACCAGATCAGAAATCCCAGGACAAATTAGCAATTCCTCAGATTTCATGTCATTACTGTACGTGAACTTTAACATCGACCAAACCCACAGGTGCACAAGAGCACACAGACACACACACACACACGACGACGACGACTGCTCACACAGATGCTCACACATACTTACTTAGACAGAGATTGGGAGCAGGATTGCAGCAGCACAGAAAACGCATGACTAGCAAAGTCACCAATCGCTTTGTTCATCTTGACAAGCACCAATAATCTGTGACTGACGTTTCCAGGTGGCCATGTCAGAATGAAATGACTAGCAAGTTATGCTTTCTCCACAACATAATAACCTCAAATAGCGCGACTTGAGTATCAAACAAGTGTCTGACTCAGTGCATGCCCATGAGAATGGATCAGTCTCCACAAATAGAATGAAAGGACGAGACACTTCCTCTTTCCTGTAGTGTCAACACATTCAGATTTCATCTTATACTATTTATTTTTCTAAAGCAACTATTCGAAGCCTTCTTTAATTAGTTAAGGGACTTGAATATTTTTCAATAGCTGTTTTGTGCCCATAAGAGCAATGCAAATATGGACTTATCTTGATGAGGCACAAAGGAAATCTGTTTTATACTGGTATGATTTGGAAATGACTTATATCATCATATCATCTGGAGACCATATTGGGAAATATTCATTGTCAGTGCATTGCAACAGGGCAGATGTGGCCTATTAATAGCTAGCTGTAATGAATCTGTAATGAAGAAATGTTCTGATGTTGCTTAGGTGGGTGAGGTAACCACTGCACTGTTCATGGTGAAAATGAGTTGCAACCAGACACAGGGAGAATTGTTTTTTATGTGGGTGGGGGAAGAAGTTATTTACTCATCTACACATCCCTGCACCAGAGGTAATCTACAAATTTAATGGGTCATATTCATAAGGCCCGAAACGGAAGAAAGATGAGTAAAAATGGGAAGGTTGTATGTGAAATTATACAACGAGAACTACTTGTTTTCATTTTCCGATGTAAAGGGTTTTGTTACAGTGTGCCATTTTGAACGCACACTTTAGCTGTAGGCAATTTCCTTTTCAATACTCACAGAAAAAAAATCTAATTTAAATCAAGCGCCTACATAAAACATGATTCAAGGTGAAAAACTCATTGTAGCTTGATGCAATAATAAAAAAGAAATACCTCCCACTGTGCCAGATGTGTGATCCTTTTCAAAGCAGCACAGATACAGGGACTCTTTCATGTCCTTTGAGGCCGATCACTTTCCAGCCCAGATGAGATAGATGAGACAGCATGGCAGAGGATCCACTCTACACCACCTCTGTGTAGATCTGACAACACACGGACCTCTGGGTAAAGGCTAAGTCAATAGTTTAAAGTACATGCCACGACTGTAGGTTGCCCGGCAACCACCCCCCACCCCAGCAGCAGGGATTGCAGTGCTTTGTGGAGGCTGCCTAAGCATTCAGGACCTGACTGACAGTGTCTCATTAGAACAGTGGAGTGGGAGAGCAGGGCCGAGGCCACAGCATCGGACTGAGACAGAGAGAGGCTGTCTAGGTTAAGGATATGGACTGAATCAGCATCCTGAATGGCCAGGTTTAGGTGTCAAGGGAGATTCTACTCACCCTTACATCCTGCTTTGGTCATGGGATGAATAGAGATGCTTTATAGCAGATCCTATTCACCAAGCCCAAAACTGTGCAAGGGGTATAAGTAATCATTACTGAACCACTTTAAAATGCACAATGATTTTAATGCTAGTCAAAGGATTGCAATTGTGGATGCTTAACATTTATAGGGAATGAATGTGCCTGCTCAAAATCTTACATCAAGTCACTAGACTTTAACCCCAGAGACTAATTTGACTGCATATAGGCCTATAGCCGAATACTGCGATATCGCAACAGTAATAGAGCTCTCCTCGCTCTACTATGGGAACACTCATCCTTTAATGCAGACATATGAGTTCAATACACATGACATTAAAACATGAAATCGCTACGGTTTACAATAATATCCTCTGTGCGACTCGAGAGTTATAATAAATCTACAGTACGTCAGTAGATTTCTTTGAGTCACAGAGTATTTGGGTCATTTCTTCCAAGAATCTGGGATGCATTAGTGTGCGGGTGTCCGTGAGAATCTACCACTAGCCATCCTCTGCGATTACATTCATGTGGGAATGGCTCCGACAGCTGGAGTGCTGCCTCCGCAACAGAATGCAACCCAACAGAATCCCTAAATAAAACCCCTCGGGCCCGATTTACTCTGCTTTCAAACCACTTATCATCTTGTTCGAATCCAAATTTTAAAAAACGGAATGCCAAGCTAAAACATGTTATGCTTGTCAGTTAGCTAGGCATGGTTGATTCCTTTTTAACATGATACAAGTTATATCTCATCTTTTATCATGCCATATTCTAAATGGAATAATACACTGGTAAATCTGGCATACATATAGAAATGTTCAATTAACGGAAGATGGCTATTCATATGACCACAGACACAAAACCACTGACTAGATCGTCTACATGATGTTGAACGACGACATGGACAAACCACATACATATCATAATGAACCATGTTCATTTCATGCATGCTCTTACATGCCCATAGACAGTGGACAAAGAATCTATTCTGAAATACATCTCATTACTGCCTTAATTTTGCCGGACCTCAGAAAGAGTAGCTGCTGCGGCTCCATAATAAATACAAATAACACCATTTCAATATAAAATATACTAGGCTGGCTGACACAAAGGAACCCTTACAAAATGTTGTTTATATGGAGGCGGTGTACTGCAGGCCTTCTCCATTCATACACCGTTCCACTTCACACCAACATTACTGGAAACTATCCATGTAACAAGCTGTGATCCATAAGTAACAGAGACCAGACATAATTTCCATATATATTGAATGACCTTTCCTTGCAGTGGCTGTGAGAGACTAGTGCACCCCGTGTCCCATTTAACATGGTCTATATTACATGATTCCAGACAATCTAGAGATTGTGCCAACATGCCAAAACCTTTATCTTGTTGTATGGCGATTACAGTAATCTCTGGCAAATCGGTGACCTTCCCTCCCCGGGCTATCGCCAGCTCTGGTAATTCTCCCTGACATCAGGGAAGCAGTTGAGTTGACGAGCAGATGCAGACAGGTGATCAGCCTGTGTCATTTATCCTACTCATGATGACAGAGACAAGCCGATGACAGTGTTCTACCGCTGCTGACCTCAGTTACAGGGAACATTGCTTGATTGCGCATGATACAGACGAAAATCCACAAAAGTCAGACCATTCTAGGAGGGCCCATGCTGTTCACTTACAGTATTTATTAAATTTTGTGGGTTATTTTCTGGCAAGCACTCACTGTGTGTAGGAGTGTGTCTGTTCGGCAGAATGTCTAAAATGTTCTCTATTCCACCTTTGACATCTGCTGTGCAGCCAGAGACAAGAGAGCACAAAAAGGTTAAGAGAGTGTAATTTATTCCTCAACTTATTAGCTTGTTAACACAACAAGCTAATAACTGCAGAAGACAGACAGAACCAAGCACACAGACAGAAACTATGCCAGAATTTGTAGTTCAGTTCAAGGTCAAAAACTGTCAAAGCGTACAAAATAATAATAATTCATATATGCTGCCAGAAGGCATAGTAGCAACAACCATACTAAATCAACAAATTAAAAAGGCATTTGGGTACATGTTCATGTGTTGAATTGTTAACGTACAAGACCAGGGAACCGTATGGATGTGGAGACTAGAGAAAGTACCTTCTTTTGCACTACCAACTGAACATGTGCTTGATGCAAGTGGCCCAATCCTCCAGGACCACAGTTCCTTAAAATAATTGAGCAATAACCTTTTATACCTCAAGCTGTTCAGTATGTTGCTGTATAAAAAGGTCTCAAAATTGACCGCCACAGCAAAAGGTGTTGTATAAAAGAGTAACGGAACCCATAATTGAATGTGATTCAGTCGGTTTTGGCGCTTTTTAATGCTGCCATGTGCAAATAGAGCTATTATCTTAATTATGCACCATTCCAGTTAATTTCCCTTAGGCACTTTTCTTTGCTAATGGCATAGTCATTCAGTTAAGATCTTCTGTTCCATTGGCACGGCTGCTGTGGCGGTTATCAGAAAGGGAACTTAATGACGCAATCTTCGTTTCCCCTGACCGTGAAAGCAAAGCGCCGACGACCAATTACCATGTAGCTCAGGAGCAGAGGTGACACCTCCCTCCCCGGCCTTTCGTCTTTATTTGCACAAATGACATGGTTTGTTTTTAAATCAAGCGTTTTATTGTTCATCCTTACTATGAATACTGTAATTATTTGCCTGTGATTTATCCTGAAACAAGCATTTCTGGCAGAAATGGTTGAATATGTGCACGGTTTCTTCGAGTCCAAGTGAACCACATACCAATATTTACCCCTAACAGGCCATTTCACATGCTGGTTCAATCCATTGAAACTACCTTCCATTTGGTATTGATGAGAATGTGTACTTTGGAAGGTACTTCAGATACTTTTATGACATCAATAGGTAATAAAATATTTTCTATTCCCATTCCTCCATTTTAATTTACTAAGATGTTTCTGAAAAACAGGGACTTTGGTGGGTAAACATCGCTCTCCTCACAGCATTGCTGGTGCCTGAAGCAAGCTTTCTTATGCATTGCAAATGTGTCTCAGGACTCTCCATAAATAATGTATAGCATATCATAATACACAGGCTTCGCATACATGAATGACTCAAAATGATGAGTCATTAAAAAATAAATCACTTAACCCACAAAGTTTGTGTGTACTGAACTGAAGTATGTTACAACAAACAAAGGAGGCCATACTTTAAGTAGCTACATCAGAAAAGCAACGCTGCTCTCACTCCAAACCCTTAACCATTCAGCCATGACCAGAGGTTTTTTCAGTACACATAACCCACCCACAAAGCTGCAGCTCCCGGGGCAGTTGCTTGGCCTTGTGGCCAAGGAAATGGACTTGTTACCAGAAGGTTACTGGCAGAGATGAGTGGTGTGGTGTTATTCTTTGGTGAAGCACATGATTTATATCCTGGTTTCCATCTCTATTCAGCTATTACCTTCCACTCCTTTCGGCAATTCTATCATTAATGAGCTCGAGGAGATCAAAGGATTTGATCCCAAATCGATAACCCGCACAGCTATCATCCAATCAATGTTTATGCAAATGAGACAGAGCAAAACGTTCTAATTTAATTCATAAATTTGATTGGAAACATTCAAACATTGGGAATTCCGATGTAATACATTTCATTGTAAACAAACACTTGGTGTTGGAAGAACAGATGTTTCCCCATTTAATGCATTTTTACCACCAGCCAATGTGATCAGAGCAGCTGAACCACAATATAAAACACAACATGCAACAATTTCAAATATTTTACTGAGTTACAGATCATTCAAAAGAAATCAGTAAATTGAAATAAATTCATTAGGCCCTAACCTATGGATTTCACATGACTGGGAATACAGATATGCATATGTTGATCACAGATACCTTAATTTATTTTAAAAGGGTAGGGGCGTGGATCAGAAAACCAGTCAGTATCTGGTGTGACCACCATTTCCCATACGCAGCTTGACATCTCCTTCGCATAGACTTGATCATGCTGTTGATTGTGGCCTGTGGAATGTTGTCCCAGTCCTCTTCAATGGCTGTGCGAAGTTGCTGGATATTTGCAGGAACTGGAACACGCTGTCGTACACGTCGATCCAGAGCATCCCAAACATGCTCAACGGGCACCATGTCTGGTGAGTATGCAGGCTATGGAAGAACTGGGTCATTTTCAGCTTCCAGGATTTGTGTACAGATCCTTGTGACATGGAGTCATACATTATTATGCTGAAACATGAGGTGACAGAGGCGGATGAATGGCACGACAATCGGCTCAAAGGATCTCGTCACTATCTCTACGCATTCAAATTGCCATCGATAAAATGCAATTGTGTTCGTTGTCCATAGCTTATGCCGGTCTATATCATAACCCCACAGCCACCATGAGGCACTCTGTTCACAATGTTGACATCAACAAACCACTCAGCCACACGACATCTGCCCGGGACAGTTGAAACCGGGATTCATCCATGAAGAGCACACTTTTTCAGTGTGCCAGTGAAGGTGAGCATTTGCCCACTGAAGTCGGTTGCGATGCCAAACTGCAGTCAGGTCGAGATCCTGGTGAGGATGACGAGCACACGGATGAGCTTCCCTGAGGAGGTTACTGACAGTTAGTGCAGAAATTTTTTGCTTGTGCAAACCCACAGTTTGTCCGGGTAGCTCGACTCAGACCATCCCGCAGGTAAAGAAGCGGAATATGGTGGTCCTGGGTTGGCGTGGTTACACGTGGTCTGCAGTTGATGTGAGGCCAGTTTAACATTCTGCCAAATTCTCAAAAATGACATTGAGGCAACTTATGGTAGAGAAATTAACATTCAATTATCTGGCAACAGCTCTGGTTGACATTCCTGCAGTCAGCATACCAATTGCACGCTCCTTCAAAACTTGAGACATCTGTGGCATTGTGTTGTGTGACAAAACTGCACATTTTAGAGTGGCCTTTTATTGTCCCCAGCACAAGGTGGACCTGTGTAATGATAACTTTGTTTAATCAGCTTCTTGATATGCCACACCTGCCAGGTCAATGGATTATCTTGGCAAGGAGAAATGCTCACTAACGGGGATGTAAACAAATTTGTGCACAACATTTGGGAGAAACATGTTTTTTGTGCGCATGGAACATTTCTGGGACCATTTCAGCTCATGAAACCAACACTTTACATCTTGCGTTTATTTTTGCGAAGTATATTATTTAATTGCTCAAAATATGTCACCAAAATATATTGCTACTTCTGGGACACGCATTGGACTAGGCTACTGGTTCAAGAGTTATAAGAGACATACAGAGAGGATGGAAGAGAGAGGCCAGTGGAGATTCATGAATTGCGCAAAAAGTGAACAGTGAAGACAGAGAAGAGAGAAGTTAATTCATAGGCTGGGGGATTAACAGTGGTGGAAAAAGTACCCAATTGTCATACTTGAGTAAAAGTAAAGATACCGTAATAGAAAATTACTCAAGTGAAAGTCAAAGTAAAACACTACTTGAGTACAAATCTAAAAGTATTGTGTGTTAAATATACTTAAGTATCAAAATGAAAAGTATTAATAATTTTAAATTCCTTATTTTAAGCAAACCAGACACCACCGTTTTCTGTTTTTTTATTTACTGGTTGTCGGGCCACACTTCAACACTCAGACATAATTTACAAACAAAGCATGTGTGTGCAGTGAGTCCGTCAGATCAGAGGCAGTAGTGATGACTAGGGATGTTCTCTTGATCAGTGCATGAATTTGACAATTTTCCTGTCCTGCTAAGCATTCAAAAATGTATGGATTAAAAAGTATGGAAATGTATGGAGTAAAAAGTACATTATTTTCTTTAAGAATGCAATGAAGTAAATGTTAAAGTTGACAGAAACGTAAATCATAAATCAAAGTACAGATACTCCAAAAAGTTACTTAAGTAGTACTTTAAAGTATTTTTTACTTAAGTACTTTACACTAATGGTCATTAATCCACCTTTTGAATGCTAGTCTACATATTAGGCCTTGCCTATTATAGTGAATTTAGGCAACGTGACAAAACTTTGTTGCCCTTTGCTCAAACATATGGAATGCTGTTTGGGTCTCTGCGTGTCAAAAAATATACACGTCAAACACTATTTGACGCATCAAATAAGCTTTTCATTTGACACGTCAAATAACACAATTCTATTATAGAATGTTGTGTATGCTGAATTTGCACGTGCAAGTAGGGACAATCCAGATGTTACAATCCAGCAGATTGTAACATCTCTGAAAAAGATACTGTAGCCTACCTCGGTGTAAAGATGGGCTTTGTTGTATAAACACAACTTTTCACCTCATAAATGTTTAATTTGGAACAATGGGTCGATATTACATAGAAACATTGTTATTTTACCATAAATGGTTCTCGGAAAACATTGTCCTTGTCAGCCAATTAGTGATAATCTATTTACTTTGAGGTTTCAAGGAAGGAATATTACACTGTTATTAAAGCTATACCTAGTGGGACAAAAACTATACTTCAGAATAATGCATATTTTGGAATATCCACGATTGTAAGCGATATCCAGGTGAACGGCATAGGTCTACTCGATACGAAATTCAACAATCGTTTATTAAGGGATATTTTCTACAGGAAGTCTATTCCCTCTGCGATATTTTGTCAGGCTTCATCGTTTGATGTAAACTGGCACCGTGCTTGGCTCACTCCACACAAATTTATGATGACCAATAAAGTAAAGGAGATCTCCTTTAAGATTATCCATAGATTCTATCCATGTAATAGCTTGATTTCTAAATATATAGCTGATGTTACCAGGGAATGCAGTTTTTGTGAACTAGAAACTGAATCTATTGAACACTTATTCTGTCGTTGTTTATATAGTGAAGTGTTCTGGACTGATGTAAAACTATATCTTGGCCTCAAATTGCATAAAACCATTGAGATTTCTAGGTTTGACATTATTTTACTACACGGATTCCACAGTTGAACGTATTGAACGTACACCCAGAGAACACAACTGTGAAGAGTTTACAGGAATATTAGCGTCGTAGCTCTTATTGTGGGACTTTGACTATGGAAAATCACCTCCCTAGTATGCCTATTGTGCGTAGACATTCATATTGCATTGTACAGCCGAACCCCATCTTACCCCATTTAATTTATCCCCAACTGTTAGGCAAGAGCTTGTTGCTCTTACCAAAGGCGCCAGGCAAAACTTTACCAGCATCATAGCATACGTATCGGTGAATCAATGTGACATATGAAATATGAGTGATCGTGTAATCAATGTGTAATATAACTACGTCAAATTAATGAACGTGTTAAATTATTACATCACGTGCAGTCATAGTCGGGTCCCGATTGGTCAACAAGCTTATTTTACACGTCAGATAGTATTATTATGTTTATCAAACCGTGTTCCATACAAACATGAATAGAATGGGCTGGCAATTTGACTGGTCAACTCATGGGTACAATCGCAATGGCTGTCTGGTATTGTGATGCAATTATTTACATAGTAAAGTAGAATGTTCATTCAAATTATGTTAACTGATGAGGCTCATGCAAATAAATGTGTTTTTAGTTCTCTCAGCTGAGTTAAATCAGTAAATCACAGCCCATATTGATGGGTACTTGGGATTCAAATTTCGGCTGAATGGTCAACAAACGGGTACATTTTTTCATAAACAGTAAAATGACTTGACCAACAGAAAATATTATCAGAGATCTGTAAACAATGACGAGATGCTTATGTTTCCGCACTAACGATGGCAGTCGTCCCAAGGCGGGAAGGCAGGCGACAAATTTAGGCCCCATAGAAATAAGGCCATAGAAACGCATTGGATTTATTTTGGACAGATCTGGGTGAGAGTAAAACCTCTCACTTCGCCTATTCCTCTCTGATACTATGTATACATACAAGGACCGGACATTTTTTATTAAGCGCATGGAAAAATGAAACAATAGCAAGCCTATCGTCCTACAGTCAAAAGGCTATAGACTATTATTGAACATGCAACTCATGTAATGAAGCAGTTAATAAAACACATTGTCAAACATTTGCGGAAAACTGCGCATCTAATGCGAGCAGTTCCATATGTGACCGAGATTAAAATCGCAGTTAGAAATTTAGAGGGGGAATCTAATAGCAACTATGGTGGGTTGCTAAAATGATGGGTTGCTAAAATGACTAAGATTGTGCCTTCGGCTTCTAGACAACGATAGAGTTGATATGAAAACCAATAGAACAAGAGATAAATGCTAGTTAATGGCATTAGGAAGTCTATAACATTTTCGCAGAGCTACTTTGAAGCAAGGTAAGACATGCCTCATTATTTGACGTGAAGTAAAACGTTCAGGTTTCAAACAATTATACCGCTTCAAACTCACACGGCAAAGTGGTGGGTGGCGCTCTGATAGGTAGGCTATAGCCTATGCATAAGAATGGCGAATGGGAGGACGCGCTTTACGATTTGAGATTGACAAATAAAAATAGCAAATTTTTTATGAATCGTGGCCACCAAAGTTACCACACGATTTCATTTAGAATTGTTATTTTTTTGCGCAATGACTAAGCTTACAAAAGCATGTTTCACTCCAATAGCCTACAGGCGTTTTGAGGAGCAACTCTCCCGCTGTTTTACAGGTGGTGGGCTATTCCGATCCTCAAACTAGGCTCTGTATGCTGTGCGCGTGTGATAAACAAAATGCATGACAACTAACGAAAACACACACGCACCAATTGGATTCAACAAAATTATACAAATTACCCTATAGCGCAATAAGCATGACAGGTCAAATGTATTTTCGGCAACTAACCGACTAACATCCCTAATGTGTACACTTCCTGCTTTTACTCTATGGGTACACTTGCAATGGCCGCCAGTCCACCCATTATGCGATCATTGACATTCTATTTCTATGGCAGCACATGCTGTCCGGAATGGAGGAAAGGAGAAAATGTGCCCCCCCACCAAAAAAACAAATATATACATTTAATTTGTTTTGCTATTCAAACGGTTATTACGGAGATTGCGGTCATTTGGCTGGCCAATTACCGGTAACCAAAATTCCATCAGTCACAGCCCTATCAGTATCCTGTATTGCCTCATTTAAAAAAAAGTTTGCCCAGCTGATTAAATATTTTAGGCCTAGGCCACATTTGTGCCGACATCGCAGAAAAAAAAGTTATTATTCATTCATATAGGCTCTCGGGTTATTACTCATCTGATAATGACACGTCATTTACAAGTTGTCACCACGAGAAATCTCAGTTGATTTTTATGAACAAATGGTACATTTTTGTCTGTAAAATAGAAATAACTGAGATGGTAAAATGAAACCTAATCCTCTTGGGACGGTCTATTATTTGTAACTCGGAGAAACCCATTAAGCTTTGAGATGGTATCCCTGCCAAAATGGTAATGCGATCAAGAGCAACTGTTTACTTTGGAGTTATTTGTTCCTTTGTCAAGATTTGACTGTTTGCTTACACGTTAGCTGTGGATTACCATCCTGTCAGTCTCAATGACCTAAACGGCTTCTGTAAACCAATTGTATAATGGCTAGACTTCACCATAAAGTGGCCACGTGATGTGTCACACTTGGATTCCCATAGAACACATTAACATTTGGGACAAATGTTTATGGGAAGTGCTGCACAAACGAGGACATTGAGAATCCAATGACACGCATGAATCAAGACAGGCTGTGTTAGCTTTCAAACAAGTGCCTTGGTGGAGGGCAATAAGGATAAATTAAAGTGAGATGATGTCTGAGGTCTGGAACAAAGCATGTTAACTTCAGTCACTCACAGCTAATTTCTTTTCCACTCAACTTTCTCTGCAAAACTACTGACAGACTGTTCATTAGAACATGCTTAGTTCAACAGATGCTACACCAGCTCAGTTTTATCAAAAGCATTTGAGGTGAAACATTTGAAATCTTGTACAGGTGTAGGATCTCAGTTTGACCTACATTGCCACAGCAAAATAATAATGCTGCAACAGGATTTCAACATTTAGTCCATAATGTTGCTTGATCAGCGGTAGGCTATTAACTGGCCAAAAGTAGGCTACATGAAAAGTGCAATACTGTTAATATAGCCATGTGTTTGTTTATGTAAATCAATTCTCAGCAACAAAAGACTGATAAAATTAAGACCATGTATTTGTACTAGGGTTTAATATTTTCCCTGTGTTTTACAAAATGTTCCATCCCAATAATAAATCGCTTTCCTTTCATCAAAACTGTAAGTGTCATTCTAAAGCATATAAATATGTCTGGATTTGATTAAAGCTTTGATCGGGATGAAAATTCAAGCCTGATGCTACCTGAGCCAGATTATGAGCCCTACATTAAACACATTTTAGGAGCCCAAACACCAAAAAGCACCAATGATTGTGCCGTTATCCAATAGGTGTACATATGATAGGCTATCGCACATTACGCACGCCAGAAAAACAAAAGCCCATATATGTATGCTCTCTTGGGTAAATAAATTAAACAAGCGCCAGTAATCCTTTTGAGTGTGGATTGTATTACTGTACTATATGGACTGGAATTACACACCCCGTTCAAACCATGAAGCTGGGAGAGAACACGCAATGCTGGTGGAAAACATGCATGCAGAAACCCCAAAATAAAACAAATCCTATCCCAGACATAGATTACGATAGTGAAACTGATCAGCGATATGTTTATGTTGTAATGCCATGGATGTTTGCCATCAGTTTATCACTAAACCACCCACATTGTAAATACCAATCCCAGACATTATGATAGGGAAATTGATCATGGATGTTTATGTTGTAATCCTATGGATGTTTGGCCATCAGGACATCCCAGTTTTACACTAAAACCTAGTTGAATCAGATGTCAATCAAAACCCTGCACACCCAGACCCAGTAGCGCTCTGTTCAGGTGGAGGGTCGGTCACCACCACTAACACCAACTCCGCCACCACGAACACCAATTTGATTTTGAAATATAATTAGGGTCCATTTACAATTTGTATAATTAGTGGTGCTTGACTTGGGATGAAAGAATGCAGGAGCGGTCTTTTCTCAAGTCGGTCCATTAGACCATTTTCACAAATGACATTATGCTATTGAGACCTCCGATTATTCTCTGTTAAGGGTTAATACACTTTTAACCAAATGTCCATTATTATAGCCTACATGAAAAGTAAGCATTTTTTGACTGAAAGGCTGCTGTGTCTGATCCCATGTAGACCTACCATCTCCTGCAATAGTGCCCTTGATCAAGGTACCTGTCAGTCACGTTGTCAACATGTGGTCAACCTTTCATCTGGAGAGCTCCTGGGTGTGCAGGCTTAGCTTTTGATTCAGCCCTGCAACACCCAAGTCTGCTTATCAAGATCATGTTGAGCAGTCGATGTTTAAGCTACAACGTGGTTAGGACAGGGCTTGAACAAAAGCCTGCACACCCAGTAGCTATCCTGGAGTATGGTTGCCATAATTGCAACATTGCAATCCAATACCTTTGTCTTTATAAAATTATTCCCTAATTCAATTAATCAAATGGATTTGGTAGGCTACTTTAAAGCTAAAATATTCATGTTTCAGGGGAGATTGATGCACATTATTTGTCGCAATTACATGGCTATTGTTTAATAGAGGGGAATACCATCTTATTTAATCAAGGGGAATTCAATCATATTTATTTTAGGCTTTCCAAAGTGCTGGTGGAAAGGCAACAATGACATTAAAGCTTAGTTAACTAGCGAGATAGCCAATTCAGAACATAACGACTACAAGTTATCTAGTCAGTCTGTTGCCTGTCATTTTATTCCTGCTGCTGAAATGTCATACTCTCCCCCCTTGGGCAACGGCCCACTCGCACACACACACTGAAGGGTCATTCCGATGATGGTTGATATGTAGTTTAAGTGAGTGATTGATACAATTTAAAAGCGTGCCTTGATGAATTACATGAACAAAAATTATTAAACTAATTTGTATGACCTCATTTGGCAACTTGGAGCAGCGCATGCGCATTTTCAATCTACACAATCTCAAATAGCCTACTGTCACATAGAGATTCACAGACTAACAGCAAATAAACTTGAACAAAGCAGAATCAGAAATGAATGCCCACTCTCCATTGCTATTCAATGCAGACCCCGTCTTCATTCCACTTTGATTAACTTTTTTTGCCTCGATGTGTGAATCTGGGCCAGCGATAGGATACTGTTTTATAGAGGAGCTGGTATGTAATTCCCTAAAAATGATAGGTGCCGGTGCGGCGCTACGGACAGCCCAAGTCAAGCACTGATAATTAGTAGGCTGACGCATTGCCTACCTTTCAATATTTCCTAATGTTGTGAGACGTGCGTATTACTTTCTCTTTCGCTCTCAACTGTTGCTTTATTCCTTCCTCGCTCTCAAAAGTTAAATGAAATACGCTTTGTTTTCATCTTCATCATTGTAAAGACATGCTTGAACAATGTCTAAGATGCAGACGGAGTTCGCTTCTCTTTACAAACATAGAATGGTTATGGTCTGAAGAAATAACTGCTATTGTCTATCGCCATAACGAGTTCCCATTCTCCTTTCAAACTCCTCACAATTTATTTTGGCTGCTGTATTTAACATTCAGCAAGGCTGCATCCAAAAAGAGCAAGGCTGCATCCCTCTTCGAATAGTCTATTAGTATAAGAACTGCACAAAAAAAAATGTCCAACAAGCAATTCTAGTCTAGCTTTTCCTGGGGCTGCATAAGAGCTACGGAGGGAGGCCATTGGAGAGCTAATACTGCATTGAATGTATTACCTAAAATAAGTTGGCTAGGACATCCATATACAGCCCATGAAAAAAATTAAGTGACGACTGCAAAATTATCAGTTTCACTGGTTTTGCTATTTATAGGTATGTGTTTAGGTCAAATTAACATTTTTGTTTTATTCCATAAAAACTACTGACAACATTTCTCCCAAATTCCAAGTAAAAAATATTGTCATTTAGAGCATTTATTTGCAGAAATTTTTGTTTTAAAATATACATTTTAAAACAAAATACTAATGTTTTAACTTAGGAAGAGTTCAGAAATCAATATTTGGTGGAATAACCCTGATTTTCAATAACAGCTTTCATGCGTCTTGGCATGCTCTCCACCAGTCTTTCACATAGATGTTGGGTGACTTTATGTCACTCCTGGCACAAAAATTCAAGCAGCTCAGCTTTGTTTGATTGCTTGTGACCATCAATCTTCCTCTTGATCACGTTCCAGTGGTTTTCAATGGGGTTCAGGTCTAGATATTGGGCTGGACCTGACAGGGTCTTGATCTGGTGGTCCTCCATCCACACCTTGATTGACCTGGCTGTGTGGCATGGAGCATTGTCCTGCAGGAAAAAACAATCCTCAGAGTTGGGGAACATTGTCAGAGCAGAAAGAAGCAAGTATTCTTCCAGGACAACCTTGTACGTGGCTTGATTCATGCGTCCTTCACACACACAAATCTGCCAATTCCAGCTTTGCTGAGGCACCCCCAGAGCATCACCGATCCTCCACCAAATTTCAGTGGGACACTGTGGCTTGCAGGTCTAGGTCTCTGTCTAACCAGTTGACGACCAGGTGTTGGGCAAAGCTGAAAATTGGACTCATCAGAGAAGATGACCGTACTCCAGTCCTCTACGGTCCAATCCTAATGGTCTTTTGCAAACCTCACCCTGGCTCTTCTTTGCTTCTCATTGATGAAGGGCTTTTTTCTATCTTTGCACGACTTCAGCTCTGCCCCTAGGAGCCTGTTTCAAACCGTCCTCGCCGTGCACTTCACTCCAGCTGCCGTTTGTCATTCATTTTGTAGGTCACTTGATGTCATCCTATGGTTGTTGAGTGACATTCGAATGAGTTGGCGGCATCCCGGTCAGCGGAGAGTCGTTTTGCACTCTGCCGGTTTGTAGCTTTGTTATCCCCGATGTCTTCTGCTTGACCTGTGTTGGAATTAAACAGACACTGGAATGGAAGCCATACACGTAGAGATGGTGATTTAAGAAGAATTTGCAGTGGTATCTCAATTTTTTCCAGGGCTGTATATACAGTGATCTCAAAAAGTATTGGAACAGTGACATTTTTGTTTTGCTTTGGCTCATTACTCCAGCACTTTCGATTTGGAATTACAATTATACAATGACTATGAAGTGCGCTGTCAGCTTTAATTTTAGGGTATTTTAATTCATATCGGGTGAACAATTTAGAAATTACAGCACTTTTTGTATGCCGAAAAAAAATGTCATGGCATTAAGAGAAAAACCAAATACGCTAGACAAGGTGAGATCTTTTTATGCCTGTAAAATGAATTATGTGGCAAATGTAATTGGAAACGCTTTTATGCGCAAATATTGATACAATAACCATCATATCGACGTAAACTTGGAGCAACGTGATGACGTGTGGTCCTCCCATTATGACTCGTTGGGAATGCATGTAATTTATTAGACTAGTGATGCTTGATGAAATAAGTTATGAACTTCACAGGGTGGTGAAAGTGTAAGGTGATGAGCTTGATGATCCTTTCCAATAAATATCTAGGGTCTTATTCTGGTGACATGATGATCAATGCTTGTCTGCAGTTTGACAAATCAAAATAATCTCGCCCCTTTGTCCATAATAATCTCACCATGTAGGCTATACAGTGCATTCGGAAACTATTCAGACCCCTTCACCTTTTCCACATTGTTAAGTTACCACCTTATACTAAAATGGATGAAATATTTTTTTCCCCCTCAATCTGCACACAATACCCTATAGTGACAAAACGAAAACAGGTTTAGACATTTTAGTAAATTTATTACAAATGAAACACAGAAATACCTTATTTACATTAGTATTCAGACCCTTTGCTATGACACTTGAAATTGAGCTCAGGTGCATCCTGTTTCCATTGATCATTCTTGAGATGTTTCGACAACTTGGAGTCCACTTGTGGTAAATACTATTGATTGGACATGATTTGGAAAGGCAAACACCTGTCTATATAACGTCCCACAGTTGATAGTGCATGTCAGAGCAAAAACCAAGCCATGAGGTTGAAGGAATTGTCCGTAGAGGTCCGAGACAGGATTGTGTCGAGGCACAGATCTGGAGAAGGGTACCAAAAGAGGTCTGCAGCACTGAAGGTCCTCAGAACACAGTGGCCCCTACCATTCTTAAATGGAAAAAGTTTGGAACCACCAAGACTCTTCCTAGAGCTGGCCGCCCGGCCAACCTGAGCAATTGGGGGAGAAGGGCCTTGGTCAGAGAGGTGACAAAGAACCCAATAGTCACTCCGACAGAGCTCCAGAGTTCCTCTGGGGGGATAGGAGAACCTCCTAGAAGGACAACCATCTCTGCAGCACTCCACCAATCATTACTGTAGAACAAGCTATGCTGCAACAACTGTACTTCACTCACTTGCCTGTCCCTACCCTGAGTGTTGATGATTGATCATGCAGATAGCAGAACAGAGAAAGCTGTAGAGAATACAGATTTAGACATTGCATATAATTTAAAGGCGCTGCATGGTCAATCTGACGTCTGCATTGGCCGTGCAGCATTTAGGGTGATACGGCCTATGCAGAAGTCAGGGCATTCATACTTTTTTGCGCTTCGCGGAGCAGCGCAGACCTGTTATGAAGGAAGTAGTCAAGGAAGTGAGTTTGTGTTAATACAGGACCTTCCACCCCCACCTACCCCAACCAACCATGTCAATGCAGAGCTATACGGAGCCCTCCACATTGGGCGGTGCACGATGATGCAGTAAGGAGCTCAATTTGGCCTCTGCATGCCTCTGGAGGCTCTGCAATTGCGTCACACCATCCATATGGCGCCTCCGACCACATTTTCAGATCACGCGTGAGTTTTTGCCCATGCCCCGCACCAGGAAATCCTCTTTCTCAAAGCTAAAGATCCCGATCATGTTCTGCGCATGTGTTATTTTACACAGACATTCGTTTTTCCTAACGTAGCTGCTGCTCACACTACCCCTCCCTTCACATTTCACTCTTTACCTCACCCTCTTCTTAACCATGATGATGTAGCCCGTCTCTACCTCTTATTTTTGAACAGTTGAAATAAAAACCCTACAGCGATTTGAACAAACATTCGAAAATATATATTATGAAGGCTTACAACCTTCTCTGTCTGTCAGAACAGATATTGCAGTTGCACAAGCAGGAAGCAGTCCCTACACCTTGGGGGAAAAAATGATCAGCGTTGTGTGTGATGGCTAATCTTTAACTGCTGCCATATTGTAGTTCTTGTTTGCCTCTTGGTGAGCTTAGCATGGTTTTCCACTGCAAGCTGTGGCGCTGAGCCCACGGTCAAAAAATATGGAACATGGGAAAAAAGATGTGCACAGAGTGCACCTTGATGCTAGAACAGTCCTCTGCAAACAAAAAAAGTAATGAATAAAGAAAAAAAATAAAATCAGCAGACAACCCCATAGTAGAATGGTTTCTATTTACCAAGGTCAGCTTGTAGTTGTGTGTTCAATGCAAAATACATATTCCTCTCAAAACACATTCAAGTTATGGGGAACATGGCAAAACATGCATTCTGACAAGCAGTCAATTTACAAAAATTCTTGCAGTCGCTGGGGGAAAGAAGCAGCTTTGATGGCCTTTGTTAAAAAGAGGGGGATCCCAGCTTTCCATTCCTACTTTATTTCTCAACTTTTAAATATGCGGGAATTGCACCATTTAAAAAGTTTTCAAAACATGAAAGTTAAATGTAACTGGGCTCAATTGTAGGGTAACTTGGGGTAAAACGACACCCTACCTCAAAATAATGTTTTGGGAGGGACTTAAGTGTTGTAATGGTGATGCTAATTTTGCTAATAGCTTTTTGCTAATAGCATACCTGATAGTTTGGACACCCCCCAGCGACCTTTCCCCCCCACTACACATTCTTGCAGAGGAAACACTGCAGCTTAGCCAATATTCGCAATGATGATGGAAAACAACAAACATTCAATTGCTAATTAGACTGCATGTTGGTGTCTTGCTGCGTTCCACCTTTGGGCAGTCGAACATTCTAGGCAGCCGAGCATGTATACCTGACCAGTGAAAATAGTCTGACAATGGGCGGGTTTGTTTATGCTGATATCGTGACGAGACTAACTAGCTGCATGTAACTCGCTAGCCTGCCTGTTTGTGTTGTGCTTTGCCATACTGACAAAGTTTGTACAAACATGTCAATTATGTATAAAACACATAAATAGCTGAATGTAGCCTACTCCACTCCTGGGAAAAAATAACATGAACTCGTGCTTTTTCTTACTGAGGCATGGAAGGCAATAGTTCGAACAGTGGTGTACAACATGAAGTTTGTAAGCTACACCATTGACCAGACAAAGGCGATCAAGGAAGGGGAGCGGCAGCGGAGCACTCAGCACAGTAGCTACTAGGAAGCTGAGTGGGCACTCGGCTACGTAGAAAAAATAATCTGGCACATGCGCAGAAATATCTGTATTTTTAGCCTGGACAAATTGGGATACAGAAATTCTGTATCCGTAGCCACTCTGTATAATTTAACAGTTCCATTTCACATCATACTGTTCATATAAAAATTTTGCAGTTTCTCGCAGATATTTATCCTGGGAAACAGGAGTGGGTTTGGACGGGATATCCTGGTAACCAGGTTCCCGTTATTAAACCCTAATCTCACAAATCTTGGAGATATGTGCTGAAATTCTTGAATGTTGAGCTGCAAATGACAATGATCAAGTATATTTCCCAGAGGCAACTGTGGCGCACATCTCCTCCCCCCTCATGAATATTGATAACTCCCCTGCTGTGGCCTCTTAGATGTGAAGTCCCCTGGTAAAGCCTGTGAAAAATGGCTCCGAGTTTGTCGTTCCCACAGAACCCTAGAGGGCCACAACGCAACACTAAATAAGCAGCAGTCACTCAGTCATGATTCCATCGTGTAAAGGGGGATGGAGATCTGTGTGGGTATTATTGGTTATTTGCCTCATGGCTCAGAGAATGCATGTAGACAATAAGTATGGCAACAAGCAACCAGTCAACAACACACAATGTCATGTTATAAATCCTGCTGAGTGCGGACATTTCCCATTGGGCCTGGCATTGTCAGAAAGTGACACGGTTTGGTCATCTTTAAGGGCATTACATCATGCCATTTGGATTCAGAGGCCAGCAGAAGCTATTTGTGCTGAAGACTGACAGTGTAAATCATCCTAATTAGAGTGCATCTGGTCTCATGAGAGACGTATAGCCTACTGTAGCACTGGACACATCAATGGCAACATTCAGTCAGAATAAATGCTACTCTGCTCCAGACTCTTTTCATTGTTTCATGACAAACATTGCTGCTTGTACAGCAATACTTGAAATATCTGATAGTTAGCAAAATCACAATTCCCAAAGCCTATTTGGTTTCACTCATTTGATGAGTGACAATGACAAGGTGAGAGCTGTCACAATCATGTTAGTAAACTGGTGCTGGAAATGTCATCTTATTGCCCTCGTGTTCACATGCTGAAAAAGCACCAACAGGCTCCAAACCGCTTGAAACAAACAATTTCTAACTAATATTTAGTAACAGTGCTGATGAAAGACAATGTCAGATCATGGATGCTTAGGACTGTTATAAAGCAGAGTACTATAAAGTGATTAGACAGTAGCCAACTACACATCAACCATTACTTTCAACCTTCCACAATCACCTCATGATTAAATTTGTTGGCCAGTCTCCGAATCTCCAGAGATGTTTTATTACAGGATAAGGCTGGGAGACTCTCCCCTGCTTGAACAAAGGGGATGTCTGACTGCAGGCCTCTCAGTGGGGTGAGCAACGAGAGGAAATAAAATCAGCCACCCCGGCTCTGTGTGTAATATGCCGAGCGAGGTGATCTTTTCAACACAACACACACTGTCTCCTGAAGGGGCCAACAGACAGTGACACCGTTTGCAGTGTGAAATAAAATGAATAACCTTTGGGACTAACCTGGTCGGTAGTGAGCGGTGTGTGTAAGACATAAATGACGACTTTGACAAGTCTCTTTTTCATGCAAAGCAAATAATTGTTTTTGCCCTTATTGACATTCACTTTTTTTAAAGTGTGTGTGTGGGGGGGGGGGGGGGGTCTACTAAGCTAACATATGGAATTGTTTTAAGATGGTCATACCATGGATCATTTAGCAATTGGATTTAGAATTTTAGGAACCCTGTAGGCATCAAAAATATATACAAAACCATTGATAAAATATTGAATTTGGCCTTAACTACTATAAACCATAGAAATAACATTGTAGAACACATTCTTAAATGGCAAAAAAGACAGTAAAAAAAAAATCATACAGAATAAGGTTTTAGTGTCTGTCCTATATGTCCTAGGATATAAGAATGCTCAGGAAATATTTTAGTTTTGGACACATATTTAACTCCTTATTTTTGTTGGCACAAAACTACCTCTATTCATTTGTATGTGTTACCTTCAGACATGTTCCACGATAGAACCAAACCGATTTTAGGGATGCCTCATGGTCTGACAAACAACGCTCTAGTTTGGCCACCTTCTACCGCAGATGCGAGAGACCGACATAGGCGAATGCAGATCTCTCTAGCTTAAAGTGACAGATTTTTGTATTTTGTTACTTATATTGACGCACGGGTGCATCAATAGACTCTTAAGGATAAATGAAATTGTCTGTTATACATATTCTATAATCCTAATCAGACCATTATAACAATGGAAGAACATTAATTGGAATGTGTTATAAAATCCATATTATTTCAGTTGTTATTGAGGCCGGGACAATACCAGTATCGTGGCAAGGAAACAAAACACAAATTGGATTTAACTTCTTTAGGAAAATAGCCCTGATGTTGGAAACAAACATTACGTTGTCATCCAGTCACATGTATTTATTTTCAAGCTATAGCACACACTGTTTTACATAGAGCTGATTTCTTTTTAGAAAGGACCAAAGAGTCTGGTCTGCTTCGTGTTTTCATTTTTGTGTACAGAAAAAATATTGCGATACTGGTATCGTCCCAGCCCTAGTTGTTATGGGATTAGCATGAATATGCAGCCTGGGAATACACAGAGAGGATTATCTTTAAAAGACCTAATTGTTTTCCAGGCAACTAGTTATTTTTATGGCTGCGTATATTTCTGTTAGTGATTATTTTACTTAAAAATGATGCTGCCTTTAATCCCCCTGCCTGTGTAGCCTCAAGCGAAATCATTTCCAACGCGTCAACCTCATTTTTCAGAGTCCATTGAAACAGAGTATTTGAAGTCCTTGAGTAAAGAGCCAATACTCAATATCTAATTTACCCTTCAGTAACTACATTTTGAATTAGAATGAAAAGGTTACATATATATATATATCCTTCCAGCAAGGGTGTTACATGAAACTCAGTTAAAGTGATGAGTTCCTGCACAGCACTACACACAGAGCTGGATGAGTCACTCGGGGCTTTTTCTCTTTGTTGTTTTAACAGGTGCATATAAAATTAACACAACCAATCTAAAATGGCCAAAAAGCAACAGCATCTGCTATTGCACTCCATCTCCTGCAGATAAATGCCTAAACTTGCCTTGTGCCTGGCCTCCATTTTCTCTGGTAATTTGCCTTTGAATGCTGAGACTGAGGTAATTACTGTGCTGTTATAAACAGGGGGATAATCAATGACAACGTCACTTTGTGTTCTTTAAGTTAATAAGGCCTCTGCACAACGTCCCCCTGGGATGCCTTTTGTCATTCAGCGGCTGATGCACATTTGGTCGGTCTACCACTCGCTAGCTGAACACCATATCTCTTCTTCAAAGGACAGGCAGCAGAACACAATAACCATTGTCTGTCTATGGAAAATCCCCAGCAGAACCACATGAGAATCGAAACTTATTTTTTAAATCACACGTTCTCTTTTCCCTTTTTAGATGGTCTTTCAACTGAAATTCTAGGATCTAAAATGGTACATTTCCTATACGGTTAGATAAGTAGGCCTACATCTTGTGTTAGGTAGAAGAACAAACTACAGAAATGTTGTGAAAAGTGCTGGCGTAATAACTCTTACGCACATGATAAACATCTTTACCATAACAAGGATATATATAGATGTTTATTTCACATTTATTTAACCAGGAAGGCAAATTTAAGAACAAGTTCTCATTTACAACTGCGACCTGGCCAAGATAAAGCAAAGCAGTGCGACACAAACAACAGAGTTACACATGGGATAAACAAAACGTACAGTCAATAACACAATAGAAAAATCTATATACAGTGTGTGCAAATGTAGTAAGATTAGGGAGGTAAGGCAATAAATACCACTGTAATACCTGACCGACTATGTAAAACCAGAAAGACTGAAGTCCAACCTTCATTCTTAGAACCAAGAATCCCGAACAGAAATACAGTATATCCTGAAATCCCAAACCCATAACATGAGCAAGGTGAATAAACATAAATGCTGGTAGAGAGCAATCTTTCCTTACCTGCAGTTTGGAGGTGGGTCAAGTGTAATTTCTGCAAGTTCTTTCTGAATCCTGAAAAACAATGATACTCTCTTTTAATCTTTGTGGCAATGAATATCTCTAATCACATAACTGAAAAAGCTCCCAGAATGCATTTGACCCCAGTGTCAAATTGCAGATCCTGAAAGGTTCAAACCTGAAATGATTTTTCAGAGTGTGTGTGTTATTACAATAGAACTGCACAAATGTCAACATCTTTCAATAACTCTTTCAAATTCACCCACGCAGCAGTCACCTGCGAGGGAAGGGTTAATAACATCATATAAACATATTTTGTATAAAAAGGATGACGAATCACAATGACATGCAATGATTAAACGCGCAACAGTGCAATGTATCTTGTGACATAACAGTCATAATGTTATGTCACAACCATCTGTGTTGAACCAGGCATGGGGAAAACAGCATGGAAACACATTGTACCATCACTGACTACACCCCTTTAATCAACAGAGAGCTGTGGTGTCCAGTTTGAGCACAGTGGACTGTCTTATAAGTGCGCTACACATCAGGAAGATGTTCCAAATATCAGAGGGTAGTTATAAAAAGCACTGTAGCCTCAGCCAATCCCTGGCTCAGCTGGTTGCATAATTCTATCATCACCCCGCATCAATCTGTGTTTCCACTGGCAAGGCTAGGTGGGCGACAGTGGGAATGCTGTTCGTGACAACACTAACCACACAGATGTGATATGAATGAAAGTATGGTCATCATCATTAGGGCTCAGGCCACCGGACCTAACTAACGAAAGCTCTATGAAAATACTATAACCAAGGATAACCAGGCCGGGTCCAGTGTGTTTCCTGGTCAGCTCTGGTCAGCTCCAGGAAAGACTCGGGGAGCATAGTCATCATAGTAATCTGCCTGTCAGATGAATGACGGGCATTACACTGTCATGATGGGATAGATCAAGGTTACCTTTCATTACATATCTTGTATGGATTACATCTAATGGATATATTAATAGCATGAGTGTGACTAAAATAATGATGTCCATAGGACCGGTTAGCGTTATATACATTAAGTGTACAAAACATTAGGAACACTAGCTCTGTCCATGACATAGACTGAACAGGTAAATCCAGGTGAAAGCCATGATCCCTTATTGATGTCACTTGTTAAATCCACTTCAATCGGTGTAGATGAAGGGGAGGAGACCGGTTAAAGAAGGATTTTTAAGCCTTGAGACATGGACTGTGTACGTGTGCCATTCAGACTGTGAATGTGCAATACAAAATATTTGAAGTGCATTCAAAGGGGTATGGTAGTAGGTGCCAGGCACACCGGTTTGAGTGTGTCAAGAACTGCAACATTGCTGGGTTTTTCACACTCAACAGTTTCCCAGGTGTATCAAGAACAGTCCACCACCCAAAGGACATGCAGCCAACCTGACAACTGTGGGAAGCACTGGCGTCAACATGGGCCAGCATCCCTGTAGAACGCTTTCGACACCTTGTACAGCCAATGCCCTTCTGAATTGTGGCTGTTCTGGGGGTGCAACTCAATATTAGGAAGGTGTTCCTAATATTTTGTACACTCAGTGTAACTCACCACCCTGAGGATAGGAAGGTGCTCAAACCTGCCCCACTTAAATACCACTAAACTGAGACAGATTCAAGGTTTACCTCTTGGCACTGGTTGAGAGTTTGGCAGCTGTTTTACTGGAGATCTTAGTCTCCTTCTTTTTGGGCTGTGCATGTTCCCGCTCCTGTTCTGGGGGCACTGATGATTCTCTTTGTTCGATATCCGAGCTCCCCCCACTGGTGCTGGGGCTGTCGTCCGGTCTCTGCACCTCACTGGACATCCTGGCCCTGGGAAACAGACACCAAGCAGCACAGCTTTATCTTTCATTATGTTTTCTATACAAAATAAATGAGTGGTGTAATGGTATGTTAGCCTTCCCAGGCCTTTTCAAAAAATTACTTTGAGTGGACTGCCGGGGTTCCAAAGTTGCACATTCTATAATTGTACTTGTCATTGTGCTGTTTGGCAGGTTAAGATTAAGATGCCAGTACCTGCCATTCTGCCCTTGAGCAAGGCACTTTGGTCAATTGACTGTATTGGTCAACTGCACACACGGTCCAACTGAAATTTGACTTCCGCTTTTAACCCAACACCTCCGATAGACACAAATACAGTTTTGGGGGGGAGAGGTGCGTGGGGCTGCCACACTAGGTGCCCGGGGAGCTGTTGTTGTGGGGGGTTAAGTACCTACCTCAAGGGCACAACAGCAGGCAATGGCATCTAGGATTTTATACCAGCAACACTCCGGTTGCTAGCTCACTTCCCGCTGGACCCCAGACACAAACTGGCAACCCTCATGTTGCTGGCTCGTCTCTCTAACCACACAACAACAGCTACCTGCCTCCATTGCATGGTTGAGTAGAACAGAATACTTGATTGTCCTAGCAGGAGGAAATTATTTTCACAACAGGGTAATTATGTAAGTCTGTTTCACGTTGCTGGTTAATGTGTTGACGGCAAGGTGGTGAAGCTATTTTGTGTGTTGTAAAATAAAAGGTTGCGAGCGGTAAGATCTCAAACTCATTCAAGAAGATTCAACATTACCATGTTAACAAACCACCTACACATTTTTTGGAATGCATTAGAAAAATGCCCTGTGAGATGTAATAGAATATAGCCTAGTATGAAAGAACAATGCTGTCAAGATGTCTTGACTAGCCAGGACTTGAAGAGTCAACTTGTCACAGGCCTACTGACAATATAGTCTTATCTTAAACAATGAATTTAAACAATGAATTCAATATCACCACTCACGAACCTTTTAAATAGTTAACCACATCGATTGATGGAACATAGATCGAAAGAGACACTAGCCGATTAAACTAAACTAATCAGGGAGTTGAGTTCAGTAGGCTAAAGAGACCCTAGAACAGTAGGCATGTGCCTCTACAAAGGGCATCAGATGACTGAGATATCGCCTTAGGCTTTGATCATAATAATGAGGTGAGGTCATTTTTTTATCTATCACGGTCAGTGATATCCGTTTATATTGTTTCGAATAAAAGCCTGGGGAATAGGACTAACGTCACGGTGAAAGATACAAACCGTCAGTAGTGCTTAACCACTATCTTTCCCGGGGGTGTTATGATAAGGACATCAACGCTACTTGTGTATCCACTCGCCAGACATGTATCAACTTGCGAAACAGGTGAGTGACCGCAACGTTGGGGAAATTATATTAATTCTGAAAATTGTTAGTTACATTTCTCAAAGACGACGCGCATGTTGACTATAGGGGCCTCAATAAATAGGACACAACAATGTATCACTTTCTTCTGTCGTTGTTTCGGACCCAGCTGAGCAATAGGTCAACACAATTTCAAAGCCTCCCCCTTTCAACAGATTTTTTTTTTTTTAAATAACATGTGCCCGCGACACAAATAGAGCTGTCAAAAAAAACAATGGATAACAAACATCAATAACACTGCAGGGAAAAAGTTGCACCCGCTGTGCTATGTCCTGCTATGGGGAATTTAAAATGAAGAGGCCTGAGCGTTTAAAACTCGGGAAAATATGCAGAGAACCTCACGTTTTAGAGATTCTTCGACAAGGCATCAAGGGCTCGTCAAGGCCAGTCGACGCGAGGGCCAAATGAACGGCTTGAAAATGTGTGAATCCAACGTTTCTCAAGTGTCCACAAAAAGCGTTGAGCTGCTCAGGCACAAAGGGAGGCACGTCCCACACCCCCTCATCGGAAAATGCCACTTTCACGGGACATTTACTTACTTTCTCTACACATACCAAGGACAGTAACATGCGTGCATAAATATTACCTGGCAGCTGACTGTCGATGCTGTACTTAGTATTACAATCCCAGGTGAAAAGTATATCCACACACACCGCCGTCTGCTCGCACTCGTGTCCTTGCTATTTAACTGAAGGTAGCAACCGAAAAGCGATTACAGAAAACTGAAGAAGCCGGACCGCCTCCACGCGCGCTCTCATATTGCGCGCGCAGCTCGTGCACGTGTGATGGTCCCAGTGGCCGGAGATGAAACAAATCTGTATGCTTTATCACAAAACAGTTGTAATATTCAAAACAGCAAAGATAGAATTTAACTAGTCAAACTACTCAATGTTCGATGTCGGCTATCTGAAAATGATGGACACTGTAGGTCAAATGAGCAAGGTAGGATATGACAACGTGCTTGTACATTAAGACACTCAACAAAGCATGGCATAACACCCTGGGTTGGGTTTCCCAAAAGCATCTTAGCACTAAGATCATCTTAATTCTATTGAAACTAAATGGACGAAAGATGATCTTAGTGCTATAATGCTTTTGGGAAACCCAGACTTTGTCCACACATAGTTGTCCATGGGCAACATAACTTAAGTGTAATTGGGATGAATAGTGTATGTGCATATCAGTGGAGGCTACTCAGGGGAGGAAGGGCAGGACCATCCTCCTCATTGAATTTCAAAATAAATAAATAGTACAACTATACTAAATATATTCACATCACCAAATCATTTATTAAAACACTGTTTTGCAATGGTCTACAGTGGCTTCAGCACTGTGTAGGGTAGCACCATTGTGTAACCGGAGGACAGCTAGTTTCCGTCCTCCACTGGGTGCATTGACTACAGTACAAAACCTAGGAGGCTCATGGTTCTCACCCCCTTCTATAGATTTACATAGACATTATGACAACTTCCGGAGAATGTCCTCAAACCTATCAGAGCTTCTGCAGCATGAACTAACATGTTCTCCACTTAATCAAAGGATCAGAGAATGAATCTAGTGCTGAAAGCATAAGCTACAACTAGCTAGCACTGCAGTGCAAAAAATGTGCTGAGTAGTTGACTCAAAGAGAGAAATTACAATAGTTTAACAGTTTTGAACAAATACATTTCTTCCAAAAGCAAGAGAGAGAGTGAGCTAACTATATTTTGTGGTATATCACTTTCACTAGTTTAGCCTACTCAAACACCCGACTCCAACAGAAAGGGATCCTATGTTAGCTATGGCTATCCAACATTGGAACTCTTCCAAGACAAGGTAAGCTCTTGGTTTTATAAATGTATTGCCACCAGGGCCCGCCGGGGAACTGCTAAACTGCTTGCTGCTGACTGTACACTGTACTGCATGATCGTAGCTGGTTTACTAACGCAATTTCAATTCAACGTGGTTAGTGCAGGCCTGAATCACTTCATTGAATATATCTATTGTTCCCTGGACAGCAGATAGATAGCAGTATAGCGCAGCTGATGAACAGAAAATCCAAAATAGAACATTTGCCAAAATAGAACGCAACTGCTTAGCTACAGCGACCGACACATATCAGTTTGCTACTAGTTAAATTTGCAGTCTGGTCGACATGGATTGATTTATTGTAAAAAATCAACGTAAATCTATCAACAATTAAAATGAAGGGGAAGAGCTGGAGAACAACGTGACAATTATGAACGAACAACCACCAGAGAACCAGAAAAATCAGGAAGATGGCGACGGAGAAATGCAGCTAGCTAACATAGCTAACGTGGCTCCGGTGGCTAAGAGAAGGATACGGTTGATTCAAGAAGAACCCAGAAAGTTCCAAGAGATGGACAGACAAGTATTTTTTTGTACTGCATGATGGGACTAGGCCACTTCGTCTTATTTGCCAGGAGGCAATCAATTGTTTTAAACAAGCAAATTTAGAGCAACATTTCCAGTCACACCTTGCCCACATTGACAAAACATATCCGACACAAAGCAACCTCAGAAACAACAAAATAGTGCAACTCAAAGAACAGCTCAAAGGACAACAACAAATGATGGACAGATCTAGCACTGTTGCAGAGAAAACAATGATTGCTTGGATACTCGCAAGAAACAAGAAGGCCTTCACAGATGCGGAGATTGTGAAATAATGTTTTTTGGCCGAAATATTGTATGCTGATATCACGAACAAGGAAACTATTTTAAAGTAAATGAACGCATAGAAGACATTGGCGAGGACATCGGTAAGCAACTGATTACTGACATATTCGTGGCGCCGTGTTTTAGTATTGCGCTTGACGAAGGCACTGATGTAAGTGACAATACCCAATTATGTGTTTGGGTCCGCTTCCCTCAAAATGAGTTGTTCAGAGAGGAACTTTTATGTTTACTGCCCCTTCAGGGACAAACACGAGGAGAGGATATTCTGAAAGCCCTTGTTACATTTTTTTGCTGATAATTATATTGACTGGTCAAATCTGGCATCTGTGTGCACTGACTGTGCCCCAAACATGCAAGGGAAGGTGAAGGGACTCATAGGCCTGATAAGAAAGAAAGAGGATTCATAGGTTTGATGAGAAAGAGAGAAGATATTCCCAAATTTGTTACGTTTCATTGTATCATTCATCAGGAAGCACTTGTGACTAAACTTACAGCAAGTCGTGCGTGTGGTGAACATTATTATTACGAGGACACTGTCAATTCTGTCAGTCAATTCTGCGAGTTGCTGGAGGAATACCAGACAGAATACAGCAACTTGATATTTCACAATGAGGTGAGATGGCTGTCTCATGGCAGAGTTTTGGAAAGATTTCTCTCTCTCCTCCCTCAAATCCATGAATTTCTTGCAAGCAAGGGGAGAGAGAAGCCAGAGCTGGGTGATCCACAGTGGATATTAAAGCTGGCTTTTGTAACCGACATCACCTGTCACCTGAACATGGGGAACCTCCAGTTCCAAGGGAAAACTAAAACTCCGGGCAAAATGCTGCGTGTGGTCACAGAATTTCAAATTAAAATCACCACATGTTCATACCTGATAGAAAGTTTGTTCATTTACCAAAACTCAGAGCTGTCATAACATCCTACCCAAACATACTGCAACATGTTTAGCTATGATGCATTTGTGTGTGTGTTGGAAGAGTTCAAGTTGGAGTTTGAGTCTAGATTCACGTGATCATCCTGTCTGGGTTGACGCTCCACGGAGGCGGAGATCTTTGTGGGCTATACTCGGCCTTGTCTCAGGATGGTAAGTTGGTGGTTGACGATATCCCTCTAGTGGTGTGTGGCCTGTGGTTTGGCAAATTGGGTGGGGTTATATCCTGCCTGTTTGACCCTGTCCGGGGGTATCATCGGATGGGGCCACAGTGTCTCCTGACCCATCCTGTCTCAGCCTCCAGTATTTATGCTGAAGTAGTTTATGTGTCGGGGGGCTAGGGTCAGTCTGTTATATCTGGAGTACTTCTCCTGTCTTATCCGGTGTCGTGTCTTTGGCTATGCCGGATTAAGTGATATGACATGCTATTCTATAAAATAATTTCTCCGTAATTAATATTACCTGATTATATATTTATAGAGCTGTTATCTTCCAAATAAACTCTTAAAGACCTAGTAATATTTTACGTCAATAGCAGTCAATATTAATCGTCATCTTAATACAGTCTCTGAAAGTTGTAAATTCTTAGTTATCTGCACGAACCCTGGCTAACAAGTTGAATCAGCAATACAAAATTGGGTTTAATTATTTATTTACGAAATACCTAACTAATCACACAGAATTATACATACACATATTTATATCATAACTTGATTACAAATGACATCATAAAGGAAATAATCCCTAGTTGGCATATGACAGCTGGTTACACAAAAGAAAAGGGCTGGGTTTGAGTGAAAGAGCAGGAAGACTGAGTAACAAAGGGCGAAGCTGTGCTATCGTAAATACAGTATCTTATGCATTCTAAATTACCGCCCATTTGGAAAAGGAAAATGCAATAAATATTTACTCTGAGCTGCGCTTCGGTAGGTTGGTGGTAGATGGAAGGCTGTGTTGCCCAACCGAGTCCTTTGTACTTTGAAAAATGTCTCTGGTTGTCAATTGGATACGTTGTAGTAACGTCGTTGTGTGATAGACGGGATACTCTGTCTGTTCCTTCCTAACTCTCATTTGCAGCAGCTGTTGCTAACTCAACGGCTAGGAGGTATCACTTCTGTAGTGAATAAGAGTTCAAAGTTCATACCATTCGCAACCAAAGCTCACGATGATGTTGGCTTCGTTCTGTAGTTATTATCTGAACCATTCTGACATCGGACCGTTGTCCCCACATCCTCGGAACAGGACATTATATTGTCGTCAAGGGCTTATATAGGAAGGGAGAGGAGGGCGTGTTTGAAAAGTTTTATAGCCCATGTCCCTTCACAGGGGCGGGCCACTGATTGAGCAGAGCCCTATCTTATGAAAACCCAAATCTCACATTTTAGAAGCTAAAATCACATTTCATCCCATCACGAATAATTTCATATTCAAACATTTAAATTGAACAACAAATCCGACAGTGGCGTGCCGTGGGCCTGGGGCCTGGGCCTTCAGTGAAGTCCTACACAGTCCCACCCGAATTAATCCACCTCTTATTACCATCATTATGATGCCATGGCTCTAGACACTATACATTTAGACAGAAACGCAGTATAACCAGGCGTTGTGTCACCTTGAAATTGCCATTTTTATTCAGAGAATTGCAGGGGAAGAGTACAATACCTGTCACGTTCTGACTTTTATTTCCTTTGTTTTGTATTTAGTTAGTATGGTCAGGGCGTGAGTTGGGTGGGCAGTCTATGTTTGTTTTTCTATGTTTTGGGGTATTTCTATGTTTCGGGGTATTTCTATGTTTCGGCCTAGTATGGTTCTCAATCAGAGGCAGGTGTCATTAGTTGTCTCTGATTGAGAATCATACTTAGGTAGCCTGGGTTTCACTGTGTGTTTGTGGGTGATTGTTCCTGTCTCTGTGTTTTGCACCAGATAGGACTGTTTAGGTTTTCACACGTTTCTTGGTTTTTGTAATCAGTTGTTCATGTGTACGTTTACGTATTAAAAGAACCATGGACACTTACCACGCCGCATATTGGTCCTCTGATCCTTTTCGCCTCTCCTCTTCGGAAGAAGAGGAGGAAATCCCTGACAATACCTTTTCATTGTGCAGCTTCGTTGCCCTGCGCGCTTGTTCGTTGAGCTCTAGATCCACTCGGGTGTCCCCAAAAGTTTTCAAAAGCACCATTGCTTGTAAGTGCCCAGCCGTACTTTGGTGTCTCGTTGCTGCCTTGGTTAGACAACTCAGGTTTGCAAAGCCAGTGTGGCTCCAAACACCAAATCGATCACTTGCATTCCCACCAGTACAGTTTTGCAGTGCTTCTCGGAGCCTGTGAGCCATTGATAGCGCTCGTAGTTGGAACTTTGAAAGTGGCGAACGAACCCCTTTCCCACCTGTGACAGGCTTTGTAGCGTCGGCGTCGACCTCTCCTGACAATGTCTAACTTTTCTTGAAAAGTTTGTCTTGAGAATGGCGTTATAATTTTATCCTCGACCAAATCGATTTCTTCTCCTTCCGCCATTGTGGGTTGAAAAAACAGCTTAGTAGTACGCAAATTAATTTGTTTATCAATTTCAGTTTCCTAGTTCTGAGACCTGCCCATATAGGACCTGCCTCTTAATATTGGTAATCCATTCAAAAGACGTGCACGCGCTACGCCTGCTAGCTGGCTCCTGTGTAACACATTAATGAGAATGTCTCAGATGACAACCGAACTGACATCATATTCATTAAGTACCACCGCATATGTTCAATTGGTCGGATTACCAGAATATAGTTAATTTCCCCCCACCTTCTGATGTTCACAGAATCTCTATGTTAACCAAGGGTTTTGCAAATGTTACATCAGTAGGGTAGAGAGAGGAAAAAGGGGGAAGAGGTATTTATACTGTCACCCCCAGGCCAACATCATGACACTGGTGTCCTGTGTGAATTTAAGTATGCTCTCTCTAATTCTTTCTTTCTCTCTCTCGGAGGACCTGAGCCCTAGGACCATGCCTCAGGACTACCTGGCATGATGACTCCTTGCTGTCCCCAGTCCACCTGGCCATGCTGCTACTCCAGTTTCAACTGTTCTGCCTGCGGCTATGGAATCCTGACCTGTTCACCGGACGTGCTACCTGTCCCAGACCTGCTGTTTTCAACTCTCTAGAGACAGCAGGAGCGGTAGAGATACTCTTAATGATCGGCTATGAAAAGCCAAGGTCCCGAGGTGCTAACTTGTTGCACCCTCAACAACTACTGTGATTATTATTATTTGACCATAATGGTAATTTATGAACATTTGAACATCTTGGCCATGTTCTGTTATAGTCTCCACCCGGCACAGCCAGATTTGGACTGGCCACCCCTCATAGCCTGGTTCCTCTTTAGGTTTCTTCCTAAGTTTTGGCCTTTCAAGGGAGTTTTTCCTAGCCACTGTGCTTCTACACCTGCATTGCTTGCTGTTTGGGGTTTTAGGCTGGGCTTCTGTACAGCACTTTGAGATATCAGCTGATGTAAGAAGGGCTATATAAATACACATGATTTGTGTACAATGAGTGTTTCAACTTCATGAGAACCACTTTCATGTGCCAGTGTCATCTCTGACCCCAGTCATCACAGCCCTCTGTCCTGACTGTACTGGAATAGAGAGTGAGATAGTGGAGCTGCAGGCAATTGACACATTGCAAGGTGAACTAAGATCACCCATTTCTGGAGCCTTGTGTCAGACACAGAGCATCCACTTCTGAAGCAGTGCGTGCAAAAGGTGCCATTTTTTGTCAGCACTTATATATGTGAAGCAACATTTTCAACAATGAATATTGTGAAACAAAAACAGAGAAACAGACTGACCAATGCACACATGGATTGCCTCACAAGGATAGCAACAACAGACTATACATTTAGAATTAATTCAGTCAAGGACAAGAAGAGACATTTTCGCTCATCCAACTACTGAGGTAACCCTTAATATGGGTCTTATACATGTGATGTAGCCTATTTGATGTGTGTATGTATATTTTTGTAATGTGCTGTACATCAAATCAATTGCATGTGCTCTATTGCTCAATTGATCAATCAATTGATAATTGATAATATTGGAAGAAAAAGTACAAAAAATGAAAGATCTGTGTGGCCCTCTGAATAATTGTCTCAACCCAAAGTGACCCCCTTACAAAATAAAATAGTGAGTAACACTGAGCTAGGTTGACAATGAAGGTTTGGCTTGGAATTTTTTTTCCCCCAACAAACAGCTGATGTGTTGTGCACTGAAGCCCACAAGCGAAGGGAAAAGGTCAATGGAGGAGAGCACATAGATAGATGCAAGAAGGAATTGTATATACAACAAGCTGTTTGTATGTGGCTGCTATGAAAGTGAACTGTGTTTGCTTGTGCTCAGGGGTGAATTCATTGCGCAGATTCTGTTGAAAAACTTTTCTTAAACGGAAGCAAACTGAATGAAACAGGGATAAACATATCTGAATTTGTCCAATAGACCCTCTCGTTTGCAACTGTTGGACTAATGATTACACCCTAGATCAGCTAAATGGAGGCAAGAGTGTGCAAGGCGGTATTGAATGTGTCACTGTCTCTCAACTTGATTACATAAAAATATCTCACCCTGTGCACCTACGTTGTATACTTTAATTCATAGGCTAGGTTGTAACAACCTCATGATGGGTACAGGGAAAATGGTAGCATCATGTAGTAGCCTCAACCTATCGATGTTACATTGAGCTGGATGAATGGAATATGAATGACAGTCATCCAATATGCTGTAATAGGCACAAGGCCATGTTCATTCAAACATTTAAGGTTTGAATTCAAACAAAGTCTTTCCCTGCAAAAATAGCCTAATACAACACACACTGTCATACAGGGCAGAGCTTCTCCTGTATGGACTGTGAGATACTTCATTATGACACACTGACACACCATTTGATCCAAACTTATTCAATCAAATAATTCAATGTAGCCCTCCCATGCAATGCCTCCATGTTCCTCCCTCATTGAATGTTTATGAATTCTGATCCTCATTCTAATGAAGGCCTTTTGGATTACCCTTCACAGCCATTAGATCAACATAACAATAGCCTTCGGCCGTGGAAGGTCCTGACAGCGGCCTACGGGCCAGTGTGTTATTAAAGTTGGATGCAGCACAAGCACTTCCTGAGTCTCCCCCGACAAGGCTCAAGGTCAGCTCTGCACTGTGCGGAGGGCCTTTGTGATGGAAATTGCAGTGTATAAGTTTAAACCCAGAACAATTGGGAACTTCGTCCTCCATGTTCATCAGGTCCCCTCTCCACACCGAAACCAATGGAGAAGGAATGCTGAGTCTCCTGGGGCAGTTCACAGTTAGGGCCTTGTCTTCAGATTGGCTGGAACTTGAGTTCGTGGCTGTTGTGCTTTTTGTGTGCGTTGAACAGTTGAGTGGAGTGACATTAGATTCACCAAATTCAACACAGATGTTGTGCTGCTTGAGAGAAACACATTCAATTAGGTCCATCTGGGCAAATGTGTCAGTGGATTGTATGGGGTGTAAATAGTATTTCACTGATAAAGCTGTTGAGCAAATGTAGGATTATTTGGAAGTAGTATCAATATTTGATATATTGAATTGTATGTCCACTGATAACACAATCACTAATTAAATGAAAACGACATAACATCTTTACAGAGAGTTATTAAAGCTACAACATATTCAACATAGCATTAGCTACAGCATATTCAATACCTTCTGCAGCAAAGCATGAGGAATAAGTAAGTATTGTGCCATCAAATGTCCAAGATTTGACCTGAGAGAGCGGCTCAATTAAGCACTATGCATATATATATATATATATACACTGCTCAAAAAAATAAAGGGAACACTTAAACAACACAACTCCAAGTCAATCACACTTCTGTGAAATCAAACTGTCCACTTAGGAAGCAACACTGATTGACAATACATTTCACATGCTGTTGTGCAAATGGAATAGACAACAGGTGGAAATTATAGGCAATTAGCAAGACACCCCCAATAAAGGAGTGGTTCTGCAGGTGGTGACCACAGACCACTTCTCAGTTCCTATGCTTCCTGGCTGATGTTTTGGTCACTTTTGAATGCTGGCGGTGCTTTCACTCTAGTGGTAGAATGAGACGGAGTCTACAACCCACACAAGTGGCTCAGGTAATGCAGCTCATCCAGGATGGCACATCAATGCGAGCTGTGGCAAGAAGGTTTGCTGTGTCTGTCAGCGTAGTGTCCAGAGCATGGAGGCGCTACCAGGAGACAGGCCAGTACATCAGGAGACGTGGAGGAGGCCGTAGGAGTGCAACAACCCAGCAGCAGGACCGCTACCTCCGCCTTTGTGCAAGCAGGAGCAGGAGGAGCACTGCCAGAGCCCTGCAAAATGACCTCCAGCAGACCACAAATGTGCATGTGTCTGCTCAAATGGTCAGAAACAGACTCCATGAGGGTGGTATGAGGGCCCGACGTCCACAGGTGGGGGTTGTGCTTACAGCCCAACACCGTGCAGGACGTTTGGCATTTGCCAGAGAACACCAAGATTGGCAAATTCGCCACTGGCGCCCTGGGCTCTTCACAGATGAAAGCAGGTTCACACTGATCACATGTGACAGACGTGACAGAGTCTGGAGATGCCGTGGAGGACGTTCTGCTGCCTGCAACATCCTTCAGAATGACCGGTTTGGCGGTGGGTCAGTCATGGTGTGGGGTGGCATTTCTTTGGGGGACCGCACAGCCCTCCATGTGCTCGCCAGAGGTAGCCTGACTGCCATTAGCTACCGAGATGAGATCCTCAGACCCCTTGTGAGACCATATGCTGGTGCGGTTGGCCCTGGGTTCCTCCTAATGCAAGACAATGCTAGACCTCATGTGGCTGTAGTGTGTCAGCAGTTCCTGCAAGAGGAAGGCATTGATGCTATGGACTGGCCTGCCCGTTCCCCAGACCTGAATCCAATTGAGCACATCTGGGACATCATGTCTCGCTCCATCCGGATGCTTTAGTCCAGGTCTGGGAGGAGATCCCTCAGGAGACCATCCGCCACCTCATCAGAAGCATGCCCAGGCGTTGTAGGAAGGTCATACAGGCACGTGGAGGCCACACACACTACTGAGCCTCATTTTGACTTGTTTTAAGGACATTACATCAAAGTTGGACCAGCCTGTAGTGTGGTTTTCCACTTTAATGGAATCCAGACCTCCATGGGTTGATAAATTTGATTTCCACTGATAATTCTTTGTGTGATTTTGTTGTCAGCACATTCAACTATGTAAAGAAAAAAGTATTTAATAAGAATATTTCATTCATTTAGATCTAGGATGTGTTATTTTAGTGTTCCCTTTATTTTTTTGAGCAGTGTATATATATTTTTTTACCTTTATTAGGCAAGTCAGTTAAGAACAAATTCTTATTTTCAATGACAGCCTAGGAACAGTGGGTTAACTGCCTGTTCAGGGGCAGAACGACAGATTTGTACCTTGTCAGCTCAGGGATTTGAACTTGCAACCCTCCGGTTACTAGTCCAACGCTCTAACCACTAGGCTACCGCCCCAGCGGCAGGGTGTATTATAAAGGCTTTATGTTGATGGCGCTCACATCAGTTGTTATTAGGAATGCACGATATATCGCTGAGCATATCGGAATCGGCAGATATAGCTAAAAATGCCAACATCGGCATCGACCCGATGTCTAGTTTAACGCCGATGTGCAAAACCCGTTGTCAAAGCTGACGTGCATACATGTACCCATGTACCCATACATGTACCCATATAACTCAGCTTGGTTGGGTTGTGTTTCGGAGGACGCATGGCTCTCGACCTTGGCCTCTCCCGAGTCCGTATGGGAGTTGCCATGATGAGACAAGACCAATTGGATACCACGAAATTAGGGATAAAAGAGGGGTAAAAAAAACACACACAAAAAACATAGGTAGATGACGTAATGACACCACTAAAAATGCAGAGCTACACAGAACAAAAGCAGAAAAATACTAAGTGCACACTTCCAACAACTAAACAAGTTAAAGTCGAGCAGTCATTTGAAAGAGTAAGACAATTTCAGCAACTCAGAGGTGAAGTCCATTAATGCCAAACTAATCATTGCCCTTGACAATCAACCGTTCTCTGTCGCAGATGATGTTGGCTTTCACCGACTGGTCGAGCACCGGTACACACCACCTACATACAGTAGGTGCTATTTTTCAGATGTTGCCCTATTGTTGAAACACATCCATGAGCTAGTTGCTATGGGCGTCACTGCTATTAGCTTCACGACTGACATTTGGACCAGCGATGTCAGCCCCATGAGCATGCTCAGTCTGACAGCACAGTGGGTCGACAAGGATTTCGCACTGAGGAAAGCCGTATTGCATGCTCATGGGGCTGGAGTGTGCTGGTTCTCATACATCTGCTGTCATTTCAGTGGCATTTGAGAACATGTTTGAAACTTGGAAACATGAACCTCGCTCCATTCGAACAACCAACTGGAGAAATAAGCTCATCAACTGCGTCTGCAGCAGACATGATACCCTCTGTCATGGCATTGAAACGCCTGCTCAACAAAATTGCTGACACAGACCGTGGGGTTAAAACTTGCAAAAGTACTTGAGGCTGTGAACAAGTGATTAGGTGGTATTCTCTCTGAGCCTCTTTACTGTGTCACCACCATGCTCGATGCTAGGTACAAGGGCCGCTACTTCGATGCAGACAAGAAACAGGGTTAACGTGAAATGTTACAGACACAGCTGGACAAGATGGAAATGGACACAGTGACAGTGGGCACGGAGGAAGAGAGGCCACGGACAGACAGAGCTGAATCTTCGCTTCTTAACATGTATGATGAAATCCTGGTTGAGAAATGAAACGACTGAACAAATGAATAATGAAACAGAACAGCAAGTAAGTGAAAGAAATAGGTTTTGATGATGTTTTACTGGTAATGGGGACATACAGTACATAAATGCCAACAAAATAACTTTTGTGTGGTGTGTGTGTGTGTAACCTTTATTTAACTAGGCAAGTCAGTTAAGACCGAATTCGTATGGCCTTCCCCGGCCAAACCCGGACAACGTTGGGCCAATTGCCCTATGGAACTCCCAATCACGGCCGGCTGTGATATAGTCTGGATTCAAACCAGGTACTGTAGTGACACATCTTGCACTGAGATGCAGTGCCTTAGACCGCTGCGTCTGTGTGTGTGTGTTAACTATTTAACTGTACTAGAATGCTTAAAAGGCAGCTAAAATGTTAAATATTGGTAATCGGTATAATTTTTTTGGCAAGGAAAATGTTGGATATCGGTATTGGCCAAAAATGTCATATCGGTGCATCCCTTGTTGTCCAACATTTATATGTTGAATCTATATGTTGAATCTATTTGAAGGCCCTATTCAATGGCAGACACAGTGATCAGATCCTGTCTGACATAAAATACATTGAAATGGCTCAACATCCTGAGATTCAGTGTGTATTAATCCTTTCCTGGTGTTGAACACAAGGTGGGGCTATGACACCTGCCACTGTGGCCTAATCAACTCTCCTCTCTTGGACTTTCTCACTCTCTTCTGTACTGTTCTCCTCATGCCTGTATATACCCATGTTATTCTGTGGTCTGATGCCACACTGACACCCGTGACATTTCTGTCATCTTAATGTCATGGTGATGTGGTGAGGACAAGGGGAGAGGAGGCCAGGGGACTGTCTGTCTGTCTGGCTGTCTGCTACTCGTCCATCCCAGGGACTGGCAGCAATTCAGGCTGAGAGACACTGATTGGACAGAGGAAGCCAGGGACAAGCAAACTCAAACATAAATATTTTCTTTCAGAGGGTGACTATCAATAGGAGCTTTGAGGAGTTTCTATTATCAAAGGACCTGTAAGCAGAGAGACCAAGGTGTTCTGGTGTTGTGTTTATTGATTATATTCAGGGGTTGAATTTGGAATATGTTCACTAGATATCTATTCAACTGCATCTGTTTTGCCCATCATAAGGCAATGAAATGTAGTCTTATCTTATTATGGGAACCCATACAGTGAGTAAAGTTTTTTGAGAGTCTCCTTTAACTCTTATAGAAGGGAATGACATGACTATTATCCACATGTAGATTGATAAATTCTCCTATAGCATTACAATGTCAACATTGGCCTTACAGATTCAGCTCTTTTGTTCACATCAGGCACCACTATAATCCTGTTTGAACTAATCCTGATTAAGTCAGTGTCGATAGATTCCCATCCATGTTCAGGAGATGGACTGAAGCCGGTGGTTTAGTCCTATACCTGATTAGTAAGCCTGCAGACATCACAGCCTTCTCATTTCAGAGTTGGCTGCTCCTGTTGTGAGAGCCACAAAGAATTCATTTAAAAAAAACATTCACTCAGCACACCTACCTATCATACCCAAGCCCATTGAAACCAAGAAGAGCTTTTCTGAGACAGACTTGAAACTTTTCCAATAATCACATAAGACCTTGGACTGTGTAGAAATCATTCAAGTGTGCAATGGTGCTCTTTTGTGGTTGTCTTGTCCTATTTCAAGGCAAATTGTGTGAAACTGATTCTCTTCACAAAATGGAGCTGGACACCTGCCAGTTTGCACTATTGAATGATCGCCTCTGTTCAGAAGAAAATAAAAATCGACAAACATTTTCAGGGGTTAGTGATTTTTGAATTGTACTTGTGTATCTGAACCCAATACATATTTTTGGTTGCTTTTCTATTATGTAAGCATTAATCCAACCATGGGAATGCCATAAAACATTCCTTATCTCTAATGATTTTTAGCACAACGAAAATGTGCACAAACATGTGAAGTTTATAGGAGGATATCAAATTGGGTGTCAAATGAAAGCTAAGAGTCTATATTTTTGAGAATGAAAACATACAATGCCTTTGGAAAGTACTCAGACCCCTTGACTTTTTTCACATTATAGCCTTATTCTAAAATTGATTTTAGAATAATCATCAGCAATCTACACAAAATACTCAATGAAGACAAAGCTAGAACAGGTTTAGACATTTTTGCAAATGTATTAAAAACAAAAAACAGAAATACCTTATTTACATAAGTATTCAGATCCTTTACTATGAGACTTGAAGTTGAGCTCAGGTGCATCCTGTTTCCATTGATCATCCTTGAATAGCTTCTACAACTTGGAGTCCACCTGTGGTACATTTGATTGATTGGACATGATTTGTAAAGGTGCACACACCTGTCTATATAAGTTGACATTGCATGTCAGAGCAAAAACCAAGCCATAAGGTCGTAGGAATTGTCCGTTGAGCGCCGAGACAGGATTGTGTCGAGGCACAGATCTGGGGAAGGGTACCAAAACATTTCTGCAGCAATGAAGGTCCTGAAGAACACAGTGGCCTTCATCATTCTTAAATGGAAGATATTTGGAACCACCAAGACTCTTCCTAGAGCTGGCTGCCCAGCCAAACTTAGCAATCAGGGGACAAGGTAGTGCACCGGGCCTTTACGAGTCCTGTATTAGTGGACCAATATAGCCGTCTGAAGGTCAGGCAAAACATAATTTTATGCGCCCACATCAGTAGCCGGCAGCATATAATGCCCAACTTGGCAGTGGTTACATATCAATCACTGACTATTCAAACAAAATTAACAGTGTTTTGTTTTGGAATGAAAACTCCACTCAAATTACTAATACAATCCCAGCTGATTGGTGCAGTGTATGTTGGTCAGAATCCAAAGAGACCAAGTTCTCATTGGCACTGACACAGCTCGTTACCTCCAAAGAAAGGAGAGAGAAATGTTGAAATGGTACACCTGTTCCACAATCTTTTAAATGATGACAGGGTATCAAATGAAAACATGCATTAATATGGATTTGCTACGGAATGTAAATATTACTGTATCTATTGATAATGGGATCAGTTCTCAATAAAGGTCCTTAATAAATGGTCCAAACTCACAATAGGACAGTAACTATATTCCTTGAAAACCAGAGTATTGGTTTTCCCATAGCGACCTATAAAATAGGGACCTTGTAGCAGTGGTAAGAGTGGAAATGTTGCAGGGTGGATCAGGCACAGTAGTTATGCTTTCCTTTGTTGAAAATGTATGGTCCATAGATTCAATTGGCAATATAATGATTTAAAAAAATAAAACATCTAAACTTCTCAATTTGATATGGGGTGGCAGGGTAGCCTAGTGGTTAGAGCATTGGACTAGTATCCGAAAAGTTGCAAGATCAAATCCCTGAGCTGGGCAGAACAACAGATTTGTCGTTCTGCCCAGCTCGGGGATTTGATCTTGCAACCTGAACAAGGCAGTTAACCCACTGTTCCAAGGCCGTCATTGAAAATAAGAATTTGCTCTTAACTGACTTGCCTACTTAAATAAAAAACAAATAATGGAAAAGAAAATGCCAAGAGCAGGCAAACCTGTCTATACAGTAAGACTAAGGTTGGGGTATCTGAGGTACATGTCAGCCAAAATGAAAGACGAATCAGCCAAAGCGAACCCCAAACAGGTGTTTACATTCCACTAGCCTTTCCCTGAGATATACCACTGTTAAAATGGACAATTAACCAAATTACATGGTGTTCAAATCAAATTTGATTTGTCACATACACATGGTTAGCAGATGTTAATGCGAGTGTAGTGAAATGCTTGTGCTTCTAGTTCCGACAATGCAGTAATATCCAACGAGTAATCTAACCTAACAATTTCACAACAATTACCTTATACACACACAAGTGTAAAGGAATGAATATGTACATAAATGTATGAATGAGTGATGGTATAGAACGGCATAGGTAAGATGCAGTGGATGGTATAGACTACAGTATATACATATGAGATGAGTAATGTAGGGTATGTAAACATATAAAAGTGGCACTGTTTAATGTGGCTAGTGATACATTTATTACATCAATTTTTCCAGTGGCTGGAGTTGAGTCAGTATGTTGGCAGCAGCCACACAATGTTAGTGATGGCTGTTTTACAGTCTGATGGCCTTGAGATAGAAGCTGTTTTTCAGTCTCTCGGTCCCTGCTTTGATGCACCTGTACTGACCTCGCCTTCTGGATGATAGCGGGGTGAACAGGCAGTGGCTCGGGTGGTGGTCGTCCTTGATGATCTTTATGGCCTTCCTGTGACATCGGGTGGTGTAGGTGTCCTGGAGGGCAGGTAGTTTGTCCCCGGTGATGCGTTGTGCAGACCTCACTACCCTCTGGAGAGCTTTACGGTTATGGGCGGAGCAGTTGCCGTACCAGGTGATGATACAGCCCGACAGGATGCTCTCGATTGTGCACCTGTAAAAGTTTGTGAGTGTTTTTCGTGACAAGCCAAATTTCTTCAGCCTCCTGAGGTTGAAGAGGCGCTGCTGCGTGGTGGTTGTCTGTGTGGTTGGACCATTTCAGTTTGTCCGTGATGTGTACGCCGAGGAACATAAAACTTTCTACCCTCTCCACTACTGTCCCGTCGATGTGGATACGGGGGTGCGCCCTCTGCTGTTTCCTGAAGTCCACGATCATCTCCTTTGTTTTATTGACTTTGAATGTGAGGTTATATTCCTGACACCACACTCCGAGGGCCCTCACCTCCTCCCTGTAGGCTGTCTCGTCGTTGTTGGTAATCAAGCCTACCACTGTAGTGTCGTCTGCAAACTTGATGATTGAGTTGGAGGCGTGCATGGCCACGCAGTCGTGGGTGAACGCACCCTTGTGGGGCCCCAGTGTTGAGGATCAGTGGGATGGAGATGTTGTTACCTACCCTCACCACCTGGGGGTGGCCCGTCAGGAAGTCCAGGACCCAATTGCACAGGGCGGGGTCGAGACCCAGGGTCTCGAACTTGATGACAAGTTTGGAGGGTACTATGGTGTTAAATGCTGAGCTGTAGTCAATGAACAGCATTCTCACATAGGTGTTCCTCTTGTCCAGATGGGTTAGGGAAGTGTGCAGTGTGATTGCGATTGCGTCGTCTGTGGACCTATTGGGGCGGTAAGCAAATTGGAGTGGGTCTAGGGTGTCAGGTAGGGTGGAGGTGATATGGTCCTTGACTAGTCTCTCAAAGCACTTCATGATGACGGATGTGAGTGCTACGGGGTGGTAGTCATTTAGCTCAGTTACCTTAGCTTTCTTGGGAACAGGAACAATGGTGGCCCTCTTGAAGCATGTGGGGACAGCAGACTGGGATAAGGATTGATTGAATATGTCCGTAAACACCCCAGCCAGCTGGTCTGGGCATGCTCTGAGGACGCGGCTAGGGATGCCGTCTGGGCCTGCAGCCTTGAGAGGGTTGACACGTTTAAATGTTTTGCTCACGTCGGCTGCAGTGAAGGAGAGCTCACATGTTTTGGTAGCTGGCCATGTCAGTGGCACTGTGTTGTCCTCAAAGCGAGCAAAGAAGTTGTTTAGCCTGTCTGGGAGCAAGACATACTGGTCCGGAACGGGGCTGGTTTTCCTTTTATAGTCCGTGATTGACTGTAGACCCTGCCACATACCTCTCATGTCTGAGCCGTTGAATTGCGACTCTACTTTGTCTCAATACTGACGCTTAGCTTGTTTGATTGCTTTGCGGAGGGAATAGCTACACTGTTTGTATTCGGTCATATTCAATGCAAAAGGGATGTTCCGGCATTGCGGATAGAGTTTTTAATTAAATCAGGACTAGGCTAATTCTACTTAAATAAATCCAGATTTTAAAAATGGTTTTATGAGACTTGGCTTAACTTCAGATTAATTCATTATAATCTAGGGAGTCCCAGACTACAGTAATTAAGGACCAACCAGTTAATCTTTGAAGCCTGATTAGATTAACAATGCGCACTTGGTGCTGACCTGAGGATGATTCAAAAACCAGGGATGGGACACTAATACATAAGTATTGTGTGGAATTGGAGCAAGTCACCGAACCAAAACAATGGATGGAGGTAAAAGAAAATGTTCAAAGAATTTCAATGACTTTGAAGAAAAATATGTTTCAAGAGGTTAACGAGGACAAACAAAAAACAAGAATAAGAATGCCTGGACTACCATTTGTAATGAATTCATCTCAAAAGAAAAAAGTTTAACAAAAAGGATGCTACAACAACTTCAGGTAAGATACTGTATTTATTGTTGGCCCACTTTTACAAATCAGAGTCACTTTGGAATGTTAGTTGTCTTGTGTAACACAACATAGTGGGGCCTAAATGTATTTGTGTGACAGAAATGTAACACAAACAATACCATACATAATTACAAATAACATTTCTATGTTGTCTTGTCTTTCTAAGGTCCTGTGGAAAAACATAAACATCTACTTAAAGAAGACATGCTGTTGCTCAAAGGGAGCGTTTCAAGACTGTATAGACCAGCGAGAGAGAAAAAGAAAAAAAAGCTGGGGGGCTTGTTGACCAGGATCATTGATAGCCAGCAACCCCTGGAAGGTATCCCCGATGATGACCATTTGGACAGTTAAGATGGGGGACCGTTCCAATCCTCATTTGGTAGGACACATTCATTCAACATGTGTCATCCCTGGACTGCAGGGAATATGTCATGTTGTCAGTCATCTCTTGCACTCCCATAATAATAATTATGTAATGAACTCAACTCTTGACATGTTCTCTAATGCAGCGATGTCATCATTTTCTAGAGGCAGATCACCGTAGCTTGGAGGGGACTTGTCTTAACAGGAAGGTCAGCTCGTTACATCTGCAGCAGCCAAGAGGGAAGATTGTGTTACTAATCCGGGCCGGAGGACAAAGACAAAGAGGCTGAGCATGCATGAGAAACTGCCCATGGAATTTCACAAGTGCAAGCTAATGTATTTAAAAGGGCATGATATGAAGATGCAAATCCTGCATGTTGAGCTGGCTATGAAGGAGGAGGAGAGAAACATGAAGCAGCACCAAGTTGCGGGTCTTGACATTTCCACTTGTGAATTAAAAACCTTTTTGTTACCAATACATGGGTGTTGTTTGCTTCAATCACAATCTATCTCTGCAGGCTTGACCATTTCTGTTATTGTCCGCTTCAACTATTGGAACATCTGGGTCATTCTCATCTTCAATGCGAGGATCTGGGCAGCCATGTTTGAGGTAATTGTGAAGCACTGCTTTTGTAATTATGACAACGCAGCAGCTTTGTTGAAAGCACAGTGTGTTTCTGAGACAATGGAAATGACTCGTCCATACAACAAACATGCGCTCAACTACATCTCTGGTGTGGATATGAGCTTGGTTGTGCCATTGTTGCTCAGGTCCGTTTGTGTGAAGATAGGGGGTGAACAAGAAGTTGGTTTGTGCATACCCACTGTTACCAAGTATGATTGAACTCTGCCCTCCTCCTTCAAGCTGAGCATACAAAGAGCATCCTTAAGTCATTAGATGCACATTTTCAACATACAATGTTGGAGAACTGCAAATTGGGAGTGAACACACTTTGTACATTTATTGAGAACCAGTTAAGATTCCAGTACTCCTCAGCATCAGCTGTAGAGGGACACTTGATGGGAATACGACATACAGCCAATGACGCCATATTTATAGAACTATACCTTGTAGGTGGCTTGGGCAGCAGCATCAGGGAACATGATGTTATTGTCTTTCAGTTCACATATAGCATTGCAGACTTTGTGGACTATTCTGCATAGAGTCGGTTCACATACACCACACAAATGTTCTGTTTCACAATGGAAGGTTCCAGATGTACTGATCAACTCAAGGTGATCAGTACATGGAGGGATGGGACTTCCCCAAAGAGATTCAGATGAAAGCCTTGGATCAAGCAAACAAATGTCAGCTGCATTTTCTTTTGTACATACAGAAATGGTCACGGAAATCGATTTAATCAAAATAATTCACTGGGTTGCTTCTGTCTATAACCACCCTTCTGTCTGGCCTTGGTGGTGCTCTTTGATCATCATTGAAGTCCAGGTAATCAATTGTCCTCCATTGCCAAGGAGGGGGTCAACATCCATTCATCTGAAGTTAAACCTGCCTCTGGCCAGGTTCAATTTAAGCCTTCACTTATACTGAACAAAAATATAAATGCAACAGGCAACAATTTCAAAGATTTCACATGACTGGGAATACAGATATGCATCTGCTGGTCACAGATACCTTTAAAAAAAAAGTAGGGGCTTGGATCGGAAAACCAGTCTGTATCTGGTGTGACCACCATTTACCTCATGCATCATAACACATCTCCTTCGCATAGGGTTGATCAGGCTGTTGATTGTGGCCTGTGGAATGTTCTCCCACTCTTCAATGGCTGTATGATGTTGCTGGATATTGGTGGGAACTGGAACACGCTGTTGTACACGTTTGTTCAGAGCATCCCAAACAAGCTCAATTGGTGACATGTCTGGTGAGTATGCAGGCCATGGAAGAACTACTCCATTTTTAGCTTCCAGGAATAGTGTATGGATTCTTGCCACATGGGGCCGTGCATTATAATGCTGAAACATGAGGTGATGGCGGTGGAAGAATGGCACAACAATGGGCCTTAGGATCTCATCACAGTATCTCTGTGAATTCAAATTGCCATCGATAAAATGCAATTGTGTCTGTAGCTTATGCCTGCCCATACCATAACCTCACCGCCACCATGGGGCACTCTGTTCACAATGTTGACATCAGCAAACTGCTCGCCCCCACACGATGCCATTCACGTGGTCTGCGGTTGTGAGGCCGGTTGGTACTGCCAAATTCTCTAAAACGACATTGGAGGCGGCTTATGGCAGAGAAATTAACATTCAATATTCTGCCAACAGCTCTGGTGGACATTTTGTAGACAGCATGTCAATTGCATGCTCCCTCAACTTGAAACATCTGTGGCATTGTGTTGTGTGACAAAACTGCACATTTTAGAGTGGCCCTTTATTGTCAACCACCTGTCAGGTGGATGGATTATCTTGGCAAAGAAGAAATGCTCACTAAAAGGGATGTAAACTAATTTGAGCATAACATTTGAGAGAAATAAGCTTTTTGTGTGTATGTAAAATTCCTGGGACATTTTATTTCAGCTCATGAATCATGGGACCAACATTTTACATGTTACGTTTAGATTTATATTCAGTGTAGATCTAGATGAACTCTAATCTTCCTTCTCAAAATCAGACTTTTTAAATCAAGACAAGGGCAAATCTGAGACTATTTTAAACCATGTCTGAGAAATACAATTTCAGTTAGTCCAGTTTAAAAGTGCAAAACCGCCCCTAAGAGTCCTTAGAAGTTTCAAGTGACTAAAGTGTGGCCAGTGAAGTGATATGGATTGTGCAGTCTTCTTTATTTGTAGTCCCATCAGTTATTACACAACTCTCTTCAAAATGATACATTTTCATATATAATTCCCTCAACGTCTTTATAATCTTTTTAAAATTGAAAACAATATGTCAGTGGCTATGTCTAGCAGACTGGTAGCCCAGAAATGACTAGCAGGTTAAATTAAAACATTATTATATATTACCTCACACTGTACCTTATACACCTTACTATTTAACCATAAAACATCTACTTGAATGAATCTGCCAATACAACCCCCCCAATCCCAACGTGCACCCCTTGGGGACCTGAGGACCCGTTTAGGAAACCCTGCTTTATGGTGACATAATTTATAGTTCACTGGAAACATCATTACACGAGGGAGGAGAGGACGGTTTATGCAGTTCCAAATGTGACCTGCAGATGACAGCAGCAGCATGCGCGTCACATAACGGTAGACCAATTAGCCAAGTAAAACTTAACTCCACGATGTACTTCACATCAACGGAGTTGAGGTAACCGGCGTGGGGGAACTGGAGCTCCGGCATCACATAAAATAGTTTTTATCAAAAACTACGGATTTTCAGCAACCACAGACTATCCCGCAATTAAAAGGGACGATGTCGGAGCTTTAGTCAACCCACACTAGTCACCGCTCAACTCCGTGGATGTGAAGTACATTGTGGAGTAGAGTTTTACTTGGCTATAGACCAGTATACTGCTAGGCACTGTTGCATAATCTGAAACATGCTCTGAAATACCATACCCTCAGTGAGCAAAAACAGTGATAATGTATCAGGAAGTGCATTTGCTCTAATTTAATCAAACTTGTCTTATTCTCTCCTGAAATTCTCCTGAATTTGTTGAACCTTTTTGTGGTTAATTAAAAGGAAACTCAGAAGACATCCCTTACCTGCACTGCATTCTATCATAACCATTTTTATTTGATTCGTGTTCCCTCACTACCAAAATGAAAGTTTCACACATACCTACTCATTCTCAGTGCAATATGTCCCCTTACCTTTAAAAAGTGGTATTTTATTTTCTTGAGGAGCAGTCCGTCTCCAAAAAGGAAGCTAGGAGCAGATCTGCACTCAAGTGAAAAATTTATTAGATTTTTTTTTCTCATTTGGTTCAAAGTGGGGACATTTATTTCACAGTCCTGTACAATTCCAATAATGTCTCAGTGTGGGTTGAACTACTGAGCGGGCCAATTGGAGCATTTTTCACAGTTTTTACCTCACTCCCAAGACTTTGTAACAAATGTCCACTAAGAGAAGGAAATGGCTTTGCTGACTTTTCACTTCAGTGTTTCAAACTGTGACATAGTGTTTTCTTTTATTTATACACAAACCAGACATTTTCATGACAGGTTTATAAAGACTTAAAAACGACTCTCAAATTTGACTGCTGGACGTCATCATGCTGTGTGTGAGTGAGTCACTGTGTTAATTAGTTAGACACAGGAAAGTACTGTAGCATGACAGAAAAACAACACATTTGGGACAGATTAGGTGAGTGTTTCGGTAGATGCACTTTTTTGCATCGACCTTTTTCCGCACAAACGTTTTTTTCTCATTACGCTCATGCTACTGTTTCTTATCTGTCACTTTATTACTAGTTATATGTTCATATCTACCTCAATGACCTCGTACCCCTGCACAACTAGTACAACAAGTTATCCGTTACTCATTGTGTATCTATTATTACTTGTATTATTACGTGTTTTACTTTTCTATTATTCCTCTACTGTCTTTCATTCTGCATTGTTGGAAAGGCCCAGAGAACATTTCACTGTTAGTCCACACCAGTCGTTGATGAAGCATGTGACGAATAAAATGTGATTTTGATTTATTGTTCCTGCCATTAAACCTCAACACATATAGACGGACAGGGTAGTACAAGAGAAGGCGCCTGTACAGACACTATACTTAGAGATTTACTCCACACTTTCCAAGGGGGTTGGATCACTTTAATAAACAATGGACTGACATACAGCTGTTCACACTATAGCAGAGAGCTTTGCAGGACATCCAATTAAATGCCAGTCACAGTCCTAGAAAACGAGAGGGCTGTATACATCACTCATTTTGGCTGGATTTTATTGGTCTGTCTTGGAAGTAGAGGACCTCTCATAAAGCCACTTTATATGACTTCAAAGTACTCCGTATGGCAGTGCACCAGTCTGAGAAAGAATTCACAGAGCATTACCTCAAAGCTAATAGCTAGAGAATCTGACAATGGATGTCTGCTGCAAAATGCTAATCATAATCAACAAAGTGATGTCGACGACAAGAGATTTAGCCTCGCACACACCAGTGTCAATTGCTGTTAGCATGTGTTATGGTAGTCTCTGCTTGATACAGTGGAGCAGCATTTACAACCTCTGTAAAGGACATGCTACTCATGGGGGACATCAAGGGGGTTCTGTGTTTTGGAGCGGAGGTGAAATGAAGTGGGAGAGACGTGAGTGAAGTCTATTATGTAGAGGACAGGATCAGGGAGAGATGTTTGTTTTGTTCCCAGGCATGATGAGGAAAAGGCCTAGAGTTGCCCACTGGCTCAGCTCTGTCACTACTCCTGATTACCAGGGGAAAGAAGCCATGGGGGTCACCGAGGATATCGCAATGGTCTGTCACTACTCCTGATTACCAGGGGAAAGAAACCATGGGGGTCACCGAGGATATCGCAATGGTCTGTCACTACTCCTGATTACCAGGGGAAAGAAACCATGGGGGTCACCGAGGATATCGCAATGGTCTGTCACTACTCCTGATTACCAGGGGAAAGAAACCATGGGGGTCACCGAGGATATCGCAATGTTGCTTATCACCAACTAGCTGTAATAATGTCATTGTTGTCAGTTCTAGTAAACTGCATTTATTTGTAGTGCTCTGTAATCCATGGGGGACCGTAAATGGTTTAGACATTGCATTTATCATGAGAGCTTGTGATGTGGAAGAGATGCTTTGATGTTCACACACACACACACACACGCAAACACAAGCGCGCTTACACGCACACACACTTTCAAGCACTCTCTGTTGGCTTCTATTCAAACTAATGTGATCACCCTCAGTGCAAACCCTGCATTTTCCACATTCAATTTAGTGGATTGCGCTTGTTTTTGGGGACAGGCATTTGGGAGATAAAGTGGATGATAACTCTCAGGCAACAGTGCTCTTTTCCCCAACCAAATTGCAGTGGAGAGCACAGAGTAATTTTAAAAGACACATTCATCTGCTCCCGACAAGAACTTCATGCAGTGAATAATTAATGCAGTGGGCGTGATGTGTCTTCCAGCTCTGTCCTTTAAGGCTGTTGTCTCGGGGGACGTTGAGTGTTGAGTTGAGCGTCCAGAGGTTGTTTGCATGGAAGTCTTACGATACCCACTTTGGGCCATATATTTGTGTCTAATAGTCGATTTACCATAGGGGTTTGCTTCACTGGCCAAAGAAAATTGTACTATGAATTACCAGAGTAGTAGCTAGGCCATGTTGTTGTTGTTTTTTTAAAAATCAGATAAATAAATTCAGAGCAATAAAAGGCTGAACTGTGATAGTAAAAGCCATTACTGATAGTGAGGAGAGGCTAAATGGATTGTAATGGCTGTGTGGGGTATGATGAGAGAGCGGAGATGACACTTTTTCTTGCTAACTCCCTGATGAAATATAGACATTATATGACATTATGTGTTATTATACTTTTTATTAGCTTTGGGCCTATATGAAAGGATATTTCAGGAAGAAAGACGCTTTCGATATGCAGTGTTACACTGTCATATTAATAACATCAACATTTGTCACAAATGCTCAGCAATGCAGCCATGGGCAGACAGTATCATTTTGATTTTAGGTGACGACAGTGTGATGCTGGTTTTATACTGCAGCATGGATTGTCAATGTAAAGGTATTGTAAGGTCAAGTATCTAGTGGAGCGTTGTCACTCGTTACCATATACAACACGAGGTGAGATTAAGCTCCAACATACTAGGTATCCAAATCCTGTGGCTTCACATTTTGCACATAATTCTCATATTTCTAAGTGTAATACAATAGCTTTAATCCTCTCTTCCATTGCCTATGGCTATAGTTCTAGTACCTCTCCGTCTCTACACTCCCACTGTCAATTGGATACTTACTTTTCTGTGGCATTGATTACGGGTTGAGTGCGGATGTAGAGGATTTAAAGGGAATTAAGACACACTGTTGCACGCCAACGAGGTTTCCCCCAAATCCTTGGAGACTTGATTTTGTTTATCTGATGTTCACAGCTGTGAGGTCAGCTTATCGTCTTCTTTCACAGCCCTCAATTTATCTGGATTTCATCGAACGGAAATAACGTCTTGATGCACAGTTTTGTATTCGTTTGCTAACAACAAAACATACACTATATACTTTTTTCTGTGTTATCTGACTGGGATTAGGCAATAGGGACAAAGTATCATTTTAACATGGATTTCAATTGAAGTCAATGTCTTCACTTTCATAGATTCACTTTAATGTGTAGATGTGAGCTTTCCCTTGTCTTTGTGTGTGATCTCAGTAAGAGACATGACGATTTCCATGTCTCCGGATAATACTTGCTTAATATACATTGATATGATAAAACTGGCCAGATTAGGTTAAATAATCAAATGACAACAGTTTCAGGGATGTGCAGCAGGTCTCTAAAACTGAGGTTATTCTGGTCCTCAAAGCCTGGGGATTGAGGTTGCTCAGGTTGACAGCTAGGAACATTGATTATCTTTCCCAGAAGTCTTCTGTGAAATAATCTGTGCTCTGAGGTGCTGGGGCTTAACTGCGGATAATTGACCTCAATGTTTCCAAAGCGTTATGTTCTTTTAAAGGCAGTGGTCAATGTCTCAGAGTGATGGAGGGCTATTACGGCTCCTTTTGGAATATGATCTCATTTATCTCGGATTCTGTTCAGTTTATGACCGTTCACCACAGACAAATCTTTATAGGAATCTTAACTCAGCAAAAAAAGAAACGCCCTCTCACTGTCAACTGCGTTTATTTTCAGCAAGCTTAACATGTGTAAATATTTGTATGAACATAACAAGATTCAACAACTGAGACATAAACTGAACAAGTTCCACAGACATGTGACTAACAGAAATGGAATAATGTGTCCCTGAATAATGTGTCTCTGAACAAAGGGGGGGGGGGGGGTCAAAATCAAAAGTAACAGTCAGTATCTGGTGTGGCCACCAACTGCATTAAGTACTGCAGTTCTACTCCTCCTCATGGACTGCACCAGATGTGCCAGTTCTTGCTTTGAGATGTTACCCCACTCTTCCACCAGGGCACCTGCAAGTTCCTGGACATTTCTGGGGGGAATGGCCCTAGCCCTCACCCTCCGATCCAACAGGTCCCAGATGTGCTCAATGGGATTGAGATCCGGGATCTTTGCTGGCCATGGCAGAACACTGACATTCCTGTCTTGCAGGAAATTAAGCACAGCACGAGCAGTATGGCTGGTGGCATTGTCATGCTGGAGGGACATGTCAGGATGACCCTGCAGGAAGGATACCAGATGAGGGAGGAGGATGTCTTCCCTGTAATGCACAGCGTTGAGATTGCCTGCAATGACAACAAGCTCAGTCCGATGATGCTGTGACATACCGTCCCAGACCATGACGGACCCTCCACCTCTAAATCAAAACCCGCTCCAGAGTACAGGCCTCGGTGTAATGCTCATTCCTTTGATGATAAACGCGAATCCGACCATCACCCCTGGTGAGACAAAACCGCGACTCGTCAGTGAAGAGCACTTTTTGCCAGTCCTGTCTGGTCCAGCGACGGTGGGTTTGCGCCCATAGGCGACGTTGTTGCAACAGGCCTACAAGCCCTCAGTCCAGCCTCTCTCAGCCTATTGAGGACAGTCTGAGCACTGATGGATTGTGCATTCCTGGTGTAACTCGGGCAGTTGCTGTTGCCATCCTGTAACTGTCCTGCAGGTGTGATGTTCGGATGTACCGATCCTGTGCAGGTGTTGTTTCAAGTTGTCTGCCACTGCAAGGGCGCTCAGCTGTCCGTCCTGTCTCCCTTAGGTGTCTCACAGTACGGACATTGCAATTTATTGCCCTGGCCACATCTGCAGTCCTCATGCCTCCTTGCAGCATGCCTAAGTCACGTTCACGCAGATGAGCAGGGACCTTGAGCATCTTTCTTTTGGTGTTTTTCAGAGTCAGTAGAAAGGCCTCTTTAATTTCCTAAGTTTTCATAACTGTGACCTTAATTGCCTACCATCTGTAAGCTGTTAGTGTCTTAACGACCGTTCCACAGGTACATGTTCATTAATTGTTTATGGTTCATTGAACAAGCATGGCAAACAGTGTATAAACTCTTTAAATCAAATCAAATCAACAGTGCAGTAATGCAGTAATAACCAACGAGTAATCTAACCTAACAATTCCAAAACTACTACCTTATACACACAAGTGTAAAGGGATAAAGAATATGTACATAAAGACATATGAATGAGTGATGGTACAGAACGGCATAGGCAAGATGCAGTAGATGGTATCGAGTACAGTATATACATATGAGATGAGAAATGTAGGGTATGTAAACAAAGTGGCATAGTTTAAAGTGGCTAGTGATACATGTATTACATAAAGATGCAGTAGATGATATAGAGTACAGTATATACATATGAGATGAGTAATGTAGGGCATGTAAACATTATATTAAGTAGCATTGTTTAAAGTGGCTAGTGATATATTTTTACATCAATTTCCATCAATTTCCATTAGTAAAGTGGCTGGAGTTGAGTCAGTGTGTTGGCAGCAGCCACTCAATGTTAGTGGTGGCTGTTTAACAGTCTGATGGCCTTGAGATAGAAGCTGTTTTTCAGTCTCTCGGTCCCTGCTTTGATGCACCTGTACTGACCTCGCCTTCTGGATGATAGCGGGGTGAACAGGCAGTGGCTCGGGTGGTTGTTGTCCTTGATGATCTTTATGGCCTTCCTGTGACATCGGGTGGTGTAGGTGTCCTGGAGGGCAGGAAGTTTGCCCCCGGTGATGCGTTGTGCAGACCTCACTACCCTCTGGAGAGCCGTATGGTTATGGGCGGAGCAGTTGCCGTACCAGGCGATGATACAGCCCGACAGGATGCTCTCAATTGTGCATCTGTAGAAGTTTGTGAGTGCTTTTGGTGACAAGCCGAATTTCTTCAGCCTCCTGAGGTTGAAGAGGCGCTGCTGCGCCTTCTTCACGACGCTGTCTGTGTGGGTGGACCAATTCAGTTTGTCCGTGATGTGTACGCCAAGGAACTTAAAACTTACTACCCTCTCCACTACTGTCCCATCGATGTGGATAGGGGAGTGCGCCCTCTGCTGTTTCCTGAAGTCCACAATCATCTCATCTGTTTTGTTGACGTTGAGTGTGAGGTTATTTTCCTGACACCACACTCCGAGGGCCCTCACCTCCTCCCTATAGGCCGTATCATCGTTGTTGGTAATCAAGCCTACCACTGTAGTGTCATCCGCAAACTTGATGATTGAGTTGGAGGCGTGCATGGCCACGCAGTCGTGGGTGAACAGGGAGTACAGGAGAGGGCGCAGAACGCACCCTTGTGTGGCCCCAGTGTTGAAGATCAGCAGGGTGGAGATGTTGTTACCTACCCTCACCACCTGGGGGCGGCCCGTCAGGAAGTCCAGTACCCAGTTGCACAGGGCGGGGTCGAGACCCAGGGTCTCGAGCTAGATGACGAGTTTGGAGGGTACTATGGTGTTAAATGCTGAGCTGTAGTCGATGAACAGCATTCTCACATAGGTATTCCTCTTGTCCAGATGGGTTAGGGCAGTGTGGTTGCGATTGCGTCGTCTGTGGACCTATTTGGGCGGTAAGCAAATTGGAGTGGGTCTAAGATGTCAGGTAGGGTGGAGGTGATATGGTCCTTGACTAGTATCTCAAAGCACTTCATGATGACGGAAATGAATGCTACGGGGCGGTAGTCGTTTAGCTCAGTTACCTTAGCTTTCTTGGGAACAGGGACAATGAAGATCTTTACAATGAAGATCTGTGAAGTTATTTGGATGATTACGAATTATCTTTGAAAGACAGGGTCCTGAAAAAGGACATTTCTTTTTTTGCTGAGTTCATTTAATGTCAGTATGAGTAGTTCTATTGTATAACAAAAACACTAGTCAGAGATAACATGTATTTTTAGATTTTCTCTATGAATCATAGAGAATCAAAACATACAAGATAGAGCTATTTCTTCATCATTATATTACATTATATTCTTCCATAATGAAGAAATAGCTTTATTTTGTATGTTTTTGTCTATGATTTATAGAGAGAACCTAAGAATGGATGTTATCTCTGACTAGTGTTTTTGTTATACAATAGAACTACTCTTATCTCTTCACTTGCCATATTGGTTCTTCTCAACTCTACCCTACTTCTTTTCACATTCTTAGCAATCTTCTTTCTAAAACAAATTCTATATGCTATATGACATGTATTGAAACACTGATATTATTTTATTGCCTAAATTACACCTTTTTGTTAGGCTAAACCATGAGGGACACTTTAGTTATTAGCCTTTGCATAGCTGAGAGTTTCTCTGAGGCAGTAGTGGTTAAGTGCCTTACTCAAGGACAGCTGTATCCTCTCATGGGAAACACATTAATGCAGTGATGATCTCTCTGCTAAACCACAGGCCATAGACGAGGCTGGCTACTGGAGCTAATGCATGAACTGTGTACAAACTAGTGGTCGACCGATTAATTGGAATGGAGGATTAATTAGTGCCGATTTCAAGTTTTCATAACAATTGGAAATCGGTATTTTGGGATGCCGATTTTGCCGATTTAATAAAAAAAAAAAATGTTATTGTTTTTACGCCTTTATTTAACTAGGCAAGTCAGTTAAGAACACATTCTTATTTTCAATGACGGCCTAGGAACAGTGGGTTAACTGCCTTGTTCAGGGGCAGAATGACAGATTTTTACCATGTCAGCTCGGGGATTCAATCTTGCAACCTTACAGTTAACTAGTCCAACGCTCTAACCACCTGCCTCACGAGGAGCCTGCCTGTTACGCGAATGCAGTAAGAAGCCAAGGTAAGATGCTAGCTAGCATTAAACTTATCTTATAAAAAACAACCAATCAATCATAATCACCAGTTATAACTACACATGGTTGATGATATTACTATCTATCGTGTCCTGCGTTGCATATAATCGATGCGGTGCACATTCGCGAAAAAGGACTGTCGTTGCTCCAACGTGTACCTAACCATAAACATCAATGCCTTTCTTAAAATCAATACACAGAAGTACATATTTTTAAACCTGCATATTTAGCTAAAAGAAATCTAGGTTAGCAGGCAATATTAACCAGGTGTAATTGTGTCACTTCTCCTGCGTTCATTGCACATAGAGTCAGGGTATATGCAACAGTTTGGGCCGCCTGGCTCTTTGCGAACTAATTTGCCAGAATTTTACGTAATTATGACATAACATTGAAGGTTGTGCAATGGAACAGGAATATTTGGACTTATGGATGCCACCCATTAGATAAAATACAGAATGGTTCCATATTTCACTGAAAGAATAAACGTTTTGTTTTCGAGATGATAGTTTCCGGATTCGACCATGTTAATGACCTAAGGCTCGTATTTCTGTGTGTTATTATGTTATAATTAAGGCTATGATTTAATAGAGGAGTCTGACTGAGCGATGGTAGGCACCAGCAGGCTCGTAAGCATTCATTCAAACAGCACTTTCGTGCGTTTTGCCAGCAGCTCTTCGCAATGCTTCAAGCATATCAACTCCTGAGGTTAGGCCGGTGTAACAGATGTGAAATGGCTAGCTAGTTAGCGGGGTGTGCACTAATAGCGTTTCAAACGTCACTCGCTCTGAGACTTGGAGTAGTTGTTCCCCTTGCTCTGCATGAGTAACGCTGCTTCGAGGGTGGCTGTTGTCGATGTGTTCCTGGTTCGAGCCCAGGTAGGAGCGAGGAGAGGGATGGAAGCTATACTGTTACACTGGCAATACTAAAGTGCCAATAAGAACATCCAATAGTCAAAGGTATATGAAATACAAATCGTATAGAGAGAAATAGTCCTACAATTCCTATAATAACTACAACCTAAAACTTCTTACCTGGGAATATTGAAGACTCATGTTTAAAGGAACCACCAGCTTTCATATGTTCTCATGTTCTGAGCAAGGAACTTAAACGTTAGCTTTTTTATATGGCACATATTGCACTTTTACTTTCTTCTCCAACAATTTGTTTTTGCATTATTTAAACCAAATTGAACATGTTTCATTATTTATTTGAGGCTAAATTGATTTTATTGATGTATTATATTAAGTTCAAATAAGTGTTCCTTCAGTATTGTTGTAATTGGTCGATTCATCGGTGTCGGCTTTTTTTGGTCCTCCAATCATCGGTATCGGTATCGGTATCGGCGTTGAAAAATCATAAACGGTCGACCTCTAGTACAAACACATACTGTAGTGCTAATACAGTAGAGTGCTATGTGGACTGTAAGCATGCTTTAGTGTTAAGCAATGTGGCAAACAGATTATTATATACTGGCTAGACCAGATTAACTATGGTGAAATAATCTTAAATGGCTTCAATTGCACCATAAAACCCTATAAAAGGAATAAAATTAATAGTGGTCATACAGTTGAAGTCGGTAGATAACATACACTCTGGTTGGAGTCATTAAAACAAATTATTCAACCACTCCACAAATTTCTTGTTAACAAACTATAGTTTTGGCAAGTCGGTTAGGACATCTCCTTTGTGCATGACACAAGTAATTTTTCCAACAATTGTTTACAGACAGATTATTTCACTTATAATTCACTGTATCACAATTCCAGTGGGTCAGAAGTTTACATACTCTAAGTTGACTGCCTTTAAACGGCTTGGAAAATTCCAGAAAATAATGTAATGGCTTTAGAAGCTTCTGATAGGCTAATTCACATCATTTGAGTCAATTGGAGGTGTACCTGTGGATGTATTTCAAGGTCTACCTTCAAACACAGTGCCTCTTTGCTTGACATCATAGGAAAATAAAAAGAAATCAGCCAGTACCTCAGAAAAAACATTGTAGATTTCCACAAGTCTGGTTCATCCTTGGGAGCAATTTCCAAACACCTGAAGGTATAAACACTATGGGACCACGCAGCCATCATACCACTCAGGAAGGAGACGCGACCTGTCTCCTAGAGATGAATGTACTTTGGTGCGAAAAGTGCAAATCAATCCCAGAACAACAGCAAAGGACATTGTGAAGATGCTGGAGGAAACATATACAAAAGTATCTATATCCACAGTAAAACGAGTCCTATATTGACATAACCTGAAAGGCCGCTCACAAGGAAGAAGCCACTGCTCCAAAACCGCCATAATAAAGCCAGACTACGGTTTGCAACTGCACATAGCGATAAAGATCGTACTTTTTGGAGAAATGTCCTCTGGTCTGATGAAACAAAAATAGAATTGTTTGGCCATAATGACCATTGTTATGTTTGGAGGAAAAAGGGGAGGCTTGCAAGCCAAAGAACACCATCCCAACCATGAAGCATGGGGGTAACAGCATCATGTTGTGGGGGTGCTTTGCTGCAGGAGGGACTGGTGCACTTCACAAAATAGATGGCAACATGAGGGAGGAAAATTATGTGGCTATATTGAAGCAATACCTCAAGACATTAGTCAGGAAGTTAAAAATTGGTCGCAAATGGGTCTTCCAAATGGACAATGACCCCAAACATACTTCCAAAGTTGTGGCAAAATGGCTTAAGGACAACAATGTCAAGGTATTGGAGTGGCCATCACAAAGCCCTGACCTCAATCCTATAGAGAATTTGTGGGCAGAACTGAAAAAGTGTGTGCGAGCAAGGAGGCCTTCTAACCTGACTCAGTTACACCAGCTCTGTCAGGAAGAATGGCCAAAATTCACCCAACTTATTGTGGGAAGCTTGTGGAAGGCTACCCAAAATGTTTGACCCAAGTTAACAATTTAAAGGCAATGCTACCAAATACTAATTAAGTGTATGTAAACCTCTGGCCCACTGGGAATGTAATGAAAGATATTAAAGCTGAAATAAATAATTCTCTCTAGTATTATTCTGACATTTCACATTCTTAAAATAAAGTGGTGATCCTAACTGACCTTGGACAGGGAATTTTTACTAAATGTCAGGAATTATGAAAAACTGAGTTTAAATGTATTTGACTAAGGTGTTTGTAAACTTCCGTCTTCAACTGTAACAACAAGGCACCAACGTACTATAGGTTATGCCACTATAGTTCCATGATTGTAATACATAGTCTTATTGCATGGGATTTATCCTCCGTTTCCCATCATGCACTGAGACAGCTAGAATAATTAGTTATTGATAGAGGGCCGGTAATTAATGATGATGAGTCTAGGTGCAATATTAGCTGCCCGTGATTGCATCTGAGTGGCCTCTGTGATTGGTTCAGAGAGTCACGGAGACATGGACACTCGTTTGTTGTCCCTTGAACTGAATCTGGGGTAATGGGATGGAGTCACACAGTGATGGAAGGGGACCAAATTCTCTGCACCCCAGTCAATAGTTCTGAAATGGTCAGTGGGATTCATTAAGTGTTTATGAGTTGGTAAGAGATATTGATGGTTTCATATTAATGTTTATTAACTATTTACAGTAATCAATGGCATACTTTTGATAGAACCATGAACCATGAATAATTATCTGTTTTATAATATGTAGAACTACTCTGAATAATCGTAATAATCTTAAACTTCTAGCCGTTGAGATAATTGAGCTATGAAATGCAATAAAGAACATTTGATTTGCTTGAAATATATGATGTATCCCTTAGGAGTAGAGAAAGTGAGGACTGGAGCCTCTTGAAGGTCCCAGTGTGTGCCGTGTGTGTGTGTGTGTCTGTGTGTGTATGTACTGACGTGTGTGTGTGTGTGTATGTGAGTGCATGTGTGTGTAGCCTACGTGTGGAAGTGATCGTCTGTGTCCCTGCTACCCCTGTGGGGATCTGTGTGTGAGTGATGGCTCTGTGTCTGAAACAGCGTTGTGTGTGAGCAGCAGAGCGTGTAATGAACGTTACCGTCACCCCCACTCCCCCCTCGTTCTCCTTCATCCCTCACTCTGCTACAGCAGATCCTGTACAGGGCCATTCCCATCACGCACATCACAGTACAACCCTCCTAATCACTCGAAGTTATCAGACCACACACACTCCAGGGAGTACAGTACACTAGTCCCTACGTCCTGCACTGATGACAACGTTTGAACACAGACGCATAGGCTACAAGGAAGTGTGATCATCTCATTCACTCCGTGACAATGGGATACAGTGTGATATTCTGTGTTAATTATTTTGTTATGTCTGACCTATGATACATGATGCTTGTGAAAGGTCAATGTGTCTACATCTAATTAGCTCATTTGAACACAGTTGATGTAATTCTGTGAAATTTAGGGGAAATATGATATGTAATGGAGACTGGATGACATCCTCAGATCAATCTCTATGACAATGACAGAGTAATACTGTTGGCTACACGCGGCAGGATGGAAACAGAAAAAAAGCTTTGCCAGGTTGTATGGGGAGCGTCACTGCACAGCTATTTTCAGGTCTCTCCGGAGATGTTCGATCGAGTTCAAGTCCGGGCTCTGGCTGGGCCACTCAAGGACATTCAGAGACTGTTCCCGAAGCCTCTCCTGTGTTGTCTTTGCTGTGTGCTTAGGGTCGTTGTCGTGTTGGAAGGTGAACTTTCGCCATAGTCCTGAGGTCCTGAGTTCGCTCCATTCATCTTTCCTTTTGATCCTGACATCCCCCCCAGCATGATACTGCCACCACCATGCTTCACCGTAGAGATGGTGCCAGGTGACGCTTGGCATTTAGGCCAAAGAGTTCAATGTTAGTTTCATCAGATCAGAGAATCTTGTTTCTCATGGTCTGAGAGTCCTTTAGGTGCCTTTTGGCAAACTCCAAGCAGGCTGTCCTGTGCTTTTTACTGAGGACTGTCTTACGTCTGGCGACTCTACCATAAAGGCCTGAATAGTGGAGTGCTGCAGAGATGGTTGTCCTTCTGGAAGTTTCTCCCATTTCCACAGAGGAACTATGGAGCTCTGTCAGAGTGACCATTGGGTACTTGGTCACCTCCCTGACCAAGGCCCTTCTCCCCCGATTGCTCAGTTTGGCTGGGAGAGTCTTTGCTCTAGGAAGAGTCTTTGTGGTTCCAAACGTCTTCCATTTAAGAATGATGGAGGCCACTGTGTTCTTGGGGACCCTTTTTGGTACCCTTCCCCAGATCTGTGCCTTGACACAATCCTGTCTCGGTCCTCTACGGACAATTCCTTCGACCTCATGGCTTGGTTTTTGCTCTGACATGCACTGTTAACTGTGGGACCTTTAAATAGACAGGTGTGTGTCTTTCCAAATCATGTCCAATCAATTGAATTTACCACAGGTGGTAGAAACATCAACGATGATCAATGGAAACAGGATGCACCCGAGCTCAATTTCAAATCTCATAGCAAAGGGTCTGAATACTTATGTAAAAAGGTATTTCTGTTTTTTATTTTAATACATTTCTAAAAATCTGTTTTTGCTTTGTCATAATGGGGTATGGTGTGTAGATGGACAAATATTTGTATTTATTTAATCCATTTTAGAATAAGGCTGTAATGTTACAAAATATGGAAAAAGTCAAGGGGTCTGAATAATTTCCGAATGCACTGTATATCTAGATAAGCACACCGATTCCTAGAAAACATTTAGTAGTGCCGGCACACCTCAATGCTACAAATATACGTACATTATGCTTTGTGACACACATTCTGCTTATTAATCAGTACTCTTAAAGGCAAACTGTTGTACTTCTGGCTAGTGTTAACAGGGCAGGCAAAGCAACTCTCACTGTATATGGATTCCATATGGATTACAGCCAAACTTTATTTTACGTATCAACATATTTCCTGAGACGGTATAAAAGTATTGATTGGGTGAAATGTCAAAATCACCCCTACATACAGGCATTCTATTACCAAAGCTACAGAGGGAGAGTCTGCTTCCCAAATGGCCCCCTATTCCCTACACTGTGCCCTACTTTTGATAGGGCTCTAGTCAAAAGTAGTGCACTAAATAGGGAATGTGTCATCTGGGAAGCCGCCTGACTGTCCCTCTGTAGCTGTCTTAATGGAATGCCTGTATGTAGTGGTGATTTTGAAATTTCACCCAATCAGGAACTTTATACCATCTCAGGAAATATGTTGATACATTAAAGAAAGATGTGGCTGTAGGTTTTAAGGCTGACAGGTCACAGTTCGACGTCGAGGTGTTACCTGTTCTGAGGAGATTGGTTTTGTGATGAATTGTTCGATGCTTGTTGTCGCCTGCAGCGTATGTTCTTTTCTCTTCCCTCCACTTAGTTGAAATGCAGCCAGGGCCAAAGGTCCTTCCCATTCATCAGGCAACTGATGCCATCATCTGGCAAACTGCTGCATATGGGAGAAAATGGGGAAGGAAGGAAAATAGTGTGTATAGGAGGATTGATCCAAACATGTGATCTGTGATCAGTAGAACTGTCAAGAACGATCAAAATAGATACAATGCTAACTGGATTCAATCTATGAAACATCCAAACATGCATGGATGGATGCTGGGGTGATTTTGATTGGACGGGTCAAGAATAATAGGAATGAATTCCTTGTTGTTTACATTCCTGCTGGGTATAAAGATCTGCAAGCAGATATGTGTTATGAGACTTTGCTGAGTAGCATTAGTTACAGAGGCAAAAACATCTCACACACACACACACACACACACACACACACACACACACAAAGAGAGCTGGAATTCCATCTGCTGGAAATATTTTAGCTCATAATTTTCTTTGACCAAAAAGAAAAACAAGCAAATTATTTGAAGATACATTACATGTTTTTGGAAAAGGTTCAATGAACGCTTTCCACAGGTTTTGCAATTTATCCTTATTGTTGCCATTATTGTCAATTAGTTGAACACATGGCTCATGGAACATGACTAACGATGGTGAGTTATGTAAGCATTATAAAGACCAGAAGGTTGTCAGAGATTACTGATGTGGTGGGAAGGATTTCTGTGGCATTCTCGCTGGGCACTGCCTTTATCAAAGAGAGCTATCTTCTCCAACAGATGCTAATTGATACCAGCTCTGGCTTCTGGGAAATGTTGGAGACAGTTTTTTCCCCCACTCCTTTAAAGAATCCATATGTTACCTTACGGGTTACGATGTCACAACTTTAAACGGTCTGTATCTCATTTTCGGTGATTGATACCACCGTTGTTTTTGAAGAATTGACATAGACTTTAATGGGTACAGTACTAGCATTAGAGAGATCAAGAAAGCTATTATAGTTATAAACAGTTTATTATCTTCTTGAAGCAATTTTGAGTAATGAGATTTACTCATCTCCACACGTGACACAGTAAATGTGTTTCGGATTGTGTGAAAAGGAAATAGGAAAGGTTTCGAGACAAACAAACAATGTCTGCCTCTGTATATCTCCAAGTATTTTTTTGTGTGCGTGTTTGATTTAAAAAAATGTAACCTTTATTTAACTAGGCAAGTCAGTTAAGAACAAATTCTTATTTACAATGTTGGCCTACCAGGGAACAGTGAGTTAACTGCCTTGTTCAGGGGCAGAACAACAGATTTTTACCGTGTCAGCTCGGGGAGCCGATCCAGCAACCTTTCGGTTACTGGCCCAACGCTCTAACCAATAGGCTACCTGCCGCCCCAAAATACACTAATACACTGACAGGTTTGGAATGTTTTGTCTCTAATGAGACAAGAGCCATTACTCTTTCTTGTCAACATTCTTTCCAAGCAGGGCAAAAAGGAATGCACGCCCTTTCTTGTCTGTCATATTGAAGAATGGGTTTCATTTTCATTCGTTAATGCTTTCAAATGTTTATGAACAATTCTCTGATAAGAGCTGAGGACCATCGGCTTTATATATGAGTTCCATAATCATACATCTAGTATGTTGATTGATGTATATATACTGTATGTATGATAAGATCTATATCTGTATCCTTACCATAAATGGTTATCCTCATCTGTCTTTCTATGTCTCATTATCTTGCCTTTGCTGCAGAGTTCGTTACATGAAATGACTTGGTTTCAGAATTGCTTAACATTTCATTTAAAATCTCAGCATTTCTCCACATCGCCCTCTTCTAACTCATCTGCAGATTATCTGTACTTGCAAGATTGTAATCTCAAGAAATACTGCCACCCTCCAACAACTCCTTCAAGATACAGTGGCTTGCGAAAGTATTCACCCCATTGGCATTTTTTCCTATTTTGTTGCCTTACAACCTGGATTTCAAATAGATTTTTGGGGGATTTGTATCATTTGATTTACACAACATGCCTGCCACTTTGAAGATGCAAAATAATTTTTATTGTGAAAATATCTGTACATTAGGAGGATGTTGAGCACAGATATTACTGCTTACACTAACCTGTGATCACATTATTTATGACCAAACAAATGCAAATATTTGAGGACCCAACCTTGAGAATGAGATATTGCTCATGTTCCAGAGGGGTGATTCCCGATACAGTGACTTTTGGGGGTTTGTATCATTTGATTTACACAAAATATCCTTTGGATTTGCAAAATATTTTTTTATAATAATAATGAGACAAACTTGAGCATGCATAACTATTCACCCCTCAAAGTCAATACTTTGTAGAGCCACCTTTATGCAGCAATTACAGCTGCAAGTCTGTTGGGGTATGTCTCTATAAGCTTGGCACATCTAGCCACTGGGATTTTTGCCCATTCTTCAAGGCAAAACTGCTCCAGCTCCTTCAAGTTGGATGGGTTCCGCTGGTGTTCAGCAATCTTTAAGTCATACCACAGATTCTCAATTGGATTGAGGTCTGGGCATTAACTAGGCCATTCCAAGACATTTAAATGTTTCCCCTTAAACCACTCCAGTGTTGCTTTAGCAGTATGCGTAGGGTCATTGTCCTGCTGGAAGGTGAATCTCCGTCCCAGTCTCAAATCTCTGGAAGACTGAAACAGGTTTCCCTCAAGCATTTTCCTGTATTTAGCGCCATCCATCATTCCTTCAATTCTGACCAGTTTCCCAGTCCCTGCCGATTAAAAACATCCCCACAGTATGATGCTGCAACCGCCATCCCCATGTGGGGATGGTATCCTCGGTGTGATGAGAGGTGTTGGGTTTGCGCTAGACATAGCTTTTCCTAGATGGCTTTTTTCTGGCCACTCTTCCATAAAGCCCAGCTCTGTGGAGTGTACGGCTTAAAGTGGTCCTATGGACAGATACTCCAATCTCAGCTGTGGAGCTTTGCAGCTCCTTCAGGGTTATCTTTGGTCTCTTTGTTGCCTCCCTGATTAATGCCTTCCTTTCCTGGTCCGTGAGTTTTGGTGGGCGGCCCTCTCTTGGCAGGTTTGTTGTGATACTATATTCTTACAAAGTTTTAACTGTGGATTTAATGGTGCTCTGTGGGATGTTCAAAGTTTCTGATATTTTTTTACAACACATCCGTAATTCTCCACAACTTTGTCCCTAACCTGTTTGGAGAGCTCCTTGGTCTTCAAGGTGCTTGGTTGGTGGTACCCCTTGCTTAGTGGCGTTGCAGACTCTGGGGACTTTCAGAACAATATACTGAGATCATGTGACAGATCGTGTAACACTTAGATTGCACACAGGTGGACTTTATTTAAGAAATTATGTGACTTCTGAAGGTAATTGGTTGCACCAGATCTTATTTAGGGGCTTCATAGCAAAGGGGGTGAATACATATGCAGGCACCACTTTTCCGTTTCTTTTTTTTTATTTTTTATTTTGAAACAAGTTATTTTTTTCATTTCACTTCACCAATTTGGCCTATTTTGTGTATGTGCATTACATGAAATACAAATAGAAATCCATTTAAATTATAGGTTGTAATGCAACAAAATAGGAAAAACGCCAAGGGTGGTGAATACTTTTGCAAGACACTGTAGTTGATCATCATTGGCCAGGAGCAAGTGATGTGCAAATAAACCTGTGGAGATGTTACTAAGAGGTTTTAATAATGGATGAATCATCATTCAAATGTAAGGCAAATGTAGGGCAAAAAGGACAGGTGCATTCGGTTTTACTACTTCCTGTATGAGTCGTTAACGAACTAGGTACCCACTCTCAAAAGATATCAGTCTCACTGCAGCACTCACACACAAGGTGACAGAGGCCAGGTAGATCATTGTGGGAGCGTCCATCATCCATGCAGAAAGGACAGGGAACCTTTCAGTCACCAGGCCCATATTGTTCAATGAAGGTCAGTGGCAAGGGGAAATGAAATAGGGTGACACAGCAGAGAGATAACACATAATGGAGAGGAATCTGTCTTGCTGACATGTATTATGCCAACATAAAACATATTCATAACCACTGTATATCACTTAGCAGCAGCTGGTAAAATCCAATCATCTTATATATGTGCTCACTTACAGGGCTTTCCCAACAATGCACAGAGAAACAAAGAACAATTACAGAAACATAATAACACAAGGAATAAATACACAATGTGTAATGATAACATCGCTATATACACATGGTACCAGTACCGAGTCAATGGGTACGAGGTAATTGAGGTAGATACTGTATGTGCATATTTATTTTTATTTAACCTTTTACTTAAAAAAAGTCAGTAAAGTCAGTTAAGAACAAATTCTCATTTTACAATGACAGCCTACCCTAACCCGGACAACGCTTGGCCAATTGTGCGCTGCCCTATGGGACTCCCAATCACGGCCAGTTGTAATACAGCCCGGGATTGAACCAGGATCTGTAATGATGCCTCTATCACTGAGATGCAGTGCCTTAGATTGCTGTGCCACTCGGGAGCCCCCATATAGGTAGGGATAAAGTGACTAGGCAACAGGATAGATAATAAACAGTAGCAGCAGTGTATGTGATGAGTCAAAATAGTTAGTGTGGGGAGGGGGGGGGGCAATGCAGATACATCATGTAAATACTGTACAGTCGGAAAACACGTTTATTGGGTAATATTTTAAATAAATCAAAAGACTAGTTGGATGCATGGGCAAACTAATGGTAAACAACATGCTGCGCACAGTACTCTGGAGTCATAATTCTGTCTGGAATGCTTCCCAGGCAAGTCGGGCTCAGCACGAGTCTTTATGTACAGTCTTCTTTGAATTAGATCCCCTGGAATGATTAAACCTTTACAACCTAAAGGGATAAGTGAACAGCCCCCCCCCCCCTCCAAGCAAATCAGAACCTCCTGTGTATTTCATCAATAATGATTTAGTCTCAAATTACTTTCATATTTTTGGATACAGATATTAAGTCCTCTGCTCTTTATCATTAGCTTTTATTTTAATAGGAAATGACATCACTGGAAGCCCAAGGTGGGCCCGTTAATGGACAAAACAACCGCACTGCCCATTGGGACAAACATGCTAGGGGCGGTTTGTTTTTTTCACAGATGAGGGAACTGAAATTAAGGGTATTTTGTTCACTTACACTAGGGTCCAAAAAAGATTATGTTGGGACTTGCAGAGACAGCTGGATAGTTTTTTTTTTTTAAAGGGAGGAAAAGAGGAAAATCCCCAGAAAGAAGCCTGGTCTTAATTACAAAAGGCTGATGGGAGGATAGAGGAGCTTTGGAGAGCAGATATTTGCAGCGGGATCAAAGGAGAAATGAGGGATGACAAATAACCCCTGGACCAAGTCTGCTGGAATCCAACTGGTAGACAGTCTAACCCGAGGGATAGGGAGAGAGAAGGAGAGAGAGAGATAAAAGGGGGATGGGGATTGCATCCATCTATTTGAGTTTCCCTTTTCCGGCTTTTTATCCTGCAACGTTTTAGCATCATTTGTATCCACAAAATAAGGAGCAGATGGACCTTGCCAATACTATCTTTTAAACAATTGCAATCTCCTCGAGCTGTACCAATACAGTACTGTTTTACAACTTTTTATTTTGCCATCGCAGCATTTCAATGTCATCAACAAACGACAGCAGAGTAGGAGAGTTTCTTTCAGATCTTGTCGTGATGTGTTTTCAATGTCCAGTTCAATGTTTCACCAGCGCTGTCAACGGAACTGTCACGTTCGGCAAGCTTTGGTGAATTGAGAGTGCGGTTTACAAAAACAGGAAATAAAATCACCCGTCTTTCCTCTCATTCCGAACATTTCCTCCGGCATTTGGATTCCCAGCTCAGCCACAGTATGAGTCCCAATTGTTTACACACTTCCTCTATCAACACCAGGCCGACTTTATGAGAGGCTTTATTGTGTATTTGTAGGCTGTTCTTAGACCAGGAATAGGGATCAAGACTAAATGAAAGAGGATTGCCAATAATGTGACAATAGGCAATCCTTTTTGTTTGACATCTGTTTTCACTGGCGAGTGGTATCTTGAGTCATAGTCGCAGGAAGTAGGGGTGCTGAGGATGCTGCAGCACCCCTGAAGAATCGTAATATATCTATATTTTTTCCACAGAAGTAGTATACTTGGCCTTTAATAGTTTTGTATTAGCGGACCGATATAGCCGTCTGAAGCGCAAACACAATTTAAAAGGATTGCACCTGATCAACTACTGTACCTTTGACATTACTGTAAGATAATTCAAGTACTGAGCTAACGCAGTATATTTTTCTTCCTGTCCTGTTCATGTAACTAACTGTGCCCAGTGCTTAAAAATCACCCATACAAAGGATTGCGAAACCGTTGTCAAATTGTTTCAAGGGGTTCGACCGGAAATCACATTAAGCTACGGTATATCAATATTGTAACAGGTTTAAAAAATAGTAAGTAATCTTCTTCAATCTTTCCAGATGTTAGTATGGTGATAGAAGACATACAGTGCCAAGAGAAAGTATGTGAACCCTTTGGAATTACCTGGATTTCTGCATCAAATTGGCATCAAATTTGATCCGACCTTCACCTTCATCTGTGCTTAAACTAATAACACACAAACAATTATAAGTTTTCATGTCTTCCCTGAACACACCGCGTAAACATTCACAGTGCAGGGTGGGAAAAGTATGTTAACCCTTAAATTTAATAACTGGTTGACCCTCCTTTGCAGCAATAACCTCAACCAAACGTTTTCTGTAGTTGATCAGACCTGCACAACGATCAGGAGGAATTTCGGACCATTCCTCTATACAAAACTGTTTCAGTTCAGCAATATTCTTGTGAAGTCTGGTGTGAACCGCTCTCTTGAGGTCATGCCACTGCATCTCAATCGGGTTGAGGTCAGGACTCTGCCCCAGAAGGCGCATTTTCTTCTGTTGAAACCATTCTGTTGTTGATTTACTTCTGTGTTTTGGGTCGTTGTCGTGTTGCATCACCCAACTTCTGTTGAGCTTCAATTTGCTTCATCAGATAGCCTTACATTCTCCTGCAAAACGTATTGATAAACTTGGGAATTCAATTTTTCCATTGATGATAGCAAGCTGTCCAGGCCCTGAGGCAGCAAAGCAGACCTAAACCATGATGCTCCCGCCACCATACTTTACAGTTGGGATGAGGTTTTGTTGTTGGTGTGCTGTGCCTTTTTTTCTCCACACATAATGTTGTGTGTTCCTTCCAAACAACTCAACTTTAGTTTAATCTGTCCACAGAATATCTTGCCTGTAGCACTGTGGAACATCCAGGTGCTCTTTTGCGAACGTTTTTTGTTTTGGACAGCAGTGGCTTCTTCTGTGGTGTTCTCCCATGAACAACATTCTTGGTTAGTGTTTTACATATCGTAGACTCGTCAACAGAGATGTTATCATGTTCCAGAGATTTCTGCAAGTCTTTAGCTGACACTAGGATTCTGAATTTTTATATTATGTATTCAGTATAGACAAGAAAAATACAATTATTTGTGTGTTATTAGTTTAAGCACACTGTGTGTGTCTATTGTTGTGAATTAGATGAAGGTCAGATCAAATTTTATGACCAATTTATGCAGAAATCCAAGTTGCTCCAAAGGGTTCACATACTTTTTCTTGCCACTGTACCCCAGTACCAACCCCATTCTAAAACACACCACAGGAAAGAGAAGAGTAGCATTACAAAACGGTCCCTGGGGGATCTCAAGTTGGTCTATATAAAATAAAGCCGTCTGGTAGGGGAAATGAGCGAGGAACATGCATTGAGTTACCTAAGAAGTAATACCTTCATCCAGTCCATTGATTTACAGTGGTGGCTAGTACTCTATGTTGCAGTAATTGGCTTTTTAGATAACAAAACAACTTTAATAGGTTTGTACTGACAGGCTGAGCAGGCTTGTTGTTATCAGTAGTGCAGTGCACTTTGGATGATGGATTATGTGAGTGGTCTCAGTCACACGATGACTGGGTTTTTGAAAAATGTAACCTTATCTTGCTGATGTCATCAATGAGAGACTGTTGGCATGACTCATGATACAGCAATCATACATGTCTGGAATGTACAATCACAAGGGCAAAGTAATGACTTTTCCTGAGAGATATTCAGGACTATTTCCTCACTGATTTATTGGAGTAAAGATACTTGACATTGGTTATGAATTTGAAATTCAAATATACCACTTGTGTTACTGGATAGCCATAGTCATGTTAACTGGATAGCCATGCTTAGTTTGGTGTAATTGGGAATAAAGTTGAAAGCACACAGAGAGCTTTTAAGGTGCTAAAACATAATTTCTGCAGTGAAGTAGAACTAATGAATGTCGGCCAAACAGTTTCCACCCTAGGAAAGAACATGGTTTATTGAATCTCTGTGTGTTCCACTATATCTGAGGCAAATTACATTCTAGAAGCCCTGTAATGGATTGTGCTGTCTGCTATTGTATTGGGCTTTCAATATCCGCCTCAGCTGGGGCAATACAGCCCTTCTACTCAGTGCCAAAGTTGCCGTTAGCCCAGTGAAAGTAGCCTGTTGTTTCTTTCCTCCCCCAGTTTTTTCTTTAAAATTGGATAAAGCCAAAGTTGTCCAAGTTGCTTCAATATGCTGACCCAAAACAACATAGCAGTAAGGGGAAGGCAAGTTGGTTGAAAACACATTGTTGTTTGTGTAACGGTTTTCCTCCTCTTCTGAGGAGTAGTAGGAAGGATCGGACCAATATGCAGCGTGGTAAGTGTTCGTCATTTTATTAAACTGAACTGAACACTACAATACAAAAAGAACAACCGAAACAGTTCCGTCTGGTAACTAATACAAAGACAGAAAACAACTACCCACAAACCATAGTGGGAAAACAGGAAGCCTAAGTATGGTTCTCAATCAGAGACAACGATTGACAGCTCACACCCTGACCAAACTAAAATAGAGACATAAAAAAGGAACTAAGGTCAGGACATGACAGTTTGTGTGATTTTTTTTGGTAGGTTTCATTTTGGGGGGTTTTGCGATCCAGATGCATGTAAAATGAATAACCACTAAACAGTTATGAATATCTATCTATCTAATGTCAGATGTTGGCTTAAGCTAATATTATGTCAAGTGATTATTTAAAGCCCATGTTCCTCAGACACAGGGCAGAACCTTTAATTTAGGAATTTCATGTGTGCTCCCTCTCCGGCCTCTAGGTCACCAGGCTGCTCGTTATGGCGCACACCTGTCCCCATTGTTATGCGCATCAGCACATTATGATACTCACCTGGACTCCATCACCTCCTTGATTACCTGCCCTATATATGTCACTCCCTGTCAGATCTCCCTAAGGAGACGTGGGTGTAGAGTCAGGCGCAGGAGAAACAAGTTCCGAAGGAAAAGGGCGTTTATTTTAACAAGTTCAAAATAACAGGACACCAGACTACAACAGTAGCCACAAAACCCCACTCAGACACAGTCCAGGGAAAAACCAACCAAAACTCACTGACAGTCAAACAAAAACAATCCCGCACAAAAACCCAAAGGAAATGGCGAGATTAAATACCCCCCCCCTAATTAACCAAAATGGTCACAGGTGAAACACAAAACGGACATAACCCCCAAAAAAGGAAAAGGGATGGGTGGCATCTAGTAGACCGGCGACAATGACTGCCGAGCGCCGCCCGAATAGGGCAAGGCACAGGGCAATCAGGATGGAGGCGGTGGAACTCACAAGATGTCCACCACCGGCACCCAGCACCTCTCCTCCGGATCGTACCCCTCCCAATCCACGAGGTACTGCAGGCCCCCCACCCGATGTCTAGAGTCCAGCGTACAGTGTACACTGGAAGCCCCTCGATGTCCAGGGGGGGCGGAGGGACTTCCCGCACCTCAACGTCCTGTAGTGGACGGCTCTCCAGGTCTCTTTTGAGCGCTGCACCCAATCCTCCACCGCAGGAGCCTCGGTCTGACTGATGCCACGGTACCAGGACCGGCTGATAGCCCAACACGCACTGAAACGGCAACAGGTCCGTGGAGGAGTGGCGAAGTGAATTCTGGGCCCTCCAATAATCGGCATTGGTATCGGCGTTGAAAAATCATAATCGGTCGACCTCTAAATAAAACTTAATTTAAAAAAATGTGTCAGCCTTGTCCAGGACTGGACTCTACACCTACTGGTGCTCCATAGCCAATCAGAGCCACAGTAGGCCTATATGCAAATAAGTCATTTGCCACATGGGCCTGCCATCATTCACTTTGAACTGGACTGTGTGTTTACAGGCAGTAGCAACAGCGGAACTTTAGATCGTTAGAAAGCATTTTCCAAAAGCCACAAAATAAACCTGAATGGATTTCTGTATATATTTAAATACCACAGGATTCCTCTTAAATTTGGGAACTTTACAGTCCTATTAATCAAAAGGTAGGTCCTCTCTCCCTGAGTTGCTTATGCACATCAACAACAACAAGATCAACAACTAATGTTACCCAGTGCAAGATGAGCTAAAATCTATTGAGGGAACAGTAGATAAACCCTCTCAAAATGGTTTAGCTTGTAGTTGGCCGTCAAAATTGCACTGATAAACAATGGGGAATAGTACCCTGCTCGCCCCTCTGCAGCTTTCCTGCCAATACATGCTTGTCCAACCCATGTTTTGACAACTGAATGGAAACTTGCCTACCTGCCCTCCCATTTGCTTGATGCCAAATGCATTTGATTGACAACTAAGAGATTTTTGCTAACTGTGGATAACAGTTGTTCAAGTTCAGCATAGCTAACTAGCAAAGTGATATCTAACCAAATGACACCTGCCACCGGAAAACAAACGATATGGGGGAAAAAGAGGGCCACTCGTCCAATGACATGACAGCTAGCTAGTTAATGTTAGGCTCCATGTTTTTAGCATGGTAAATAAATAGCTACATAAATAGATAGCCTATTAGCCACGTTATGACTCTCTTGTGGTCATTGCCCTTGCTAGTTTGAATGTATTGACACTCCTAGCCTTAGTCATCCATTTTTGTTCGAAACATTGAGTCATTGAAACTGAAACATTGCATCCCGAACGGCTGGATGTACCAGGCCAGCTGTGATTTACAACCTCTAATAGCACTATTTGTTGGACTACCAAGAAAAGTATTGTTGAATTAGCTATATTATTCATGCATTGAACTGCATCCATCTATTCTGCCAACAATGCCTTACATGCTGAACACACAGCCCACGTTGCATGCGCGAGCGTTGCAAAATAAATGTACAATTACATGTTATTCAATCATTTCATCCAAACTGCTCGCATGCGTCAACAAGCCTCTGTGTAGCCAGGTACAAAAATAGAACTTGGTTCCCCTTAAAGTTGGTTGCCAACCGCCATATAAAGTCCACAGAAGAAGACTGAAGGAGGAAAGATTACTAGAAACTAACTAGGTTTCCCCTTTTATCTATGGATTCATTGTCAAAGTAGAGGACACAAGATTTTGTGTGACTCAAAATGAGTCGAAATTCTATAAAGATCCAGAGAAAAGGACCCAATGTTTATATCCCAGGACAAATGAGCTAGCAACATCAAGCTAGCTACAGTTGAAGTCGGACATTTACATGCACCTTAGCCAAATACATTTAAACTCTTTTTTTTCACAATTCCTGACATTTAATCCTAAAATTCCCTCTCTAAGGTCAGTAGGATCACCACTTTATTTTAAGAATGTGAAATGTAAGGAATAATAGTAGAGAGAATGATTTATTTCAGCTTTAATTTCTTTCTTCACATTCCCAGTGGGTCAGAAGTTTACATACACTCAATTAGTATTTGGTAGCATTGCCTTTAAATGGTTTAACTTTGGTCAAACATTTTGGGTAGCCTTCCACAAGCTTCCCACAATAAGTTGGGTGAATTTTGGCCCATTCCTCCTGACAGAGCTGAGTCAGGTTTGTAGGCCTCCTTGCTCGCACACACTTTTTCTGTTCTGCCCTCAAATTCTCTATAGGATTGAGGTCAGGGCTTTGTGATGGCCACTTCAATACCTTGACATTGTTGTCCTTAAGCCATTTTGCTACAACTTTGAATGTATGCTTGGGGTCATTGTCCATTTGGAAGACCAATTTGCGACCAAGCTTTAACTTCCTGACTGATGTCTTGAGATGTTGCTTCAATATATCCACATATATCCACTTTCCTTCCTCATGATGCCATCTATTTTGTGAAGTGCACCAGTCCCTCCTGCAGCAAAGCACCCCCACAACATGATGCTGTTACCCCCATGCTTCACGGTTGGGATGGTGTTCTTTGGCTTTGGCCTTTTTCCACCAAACATAACGATGGTCATTATGGCCAAACAGTTCTATTTTTGTTTCATCAGACCAGAGGACATTTATCCAAAAAGTACGATCTTTGTCCCCATGTGCAGTTGCAAACTGTAGTCTGGCTTTTTTATGGCAGTTTTGGAGCAGTGGCCTCTTCCCTGCTGAGCAGCCTTTCAAGTTATGTCGATATATGACTCGTTTTAGTGTGGACATAGATACTTTTGTACCTGTTTCCTCCAGCATCTTCACAAGGTCCTTTGCTGTTGTCCTGAGACTGATTTGCCCTTTTCGCACCAAAGTACATTCATTTCTAGAAGACAGAACATGTCTCCTTCCTGAGCGGTATGTCGGCTGCGTGGTTCCATGGTGTTTATACTTGCGTACTATTGTTTTTACAGATGAACATGGTACCTTCAGGCATTTGGAAATTGCTCCCAAGGATGAACCAGACTTGTGGAGGTCTACAATGTTTTTCTGAGGTCTAGGCTGATTTCTTTTCATTTTCCTATGATGTCAAGCAAAGAGGCACTTCTTTTGAAGGTAGGCCTTGAAATACATCCACAGGTACACCTCCAATTGACTCAAATTATGTGATTTAGCCTATCAGTAGCTTCTAAAGCCATAACATCATTTTCTGGAATTTTCCAAGCTGTTTAAAGGCACAGTCAACTTAGTGTATGTAAACTTCTGACCCACCGGAATTGTGATACAGTGAATTATAAGTGAAACAATCTGTCTGTAAACAATTGTTGGAAAAATTTCTTGAGTCATGAACAAAATAGATATGCGAACCGACTTGCCAAAACCATAGTCTGTTAACAAGGAATTTGTGGAGTTTTAATGACTCCAACCTGAGTGTATGTAAACTTCCGTCATCAACTGTACCTAAATGTCATGTGTTTCGACCTGTCGCCAAATGAACATAGTTGGTTCAGAGTTTGTTTATATATTTCAACCTGCGTGTCCTGATGGCGTCTTTAGTGTCTATAGTGTGGATCTCGTCAGCATTTTACTCAATGTCATGGAATTTGTCAAATGGAACCTTTTTTAAAACCTTGTATGAATTTGGTTTTGTTGCATTAACTGGGAATTTTGTATTTTTCACTGATTATGGTTGTCTTGTTTTGTTTCATATCTGCATAGTAATTAAAACGCTGTCAGTTCCACTTTAAGTTCAGTTTTACCCAGTATTCCATTAGAGCATCAGAGGCAGTATAATGCAGGAGGGATGGCACAAGCATGGCAGGTGAAACGCTGTGTATAATGACAATGACACTGAGATTGTATTACAAGTGTCAGGAAAGTGTAGTATTGCACTTGCTTTCCCAGAACTGAGTCAGGCCCTGAGAATGGCATGATACCAAAATACTTTGAAGTTAAAATAAATGCGCTGTTCCACTGATGACCTTTGAGATATAAGACATTTCAATATCAGTTAAAATCTTCAAGTGGAACTGGAAGCGTTTGAACTACTTTGCAGATATGAAACTAACAGACAATGATAATATCAGTAAAACATATACAATTCCCAGTTTATGCTACAAAACCAACTTTATAGGAGGTAATAAAAATAGGTTATATTTGACTAAACATTCCAATGACGTACACAAACGCATTGTTGGCAGAATATATGGATGCAGTTCAATGCATGATTAATATATAATTCACCAATACATTTCTAGGTAGTCCAAAAAATATTGCTATCATGTTGTAAATCACAGCTGGCCTGGTGCCTTGTTTGTTGCCTCCATTCGGGATGCACTGTTTCCGTTTCAATGACTCAATATGTTGGACAAAAACGGATTAATGTAACTAATGCCGGGAAGGTCAATACAATCAAACTAGCAAAGGCAATGATCACAAGTCAGTCATAACGTGGCTAACATGCTAAGCGTATCTATTTATGTAGTGAGCTATAAACACAGAGCCTAACGTTAGGTAGATATTTAGCTAGCTGCTAGGAGGATGTCATGTCATTGGAGGAGTGGGTGAGTGAGTGACTTTCCCCCTCATATCGTTTTTCGGTGACCACACAGGTAGAGATGCATGTGTCATTTGGCTAGCTAGCAAGAAATGTGAATAGCTTTTTCTAGCTAGCTATGCTGAACGACTGATATCCAGTTAGCATATCTCTTGCATTCGCAAATTCCCTCTGGCTAGCTATCTACTTCGATATCAGAGCACTCTTGTCTAAATGTGCTAGTGAGCAGAATAACTGATGAATTTACGAACGCGCAACACCCTGCTGAATATGACCAGTGTTAGTAAACATCGGCAAAAAAAAACGAATAGTCACGAACGTTCTATGTAGTATTGATATTTTATTATAATTCCCATTAGCTGTTGCGAAAGCCGTAGCTCCTCTTCCTGGGGTCCAACACAGAACATGAAACATGACATAATACAGAACATCAATAGACAAGAACAGCTCAAGGACAGAACTACATACATTTAAAAACGGCACACATGGCCTACATATCTATACATGCACAAAATATCTAGGTCAAATAGGGGAGATACTTTGTGCCGTGAAGTGTTACTTTATCTGATTTTTTAAAACCAGATTTGCTGTTCATTTAAAACCTCTCTGGGATACGTGGGACGCTAGTGTCCCACAAATGCAGAGTGCCAAATTCAAATAAATTACTATAAAAATCTAACTTTCATGAAATCACACATGCAAGAAATCAAATTAAAGCTACACTTGTTGTGAATCCAGACAACATGTCAGATTTCAAAAAGGCTTTTCCGCAAAAGCAAACAATGCTATTATCTGAGGATAGCACCTCAGTAAACAAAGAGAGAGAAGCATAAAAGAACCCTGCAGGCGTGACACAAAACGCAGAAATAAAAATATAATTCATGCCTTACCTTTGACGAGCTTCTTTTGTTGGCACTCCAATATGTCCCATAAACATCACAAATGGTCCTTTTGTTCGATTAATTCCATCGATATATATCCAAAATGTCAATTTATTTGGCGCATTTGATCCAGAGATACACCAGTCCCAACTTGCGCAACGTGACTTCAAAATATCTCGAAAGTTACCTGTAAACTTTGCCAAAACATAAAATTGAAGACGGGATAATCTGTGTTCAATACAGGAAGAAAACAAACTGAAGCTAGCTTTCTGGTCACACGCCTCTATCTAACAGTACACTTCAAGTTTCTGAACAGTGCTACTTCTTCATTACACAAAGGAATAACCTCAACCAAGTTCTAAAGACTGTTGACATCCAGTGGAAGTGGTAGGAACTGCAAGAAGGTCCCTTAGAAATCTGGATTAGAAATCTGGATTAGAAATCTGGATTCCCAATGAAAACCCATTGAAAAGAGAGTGACCTCAAAAGAAAAAATCTGAATAGTTTGTCCTCTGAGTTTTACCTGCTAAATAAGTTATGTTACACTCACAGACATGATTCAAACAGTTGTAGAAACTTCAGAGTGTTTTGTATCCAAATCTACTAATCATATGCATATCTTATCTTCTGGGGATGAGTAGCAGGCAGTTGAATTTGGGCATGCATTTCATCTGAATGTGAAAATACTGCCCCCTGACCCAAAGAAGTTAAGCAATATGAAATGGAAGGGAGTTCTATGCAATAATAGCTCTATATAATACTGTATGCTTTCTTGAATTTGTTCTAGTTTCAGGACTATGAATAGACTAGAGGTCGACCGATTATGATTTTTCAACGGCGATACCGATACCAATTATTTGAGGACCAAAAAAAGGCGATACCGATTAATCGGCCGATTTGTTTTTATTTATTTGTAATAATGACAATTATAACAATACTGAATGAACAGTTATTTGAACTTAATATAATACATCAATAAAATTAATTTAGCCTCAAATAAATAATGAAACATGTTCAATTAGGTTTAAAAAATGCAAAAACAAAGTGTTGGAGAAGAAAGTAAAAGTGCAATATGTGCCATGTAAGAAAACGTTTAAGATCCTTGCTCAGAACATGAGAACATATGAAAGCTGGTGGTTCCTTTTAAAATGAGTCTTCAATATTCCCAGGTAAGAAGTTTTGGTTGTAGTTATTATAGGAATTATAGGACTATTTCTCTCTATACCATTTGTATTTCTTTAACCTTTGACTATTGGATGTTCTTATAAGCACTTTAGTATTGCCAGTGTAACAGTATAGCTTCCGTCCCTCTCCTTGCTCCTACCTGGGCTCGAACCAGGAACACATTGACAACAGTCACCCTCGAAGCAGCGTTACCCATGCAGAGCAAGGGGAATAACTACTCCAAGTCCCAGAGCCAGTGACGATTGAAACACTATTAGCGCGCACCCCGCTAACTAGCTAGCCATTTCACATCGGTTACACCAGCCTTATCTCGGGAGTTGATAGGCTTGAAGTCATTAACAGCACAGCTGCTGGCAAAATGAACGAAAGTGCTGTTTGAATGAATGCTTACCAGCCTGCTGGTGCCTACCATCGCTCAGTCAGACTGCTCTATCAAATCATAGACTTAATTATAACATAATAACACACAGAAATATGAGCCTTAGGTCATTAATATGGTCAAATCCAGAAACTATCATCTCGAAAACAAGCCGTTTATTCTTTCAGTGAAATACGGAACCGTTCCGTATTTTATCTAGCGGGTGGCATCCATAATTCGAAATATTCCTGTTACATTGCACAACCTTCAATGTTATGTCATAATTACGTAAAATTCTGGCAAATTAGGCGGCCCAAACTGTTGCATATACACTGAATCTGTGTGCAATGAACGCAAGATAAGTGACACAATTTCACCTGGTTAACATTGCCTGCTAACCTGGATTTCTTTTAGCTAAATATGCAGGTTTAAAAATATGTACTTCTGTGTATTGATTTTAAGAAAGGCATTGATGTTTATGGTTAGGTACCTTTTCAACAAATACGCACCGCATCGATTATATGCAAAGCAGGACACGCTAGATAAGCTAGTAATATCATCAACCATGTGTAGTTATAACTAGTGGAGTGCACTACTTACCTTGGCTTACTGCATTCACGTAACAGGCAGGCTCCTCGTGGAGTGCAATGTTATCAGGTGGTTAGAGCGTTGGACTAGTTAACTGTAAGGTTGCAAGATTGAATCCCCGAGCTGACAAGGTAGTTAACCCACCGTAGTTAACCCACCCTGAACAAGGCAGTTAACCCACCGTTCCTAGGCCGTCATTGAAAATAAGAATGTGTTCTTAACTGACTTGGCTAGTTAAATAACGATAAAATAAAGGTGTAAAAAAATCGGCCAAATCGTTGTCCAAAAATACCGATTTCCAATTGTTGTGAAAACTTGAAATCAGCCCTAATTAATCGGCCATTCCGATTAATCGGTCGACCTCTAGAATAGACCCCTGGTGGCATGTCTGGTGGAGTAAGTGTGTGTGTCAGAGCTGTGCGTAATTTGACTATGCAAACCATTAGGAATTTAACACATTAATGTTTCTTATAAAAAGAAGTGATGCAGTCAGTCTCTCCTCAACTCTTAGCCAAGATAGACTGACATGCATAGTATTTATATTAGCCCTCTGATTATAATGAAGTGCCTCTAGCAAGCTAGCAAACCTTAGCCAGTTAGCTTGGGTGCTTGGTTGGGACAACGCGTGCATTGGCAGGCAAGCTGCAGAAGGACGAGCAGGCTATTCCCCATCGTTTATTAATGCAATTATGACTGTCGACTAGCTGAAACATTTTGAGAGGGTTAATCTAATCTTTTTTTGTTAGATTGCTCTGGCTAGCATTAGTTGATGATCTTGTTGATAGCCTACCATGTTCCCAAATGTAAGAAGACTCCCGTGGTATTTAGCTACATATTTTCAGAAATCCATTCATGTGTATTTTGTGCCTATTGCAGAATGCGGTCCAATGATCTTAAGTCGTGCTGTTGCAACTGACTGTAAACACACAGTCCAGTTCAAAGTGAACACAGCCCCTTGTGGCAAATGGCTTGTTTGCATATAGGCCTACTGTACCTCTGATTGGCTATTGTGCACCGGTCTGCGTAGACTCCGATCCTGGACACATGTTTTATTCAATTTTATTTACTGCAGTGTCTATAATTGTCCAACCGCACAGCCACTTTCCCACTCTATATTGCTATAGAATTTTCACGAATGCCTTGGTATACCTAAATTCCGAAACATTCTAAGAATGTATGAAAATGTGAAAATGACCATATCTAAGTGCTTGCTTGATTGGAGTCCATATGTTGTAAATTCAATTGATTGGAGATGATTTGGAAAAGCACACATACAGTATATGGTCCCACAGTTGACAGTGCATGTCAGAGCAAAAACCAAGCCATGAGGTCGAAGGAATTCTCCTAGAGCTCCGAGACAGGATTGTGATGAGGCACAGATCTGGTCGAAGGGTACCAAGAAATGTCTGCAGCGTTAAAGGTCCCCAAGAACACAGTGGCCTCCATCATTCTTAAATTGAATTGAAGAAGTTTGGAACCACCAAGACTCTTCCTAGAGCTGGCCACCCGGCCAAACTGAGCAATCGGGGGAGAAGGGACTTGGTCAGGGAGGTGACCAAGAGCCCAATGGTCACTCTGACAGATCTTCAGAGTTCCTCTTAGGAGGATAACCATCTCTGCAGCACTCTACCAATCAGTCCTTTATGGTAGAGTGGCCAGACGGAAGCCACTCCTCAGTAAAAGGCACATGACAGCCAGCTTGGAGTTTGCCAAAAAGCACCAGAAGGACTCTCAGAACATGAGAAACCAGATTATCTGGTCCGATGAAACCAAGCCATCCCTATGGTGAAGCATGGTAGTGGCAGCATCATGCTGAGGGGATGTTTTTCAGCGGAAGGGACTGGGAGACTAGTCAGGATAGAGGGAAAGATGAATGGAGAAAAGTACATAGAGATCATTGATGAAAACCTGCTCCAGAGCGCTAAGGACCTCAGACTGGGGCTTACCTTCCAACAGGACAACGACCCTAAGCACACAGCCAAGACAACGCAGGAGTAGCATTGGGATAAGTCTCTGAATGTCTATGAGTGGCCCAGCCAAAGCCCAGACAAAGCCCCAATAGAACATCTCTGGAGAGCCTCCCGGGTGGCGCAGTGGTTAAGGGCGCTGTACTGCAGCGCCAGCTGTGCCACCAGAGACTCTGTTCATAACCGGCCGCAACCGGGAGGTGTGTGGGGCGACGCACAATTGGCCTAGCGTCTTCTGGGTTAGGGAGGGTTTGGCCGGTAGGGAAATCCTTGTCTCATTGTGCACTAGTGACTCCTGTGGCGGGCTGGGCGCAGTGAGCGCTAACCAAGGTTGCACGGTGTTTCCTCCGACACATTGGTGCGGCGCTGTGTTAAGAAGCAGTGCAGCTTGGTTGGGTTGTGTATCTGAGGATGCATGACATTCAACCTTCGTCTTTCCCGAGCCTGTATGGGAGTTGTAGCGATGAGACAAGATAGTAGCTACTAAACAATTGGATAGAAAAGGGGGTAAAAATAAAAAAGAACATCTCTGGAGAGACCTGAAAATAGCTGTGCAGCAGTGCTCCCCAACCAGCTTGACAGAGGATCTACAGAGAAGAAAAAAATCTAAACCTGTTTTTGCTTTGTCATTATGGGGTGTAGATTGGTGAGGGGGGAAAAACAATTTAATCAATTTTAGAATAAGACTGTAACGTAACAAAATGTGGGAAAAGTCAAGGGGTCTAAATACTTTCCGAATGCACTGTATATGAACAGATTTCAATAAGATTTCATGTTGCTAAAATGCTGTCACTTCCACTTTTAAAGTTATTTTTTATTTAACTTAATATGGTTGTCAGTCTCTTTTGTCCAATAGAAAAATAACCACGTTTTAACTTTGATTCTCACAGCTGGTGTCAGTTCCCATTTGTTAGGTGTGGAATGAGCACGGCAACCGATACATATGTAAAAGTGGAATGCATTTTAAGTTCTCCATGATTCATATGCAAGCATTACTTAGGTGTATATCAGGTTTCTGTTTGCGTATTCATTGGATGGATGTCACAGAGTCAACATTGAAGTAGGGATGGTGTTGTTATGCACTGCTTCGTGTAGTCAGGGAAGTTGAGAGAACCATAGAGGCAATCAACTGGGAGACAGACATCATATTGAGTTCTGGATGCTGGTTGGGTGTTTGAAGATACTGAAGTTGAGCCTCACTGTTTAGTGTATGTCACTGTGTTAAATAAGGGCTCAATGAAAAGCGGGGTTCATCACATTGAAGTGGATGAAATTAGATGTGTCATTGGCCAGTGCAGATCTCATCAAAGCAGAAAGGTCAGTGTTCTGAGAGCTTTCACTATCTACAGCAAGACCCTCCCCCTCTCATCACTGTGTTAATCTCTCTCTCTCTCTCTCTCTCTCTCTCTCTCTCTCTCTCTCTCTCTCTCTCTCTCTCTCTCTCTCTCTCACTCCATTTGCCTTCCACTCTTCCAATCCTCTCTCCTTCCATCTTCTTCGCATTCCTCCTTTAGCTTTCTCCTCTGTCTGCCTGTCTTCTTTTTCTCTCTCTTTCTCTTTTCTTCTTCGTCCTGTTGTCTTCTGCTAGTGTGACAGTGATACTAGGAAGTAGCAACCGTCTATTGTTCACACAAGCGTTTCATACATTGACACAGTCCTGGTGTCTCGTAGAATAGATCTCACTAACAAATCAAAATCAAATCAAATTGTGCACAGAAACCCAGCCTAAAACCCCAAACAGCAAGCAATGCAGGTGTTGAAGCACGTTGGCTAGGAAAAACTCCCTAGAGAGGAACCAGGCTATGAGGGGTGGCCAGTCCTCTTCTGGCTGTGCCGGGTGGAGATTATAACAGAACATGGCCAAGATGTTCAAATGTTCATAAATGACTAGCATGGTCAAATAATAGGTCTGGGACAGGTAGCACGTCCGGTGAACAGGTCAGGATTCCATAGCCGCAGGCAGAACAGTTGAAACTGGAGCAGCAGCACGGGCAGGTGGACTGGGGACAGAAAGGAGTCATCGTGCCAGGTAGTCCTGAGGCATGGTCCTAGGGCTCAGGTCCTCCGAGAGAGAGAAAGAAAGAGAGAAAGAGAGAATTAGAGAGAGCATACTTAAATTCACACAGGACACCGGATAAGACAGGAGAAGTACTCCAGATATAACAAACAGACCCTAGCCCTCTGACACATAAACTACTGCAGCATAAATACTGGAGGCTGAGACAGGAGGGGTCAGAAGACACTGTGGCCCATTCCAATGATACCCCCGGACAGGGCCAAACAGGAAGGATATAACCCCACCCACTTTGCCAAAGCACAGCCCCCACACCACTAGAAGGATATCTTCAACCACCAACTTACCATCCTGAGACAAGGCCGAGTATAGCCCACAAAGATCTCCGCCACGGCACAACCCAAGGGGGGGCGCCAACCCAGACAGGAAAATCACATCAGTGACTCAACCCACTCAAGTGACGCACCCCTCCTAGGGACGGCATGAAAGAGCACCAGTAAGCCAGTGACTCAGCCCCTGTAATAGGGTTAGAGGCAGAGAATCCCAGTGGAAAGAGGGGAACCGGCCAGGCAGAGACAGCAAGGGTGGTTCGTTGCTCCAGAGCCATTCTGTTCACCTTCACACTCCTGGGCCAGACTACACTCAATCATATGACCCACTGAAGAGATGAGTCTTCAGTAAAGACTTAAAGGTTGTGACCGAATTTGCATCTCTCATATGGGTAGGCAGACCATTCCACAAAAATGGAGCTCTATAGGAGAAAGCCCTGCCTCCAGCTGTTTGCTTAGAAATTCTAGGGACAATTAGGAGGCCTTCGTCTTGTGACCGTAGCGTACGTGTAGGTATGTACGGCAGGACCAAATCAGAGAGATAGGTAGGAGCAAGCCCATGTAATGCTTTGTAGGTTAGCAGTAAAAACCTTGAAATCAGCCCTTGCCTTGACAGGAAGCCAGTGTAGGGAGGCTAGCACTGGAGTAATATGATCAAATTTTGGGGTTCTAGTCAGGATTCTAGCAGCCGTATTTAGCACTAACTGAAGTTTATTTAGTGCTTTATCCGGGTAGCCGGAAAGTAGAGCATTGCAGTAGTCTAACCTAGAAGTAACAAAAGCATGGATAAATTTTTCTGCATAAAAGTTTCAGATTTTTGCAATGTACGTAGATGGAAAAAAGCTGTCCTTGAAACAGTCTTGATATGTTCGTCAAAAGAGAGATCAGGGTCCAGAGTAACGCCAAGGTCCTTCACAGTTTATTTGAGATGACTGTACAGCCATTAAGATTAATTGTCAGATTCAACAGAAGATATCTTTGTTTCTTGGGACCAAGAACAAGCATCTCTGTTTTGTCCGAGTTTAAAAGTAGAACATTTGCAGCCATCCACTTCCTTATGTCTGAAACACAGGCATCTAGCGAGGGCAATTTTGGGGATTCACCATGTTTCATTGAAATATACAGATGTGTGTCATCCGCATCGCAGTGAAAGTTAACATTATGTTTCCGGATGACATCACCAAGAGGTAAAATATATAGTGAAAACAGTAGTGGTCCTAAAACGGAACCTTGAGGAACACCGAAATTTACAGTTGATTTGTCAGAGGACAAGCCATTCACAGAGACAAACTGATATCTTTTCGAAAGATAAGATCTAAACCAGGCCAGAACTTGTCCGTGTAGACCAATTTGGGTTTCCAATCTCTCCAAAAGAATGTGGTGATCAATGGAATCAAAAGCAGCACTAAGGTCTAGGAGCACGAGGACAGATGCAGAGCCTCGGTCTGATGCCATTAAAAGGCCATTTACGGGCCTCCCGGGTGGCACAGTGGTTAAGGGCGCTGTACTGCAGCGCCAGCTGTGCCATCAGAGTCCCTGGGTTCGCGCCCAGGCTCTGTCGTAACCGGCCGCGACCGGGAGGTCCGTGGGGCGACGCACAATTGGCCATAGCGTCGCCCGGGTTAGGGAGGGCTTGGTCGGTAGGGATGTCCTTGTCTCATCGCGCACCAGCGACTCCTGTGGCGGTCCGGGCGCAGTGCGCGCTAACCAAGGTTGCCAGGTGCACGGTGTACCCTCCGACACATTGGTGCGGCTTCCGGGTTGATGCGTGCTGTGTTAAGAAGCAGTACGGCTGGTTGGGTTGTGTATCGGAGGATGCATGACTTTCAACCTTCGTCTCTCCTGAGCCCGTACGGGAGTTGTAGCGATGAGACAAGATAGTAGCTACTACAACAATTGGATACCACGAAATTGGGGAGAAAAAAAGAAAGAAAAAAAAAGGTAATTTACCACCTTCACAAGTGCAGTCTCAGTGCTATGATGGGGTCTTAAACCAGACTGAAGCATTTCGTAAACTTTGTTTGTCTTCAGGAAGGCAGTGAGTTGCTGTGCAACAGCCTTTTCTAAAAATGTTGAGAGGAATGGAAGATTCGATATAGGCCGATGGTTTTTGATGGTTTTTGATATTTTCTGGGTCAAGGTTTGGCTTTTTCAAGAGAGGCTTTATTACTGCCACTTTTAGTGAGTTTGGTACACATCTGGTGGATAGAGAGACGTTTATTATGTTCAACATAGGAGGGCCAAGCACAGGAAGCAGCTCTTTCAGTAGTTTAGCTGGAATAGAGTCCAGTATGCAGCTTGAAGGTTTAGAGGCCATGATTATTTTCATCATTGTGTCAAGAGATATAGTACTAAAACACTTGAGTGTCTCTCTTGATTCTAGGTCCTGGCAGAGTTGTGCAGACTCAGGACAACTGAGCTTTGAAGGAATACGCAGATTTAAAGTGGAGTACGTAATTTGCTTTCTAATAATCATGATATTTTCCTCATGAATTTATTACTGCTGAAGTGAAAGCCATCCTCACTTGGGGAATGCTGCTTTTTAGTTAGCTTTGCAACAGTATCAAAAATACATTTCGGATTGTTCTTATTTTCCTCAATTAAGTTGGAAAAATAGGATGATCGAGCAGCAGTAAGGGCTCTTCGATACTGCACAGTACTGTCTTTCCAAGCTAGTCGGAAGACTTCCAGTTTGGTGTGGCGCCATTTCCGTTCCAATTTTCTGGAAGCTTACTTCAGAGCTCGGGTATTTTCTGTATACCAGGGAGCTAGTTTCTTATGAGAAATGTTTTTAGTTTTTAGGGGTGCAACTGCATCTAGGGTATTGCGCAAGGTTAAATTGAGATCCTCAGTTAGGTGGTAAACTGATTTTTGTCCTCTGACGTCCTTGGGTAGGCAGAGGGAGTCTGGAAGGGCATCAAGGAATCTTTGTAACTATACAGGTTTTTATTTTATTTAAAAAAATGTTTTTATTTCACCTTTATTTAACCAGGTAGGCTAGTTGAGAACAAGTTCTCATTTGCAACTGCGACCTGGCCAAGATAAAGCATAGCAGTGTGAACAGACAACACAGAGTTACACATGGAGTAAACAATTAACAAGTCAATAACACAGTAGAAAAAAAAGGGGGAGTCTATATACAATGTGTGCAAAAGGCATGAGGAGGTAGGCAAATAATTACAATTTTGCAGATTAACACTGGAGTGATAAATGATCAGATGGTCATGTACAGGTAGAGATATTGGTGTGCAAAAGAGCAGAAAAGTAAATAAATAAAAACAGTATTTTTTTTTTTTTTTTTTTTTTTTTTTTTAACCTTTTATTTAACCAGGCAAGTCAGTTAAGAACATATTCTTATTTTCAATGACGGCCTGGGAACAATGGGTTAACTGCCTGTTCAGGGGCAGAACGACAGATTTGTACCTTGTCAGCTCGGGGGTTTGAACTCGCAACCTTCCGGTTACTAGTCCAACGCTCTAACCACTAGGCTACGCTGCCGCCCCGGGGGGATGAGGTAGGTGAAAATGGGTGGGCTATTTACCAATAGACTATGTACAGCTGCAGTATCGGTTAGCTGCTCAGATAGCTGATGTTTGAAGTTGGTGAGGGAGATAAAAGTCTCCAACTTCAGCGATTTTTGCAATTCGTTCCAGTCACAGGCAGCAGAGTACTGGAACGAAAGGCGGCCAAATGAGGTGTTGGCTTTAGGGATGATCAGTGAGATACACCTGCTGGAGCGCGTGCTACGGATGGGTGTTGCCATGGTGACCAGTGAACTGAGATAAGGCGGAGCTTTACCTAGCATGGACTTGTAGATGACCTGGAGCCAGTGGGTCTGGCGACGAATATGTAGCGAGGGCCAGCCGACTAGAGCATACAAGTCGCAGTGGTGGGTGGTATAAGGTGCTTTAGTGACAAAACGGATGGCACTGTGATAGACTGCATCCAGTTTGCTGAGTAGAGTGTTGGAAGCCATTTTGTAGATGACATCGCCGAAGTCGTGGATCGGTAGGATAGTCAGTTTTACTAGGGTAAGCTTGGCGGCGTGAGTGAAGGAGGCTTTGTTGCGGAATAGAAAGCCGACTCTTGATTTGATTTTCGATTGGAGATGTTTGATATGAGTCTGGAAGGAGAGTTTGCAGTCTAGCCAGACACCTAGGTACTTATAGATGTCCACATATTCAAGGTCGGAACCATCCAGGGTGGTGATGCTGGTCGGGCATGCGGGTGCAGGCAGCGATCGGTTGAAAAGCATGCATTTGGTTTTACTAGCGCTTAAGAGCAGTTGGATGCCACGGAAGGAGTGTTGTATGGCATTGAAGCTCGTTTGGAGGTTAGATAGCACAGTGTCCAATGACGGGCCGAAAGTATATAGAATGGTGTCGTCTGCGTAGAGGTGGATCAGAGAATCGCCCGCAGCAAGAGCAAAATCATTGATATATACAGAGAAAAGAGTCGGCCCGAGAATTGAACCCTGTGGCACCCCCATAGAGACTGCCAGAGGACCGGACAGCATGCCCTCCGATTTGACACACTGAACTCTGTCTGCAAAGCAATTGGTGAACCAGGCAAGGCAGTCATCCGAAAAACCGAGGCTACTGAGTCTGCCGATAAGAATATGGTGATTGACAGAGTCGAAAGCCTTGGCAAGGTCGATGAAGACGGCTGCACAGTACTGTCTTTTATCGATGGCGGTTATGATATCGTTTAGTACCTTGAGTGTGGCTGAGGTGCACCCGTGACCGGCTCGGAAACCAGATTGCACAGCGGAGAAGGTACGGTGGGATTCGAGATGGTCAGTGACCTGTTTGTTGACTTGGCTTTCGAAGACCTTAGATAGGCAGGGCAGGATGGATATAGGTCTGTAACAGTTTGGGTCCAGGGTGTCTCCCCCTTTGAAGAGGGGGATGACTGCGGCAGCTTTTCAGTCCTTGGGGATCTCAGACGATATGAAAGAGAGGTTGAACAGGCTGGTAATAGGGGTTGCGACAATGGCAGTGGATAGTTTCAGAAATAGAGGTTCCAGATTGTCAAGCCCAGCTGATTTGTACGGGTCCAGGTTTTGCAGCTCTTTCAGAACATCTGCTAACTGGATTTGGGTAAAGGAGAACCTGGAGAGGCTTGGGCGGGGAGCTGCGGGGTGGGGCGGAGCTGTTGGCCGAGGTTGGAGTAGCCAGGCGGAAGGCATGGCCAGCCATTGAGAAAAGCTTATTGAAGTTTTCGATAATCATGGATTTATCGGTGGTGACCGTGTTACCTAGCCTCAGTGCAGTGGGCAGCTGGGAGGAGGTGCTCTTGTTCTCCATGGACTTCACAGTGTCCCAGAACTTTTTGGAGTTGGAGCTACAGGATGCAAACTTCTGCCTGAAGAAGCTGGCCTTAGCTTTCCTGACTGACTGCGTGTATTGGTTCCTGACTTCCCTGAACAGTTGCATATCACGGGGACTGTTCGATGCTATTGCAGTCCGCCACAGGATGTTTTTGTGCTGGTCGAGGGCAGTCAGGTCTGGAGAGAACCAAGGGCTGTATCTGTTCTTAGTTCTGCATTTTTTGAACGGAGCATGCTAAAATCTAAAATGGTGAGGAAGTTACTTTTAAAGAATGACCAGGCATCCTCAACTGACGGGATGAGGTCAATGTCCTTCCAGGATACCCGGGCCAGGTCGATTAGAAAGGCCTGCTCACAGAAGTGTTTTAGGGAGCGTTTGACAGTGATGAGGGGTGGTCGTTTGACTGCGGCTCCGTAGCGGATACAGGCAATGAGGCAGTGATCGCTGAGATCCTGGTTGAAGACACCGGAGGTGTATTTGGAGGGCCAGTTGGTCAGGATGACGTCTATGAGGGTGCCCTTGTTTACAGAGTTAGGGTTGTACCTGGTGGGTTCCTTGATGATTTGTGTGAGATTGAGGGCATCTAGCTTAGATTGTAGGACTGCCGGGGTGTTAAGCATATCCCAGTTTAGGTCACCTAACAGAACAAACTCTGAAGCTAGATGGGGGGCGATCAATTCACAAATGGTGTCCAGGGCACAGCTGGGAGCTGAGGGGGGTCGGTAGCAGGCGGCAACAGTGAGAGACTTATTTCTGGAGAGAGTAATTTTCAAAATTAGTAGTTCGAACTGTTTGGGTATGGACCTGGAAAGTATGACATTACTTTGCAGGCTATCTCTGCAGTAGACTGCAACTCCTCCCCCTTTGGCAGTTCTATCTTGACGGAAGATGTTATAGTTGGGTATGGAAATCTCTGAATTTTTGGTGGCCTTCCTGAGCCAGGATTCAGACACAGCAAGGACATCAGGGTTAGCAGAGTGTGCTAAAGCAGTGAGTAAAACAAACTTAGGGAGGAGGCTTCTGATGTTGACATGCATGAAACCAAGGCTTTTTCGATCACAGAAGTCAACAAATGAGGGTGCCTGGGGACATGCAGGGCCTGGGTTTACCTCCACATCACCCGCGGAACAGAGAAGGAGTAGTATGAGGGTGCGGCTAAAGGCTATCAAAACTGGTCGCCTAGAGCGTTGGGGACAGAGAATAAGAGGAGCAGGTTTCTGGGCATGGTAGAATATATTCAGGGCATAATGCGCAGACAGGGGTATGGTGGGGTGCGGGTACAGCGGAGGTAAGCCCAGGCACTGGGTGATGATGAGAGAGGTTGTATCTCTGGACATGCTGGTTGTAATGGGTGAGGTCACCGCATGTGTGGGAGGTGGGACAAAGGAGTTATCAGGGGTGTGAAGGGTGGAACTAGGGGCTCCATTGTGAACTAAAACAATGATAACTAACCTGAACAACAGTATACAAGGCATATTGACATTTGAGAGAGACATACAGCAAGGCATACAGTAATCACAGGTGTTGAATTGGGAAAGCTAGCTAAAACAGTAGGTGAGACAACAACAGCTAGTCAGCTAGCACAACAACAGCAGGTAAAATGGCGTTGACTAGGCAACGGGGCCAACAGATAAAACAAACAAGCAGAATGGAGTACCGTGATTAATGGACAGTCCAGCGTGCATCAGCTATGTAGCCAAGAGATCAGTGTCCAGGGGGCAGCGGTGGATGGGGCAGGGAAGCTGGACTGGCGAGTGTTATCCAGGTTAAAGAAAAACTAACAATGACTAGATAGCTTGTAGCTAGTTAGCTGGTTAGCTTCTGGAGGTTCTTGAGTGTGTTCTAAAAATAAAAAATAATAGCGATTCCGTATCACATTGGGTGAGGCAGGTTTCCGGAAGGTATAAACAAATAAAAAATAAAAAAGAGATAGAAAGTAAATATGGGTCCAGTGAGTGTTTGGGACGCGGCGATTCAGACAGTTAGCAGGCCTGTGCTAACAAGCTAACAGTTCGTAGGCCCGGGCTAAACAAGGTAGCAGTTAGCGGACCGGAGCTAGACAAGCTAGCAGTTAGCAGGCCGAATTAGCAAGCAGGGAGATAGCGAGGGCTAGAGAGTTAGCCTTTGGGGTACGTCGCGATGGGGTGAGTCTGTTTATTCCTCTTCATGCGGTGACATCGATAGACCGGTCGTGGGCCTGGGTATTGTAGCCCAGGAGTATGCTACGGTGGTAGCACAGGTGCGCTGGCCGGGCTAGCTTCAAGCTAAGTGGGTGGGAACGCTAGCCAGGAGTAATCATCCGGGGTTGCGGTTTAGCTAGATAGCTAGTTGTGAAGATCCAGCTGAAAAATGTTCCGTTTGCGGTGGGAATCCGGGGATGAATCCGGGGATGAAAAATGAATAGGTCCGTTATGCTCTGGTTAGAGTCGCGTTGTTCGAACTGGCGAGAGCTTTCCGAGCTAAAGGTTAGCTGATGATTGGTTAGCTGAAGACCGCTAGCATAGCTGGTGGTTAGCTGGCTATCTTCAGTTGAGGGGTTCCGAAGTAAATAGAAATACTTTAGGAAAAATAGCTACATTGGGTGAGGCGGGTTGCAGGAGAGTATTTTGAAGCTTAGGTTTAGCAAAAAGTTTTTAAAGAGATATGCGAAGAAAAATATGTAAACAACGAAAAAGAAACGATATATACAAGGGGACACGACAAGACGACTTACTGCTACGACTTACTGCTACGCCATCTTGGATCACAGGTAAATACAGTTAGTCCTAGTTGCTTTCCCTACTGTGCTGAGTCAAATGGTGCAGACATTTTAACATTAGTTTCCATTTTAGTTTTAGGATGGGGAAGGGAAAAGTAAGTTGAGTGTTGAAGAAGTAGGTTGCAATTTGAAATATAGGTTTGTTATTAATCAAATATAACAGTTGGCATTGAATCACATTGGTTGTACAGTTGACACATAATTTTTTTAGTTTGACCCAAAGAGTCATTTTTTTCTAGTATGGTTGGTGTACATGTCTTGGATATTGCAGTTAGGTTTTTTCTTATTCTTCAGCGCTGTAGACTAATGTTTTCCTCCTCCGCTCTCCATCTGATGTGGAATGTATTTGCTTGCCTTATGTCGGTATTACAGTCTAGGACACGGGCTCACCTCAAAGCCAAGGTGTCAGCACTGTTTCCAACCCTTTGCCATTACTCAACGACAGTCGAGTTAGTGTCGACTACAAGCTCTCCTCCATTCAGTTAGTTCCCTGACTGGTAATTACAGCATTGTGATCTGTGTGTCCGCCTAACAAACAGCCCACCGCTCATGATTGGCCAGCTCAAGGGCGACCGGGCAGCCCACCCTGTCCGCTGCCATTGCTCAACTGTCGGTCCCGGTTCACCGCCGTTCACGCACCCTCCCTGATTCCATGACTCTCCTGCCAGGTGCTATCCTCCTTCACCCTGCCAGGGAAGACACATCAGGATGTTTCCACAGGATGTTTCCACATGTATCTTGGTGATCGAGTTGGCAATGGAAAATAGGTTGGAATATCCAATAAAGTGCATCTTTCCTTGCTAATCTTGACAGAGGCAGGGGGAGGATGGAGGATGCGTCCATTTATCTTGCAGCTCCTTGGCGGGCCAGGGCATTTATTAGGATTTACGTGTCACTCGATGACAAGGTGCACATTCTTTCCGTTCATTATCGGTTGGATGATAGTGGTTCGAAAACAGTTAATAACCTTGAGGTTATGTATTTTATTGAGTTAAACATTGTCGAATTTACGATTGGGACGAGGCCCACAGAGAAAACGATACAACTACAATACCCAATGGAATGTATAAGGATGTGTAGAAAAATATCTGTTTTCCAGGAGGGGGTTCTTGTTTGGCCTGCATCATGTATCATAATGTTATGAATCAATTCATGGCAGTACCTGGATGTGTCAGAACAAATTTGTTTTGAGTTAAATTATGTGCACTCACACTGGATCGAAATAACTAATGTATGTTCACGCTATCTATGAATAAAATATTAACAGTATAACACATTTAGTGATGAGCTGTGCAGCTATGGGATGTGACTATAGCGATAATGAGATATCTGCAGAACTCATCCTTTGTAAGGATATTAATGACCTCATGATTGAATGTTGCACTAGTGTCATCAAGTTAGCCAAATAGGGTATAATATTGGGGGGTTGCATTAGTTCTACAGTGGAGAATTTCCTCTTGTTGTACTCAAATCCAGGAATGATTCAAATGGATTAAATAAGCACAACAACCATTGTCTCACATATTTTACAATAGCAACCCATATGGACCAGCCTAGAAAGTTTGTATTGGACTAACACTATTGGGTGTCATCGATGACGTGCTTGACTGGAGAGACTGAATCCCTTCGTTTTGTACTTCCCTCAGCCAAGCAGTGTTATGGAAAAATACTAACAGTGGGGGATCCAAGATGGAGATCGATTGTTCAAAGTCCTAGTCACATCAGTTTTTCATGAGTAAGCAAAACTGGAATCGACGATTTGATTCTATGACAGTTGGCTCTGGTTTCTGATGGGAGGAAAAGTTGAAGGAAGTGTTCCCTGCAGGAGAAGCTAGATAACTGAGGCTTGGTTAGGTTCTGCTGATCAAATCCACAATGTCTCTTTAATTACTTGCCTGCACACTCAGCAACCTCCTCAGAATACGTCTGCACATTTCAGCTAAGATCCAACTCATTTCTGTGTGGCGCAAATCAAATCCATATTGACCCGGCGTCCTGAAGGCTTGGTGAGCTGAGGAGGCTGCCAATCGATAACCCCCACAGCTCAGATCGGCTTTAGCACTGAGACACCATCTGTCCGTCACCCCACTACCTCTGTGATTCATAGCAGCTAAAACTCCCCACTCATGTCAGCAGCAATTAAGCTCTGGCTGTGCCAACTGTAATAGAGAAAAATAGATGTTGAGATGAGATCCAATCAGTTAAAGAGAGAGATTTTTCTTGTAAGACACTTTCCCTGAAATGTCCTTCATGAAGCAGTGTCATTTGACACTGCCATGAGAATGACATAGCTTAATGCTATGAGCAGCCATAAAACTGTAATCAGTGTGTGTGACAAATGACGTGGCACTGTTCTCCATTGCAGCAGTACGCAACTGATAACCATGATCAGGTGATTGGCTACATCCCTAGCCAATCATAATTCATCATGGGCAACCACACACAGGACCCATCCAACCAATTTATCCTATTTGCGGTACTTGTCCTGAGTAATATAATAAATGTGTGTGTGTGTTTTTTGTTTGGTTTCTGTTTCTACCCAACGTTGCTAACTTCCACCCAGTTTAGCCCAGTTTACATTTTCTGGTCCTCATAAAGTCAATGTTTAAATAGCAAAGCCATCTTCCACAGCATGTACTTTGTCTTTTAGGCCGTTCTCTCGGCCCTAGATTTGCGTGAGTTTCTAACAAGAGCTCCCAACTGGTTGGAATCCGACGATGTCAAGTCCACATCAGTATCCAATTAGAAGCTGTTAAAGCTTGGAACCTCTCCCGTCGAGTTTGGCTCGGCTAAAAGTTCAGAGCCGTTGCTTTTTCTTGTCCAATGTCAAGAGGAGAAGAACATTCCCCTGTTAGCCCAGCAGTAAAAGAGCTGGCAGACAAAGCTCAAACGAGATTACATTTGTTTGAAACGCCTGTTTTCAGAGATCACATCATCCCCAAACCTCTGGATGTTTAATTCCCATCTTACAAGGGAACAATAATATGTAAGATGCATTCTTTTGCCATATTTCTCCTGCCATGGAGTGACTTCATAACTCTGTATAGTGTTGTACAGTGCTATTGAAAAGTATTTGCCCTCTGTCTGTATTTTTTGTATTTTTTGATACTGAATGTTATCAGATCTTCAACCAAAACCTAATATTAGATAAAGGGAGCATGAGTTTACAATAACAAACCATTTGTTTAACTTTTATTTATTTGATTAACAAAGTTATGCAACACCCGATTCCCCTGGGTGAGAAAGTAATTGCCCCCTTACACTCAATAACTGGTTGTGCCACCTTTAGCCGCAATGACTGCAACCAAATGCTTTCCATTTGCTATGGAGGATGCTGAGTTGTAACTCAGCGACATTTGTGGGTTTTCAAACATGAACTGCTCATTTCTAGTCCTGCCACAGCCTTTCCAAAACTTCAAATGTGTTCCCTTTTCTACATTTTCATGTAGACTTGATTGTGTGTTGAGGATCATTGTCTTGCTGCATGACCCAGTTGTGCTTTAGCTCACAGACGGATGGCCTGACATTCTCCTGTAGAAATCTCTGATACAGAGCAGAATTCATGGTTCCTTCAAGCAAGGCAAGTCATCCAGGTCCTGAGGCAGCAAAGCATCCCCAAACCATCACACTACCACCACCATGCTTGACCGTTGGTATAAGGTTCTTACTGTGGAATGCAGTGTTTAGTTTTCGCCAGGCATAATGGAACCGTGTCGTCCAAACGAGCAGTTCATGCTTGAAATCCCACAAATGTCGCTGAGTTACTGCAGTTCTGTATGCAGGAGTAGGACACGATTCCTCTACAGCGAGGTGAGCGACTGATCAACAACTACAGGAAGCGTTTGGTTGGAGTCCTTGCAGCTTAAGGTGGCACAACCAGTTATTGAGTGTAAGGGGCAATACTTTTTCACTGTGGGGAATTGGGTGTTGCATATCTTGGTTTATGAAATAAAGGTATTTGTTCACTCGGATTCTCTTTATCTAATATTAGGTTTTGGAAGAAGATCTGATAACATTCAGTATCAAAAATATGCAAAAGTAGAGAAAATTAGAAAGGGGGCAAGTACTTTTTCACGACACTGTATGTACAGTATATGCAATCGCAGGTATTTGAATAGAGCAATACATAAAATGGTCTAAGGCTACATATGTATAATAGATTTAGCCATAGCCATTTGAACATACAGTGCATTCGGAAAGTATTCAGACCCCTTGACTTTTCACACATTTTGTTACGCTACAGCCTTTATTCTAGAAGTGATTTTAAAATGTTTTCCCCTCATCAGTCTACACACAATACCCCACAATGACGAAGTAAATAGAGGCTTTTAGAAATTTTTTCAAATGTATATAAAGAAACAACTGAAATATCACATTGACATAAGTATTCAGACCCTTTACTCAGTACTTTGTTGAAGCACCTTTGGCAGTGGTTACAGCCTCGAGTCGTCTTGGGAATGACGCTACAAGCTTGGCACACCCGTAATTGGGGAGTTTCCACCATTCTTCTCTGCATATCCTCTCAAGCTCTGTCAGGTTGGATGGGGAGCATCGCTGCACATCTATTTTCAGGTCTCTCCAGAAATGTTAGATCAGGTTCAGGTCCGGGCTCTGGCTGTGCCACTCAAGGACATTCAGAGCCACTCTTGCGTTGTCTTGGGTGTGTGCTTAGGGTCTTTGTCCTGTTAGAAGGTGAACCTTCACCCCAGTCCGAGGTCCTGAACGCTCTGGAGCAGGTTTTCATCAAGGATCTCTCTGTACTTTGCTCCGTTCATCTTACCCTCAATCCTGACTAGTTTTCCAGTCCCTGCCGCTGAAAAACATTCCCACAAAATGATGCTGCCACCACCATGCTTCACCGTAGAGATGGTGCCAGGTTTCCTCCAGAAATGATGCTTGGCATTGAGGCTAAAGACTTTAATGTTGGTTTCATCAGACCAGAGAATCTTGTTTCTCATGGCCTGAGAGTCCTTTAGGAGCCTTTTGGCAAAGTTGATTGTCATGTGCTTTTTACTGAGGAGTGGCTTCTGTCTGGCCACTCCACCTTAAAGGCCTGATTGGTGGAGCGCTGCAGAGATGGTTGTCCTTCTGGAAGGTTCTGCCATTTCCACAGTGGAATTCTGTCAAAGTGACCATCAGGTTCTTGGTCACCTCCCTGGCCAATGCCTTTCTCCCCCAATTGCTTGGTTTGGCCCGGGCGGCCAGCTTTAAGAATAGTCTTTGTGGTTCCAACCTTCTTCTATTTAAGAATGATGGAGGCCACTGTGTTCTTGGGGACCTTCAATGCTGCAGAAATATATTCTGAGCCTCGACACAATCCTGTCTCGGAGCTCTACAGACAATTTCATCGACCTCATGGCTTGGTTTTTGCTCTGGCGTGCACTGTCACCTGTAGGACCTTATATAGACAGGTGTGTGTATTTCCAAATCATGTCCAATCAATTGAATGTACCACAGGTGGACTCCAATCATCTCTAGGATGATCAATGGAAACAAGATGCCCCTGAGTTCAATTTCAAGGCTCATAGCAAAGGGTCTGAATACTTGAATTAATTTGCAAACATTTCTGAAAACCTGTTTTCACTTTGTCATTATGGGGTATTGTGTGTAGATTGTGAAAATGTTTTTATTTAATCCATTTATAATGAAGCTGTAACGTAACAAAATCTGGAAAAGGGGAATACTTTCCAAATGCACTGCGTCTCATTCTTTTCTGCACACATAATCATGCCTTTCCCCTTTGTGTATTCCCTTGACAACATCACCCCCACCGTCTATTCATTTCCATTTCTCTCTCTATTTATTCTCCTTTGATTCAAACCAGTCAGATCTATTTGTAGTGGGAAACATTTGTCTGAGGGGGATGTTGTTTTTAGTGGCGTGATAAGCTCTTGACACCAATGTGTGTTAGACTGCAGTAATTCTCTGTCCTCTGGAGATCAATACTTCCCTCCTTTCCTTCCAACTGCTCCTCTTACAAGCTGTAAAAGCAGATAAAGGAGAGAAGAAAGGAAAAAGAGAGAGAGAGAAAAAGAGGGGGACGGAGATAGGGAGAGAGAACAAGTACATTAAAGAATATGGAATTGTTTTGAATGCCGGAGCCTGTCTTGCCTGTATTCGTTTGGCTCTGTGATGTTCAGTGATAAAGTGAGGAGTGGGTGGATGAGGGAACTTTCCCCAAACTCTATCTAACTATGTCCATCGGGGTACTTTATCCCAGCAAAGTGATGTGCTTCAAATCACCCAACTGGGTACAGAGCTATAGTGCACACACGTGGTGCAGATGATGGGACCGTGATGTGGTTGCTTTGTTCTTCACTGCTGAGAAAATAAATTACTGGATGATAACGTCATTGATTGATAACTGAAGCAGATTGCTAAAATATGATTAGAAAAATTGTTGAAATATATTGTGTGCCAGTTTTGTTTAAATGGCCTCATACTGCTGTTGGGCTTGGCTGAGACTCAAATAGAAAATATAGAGCATATAGGGCCCAAACCATCTCTATCATGTAAAAGGTGTTTCTGCATATTTTTGTAGGTGGTTTGAAATGCTACTTTGCGAGCATTCTACCCTCTAGGTATATGAATGGTATCTCCCTGCTGTACACTATTGACCCGATGATGTAAAACACATGCTGAGGAAATGGTGGGAACCCAAGTTTTACTCCCAGAAGGCACTGCAGGAGGGAAGTGGGCCAAATTGCCGTCCTCACACATGGAGGGATTACACACAACTTATGGTCCTGTTTGCATGTGATGTTTCATTTCATAAATGATCTGTAACTGTCAACTATCATCAGCATAATATGCAGTTTACCTACCGAGCTTGTGGTTAAGTTAACATGGCCAATGGTGTTAAGTTTCCAGTGCTGTGGTTGTGATATTTTCTGTCTTTAAATGACTCATGTTCTTGAAAGAGTTTGACCTAGTACTGTTTCTACATCTTCTGCGGTTGTCATGACAGTTCGACTCTGTACCCACAACACAGTTCCAACAGTATATTACAAAATCTTGCATTGCACCAAGTTTGTCAGTATAGACAGCATCTATGAATATTCACACGATGCCTTGCATACATTGTTTTCAGAGAATTGTGGGGTTTGACTAACGCTGAGACGAGGGCTTGAGTACCAAACAGTATGGCCTAATAAAGGACACAACCAGAATGACATGCCTGAAGGGAATTTCTCTCTGGTGGGTTTATTCACTTATTCAATTTGTTTATCAAAATGCAGTGGCGTAAAGTATCAAGGCACAAGGCGAGACCCAGATGCAGACACAGGAGGCAGATGGTTGGAGTCTTACAGTGTTTATTAATCCAAAGGGGTGGGCAAGAGAATGGTCGTGGACAGGCAAAAAGGTCAATACCAGATCAGAGTCCTGGAGGTACAGAGTGGCAGACAGGCTCGTGGTCAAGGCAGGCAGAATGGTCAAGCAGAGGGGTACAAAGTCCAGAAACAGGCAAGGGTCAAAACCGGGAGGACTAGAAAAAAGGAGAATGCAAAAAGCAGGAGAACGGGAAAAACAATGGTTGACTTGTCAACATACAAGATGAACTGACACAGAAAGACAGGAAACACAGAGATACACTGGGGAAAATAAGCGACACCTGGAGGGGGTGGAGACAATCACAGGAACAGGTGAAACAGAGACATGGCGTGACAGTAAAGAACTTAAGTACAAATACTTTACAGTACTACTTGAATATTTTGGGGGGGGTATCTGTACTTTACTTTACAATTTGTATTTTTGATAACTTTTACTTCACTACATTCTTAAGAAAATCATTTTCCCTGACACCCAAAAGTACTCATTACATTTTGAATGCTTAGCAGGACAGGAAAATGGTCTAATTCATGCACTCATCAAGAGAACATCTACAATAGTGTACTTAAGCAATAAGCCCCAAGAAGGTGTGATATATTGGCCATAAATCACAAACACCCAAGATACTTTATTGCTATTATAAATTGGTTACCAACGTAATTAGACCAGTAAAAAGTATGTTTTTGCCATACCCTTGGTATATGGTCTGATATACCACGGCTTTCAGCCAATTCAGAGCACAACCCACCCAGTTTATAATATGGTATAAATACTATAGCATTCACCGTAGTGTTTTTGCCGAAAAAACTGTCCATGTGCTCTGGATAAGAGTGTCTGCTAAATTACTTTTTTTTAATGTACTGTAGTGTTTTTGCGGACTGTACTTTACAGTAGTATTTACTGTAGTTTTTGCGGACATTACTGTAGTATTTACTATGGTGTTTTTGCTTTATTATCTTTGACATAGAAGTGGAGGCTTTCTCCTTCAGGAAACCAGTGGAGAAATACTAAGAGAGATCATTTTCTATTACCTCTAGGTAGGTAGGACTGGGGTCTGAATGGATAGTTTAGAGCTTCTGCTCTGTCTATAACCTGTAGGTAGGTAGGACTGGGGTCTGAACGGATAGTTCAGAGCTTCTGCTCTGTCTATAACCTGTAGGTAGGTAGGACTGGGGTCTGAACGCATAGTTCAGAGCTTCTGCTCTATCTATAACTTGTAGGGAACATACTTGGCATGTAGGAGAAGAATGGGCAGGGTATATGCAAATGAAATACTTTAGTATTTACTATGGTTAAAGTGTAGTGTTTCTGTGGACTGTAGTGTTTTTACAGACATTACTGTAGGTTTCTACTGTGTACTACAACATTCTATAGTAAGTATTACACAGGATTGAGGGATACTACAGTGTGAAGTATAGTATTGTACACTATACTTAATACAGTTTACTACAGAATTCTATAGTAAGTACTGTAGTATTCTATAGTAAACTGTAGTATTTGTTCATGTGTGTCTCTCTCTCTCTCTCCTGGCTCTTTCCCAGACAGGCTTTGAAAAGCCGGGGAGTCTGCCTGTTGATCAGATAGCCATATAACTAATGGAAAGCGTCATGAAAGTGACAGCCAGATTAATGAAGTAGCCCAGGCTGCACTTGAATGTGGTGCAGTGGTGCTCCTACGGGCTGCATCGCTGCTTTAACCGCTATTCATGGTGACAAATAATGCACCATCCCGCCACTGACACCTGCGAGTCAAGGTTAAAAACACATTCGCCCAGCCACCACAGCCACTGCCAGTGAAAGAGAGAGAGAGAGAGAATGACCAAGAGAAGAGGGAGAGAAGGAGAGGCTGCCGTTTCAGATATGGAATAAACGTATTTACTGGAAGTGGGCTCGGGGGTTGGGCGAAACAGAATGGGAATTCAGGATTAATTGAAAACATCTGTGTGGTGCGAGATGGCCGCCATAGCGGAGCCTGAGGGGATAGGAGGAGAGGAATCGCAACACTTCAGAACATTGATTTCTTTTTGGGTCTTAAGGAGACAGTTATGATGTCACTAATGGCTGGGCTGGCTATCTCAGGGTGTGTGTGGACAGACATCACTCTAATCAGGACTGTCTCATTTGTAGTCGATAGCTGTGGCCAGGCTTTGGAGTGGTCAATGCTGCTGTCTGACCTTCAGAGGCATTACAGTGAACCAATCAAAGTGATTGTGTGAAAACAGAGCCAAGGGCAGTGGAGGTTAAGTGGGTGGATGCTGACACACACACACACACACACACACACACACACACACACACACACACACACACACACACACACACACACACACACACACACACACACACACACACACACACATATATATATATATATATATATATATATATATATATATACATATATGTGTGTGTGTATATATATATATATATATATATATATATATATATATACACATATATACATATATATATACACATGTATATATATATATATATATATATATATATATATATATATATACATGCTTGTTGTGCATCACAAAATATAGTTGATGTGGCCGGTGGCTGTCCCTTGTGCATGGTGCTGTTCTGTTCTGTTGTAGTGTGTTGTGTTGTGTTGTGTTGTGTTGTGGTGTGTTGTGTTGTGTTGTGCCTGAGGAGCCACCAGAAAGTGACAGAGAAGAGCAGTGGCACTCACACCAACAGCACAGCACTGATATCAGCCCAGCTCCAGGAGTCAGATTACAGACAGTGAGAGAGAGAGAAATAGAGAGGGAGAGAGAGCATGGAGAGAGAGATGGAGAGAGAGGAAGAGAGATTTGGAGAGAGAGGTAGAGAGAGATGGAGAGAGATGGAGTGAGAGGTAAAGAGAGCATGAGCGAGAGGTAGAGAGAGATGGCGAGAGAGGTGGAGAGAGATGGAGAGAGCATGAGAGAGAGGTAGAGAGAGAGCATGAGAGAGATGTAGAGAGATGGAGAGAGAGGTAGAGAGAGATGGAGAGAGGTAGATAGAGCATGATAGAGAGGTAGAGAGAGCACGAGAGAGAGGTAGATAGAGAGAGAGGTAGAGAGAGATGGAGAGAGAGGTAGAGAGAGATGGAGAGAGAGGTAGAGAGAGATGGAGAGAGAGGTAGCGAGAGATGGAGTGAGAGGTAAAGAGAGCATGAGAGAGAGGTAGAGAGAGAGCATGAGAGAGATGGAGAGAGAGCATGAGAGAGAGCATGAGAGAGAGGTAGAGAGAGCATGAGAGAGAGGTAGAGAGAGCATGAGAGAGAGGTAGAGAGAACATGAGAGAGAGGTAGAGAGAGCATGAGAGAGAGGTAGAGAGAGCATGAGAGAGAGGTAGAGAGCGATGGAGAGGCAGATTAAAAGTGAGTAACGGGAAGAATGAAGGGAGTAAGAAAAAGAGAACAGAGGAAGATAGGTAGTTAAAGAAAGAAGATATATAGAAAGTGTGAGGCGACGGGGAGAGTTTTACACATTTAACAAAGAAGAGACGGACAGAGAAGAAACCCAGAGAGAGAGAGAGAGCGAGAGAGAGAGGAGCAAAAGATCAGAAGAGAAGCTGTAGCTGGAAAATGTAGATTGACACCTTGGAGAGGAGAGAAGCACGCAGAGGGACCAGCACTCAAGTAGAGTAGAGAGGAGAGTGTACAGGAGGTGGGGAGGAGAAAAGAGGGGAGGAGAGACCGGCAGAACCAGCAAGGAGGGAGGGAGAGAGAGAGAAGTGTGTGGAGAGAGAGAGTGTGGTGTGTGGAGAGAAAGAGAGAGAGAGAGAAGTGTGTGGAGAGAGAGAGAGAGAGAGAGAGAGAGAGAGAGAGAGAGAGAGAGAGAGAACAGTGTGTAGAGAGAGCAGTGTGTCGAGAGAGAGGGAGCAAGAGAGAGTGGGAGAGAGCAAAGTGTGTAGAGAGAGAGAGAGAGCGCGAGAGAGCGAGAGAGAGAGAGAGAGAGAGAGAGAGAGAGAGAGCGAGAGAGCGAGCGAGAGAGAGAGAGAGACGTGTGTGGAGAGAAAGAGAAAGAGAGAGAGAGCAGTGTGTGGAGAGAAAGAGAGTGAGAGACGAAGGAGGGGGACACAGACCACTGTTAGAGGAGGGTGCCGGCTGTGAACGGTAACGGCTGCAGACAAGACACGCCGATAGAGAGACGGACTCCAGCGCTGCACACACACACACACAAACACGCATAAAGAGTGTGTGAGACATGCCCAGACTGCTGCCCATGGACACACACACACACAACCTGGCAGGGCATCCGAGAGGACATACAGACCCCTATGTCTAAGGAGTCATGGAGAGCAGCATGTTTTTCGGTGAGTTGATGTGTGTGCGTGTGTTTGTGTGTTTGTGTGTTTGTGTGGTATTAGCAGTACATACATCATCAGAGATGGAGCGGATGGTTTGGTTAACGTGAAAGGAAGGAAAGTGTGAGGTTCACATAAGCCCTAGGCACTGTGTCTATCCCCCCTAGCCATTATCCATCCTGCCAGACTAGATCCATGTGTGGGGTTGAAAGTCCAAGGTTCGGATTTCATCTCACATGTTTTATAGAGTCTCTCCGATGTGTTTATAGCGAAGAAATTCAAAGAAGGACAAAATTAGCTCACGGTCGGCTTTGAGAGCCACTTGATATGCTGTGTAGAATAGTTCGAGAAATGAAAGAATTTGACTTGTTCCATTAGATTTGTGTTTGATGAGAGGCTTAGACAGACTTAAAGCAGGAGTGCTTTCCTTTCAAGTGCTCTTCACATCACTGGCTTACATTCTCACGTTAATTACACTGATTCTTCCACAGCAAAGCTTCGGAAAAGGGCCCTGTCTTTTTTGTGGGATTAAAATCATCTCAAATTACACTGCAGCCTTATAGAGTGAGATTCTGACATTATAAGGTGTTCATTATAGATCATGCTCATGACAAGACTTGTAATGCATTATAACTGCATTATAATGCATTACACCTGCAGGCGTAGTGTCACAGAGCGTTTTTGTTTTGGAGCCAGGTGACATTGTGAGTAGACTGTTAATGTGTCCTTTAGGAAAGAGGTTATGATGTAGGATGTGTGTCAGGTGTGATATACTAGCTCTCAAAAACCTGTGACTGTTGGTTGCCTGGCAGGTGTTCATATATTAGCTCTCAGAGACCTGTGACTGTTGGTTGCCTGGCAGGTGTTCATGTATTAGCTCTCAGAGACCTGTGACTGTTGGTTGCCTGGCAGGTGTTCATGTATTAGCTCTCAGAGACCTGTGACTGTTGGTTGCCTGGCAGGTGTTCATGTATTAGCTCTCAGAGACCTGTGACTGTTGGTTGCCTGGCAGGTGTTGTTGTATTTTATTCAGATCCCCATTAGCTGTTGCTGAAAGCAGCAGCTACTCTTGCTGGGGTCCACACAAAACATGAAACCTGACATATAACAGAATATCAATAGAAAAGAACAGCTCAAGAACGGAGCTACACACTTTGATAAGGAAAAGAATAGACCCAAAGAAAGGTCCTACTGACAGTTACACACATTACCGACAAGTACACACATTACTGACAGTTACCCACATTACTGACAGTTACACACATTACCGACAAGTACACACATTACTGACAGTTACCCACATTACTGACAGTTACACACTTTGATAAGGAAAAGAATAGACCCAAAGAAAGGTCCTACTGACAGTTACACACATTACCGACAAGTACACACATTACTGACAGTTACCCACATTACTGACAGTTACACACTTTGATAAGGAAAAGAATAGACCCAAAGAAAGGTCCTACTGACAGTTACACACATTACTGACAGCTACCCACATTACTGACAGTTACACACATTACTGACAGGTACACACATTACTGACAGCTACCCACATTACTGACAGTTACACACATTACTGACAGGTACACACATTACTGACAGGTACACACATTACTGACAGTTACACACATTACTGACAGGTACACACATTACTGACAGTTACACACATTACTGACAGTTACACACATTACTGACAGGTACACACATTACTGACAGGTACACACATTACTGACAGTTACACATATTACTGACAGGTACACACATTACTGACAGTTACACACATTACTGACAGGTACACACATTACTAACAGGTACCCACATTACTGACAGGTACCCACATTACTGACAGGTACCCACATTACTGACAGTTACCCAAATTACTGACAGTTGCACACATTACTGACAGGTACCCACATTACTGACAGGTACCCACATTACTGACAGTTACACACATTACTGACAGTTACACACATTACTGACAGGCACCCACATTACTGACAGTTACACACATCACTGACAGGTACCCACATTACTGACAGTTACACACACATAAGTACATATACATATGCCTAAAAGCCTCAATGTTGTGCGTGTTGTTTTATTTGTTTGCTTGAATAATTTGATTGAAGGGAGTTTATGGCTCTATATAATACTGTGTGTTGCCTTGAATTCATTCTGGATTTGGGGACTGTGAAGAGACCCCTGGTGGCATGTCTGGTGGGGTAAGTATTTCTGTCAGAGCTTTATGTAAGTTGATTATACTGACCATTTGGAATTTTCTACACAATAATATTTCACAATAACAAGAATTGATGCAGTCAATCTCTCCTGTACTGATATGAATACTGTTGACATTAGCCCTCTGTGTACATTGAAGGGCAAGGAGTGTTGATGTAGTGCGGACGTGACTGGTCTGGTGTCCTTGGTCTGTGGAGTCACCTTCCTGGTTCTGGCTCAGCCTCATGACTCATCAGCTTTAGCCAACACACAGACCCACCTGGTGACGGGTAGCCCTAGTGATGATAAGGTGGTGTAACTCTATTTTGTCACTTTTGTCAAATGTACGAGAAGTGCATTGTGAATAAAATAATGGGAATATTTTGTTTTTGTACCAATGTCTAATGACGTCATTGCATAATGGAGGAAATGGGAGGAAGGAATCTTGTTAGGTTTTGATTGTGGAGAACGTGCGTTGCTTAAGCATTTGTGGATGAAGATATTAATATAGTTTGCATAATATGTTAGACTATAAACAAGCTAAATTAGCTGTTGTGTCAGTGATAGAATACTTGGAGTTTGTGGTTTTCCTCAAAGACGTTTTTGCTTTAAAACTTTTTTAAATATACACATTTTGAATAATATAAATTCTCATGTCACATAGTACTTCTACAAATTCCTATGAATTTGATCCCTTACAATTTCCGATGGGGAAAAAATAAACAAAAATCCAGGGGGAAAATACCCCTGTCCCCTACACAAATAACCCTCTTCATGAACCAAATGGATGAAGAAGGCCAGTGGAAGGACAGTAAACTCAGCAGGAGTAATGTGTGAGCTGTAATCATACGAGGGATTAGTGTTGAATTGGACATATCTGGTGTGTCTGGCCTGGCGGTTGGAGTTTAAGAGCACGTCAACATCTCTTTGGTTAACCTCAGATTACAGAGCACAGGGGAAGTAATTGTTGGATCAAACTCCGAGACAGCTGTGTTTATTAGAGGTTACACCGCGAGAGTCATGACAACAGAGCGGGTTACGTTGGGAGGGTGGGGTTCTGCTGTTAGCCAGGCTACTCGAGTCTGAGCCCGGAGCTAAATGCTAACTGTTAGCAATGCAGCGGAGAGCATAGTGAAATGGATACAAACATGTAGCCTAGGGGTACATTGGCATAAATCTGTTTTCTAACGGATCAATCTTCAAATGTTATTGATTAATAAGAGATTTTTATGTTTCTACGTGCTTTGTTGTTTTTGTAAATGGGGTGAAACCACTGTAACCCCGACATCTTAATTACAGTGATTGATCCTGAGTGTCATTTTAGGGTCATGGAATACAATCATACAGCCCCTGAGAACACAATGCTGTGAAACACATCTGAATAGACATCACGGGATATGAATGTTTTTGACACGCAGATTAACTCATATTTCCCAATAATTGGATTTATATTTGCTCCGTGAAATAGTAGACTGTTGCTTCGTAGAGTCTATATTCCATGACAGCAGTTTTATGGCTGTGTGGAATCTCGGGCCAATTGGACAGATCTTATCGGAGAGCAGTCGGGATCAAGACCAGGAGAGGCGGAGGTGGGAGAGAGCAGTGGAAGACGATTAATTATTCACGTTAGTCTGTGTCCTTCAGACATCTTAACTCTCACTCGAGACACTGCCGCAGGATTTTAGTCCCAGATAAAGACATTTTTAAGAGGGCCGATATGCAAGGCGCATATACAGACATGCATGAAAAGACGCGTGACGCACAAGACATTGACAGGTACACATTAAACAAACTTACGAGGACACGCTTACATGCATTTACGAGCAGCACACATGTCTATTTTACACGAGTTTCAAAAAACACCCTTGCACACTCCCCATAGGAGAACCCTTTGGTTCCAGGTAGAACCCATTTTGGGGTTCAATGTAGGACCCTTTTCAGAAAGAGTTCTACCTGGAACCAAAAAGGGTTCTACCTGGAACCAAAAAGGGTTCTACCTTGAACCAAAAATGGTTCTCCAATGATGACAGCTGTAGAACCCTTTTTTCGAAGAGTGTACTATCCACAGCTAGAGAGTCTCATACCTAGAGACAGGACTTACTCAAGTCTACAAGCTCCACTCTTAATACTACAATGAGCCATGAGCCAATATAACGTTCAGGTCAGGGAGTTGAAACACTAGCCTTACACGAGGCAATGTTAAAAGATGGAACGTCTCCTTGTGTGTTCGTGCATGTTGGGAGATCAGTGTTGCTTTGTTATCCTTTGGAACGAAGGAAAATGTGAAACTGAACGCATGAGGTTAAAGAGTCTTGTCTCAGTACTCCATCCTGAAATGGGGAAATTGTTTTTTGAGTTACTGCACTCTGTTAGCGGAGACTAAAAGATTGGCTAAAATATTGACCTACAGTTGAATTCGGAGGTTTACATACAGCTTACCCAAATACATTTGAACTCAGTTTTTCACAATTCCTGACATTTAAGCCTAGTAAAAATTCCATGTCTTAGGTCAGTAGGATCACCACTTTATTTTAAGAATGTGAAATGTCAGAATAATAGAAGAGAGAATGATTTATTTCAGCTTTTATTTCTTTCATCACATTTTACATACACTCAATTAGTATTTGGTAGCATTGCCTTTAAATTGTTTAACTTGGGTCAAACGTTTCGGGTAGCCTTCCAAAAGCTTCTCACAATAGTTTGGGTGAATTTTGGCCCATTCCTCCTGACATAGCTGGTGTAAACGAGTCAGGTTTGTAGGCCTCCTTGCTCACACACGCTTTTTCAGTTCTGCCCACAAATGTTCTATAGGGTTGAGGCCAGGACTTTGTGATGGCCACTCCAATACCTTGACATTTGTTGCCCTTAAGCCATTTTGCCACAACTTTGGAAGTATGCTTGGAGTCATTGTCCATTTGGAAGACCAATTTGCGACCAAGCTTTAACTTGTTAAACTTGTTAACTTGTTTAACTGATGTCTTGAGATGTTGCTTCAATACATCCATGTAATTTTCCTCCCTCATGATCTATTTTGTGAAGTGCACCAGTCCCTCCTGCAGCAAAGCACCCCACAACACCCCCATGCTTCACGGTTGGGATGGTGTTGTTCGGCTTGCAAGCCTCCCCTTCTTTCCTCCAAACATAACGATGGTCATTATGGCCAAACAGTTCTATTTTTGTTTCATCAGACCAGAGGACATTTATCCAAAAAGTATGATAATTTGTGTGCAGTTGCAAACTGTAGTCTGTTTTTTTTATGGCAGTTTTGGAGCAGTGGCTTCTTCCCTGCTGAGCATCCTTTCAAGTTATGTCGATATATGACTCATTTTACTGTGGATGTAGAAATTTTTGTACCTGTTTCCTCCAGCATCTTCACAAGGTCCTTTGCTGTTGTCCTGAGATTGATTTGCTCTTTTCGCACCAAAGTATGTTCATCTCTAGAAGACAGAACGCGTCTCCTTCCTGAGCGGTATGTCGGCTGCGTGGTTCCATGGTGTTTATACTTGCGTACTATTGTTTTTACAGATGAACATGGTACCTTCAGGCGTTTGGAAATTGCTCCCAAGGATGAACCAGACTTGTGGAGGTCTACAATGTTTTTTTCTGAGGTCTTGGCTGATTTATTTTGATTTTCCCATGATGTCAAGCAAAGAGGCACTTCTTTTGAAGGTAGGCCTTGAAATACTTCCACAGGTACACCTCCAATTTACTCAAATGATGTGAATTAGCCTATCAGAAGCTTCTAAAGCCATAACATAATTTTCTGGAATTTTCCAAGCTGTTTAAAGGCACAGTCAACTTAGTGTATGTAAACTTCTGACCCACTGGAATTGTGATACAGTGAATTATAAGTTAAATAATCTGTAAACAATTGTTGGAAAAATTACTTGATACACACACAAAGTAGATGTCCTAACTGACTTACCAAAACTATAGTTTGTTAATAAGAAATTTGTGGAGTGGTTGAAAAACGAGTTTTAATGACTCCAACCTAAGTGTATGTAAACTTCCGACTTCAACTGTATGTATTTCGTTCGCTTTTTGTCATTCAGTAGAGCTGAGATGCTGGACTTCTATGTGCCTTCTGGTAAGTGCAAACATGTACTATATAACAGTTCCATCACAACCAGATACATTCCCTCTTTTTTTCTATGGACACGTTTATATTTGAAAAACCACCCAATGGATACTGTAGCTAACTCCTCACTCCTCAACCAGAGTACAGTTCTGGTTGTTTGAATTGGCTGTTTTGACTGCACGTTGCATTTCTGGTCGGCAATCTGGCTTGTCGGCAGCGTGTTTCCAGGGTGACGTCAGGCAACATGTCAGTGGAGGATCCTGCAGGGATGATGGCTGCAGAAGGACATGCTTTGTTAAAGGAGAACTGGGACGTGTCACCACATGAGCATCGGCATTTGCTGCTTTCCAACAGATGGCAGCGCTCCTCCGAGCGGAGGGGAAAAAGACGTTTAGTTTCCCTCCCTCTCTCTCCCTCTTTCTTTTTTACAACTGCTTCTTTTTATTCAGCCTTACCATCGCCTGGGGACTTGATGTGGCAAACATAGTTTTTATTTGCCTCAAGCCGGTGTTTTGATATGGTATCTGCGCTTTTAGTCATGCTGGCTCCGAGTTCGTCATGTTGTTAAATGTGCTGTGTTAAAAGTCATCCCTGGTTCTAATTAATGGGTACGGAATGGCTTTCTTTAATTCCTAATGTTTTGGAAAGCTGCTATCTAATCCTCCGGTGTTGAAGAAAGGCTCTGCTGGTTGTAATTGTTGGCTTATAAAGCCCGCTCTGGCTCGTCTTATGTAGATGACAATAAAATTATTTACATCGGTTTTTCCAGGGAGTTTTGCACCCCTTGCTATTGAATCTTCTTAGTTATGAATCTGTCTGGCATGGTTCACTCATTTCACATTTGTAATTTAGAGGATGGTTTCAGCATTAGGACATGTCTGTATTAAAGATGCACTATGCAGAAATCTCTCCACTATTTCCTGGTTGCTAAAATTCTGAAAGTTTGCCTAATTTCAGTTTATCTGACAAAACAAGGAACTATAGTGGAGAGAATTATTGTACCATCTTAACCGCTGTGAAATATATTTTCAATATCCGAAAATATAGTATTTTCATCTGTTTGAAGCTGGTGTACAAAACCGAAAGTAGAAGATGCAAAACCAAATCTTAGAAATCATAGAAATAGCACACAGAACATATCTGCCGCTTCTTAGGCTTGGTTTCAATAAGAATGACAGATTTATAAATTACATTTCTATGTGAATTTGGTGAGGTCAACCAAAAAGTTACATATATTGATTGCAGCTTTAAACAGTGAGAAGGATTATTAAATAGTCAAATACAACTGGGTAACACTGACATGGCATTCCCATGATCCAATTAACATCATACTGTATTTGTCTCTGTAGGCTATGTCTCAATTGTCTTAATATATCTACAACTTGTTCAGACTCAGTCTAGAGGCCTTGTTTTCATTAGCAGAGAGGTCATCATAGTCAGGGAAGGCAGAACAATATCAGATTTTTTAAACCTTTATATAACTAGCCAAGTCAGTTAAGAACAAATTCTTATTTAAAATGACAGCTTACCCCGGCCAAACCCGGACAACTGTGCAGCACCCTGTGGGACTCCCAATTACAGCCAGATGTGATACAGCCTGGATTCAAACCAGGGACTGTAGTGATGCCTCTTGCACTAAGATGCAGTGCCTTAGACCGCTGGGCCACTCGGGCACCCCCCAGATATTAGTGCTCTCATATTTCATCTCATTTGAATCTGAATTTTTTGGTGGTTTGGTTTATGAGACGTTTTACAGTTTGCTCATAATATCATAATCCTTTTTAACCGAGTACCACCACAGCACAGACCATCTAACATGGCATATTCTCTTTCTTCTCCTCTACAGGTAATGCATGTCAAAATGGCCTCCTGCCGACGCTGATACGTCCTGCTCTGCCCACCATCCAGCAGTCTCTGGGCATGAAGCAGTTCCAGCTCCCGTTTCCCCTGGATACGGCCTCAGCAGTCAGCCTCTTCCCCGGCTTCGGCACGGTAAGTCCCGGGTCATGTGATAAGGGTCAGCTCAGGACATTACAATCCTGGTTAGGTCTGGCTAAGGTCATAAAGTATGGTATCTGATATCGTTGGTGTAATGGTTTCGATTTAGTATGATGCCATTCATGTCAGAGGGCATGTGATTTGTCTGTTGAAGTGTGAGCCTCTTTCAAACATTTGACCATACATTTCCAATACTTTCAGCTGCTGATGTAAACAATGTTTTAGGACAGTCGTAAATGTGTGCACTAAACCAGAGCAGGCAGTCAACTGGGGTAATTTAAAAGAATATATTGGGATTGGGACTAGTTAAATACGTTGCATGTGAACAGACTTCACACATATCCAATGTGCACCTATTGTAGAAGTTGACTGTATTCTCTTGCACTGTTTTCTTTGTACGCAGATATAAATGATAGGCAAATACTGTATGTGGCCTCATCAGGTTTGAATTCAGCAAAATCATGTGACAGATAAAAAGTCTACGGCTTGAGCTTTTTGCGTTTGAATTACAGGGATAGCTCAATTTAAAGCTTCAAACAGAACCATAAATATGGAGCACAGCTGCAGGAAAACACAGGAGACAAGTGGGGACATCATCACGGAACAAGGCTTGGATAGTCCAGTTGAAAGCCAGGTAGTATCAGGAATGGATTTCATGAGAAAGTTCAAGTCTTGCCTCCATTCCTCTTCTCACCTTCTAATCTGCATTTAACAGACCTTTCGGCAAATAATGAGTTCACTTTCCGTGATTTGGGAAGCCTCCAAATCACGGGAAGCTGATACTGGATTAACATGGGGTAATTACCTCTCCCGTACGCTATTTTCTCTCTCTCTCTCTCTCTCCATCTCTCTCTCTCTCTCTCTCTCTCTCTCTCTCTCTCTCTCTCTCTCTCTCTCTCTCTCTCTCTCTCCTTTCTCTCTCTCTCTCTCTCTCCTTTCTCTGTGCCCTTGACGTTTAATCACAGAATGAATAAGGTGATTGTAAAAGCTAGCGTTGGAACGATCAACAGTGCTATAAAAGTGTTTATGCGCGAGTTATTGTTCCATGTTTGGTTATGCTGCTTACACTTGCGTATCTTTGTATTGGTTTGGTTTCAGGGACATAACAAAGTGGTGATGTCTGTTTCTTGCATGTGGGATGGACTGCTTTTTTTATGTGTGTGTCCATTTGAAAGGATCCATGGTTAGTTTTGTGTGAAGAGGTTTCACAGCATTGTTGTGAGTGGGATCAATTCAATGTTTTGAAATCGAAAACTCAATTGGAAACTCAATGCCTTGTTGATTTAATTTGAGTTCACATCGTGACGTTTCAACCATCAATGCCCTTCATCAGAAAGAAGGGATCAATTCAATCAAATGATTGATGAAGTGAGTCAATAACATGTGTGGTAATCCTGCATTATTTTCCCGTGTAGATAGAGAGGTATTAGGTATTATTAAATGTACTATACAAGGTTTAGCTAAAGCTTCTTACCATCATGAGCTATTGGAAAGGTCGCTGTTCTATCAGATATGAGGTCAGTTTTGCTAATGCGCCTCTAAGGCACAATAAACATTTATGCACTCTGATTCGCAATATACAAAATAATTATATAGACTACGATGATGACTACAGTTTTCCGTTAACCTACTCCGGTGTAATAAAGTGTCAGAGTTCTGGCGTGATATTCAGCAGACACGTTTCCCACCTTCTTTCCAGAGCCGGGGAGTTACTTGCATGACCACACCTGCATCTGATGAGATAGATTCCAAGTCTCCTTGCAGCTCTCAGCCAATGATGTTTTGTAATACAGAATGTGACTGGATATGTTTCGCCAGAAAGGATAGCAGGAAACTTTTCTCATTGTTTTGTTGTACTCCCCCTTGGTTGCTATTCCTTCTTCCTGGGGTGCGATACTTCTTATAAAATAGAAATGTGTCCTTATGTAATGTGTATATATAATATATAATGTAATAAACATTTTTTTTTACTAATTTGCTCTATAAAAGCTGTGCAATTCTTTGCATATTACATTCTGGGCATTATGCTGCAGTATTTCATGTTAGATGGAATTGGTTTGTAGAATCTCCTCTTCACATTTCCTAGAAAACATTAGGTTTATTTGTCAGGATGAGAAAGAAAGTTTTTGTAGACAAAAGGAACAACAGTGCAGGAAGGCCGTTCACAGCTAAGGTGAAACCAACCGTGAAATAGGTGTAGAACTTTAGATTACAGCAACTCTGCAGTTGTGATATTGAGATGACCAGAGTGAAAGAACAGAAACAAACCAAATAAAAAGAATGAGAGCTCAACACTCAGCACAGGCAGGTGTTGGTTTGGGGGTGTAATGAAAGGAGTAAATGGGAAAAGTAGTTTTCAGTTAAGGGGGCTTTCTTCACCCCTGAAAATACCATTTATCTTTCTAGGGGCCTACATTTGTCTTCAAGAAACAATACAAACTCTATTTCCTCTGTAGAGTAATCAGGAATGTGAGTTATTGATTCCTTCTCACCGGTCTGTACGCTGGAAAATTGCTTTGTAGTTCCGGACTGAGAATGACACATGGGTTTCAGCCCGGAGTCCCTCAAGCATCACAACCCATTTCAACCCCCCCTCTAAAAGTCAGTTATTCTATCAATACCAGTAATGGAAATGTAGGTTTCAAATGCACTTGCGTATAAGCATACAGCTTTGTCTGTTTTTTCTTTGGATGATAAATGATAGCGGAGGAGCGCTGCGTGATTTGAGAAAAAGAACAAAGGGCCAGAGACTATTTGCAGATTTTTATTTGATTTACGCAAGTCTCGTAACAGCTAATGGATTCTATAAATTGTATTCCCAGAAGGATGGCAGCTGAACCACCAAAGAGGAGAACACAGTGGGGATAAGGACCACCCTTGTGGTGCGCCCTTGCAAATTACACCTGATGTAAAAATGCAATAGAGACTATATGATTAATGCAATGGTTGCTATCAGTTAGCACTCTGTACTTTTTAAACTCTTCCCCTAACAGTTGCTTTACGTGGCCAGCACTCTCTTAATGGTTTCTCCCACGATAACATTTCACTCTCCTGGGTAGCGGCCTGCAGAGCTCTCTCAGTAGGAATGCAGAGATAAACTGTGGAGCTAAAGCCAATTTTTTATGGGGATGCTATGTGCCAGCAGCTTGCCTGGCAAAGTATTGTCAATACTTGTGCACGTATATTTTGTAGTGCTTTCTCTCGTCTCAAGATTTGCAGTAAGCCCTCTCCAAAGTAGAATATTTACAAAATTGATTTAGATGGGACAGTTATATATGTTGTAAAATGTTGTGTGAAAAGTTGACAATAAATCATACTGTACTAGATGTGTTACAGTGCATTCAAGGGTCTATGTAACCCTTGAGTTTAAAATCTTTCATAAGAAGGAAACATGATTCTGTTGCATTATTAGTTGCTCTCAAAGTGGGCCAAGATTAATAAGAAAAAGTGACAATGTATTAACCTTAAACTGTTCATCTGGCAATTTGAAGATGTTCACCTGTTTTCTGTATATTACCCAACTGCTCTTTCTCACACCCCTGGTAGAGGCATCTGTCCATTGTGGGAATGTGTGCGTGAGGTTCAGGTCTGCACGGTTCCATGTTTCACTGCTAAACCAGAAACAGCTGGCGAGTCAACCTAGCAGTTTGCACCTGCAGCACCGATTGTTCCCTAATGAAAAGCACACTTGCCATGTACGGTCCCCGGGGAAAGATTTAGTGGAAGAAAGATCTTCGCACCGAGACAAGGTTGACTCAGTGGATTTACGAGACTGACAAACTTTCAAGACTACATCATTGTTTAGATTGTTAGCCTAGAGCGGCTAGAGGGCTGAACGTTCCTACCGTAGAAGATCTTTTGTGGTGTTTTGCCACACCCTACTTCTGTGAACATTTATACTTCCCTTCCGCTGTGCTTGTGAAAGGTTTATGATATGTATATAAGTCTTCCTCCACGCTTGTTCACCAGAGACCCCTGAAACATCCTCTGATTTGTACACAAACTACAATTTCTAGAGCTCAGTAGTATTACAAACTTCAAAATATATAATTCCTTGCATTCACTTTTTTCTTTAAAAGTATCATATCACTTCGGGCCAGGGCCGGCCCTAACCTTTTGGGGGCCTTTGCCATGGAGCTGAGAGAAGATTTTGCAGTTATAGCACATTTCATGCAATTCCACTCGTTTTGCCATCAGGTGGAGGGACAAATGTGCAGTTTTAAAGATCGTTTCCTGCAGTTCTACATATTTTACCATGACTTATGCCATGTTGATATGATATCTGAGTGAGAGTGACTAACAAAATCAATTGAGGCCTGTCATGCTAAACAATGTCCCCCAGACAAAAAAGTGTCGTCGTCCCCTGCATCACAATGGGATTCGATAAACTATTAGTGTCCGTTGCTATATCAATGGTATGATGACCTAATGCTTCAATTTTTTTTGATCATTACAGCCTAAATGGCGTTATTTTCGGTACACTATACAAACAAAGTTGATTTCCACAAGACAATCGCCGTTTAAACTTGTTTTGTTGAGCCAATAAGATGAAAACATTACTTCTAGCTACTTTTGTGTACCTTGTTAACATTTCAACAAGAAATCCATGTCTTTAACATTGTCAAGTTTCTGAAATAGCAAAAAGATCTTGTAATCTGCTTGACACATTAGTTACTTATCTTACAGATACAAAGTCATCTAATTTCCACTCCATTCATATGCAAATCCTTTGATTCATACACTGGCTGGTCTGGCTGGCATGTTTTCATTTTAACCTGCCCGTCCCTTATCCACACTGAAATAATATCATTTCAGTAGTCCTCTATTGTGATCAAATATAGATATATATCTATCTCGCATAGTTCATTAGTACACCCTTGTGGTTGAATATATATGCAGCTATTGTCCCAGGATACAACAATGAATAATGTTGAACTAACAAATACCATCAAGGGATACCTTACAATTTATAACAACAAACACCTTGTGAAACAGCTGCGAAAACCAACCTGGCCATTTTAAAGATTTAAATATATAAATGCTGATATTTTTTGGGTACAGCTGTCATTCATTTATTTTCACCACATTTTTTTGGAACACTCACATGGCAGTCATAGACTGAAATAGTGAATTCTGGTGTGTGGAATAGATAGGAGGTGGGTGCTGTGTGGGTGGGAGGTTCTGCCTGTCACTTGTTCTCAACAGGCATCCAGTCTCAGAAGGGGGACTTGAAGAGGGAGACTACAAAGTCCAGGCACTGAGTGTTTGCAGTGCTAGTGTTTTGAGTTAATCTGTGTAACTCACATATTATGTGCCCAGTATGATGGAGCAAGAAAACTTTCTTGGCAGGTAATGACAACGGTAGCTGTAGATGTAATGAAAAGTTGTAGGGTGGTTGATAATGAAGCATATCAGGTGGATCCACGTCTGGGTGTTAGGCAGAACCCCTAGGTCCTGGAGAACAGGAGCAGAGTAAAAGGAACAGAGTGGGAGACAGAGACACAAACAAGCAAACGCACAGGTTACATTTAATGTGATGAATTAGTGCAGTGTTACAAATAGAAGATGTGTAATCTTTAACCCTTTTTGAAGGTATATCCTACCTCAAGCTGGTTACCCCGCCTACTCAGAGCACAGAGAATCAGACTGATACAAACTAAATGGCTCTGTTGGTTGAGATACCTCCTGGGTATTGATAATTGATTGCCCTAAAGTCATTTGGAGAGGTAAATTAAGGTGTGACAAAGCTTAACATATTTTGTCTCATGGGCTTCGCCGAAGTGTAGGGCGTCAGGGCTTTCAGTGGTGGACCGTCTATCCACTCCAACTGGAGAAGATTGCTGGCTTCCGCCGAGTTAACCCTAGGAAGACGAAGACAAAAAGATCAGTGTTGGGGAAACTACAACTTCAGGTTATTTTGTGTGCAAATGCAAATAGTTATTATCTGAGATGTTTATATTCACCTTAACAGATGGTGACCCCAGCTAGGAGTGAAAGAGCAGCGAGGTTTCCCAGCTCTCGCCTTCCTTTCGTCCTTCTACCAAACCAAGTAATTTACCCGGATGTCGAAGCACTTGGTCCCCTTCTTGAATCTCCTCCAGTTTGCTCTCCTTCTGTTTTTCCTGCACTTTGTCGATGTTCAGTCCGACCTTGATTGATAATAGAAATAAATGCAATTATATTTCATATTATTACAAATACATTTCTTACATATCTTTTGGAGGGCCAGAAAATAAATGAACAGCGGACAATCATTTTTACCTGGCCAAAAACCACCACATCCTTCTCAGCCTGTGCCTGAAGGTGGTCCTCGAAAGCTTTCTGATCTGGTTCGACAACTTCCACCACATCAGGTGGGGTTTCTGTGATCTGAAAGGACGTTATACAAAAATATCAATATGCAAACAACACTAAGTCAATCACACATTTGAACGACTACAGTATATGCAATTATTGTATATACAGGTACATTTGCATTGTTTACTTCAGTCTGCTGCCGCTCCCGTCTGCATATCAGGCGATCGGCGAGTACTCTGTGGAGGCCTGGACGCTGCTGTTGTGTGCAAAGAGAATTAGGTTGTCCTCTCACCGTTCCTGGTACCTGTCCAGGGACTTGCCCATGGCAGTCTTGAGGGTCTGGTTGGTCCGTTCATCCAAAACCTGAAGGAGGGGGTAGGAAAAGGATATCTATTGACAATGTAAAATATTGAAATATGTCTTATGTACCATAAAATAAAATAAATAAAAAAACGAATATAACCAATTACATCCATACCTTGTTTTATTCAAGATGGCCTCAGGAGAACTGTGGGTGTTGAAGATGTCCATCACCTTGGGAGGTGGCCTCGCCAGTCTTGTCCTTGATTGGCATCATACAAAACAAAAATTAATTTTTGGTTCCAAGCTCCCTTTTTAATAGGTTACAGAAGAGAATTTAGAATTTAAAGCACATTCTCTTCCTTTACTGACCTTAATGGATATTGCTTCCACCCACTTGGTAAAGTGATTGGTCACCGTCAGAAACTAGCGGTTGCCTTTCCTGGATTTAGTGAAGGGTCCGATGAAGTCCACCCCTAACATTTTAAAGTGTTAGAGAGAATATGACTTTATTCTTACCCGTATCTGTGTCATGCAGTATGCAGATTTTCATATTTGTAAGGATACTAACACACATGCACACACACACACACACATACAGTGCCTTGCGAAAGTATTCGGCCCCCTTGAACTTTGCGACCGTTTGCCACATTTCAGGCTTCAAACATAAAGATATAAAACTGTATTTTTTGTGAAGAATCAACAACAAGTGGGACACAATCATGAAGTGGAACGACATTTATTGGATATTTCAAACTTTTTTAACAAATCAAAAACTGAAAAATTGGGCGTGCAAAATTATTCAGCCCCTTTACTTTCAGTGCAGCAAACTCTCTCCAGAAGTTCAGTGAGGATCTCTGAATGATCCAATGTTGACCTAAATGACTAATGATGATATACAATCCACCTGTGTGTAATCAAGTCTCCGTATAAATGCACCTGCACTGTGATAGTCTCAGAGGTCCGTTAAAAGCGCAGAGAGCATCATGAAGAACAAGGAACACACCAGGCAGGTCCGAGATACTGTTGTGAAGAAGTTTAAAGCCGGATTTGGATACAAAAAGATTTCCCAAGCTTTAAACATCCCAAGGAGCACTGTGCAAGGGATAATATTGAAATGGAAGGAGTATCAGACCACTGCAAATCTACCAAGACCTGGCCGTCCCTCTAAACTTTCAGCTCATACAAGGAGAAGACTGATCAGAGATGCAGCCAAGAGGCCCATGATCACTCTGGATGAACTGCAGAGATCTACAGCTGAGGTGGGAGACTCTGTCCATAGGACAACAATCAGTCGTATATTGCACAAATCTGGCCTTTATGGAAGAGTGGCAAGAAGAAAGCCATTTCTTAAAGATATCCATAAAAAGTGTTGTTTAAAGTTTGCCACAAGCCACCTGGGAGACACACCAAACATGTGGAAGAAGGTGCTCTGGTCAGATGAAACCAAAATTGAACTTTTTGGCAACAATGCAAAATGTTATGTTTGGCGTAAAAGCAACACAGCTCATCACCTTGAACACACCATCCCCACTGTCAAACATGGTGGTGGCAGCATCATGGTTTGGGCCTGCTTTTCTTCAGCAGGGACAGGGAAGATGGTTAAAATTGATGGGAAGATGGATGGAGCCAAATACAGGACCATTCTGGAAGAAAACCTGATGGAGTCTGCAAAAGACCTGGGACTGGGACGGAGATTTGTCTTCCAACAAGACAATGATCCAAAACATAAAGCAAAATCTACAATGGAATGGTTCAAAAATAAACATATCCAGGTGTTAGAATGGCCAAGTCAAAGTCCAGACCTGAATCCAATCGAGAATCTGTGGAAAGAACTGAAAACTGCTGTTCACAAATGCTCTCTATCCAACCTCACTGAGCTCAAGCTGTTTTGCAAGGAGGAATGGGAAATATTTTCAGTCTCTCGATGTGCAAAACTGATAGAGACATACCCCAAGCGACTTACAGCTGTAATCGCAGCAAAAGGTGGCGCTACAAAGTATTAACTTAAGGGGGCTGAATCATTTTGCACGCCCAATTTTTCAGTTTTTGAAATTTTTCATGTTTGAAGCCTGAAATGTGGCAAAAGGTTGCAAAGTTCAAGGGGGCCGAATACTTTCGCAAGGCACTGTACATATACACACACTCAGACACATTCTATAATAAATGAAGCAACCATTACAAAACAACTTATCAGGGCAAAAATGGTATTGTTACACTTACCGATCATGGTGAAACAACTTTGATGGGCTTCAACTCTGGCGCAACAGTCTTCACCCTCTCAAACTTAACTTCTGGCAGGCTAAGACAAGTACTGACCTTTTAGCACAAAGTCACATTGAAACACTGTGTTCTCTCTGATATGACATTCATTGAAATCCTAATCATTTCAGATATAATAGAATGTGATTGATAAACAAAAGGTTATTTCACTTGCCAAGCTGTCCACATCCTTGACAAGCCCATGCCAGAAGAAGCGTAGGTGTATTTTGGCAATCATGCGCTTCATTCTGAATTGGCCAAATGCTTTTGGTCAGCACAGCCTCCTTAATAAAAAAAGCACCCTCCTGTGTGGCTGGCCATCCTTCCCTCGTAGGTACATGGGATTGCCTAACAAGTTGGAAGAGAAGAGTTGTTGAAATAGTGATGTCTAAGTCAATTTGCAGTGCTATATCTTTCTCCGTTTCTCTCTCCATCTCTCTCTCTCTCTGTCTTCCACTCTCTTCCCAACTCTCTTTCCCTCTCTCACTTTCATCCTTTCTTTAAAATGTCCCCCCCCCCCCCCCCTCTGTCTGTATGTACTGTATATGTCTGTCTAGCAAAGACACCTAGTTAAGTGCAGTTGGAATTATCATAACTGCTCACACCTATCTATTCGATTGATCCGGGTTAATTATAGCTAGATACCTCAATATGACAGACATATAACTACATGTATTGCTAGCAACATGTACAGTAGATGACCAACTAGCTAGACGGAGCATGATTGTTGAAAAATGGTTATCTAACAGAAGTAAACTGCTTAACATTACCCTGAATTATGAATTTGTGAATTTCTCTGCCCCCTACAAAACGTGCTTCTCTTGTCGAGATCAGTGCTACCTTCATAGTATTTTGCCTGGTTGGAAAGATAAATTGGTAATTTGGCCAGGATTACTATGTAGATAGTGTAGATAGTCTTATAGATAGTCTTCCCAGCTAATTTACCAATCTAAAAAACATTAGCTGACATGGGCAAACAAAATGGTCACTGAGTTTATCAAGAAGTGGATAGGAGATGTTGTACCCACTGTGACTATTCAAACCTACCCTAACCAGAAACTGTGGATAGATGGTAGCATTCGCATAAAACTGAAAGCATGAAACACTGTATTTAACCATGGCAAGGTGACGGGGAATATGGCAGAATACAAACAGAGTAGTCGTTCCCTCTCCGCAAGGCAATCAAACAGGCAAAATGTCAATATCGAGACAAAGTGGAGTCGCAATTCAACGGCTCAGACACAAGACGTAAGTGGCAGGGTTTACAGACAATCACGGACTACAAAAGGAAAACCAGCCACGTCGCGGACACCGATGTCTTGCTGCCAGACAAGCTAAACACGTTCTTTGCCCGCTTTGAGGACAACACAGTGCCACCGATGCGGCCAGCTACCAAGGAATGTGAGCTCTCCTTCTCCGTGGCTGATGTGAGTAAAACATTTAAACATGTTAACCCTCGCAAGGCTGCCGGCCCAGACGGCATCCCTAGTCACATTCTCAGAGCATGCACAGACCAGCTGGCTGGTGTGTTTACGGACATATTCAATCTCTCCCTATCCCAGTCTGCTGTCCCCACATGCTTCAAGATGGCCATGTTTATTCCTGTACCCAAGAATGCAAAGGGGTAACTGAACTAAATGACTATCGCACTTAGCACTCACTTCTGTCAACATGAAATTCTTTGAGAGACTAGTCAAGGAACATAGTATCTCCACCTTACCTGTCACTCTAGAGACACTTCAATTTGCATACCTCCCCAATAGGTCCACAGACGATGTAATCTCCATCACACTGCACACTGCCCTATCCCATCTGGACAAGAGGAATACCTATGTAAGAATGCTGTTCATTGACTACAGCTCAGCATTCCACACCATAGGACCCTTCATTCTCAACATTAAGCTTGAGGCCCTGGGTCTCAAACCCACCCTGTGCAATTGGGTCCTGGACTTCCTGATGGGCCGCCCCCAGGTGGTGAAGGTAGGAAACAACATCTCCACTTCGCTGATCATCAACACTGGGGCCCCACAAAGGTGCGTGCTCAGCCCCCTCCTGTACTCCCTGTTCACCCATGACTGTGTGGCCATGCACAACTCAATCATCAAGTTTGCAGACGACACAACAGTAGTAGGCTTGATTACCAACAACGATGAGACAGCCTACAGGGAGGAGATGAGGGCTCTCGGAGAGTGTGGTGTCAGGAAAATGACCTCTCACTCAACGTCAACAAAACAAAGGAGATGATCGTTGACTTCAGGAAACAGCAGAGGGAGCACCCCCCATCAACAGCAGTGGAGAAAGTGAAACGTTTTAAGTTCCTCTGCATACACATCACTAACAAACTGAAACGGTCCACCTGCAACAATGCCTCTTCAACCTCAGGAGGCTGAAGAAATGTGGCTTGTCGCCTTAAACCCTCACAAACTTTTTATGCAGAATTGAGACCGTCCTGTCGGGCTGTATCACCACCTGGTACGGCAACTGTACCACCCACAACCACAGGGCTCTCCAGAGGGTTGTGCGGTCTGCACAACGCATCACCGGGGGCAAACTACCTGTCCTCCAGGACACCTATAGCACCCGATGTCACAGGAAGGCCAAAAAGATCATCAAGGACAACAACCACCCGAGCTACTGATTGTTCACCCCGTTATTTTCCAGAAGGCAAGTACAGGTGCATCAAAGCTGGGACCGAGAGACTGAAAACAGCTTCTGTCTCAAGGCCATCAGACTGTTAAACAGCCATCACTAGCACAGAGAGGCTGATGCTTATATACAGACTTGAAATCATTGGCCACTTTAATAAATGGAACACTAGTCACTTTCATAATGCCACTTTAATAATGTTTACATATCTTGCATTACTCATCTCATATATGTATATACTGTATTCTATACTATCTATTGCATCTTAACCTATGTCGCTCTGACATTGCTCATCCATATATTTATACATTCTTATTCCATTCCTTACTTAGATGTGTGTGTATTAGGTTTTTGTTGTGGAATTGTTAGATATTACTTGTTAGATATTGCTGCACTGTCAGAACTAGAAGCACAAGCATTTCGCTACATTCACTCCAACATCTGCTAACCATGTGTATGTAACCAATACATTTGATTTGATTTGACTGTCAGTAAGAAAAGGGAAACTGCTGCTGCACCACCAAATGTAGAAATGGTGTTCACAAAAAAACGTTTAGAAAATGTTGGTCGGAGCCTAGGAAAGAGTTTTCCAAAATCGGTCCTGGGGCCCCCTCTGGGTGCACGTTTAGGTTTTTGTCCTAGCTCTATACAGCTGATTAAAATAACCAACTCATCATCAAGCTTGGATTATTTGAATTAGATGTATAGTACTAGTCAAGTCAAACTTTATTTGTCACATGTGCCGAATACAACAAGTGTAGACTTTACCGTGAAATGCTTACTTACAAGCCCTTAACCAACAGTGCAGTTCAAGACTAAGACAATATTGACCAAGTAGGCTAAAATAAAAAGAAACACAATAAGAATAACAAGGCTATATACATGGGGCACCGGTACCGAGTCAGTGTGCAGGGGGTACAGGCTAGTTGAGGTAATCTGTACATGTAGGTGGGGGCGAAGTGATTATGCATAGGTAACAGACAACAGCGAGTAGCTGGGGGGGGGGGGTCTGTCAATGTAAATTGTCCGGTGGCGATTTTATGAATTGTTCAGCAGTCTTATGGCTTGGGGGTAGAAGCTGTTGAGGAGCCTTTTGGTCCTAGACTTGGCGCTCCGGTACCGGTTGCCGTGTGGTAGCAGAGAAAACAGTCTATAACTTGGGTGACTGGAGTCTCTGACAATTTTATGGGCTTTCCTCTGACACTGGATGGCAGGAAGCTTGGCCCCAGTGATGTACTGGGCCTTACACACTACCCTCTGTAGCGCCTTACGGTCAGATGCCGAGCAGTTGCCATACCAGGCGGTGATGCAACTGGTCAGGATGCTCTCGATGGTGCAGCTGTAGAACCTTTTGAGGATCTGGGGACCCATGCCAAATCTTTTCAGTCTCCTGAGGAGGAAAAGGTTTTGTCGTGCTCTCTTCATGACTGTCTTGATATGTTTGGACCATGATAGTTCGTTGGTGATGTGGACACCAAGGAACTTGAAACTCTCGACACGCTCCACTACAGCCCCGTCAATGTAATCCATGATCAGCTCCTTAGTCTTGCTCACATTGAGGGAGAGGTTGTTGTCCTGGCACCACATGGCCAGTTCTCTGACCTCCTCCCTATAAGCCGTTTCCTCGTTGTTGGTGATCAGGCCTACCACTGTTGTGTCGTCAGCAAACTTACTAGGGCAAAAACCAAAACGTGCATCCAGAGGGGCCCCAGGACCAAGTTTGGAAAACCATTGCTTAGGTGACCACCTACGTAGCTTACAGTATACCAAGGGCTGGCCCTGGTTCAAGCAGTGTAGGCATGTGTGTAAAACCCTTGAATTCATTGATATTAAAGTGTTCACCATTATTATATTCTGTGTTTGCAGGTAAGCCATGCATTTCTCTATTTCAAGGCATTGATTTGGAAAAGAGGGATTCAATAGCAATGTAGGTTTTTCTTTCATTACATTTCTTTCATCGTGAATATTGGCCTTGTTTGATATTCATGGAGAATATTATGAGAAGATAAATTGTTTCATCTTAGATTTCATTGAGCCATGTCACGAGAGAATAACTCCCCTCGATCCAGCGGGGTTTTGCCAGAGAGGTTTGATAGATTGATAGAATAGAAATTGGGTTATGAAGGAAATTAGCAAAACATTACCGAACCACATCAACTTGATCTATGGTACACCAATGAATTGTGATGAATATGCGAAAGATGAAATCACTTTTTTATTGTGGTGAGTTTGGCTCAAGACCTGGGAAGATATTGTATTGCTGTAGATGCATTCAATTAAGTTGATTTGTTGGGGGGGGGTTAAATGCCCTTTTTAAGCTTTGTTTCATAATGTTCAAGGCTACTTTTTTTAGGTGTTAGTTAGGGTTTTTATATCATGTCATGCGTGACAGGTCTATGGATAAAGACAATTTGATGGAGCTCAGATGTGCTTTGTTCTGAGGCAAGGGGTGGGTAGGGCAGGGGTTAAGGGGTTAAGGTGTTACATTTTCATCTGAGCAGGTCGAGGGACAGTGTGAGGCAGCCAGGTGGCTCTGGGGAGCAGAGGAGACACCCTAGTTGAATATTTCATCCTGATGGATCTTGATGGCGGTGAGAGGGGTCAGCGGTGAAGACCGATGGGAAAGTGCTAAAGTACCGCTCCTTCTGGAGAAAATACAATCTGAGACAAGAAGCAGAAAGCCGAGGTATAGATACGTGGAACGAGAGGCGCAACGGAGAAAAAGAGCAGAGAGAGAGGGCGGGAGAAAGGATGGGTTATAAGGAGAGATTGGAGAAATAGAGAGAGAGAGAGAGAATTATCATTATGCTTGCTCTGTGTTCATCAAAAGTAGTCCATTCAGGTTCTCTCTCTCTCTCTCTTTCTCTCGCTCTCTACTTACATTTGAATCATATAATACTCTTATTTAGCGTTACTGACAGTAAGTGCCTGTATCAAGGGGAACAACAGCATAAAACGTACATCCTTTTATAGAATCCAAAACCTCTTAAAACCCCTTAAAAAGCAGTAATATGCACAGGAGCAATATGCATAATGAACCCCCACCCCAGCCTTCTGTGTGGCATATTGAATAAGAAGCCCAATTGAAGAGCTCAACAGTGCCACTGCCCCTTTGCATAGTAATGATAGACACACACACACAAATTCCACTGAGATCCACTAGACCTATTTTCCTCTACACATGATGAAGAAACACACTTGAATCATTTTCAATTTGAGATGCTTCAACCCTAAGGAGGAGAGATAAACAAGTGCAACGATAGAAAGAAAACAGACTGTTCCCTGGGGCTTTTTGAGCCAAGTTAACACTTTGAAGAAGATCAAATTGATCTGCACTAACGGAATAATATTGCTATTAGAATATTAAATTGAATCAAGATTCTATGAGTTTCATTCTACTCACGGTCACTGTGAATGTTCCTATCCCGTGACCCACTCAAGTACACTATGGGGAAATTCCTTCTCATCTCTCTCTCTCTCTCTCTTCTCCCTATCTCTCCTCCTGTTGCAAACAAATACATACCACACCAAACATATTCACTACTCACAGTACATGATTACGAAAAAGTACTCAAAGTTTAACAGTTGTACTAAGACAGTGGGGGAAAATGGATTGATCTTTCTCTACCTCTGTCTTTCAGCATCTTCAGGGGATAAATCCACTAGTCTGCGCTCAGTTTACAGCAGACTCTCTTCTCTTCACCCCCCAGACCTCATTGCTTCCTCTCTTCCCCTCTCAACTTCCTCTCATGTGATAAGGGTGTGCGTTTTTATTAACACCTGGGAAGCTTGTTGTTTCTCATTATAAGTTATGAGCGTCCCCCGCATTTGACTTGCAAATGTTTTGGTGTGGCAACAATCTATAGCGGCATGGCTGATGATAACTAACTGACTGGCCTAGGCAGCGAGGTAATTGGGAAACGCATAGGACGGAGGATTACTTTTGACAGGTCATTCATCCCACTTTAGTTAATGGTAAGCGTGCCTGGCGGCCGTGAATGGAACATTCAGACCTCACGGTTGGGGCTGGCTCAGTTTGTTGACCAGTCATTCTCCCTCTCTCTCTCATTCTCATTCTCTCTCTCTCTCTGCTGCCGTCACATTACTGCAGTGGTGGAATCCTAAACAGTAGACTACGAGGACACATAAAGCATAAGTATGTTATTGGGCAGCATTTGAGCTGCTGGCCACAGTATTTTACTAAATGTATAAGAACACAAAATACTATTATTTTGAAAATAATTATGACAATATGCAAAAAGGCTGATCTATGGATTCATTTGACCTAATGTTTTATTCAGTGATATATGGGCATATAGAAAATATAATGTTGATAAATTAACAAACATAGTGCTCAGTGTTTTGTTTGTCCAGTTTATCACAGTTAGGAAGGGAACGTCACCCACACACACACACTGCCACTGCGTCTCATCACTGTCTAGTCTTGTTGCATTATCTCCTGCTCTGAGTGAACCGGTCTCACGGCCGACGTGCTGAGCTGTCCGACAGACAGGCTGCTGTCGGCTGTCGGATAGTATCCATTAAACGGCCTGGTTATTTCTCTATCGTCAGGGGCGATGGTCCCCTGACATCTCCCCAGCACATCAGCATGAATCACAGAGGACACATGAATGAAAGGAGACACTCGCATGGACAGAGAGAATAAAATAGGGAAAACTACATGTACGTGGGCTTTGATAACAGGCGTGTGACTTAGCATAAAGATGTGAGTGTGGATGGGGAGATATCTCAATTGAAGCCGGCTCCCAGCAGGAGGTTCTCTGTGGAGTATGTGGCGCAGTGGGTGGCTGATGGGAGAGTATGGTGGAGGAATAATGTGTCGCTTGGAATGCAGCTGTGCTGGCTAAGGCCCTGTTCACACTCAAGTGTGAACTGATTTACAACACATTTGTTTAAACGGTTGTGATACAACAGAGTTTTTCCAAAATAATTACACAAGTGCTGTAGAGATACCGCAAAAAAATGTTTTGCAGACAAGCTCTATCAGGTTGTATCACCATTGTGTCAAATACGTTGTACATCAGTTGTACAACCGGAGTGTGTACGGGGCCTTAGACCGCAGCTGAGTGGTGGAGGATTGTGTAATGGACAGATTTTATACAGTAGATCTAGAAGAGAGTTCTGTGAACTTTATGTGATGAGGCTATGTAGAACACACACTGAATATACACCGAAACACACCAAGGTTACTTGTGTGAAGTGCTTCCCTAGTAACTTTGGTGTATTGTGTGTTTATTATTCTAAGTCTAAAAAGCCCTGTCCCAACATTAATTTGACACTGATTGTGATGGTATTTCTGACACTCGAGCCCAGTGCGTGTTTTAAGTCGAAGGTCATCCTTTTTTCCGTGGCACAGATGTTTCTCACACTCGATACGTTTCCAGCCCTCCATATTAGCCTATTTCCCAGCAGGCTGTAGCTAATGTATCGGTACTGAAGCTCTCCCTGCCAGGGACCTGTGCCAGATTCATGTCATCTTCTCTCCAAAACTTGGGTGAGATTTACAATGGAAGAATGTTGCGTAACACACGTTTCGTCAATTCGCCCACAGTATAGCACTACTCACGAACTTGTGTCGACATTTTATGATTGTGTTAATCCAGTTATGTTCTTGTAGAATGTTCCCTTTTAACAGTTTAGTTATAGCCCTATAGATCTAGATCTATGGACAGGTGGGTTATTTAGCAATAAACCGATGCGTGCGTAACTGTGGAGCACAACAGGCAGGGTTGGCTTAAAATCAAAGGATTGTTGACATGTCAACGATATTTCCTCTCCAAATCTTTATTGGAAACATAAATACATTAGCACAATGAGCACTTATTGTCTCTCAAATACATTGTTACTGTAGTTGGTTAGCTAGCTAGAAAATGTTTGTCACATTAGCATAGACGTGGCAAGAGTCAAAAACACCTCAAAACCAAGTTATCAATAACAAGATGCAACAAGCTGAAACGATCCACCTATGATTCCCCACATGGCAGCTTCTTGTCATTGTTGCTATAGCGATTTGACGGTCCGGAATCAAAACAACACACAGACTTCTGCTGTGGATGCTCGTGCATCGTTTTGTGACATTGTCATCTAACCCGTCTATATACACTACTGTTCAAAAGTTTGAGGTCACTGAGAAATGTGCTTGTTTTTGTCCATTTAAAATAGCATCAAATTGATCAGAAATACAATGTAGACATTGTTAATGTTGTAAATGACTATTGTAGCTGGAAATGATATCAACATTGGCGTACAGAGGCCCATTATCAGCAATCATCACTCCTGTGTTCCAATGGCACATTCTGTTAGCTAATCCAAATTTAGTTCCTCTGTCCAGTGTCTGTGTTCTTTTGCCCATCTTAATCTTTTCTATTTATTGGCCAGTCTGTGATATGGCTTTTTCTTTGCAACTCTGCATAGAAGGCCAGCATCGCCTCTTCACTGTTGACATTGAGACTGGTGTTTTGCAGGTACTATTTAATGAAGCTGCCAGTTGAGGATTTGTGAGGCGTCTGTTTCTCAAACTAGACACTCTAATGTACTTGTGCTCTTGCTCAGTTGTGCACCGGGGCCTCCCACTCCTTTTTCTATTCTGGTTAGAGCCATTTTGCTCTGTTCCGTGAAGGGAGTAGTACACAGCATTGTACGAGATCTTTAGTTTCTTGGCAATTTCTCGATTGACGAGTTTCAGAAGAAAGTTCTTTGTTTCTGGCCATTTTGAGCCTGTAATCGAACCCACAAATGCTGATGCTCCAGATACTCAACTAGTCTAAAGAAGGCCAGTTTTATTGCTTCTTTAATCAGAACAACAGTTTTCAGCTGTGCTAACATAATTGCAAAAGGGTTTTCTAATGATCAATTAGCCAACATTAACAATGTCTACACTGTATTTTTGATAAATTTGATGTTATTTTAATGGACAAAAAAAATGCTTTTCTTTCAAAAACAAGGACATTTCTATGTGACCCCAAACTCGTGAACGGTAGTGTATATCTAACCTCTTTTTTTTACACGGACATATTCAAAGCCATTGCTACCCCGCCTGATTACTGTCATTTTAATTCAAAATTCAAGGTTTCAATCCAATTTTACCCAATTAATTAGAGTTTACTGATCTAATGCACATAAAAATAAAAACATGTATGAAGTGTTTTATGTATTTGGTATAGAAAGCCAACAGCAGGTAGCTCCCCTAATCCAGCTCTAACAATGGAACTTTTCTCTGTTAGATGACTGTTCACTCCTTTAAGCTCGGTCATTAGACAGATTGAGGTGCAAACAATATCAAACAGAGAGAAAGAGGGTGCAGCAACATATGATAAAGGAAGTAAATGCTTCAACAGAAGTATCTTTTACACCTTCTTCCTGCCCTAAACTTGCAGAATTTGATCGAAAGACTTTTTGTTTTGGGGTACAGCATGACGTTATTTGAATTGATCATGCATTGTTGGCTGATGACTATTGAACTTGATTTGAACAATGAAAGACCAAAGAGAGAGTGAACAATTACATTTTATTGTGTCTACTGACTAAGATTAATGTGCAATATGTCTGTGTCTGAGTTGGAAGACAGCTGCTGTAGCTAATATTAAACGTCTAACCCCCGAAGAAGCTCTAAAGCAGGGCTCATCAACTATATTCAGCCGCGGGCCAATCTTTTCTTGAGCGGATGGTCAGGGGGCCGGAACATAATTACAAATAATTTGTAGACTGCAAATTGACCGCAAGAAGCCCAAACATATATAATATTTGACTAAAACAGAATCATTTCAAACATACGATCACATATATCTCTCTACTATGGAACAGATTTCCAAAATTAAAATCACTTGTAGCTGATTTGCTGGTGTTTTTACAGTCTTTTGTGTCCAGCAATAGAAAAATAAATAATAATACAAATAAATCACCTGCCGCAAGTTAGGGAACCCTGCTCTAAAGCAAATCATTTTCTCTTTCCACCACACCAAGGGATGTAAGGTGGTTGATTTAGTGGTCTGCTCTAACACTGTATCTCACTTAGATTCTATACTCCCCCCCCCCCCCCCCCCCCCCCCCCCCCCCCAGATGGACCCAGTTCAGAAGGCTGTTATGCATCACACGTTTGGAGTTCCTCCCTTGACGAAGAGAAGACATGTCTCGTGCAGCGTGTGCCAACTGAGATTCAACTCACAGGTGAGGGAGCTTCTGGAGATCACACGGGGTACCAAATGCCCTCGATGAATCCTGTGTTGTGTTGAGTAGTACTGACCTGAATAACAAAGCACGACGGTCCACTCCTACATGTTCGACCCATATTTACAGGATTGCAGAAGATGTTGATGAGGTCATACTTCAAGCAAAGTCTTGCTTGAAACATAAGACATAATGGGCTCATGAATCTTGAAAAGTATATGTAATTTGTTATAAAAGAGGACACATTGCATCCTTAAGTCAGTTGTGAAATAGCACATGATGTCACTCGTCTCAAATGAGGATGTGTCCTGAATAATATATCCAGCACAACATGCCATCTCTGTAATCTAGGGCAACTTTCTTGTAACGGCTTTAAAGTTGGAGTAAGCAACTGTTATCTTGCAATACATTACAGCAGTTGTTTAATAATAAACAAAGTAGTTCTGATATAACCCTCATTACTAAAATGCTTGGAAGCTGAATGTACAATTTCCTTATTCTTACCATCAATACGCATTTTCCTACAATTGAAAACACATTTTTGAGCCAAGGGTAGTTAATTCAGTAGCATTACAAAATGGCATCGTCATACTTCCTCCTCTAAGGAAGCTAGCTATCTATTCAGGGCCCCAATGTGCTAGTGATTACTCAATGCGACGGTTATTATTTCTTCAGCATTGAGGTCTAGCTCAGGATAATCATCATCCATCCCAGCCATCAATCACAACTCCTGAGCAAACAGATAAAGATGGTGTTTACCTATCAAATCTCCGTGGTGCCGAGATAGGGAGAATACATTTCAGTTTGATGTCACTTGGGCATCAAAAGTACTTTATCATCTTTGCAGATTGACTATATAGGAGTTTAAATTGGATGGAGAAACCTGGTGGACTTGGAGGTTGTTTGGGTGGTGGATGGTGTGTGTAGCTTAGCTTACTTTGGTGAAGAACGGAATACCTGAACTTTTGAGTGGTGAAAAAACTAAAATACATACAATATGATTGAATTAAAGCGGTCTTTCCATTGTACCATATAATTGGGATATTCCCACCCAGTTTTCCTCTGCTCTAAGTAAAAAATGCCTCAATAAGCTGACACCGCTCTCAAATATCTTGCTGAAACAGTATAACTATTTTTTACCTTGAGTCATTCTTTAGAGGAGGATGTCTCCTCACATTTCAACCTGAGGAGAGAACTACTGATGTTCTGATTGGTGACCGGTAAAACACAAGCCACAAACACACTCACTACCACCAAACCAGTCTCACACTGTGGAGAACTTCACACTGATTCTTACCATCTCTTGCTTGGCTGTTGACAGACAATGTCAGTCTATAAAAAGGGCCTGAAGTATCTGCTTCTCTTCTTCAACTTGCTGCCCTGGATCGATGGATGCATCCTTATGGGTGTCTCCATCTACCAAAGTGAATATGGATGGAAGCAGTATTGCAGATGAAGCAGTCCCAGCTCTAAAACTGCACTTGGTCATTGGAGTCATCATGGTATTTGGCTTCCTGGGTTGTTTTGGAGCTATTGTTACAAGGTAGGGGTGGTATACGGAAGATAGCCCTATTTGGTAAAAGATAAAGTCCATATTATGGTAAGAACAGCTACCATAAGCAAAGAGAAACCACAGTCCATCATTACTTTAAGACATGAACGTTAGTCAATCCTGAAGTTAAAGATGAAAGTGTAGTGCAGTCGCAAAAACCATCAAGCGCTATGATGAAACTGGCTCTCATGAGGACCGCCACAGGAAAGGAAGACCCAGAGTTACCTCTGCTGCAGAGGATACGTTCAATAGAGTTACCAGCCTCAGAAATTGCAGCCCAAATAAATGCTTCGCAGAGTTCAAGTAACAGACATGTGGTTTTATTGACCTAATTACACCGCCAGCAATATATTTCCATACAGCCACCCATATACTGTATAGTGACTATAACCCAACCAAAAAATGTCACCGGTTTGGCTGATCTATATGTTTAGAGTATATTTTAAGAATGACTTAAAGAATGCACAGAACATGAAATATCACACGTGGGAATCCACTTAAATCTTTTTGTGCGATGATTGACTGACTAAATGGCTAATTGACAGTCTTATTTGATAAGATGTCTTTCTCACTTATAGACCATCCAAAAACGGATTGCCTCCTTCCCCACCTTAATCTGGTCTGTGTCAAATCTCAAGTATCGTTAAGGCAATTCTTCCACATCATTGCTCTAATGAAAGATGAATTATGGTCTTGATTACACTAAACACTCATCCATATCACTTGTCTTCTGGCAAAGATCCACTGATGGCTTGGATAACTGGAGCATGACATAAGGAAGCAATATATTGGAGGAAAGATAACATAGACATTAACCAGGTTTCCATCCAACCTTTTTATGGGTGTAAAGAATATGTCGGATAAGAAATGGCGTGACAGGCCTGATGGAACCAGCAAATTTGTCAGAAAACTTTCCAAATTTCAACCAAACAAAATACGCTAGACAAGGTGGGATCTTTTTGTCTCTGTAAAATGAATGATGCAGGAAATGGAGGTGGAAATGCCTTTATGCGCAAATATTGATAGAATGACAATCATCATATCGAAGTAAATTTGAAGACACGCGATGATATTGTGTGGCCCTTCCACTACGACTCGTTTAGCAGGCTGTGTATTAGGCTACAGATGAAATAAGTTATGAACTTCACAGGGTGGTGAAAGTGCAAGTTGATGAGCTTGATACTCCTTTCCAATAAATATCTAGGGTCTAATTCTGATGACATGATTATCGAGGCTTGGCTGCCATTCGGAAAAATCTAAATGATCTTGCTCTTATCATGTAGGTATCTACCCGCACTGTATCTGCGAGATGTTGGTTAGAAGGCACGTGCCAAGGCCAGAAATTAGTTATGTAACGCATAATTTCTTCTGACTTCAGAATATTTGCATTAAAATCTGTTGCCAATTGGATGGAAACCTAGCTAGTGCCATGCTTGGCTTTTATTTTGGTTCCTTGCATTAGAGGATTTAGTATTTAATGCATTTTCCAATGCCAATAATTGTCTATGTCCTCCACAGACTAAATCAATTTAGGTTGAGTGTAGAGAAAAGGTTTTTATTCTGGAAATTTCCATTTTGTTGATTTGCTGTAATGGCATGGAGAAATTTTCTCCTAAAAATTGCAAACAGCAAGTAAGAATTCTTGTCACGGGCAAAGTCAGCCAGAAAGTAGATGGAGGTAAACAAGGACGACTGAAAGTTTTAGCATGTGGCCCAGTCCATGCGTCTGGGTAAATCCGTTGTGAAGGTGAATCTTGGAAGAATCGTGTCTGGACTCTAAACTCAAACAGCTACATTAATGAAACATCAGACTATCACAGATTCACCATCACATGGCCCCTGATACTATACTGACATGTGAGGCAAAAAATCACATAACAGGCAAAGGAGCATGGATAACATTGTAAATTAAACTGGGACAAACTCTGCAGCGCATTGTCCTTGTTAATGTCATTAATGTTCTTTTGATGCTGAACCCCTTTAAAGTTTTTGTCTACTCAGCACTATAAAAGGCAAAGCTTTGTAATACCTGCTCACTGTGTTTGTATATTTCATGAGCCACTGATTTGAGTTCGTTTTTGGTCACAGTTTGGCCAGGTTTAAATCGAGCCTGCTATTTGTTATTCTCACAGAGCCAAGCCTTAGCCCACTACAAAGGAACAAAACACGCCAAGAAGCTGAAATCTCTGGACGCTACCAAATGTAAGCTCAGAGGTTCAGTGGTCACCAAGGAAACCACCAACCATGAAACCCCTAAGAGCATCAACCCTCCAGCAATGTGCTACGGCACTGACAGGAAAGGTTGGTCAATTTCCTTTACTTTCCTTCCATATCCACTGTTTTTTCACTGTCTGTCACTCTTTTCTTTGTCACATCCATCCAACAAATTTCAAAAGGTGCCGAGTCTGACGAAATACCTGACCAGGTCCCTTTTGTGTTGCAAATGAAAACAGTACAGAAACAGTGTGCTGATAGTTCTCTTTCTCCACATCCATTTGTTTTCACCTGGATAACATTACTGTACATATTGTATATCTGATCATGGTGTCACAATAGAGTAAGTTGGGAGCCGGAGGAAGTAGATACAGTTGCAGTGGTCTGATACTCCTTCCATTTCAATATTATCGCTTGCACAGTGCTCCTTGGGATGTTTAAAGCTTCACAACAGTATCTCGGACCTGCCTGGTGTGTTCCTTGTTCTTCATGATGCTCTCTGCGCTTTTAACGGACCTCTGAGACTATCACAGTGCAGGTGCATTTATACGGAGACTTGATTACACACAGGTGGATTGTATTTATCATCATTAGTCATTTAGGTCAACATTGGATCATTCAGAGATCCTCACTGAACTTCTGGAGAGAGTTTGCTGCACTGAAAGTAAAGGGGCTGAATAATTTTGCACGCCCTATTTTTCAGTTTTTGATTTGTTAAAAAAGTTTGAAATATCCAATAAATGTCGTTCCACTTCATGATTGTGTCCCACTTGTTGTTGATTCTTCACAAAAAAATACAGTTTTATATCTTTATGTTTGAAGCCTGAAATGTGGCAAAAGGTCGCAAAGTTCAAGGGGGCCGAATACTTTCGCAAGGCACTGTACAGGAGACGTCTTGATGATGTATATTTACTATAGGAGACAGGCACCAGGACCAGATAAGCTTCACTGTCTTTTAATCTTTCTAAAATGTAGTCAGTGGAGGGTGACCTTCTGTCAATTCCATTAGTCTTACAGCTAAACCCATTGGACCTGGAGAACCAGAATGCTCTCTGGGTAACCTCTGTCCACTAGTGAATTCTTCCTGTATCCATCTTTAATTGCCTAATAAAACAGCACCAATGAAACCTTGGACCATGGCACTCCAGGATTAGGTCTGAGTGCCTCAGTATAGGGCCTACAATCCAATGTTCCATGAGTAAACGATTTTAAACCAGGAGCACATTTCTGGAGCACATACAAGCATCCATATTTTTGTATTTTATTTTACCTTTATTTAACTGGGCAAGTCAGTTAAGAACAAAATCTTATTTTCAATGATGGCCTAGGAACAGTGGGTTAACTGCCTTGTTCAGGGGCAGTACGACAGATTTTTACCTTGTTAGCTCAGGGATTCGATCTTTCGGTTACTAGTCCGACTCTGTAAGGCACTGCATTGTGAACCCTCTGGTCCTGCATGCTCACACCTGCAGAATAGGATAATTCACAATTTACAGAGAGGGTATCAACATATTTCAAAAGTCATCAGATATTTATTCCAATGGGACAATGTTTTGTCCCCACATTGTAGTTACTTTACCCCTACCTACATGTACAAATTACATCGACTAACCTGTACCCCCACACATTGACTCTGTACCGGTACACCCTGTATATAGCCTCGTTAGTCAACAAACTGGTCAACAATCTGGTCATTCCACATTTTAAATGTAGGAGGGGTATTAGAGGCCACAATAGAATAATACATTTCTTAGCAAAGTATGTAATAGTCATAAGCACATTTTCTCTGTCAGGATCAAGAACAAAGTCATGCTGGGCATTAAGATAGATACACTGGGTCATTTCAAACTGTACATCTAGTATTTTCTGTGCAGCATTATGTATAGATTACCAAAATCTGGCAATCTCTCTACAGTTCCAAAATACATGCATATAGGTTCCACTTTCAGAGTTACATCTTTTACAGTTAGGAGACATAACTGTTTTCATTCTATGGAGTCTCAAAGGAGTGTAATAAAATTTGTACAAAAATGTGTAATTAGATTCTTTCATTTTTACATTAGTAGAGGAGCAGTATACCCTGTTGCAAACCTCCTCCCATAACTCATCACTGAGAGTCAGACCAAGGTCCTTTTCCCAGATTATTTTCAAAGGAGTAAAGGAGGAGCCTCCTTTCTCAGAAAGGAGTCTATAGATATAAGTGATTTTGCATTTAATGGATTGTGCTGTGACAAGAAGGGTTTCAACTTCATTCAACTTCATTCAAGTTCTAAACCTCCTCTTGGAAGTAAATGAGGAAATGACATGTCTAATTTGAAGATATTTACAATTTTAAAAAAATGGGATGTTGGCACATTGAATTCACTGTAGAGCTCTTGAAAAGATTTCAGTGTGGTGGTTTTCTGATGAAATAGGTCTGAAAAGGTCCTGATTCCAAAAGTATGCCAAAGATTAAAGTTGGTATCCTTCAGGACTTTTGGCAAGTCTGGGTTGCCTACTATGGGCGAGTGAGAACATATTTGGGAGGAAATGCCAAGGTATTTCTTACAGTCCCTCCACGCTAGTAGGGTGCTGTAAATCACAAAGGTTTTGGCTATGTTGCCCACTTCACTAAAGTTATTAATGAATATAATTGAGCTTAGTGGCAATGAACCACAGGATTGGGCTTCTATCTGAATCCACGCTGACTCTTGTCTGTTTGTGATCCATGTTAGCATGTTGCGGATTTGGGCAGACCAGTAGTACAATTGAAGGGAGGGAAGGGCAAGAACACCCTTAGATTCAGGTTTCGATAGAGTGGAGAACTTGATCCTAGGTTTTTTATTGCCCCATATAAATTTGGTGATGCTTTGGTTAGTTGTTTTGAAAAAGGAAACTGGGAGATAGCATGGGAGCATCTGAAATAAATAGTTCAGTCTAGGGAGGATGTTCATACGGATGACATTAATTCTTCCTACTAAGCTAATTGGGGGGGAGATCAAGGTTTGGAGATCGTTCTTGATTCGGTCCAGGAGTGGAAGATAGTTTTCCTTGAAAAGGCTATTCAGATCTGGTGTTATGAAGATCCCGAGGTATTGAAACCCCTGTGTTTTCCATTGGAAAGGACATAGTGTCTTCATAGAGCTGGTGAGTGTAATATTGAGAGGGCAGACATGGGATTTGTTCAAATGTATCTTATAACCTGAAAACTTGCCATACTGAGCAATTGTGTCTAAAATGGGAGGGATTTCTCAGGGTTGAATATGTAGAGCAAGACATCATCCGCGTAAAGCGAAATCTTGTGCTGCAGGCCGCCTGCAGAAACACCCGTAATACTTGAATTGCTCCTTATCAACTCTGCTAGCTGCTCCGCCCCCAACAAGTATAGCAGGGGGGACAGCGAGCACCCTTGTCTTGTGCCCTGTCCCAAAGGGAATCTTTCAGAATTCAGTCCGTTATTAGTCATCATGGCATTTGGATGAGAGTATAGTGATTTGATCCATTTAATAAAGTCTGGGCCCATATTGAACTTTTCTAAGACTGAGAACAGAAAGCTCCACTCCATCCTGTCGAACTCCTTCTCAGCATCCAGTGAAGCCAGCAGGACAGGGGTCTTCTGTGCGTTTACTTGATCAATAATATCAAAAAGATGGCAAATGTTACCAGAAGAGTATCTGTCTCTAATAAATCCAGTTTGGTCTGCTTTTATTATTTTGGGAAGAAGAGTGTTTAGTCTTTTGGCGAGCAATTTGGTAATTATTTTGTTGTCGAAATCCAACAAGCTTATGGGCCGGAAGGACGAGCAGGATAGAGGGTCTTTGTATTTTTTGAGCAACACTGTAATGCGAGCTGTGTGCATTGAGTCTGGGAGAACTCCGTTTTTGCAAAAATCATCCAGCATTGGCATGAAAATAGGGCGGAGCTGGGGCCATAAAGCTTTGTAGAACTCTCTGGGGAATCCATCTGGGCCTGGGGACTTGTTAGGTGGCATGGAGGTAATTGCCTCCAGGATCTCCTCAGGAGTGAAGGGGGAGTTGAGATCTTCTTGGTCGGTATCTGATAGTTTAGGTAGCGAGAGTCCCTCTAGGAAGGAGTGGAGTTCTGCCTCTGTGTGTTTTCTCTCAGAGGTAAAAATCATGAAAAGTTCAATTGATATTTTTTGGGTCATATGTGACCTCGTCTTCTGCTGTTCAGATAGTCGTGATTGTACGCTCTGACTGCTCTTTTTTAAATGGGTAAGCAAGCAATCTACTCGGCCTATTGCCATACTCATGGTATTTCTGTTTGGTAAAGAAAACTTATTTTAAATCTCCCAAGTGTAGTCCAAATTCAGTTTGGGTTTGGCTGCTTTAAGTTGACTCCAGGAGGTGCTGTCTGGGGATTGTTTATGTATTCTTTCACAGCGTTCCAGCTCCCTCTCAAGATCTAGCCTGTGTGCTTCCATTGCTTTTTTCTTAAAGGAAGCATATTCAATTAGATGACCTCTTAGTGTGGCTTTGGCAGCGTCCCACATTGTGGCCGGAGAAACAAGAGAATCTTTGTTGTCTTGTGTGTAGTTGTCTATCCATGTAGTTACCAATGTATGTAGCGCTTCGTTTGATAACATGGAGGTGTTGAATTTCCAGCTCTTTGACCTCGGGATGTTTTTGCAGAGGTCAAAGCGGAGGTGGACAAAGGCGTGATCTGAAAGTGCTATGGGTCCGTTTGTACACGTGGCTGAATTTATGATACTGTTTGTGATAAAAATGTAGTCTATACGGGAGTAGGTGTTATGGACATTAGAGTAGTATGTATAGTCCATAGATGAGCTATTACTCACTCTCCAGTCCCATCAGTCCCATCTCTTTAGTATGAGAGTTCAACATCTTTGCAGATCTAGGATTTGTGATGGGGACTTGAGATTATTTGTCTAGGGTTGGGTTAAGGGTGCAATTAAAATCTCCGGCCACCACGCCAAAGGAAACACAATACTCATTGAACAGGGTTATCATTTTTGGCATGAAAGCAGGAATATCTGTGTTAGGGGCGTATATGTTTAAGGGCTTGTAAGTAAGCATTTCACAGTAAGGTCTGCACCGGTTGTATTCGGCGCATGTGACAAATAAAGTTTGATTGGAGTTGTGAAGGTAGAGTATACCAGGTAACTTTTTAATATAACGTTTGCTCCACAATGGGGGATTTCGTGAATGTATGTGTTGGTCCTCCTCATGTTTTCTTAATTGAAACCCCCTTTAGCGAGAGCGATAGTGAGATCACCCTTCAGTCTGGTACACACCTAGTGAATTCCAAAACAAGCTTTAGTTTATTCAGCCAGTATATCTTTTAATATTTATGCATTTGTTAAAGAAATGCAGTCCAGAGCTCACTCATAGGTGTGTTTCAAGAGCAAGCCCACATCTCACTATGTGGAAAATATTGTTCACAAAATAAATGTTTAAAAATAAGACCCTGAAAGGCCTCAAAGACAGACCATTAAACACTGTACCGGGAAAGGAACAAATAGCCATAAATCATTTTCATCACTGACCTCCCAAAACAAAACAAGCAGGTTTCTCCTCCACCTCACTGTCGTGTCTACAAAGCGTGGGAGCATCCGTTTGTCAAAAGTGGCGTTGGGTAATGAATATTAATGTGCTCAGATGTCAGGGAAATTAATTGGCGAGGCGGGTAAACGCCACATTATCTTTAGGGCTGAAGTATTTAGCGGTATATCAGTGCCCTTGAGCTCCTCTAATGAAAAGCAGAGGTCAGGGAAGAGAAATGGCTTATGGAGAGCAGATATGAGGAATGGGGAGAGGAACTGCAGTCTCTCTTGATAGTGGGATCTCAGTGTTGATGCAAAACTTCTGCCAAAGAGCCATTATAACACACATTCTGTGTACATGTGAGTTCATGTATTTTCTGTATGCATTTTGAGGATGTGTGTGTGTGTGTATTTTAGACTTGTGAACTTGTGTGTGGCTTCGAATTGACAGCTGGCCACAGTGAGATTGTATAGATTATCCAATGACTTAGCCACTGCATGTCAAGCTGTGTGTGGGGGTGTCTGTCTGTGTATGTGTGCATGTGTGCGCGCATGCACGTGGCTAAGAAAGAGAAGAGTTGCCCATAACGCAGTCACCATCTCTCTGTTCCAGTCCAGTGCCTGAGGAAATGTACCCTGATATTAGCTATTAAGGAGCAGATTGTCAGGGGAGCCATGCCTGCACTGACAGCAGCTGCACAATAGAAAAGGCATGGGACATGGGGGCTAGCTTAGGCTTGTTCAGCCATCAGTTAACCACTAAAGCTCCCCATGCACGTCTCCTAACCAACAAGGAATTCAAAGATCCAAATCTGTACGCACTGAGTTGGAAAACGCCCTTACACACAGACCTGCATCACAAAGTGGCAAAGCTGATGACTCTGTGCCGGAAACCTGCTTTTCACTTGCGTGGAACTATGATTTACTGTAAATACCCTCATTTGTGAGAAGTACTGAGGAGGTTTAAAGCTGTAGAAACTTTTCAAAAGGATTTTGTCTGGAGAATGAATTCCAATGAGGAAGGAGGGGCTGAATGAGTCAACGGAAGATCTTTGACCCTTGCTGTGAAATATCTCAAAGATAATTTTGCTCTGTTATCCAAATGATAATCACTAACATTATAAATACACTTCTGTATCAAAGGAAAGAATGCCTCACAACTGCAGAGCCTTGAGGGGTTTCTGTCCTTTAAGTCATGGTGGCATATAATGGGGCTCAATCATTTTAATTAAAGCGCTTAATCCAGCATCATTGAGAAAGGTAATCAGATATCATGGGGCGCTCTGTGATTGCCTGGAAGCCTAACGAGTGTAAGGATTTGAGAAGAGCATTTCTGCTCTATCGCCAAAGGAAATATCCTTGGCAAACTGAGAGCTATAGAGGTATAGAAACAGGTGACGTGGGCCTCCCGAGTGGCGCATTGGTCTAAGGCACTGCATCGCAGTGATCGAGGCATTACTACAGACCCTGGTTCGTTCCCGGGCTGTTCCACAACTGGCCGTGGCCAGGAGTCACATAGGACGGTGCACAGCATCATCCAGGTTAGGGGAGGGTTTGGCCGAGGGGGCTTACTTGGCTCATCGCGCCCTAGCGATTCCTTGTGGTGGGCCGAGTGCCTGCAGGCTGACCCCGGTCGCCAGTTGAACGGTGTTTCCTCTGACACATTGGTGCGCATGTTAAGGAGCGCGGTTAGGCGGGTCATGTTTGGAGGACGCATGACTCCACCTTCGCCTCTCCCAAACCCGTTGGGGAGTTGCAGCGATGAGACAAGATCAAAATTGGGGGGTAAACAGAAACAGATGACGAAAAAGATGGGGAGCTCTCCAAGAGGGTCATGATAGCTGTCTCTTTTCCCCAATCGAATTCCCTCTTTCTTTGTGGCATCCACTCTCTTTCCCTCTCTCTCTCTCTCTCTCTCTCTCACTTAATTGTGTCCCTCTTTTGATTTGATCTCCTCTCCTCCCCCTTTCCTTCTGGGGCCCTTGCACTCCCTCCTCTTCCTTTCTTTCACATACTGTATTTTTCATTCCCTCCTTCTCTCTCACTGTTGCTTCCTCTCCAATCTCTCTTTCCCTCTTCACGCTCTCGTTCCATCTCCTTACTCCTTTCCTTATTTACTATTACCCTTTATCTTCCCTTTTCTCTCTTTCTCTCCCTCACTACCCCCCCCCCCCCCCTCTTAGCCCATAGCTGTCAGTCCCCACCCGCCGCCTCTCTAGATTGATCACAGTCATTACCTTCATTAATGAGAGGTGATTGAGTTCTTAACAGAGCCAGTTAGGTCACAGCGAGTGGGGATATGGATTACTGGAGCCTTCCCAGAGTAGAGGGCGTTTTAGGCCAGCCAAGTACACTATAATCACCTGCTCGCGAAAGGCAAATGGCGCTTTTAATGACGTTATGGAACATGAGTGCCCTGCAATGCAAGAACAGACACATGCATGTGCCTACATTGCCTTTTGAACAGGCCGCCCTTGATTTAAATGGAGGTGTGTCACTGAAATGGGATTTCCTGTTTAAAAGATGAAGCAACGAAGAGTCACATCCGTGCTTGTGTGTGAACAGTACACAACCACACACATACTGTAAATATAACATACTGTGTATACTCACCACAAAAACACAGTGTACATAGAGAGAGTACATACTCAAAAGCACATGTATAGAGACACTCATGTGCGCATGCAAGCACAATACATGTATGTTGACAGACAAACTACAAAAACACATTTAACCCTGCTTTTTAAGGACAAATCAAATCATTATCTTGTGCTGAAAACCTGCCCACAGAAGGAGGTAGGTTGACAACTCTTGGTCTCTAGTGAGTTGGCTTTGATTGAGGGATTGGCTTAGTGTGACTGCGGGGTGTTTTCATACCTGGCACTCAAGAGAAGGCTGGATGATAATTGCAGGGGGGTGAGGGCACTGTTATTGTTTTCCTCTTAGCATAAACAGTATTAATCGGTGACAATGTGAAGCCCACCATCAATTACCATCCAATTAAAGATTCACCCAAATGCTAATTATGGTGGTGTCGTGTCTTTACTATCATTAAATTGAAGACATAGTTTTTATCAAAGATTCTCTGTAATTAGTATTACGCGATCAACTGATTAATCATGTAAATGTAATTAACCAGGAAGTCGGGGCACCAAGGAAAAATATTCAGATTACAAAGTTATAATTTCCTAAAATAACTTTTCAGATATTTTATCTGATCAATTAGTCTTCGAATTAAAGAATGATTTACTTTACCTCACGTTAGTCTCATTCCAAACGTCATAAATTGTTGGTTATCTGCATGAACCCAGTCTTCACTATGAGTCATCCATACATCAATTGTCTTAAATCATTTATTTATTACTAACTAAGTAATTCACAGAAATGCATAAACAAACAAACAAACAAGGTAAATGTGGTTACAAGAAATGATAGAAGAATGTGCCCTAGTGGGCTAAACCGGCATTGTGGCTTGTTAGACAAAAGGGAAGTGGGGGTCGACTACAGAGTGATAATTATAACAATTGAAATGCTAATCCTTGCTCACTCATTCGGGAACAATTGCAATCAATATATATATTTACGCTCAGTGTGTCGTCTTGATCGCTGGTGAAAAGTTTGTTTCTTTTCTAGAATTGTCCGTCTCTCTCCCTCTCTCTCTCTCTCTCGGTTGTGGTTAGAGTGGATTGTTCAGAGTGACATTCATTAGTTTCATTATAGAATGGATGTTTCGGGGCTTGTCGTTCTTCGCGTTCAATGATACCGAATTCCTAGCTGCTGACTAGTAATTAATATCAAAGACTTGTTCTTATTCTGTCGGTATCGATAGTCTAAGAGTTTAACCACGTGGTATGGTTAAAAGATTCAGCAATGGTCTACAACCTTTGTCTCCTCCTATTGGAGAAAAACATGGTCTGGTGATAATTTCTCAAAGTTGGGTTTTATTCGGAATGGCAGAAAAGGGCTGTCCCAGGACGCCTGACCCTAACTGGGCTCAGGGGCTATCCTCTGATTTAGTTAACTCCAATTCCCTTTTTGAGTTTTCCTTCATTAAACAGTCCAAAATCACATTGTAAAATTGTGTAAACAGTGTCATATTCACTCATTCATCTTATACAACAATTAGATGTAAACCTAATATCTGAGGCTATTATATTAACAGCGTTATGGTAATGTGACCACACCGTCTCCCATGAGCTTCCCCAAGTTGTGACAAACGGACCAGTTTGTAGCTGGATTCTTCACCAATCTTTTATACTTTCTCCGGAACATGAAATTTGTTCGTACCTCAAGTTCTGTGAGGTGGAAGGAATTATTTTGTTCTCTATGAAAATTTACTCTCTCTATACTGTTTGTCCATGAGGAGATTCTCAGGAATTTACAACGTCTCTCTGACCACAGCAGCCTAGTTGAAGGAGGTAAGGGGGAGGCAGGGAGAGGGGGATGGGGCTTGCTATACCCAAAGAGGCCAACGTCATGACAGTGGCATCATGATATAACAGAAATATCAAGTATCAAAAGTGTCAACTAGAGTTAATGGTGTATATTGTAATGTGGATATTGTAGAGTATTACGAATTAAATGGTTTGGGGTCATGTGAAACTTCATGTAAAGTCTTCGAATAATTTAATTGAGATCTTATGGAATAAGCAATTACAATTCATGCACTGGAATATTGATCAATATTCAACTACATTAAATTGTCACAAATCCCATTCATTCTTTTACGTTCATCAACACTAATAAATGAAAGCATTTTTGTGTTTGTAATTACATACCAAAACTAACAGCTGCTCTCAAAATCACCTTAATAGCAGAAAGTGAATGAATTTCTTGTTCTTGGACTGTGATAAATGTGTGTCTAGTGATGTTGTAACTCCCATCAGTATTGTGCTTCTCTGACACGTCTACTGGGATAAATAAGAGCCATACATAGTGGTTCGCTAAAATAGCACGACATAATTCACTATTGATTCGCTCCCTTGGCTGCCGATCTTCACTCTGTGTCATTGCAGTAGAGAGAACTGAGAGGAATTGACATCGATCAGGGGATGCTGCCGAGACTAAAATGTCATTTTGGTAAATGAGGAGCCAGTTCACTGTATTTTTTTATAACGACTTGTGTTGTTTCTCTCATCAGATCTTATTGATCCATATATGACTTTGATCTCTCTACATGAGACAATTATTTTTGGTGCAGTAGTCATCTTGTAACATGTTAATGTACCTTCCCTGCTGAAATAGCATATCTATCGCCCTCTGCAGATGGCTTTCCAGGTGCATCGCCGCTACCACTATCTCCTGTGCTCACACTGGCTCCAACCCTAGGATCCCTGGCATCATCCCTGGCACCCATGACATCAATGTTACCACCCCTGGCACCTACGCTGGCATCGAGTCCCAACTCATCCACAGGGACAGAGACTACCTCAGCTACAGGATGGGACGAACGGGCCTCGCCCAAACCCAGCTCACCTATAGAACCAGACATGGAGGAGGAGCAAGAGGCTGAGACGGACCCGGAGACGGAGGAAGAGAAAGCCAGGCGTCTGCTCTACTGCTCGCTCTGCAAGATGGCCGTCAACTCGGCATCCCAACTGGAGGCTCATAACAGCGGTGAGAGATCTGCCCTCTTCTCAGGGTCTCCTGTCCCTGAGGGGCTCGATCGCTAACCCTGTATAGCAGCTCTTAAATAGAGTTCACTCTTCTGTGAATGTGAATAACACAGCCAATCATGTCCATCAATTGATTGGTAGGGTCTATTCACTGGCAAATAATGTCAGTGCCTCTCAATGCTGTTTCATAATATTGGCAAAGGACTGTGGATGCAAATGCTTGAAAGACCTTAATTGTGGCTCACTTTTTCCTATTTTATCATCCAGGTACGAAGCACAAGACCATGCTAGAGGCCAGGAGTGGTGTGGGCTCCATCAAGTCCTTCCCCCGGCCAGGGGTCAAGAGTAAGCTAGCTCCGCCCACCAAGGCAGCCACGGGCCTGCAGAACAAAACATTTCACTGTGAGATCTGCGATGTACACGTCAACTCTGAGACACAGCTAAAACAGGTGGGATACACCAGGGTGTTACATGAACATTAGCCATAGTATATTACCACAGTTCCATGAGTGAACATTGTGAATTTGGTTAATGGAAATTGTTTGAATTCACTATATTTAAAATGTCATGTTTCTTATCAGTGGTATAGCTGTATCTGTCTCTCTTGGGTTCGTTGAAGTAGTGTCTAATTGGAAATGATTACAAAGCCTACGTAATATAACCTTGAAATGACAGAAAACAGTTTTCAAGCAATGATTACACTAAATGAATAGAAACAAATTAGTAGGTAGGCTTTCAAAACTGGATGAATGGAAAATGTCTTCAATTTTTTATATATATATATTTGGACTTTTAGAGTGCCGCAATTTTGACATATTGCATTTACTGGCAATTTTCTTGTACCTCTACGGCTGACAACCCTTCCAAATCAATTAGTGGTGTTCTGTCCTCCTTGGTCATTTAGAGCCCCTTAACTCTTAAGGATCTGGCCCTTTTTTTCAAATTTCACCTAAAATTACATACCCAAATCTACTTGCCTGTAGCTCGGGACCTGAAGCAAAGATATGCATATTCTTGCTACCGTTTGAAAGGAAACACTTTGACGTTTGTGGAAATGTTAAATTAATGTAGGAGAATATGTCTGCATTTCTGTTCAAAATGTTGTATCAGGACTGCCCAAATGTGCATAATTGGTTTATTAATACATGTTCAAGTTCATAACTGTGCACTCTCCTCAAACAACAGCATGGTATTCTTTCACTGTAATAGCTACTGTAAAATGGACAGTGCAGTTAGATTAATAATACTTTAAGCTTTCTGCCAATATCAGATATGTCTATGTGCTGGGAAATGTTCTTGTTACTTACAACCAATGCTAATCACATTAGCCTACGTTAGCTCAACCATCCCGCAGGGGACCCACCGATCCTGTAGAGGTTTAAATAAATCTAGGACCAATCACTTGTAGTCACTCTCTTTCTTACTATATAACCTTACTGTCCTCTCCATCTCTCCTCCAGCACATCAGCAGCAGACGTCACAAAGACCGAGCGGCAGGCAAACCGGCCAAACCCAAATACAGTCCCTACAGTAAACCCCCGAAAGGCCAGGCCACACAACCAGTAAGTCCCTCCTTGTCTCAATACTGACAAAATACAGAATCATAGGAATCACCTAAACAATCAGAAAGTCTCTACTCCGCAAATCTATGTCACCAAGATGTGAGAGACAAGATTGAGGGTATCTCTTTCTCTTGTTTTGTCATCTAAAACAGTGTTCTTCATGATTTGTTTATTCAATAGCCCCTGGATATGAAGTTGATACGGTTTGTGACTTTACAGGCCTAGTAAAAATGAAGGTCTGAGACCAGCATGCTAAAGGTGTAATGTATTGGGGATTCATCTGGGGCCAAATGGCAGAAAAAAGTGAGGGAAAAGTCAAGTTTCCATCATGGGTCTCATAAAGTGGCAGACAGAGATAACTTGCGACCAGGCCCAGGGGTTGACAATCTGTGGGAAATGACTCCTCTAAATCCCATCCTCAACTGTATTAACCCAGAGGACACACTTTTATATGGAAAGAGCAAAGATTCCTCCCAGTAGGTTAGAATACATGAGTCAGTTGATTGACAGCACATAACAATTTCCATCTTGGTGTTCAGAGGAAGCTCCATTACCCTATCACTAATACAGAAGACGATTTCAAAGGGCTCCATTGACCTTCAAACCCATACTCTCAGACACTGATTTAGTTTTTGTTCTCTCTCTCTCGCTCTCCCTCTCGCTTTCCCTCTCACTCTCCCCCTCTCTCGCTCTCTGTCTCTCTCGCTCTCTCTCTCTGCCTCTCTCTCTCTGTCTCTCTCTCTCGCACTCTCTCTTTCTCTCTCTCTCTCTCTCTCTCTCACTCTCACTCTCCAGGTGAAGCTGACAGTGGGGAAGGAGTTGTGCCAACCTCAGATAACCCAGATAATGCCCGCTCACCTGGCAGCATTGGCATCAGCAGCAGCAGCTATGGGCTCGGCCTTCCCCGGCCTCCGCTCCACCCACGTTCCCTCCCATGGCCCCACCCTTTTTCAGACACAGACCCTCCCTGCTGCCCTGCTGCGCCCCGCCCCCGGGCCTGTCAGGACCTCCCATACACAGTTACTGTTTTCCCCCTACTGACTCACAACCCCACCCTATAGACTCTATGGACTTCCCATGATGGACATGCCACAGAAGTTGTTATGAACCAGAGTCCCCTTCCCTCTGCTTATCCCTCTATACATTTGGACCACAGGCCACCTTCACCAGAATATGGGGATAATAAGCACAGAGGAATAGTTTAACCCATACTGACAGATAACACCTACTGGGCTGGCCAGACCTCCCGTTATGGATTTCCCAAGGAACCCATCAATGACCCAGAATTGATCAGCGTCCCCCTTCCCTCTGCTGTTCCCCCTACATTCAGAGAAGAACCACACCCCGGAATGAATAACGGCTCAAATAAACAGATGGACGCGGTGTGTTAGCGATCACCTGCTGGGTGTGAACGATCCAACATGTAGAATCGTGGGGAAATAATAGCCGATGTTCTGGTCAGAGGCGATAGGACGGCCACCCACGGCTTTTAACTGTTCGTCGTCCTGGTGTGTATCCTCTGAAGACTACCATCTTCACGAAAACATGTGGACTACAGACAACCTGAAGCATTACATCTGGACTACTGCCCACTCTATTCCATTTGGATTACTACTGCTCTACAGCATTAACCCTGCATCTCCTGTTTAACTGGACTACAGGCCGGTCTCATCATTGTTGTAGGACCACCCTGTTGAATCTACTCGCCCATCTTCACTGAGTCATTGACTCATCACAATCCCCTCCTATAGTAGCTAATACTTAGTAGTACCCACACAGCCACCCACGTTCCTGTGCCATTCTCTTACCCATGAATCATACCCAAGAACAGGACTTGGAGTTATATTGTACTGCAATAATGTATAAGACAAACCGGTGAACTATGCAGTGTCATTTCTGTCTAATACAAGGCACCGTTTGAGCTATAATTGTGCTATAGGGATATCATATTTGTAAAGATAGTGGCGCACTAAGATCATTGCTTCAGTGGAGGTAGCTATCACTCATGTTTGTAAAAAAGACTGGTAAGGATCTCCTCTTTTGCTGTTTGCACTTTAAGTCCCCTCTCTGTTGATGTCTACAGTGCATTAGATGGCTAGAGTATGTGTTGTAGTTCCTCTTGCATTACGTGTATGTGTCTGTTAGTGTGTAAGTGTTTTGTTTCTTTGTGTGTGTGCGTATGTGTGTGAGTGTATATGGGTGTTTGTGTGTGACCTTGCCCTCCACCTTAAAGCCATCCCAGCTGACACCCAATAACCATTCTGAATGACCACGTCATGGGCTCAAGAGACCACTAAGGCTTGTGTATAATATCTGTTAATGTGTAAAAGATGAACCATTTCAAATAAAAAAGTCTTAATTTGTTGATCCTACAATTCACCAATGGGACTGTACAGTTGCACATGCATGTAGAAGAGTGTATGCACAACCGTAAGTCACTCTGGATAAGGGCGTCTGCTAAATGACTCAAATGTCAAATGCACACTCTCCTACATGTCATAGTGTCATAGAGACATACACCACAATTGAAAGCTCTCAGCTTGCTTGCTTGCTGAGTTTTTTTTGTCATGAATCTTGTTCTGGAGGCAGCTCTGCAGAGTGATCACTAGCTGGCACAGCCACAAAGTAATACAATCTGATTTTTTACCTAACCCTAACGTTAAATGAAGACCTAAAAGCAACAACAAAAAAATTAAATAAAAAAACATGCTTTTTTTATTTACAATATAGCCAATTTGGACATTGCAGCTGGACTATCTAAGGGGAAATCATCCAGTTCTGCCTCCAGGACAAGACTCATGACAATAAACGTCAACCTGCAGCTTGCTTCCCCTAAAATCATTGACAAACAGGTTTCGGCGCTAGCAATTTGATATCACCAAAACATTAAGTCATCAGGTACATATTGTAGCCAGTTGTTCAGTCTGTCTGTGGTCCTTTCCATGAACCCATAAGGCTGTGCGTCAATCCCCAGTCTGTAGTATATCTGCCCAAATGACTCCTGACAACATTCCTGACATACACAACTCCCCTTTCCAGCCAGAGAGAGCTTACTTCCAACCCTAATCCAGCTCCAAAAACAATACAGCAGGCTGCCTGATGACCAGAGAGCAAGTCATTTTTTAAATGTATTTAAATAGGCAAGTCAGTTAAGAACAAATTCTTATTTACAATGACGGCCTACCCCGGTCAAACCCGGACGACCCTGGGTCAATTGTGCCCCGCCCTATGGGACTCCCAATCACGGCCGGATGTGATTCAGCCTGGATTCGAACCAGAGACTATAGTGTCGCTTCTTGCACTGAGATGCAGTGCCTTAGACCGCCGCGCCACTCAAATCAAATCAAACTTTATTTGTCACATGCTCCGAATACAACAAGTGTAGACTTTACCATGAAATGCTTACTTACAAGCCCTTAACCATCAGTGCAGTTCAAGAAGAGTTAAGAAAGTATTTACCAAGTAGACTAAAATAAAACGTAACACAATAAGAATAACAATAAGAAGGCTATATACAGGGGGCACCGGGTACCGAGTCAGTGTGCAGGGGGTGAGTTGATGTGCCTGAGCCCATTGAGTGTGTGACAAATGGGTATTGAGGTTCCTTGGTACCACACAATGCCATACAGAGGGACTTATTTTCAAAATATCATCACCTTACATTTATCACCCGTTTACTAGATCTCCTGAGAAAACCACAGATTGGATTGATGAATCGCTTCATACTTGATGCCAACCAAACTTTAGATATCTTTTGCCCTTCATTTAGAGGGGTGTTAACCTGTCTTTTTCTCAGACGACAGAAAACATTCCTTTTATGATTGAAAGAGGGGATTACGAAGAATTGATCTGGTGGGCTGTGGATTGGTAACAGCAGGCATATTTATATGCAGTAGCACACACTGCTGAACGAATAGCTGGTGGTTTTCTGTCATCTTAAAAAAGACAGAAGTTCCTTGCACTATCGCTTCTATTGAGTTGTTTTCCCTTTCTATCTTGTAGGCTGTAGAAAGCGATGCCGTGCTGGAGGACTAATGTACAGGCAGGGAGATGTGTAGTAACAGAGTAGGAACAGGATCTGAAGTCGGATACCCTTGGGACACAAGGGCAGATTCAGACAGCGTGTCTGTCCGTGTTCACCTCGGATTCCACATTATGATAAATGCCTCAATTAACATTCCACGTCCATGAGAACGTTGATATATTTCTTCCATCAGGTTTTATACAGTTTTGAAACCTGTTGCTGTTATCTTAGACTGAACACCTGCATCACATGCCAGTTGGTTTTTACAGTCTTCATGTTTCAGCAGACTGCTTTCATGCCTTTCAGGGTTCAAGTTAGGATAGGGATTTGATTAGTAGTCCCAGTCAAATACTTTTGTGAGAAGGTATAAATATTGGAGTGCTCAAAACAACAATTGCAATCCATTAAAATGCATACTTGACGACCCTAATGTCAAACATAGGTCAGAACACTGATAGAGGTTTTGAGGTTTGTTTTCGAAATGCCACAGAGTAATGTGTCTAAAATGTACAGTTTACCTTTTGTTTTCCTGTCTTAAAGAGCTATACAGTACCTTTGACCTTGACAATAACGTTAGTCTTAAAAATGAGAACAAAGCCAACAAGCTTCGGCTATGGTTACCATGCAGTTCAGATTGACCAAGACACAACAACATTACAAACATGTTTCTCCAAATGTGTTGGAATTAGTTGGAATTATTTTGTTTGAATGGAACTGAGATCCAAACATAATTTAAGGAAAGCATTTACAAGCAACACCGAGGCAAACGAATAGTCCACCTAAGTTCTCTGCTCTCCACATTGTACAGGATAGCTATTGTTGACATCTCCCATTGGCTCCAAATCCACCTTCATTCCGAGGCTTTGTCGTGTCCAATATCAAATTGGCTCAATTAGTATACAAATAATTAATAGTCTACATGATTACTAATGTTGTCATGGATTCATTGCATGCATACAGAAACCCTTACTCTGTTAGCTCAGATTACTACTGGCTGACCCCTCATACTAAATTAGTATATTCAGTTATATGACCCGCCCTTGCCTTGCTCTCCTTGGCCACATCAATTATTGAGTCATTCATTATTGGCTCAAACAGATGTCACTCAAGTGAGACGGAGACTGTGACCTTAATGAATAACCTGCTGCACATAAACACACAGAGGACGTGTTGGACCCGACTGAACGGATCTGAGAGGTGCTGTAAATTACAAGGACAGAGAACTAGTAAAAGGGTTCCATGTCAGTGACTGGCCGATATATCAGCCAGTATGATGTTATAAATGCTTATACTGCTCCGTGTCTCCTCTAGGAACCAAATAAGTGTTCCAATAGAACATATTAATACAGCTGAGGCAATATGGGAGGAGTAGCCTACCTATAAAAGGGCACTGGGTTATGCAGTAACTACCCAGCTAGCACATAACGTTCTGAGAACCATATGTTTCTTTGAGCTTGGTGAGAGCGTGGTTGTCTTATGATTATTTTGCATACAACATTCTAGGAAAGGTGCAGGATACCTAGCTAGAGCGAAATATTCTGAGAACCATATGCTTCTTAGGAGGGAATTTCAGTACTTCAGCATAACATTTCAAAATAATGTACTCAAATTGTTCTGAGAACGTTAAGAAACAACGTTCTTCTGTGGGAATTTCAGTACTTCAGCATAAAGTTTTCTGCAGGTTTCCTCGTGGTTCTATTTGAAGTCATGTTCTCAGAACATTAAGAAAACTTTCCATAAAAAACACAAGTAATGTTCAAAGAATGTATTAAGAATATACATTCCGTTCTCTGGGTCAACAAAACTCTCTCTATCCTCTGTCTTGTTAAGTGTGTTCAGTTGTGCCCACTAATTGGCCACACCTGATCTTAATGAGTACGTGTTTCCTTTGAAATGGGGTCTTTTTGAATAGACAAAAATGTAAAACCTTTTATGGGTAAACAGTTTTATTTGAACCATTACATTGACTGAGAACAAATTCTCATGTAGAGCAACAACCTGGGGAATAGTTACAGAGGAGAGGATGAATGAGCCAATTGGAAGCTGGGGATAATTACATGTCTATGATTTTGAATTTAGCCAGGACACTTGGATTAACACCCCTACTCTTATGATAAATGCAATGGGAGCTTTAGTGACCACAACGTCCCATCCGAAAGACATCAACCTATACAAGGCAATCCTCAATCACTGCCCTGGGATATTTGCTTTTTTTCAGACCAGAGGAAAGAGTGCCTCCTACTGGCCCTCCAACACCACTTCCAGCAGCATCTGGTCTCCAATCTAGGGACCGACCATGGTCAACCCTAGTTAGTTTCTGAGGCAAGCCAGCAGTGGGATGCAGGGTGGTATGCTGCCCACTTCTGTTCTCAGAATGTTTAAAAAACGTTTAGTTTTACCGGCCAGAAAACGTATGCCTTAATTCCCAGAACCAATGGGAAACCAAAAATGTACGTTCCCACAACTTCCAAAGAACCAAATGTCCAGAGAACCAAGCTGGGTATGATATAGAAGGCAAGGTTATGCACTTTATAGAGTGCTTAAGAAAATTAAAGTGCGTGTGTGTGTGTGTGTGTGTGTGTGTGTGTGTGTGTGTGTGTGTGTGTGTGTGTGTGTGTTTGTTTGTGTGTGTGTGTGTGTGTTCAGTGTTCTCTATCAATGTCAAGTGCCTATTAAGATTTAGTGGACAGGAAATATTCAAGCTATTATTAAAAGTGGAGATGGAGATAATGTAAACTGTTTACCAATGACACATTTTGCTTAGTCATTTTTTAAAAACAACTTACTATAGATGACATATCTCTGCAGGCAACTGCCTGATTCTGATCGTTGGGTATTTGTGTTAGTTCCAGTGTTGCTGTCAAATTCGCATCACCTGAACGCTGACATAGAAATGTAGCACTAATGTATGCAGGGCCAGGATAGTTACCATGGTAATAGAACTGTCAGGGAGTTGACATCTCAGGGCTATGGTGATGACATCTAGGACAGGTGATGCATGCCGCCAACTAAGGAGATCACGCCAGGTAGCAGCTGTGACTTTCAGGAAGTGTCACCTTGTGTTTCATGTCAACTGCAGTTTTTTAATTTTTTATTTAACTAGGCATGTCAGTTAAGAACAAATTGTTATTTACAATGATGGACTACCCCGGCCAATTGTGCACTGCCCTATGGGACTCCCAATAACAGCCGGTTGTGATACAGCCTGGTATCAAACCAGGGTCTGTAGTGACACCTTTAGCACTGAGATGCAGTGCCTTAGACCGCTGCGCCACTCAGGAGCCCCTAAAGGTAAGAAGGAAGTGAACACATTCTTGCATCCCACTGCTTCCCTAATGATCTATCGAGTGTGTGTCATGTAGTAATGTCTGTACATTGCAGCAGTGTGTTATAGCAACATTTTCACAAATGTTCTGTAAGGTACACTATAATTACAAAAGTATGTGGACATCACTTCAAATTAGTGGATTCGGCTATTTCAGCCACACCTGTTGCTGACAGGTGTTTAATAATCAAGCACACAGCCATGCAATCTGCATAGACAAACATTGTTAGTATAATGGCCTTCCTGAAGTGACTTTCAACATGGCACCGTCATAGGATGCCACCTTTCCAAGTCAATTCGTAACATTTCTGCCCTGCTAGAGGTGCCCCGGTCAATTGTAAGTGCTGTTATTGTGAAGTGGAAACGTCTAGGAGCAACAACGGCTCAACCGTGAAGTGGTTGGCCACACAAGCTCACAGAACGGGACCGCCAAGTGCTGAAGCGTGCAGCGTGTAAAAAACGTCCGTTCTCAGGCGGACCACCGAGTTCCAAACTGCCTCTGGAAGCAACGTCAGCACAAGAACTGCTCGTCGGGAGCTTCCTGAAATGGCTTTCTATGGCCGAGCACGCCCACAAAAACCTAAGATCACCATGCGCAATGCCAAGCGACGGCTGGAGTGGTGTAACGCTCGCCGCCATTGGACTATGTAGCAGTGGAAACGCATTCTCTGGAGTGATGAATCACGCTTCCCAATCTGTCAGTCCGACAGACAAATCTGAGTTTGGCGGATCCTAGGAGAACTCTACCTGCCCCAATGCATAGTGTCAACTGTCAAGTTTGGTGGAGGAGGAATAATGGTCTGGGGTTGTTTTTCATTGTTTGGGCTAGGCCTTAGTTCCAGTGAAGAAAAATCTTAACATTACAGCATACAATGACACTCTAGATGATTCTGTGCTTCCAACTTTGTGGCAACAGTTTGGGGAAGGCCCTTTCATGTTTCAGCATGACATTGCCCCCTGTGCACAAAGCGAGGTCTGAACAGAAATGGTTTGTCGAGATCAGTGTGGAAGAACTTGACTGGCCTGCACAGAGCCCTGACCTCAACCCCATCTAACACCTTTGGGATGAATTGGAACGCCGAATGTTAACCAGGCCTAATTTCCCAACATCAGTGCCAGACACTAATGCTCTTGTGGCTGAATAGAAGCAAGTCCCCACCGCAATGTTCCACAATCTAGTGGAAATGCTTCCCAGAAGAGTGGAAGATAGCCCCTAAGACGGGACCAAATCTATATTAATGCCCATAATTTTGGATTCAGATGTTCAACGAGCAGGTGTCCACATGCTTTTGGTCATGTAGTGTGTTTGAGGTGCCTTTAGTGATGGTATGGATGTGAAATTCTCATTCTAATTGTTTAACGATTATTTCATTAAACTCCAAGTATGAAATTATAGATTTGGTCAACATTTCAAGAGTAGCCTATAAGGTAGGCTGGCTCACACTGACTCTTATTGGTTTATGGTCCCCTTTGAGATAGTGTACTACTGCTGCCATCTGTTGGATAAAAGAGGGGCATACAGGTGCACAAAGCCAGCTCTTTAAGTACTTTAAGTAAATTGACAAGCCTATATTTTTGTTGTTTTGTTGTTGTCCCCTTCCCCTCAACACTATTAATAAAACTACTACTTTACTCTAAATGTCCATAATGACCAAAAGCCTACCAAACAACTTTCTTCATTTTATCCCCCCCCAAAAAAAAAAAACTTATTTGGAAGGCTCTTGCACAAGCTGCAAAATTTTGTCATAGTGCCTTTAGTTGCCAAGGAAACTGTTTCCATGGAAAGGCCAGTAAACAGCTGAACCCAATCTAAAGTACTGCCATTACTTGAGGTGAGCATAAATGGACTCATGGTACACCTCTTCACATTACATTTGGAAATATTCACTAGGCTAGTTTGATAAATAAGTAATTCTTTGTTACTAATATAATGGAACTTGTGAAATGGAAAATGAAAGGGCGACACATTTCAGCCCTGATTTGTTTGTGTTTGTATTCCCATTCTTTGAATAATTCTCACTCCAATATTCCCATAGATGAGCTCCCTGAGGAATCCTTTGACTCCAGTCCTGACACAGGAAAGCCCCTATCCTTCCCAACACCATGCCCTCCACCACAGTGGGAGCAATATACATGGCATCCCATCTTCCAATCTGGAGAAAGGTAAGAGCAGCTTCAGCGTCAGGGTCCAGTGTGTGGACTTTGTCAGCGCATGACAGAATACAGCATCACCAAGCACAAAGGGAGCAACCCGTTCATCCGTGCTGTGGCAGCGTGTGAGGAGGAAAAACTCCACATGGAAAACAACATGGAGGATGTGACCGTTTTCCATGAGGGGTATGGAGGCAAAGAGGGGACCAGCTTTTTCAGGGTCTTTGACGGGTTCCACGGACAAATTTCTGCAGTTACGGCAGCCAGGGAGATGCTTGTTTTAGTCCTGGAGCAACTCTCCAAACAGGACCCCTTGCTCTCCTTGGCGAAGGACCAGGTGAAGCTACTGTCACGCTTTGAGGCCCTGTTCCAGGAATACTACAACAGACCATACGCAGGCCAAGCCCAGAACATTGCACTAGGCCTAGGCACTAAGCAGCTGGAGAATCTGACCAATGTGGAACAGGTGAACCTAGCCTTCACCACAGCCTTCTGGAAGATGGACTGGGTCCTGGGGCTTGGCAAGGACGAGACCTCCAAGATCCGCTGGAGTGGCTGCACAGCGCTACTCTGCCTTATCGACAGTGGGCTGCCCTCCTCAGACGAGAAGGAGCAGGGTACAGGACAGGAGAGTAATATACCAACCCCCTCACAGGAGTTACAGGGTGGAAGAATTCTCATTGCTGACAGTGGTCAGTATTTTACTAGCATACTGATAATACACTGCAAATATGATAAAGAACAGGTCTTATTCATTGAATACTATACATTTCCAATTAACGTCACTTGTTGATTCCGTTTTCACAGGTAAAGTCCATGCGGTGCTGTACAAACAAGGCAGTGGCTTCCGTCTGACCAAAGCACCTCCAACCCAGTAATAAATTAATGAACTTCTTTGAGGAAAAGATCATTATCATTAAAAAGCAAATTACGGACTCCTCTTTAAATCTGCGTATTCCTCCAAAGCTCAGTTGTCCCGAGTCTGCACAACTCTGCCAGGACCTAGGATCAAGGGAGACACTCAAGTGTTTTAGTACTATATCTCTTGACACAATGATGGAAATAATCATGGCCTCTAAACCTTCAAGCTGCATACTGGACCCTATTCCAACTAAACTACTGAAAGAGCTGCTTCCTGTGCTTGGCCCTCCTATGTTGAACATAATAAAAGGTTCTCTATCCACCGGATGTGTACCAAACTCACTAAAAGTGGCAGTAATAAAGCCTCTCTTGAAAAAGACCCAGAAAATATAAAAAACTATCGGCCTATATCGAATCTCCCATTCCTCTCAATTATTTTTGAAAAAGCTTTTGCACAGCAACTCACTGCCTTCCTGAAGACAAACAATGTATACAAAAAGCTTCAGTCTGGTTTTAGACCCCATCATAGCACTGAGACTGCACTTGTGAAGGTGGTAAATTACCTTTTAATGGCATCAGACCAAGGCTCTGCATCTGTCCTCGTGCTCCTAGACCTTAGTGCTGCTTTTGATACCATCGATCACCACATTCTTTTGGAGAGATTGGAAACCCAAATTGGTCTACACGGACAAGTTCTGGCCTGGTTTAGATCTTATCTGTCGGAAAGATATCAGTTTGTCTCTGTGAATGGCTTGTCCTCTGACAAATCAACTGTAAATTTCGGTGTTCCTCAAGGTTCCGTTTTAGGACCACTATTGTTTTCACTATATATTTTACCTCTTGGTGATGTCATCCGGGAAACATAATGTTAACTTTCACTGCTATGTGGGTGACACACAGCTGTAATTTTTTTTGTTGTTGAATTTTACCCCTTTTTCTCCCCAATTTCGTGGTATCCAATTGTTTTAGTAGCTACTATCTTGTCTCATCGCTACAACTCCTGTACGGGCTCGGGAGAGACGAAGGTTGAAAGTCATGCGTCCTCCGATACACAACCCAACCAAGCCGCACTGCTTCTTAACACAGCGCGCATCCAACCCGGAAGCCAGCCGCACCAATGTGTCGGAGGAAACACCGTGCAACCTTGGTTAGCGCGCACCGAGCCCGGCCCGCCACAGGAGTCGCTGGTGCGCGATGAGACAAGGACATCCCTACCGGCCAAGCCCTCCCTAACCCGGACAACGCTAGGCCAATTGTACAGCACTTTGAGATATCAGCTGATGTAAGAAGGGCTTTATAAATAAATTTGATCCCTAAGGAGCGTAAACACATCCTCTGGTCCGGAGGGACAATCAGCATCAACAAACAGCACGGTCTGGTGGAGGGGCTGACCAAGGCCACCCGAGTGCTTAGTCATTATGGCGATCGCAAGCTGAAGTCAGTCATCCCTGTGCCTTACTCTGTGTCGCTGCCCACAGACCCATCCTACCAGCTGCTGGTCCTAGCGTCCAGTGGCCTCTGGGAAGTATTGGATGATCATGCAGTGGCTGAGAGAGCTGTCATTGAGTTGACTCAACAGAAATTAATATTGAAGACCCTGTGCCTCATGCAAACTGTTGAGGATTTGTCCATTTCAGATTCAGTCAAGACCAGGGTCATCTACTTTTGATACTGAAGAACCTTCCAGTGTCAAGGATGAGGACAACCCACCAGAGTTGGACATGCCAGAGACTATGGGAGGTAGCTAGAGATATGCAAATGCAGCGGAAACAGAGACATCAATCCTCAGTCCTGCAGCAGGAGTGAGGTCAATGTGAAGGAAACTATGGCTGACAGTCTGAAGAATCTCACCTTGAACTACGAGTGCCTTGCAGCTGACATTTGTAGAGAGCTAGTGGACACAGTGTTGGTCTCAGGTTCAAAGGAAAACATTTCAGTCATGGTCATACTTATTCAGGGGTTGGATGTGCTCAGAGAATACACTCTCAAAGGAGTTGACAAACCAAACAAATACCACGTAATTATAACTTCAGACCAATTTTTCAAGTTTTGCAGAGAATGAATAGCTCTGGCATTTCTTGTGATATCAAAAACATAAAGGCATACAATATATCTAATTTATTGACTTGTACCCTGACACTCAAACTGATCCTTCACTAGTCATGTTTGACATTGTTAAATCCACCTGGCTTCAGAAAGACTACCAGTCAGTTAGTACCACTTCCGGTTGTTTGAGGCAATAGGTTAACAAGTCCGACACAGTGCATCAGTTTTATAAATTGTAATGGCCAGTCATTATTTAAAATTATAACCAACAATTGTGCAATGCAATAGTCCTCTCAAATATGAACAGACCATTGAGAAAAGTAACAAGACACAGGAGATACAATTGAATTGTTAATAACACTACATATTTAAAAAGAACACCATTGATTAGCATTTAACCAGTTTGTTTGTGACAAGGTAACAAACCCATAGCAGACCTAGACCTACATTGGTGTACTGTAAAATTGTTCGGAATCTCTAGATACTTTCCTGACAAGCTTATGCCCTCCAAGCTGTATTGGTAGAAGACAACATTGCAACACCCTATATAACAGAGTAATATTCCACAGACTGATGATAGGTAATAGTCAAGACTTATGTTGGTGCATGGTTTGAGGCCTACTTTTAAACACCGCTAATTCTGACAAGTTGATAACTGAACAATAACAGTTTGGGGAAACAAAGGACTAGACATTTTACAAAACTTGTCTGAGCATGTCCAACTGTCTCAGTGTTCTTCCTTAAATCAATGTATCAACCAGAGAATATTGTGGTTTGAAGAAGGACTTCCCATGATGCACAAGGCAGTCATCATAGATGTGACAAACTTGCAGAGTCACCAGCCATCCAATCACAAAACCACCCTTTTATCCTATTCAACCGGTTGCAGTGGGCCAGTGGTGTAATGGCGTTGGATGTTCTTGCCAAACTTCTCTGCAGACGGAGATGTCTTCGTCTCGGCAGCAGGTGCAAGGGGGAATGCTTGATTTGATAGTCCTTACCTGACACTGCTTCAATAATGGTATTATACCCAGTACAAACTGTCATAGCCTCCAGGCATTTCACAATGGGGGAATTTGATTTGTTCTGGTTGGAAGGACACTCAACTCACTTTTACCCCCAGTCCAATAACCCTATGACCTAGGTTACACATTCTCTTCAGGGAATCAGTCACACACACACTGCTTACTCTCTCTCGTAGGGGCTAGTCTTCCAACTGAAGTAAAAAAATAAAATAAAAAAATGTTTTAGGCCTTGTAGTGATACATGCATATATTATACACTTTAAAATGAAAAGTAAAACCAAACAAAGTATTAGAAATGCAGCTATACAGTCTTCAGCTATTCCCAGGAGAAAGGACGAGAGGTGGAAGGTCTGATGTCAGGAAGGGGAACACCATGTCCAGATGTGATTCAGAGTTAGGAAGAGTGGGCCAGGTTTAGGTACTGCAGCAGGAACGGCTGGCTGGCTGAGCTGTCTCCGTAAGATCCACTCCCCGGTTCCGTCCACTGTTCGCTCCGGCAGCTTGAGGCTCGTTCTTGGGTAATTTCTTTGCTGTGAAGCAATAGGGAAAAAATTTATGACATCCGTATCTATTATCAGATTGATAGAATCTTTAACATTTTCAAACTAAGTGTAATGAACATGGAACATAAAACACTTACCAATAGCCATGAACATCTCATTAACGTTCATAGAGGTCTTTGCTGATGTTTCCATGAACAGTAAACTGTTATCCTCTGCGTATGACTGGGCATCCTGGAAGAAAAACACCAAAATCAGTCAATATGCAACAAATGTTGTGCTTAACTGCCTTATAGGTCAAATTGTATGATGACTCCAATGAGAATAAAACTAGCACAGTGTAATGTTCAATAGCAAATTCACTGGCACAAACCTGAAAATCCAATGCTCGTTTGTTTGCAAGGTCAGCTTTGTTCCCAGCCAACGCTATTACAATATTTGGACTGGCTTGTCTCTGAAGCTCCTTAACCCAGTTCTTTGCTCGTGCAAAGGACTCCTGGCAAACATCAGAGGACGAGAGATTAAGTCAGAAAATAACAAGGTCCTTGCGGAAGAATGACAACACAACCACTCCCTTCATTCCCTGGTTATGCGATTGACTTTGCAGGATATCCAAGACATGGTCTCGTTAAAGGAGAACTTCTATAAAATATGACAATTAGATATAATGTTCCCCAGCTTACATGTATGGGGAGTTCGTCAACGAGATGTATCATATTGCTGAGTTGAAGTCATGCTCTGCTCCAAACATTGGCTTAAGATTTGTGTACAAAACTTTTGAGTTCGAAAACCAAGCTCTTTTGACATCTTATTTCCATGAAATACAATGTTCTAACAACTTCCCAGCAAACGTCTCAGCAAATAGAGCAAAATCAGACATGGGGATCAAAATATAATTTCTCATTGGAGTTGCTCTTTTATTTTTTTAACCAGGTTTGTTAATCTCTTTTACAAGAGACCTGGCCAAAATAGCGGCACAGGGTATCAGAAACATTTACAACATAACATATACATTTACACATTGAACAGAAAGATGGTTTGGGAAAGTGTGGTGCAACTAGGGGTCAAAACATTGACAGCCCCCCAATTAAGTTGTAAAACAAAAGTACCCTAGATGTGACAGGTTTGTTAGGACCAAATTAAATTAATATGGATATTTTAGACTTGTCAAATCTAAGAACTACAGAAAAGTGCTTGAAAACATGTCAGCAAAACGAGGCTAGCCTTTTTCTCAATCTTTTCTTCAGATTCTCAACTAGGCCTATTATATAGGGCATAATCTTCAAACTCCTGCTAAATTTTCACAAAATGTCTTCAGCTGTACCTAATGCTATACAGTTTATTCGGACCTTGACTGTTTCCACATATTGTTACGTTACAGCCTTATACTAATATGGATTCAATTGTTTGTTCCCCCTCATAAAATCTACACACAATACCCCATAATGACAAAGCAAAAACAGGCATAGAAATTTTTGCAAATGTATTATTAAACAAAAAATCACATTTACATAAGTATTCAGATCCTTTACTCTGTACTTTGTTGAAGCACCATTGGCAAAGATTACAGCCTCAAGTGTTCTTGGGTATGACGCTACAAGCTTGGCACACTTGACTTGAACCCTGTCAAGTTTGATGGGGAGCTATTTTCAGGTCTCTCCAGAGAAGTTCAATCGAGTTCAAGTCCGGGCTCTGAATGGGCCACTCAAGGACATCCAGAGACTTGTCCCAAAGCCACTCCTGTGTTGTCTTGGATGTGTGCTTAGGATCATTGTCCTGTTGGAAGGTGAACCTTCACCCCAGTCTGAGTTCCTGAGCCCCCTGGAGCAGGTTTTCATCAATGATCTCACTGTACTTTTCTCTGTTCATATTTCCATCGATCCTGACTAGTCTCCCATCCCCACAGCATGATGCTGCCACAACCATAGGGATAGTGCCAGGTTTCCTCAAGATGTGACACTTGGCCTTCAGGCCAAAGAGTTTAATCTTGTTTTCATCAGACCAGAGAATCTTGTTTGTCATGGTCGGATATTCCTTTAGCGAGCTGTCATGTGCCGTTTACTGAAGAGGGGCTTCCATCTGGCCACTCCACCATCAAGGCCTAATTGGTGGTGTGCTGCAGAGATAGTAGTCCTTCTGGGAGGTTCTCCCATCTCCACAAAGGAACTCAGGCTCTGACAGAGTGACAATCAGGTTCTTGGTCACCTCCCTGGCCTAGGCCCTTCTGCCCCGATTCCTCAGTTTGGACGGGCGGCCAGCTCTAGGAAGAGTCTTGGTGGTTCCAAACTTCTTCCATTTAAAAATGATGAGGCCACTGATGAGGCCACCTTCAATGCTACAGAAGTGTTTTGGTACCTTTCGACCAAAACTGTGCCTCGACACAATCCTGTCTCGGATATCTATGGACAATTCATTCGACCTCATGGCTTGGTTTTTTCTCTGACATGCACTGTCAACTGTGGGACCTTTTACAGACAGGTGTGCGCCTTTCCGAATCATGTTCAATCAATTTAATTTACCACAGGTGGACTCCAATCAAGTTGTAGAAACATCTCAACGATGATCAATGGAAACAGGATGCATTGGAGCTCAATTTCGAGTCATTGCAAAGGGTCTGAATACTTGCAGTTGAAGTCGGAAGTTTACATAATTAGGTTGAAGTCATTAAAACTTGTTTTTCAACCACTCCACAAATTTCTTGTTAACAAACTATAGTTTTGGCAAGTCGGTTAAAACATCTACTTTGTGCATGACAAGTAATTTTTCCAACAATTGTTTACAGAGATTATTTCACTAATAATTCACTGTATCCCAAATCCAGTGGGTCAGAAGTTTACATACACTAAGTTGACTGCCTTTAAATAGCTTGGAAAATTCCAGAAAATGTGCTTGAAAACATGTCAGCAAAACGAGGCTAGCCTTTTTCTCAATCTTTTCTTCAGATGCTCAACTAGGCCTATTATATAGGGCATAATCTTCGACATAACCTGAAAGGACGCTCAGCAAGGAAGAAGCCACTGCTCCAAAACAGCCATAAAAAAGCAAGACTAAGGTTTGCAACTGCACATGGGGACAAAGATTGTACTTTTGGGATAGATTTCCTCTCCTCTGATGAAACAAAAATAGAACTGTTTGGCCATAATGACCATCATTATGTTTGGAGGAAAAAGGGGGAGGCTTGCAAGTCGAACAACACCATCCCAACCGTGAAGCACGGGGGTGGCAGCATCATGTTGTGGGGGTGCTTTGCTGCAGGAGGGACTGGTGCAATTCACAAAATAGATGGCATCATGAGGGAGGAAAAATATGGGGATATATTGAAACAACATCTCAAGACATCAGTCAGGAAGTTAAAGCTTGGTCGCAAATGGGTCTTCCAAATGGACAATGACCCCAAGCATACTTCCAAAGTTGTGGCAAAATGGCCTAAGGACAACAAAGTCAAGGTATTGGAGTGGCCATCACAAAGCCCTGACCTCAATCCGATAGAAAATGTGTGGGCAGAACTGAAAAAGCGTGTGTGAGCTAGGAGTCCTACAAACCAGACTCAGTTACACCATCTATGTCAGGAGGAATGAGCCAAAATTCACCCAAACTATTGTGAGAACCTTATGGAAGGCTACCCGAAACATTTGACCCAAGTTAAACAATTTAAAGGCAATGCTACCAAATACTACTTGAGTGTATGTAAACTTCTGACCCACTGGGAATGTGATGAAAGAAATAAAAGTTGTAATAAATCTCTACTATTATTCTAACATTTCACATTCTTAAAATAAAGTGGTGATCCTAACTGACGTAAGACAGGGAATTGTTACTAGGATTAAATGTCAGGAATTGTGAAAAACTGAGTTTAAATGTAGTTGGCTAAGGTGTATGTAAACCCCCGACTTCAAATGTATGTAAATATGGTATTTCTGTTTTTAATCACTTTGTCATTATGGTATCTGTTTTTTAATTTTTAATACATGTTAATCTCTAAAACCCTGTTTTCACTTTGTCATTATGGGACATTGTGTGTAGATTGAGGGAAAGGGTCTGAATACTTTCCAAATGCACTGTACCTAATTTATAAGTCTCTTATAATGTGTGACAGAGTGCATAAACCCGGCTGCTGACTCACTTTGTTAGTTATGTCGTAGACCACGATGGCAGCCTGGGCACCTCTGTAGTACATGGGTGCTAGGCTGTGGTAGCGCTCCTGACCAGCTGTGTCCCAGATCTCAAACTTGACTGTTGTGTCATCCAAACATACTGTCTGAGTCAGGAAGGCAGCTGAGAGGGGAATAACAGTCAGTGCAGCATTTAGAATTTTGTTTGCAGTAGGCTATAAGAAAAACAGCTGGCTGTCCAGTTTCCAACAATGGACTAATATATATCATGGGAGATTGCATAACCTACAGAATGTTGTGAGAATCACCACAGGACAAAAATACAGTGGTGTTGGGTTATGTCCATTCCACTAACACATGAATAGAAGATGTCAGATCAGCCTACCTCCAATTGTGCTCTCTTGGAATTCATGAAACTGGCCCTTGACAAAACGAAGTACCAGACTGGACTTTCCCACAGCGGACTCCCCTAAGAGTACTAATTTGAACTGGGAGATCTTGTTGCCTGTGTTCGACCCATTGGGTCGTGTTGCACCACCCCTACTTGCCATGTCCTTACACCCCAGTCTCTTGCTCTGGATGCAGAAGTACTGCTTGAATGGTCACTCCTAGAACTGCCAAAATGAGATGTCACATTACTTAAATTGTCAACAGATCAACAGTGAATAAAGTAGTGTGGGGAAAACAAATACAAAATAATACATAATTATCAACTTTGACGTTTAATTGGATATAAATTATTCAATTAGCTTTGTCTCTGATCATCATTGTATCACAGGATGTAGCTACTTAAAACTAGACAATCTTTGGAAATGTGACGACGACTTTCACTTGGCTATTAGCTAGTAACGTTAGACTTGTTTACAAAGACTATATTACAATTATTTCTTAACTGACCCAACAAGTAAACATAACAAGCCCATGTCTAGCCAAAAATAATTGCAGTGAAGACATGTGGTTCGAACTCGTGTTACGTCAGTCTTGCCCACTAATAACCAGTGTTGACTAGCTAGCTAGTCAGTTAGGATGGCGGCTCAAACTTGCTATCAACAACCACAGTGTCCGTCGAAAAATAATGATTAGCTTTCTCAGTCCCACCCATTGGTCCAATCTTGTTTTAGACAAATTGGTTAGCTAGCTAGCTAGTTCACGCTAGATAGCCAGCCAATTACAGCTAGATAACTAGCTTTATTTAGATTAGGTGGCATGACGTATACTGTTAGCTGCTAGCTAGTTTACTATAGCTAGCCAACTACACACAGTATATTGAATCATTTAGCTAGTTCGCAAAGCTAGCTCGTACACGAAAGCTATCGGTCTTACTGTTCGTAAACTACATAAGTTTGAACCACACCTCACCCTGCTTCACACACGCAAATACGTAGTAACTAGGAAGCTAGCCACACATATACATACACATTGCAATGACCAATTCACAACGGTATATTATGAACGGGTCACTCTGTTGGTTTATTATTTGATGTGGCTAGCTAACAAAACATAGCTTTCGGCCTATAGCAAGCTAGTTCTGCTGGTAAATCAGCTAGCGAGAATGATATCTACTTACCCTATCCGAGTTAACTAACTAGCTAGGTAGCTGAATGGATTTCCCAAAAATAATATTTTCGGGCACTCAAATATATTCACAGAGCGAGAAATTTCATAAAACTTGTCCCTTTCCCACTTCTTCCAACTTCCCGTTTGTTTTGCATGGCACAGTGTATGATGATAGATCGAATGGCTACGTAGCACTGAGAATAAACCAATCACACACTCGTGTTCCAATTTGTGAACGTGTTAAAGGGGCAATCTGCACTTGAAACAACAACGCGTTCAAATTACCCCGCCACTGTTTCGGTAAAATCTGAGGGATGGGACTGGAGAAATGTAACAGCTCTCAAATTAATAGACAGATCTATGGATACAAGGACTGGCAATCCATGGTATCAACATTATAGTTTGAACTATGTTTTGAGGTTATACAGCGTTTGTTTACATGTACTTTGTTGGAGTAAAACAAACGTATATTTAGGGTTCTGATGGGGTCCGACAGTTGAACTAAGTTCAATAGGCATTTATAAGTTATATTTTTTAAGAAATAATTGGTACATATAATTAATTTACAAGTCCAAAAATCAATGTAGCAACTGCAGATTGGCTCTTTAATGAAAGGATCAGGGAAACTAATCGTTTTATAAGGCAAAGAGGAAATGTTACACAAGTGTGCTAACTAATTCACAAAAAAACCTTTGTAACAAATGACGTATGCAACTTTATGTCATAACATGCCATACTGCCAAAGTGTAGGCTAAAGGCAAACATGGGCATGCATTTGCAATGTTCATAATCATACAGGTTCTTAATTGGGGTTGGTTGGGATTTAACCATTGTTTCTTTAACATTTCTTAGTTTGGGTCTGAAAAAAATTGTTTCCATTTATCAGTTTCAAAGACAAGTCATTACATTATATATATATATATATTTACAAAAACTTTAATTATTCAATACATTCTAAATCACCATAACATAAATCAGCATAGATGCGGTAAACGGAACGCAGAGTTTCCATTGCCCAGATTGGCGCACATCCAACAAATCCGTCATGATGTATGCATTGTAGAAGGCCCACAATGTGGTTACTTGAGACCGATTAGGATATATTTAGCTGTTTTTGCTTTAGAAGTTGTCCCTTTTCAGGTTTAGAATAAGTGTCTGCTAAATGCTAACTCCCTTTCAGATAAACTGGTTAGCATAGCTAGCATGCAGAAATCAGTAGTGGTAGTCTGTCGTTGATTGGTGACAATGACATGAACATGTGCTGGGGTTGACATCTATACAAGCATTATACTCCAATTTTTACCTCAACATAGTGTGAAATATACAAACAATAGCCTAAATGTAGGCACATTTTGCTGGGAGGCAATGAGAAGATTGGGATATTTCCCTCACGGATCTTTTTTACACGCGTTTCCATGTGAATTCCATTGTTTTGATCGAGTTTGATTGACCTCTTTACGCTGGAGTCATATTTTCACCGCATAGTAAAAAATACATTTAAAAAATGTTTTTTTTAAACAATAAAAAAATAAAAAAAAATAAAAAATAATTGCCATAGTAATTATAACAAGGTAGAATTTTGGTGTCTTTATTCTAGAACACTTGCACAGTAAGCCTATAATTATAGCGCCAATCAGATCAAGCCTCGGTTTCCTAGTGGCGGTTGCCATGTGACTCGAGATAAACATTCTATCAGAATGTCCTGGAATTTGATACAAAGTAGCCATCTTAAGCTTCTCTCTTCAGAATGAAACATTGTAACTAGCAACTAGACATGTAAACCCGTGTTGAGTAGGCTACATATTTTTTATAGCAACTTGTTGATACGCTAACTTTATGAATATGATAGAAAGGAATGCAACCAACACCTGGAAATACACCGAAAGTTTACCGAATATTCGAAGGGTAACAAGCAAATAGCCTTGGTAGCCTAGTTATTTCTTTGTGTTTGACTGATTCATCTGGTAACTATTTTATCTCGCAAGATGTGCGTATATGATGTGGTCTACTGTAAATGCATGTTACCATACTGTATGTCTATGATATCCCCATGTCACCTAGGCTGGGAAACTTATTCCTGTAGGTGACAGAGCTAAGACTTGCTTACAAGAAATATCACCCAAGGTAAGTTGAGATCGTGCTGCCAAATAATAAACATAAATATGATATAGCTAGATCAACACACTAACTGAATTAACATCACTACCAAACTGTCCTGAATGGCAATATACAATAGGATCTGACGTGCCTGGGATATACAGTGCAGTCCTTTGTCATTCTCCTTTTTGCCTCAGCAGCATGTTTAGGGTGGGTGGGGGGGGGGGGGGGGGGGGAGATTGTGCACAAGTGCATGTGTCTGTTTGTGTGGGTGTATATTCACTGCCTCACACCTTCCTTTTTAAAGCCCCAAACTCCACCAGTAGTGAGGAAGTTTCTCAACACAACACGCCCAGGTGCAGGGGCTATCCGAGTGTTCCATGGGAAAGCCAACGACCCTGATATTGCCAGTACTCTAGTTCATGGAGTGAGCAGCCAAGCTTCTATTTCTGTGAGTAGAGGCCTAAATAAACAGACATGTATAGTGAGTTTTAAGCTAACTAGCCTCAGGTTTTCATGTTACAGATGTAGGATCTTGTAGTGATCTTTGATCACTATTTTGTTGCTGAGAATTTTTACTGCATGACAGGAAATGCAAACTTGTAGTGTTGTCATGGTTTAAAAATGCTTCTAAAGTTTCTAATTTCCAGACTTGATTTGCCCTAACAAAAAATGTATCAAACGCTACAGAAAATGTCCATTAATTATAATCCACATAATAATTCAAATTTCCTGTTGTTGCAGGATTGTTTTCCTGCTGTAGCAAACTGGCTAAAATGAAGATCCTACATCTGTAGATGCATTTAACATGGTAGAGATCATCCACACATTCATTCATGGAATTGGTATGGTTGCATTTGTTCCTGTATTTCCTACAGGGTGGATTAGTGATCAACCCACCACCTAAGACCATCTATCAACAGAGGTTACATCAGCTCAGTGAAGCTGGGTATTCCACCAATCAAAAAGCCCCCCTGGGCAGGTCACATGATCAAAGCCCTGGGCTTCCAAATTGTCTCGACATTGGCAATGCCACATTTGGTGTGAAATCCCCCAAAAGTGAGTCAGACAATAAAGAAAGACCCTAGAAGCTACAATGTGTCACGATGAACATTCATATTATGACTGAAAGACATATCCACAAGCCTTCATGTACAAGTGTGTTCCTTCTGATCCAGGTGCAGCTGCAGGTGTGATTATCAACCCACCTAAAAGTGCGGAGCAGGTGGCGACAGAGGCTCAGGAGGGACACCAGTCTTATATCCGCTCCCACAATGCCTACTTTGTCAGTGAGTATTGTGGACATTTGTCTCTCTTTGGTTCTGACAATGTTCAAATGGGGACTTCATTTTGGCTTGAAAGTCATTTATATGCTATTCAACATGTTGTTTAACACATTGATTTAACAACCATAATTTTCAGACACATTTCTGAAGAAACACCATAGCCAGTGGTTAAACACACAAGTCGATATTTCTCTGTTTGATTTTAGCCTGGGTAAATCCATCATAACTGTGTTGTGTCCCAGGTGAACAAGTTGATAGGAAATACAAGTGGAGCCATTATGGAAAGGATGGCAGGTTCGGAGTGCCTACTCCCCACCACAACGATGGACGCAGTGTCTCCAAATCTCTCCACTGGTTGTGTGATACTCAGAAGTAAGAAATTATCCTAGCTTATGTTTATTCAATACACTTGACTTCTTATTGCTCATCACCATTCAGTGTCACACAATGCATTGCCAATAGTCATGACATCAAATGTTGATTTGTGTACTGCTATTTTGCCAATAGGCATAACAGTGCAAAGTTTGTTTCTCGGAGATGTGATGACTTCAGGGAAAGGACACAGCCACAGATTGGCAAAGTGCATGACCCGTAAGTCTATCACATTAACTCTTTAATGCAGATCTATTTAAATGCCTGTTCAGTGTACATTCCAGACCTGTGTATTGCACAACTCATGCCAAGCTACTACAGCAGCTTTAATTCCTCTGTTCCCGGCCTTTTACAGCATAGCAGACACATTGAAAGTGCCAGCAGGTCACACATTTGGAATCTTGATGCGGCCAGATGACTTTGGTGAGTCAAATTTGAATTAATAAATGGACACATATTCATAAAAGGACACATATTGAGTTTTCTATTACAATGCCAGTATGAAATTGGTAAAAATGGGTCAAGCTATAATGTAGTCTAGAGGGGTGACCAAAATGTAAGCCTTTTGTTATTGTTTGAAGATTAAGAATTTGGTTAAACTTTCTCCACAGGTGCAGGTGACCTTCTCCACTCAACCCCTCCAGCAGAGTACCAGAAAGGCACAGACAGACGGCGCACCCTGGTCAGTGCTGTACGCCAGCACCTCAAGAAGGTCAACTTCCACCACTTTAACTCCCTGCTGCAGGCCTTCAGGCACTACGACAAGGTAACATACAGTGCATTCGGAAGGTACCCCTTGACTTTTTCCAAATTTTGTTACGTTACAGCCTTATTCTAAAATGGATTAAATAAATCCTCATCAATCTACACACAATACCCCATAATGACAAAGCAAAAACATGTTTTTAGAAGTCTTTGCAAATTTATTACAAATAAAAAACAAATACCTTATTTACATAAGTATCCAGACCCTTTGCTATGAGACTTGAAATTGAGCTCAGGTGCATGCTGTTTCCATTGATCATCCTTGAGATGTGTCTACAACTTGATTGGAGTTCACCTATGGTACATTTAATTAATTGGACATGATTTGTAAAGGCACACACCTGCCTATATAAGGTCCCACAGATGACAGTGCATGTCAGAGCAAAAACCAAGCCATGAGGTCGAAGGAATTTTCTGTAGAGATCCAAGACAGGATTGTGTCAAGGCACAGATCTGGGGAAGGGTACCAAAAAATGTCTGCAGCATTGGAGATCCCATGGACACAGTGGCCTCCATCATTCTTAAATGGAAGAAGTTTGGAACCGCCAAGACTCTTCCTAGAGTTGGCCGCCTGGCCAAACTGAGGAATTGGGGGAGAAGGGTCTAAGCCAGGGAGGTGACCAAGAACCTGATTGTCACTCTGACAGAGTTTCAGAGTTCTTCTGTGGAGATGGGAGAACCTCCCAGAAGGACAACAATCTCTGCAGCATTTCACTAATCAGGCCTTTATAGTAGTAACCAGGCGGAAGCCATTCTTCAGTAAAAGGCACATGACAGCCCGTGTGGAGTTTGCCAAAATGCACCTAAAGGACTCTCAGACCATGAAAAACAAGATTCTTTGGTCTGATGAAACCAAGATTGAACTATTTGACCTGAATGCTAAGCGTCACGTCTGGAGAACACCTGGCATCATCCCTAGGGTGGTGGTGGCAGCATCATGCTGTGGGGATGTTTTTCAGCGGCAGGGACTGGGGGACTATTCAGGATAGAGAGAAAGATGAATGGAGAAAAGTACAGAGCGATCCTTGATGAAAACCTGCTCCAGAGTGCTGAGGACCTCAGACTTGGGCGACGGTTCACCTTCCAACAGGACAATAACCCTAAGCACACAGCCAAGACAACACAGAAGTGGCTTTGAGATAAGTCTCTGAATGTCCTTGAGTGGCTCAGCCAGAGCCCGGACTTGAACCCGATCTAACATCTCTGGAAAGACCTGAAAATAGCTGTGTTGAGACGCTCCACACCCAACCTGACAGAGCTTGAGAGGATCTGCAGAGAAGAATGGCAGAAACTCCCCAAATACAGGTGTGCCAAGCTTGTAGCATCATACCCAAGAAGACTCGAGGCTGTTATCCCTGTCAAAGGTGCTTCAACAAAGGACTGAGTAAAGGGTCTGAATACTTATGTAAATGTAGATTTAAAAAAAAACATGTAATACATTTGCAAAAATGTCTAAAAACCTGTTTTTGCTTTGTCATTATGGGGTATTGTGTGTAGATTGATGAGGGGGAATAAATAATTTAATACATTTTAGAATAAGGCTGTATCGTAACAATGTGGGAAAAGCAAAGGTGTCTGAATGCACTGTATATACTGTATTAACTTGATAATATCACAGAATTTCTAAACCCAAGGCACAACATCGCAATACTTCTGGGAAAGCTTTGCGAAGCAGACTCGACCGACCAGACATGGGTTTGGGGTCTGCAAGTCAATGGGAGAAGTGAAAAATGATTCCTTAGTTGTTGATTTTCCTGGAATCTAAAGGAACAACCTAGATTCAAGCCAATGTCGAAAGTAGCTGACCATGTTAGTACTCCAACTTTGAAAGTGGCTGACTCATTTTCATAAAAAACGACTTAATATCGAAGGAGCGCCTCTGATTTGATTGCCTGCACATGCGCAGTTTGGCGTGAGACTACCATTAGGCCTGATGAGATGTTTCTGCGCATGAGCTTAGCTAACCAACATCGCCATGACATCGCCTACAAGCATGATCTGGGATTTCTATTGGAGAATCAGTTTCTAGATATCTTCATACTATACTGTCTTTGATAATATTATGTTGGTTTGAGATAGACACAACCTCTGTTCAGTCTCTGTGTGTGTGCTACGTGCGTGCGTTTGTGTTTGTGTGTGTGCGACTCCACAGAAGGGTCAGGGTGTGATCGACAAGGAGGACCTGCAGGACGTGTGTCATCAGTTTAACCTGGACCTGAGTGGGCCGATGCTGGATGACTTGATGGAGTACTGTGACGTGGACAAAGACGGACTCATCAACTTTCTGGAGTTTGCCAACTTCCTCAACTGGAAGGACAAAATGCCCATCAGTAAAGTGGAGCAGCGCATTCTGACCAGTGGTTAGTTACAGTGTCTAAGCATAGAAATATAATTACTAGAAGGCTCATTCCCATTCAAGTCAATGTTCTGTGATTGATGGACTGGCAGTAATTCTATTCCCTTTTGATTGACAACTCTACCTCAGAGTGTAAGACCAGCACAGCCCCAGATAACATGCAGAGAGAGACTCTCACTGTGAGACCTGCAGCCTCAGAGGCTTTGGCCAGACCAGAGGACCTGGAGCCTGCAGAGGTGGGCAGCATGCTGAAGACCCCCAAGACCCTCAACAGACCCAGGACCATCCAGGACCGCTTCATCACCTCCTCCTCTCTCATCCGGGCTGTCGTGGGTGGTCTCCCTACAACCGGTCAGTTGTGGTTGTGTTGTCTTGTAACACTTCACTGTCCAGGTTTACCTCAAATTACAGTAAATAGATATTTAGGTGAAAGATGCATGAAGAATTTGATATACACTACCGTTCAAAAGTTTGGTGTCACTAAGATATTTCCTGGTTTTGAAAGAAAAGCACATTTTTTTTGTCCATTTGAAAATAACATCAGATTGATCAGAAATACAGTGTAGCCATTGTTAATGTTGTAAATGACTTGTGTAGCTGGAAACAGCAGATTTTTTTTATGGAATATCTACATAGGCATACAGAGGCCCATTATCAGCAACCATCACTCCTGAATTCCAATGGCACGTTGTGTTAGCTAATCCAAGTTGATCATTTTAAAAGGCTAATTGATCATTAGAAAACCCTTTTGCAATTGTTAGCACAGATGAAAGCTGTTTTGCTGATTTCAAAGAAGCAATAAAACTGGCCTTCTTTAGACTAGTTGAGTATCTGGAGCATCAGCATTGGTGGGTTCAACTACAGGCTCAAAATGGTCAGAAACAAAGACTTCTCTTCTGAAACTCATTAGTCTATTCTTGTTCTGAGAAATGAACTCTGCCTTCTTGGCAGAGTTCCTGTGTCCAGTGTTTGTGTTCTTTTGCGCCCATCTTAATCTTTTCTTTTTATTGGTCAGTCTGAGATATGGCTTTTTCTTTGCAACTCTGCCTAGAAGGCCAGCATCACGGAGTCGCCTCTTCACTGTTGACGTTGAGACTGGTGTTTTGAGGGTTGGTTGCTGATAATTGTGTGCACCTATGTAGATATTCCATAAAAATCAGCCGTTTCCAACTACAATAGTAATTTACAACATTAACAATGTCTACACTGTATTTCTGATCAATTTGATGTTATTTTAATGGACCAAAAAATCTGCTTTTCTTTCAAAAACAAGGACATTTCTAAGCGACTCCAAACGTTTGAATGGTAGTGTAATTCCCATACTTCTCAAAAAAAAATTAGGCGACGGACATTTCTCCGAGATTCAGCACACGATTTCTGACATTTGTATCTTTGCATTACAATGGACTGGTAGTCCTTTCCCCCCTGCTTCTCTACATTGTGTGAATCATATTCTCACTGTATAATTCTGACATCTTTCCACATAGACTATCGTATGTACGGGACTCCCACAGTGCGCACCGACCTGGCGGCCCCGCGGATCAAGCGCGTCAGCGACAGCACTAACTACGGTGACCAGACCACGGCCTTTGACCTCCTGTATCCTACGCTGCACTCCCTAAGGGGAGTCCACAAGGAGCACTTCTTCTGCCCCCGCACCAAAGAGGAGGTACAGAATACCAATGAACCCACTGAAGAATCAAGGGAGAGAAAGAAAGATATGGTCTAGTAGATATTATAGAATAGCACTGGGACACACAGTACCATGTGGAGGTTTTGTGGGATTTTGTTACAGCATTCAAAATGTAGGAAAAAAACATTGTTTAAAAAAATTATAATTGGTATGAACAATTCTGCCATTGGAGAAGTGATTGACACAAAATGTTATTGAAATAGGAGGGAGCATAAGCAAATCATTTGTGAAAGACATCTTCTGATTCTTATTTCCGCCTCAATTTCCTTTTCAGATTGCTGACATATTCCGAAATGTGGGCGTGAGTATTTCCGCGGAGACATTTGAGGAGGTGTGGAAACTGGCATCCATGAGACACCCCACTGGGGACGTGTGTGTGGAGATTTTCCGGGACGTTCTAAAGGAAATTCAAGCTAATTAAATCTGAATAGTATCTTTTACCACCTCAGTATCTATTCCGTGAAAGAATGTACTTCAAGTATTACATATACTACATAAGTGTTATACTTCTTTTTTTCCTGTGAGACTAACTATTAATTGTCATATTAACTGTCATTAAAATTATTTTTGATTGTGGACTATAATGTATTTTCTTATGTTGAGAGCAATAAGCTGTTGCTAGAATAAGTAAAACATTTTTTCTGCTTCTAACTACTGCTAACTGAATGCTTACCCTTCCTGCAAGTGATAATACACAGTATCTACTCCTGAAACCTAAGTAAATATTGAGAATTATGAGTACCATCATGCCATCGGAGTCTTATCATTTGAAGTCCTATTTATTCTGTCGCACTCTTTGATTAGATTTACACACACACATTTACTATTTTATTAGTCAGTGTTATAATGTCAATCTGTCAATCCTAATTACATATGTGGCCACAGCCTTAGACACACAAACACACAGGTGTGCGTACATACACGCAGGCGTGCGAAAACACCCACCTACTGTACTGTTGAAGTAATTGTTTGGAGAACAATATCAACTTGAATAACCAGATGAATAAAAGGTACAGTGTGCATTCACTAATCCATGTCAAATCCCAACAACACAGAAATATGTGTTAATAAACACAACAAATTAGCTTTTGTCTGTGTTTTATCACTTGAATTATTCTACTACTGTAAATTACCATTTAACAATCTGACACCCTGGCGTGGTGAATTGGCTAATATGCTATAAACATATTCACTAGCATTTTAACATAAGTAAAGCGATCCACACTCATAATCACATTAGGAATAACCAGGAAGCGTCTCTAACCAGAACCCCCTACGCACCTGCCCATATTACCACGCCTGGAAATTATGATAATCCACACCCATATTTCATTATGCGTGAATGAATGCTTACTAATGAAGGAATTGTCTCTCTATTTGATGCATCATTAATAGTGTGATTTAAGAGTTGACAGAATTGGATGACACAACGTTCAATAGCCTGTCAGTGTTATTTTTTTAGATTGTATTTTATTTAACATTTATTTAACTAGGCAAGTCAGTTCAGGACAAATTCTTATTTACAATGAGGGCCTAATAGAGGATGTCTGATTTTGGCACTGGTATAATACATTACAGTACACCGACATCTGTGATTCCTTTGAGATAATCATAATGTAAGATATTTGGGTCCCACAAAGTACAACTTAAAAAGGCTTTAAATAGCATACATAAAGGCTTCCTAGCACTACATAAAGGCTTCACAAATCAGCTAAGCATCTGTCATACTCTATAACTGATGCATAAAAGGTGACATAACCATTACCACTGTAGGGTGAATTGCCAAATGTGACATAACACACTTTGTATGACATGTGCTCATAGATTATTTGTGAAGAATTTATGCTATATAAAGCCTTTACAAGTTGTACTTCCTTTAAAGTGGAACCGGTATGTGTATACTATCCTATCCTTGTTTTTTCCCAAACTAAACCGAGGTCACTCGTATTAAATGTGTATCATATAAACACCTATACGAGGATAAAGGGACCTGCCAGTCATTATCCAACAGCTTTCAATAAACACTCATTCATATTGTGATTTGTGTAACACTATCGCCCCCTTCTGCTGAGGATTGTTGTGTTTATTAATTGTGTCTTACCTTTATAGATGCAATGAGGTATCAATTTTACTTCTGAATAATCAGACAACTAAGTTGTTTCTGGACAATACAGAACAACAGTTTAAACCTGTGATACTGTTTCAAAGAGACAAAAGCTCATACAGTATCACCATGAAGCAGTTTATTTTGTTCTGGGACAAACTGTAACAGCAGGGATATTGTAGGCACTAATTGTTCATGCTGAGGAGATTCAGATAAAGTCTATTGTTCCCAACAAACCTCAGATCGGAGAACTTAGGGAGAAATAATACATCTGTATTTCAGTGTGTAGGGCTCTGGTTCCATCCAGTCCACCCTACAAGCAGCTAGGACTCAAGGTGACTCTTCTGTTGACTTGTAATGGTTCAGTTGAGTTTGGGTGCGCTTGGCTGAGTACAATGGTCCTGCTGATTGAAGTCCTGTTGGTTAATAATGTTTTGTTGTGTTGAATGTTGTCGGAACTGAATTAGGTCAACGGTGCTGTGTATGCTTGGTCTGATGCTGTATCCAGGTGACAGAGGTGTTCATGGGTCTTGTCCAATCACCCAATCTGTTTCCAGTGCCAGTGCCAGATGTTAGTGACTGTCCAATCAGGTTCAGCTCCCCTGGTCAGCTCCCGGTGAAATCTGAGAGGAGAGAGGGAGGGAGGGAGGGAGGGAGGGAGGGAGGGAGGGAGGGAGGGAGGGAGGGAGGGAGGGAGGGAGGGAGGGAGAAAGGGGGGAGAGGGAGAGAAACACATTAAAATTAGATTTAATAGGAATTGCTTTAGATTGTTCTATGGTGTTTTAGCACCTCTGCAAAGGGACAAGAGAAGTAGAGTGAATGAGACAGAGAGAGAGCAAGAGAGTGTGACGACAAATATTGTTTATGGAGTATACTTTTGAAGATGAGAAAAGTTGTTTCCAAACAGCTGAGGGAAGACCATTGAAACCAATGCTGACAAACAACCAAACTAATCTTCCCACCATCACCTTGAAAATAAGGTGAAGCATCTTAACAGAGCTCTCTTATCCTGCCAAACTGTGTCTCAGCAATGAAAGGGGAAACATAGGAAGTATGACAGGCTTTTAGAAAAGAGTTTAAGACCTGAAACAATGAGAGTGAGATTCTGGCCAACTAGATAGGTGGGTATTAGGTATGACAACCAAACCGTGTGGTCCAATTCCTAACGGGATTTCTGAGAAGGAATGGGAGAAGAAGCTTGATCCTACTCCGTGGATCGGAGGTGGATTTAATTCCTGTCATTGTGCTTGGAGCAAATCGCGTAAGTGATTCAGACCAAATCAGAAGTTACAGCACTGAAACTTTCTCTTCAATTGGTTATCCATAGGCGTACTTTTATAGCACTTAGGAAGTGATATAACACATTAATAACACTGTCAACATGGCTGTCATAACACACTACAATACTATGAGACGTAATACAAAAAAATATATAAAAGAATCAAGAGCAACTACAATGTGCTTTCTTTATACACAATATAACTAACTATCTCACATAGAGGTTTGTATGTTTGTATGTTTCCCATACTTCCCCCAACCTTTCTCTATGAGATGCAGAAAATTAAGTCTCTTGGTTAAATGTTTCCATTACTTTTTGTGGGTTCACATATATGGAGAAAGTAAAGAAAATATTGACAAACTCTCGCATATCAAATCTCTGTTTATCCATCAAGATAGAGATTAAGAATTGGTGGAGACACAGCACTAAAAACTATTTAATTCATATTTAAACATATTTAAGTAAATTTTAGGGAGACTTAATAATTATAATCCAAACATTTGGATGTGTGAAATGAATATTGATTAGTTGGATGCCATGCTTACTCATAGACAGCTGTCACTATCTTCTTCTGTGGGCCGTCTTCTTCAGTGGCGGCCATTTTGAATATCTTGGTACTCTCCGGGTCCTCAGGAACATCAGCAGTGGACATATGCCAGAACCTCATCACAATGAAGCAAAACTTCCTACCTGAGAATAAGCAGGGAAACAGAGAGTTAACAAAAGACAAATATACAGAAACAGTGAAGTAGGACAAAGTTATGCATCACACTAACTCACACACACACTCGCGCATGCTCACACGCACACACACACACACACACACACAGCAATACCATTTGAATCAAAAACTATGGAAACTTCCTCTGGCAGAATAAATATAATATCGTCCAATGAGATAGCTAGATGTCTTCTTTGGGTTTCTGAGAGAGCCCTACACCTCTGTTGCGCATAGACCACCATCTGAAATGAAACCAGATAAGACACAGCTTATGGGACATGGCTATAATTGGGGCCATTGATTCGTCAGAAAACTGATAAAGGAATCTAAAACAGGACACAACACTTTGTCTTTACAATAGACTATAGTTTAGATCAATATAAAATAGGACTTTGGAGATGGTATGAGTACCGGTAGGCTACCTCTGTTGATACCAACCCTCTCAGCTCCTCAAAGTTGCCATTGGACATCATGGTGGAGACATGGACCAGTGCCTATTGCAAAGACCAGGTCAGTCAAGTGTCTAGTTCACATTTGCCAATGTGTAGTTTCTAATATCCCAAACATATATGATGAATACAGTGAGTTATGACCCTATCATAGAGCTGACATAACCCTTATCCAATAAGGGATATAATGATATACCAAAGAGAAGCCTATATATAACACCTGAGAAACCATACCTGCTTGACTCCATTGTCAAATTCCACATTGTTAATGCCCAATTGAAAATAGAGTTCTATCAGGTAGATGTGGACTTTATTCCGAATCCACGTGAGTGGATCAGGGATGCCGACAACTGTGATGCCATGATGACCATGGCCGCCAGTGCGCTTCCGTTCATTCTCGCTCTCTGTGCAGTAGTGTCTGTATTTCTCATGGGAGAAAACCACACTTTGTCGCCGCAAGTTATGCAAGCTACATCGTGCGGTCGGTTCTCCATGCGGACCCGCGGTGCACGTATAGATAGACGTCGATGAACGGCATAGGGGCTGTTTTGACATTGTGGAATAGGTCCTATTCAAGGGGGAAGCCAGCGATGACACGTATGAGCGCTTTACTAACCCGCGGAGCTCACGGCACGTGGCGATACATGTAAACCGCTGCATCATGCCAACGCACCTGCGAAAGCAAAACGATATAGTATAATTTTCATTCTGGATTTTGATAGAAAGCAATATGCATTCTCCTGTGTGGTTCTTCCGGCAAACTTATGTAACTGTCCGATGCTGTACCCATAATCCTTATGGAAAATACACAACATTTACTGTACCTACAATATCCAGTAGAGGGAACTAAATGTCTACAATTCAGTCTTGTACATATGGATAGTTTCACAACTAAAATTGTCGGGAGAAAATATGCACGTTTCTGAGCGTAAAATATTCCCCATGGAACCTTGAATTGCAGAAGTTCTGTAAGGTCTTATTTCTAAAACGTTGCATTCCAGAACCATGCCTTTAAAGCTGCGATATGTAACTTTTTGGGTGACGACCAAATGCACATAGACATTTGAGTTAAAGATCTGTCATCCTTTTTGAAAGCATTGATTGAAAGCATGTCTAAGAAGCAGTAGATCTGTTCTATGTGCTATTTTTATTCTTTCCATTGTTAAGTTTCGTTTCTGCATCTTTTACTTTCAGTTTTGTACACCAGCTTCAAACATCTTAAAATACAGTATTTTTGGTTATGGAAAATATATTTCATAGTGGTTTCGATGGTACAATGTTTCTCTACATTATACTTGCTTGTTTTGTTTTTACATAAACTGAAATTAGGTGAACTATTAGAATTTGAGCATTCGGGAAATGTGGATAGAATAGTGTATATACAGCAATAGTTGAATAGGTTGGACTTGACTAGAATACAGTATAAACATATGAAATGGGTAAAACAGTATGTAAACATTATTAGTGACCAGTGTTCCATGTCTATGTACATAGAGCAGCATCTAAGGTTCAGGGATGAGTATCCGGGTGGTAGCCGGCTAGTGACAGTGACTAAGTTAGGGGCAGGGTACTGGGTGGAGGCCTGCTAGTGATGGCTATTTAACAGTCTGATGGCCTTGAGATAGAATCTGTTTTTCAGTGTCTTGGTCCCAGCTTTGATGCACCTGTACTGACCTCGCCTTCTGGGTGGTAGCTGGGTGAACAAGCCGTGGCTCAGGTGGCTGAGGTCCTTGTTGATCTTCTTGACCTTCCTTTGACACCAGGTGCTGTAGATGTCCTGAAGGGCAGGCAGTGTGCTCCCGGTGATGCGTTAGGCTGACCGGTGCGGTTGCCATGCCAGGCTGTGACATAGCCTGACAGGATGCTCCCAATGGTGCATCTGTAAACGTTTGTGAGGGTCTTAGGAGCCAAGCCAAATTTCTTCAGCCTCCTGAGGTTAAAAAGGCACTGTTGCGTCTTCTTCACCACACTGTCTGTGTGGGTGGACCATTTTAAATCACCGGTGCTATGTACGCCGAGGAACTTGAAGCTTTTCACCTTCTCCACTGTGGCCCCATCGATGTGGATGGAGGCGTGCTCCCTCTGCTGTCTCCTGAAGTCCACAATCAGCTCCTTCGTTTTGTTGATGTTAAGGGAGAGGTTATTTTCCTGGCACCACTCTGCCAGGCCCTCACCTTTTCCCTGTATGCTGTCTTGTCTTTGTTGGTAATCTGGCCTACCATTGTTGTGTCGTCTGCAAACTTGATGATTGAGTTGGAGGCATGCGTGGCCACGCAGTCATGGGTAACAGGGAGTACAGGAGGAGCACAATTGTGGGGCCCACAAATGCTTAGGCCTACATTGTGTGTGTGAGAGAGAGCGAGAGAAAGAGAGAAAAAAAACACTGCAACGGTTGAGTAAACATACAACTGTGTTCAAATAGCTTTGTTTTCAGTCGGATGTTTGTGCACAGGTGCACAAAATCATTGTCTCAAAAGCTGAAATTTGATCAGTAGACCAAAACATAATTAAATTCCCGCTGTTCTGGGTGATTACAGGTCACGAACATTTGTGTTTGCTTGATATTTCAATTTCCTTTTAGTATTCAGGCGAATTAATCTGAAAATATATTCTAGTTTGAGATAATATTCCCACGTAGGAAAACAAGCGGAGAGACGCCTGCGCGTGTCCACACCCCTTTAAGTTCTGCAAGTCATTTTATTGATAAATAATTGCTAGCGCAGCACTTGATTATTGAAACTGCGTTCAGATATGGAAACCTTTCTGAGAGTATTATAGTAATTATCCATGTCAGTTTAAAATGCTTTTACATCTGTGGGTTGAATGGAGCAAAATAATCAAATCTATTGCTGCTCTGATTACACACAATTGCCAAACTATTTCTATATGAGAATGATGCCTCTTCATGTGCAGGCAACAGTTTGGAATTGAATTGTAGTTGGTAAAGCCATAATCTCTTTTGCCACTTTTGTCTGCAACTTTGTCAATAAAACATCCCCATTAACAAGCCAATAAAATACATTTAAAACATTGAAATCCACGTTAAAGTAGAGAAATGCCTTGATCTAACCACACCCCTCCTTGATCCTTGCCTGCCTCACGTCTTTCTCCCATCCAAGAGAACTATATGGACAGAAAAGAGCAGAAACTCTGAGCTGTCCCATCAGGCCCAGTTAGTCTTAATCTCTCTTAGTCTCTTAGTGTCCAGATGAGAGCTTTTGTGCCGAAGGTACTGTGTGGAGTCATTAGGCTACTGCTTCGTTGCTGTTGGCCCTACTAGGTCTACAGTGTATTTGTGTGAGAGCAGCCATTTTCTGACCATGCTTTTTTAAAAGAAGTATTTGGATTTTGGTCAAGAGTTTTCTGAGAAGTTATGCTTGTTTTTTTATATAAAAATGTACACACATATATATATATATATGTTTTTACTTGGAACCAAAAGGGTTCTACAAAGGATTCTCCGATGGGGACAGCGGAAGAACCCTTTTAGGTTCTAGATAGCACCTCTTTTTTAGTAAGTGTGTAGTTTCATGTTATCACATGTTGCTTTACATGTTGTCACGTGTTATCATTAACTTCACATAAAATCACGTGATAGCATGAAAACATGTTTTTGAAACAGTTCATATGTTCATGTAAAATGAATGTGTTTTTTTTACGTATGGGGATTAAATAAAGAAAGAGATAAGAAAGAAAGAAAGATCAATGCAATATCCACATTTTAGATGCAAATCCAATGGATCAAATTTAAAGGGCAATTCCGCCACTTTTCAACCTCATATTCATTATCTCGAGCACCATACCAGTCTACATATGTGACAACAGCGTGTTTCTATGATCTGTACTTAAAAAGATAAGAAGAAAGATCCCACCCCCCCCAAAAAAAATCTGTGACATCACAGGGTAGGATTCAAAGTCAGAAAAACTGTGATTTTCAAAACCTGCAACGAGGTTTTGTATTTTCTTGCTCCCCACATCACAGTGAATCTCATAGTGTTTGAAAATGACTGTTTTTAAAATGTTTTGACTTTTGATGATGTCATTGGGTAGAACTTTTTAACTTTATAATTTTTCTCCTGAAACAATGACATACGCTATTTTCATAGACAGGAGATAATGAAAACGAGGTTGACAAGTGATAAAATTGCTCTTTAAGACAGTCATTATCATCCTATTGTGGTTATAAGAAGCTGAGGCCTTTATCTTCCTCATCAGCACTCTGTTTGTTAGTCAAGTCTTTCCCATGTCATGCCACTGAAAGGCACTGTTGTCCACAAATGAACTCCTGTCTCAGCCTCCAGTATTTATGCTGCAGTAGTTTATGTGTCGGGGGGCTAGGGTCAGTCTGTTATATCTGGAGTACTTCTCCTGTCCTATTCGGTGTCCTGTGTGAATTTAAGTGTGCTCTCTCTAATTCTCTCTTTCTCTCTTTATTTCTCTCTCTCGGAGGACCTGAGCCCTAGGACCATGCCTCAGGACTACCTGACATGATGACTCCTTGCTGTCCCCAGTCCACCTGGCCGTGCTGCTGCTCCAGTTTCAACTGTTCTGCCTTATTATTATTTGACCATGCTGGTCATTTATGAACATTTGAACATCTTGGCCATGTTCTGTTATAATCTCCACCCGGCACAGCCAGAAGAGGACTGGCCACCCCACATAGCCTGGTTCCTCTCTAGGTTTCTTCCTAGGTTTTGGCCTTTCTAGGGAGTTTTTCCTAGCCACCGTGCTTCTACACCTGCATTGCTTGCTGTTTGGGGTTTTAGGCTGGGTTTCTGTACAGCACTTTGAGATATCAGCTGATGTACGAAGGGCTATATAAATACATTTTATTTTATTTTATTTGATGAATGCCATAGGTTGATAGTGA